>NC_061803.1:5495702-6817368 GCF_021462225.1 Girardinichthys multiradiatus | reverse complement strand
AAGCATTCCTCTTTTCCCCATGTTCCACATAAGCAAAATTCACCTCCCAGCTTTTCAGGCCTTCCTCGTTTCCACAGAGCTTGTTCCCACATTGGAACTGACCTGAAGGATGACAGTATATTCATCACATTGCAAAAGTTTACAGGCACATTTTTTTTCCTACTTATTACATAGGCTACTTTTATATGCACAAAGTGAGATGTAAAATCACTTGGTGAGCATTCAGAACACAGCACTTGATTGGTTTATATCTTATCTGGCTGATCGGTCTTTCTGTTTCAACGCCTTAGACTCAAACTGTCTTGCATTCCTCTGTCATGTGGGGTCCTACAGAGCTCAGTTGTAGGGCCACTGCTTTTGTCTGTGTATTTATTGCCTCTAGGTTACATACTTAGGGGACTGTGCTTCCATATCTTCTATCTTAACAATTCCCCTTTGTTAAGGATTGCCCTTAAAACAAAAGGACGGCTTTTCGATCAAAGCACTATTGGATTGCTTGGAGGTTAGTAAAGCTTGATTTGCCTTAAATCCTAAGTTTTAATGAAAAGAAAACAAAGGTGATAGGTTTGGGAACAAGTGGCCCCTGTGAGTCCACTTCTGTAGATTTGGGACACCTGATGGTATATTGTAAACCCAGTGTCACTGATTTGTAGTTTAAGTTAGACAGTGATTTTAAATTGGACAGTCAAATTAGAGTTAGAGCTGCTTTTATCATTTAAGGCAGTCGACAAAAGTGAAATTTTTTCTGTCCAGGCAACTGTTTGAAAAAGTGATCCACACTTTTATTTCGTCCCGCTTGGATTACTGTAACAGACTTGATGTTTGAGTGACTCAGTCCATGCTCTCTCAACTGCAGCTGGTTTAAATCTTGCTGCACGTCTTTTATCCGGTATTCAAAAAAACTGAACAAATCACCCGTGTTCTGACCTTAGTCCACTGATTGCCTGTGCATTTTAGAGCAAATTTTTAAATTCTTATTTTTGTTTTCAAAAATGCGAATGATCTTGCCCCATCACACCTCTCTGAGCTTCTTTATCCATACTTACCTTTTTGGTCCTTCAAGTCGGCCGAACAGCAGCTCCTGCAGGTACCAAGGTCTAGGAGGAAGCTCAGAGGAGGCAGGACCTTCTCTATTACTGTTCCTCAACTGTGGAATAACCTACCCCTGGACATTAGAGAGGCTCCTTTACTGCCTACTTTTACAACTCGTTCAAAAACAAATTTATTTTCTTTGGCTTTCAGCATCAGCGAGACCTAGTTTGACAATGTTTGTTTTCATTGGTTTATTAATAAATAAATTAAAAATTAAAATTAAAAAAATTAAAAATAGTAATAATATATATACATATATAAACAAAATATATTATATATATACAAAATAAGGCTTGTGTATAATTTGTAGTTATGTGCAGCATTTGTTTCAGCTGTGGTTGTTTTATAAATAAATAAATGTTATAAATAAATGTTTAGAAATAAAAGTTGGTATTGTGGGTATGGTAAAAATCTATTGACTTACAGAACCATGTGAAAACATTAGAGAAAAATCCGGAAAAAATCACAGAGAAAGCATATAAGTTTTATTTCAGAAGTGGGGATTTCACAAAACCTCCAGAAGTGTCAACACTTCTTTCAACCCACTTCACCTATTTCTGCACTCCTTCCTTCATATCAACACTTCTCCTTCTCATCTCCCTTATTTTATCTCACTGCATGGCCCGAGGCCACCCTCTAGCCGCTGCACAGCCCGCCTATCATCCCTAGAGAAGCTTAAGGTGCACTGATCTGGTCTCCGGGGTTCCTCCAGATTGTAACAGAGGGAGCGAGTGCGTCACAGCCCCACGCTCTTGGCTCAGGGACAAGAAAGGATCCATTGTGGGAAAAGCAATGTTTCCCCTTACCTGCAGCAGCTCAAGATGCTTTCAACAATTGGCTGAGGTGACGCCGGCCACCGTGACTTCGGGCCACTCTGGCTGAAAGGCAGACTCACGTGTGAGATTAAGAAGTAATGACGTCAGCTTAAAGAAGAAAAAAAACAGACGCGTTTGGCTCCGGTTCTAGGTTGTAACGTCAATGATAGGATTTGCCATCGGGGGACACAAACAAAAATTATGTTTGAGATACTAAAGGAATTTGACTTTAAAGTTGAAATTATATAGGCACCTTCGATATTCTTCTTAAAGCTTTCATGACATTTTTAAACATAACTATGGACCACTCAAGCTTTCATAGTTCTACATTTTCTGAGTGTCATTGGCAAATAATTGTAATCATTTCACTTTTACAATAGGATAACTGAATTAGCTACTCAGATACAGAGTTGCCTAGTCCAAGGCCAAATCCTAATTTAATTTTAAATTTATTCATCGTGTAGCGGAGGTATTCTGATGAACTAAGTTTGGTTTTTTTATAATCTGCATTAATAAATAGCTTAAATATCATTATTTTTCACTGTTAAATTACTTTTCCCATTAAAAACACTAAGATTTGTTTGGATGTATTCTTATATTTAATATTTGTTTTTACTGTTTATCTTTCTTAGCAAGTGGGAATACCCCGATCAGATCCCAATTATCTCATGGTTGCACCGATCCCTCACCTTTAAACGAGTCTATGACTAAACTTAGGTTCAGATCTCATCTACACCCAATGTGTTAGACAGAAAGCCACAGCCAATAAAAACAGCCTGTTTTTTCTGTGCACACTATGCAAAATTGTATGATGGGTCATTATTTGTTGATCTAACATATCTGAGTTTTTCCGAGCCATCTGAGGGTCTTCATCCCTTCCACTGAGGTTCAGAGTGAGAGGGAGACTGTGTTTGTAGTTGTAATGTTGCCTTCTCTGTGTGTTGGGCTCATATATCTTATGTTGTCCTGGAGCTGCATGCATGGCAGCTGAAATGCTAGTCGATGAAATTAACGATGTTCAAAGTAAAGCACTACTTGTTGAATCAGGGGAAGAACTTTTTCTACAAGTTATGTCCTCACATCATTAACCAGACCCACATAGAGCCACAGTTTGTTTATTCCTGTGCTAAAACTTTACTGTTAAACTTTTTACCAGAACCTTCCTTATGACAAAGAACCCCCTAAAGCATCAATTTTAAAATGAGTCTCTGGTTTTGCATCATCAGTTCATATTAAAGCACTCATCCCATCACGTTGTCAAATTAGTGTCAATAGTAGCTGCCGCCTAGAGATATTAGTATGCTGTCCTGCCCATTAACTCTAACATTTGAAATAACCTGGGAATTTGTCTGTGGTGTTTTTAAGTCTTTATTATACATATAAAATTCTAATAAATCTGTAATGTACGTATATAAACGGTGGCATTTATGGCTAAAGAAAGGATCACAAAAGCATTTCTTCTGCACCAAACTGCCCTTGAATAAATTCAAACTCCCTGCAGTGTTAAAAAGAACCAGCTCAGTGTCTAATATAAAATAACATAATATATTCAGAGGGTACAGCAGCGCAAGTTTGACCCCTGAGGTACAAACAACCTCAACCCTGGCAGAGTGGAATTAATGTTAAATCTGTGTCAAGGTGACTTCTTTGACCAAATAAATCCCAAAAACTTAAATATAATCAAGGCCAGAATCGCTCGCTTATTTCTGGCAGTGTTCAACCCTCAGGCCCTACTTTGTCTCAAGTGAGGGCTACTTTTAAATGGCCAAAAAGCCTATTTCTGATTTGCATCAGTCTGCTTTAACTCTTTTTTAAATGCTCACTGAAATGATAAAACGTTAAGGTAAATGATGTCTACTGTGGTTTGTTGACATGCAGTAAGTATGGGGTCAGGTAAGCGTAACGTGGGTCCATGAAAAAAGCTAAAACTGACAACAGGCTGGCTAAGTAAACCCCGTTAAGAGGGGAAACTCCTTTCCTCTTACGTCAATGGCTAATCATGCCACCAGCCAGCGGCTTGAGATCAAGACAGACATTTACCGCAGGACAGATGGCTGCATGATTAACGGTCACTGGATAAAGTCAAAGAGCTGAGGCCTGAGTCAGCGTGCATTTATTTTTAAAATCACTCTTAAACACTCATGGTGGATGCATTATTGTGAAATCTGATGATAGATGTGGATTTCTGTACTTCACATGATAACAAATGACCCAGAGGATTTTGTTTGATTCAATCAATTTTGCTTTCTGAGAAAAAATATGTTTTTCTCTCTGGTTCGGATAAATAAAAATTGTCTTTGCAATATATAGAAGGCTACATAAAGACAGAACTTTATCTTTGAAGCTTTTGGATTTTGAATCAGCGGACCGTAGGAGAGTTTTCACGCTTGCTTCAATTTCATCATTGACAAATTTCAGACAGCCAGGGGCACTTCTGAGAGATGCTTTAGTTTTATTAAATATACATTTTTAGATGCAACCAAATTAGCAAACTAACAGTGGATTTCAAGCAGCCTTTTAATCTGGTGCTGGCTGAAAGCCCTCAACCTCAGTGTTCGGTTTCTACCCTGTTCATTAGATCTTTGGATACAGAGATGTCTTTGGGTTCACTGTTCTGGTAAATTGGGATATCTAAAGGTTTTTGTTGTATTTTTTTTGCTTATTTTCTCTTCAAACTGATTAAACAACAGCTCACACACTCTTTCCAACCTAGGTGATTTCTACTCATCTTTTTGTCTGAAAGCCTCTGTGGGATGCTCCTTTTATCCTTAATTAAGTTACTGACCTGCTGCCAATTAACCTCATCAGTAGAGAGATGTTCCAGCAGGAGATTTCTTACAAATAACACAATTTGTTTTGTCTTTTATTTAATCCCCCTGCATCTTGTAAATATGCATTGAATAGACAGAAAAATTATCAAAACATTAACAGATTTTAATCATTGCATTTGGTTTAATTCATATAAATCTCATATATTCTATCATGTTATTGGGAACAAGCTTGAACATCTATGTTGAAACTAGCCTCTCTGAGATTTTCAGAAACCATCTGAAGTTTATGTTAGTCAGACCCTTCTTTAAACCCTTTTCCCCTTTAACAGATTTATGTAATAGACCAACACAAAGTAGTGCATGATTTTAAAGTGGAAGGAAAATGATATATGGCTTTCCTTTTTCTTTTACCAAAGAACTATGAATTTTGTGCATTTGAACTGGATGATTAAATGTTTTGTAGAACCACCTTTTGCTGAAATTACAGTTGCAAGTCTTTTGGGCTTTCCACATCTGTCCCTATTCTTTTTTGCCAAATAGCTCATATTCAGTCAGACAGAATGGAGACTTTAAGAACTTCTTTTGGCTGCTCGATTGCATCAAAAGGAGTCAGTTGATGTGGTTCCAGCATCTGATCAGCATGCTTCCTGTGTGCCACCCTTTGGAGATCTTTTAGCAGGTTCTGCTAGGTAAAAACCCCAAACATGTAATTATGAAATTTTCTTTGAAAAAACGATGCAGGCAAATTTAAAATGCAGTGCTGCTCATCAAATGGCTGGCCATCACAATGCTAGCCCACACGCTTATCAACCCCTGCTGCGGGCCTGTGAAGAACTGATGTGCAGAATGTAAAGCTATGTGCCCCGATGTGCCTACATAAACTTCTCAAACACTGGAAATGGAACTGAGAACCACGAAGCGTTTTGTGTTTCATGGTGCAAAACTGTTAAGACTTCACTTCGTTTTGCTAACCAGCAACATAAACCACTGATAACTGTGCTGTATCTGTCACTTTTGGTTGATCTCTTTTCTATTAAGACATAAAACATTTTGAGTGCATTTTGTAACACAATCACAGATAAACAATACTGCACAGTTCATGTCTGAGATTAGAGCTCTGGAGCTGTGAGCTGTCACTTTTAAATGATATTTTATAGCTTCATTGCAGCTAAAGTATTTAGTCTGGCTAAACACAGAGCCCAACAGGGTAATGCTAATTATAAAGTACAAACAATCCATGGAACAAAGACCTGGCTAAAGAAATTATTTAAAGCAGAAGAACTGATGATTTCACTTATAAATTGGCCTGCCACTTTCATTTTATTTCATCAGGAACTTAAAAGTAAACTGCCAGTATGCAAATTGAAATCAAATGAAATAAACTATTCAGAAAGCTCTAAATATATAAACCTCATAAATTAGAAAAATGTAAGAAAACTCAAGCTATAACTTACAGAAAGGTAAATAACCTTTTGAATTTGAATTGGTAATTTTCAGTGAAATCAAAAACTTGTTTTTTTGTTTGTTTGTTTTTTAATAGAGATGTAATGTGGTGGACCAGAACAATAATTCTGCAGAAGGGGGATATCTATTGTTTTATGAAGATAAATCTGATGTGATAGACATGTGTAGTGTGTCCAAATAAAATCCATTAAAGTTTAAAGTTGTAATGAGATAAAATGTGAAACACTAGTGTTAGTCATGCAAAAGAAGCAGAGGTCTGTCAAACCTCATTCCTGCTCTTAAGGAATGTAGAGACCATGTTTTTTCTAACCGAGAGATGTTACATAATCTAACACCATTCCCCGTCTCATCTGGGGACGCCCACATACAAGTAGCTTAACATCAGCTACGTCTGCCCTCTGAACTTCACCTGACAGCAACATCAAAGTGTAATTTATACCAGAGTTAAACGAAAAGACAGAAACACATGTCCTGGAATGCAGCGCTGCAAGCTGCAGTAGAACATCTGCTCCAGCATAACAGAATTTCAAGACAATCTGAGCTGAAACACAAAAGCCAGTGTCAGCTGCACACAAGACTTTCACAAACAAGTCAGCTAAATGCCAGTGGGGCCTATCAGCTGCAGGCAAAGATCTCCACCCGAGTGGAGACGTTCCTTTGTGAGCACACTGCTAGAAATGTGTTTGATGACGAAAAACAGCAATGACGTTAAAAAAGTAGCGTCTTGCAAGGATTAGAGTCTAAAACAGAAAAAGAAATAGATTCTGGGGTGCATACAAACATTGCATCCTGTGTGGATTTTCTTCTTTTTGCAGGAAGAAGAGAGACCCTGATGTTGCCTTGGTGCTCTTAGACTGATATTTGTGAAATAGCCGGAAAAGGCTGTGTGCCCACTACGCTACATTGACTCCTCTGAGATAAAAACACACTCATTGAAGTGTTTGTTCTCCCGGCTTAAAGAAGGAGACAAAATTTCTTGCACCTCCACTATGATATTTAACCTGCTTATTAAATGTGAAACTTTAAACAAGGTTAGGGTCAGTGGTGTTACTGTACATACCTAAGTAACAGCAGAGATGTCACTAAACGATACATGCAATCATACGAATAATTCATGTGTCACAGGTGACCAACACTCTGATCCAGAGAGAAAGGATAGGTGTATTTTCATTGTATGTTTTTAAGAGCTGAAATGGAAAACACAATTAAAAAGCGCTCCACACCAAATGAATGCAAAAAAATAACCGTCACCAATGATATGCAGAAGACTGAAGGCCTGCCAGGCTGTTTTAGGTCAACAATACACAGAGTGGGTTTGGGTTTCTGGATATAGAGCAGCAGTGAAGAGTGAACGGTGAAAATACAGCAAGATTTTCGTTATAAAATATGGCAAATCCTATGGTCATCTAATCACATGTTTTGCTGCGCCTGAAATTTTAATAAATGCTATAAAATTCACCACTTGGCACCAGTAAATACTGATACTGATAAATAAATGGCACATTGTACTTAACAAGTGCCACCTGGTGTTCCAATACTGCCACAACAGAAGAGTTTATAATTTTATTTATTTGTTAATTTAGATTTTGTAAAGGTAAAGTTGATAAGGTCCTGTATTGTATTTAATTTTGCATAAAATCACAAATTAAAATAAAACCCCATTTTTTCTTTTATTGAAAATATCTTTTTACTTTTAATAAAAGGATATTTTACTAAAAGTAAAAGATATTAATTAACCACCCTTGCTAGTGAGGATGCTTCTGTAAAGGCCCCTCACCAGCAAGGCTGGTTTGTTTTTGCCTGTGGACAGTTGTGTTTAAAATGGGTGATAGGTGACAATACTGAGGGGGGGTGAATCAAACGGTTTTGCAATTCCACTTAATACTATTCAAAATTATCCAAAGAAACTCAGCAAGACAACAGGGATGGTAATAAATACGTTATTTTAGCAATGTGTGAAAATAAACTACCATATCAGTGTTAATTTGAAGTATTTGTAGCTTACCCTCATTCTGTAATGGTAGAATATTTACAGAACATATCTGTACTAGAAAAACACATTACAGTAAATATACCTCTGACTCCTTGACCTTACATCACACTGTGGCCTTGAAAGGAAGGGTAAGTGTTCTAGTGAAGCACCTTAATGGATGGAGAGTGGTGGATATGACCTAATACGAACATAACCCCCTTTAGTTGAACAAAGACATTTGTGGCAGAGCTTTAGTGCAGTGCACCTTATGAGGATATCAAAAGGTCAGTTTAACGGGGGGGAAGCTCAGACGTTTCAAACATAGCTTTAAACAGAAATGCATGTTCTTACTGATTTTCTTTGCAGTCTTTGCAAAGAACAAGGGTTTGTTCTGCTCAATGTAAGTGAAATCAGTTTTAAAGGTGTATTTGTCCTATTTTCACACACATTTAGGCTGCATGTGCATAATTAGATTTGACAAAACTAAATGGGAATCCTATATCTCCTCTACAGAGTCGGTTTGCTATTGATTTTACAGTCCAGAGTTCAGTGTTCCCAGCAGTGGTTCAGTTTGACCCTGGGAATTATTAGCACACAAATTAAAGGGGTGACACTTCAAGTGAAGCACATCTGACCCATCTAATCCCACTTCCAGCAGTACTGCAGCAGGGGATGAACTGTCAGAGACCAGGATTACACAGTCTTAATCTGGAACAATATATTGGCTTAGTCAGCCTTCTCAGACACACTTTATGTTTGTGATGCTGCAGTGGTGTAAACATAAGAGAAATAACGTCCCTAAGGTAACATTGGTGCTCTTTTTTGGTTGTTGGAGAGATATTGCCTTGGATGCACACTAAAGTAAACTGTCTCCCTTCTTTGAAAATGCTCCACAGTACATGGCAGTTTCTGCATAAACATGCTGACAAACGTACCCCATCTTGGCAAAGGAATTATTCAAATGTAAAAAGCATATGTCTCAAAGCACATCAATGAGCTGTCGAAGCAGGTGTACCCTCACTAAGCTGTAGATACTGTCCTTACCGGTTAAAACTATGAATATCAGTCAGTACCACACCAAGAAGAGGACATGTGGCACTAATCCTCAACAAATAATAGAGAGGAATCATCAAAGCTCTTCCAAAATGTCTCAGCAGAACAGAGGGAGGCTGAAGATGAGAGGCATAAACAGAGGACTAAAGTGTTACGAATGAGTCCAAATTTCAAGGGGATTTTAGCATCCCCTGAGATTGAGGTAAAGAAAGAGAAAATGAAACAAAACAGAGAAAAACATTGAATATTTTACAGTATATACATATAAGTAAAACTAAAGTAATACAGAGGTTTTAAACAAGTCTGTAGTAAAGTGGAACTTGTTCGAAACGTACCATATTATTGTATTAAGTAATGAGTAAAGAGTCTTTATCTCTGTCCCCATCTAGTGGATATGTTTGTAAACTCACTGTCATGTAAATGTTGCTGTTTAGGGTTTCTTTTTTTTTTTTTTACCTGCCTGAAAAAAACAATAACTCTTTCACAGAAAGGTAAATGCATCATATGTAAAAATATAAAGAATAAAGCATTAAATGGTTATATATGAGTGAAACTTCCAAAACTATTCTACTGACCTGAAATGCACCACTTGCAAAAGAGCAACTTAAATTAAAGAAGCCTGTTTTACCCCAGGGGTTCAGCTAATAAAGACCAGGATTATAGGCTTAGCTATCCATAAGGAGGGAGAAACAAACAAACAAAAACAAAACACATCAACTTTACAGTAAGGTATTTATGGAGCAAGCCACACCTTTTCCAGAAACAACTTCATTCTCGGTCCGCCAGCGAAATCCAAACTGGTGGACACAGATAAAAATGATCCATGTTATCAAGCAAAAATAGAAGAGACTTTTTTCTAAATCTTGGGCAAAAAGACACATTTTCAGCAGTACCTCGATCATACAACGGGCCCTCCACAATTATTAGCACTGCCAGTGAAGATGTGCAAAATGTAAGACTTTAAGACCTTCTAAAGACCATTACGATTTTTATACATCAGGTTTAAATAATAATCTAACAATTTACTGTGTTAATAAGCTTATATAATAACCCTTAAGTTACATATAACATTGCTAGCTTAGTTTTAAACAACTTCGAATCAAAACCAAAGAGAATAATAAATTGTGCTGATGTGATTAAAAATATATCCATAGAAGTTTATAAGAGCTCTCTCAATACCAACATAAAAAATACATTAGAAAAATATGGGATAAGATAATTAAATCAACACTTAATAAATTAAGACAGAAATAAACCATACACAGAATAAAATGAAACAGGAAATGTAAATTTCTGGATTCTGTTGTAGATCTGGATTCATGGTTCTATCAATTACGTCAAGTTGTCCAGTACCTAAAGCAGTTAGGCAGTTGAGGACCGTTATATTTTTACCATCATTAATGCGTTCTCGGAGTAACTTTGGTAGGCCAGGTACTCCTGGGAAGGTTCGCCACTGTTTCATGTTTTCTACATTCCAGGTTAATTGCTCTCAGTCTGTTTTGCTGGAGTCCCAAAGCCTTGGAAAAGGTAACCCTTGTAACCCTTTTCCAGACGGACCGAGGTCTTTTTGAGATCTTGTAACCTACTTCATGTTTTCCGTAAGGTTCTATTTAAGTAATTCTTTTTTGTACATAGGGTCACTTTGGTTTGTATAGGTTTTCGCCCTGATAAAAAAACTATATCTTAAAAGCTGCTTTCTCTATTTCCAACAGTTATCTTTGTCTAGCATTAACATTTGCTTGAGAAATAAAAGAAATCTATAAGGGCGCCAATACTTTTACACAGCTCTGCATCTATTGTAAGTCAAGGGTCCTGCTGAACAAACCCAACTGTCAGTTGTTTTAAATAGACACTGCACAGTCCCAAAACAACCATCATACCACCAACCTCTTTCAACAGTAGGCCAGTAATGATGGAGATTAGTGTCAATAAGCAAATATTAACCCTTATACCTGGTATCACCACTGGGACAATTATCTAATGTAATCTCTCAAGAAACTAGGGCAGAGTCAAACAATTGATTACTCTGCCATGCCTCACAGAGGCAGCAAGCTATCTATGGAGGACTGCCTTGGCGTTTCAAGTCCCGTTTTATTCACTCGTTTTCTGCTGTTTTGTGGTTTAAAAATGGATCAACTATGACAACAATTTATTTAGCTCACCTTGTTTTCCTTGTACCTGCTGAGATCAGCAATGCAGTACTCCTTAAACAGCTTGTCGTAATACTTCTTGGCAACTTCCTTTTCCCTTTAGGAGAATGAGTCACAAGTTAGCTAAAAATAACAAACAAGGTGACTGTCACCTCATACACATGCTAAAAGACATTTGAGGCCCAGAATGCATTTTCTTTCAAAAGTGAGGTGAGCATCTGAGGCATTAGTTTTACATATGAGCAGATGACTTTGATTAATCACCATGTCATGTCTTCCTCATCCTCATCCCTCCAGAGGAAGCGGTGGTTTTCACGCAGCACGTCCTGATCGGTTTTATCTTTAGTTCTGAAATCAACAAGAGGCCAAATGAAAAAGTTTCCACATGCAAAACAAATGGGGGGAAATTACTGCCGTCACTGAAAGCAACCAAGTATTTAATTGGATCAGAACAAGGCATCTCTATCTCCAGTGGTGTGGTAAAGACAACAAATTCGCATCAATTTAGCTGTGAGAGTCAACAGACGACAGATTTTCGTGGAACAAGGCAAAATACTCACGCAGAGCGTCTGAAGTCAGCCATCTGTCCACCGTAATACAAAATGTAGTCACCGACAAACTTCTTGTGCCGCTCAAACTGGAAGTGTTTATTCAGGATCAATTTATCAGTCATTTCTTTGCATAAACTGGCACAGTTTCCACAATTCATCTGTTCTAATGTCTTCAAATGAACAGAATAAGTCAGATTTGCTTTAAAAAGAAAAATATTAAGGTTTTATTAAACAGTTCCTTTCCTAATGATATTAAAAAAGGAATAAATAAATGAATTTCTAAGAAGTGCTACATTGATTTCTATTAAGTCCCTTCCTCTGATACACCTAAGTAAAATCCAGAGCAACCAGTTGTCTTTAGAAGTCAACTAATTGGTAAATAGGTGTGTTTAATACACTTGTATTATAAATCCAGATATTCTTTGAAGGCCTCAGATGTTTGTGAGAGAACATTAGTGAACATCCAGCATCAGAAGGACCAAGGAACACAGCAGACAGGTCAGGGACAAAGTTCATGAGAAATTAAACCAGGATTAGGTTACAAATCTATATCCCAAGCTTAAAAATATGAATGTATCATCCAAATATGGAAAGAATATGGGACTGCCAACCTATCAAGACATGACCATCCACTGGAACTGACAGGCTAAGCAAGGACAGCATTAATCAGAGAAGTAGCCATTTGGCCCATGGTAACTCTGGAGGAGCTGCAGTGATCCACAGCTCACGTGTGACAATTTGTCAACAAGACATTGATCAGTTTTTTACAAGAACAAATCAGGCATCTATTTAAGGATGCAAAAAGAAAAGCAGCTATTGAACTAAAGCCATAAAAAGTATTGTTTGTATTTAGACACAAGATGTAAAGGACAGAAAAGACCCAAATTTTATTTTTTTATCTACACGCCAAACTCCATGTGCAACATGTCCATGTGGGAAATTAACACTGCACATCACCTTAAACACACCACCCCCACTGTGAAGCATGGTGGTGGTAGCATCATCCTGTGGGAATGACATTCTTTACCAAGCTTAGGGAAGCTGGTCAAAGTTGATGGACGTTAATTACAGGTTAATCATGGAAGGAAGCATGCTGGACTATCTAAAAGCCCATGGCAGATTTGTATTTGTGTAAAATGTAGAAAACCATTAAATATTTTCCTTCCATTTTGTAAATATGCACCACTTTGTGTTGGCCTATCACATAAAATCCCAAGAAAATACATCAACGTTTGTGGCCGTAACGTGCATAAAAGATCAAGGGGCATAAATACTATCTGCAAGACACTACACAGTAGACATGCAAAATCTTAATAATCTTGATCTACCTAATGCATTTTTTTTCACAGATCTGTTGAGGATTAAAAAAAAACAAGCAGCCTGAGCAAGTTGGGATCACACATTTACTCCTCGTCAGGAATCTCATAGGGATCCAACTCATATAAAGGCCCTAGTCTCTTTCAAAACCCTGTCACGATAAACTCAACTGTCCTTTTCACCATATTCACCATTTTTGGTCTCGTTTTGTCTCTACAACTTTTTCTCTGCTTGATCTGCACTAAAATTCTTTGTGTTTCTACAACCAAGTACTCAGAATGCACTGCAGTGTGACATCCATGGCCATTCCCATTCATATTTGATAGTCTGTGGTAAGCCTTGAAAACTGATGTTCGTAGAAGATCTCTATCCAATCTTACTGAACTTGAGCTTGTCTGCTAAGAAAAATTGGCAAAACTTTCAGTCTTGAGATATGCAAAGCTGGTAGTGACATACATGGAGGCTAAATACAAACGCACGCCACATCTTTTCAGATTATTATTTGAAAACTATGTATTCCCCACTTTCACACATTTATGGGTTACTTTGTGTTGCTCTATCACAGGAAAATTCCCAAATATACATTGAGGTTTGATGTTGTTGGAAAGCAAAATGTGAAAAAGGTTCAAGGGATATCAAAGATTTTGCAATTGGTTGTAATTCAGAAAAGGATACAGCATTCATTGATATCAGATGAGCTCTTCTGTTTCTGGCTTCCTCTCTGAAAAAAAGAATATAATGTGTATTTCTAAACATCTTTGACAGCCTAGTGTAAGACAATGTGGGAGACTGTACTTTCAGAGGAATAAATTACTGTTACCATTTAAATGCAGCTTGACAGAAGTGCACCAAATTCAAAGATTAGATTTTGAATGTTTTAGGTTTTTTTCCTAGGCTGTAACAAAGGTCAACAGGAAGGGAACAGGGCTTCTATTAGGACTGAATCCATACATATCTCCACCCATGTTTAACCCCTCGTGAATTATGAACACACAAAGAACACTTAAGAAACCTGAATTTTTCTTTATATCGAACAATAAGCAGCAATAGCAGAAAATGACAAAACCCAAAAACCTTTTTCACAGTGAGTGATTAAAAACACATCAGAAAAACGAAACGTTTTCCTGTTTCCCAGCAGCAGTACAGCACCTGTCCACTTCACACGAGTGTAAACTGCGGTGAGCCACCTTGGGGTGCCGACCCTTTTCGAACGGCTTCTGTAAGATTTCCCCCTCACGTTTCCTGTCAAACATAAACACTGAATGTACGATGGATAAATAGAAAGCTGATAAATAAAACGTGTCTGTTCAGAACTCTGCAGGAACAAAATGGATGCATGGTTAAGCCTATTTTGTGGAAGGGCAACATTTGAATAGAGAAAGCACTTCCACGCACCACTGAGCTCAATGAGTGCATGACTCACCTCTTTAGTGTTTCATCTTACCTCTCTCTCGCTTTCTCCGAGGAGTCTCCATCTCCATTGTCATCACTGAAGTCCGAGTCATATCCGCCACTTCCATGAATCTGTTGATGTCACACACAATGCACAAAAACACAGCTACTTTAAAAGACGAGCAAATTTCAAACAGACTTCCAAGCCTTCGGTTCAGAATTATCTGCAGTTATCAGGAGGTGAAGTAGCTATCTTTCCCCAGCAAACCATTTGGTTGTGCTTCAAGATACTGTCACACTTAAAGCCTGGCATTTTGTCCAGATTTTACATAAAAATACCAGGATCAGCTTTGTCATTTGTATGATGCATTCAGGGACCTGAGCAGCAGCATGAAGAACATTCACACTGATTTACAGAAGGTTTGGATGCTCTTTTCTCTTCTAGGTTTTATCATTTCCCTTTGAAACAAACAATCTTAATTTTCAAAGAATTCCATTTTTATTTCTGTGATCCTGTCAAATAGAATAAATGTTTGGTCAACATTTATCCAGCTTTCTGTGCCTTTGTTTTAACTATGCCATTAGTGTATATTACAGACTGATACTACTTTATACATTTTTAACTATTTATCAAAGTTAAACATGTTCTTTTTGACACAATCCTGACAAATAATAAATCGTTTCCTCAGAAAACAGTACCCTTGATAAATAATTGATACTATTTAAACAGGTCAATATGTAGAGTCCAGAAAATAAGTGTTAATAAATTAATCGGTCATCCTAAAGTTTTCTTAGGCTGTATGAAGCTGTCTGTTTTGTTGTAAATTCTTAATATATTTGCATTAGTTCACTTATTACTTTATATAATAATTATAATTGTAAAACGTATGGCCATGTAAATAACAGCAACAGAATTGCCATTCCGCTGTTGCGTTATGTTGTCCCGAAATGTACAAACATTTAATGGACGTTGACGTCTCTAAACTAAAATTGCTCCCAATATGTATTATTTTCTGATCGTTTGACTCACAGTAAGCCAGAAAGTAAACACAGTAAGAAGCTAATGGTCTCATGCTAACACACGAACAACACACGCAGAGCAAAAAAATATATTTTAGACTTGATTGAATTTTAAGATTTATACTTTACCTTCACAAGATTCTCCATGACTTTCTTTCGCTCAGGCTCTGATGCCTCCCTTCAAATGTTTACGGTTTGAAAAGCTCGTCGATGAAGGATGACGTAACAGACAAATCGCGCTGTGATGACGTAACGTCGGAATTCTGTAAAATTGCATTTCACAATAAATTGGTTTAAATAATAAAAAAAGAAGACAGTTTAAAAGTGTATGTCAAATTAACGCAACAAAATGTTTAAAAAAATTATGAAAATCTTTTTATTTTGTTTTCTATTTGTAACCTATTTGCAGCTCTGATTATATGAAGTAAATAACATATTTAGTTTATAATATATATTATTTAATTCATTCATGCAGAGCTGATTATTTGTCACACCTCAGGTAAATAACTATATAACAGATTTTTCTCTAAATACTTACTTATTTGTATTGTAATTCTTTCACACAATAATAATTCTTCCACATTCCTCTGTGCTTTGTTCAGTTTCTTCAGATAGTTGCTACTGTCAAGAACCATTAATCCTGTGGACTAATATTAAAGTACATGTACTGTTTCTATTTGTGGAGACAGCTTAAAGGTCCTGATGGTGCATCCAGGCGAGAGAAAAAGAGAGATTGAGATGGGAAGAGAGGGAGATATCAGAAATGTCAACCTACTATTTGTAAAATAAAAGAATGCCAATGCACTTTTACTCAATTTCTTGAGATTGAGCAAGGTTAAGGAGAATAGTCCAACGAAAAGGTTAGTTTGACTTCCCAAAGTGAACACAGCATGTTTTAAAATGAACTTTGAAAAGAAATATCAAGAACAGGCTTTCTTCTATTCTGTAACAAATGTTTGATGCAATCTTCCCGAATAATATGACAGACCCACAAAAGGATGTTTCTCCATACATGGGGCAGAAAGGGGGTAAATGAAGGAAACCTCTTTGTGAGAGTGTTGAAACAAGACATGTATTCGTTTTTGTTTTTAAAGTTAGTTAGTTAGTTAGTTAGTTAGTTAGTTAGTTAGTTTAGAACAATTATTTAAATAATTTGCATTTTTTTTAAATAAATAATTAAAAAGCTTATTTATTTGTGAACATACTTTTATTTATTTATTTGAATATTTGTATCATTATTTATTTTCTCAATAAGGTTAGCTAGATGGCTGTGGTTGTCTTGTGGAACTCCTGAGGCGGCTGACGGGTACCGTGAGGCAAAGGGTGCCGGGGCCATGGCAGTGGCAGAGGCAAAAACTCGGGCCTGAGAGGAGTTCAGTGAGGCCATGGAGAAGGACTACCGGTTGGCCTCGAAGCGATTCTGGCACACCGTCCGGTGCCTCAGGAGGGGGAAGCAGTGCTTTGCCAACACTGTTTACAGTGGGGGTGGGGAGCTGCTGACCTCGACTGGGGACATTATCGGGCGGTGGAAGGAGTACTTCGAGGATCTCCTCAATCCTGCCATCCCGCGTTCCCTGGTGGAAACAGAGGCTGGCGACTCGGGGTTGGACTTTTTCATCACCCAGGCTGAAGTCACATAGGTGGATAAAAAGCTCTGCGGTGGCAGGGCTCAGGGTGGATGAGATCCTCCCTGAGTACCTCAAGTCTCTGGATGTTGCGGGGCTGTCATGGTTGACACGCCTCTTCAACATTGCGGGGCGGTCGGGGACAGTGCCTCTGGACTGACAGACTGGGGTGGTGGTCTCCCTTCATAAGAAGGGTGACCAGAGGATGTGTTCCAACTACAGGGGGATCACACTCCTCAGCCTCCTTGGTAAGGCCTACGCCAGGGTATTGGAGAGGAGAGTCCAGCCGATAGTCGAACCTCGGCTTCAGGAGGATCAGTGTGGTTTTCGTCCCGGCGTGGAACACTGGACCAGCTCTATACCCTCTACAGGGTACTCGAGGGTTCATGGGAGTTTGCCCAACCGGTTCACATGTGTTTTGTGGACCTGGAGAAAGTATTCGACTGTGTCCCTTGTGATGCCCTGTGGGGTGTGCTCCAGGAGTATGGAATCGGGGGCCCTTTACTAGGGGCCATCCGGTCTCTGTACAAGCGGAGCAGGAGTTTGGTCCGCATTGCCGGCACTAAGTCGAACCTGTTCCCGGTGCATGTTGGACTCCAGCAGGGCTGCCCTTTGTCACCGGTCCTGTTCATAACTTTTGTGGACAGGATTTCTAGGCGCAGCCAAGGGCCGGAAGGGATCTGGTTTGGGGACCAGTGGATTTCGTCTCTTCCTTTTGCAGATGACGTGGTCCTGCTGGCCCCCTCTAGCCAAGACCTACAGCATGCACTGGGGCGGTTCGCAGCCGAGTGTGAAGCGGCTGGGATGAGGATCAGCTCCTCCAAGTCTGAGGCCATGGTTCTCGACCGGAAAAGGGTGGCTTGTCCTCTTCAGGTTGGAGGGGAGTTCCTGCCTCAAGTGGAGGAGTTTAACTATCTCGGGGTCTTGTTCACGAGTGAGGGAAGAATGGAGCGGGAGATCGACAGACGGATCGGTGCGGCTGGCACAGTAATGCGGGAGCTGTGCCGGTCCGTTGTGGTGAAGAGAGAGCTGAGCCGAAAAGCAAAGCTCTCAATTTACCGGTCGGTCTACGTTCCAACCCTCACCTATGGCCATGAACTTTGGGTCATGACAAAACGAACAAGATCCCGGATACAAGCGGCTGAAATGAGCTCCCTCCGTAGGGTGGCCGGGCACTCCCTTAGAGATAGGGTGAGGAGCTCGACCATCCGGGAGGGGCTCGGAGTAGAGCCGCTGCTCCTCCACATCGAGAGGAGCCAGTTGAGGTGGCTCGGGCATCTGTACCGGATGCCTCCTGGACGCCTTCCTCGGGAGGTGTTCCAGGCACGTCCCACCAGGAGGAGGCCCAGGGGACGGCCCAGGACACGCTGGAGGGACTATGTCTCTCGGCTGGCCTGGGAACGCCTTGGGCTCCCCCCGGATGAGCTGGAGGAGGTGTCTGGGGAGAGGGACGTCTGGGTGTCTCTGCTGAGTCTGCTGCCCCCGCGACCCGGTCCCGGATAAAGCGGAAGACGACGAGTACGAGTACTAGATAAATAACTAAATAACATTTTACATACATAAATAACATATTTATCTATTTACTTTAAATAAAGATAAATCATATTTATTTAAACAGTGGTACTGTTAGATAAATGAATAATAGATAAATAAATATTTAGCTAAATAGTTGGCAATATAAATGCAAAAATAGTTTGATAAATAATAAGCTAACTAAATAATTAATTACTTCATAAATATAAAACTTATATTAACAGTGAGCAAGATAAATAAAAAAATAATAAATAGTTAATTGATAAATAGCTGGATAAATAAAGAAATGGTTAGCTTAATAAATAGGTAAATAAATGAATAGATAAATAGCTATATAGTTTATAGTAATAACTAAATGAATAAATAAGAATTAAATTCTAATGTGTGTATTCATTTATTATATCTTTCTGTTTGGGTGAAAACGTTTATTTTTCTCTGCTTTGGGGTGGGTTAGGGTTAGGTAAAAATTTGTAGACATATTTCTTTCGTGTTTTACTGTTCTCTCATGGTTTATTAAATTGATTGTAGTGTTTAAACATACAGAGCCAATTGAGGAATACATTGAGAAATAAGAAACACGTCGGGAAACGTAGCCAGAGGACATCAATGAACAATGACTTTTATCTTGGAATTAATGCCTCAACTGCAGGGGAAATTAGGCTGTTTTGAGCTTTATTACGTTCATCTCGGCGGAGGAACAGAGGTCGGCCCTTTGTACTGTGGACAGAAAATAAGGGAAGCATTATGCATTTTGAATTTTTGAGTATAATTCAGGATTAAGACAGATTGCTGGGGGTGAAAGTTCAGCACAGTCTGGGAACAAACCTCCAGTGTTTCACCACTTTTCCGCCGAAACCAACAAAGGACTTCATGTGGGCTCAAAAGGACAGACAGGATGACAGAAATGATAAAACGTCGTTTGTTGCCTGCAGTAAACAGAAACAGACATTTGGTTATGCGTTTACCCTGTTTTATGCAACTAATGCGCTGACTAAAATAAATAAAATAAACACGTCTTTTTTTCAGTCTGTGTTATTGTTCTGCTGAAGCGGGGGGAAAGGGGGCGGCATTTGAATGAGTGTGGGGCAGGTGCATTTGCTCAGAGCCTCATGAATAGCCGCTTCCCATTAGCCACGCACGGCTCTGTGGCGCGCATAAATAATAGCTGGCAGCGGTGATAAAAAAGCGCACCTTGGGGCTTCCAACCCCTCCTCCTCCATCTCTCTCTTTCTTTCTTCCTTTCTGCCTCTCTAATGGGCTTTCCTCCCAAAATCTTTTAAAAGTACGCCTTTGAAGGCTGCGAACAGCATAGAATCGTAGGCTATAATGTTGTTTTCTGTAGTTTTTTTCTTTCTTTTTCGCGTTTCAGAACAAATCCGCTGATCTGGCTGAGACAGAAGGCTGCATCAAAGCTCCAGCTTGTATCACAAAAATAAGTAATTAGAAGCAGGAACACCGAGACAACCTCAGAGCATCTGATCGCTTGCAGATTTTTGTTTTCGTGTGGAAGTTGAACGCGCAGGAGTGGCAGGACTGGTCCAGGACAGGATGATATTGATGGGACACCGGGATAGAGGATGGAGAGGAGGATGGACTGCCCTGGTGTGGCTCGCTGCTGTCTGCTTGGTGCTGACTGACGGACGCAGGTCCAGGCAGCCCAGATGCCCCGTTGGATGCACCTGCACTAAAGATAATGCCCTGTGTGAGAACGTCCGAAATGTGCCTCACGCCTTCCCGTCCGACGTCGTTTCATTGTAAGTGCTACTCAAATAGTCTGGCAAGACTTTATGATTCACAATGCATATCTGCCTAATATCCAAATTTTCTGTGAGCTTGTAGCAGAGCCGGCCCCTGGCATAAGCGAGCTAATGCTGCGCTCGTTCTGTAAATGACGTTACACCCAAGTTGAGCATATTTTAGTTGCAAATTGGAAAGCAGATGGTTTTATTAACAATAAAATAGGATTATGCATTTCTCTCGGATTTTTAAGTTCAAGTACTAAAGGTGTCATGATTTGGGGTTGTTTGGTTTTTGGTTTCGGGTTTTTTCCTTATGTTTTTCACTGTTCAAGTTTTGAATCATGTTTGTGTTTATTTTCCTGGTCATGCTTTTGTTCTGTCGTCTTGTTCATGTTTTATCAAGTTTGGTTTTCGGATCTGGTTGTGCTTTTGCTTCATGTTTTTCAAGTTTGTCTTCAAGAGTCTCTGTTTTGCTCCAGTCACGTTTTGTTCTGTTAATTAAGTTTATTCGGTTCACCTGCTTCAAGTTAATTTGTCTCCTTGCTCCACCTGGTTTTCACGCCATATATTTACACCTGTTCTGTTAGTTGTCGTGGAGACATTTCTCATGCCTTGTTCACAAACCAAGTCTTGTCTTTTTGATCATGCCATGCCTGTCTTGCCTGCTCGTTTGTTTTGTTCTTGCCTCCTGCTGAGTGAGTTTTCGTAATTAAACCATTTTTCACTTAACATCACGCTGCCTGCTCCTCTGCATTCTGGGGTCCAATATCTCGCAAACCTTAAAAGGAAGATGTATGTGCAAATGGATCAAAATACAAGGGCATCACACATTATTGGCAGAGGTGCAAACAGAAGGCTAAACATAACATAGTACAGGTCCTTCTCAAAATATTAGCATATTGTGATAAAGTTCACTATTTTCCATAATGTCATGATGAAAATTTAACATTCATATATTTTAGATTCATTGCACACTAACTGAAATATTTCAGGTCTTTTATTGTCTTAATACGGATGATTTTGGCATACAGCTCATGAAAACCCAAAATTCCTATCTCACAAAATTAGCATATCATTAAAAGGGTCTCTAAACAAGCTATGAACCTAATCATCTGAATCAACGAGTTAACTCTAAACACCTGCAAAAGATTCCTGAGGCCTTTAAAACTCCCAGCCTGGTTCATCACTCAAAACCCCAATCATGGGTAAGACTGCCGACCTGACTGCTGTCCAGAAGGCCACTATTGACACCCTCAAGCAAGAGGGTAAGACACAGACATTTCTGAACGAATAGGCTGTTCCCAGAGTGCTGTATCAAGGCACCTCAGTGGGAAGTCTGTAGGAAGGAAAAAGTGTGGCAGAAAACGCTGCACAACGAGAAGAGGTGACCGGACCCTGAGGAAGATTGTGGAGAAGGGCCGATTCCAGACCTTGGGGGACCTGCGGAAGCAGTGGACTGAGTCTGGAGTAGAAACATCCAGAGCCACCGTGTGCAGGAAATGGGCTACAGGTGCCGCATTCCCCAGGTCAAGCCACTTTTGAACCAGAAACAGCGGCAGAAGCGCCTGACCTGGGCTACAGAGAAGCAGCACTGGACTGTTGCTCAGTGGTCCAAAGTACTTTTTTCGGATGAAAGCAAATTCTGCATGTCATTCAGAAATCAAGGTGCCAGAGTCTGGAGGAAGACTGGGGAGAAGGAAATGCCAGAAGTCCAGTGTCAAGTACCCACAGTCAGTGATGGTCTGGGGTGCCGTGTCAGCTGCTGGTGTTGGTCCACTGTGTTTTATCAAGGGCAGGGTCAATGCAGCTAGCTATCAGGAGATTTTGGAGCACTTCATGCTTCCATCTGCTATCTAAAATATATGAATGTTAAATTTTCATCATTACATTATGGAAAATAATGAACTTTATCACAATATGCTAATATTTTGAGAAGGACCTGTATATTTGTGTGAAACGAAGCCATACATTTAAGTCAGTCATAGAGACTCCTCCACTGACATTAGGTTATTTTTTTTTGTTTTTTTTACTTTTGTGAAACAAAGAATGTGGAGTACTCTGTCCCGTTTGCACTTCCAATAAACTTGAAAACTACTCTAAGCTCCAAGTACACAAATGAGTATTGTGACCCACAGCGGTTGTATAGTACTGTGTAGTTCTAATTTACTGAGATACAAACTGTCAGAAGTGCTAAAAAATTGTTTACATCTGCAACTATCACAAGGTTTTGTGGTCCTGTGAAAAAAAAATTGGACACCCCATTAAGTACTCATTTCTTTATTAAATGCTCACACATAGACGTCTAATCTCTTTTTTTTTTTTTTATCTCTGGAATAGAAAGGGATTTAATGGCAGTTACAACATTAAAGATCAACCTTGTTCTACCCGTTAAACAAAATATATCAACAAAGATGGGTTCCCTAGGAAAGGCTTTGGACACTCTACTCTTACCCCCTTGGGAGGAAATAACTGTAGTGAGACAGTTGTAGCCATCTACCAGTCTTTGACATGCACTTTCATATCAACCATAGCAAGAGCCTGCTGTAGGCCCTGTGATCACATTTTAGAGATTTTGTGGATTTCCTTTAGGCTAGAACACCTCAATGAATAATTACTCATTTCCCATGGCTCCTCGAAAGTCCAACAAAGTTAGCCTGGCCCTCTTATCCTGACTCAACCAAATCTGTATTAAATACTCTTAGTGGTGGCTGGTGGGTTGTCCTTATACAACTTTGGGCTGGCTTTGAGTTTTAGACACTTAGTAGCAATCCTCATTTAATAGCTCATACGTAATATATTTGTATCGTTCTTTTATTCTAACAATTGCTCCTTTTTAATTTCAGATCTTTTGTCAAGTCTGGATTCAATGAGATCACAGGAGCAAGCTTTGTTCACACACCTAATCTGCAACTCCTGTGAGTATCCATCCATCCATCCATCTAAAGGAGCTTTGTGTTACAAGAGGACTTTTATAGTGGGGTTATATGTAGATTTAATGGGGAGTCCAAAATGGTGTCAGGATTATTCAATAGACCACATGGTTATAGCAGCAAAAAGCAGGGACATGGTACAGAGGAATAGAGTGGGTCTTGTGGTGGGGTAGAGGGACCTTTACTTAAAAAAGAACACAGAATGTAAAATAACCCTCTAACAAATTAGCACTTCAGTTGTGCCCTAATCACACTTCAGGGTGAGCATTATAGTATCCTGGTGCCAGGCATTGTCTCTGCAATGCATCTTTCTTGGCATCAGTTCCTTCATAATCTCAGATGACACTAAAGTGATCTAAATGAGCGTGTGGGAAATCAAAATCAAAGCAGGATGAATCAAAAATGATTAAAGGGAATTAGTCTTCACTCTTAATAACACTTCATTATAGTGTGGGGTATTATGTGGTTGGCTGCATTGTTTTAAAGTATCTATCAGTATGATTAACCATATGAGAAGAGTTTTGTTAAGTTACATTTGTAGCTAATTGAGAACAGAATTCAGTCAAGTGAACTTTAAAGAAGACAAGAAAAAAGTAATTACTTATCACTGGATGGATTGAGGTGCGTCATTTGGCTGCTTTTCCTTCACAGACTGTTCACGGCGAATTCATTAGACCTGATTGATGAAGATGCTTTCGTGGGTTTACCACATCTTGAATACCTGTAAGTATTTTTCATTCTTCCTTATGAAGTTGAAATTAATTATTTATTTTGATCCATCAACACTAATAACAGAGCTTTGTAAAAGTATTCACACCCCTTGACATTTAAAAAAAATATTTCCTTTAAATTAGAACCAGAAAATTCTGTGTATTATAATGAGATTTTATGTGATTGACCAACACAAAGTAGGGTATAATTGTGAACTGGAAAGAACATTGTGCATCATTTCTACAGATTAGTTTACAAATTGCATATGTATTCAACCCACTTTAATGTAATACCCCTTCCCAATTTTTTGGATACCCAAAAGCCACTCAATTAGGAAACAGATTCTACCTATGTGTGTAATTCATCTGCAGTATAAATCCAACTGTTCTGAGAGGGCCTTAGAGGTCTGTTAGAGAACATTACTGAACAGATATCATCACGAAGATCAAGAAACATAAAAACAGGTCACAAATAACGTTCTAGAAATGTTTAAACCAGTGTTAGGTCATGAAACAATATTCCAAACTTTAAACCTCACAGAGCACATCATCTTCAAACCTGCCAAGCTATCAACCTGCAACGACAAGCAGGGCAAGGAGACAATTAATCAAAATAGCAGCCATAAGGCCCATGGTGGCTGTAGAGGACCTGCAAAGATGCATGCCTCAGGTGGGGAATCTTTTGGCAGCAAAACTTTCAATCATGCACTCTACTAATTTGGTGTCAGTAGAAGAGTGTCAAAAAGAAAGCAATGTTGAAAGAAGTCTTGTTTAAAGTAAACATGCGGAAGAAGGCGCTCTAGTCAGAAGATAAATAAATTTGACTTTTTAGCCAAAGAATCTGGAAGAAAACTAACAGTTCACCTCACCTGGAACACACTATTTAACTGTGAAATATGGTGTTGGTAGAATCAGACTGTGTGATGCTTTTCTTTAGCAGAAACGAAGAAGCTGGTGGGGGTTAATGGGAAGATAGATGGAGCTAAATGCATGACACACCTTTCAGATCTCTATTTAAAACATTTTTCAAAACATGTATAATTTATATTCCACTTTACAATTATGGACTACTTTATTTTGGTCAATCACATAAAATCCCAATAAAATATACAGAAGTTTTTGATTGTAACATGATAACGTGTTAGAAAGTTAACAATGTATCAAACACATACAAGGCTGTGTTCAAAATTACTTGTGAAATGTGTATATTTTTGATCTTCTTAAATGCTGCATTTTGTTCACAGATTCATTGAAAACAACAGAATTGCATCAATTTCTCCATTTGCTTTCCGGGGTCTCAAGGCACTGCTACATTTGTAAGTATTTTACTTTTGCACAATCTTTCACTTGTCCTTTCTCTCCCTGTTTTCTCTATCTCAAACTTTTTAAAAATTCTTATTTATATTGCTGTATTTCCCCTTTCCTCACAGAAATTAGCTGTCTTTGGAGCAGGTTTTTACATGTTTTCTGTGGTGAACGGCTCAAAAGCAGCTTAATGGGGGAAAATGTACAGGGATATCAGAATTCTAAACTACATTGTGCATCTCATTCTATTTTCTGCCGCTGCGTCAGTTTGTCAGTATCTAGAATGCAGAGGTAGGAAGAACTGCTGTTGGCAGTGGTTGGCTCACAAGGTGACTGTCTAAATATGTCAGCAATATCAGGCTGCACAAGTCCAGAGCTGGGAGTTTTCATTTCTTTGTTTGGAAGGGATTTAGGACTAAAAATTTAACTTTTTCTGTGTGTCCTTCTTATTAAAGATTGATGTGTATGTTTATGTATCATAATTGTGTTACTGCAAGCTGTGTATCATAATTATAGGTAAGAACATTGGAATTAAATAAGATTAAGTGAATAGTTAAGTGCCATTTATTTTTGCAGACTAAAGAAACTGACTGAGAAAACAAGCTGGGAACAGGAGTGACCTGCAGGTCAAAAACTAAATATAACTGTACTGTAACCTTAAACATATGACCTATAATCTATCCCTGACTCAGCCAAGTTGCTCTGTTCAGATTTAGAGATTATGCAACAAACTGCAGTCAAAAATACCAACACAGTAGTCTTGATTATCAGGTATAATTGCATAGGTGGCTTTTGATTGCAAATAAAGATAAAGATGCATGACATAAGCATGTTACAGTCATTAGTAATGTTTGTTACGTTTGAAAAATGGTTTTATTAAAAATCAGCATTTTTAATAAAACCAAACTGCAACTGGAACATTTTCATGTTAAAAAAAAATGAACGCTTTCACACACAGGAATTAAAACTCCAGCAGCAGTTTATATGTTTTGGTCTTTAATTGTTATCTCCATTAGGAAATGGATGTTCAGCCCCTATGTGATAAAAATGTATTAAAAATAACCATAAAACATGGTTTAACATCACAACATCCCATAACAGATATAGAGTCTACAGTAACTTATAGGACTATGCAATGATCGTTGTGAGTAATCATTCTCATGCATTGTCATAGAATTTTGACTAATAACGGACATTGTGAATACCTTTATATTTCTAAATGAACGTCTTTAGTCTTTCTTTAAAACTGCTAAACTCTGACAAGGGGCTTGTTAACAGTGGGCAATAAAGTTTGGACAGATGAAGTCTATAATAAGCTAAGATATAGTCCTTAGTTTATCCGATATATGTGTTTGATTATCCATCCATTTTCTAAGCCCATTTCTTCCATACAGGGTGACGGGGAGCTGGTCCCTATCTCCAGCGGCCTACGGGCACAAGGCAGGGTACACAGTGGACAGGTTGCCTGTCCATCAAAGGATAGCACAGAGACACACAGGTCAAATAACCATGCACATACAACTTCATGCAGAAAGACCCCCACCCAGGAGTTGAACCCAGGACCTACTTGCTGCAAAGCAACTGTGCCACCGTGCAGCCCGTGTTTGATTATTTGCTTCCCTGTTTATAGACTTTACTAGCACACAGTAACACATTATGTGTTGTCTAGTTCAGATTCTCTTATTCAAGTTTCAGACCTGCTTAGTAGGGATTTTATAATGTCCTGATTTATAGGAAAACCTGTACAAATGAACAAGAGTGTCCCCCCTTTTTACCATGACTGTTTATGGATGTTTTTAAAAAAGAGCTATTAATGTGGAAATTTGAACTGCTTTGCATCCAGTAAATACATTATTGAGGGGCACAGGCAGTTAAGGCAGCTTTAAACCCATCCGTTTGGAAAGTGCTCTCTTGTCAAAAAAAAAAAGAAGAAAAAAAAGTAAAATGATCTCTCTTCTGTGAACGACCAATTCTTTAATGAATAATGCAGCTTTCATCTCTTTCTGTTATGCTGTTTTGGGTTTCAGCTGAGCTCTCAGATGAGAGGTTCTGCAGCAAGAAGGCAGTGTAGTTACCTGACATTACCTTAATTCAGGCACTGAACGATTGTTTATGATATCTTTGACTCTTGGTAGGTCCCATGACTGGACTGCAGATGTGCAAGATTTGCACTTAAACTCGTTAACTCTTCAGTCATATATGGTAATATGGGCAGAATGTGGTCTACCTATGTCCTGCTGACCTCTAGATGAACTGTATATTACTAATGTGAAATATATTATTTGGAATGAAAGATTCAAAAGTACAACCGAAGTGTAGAAATTCACAGATATTGTTTGTAGTTTTACCCCAACCAGTGTTGTTTACAACTAATGAAGAGCACATATTGAAAAATTGATGTCTATTGTCTGCTAAGTTAAAATTTCCTTTGAATTTGTCTTCTCTTTTATGATTAGGAGTCTGGCTTACAACAACCTGGAAACGCTGCCCAAAGATGTCTTTAAAGGCATGGAGGCTGTGACCAAAGTGTGAGTTCATTTTCTTTATTTTGTTGTTTATTTAGTATCAATTCAATTTAATTCAGTTTATTTTTAGAGCGCCAATTGACAACACATGTTGTCTCTTCACAAAAGTCAGGTACATGAATTCCAAGTAATCCTAACCATTGAACAGTGTAGTCAGATTCAGTTATTTATTCAAATTGGATAAAAAGTGTTTCTATCTAAGGAAACCCAGCAGATTGCATTGAGTCAGAGACTTGTAGCAGTCACTCCTCCTGGATGAGCACGTAGAGACAGTGGACAGTCACTGGCGTTGACTCACTTTTTATATTTCTCTTTAGAGTTTTACAAAGCATATATATAAGTAAATAATACCCCCCCCCCCCCCCATGTATTTAATATTAAACTTGCCACATACTCTGGAGGGTTACACAGTGGCACAGCTGTAAGCATCTTTGCCTTGCAGCAAAAAAATCCAGGGTTCAAATGTATGCAAGGGCCTTTTTGCATAGTTTGCATATTTTCCTTTTGCATGCATGAGGTCTCTCTGGGTAGTCCGACTTCCTCCCACGCTTCCCAAACTTACATGTTAGGTTATTTGGGCACTCTAAATTGCTTTTAGGTATTGCGTTGTTCTGTTTTTTTTGGAAGAGTCTACACTGTGTGTCTATATATTGCTCTAGGATAGACTGGTGACCTGTCTATTGCATGGCCTGTTGGAGACAGGCACCAGCCCTTCCTTGACCCTACATGGTTAAGAAAATAGAGGGATGGATATAAACTTGGCAAAGGGGCTTAAATTTGCATCTCTTTGAAAAATCAGGACATGTAGAAGAATAAATATTTGTTGCCCAGAGGGGTAAAAATATTTGATTTGACTTCTGACTCATTTAGTGTAATAAGTCAGTGAAATCTGTCTCCTTTTTGTTTACCCTGAGGTCAAACTGGTGTAAAAAGGAAGGTGATAGATAAAGGCCTTGTAAAAATATGTCCTGCTATTAATAGGAAAAATAAAAAGCAGAGAAGTCTAAAGGACAAAAGAGAAAATAATAGGTTAGGATGGTGAAATGTTTCAGTAAACTGCAAGCAGGTCACTGACAGAAAAACAGCGTTGGACCTTGTTATGGTTGCACTGTCAAAACCAACTAGAATGATGCCAGTGTGCATAGACTAAGTCTGAGCATCCAAAGTTAATTGCTGCTCAGACAGAGTGTGTGAGGAGGAGAGAACACTCAGGGGATGGGACGGTAGCTGGCTCATACCCAAAATGCAACCTGGAAAAGCAGAGAAGGATTACAGCTCTAAAGAATGAATAGATACAAACAGATACATTCTTGCATGCAGGGATCTGCGAGGGAACAATCTGATTTGTGACTGCAAGCTCAAGTGGCTGGTGGAGTGGATGCATCACACCAATGCCACTCTGGACCAGATCTACTGCAGTGGGCCACCCATTCACCAAGGGAAGAAGATCAATGACCTGCTGCCACATTCATTTGACTGCATCACCACAGGTTTCACCTTCTAATGTCCCTCTGTCCCTGTATCACACAAATAGTAGCTCTAGACTTCAACCCTCTCTTCATTTCCTCCTTATCAAACATCAAAGCACTTTTGAGAAATAAAAATGTCTGTAAGTGTTCCCTCTGCATGTTTATGATAGATGTTGTGCATGAATGCTCTACTTTGAAATCAAGGACAAAGTTGACTGCTGTGTCGTGCTTTTCAGAATTTGCTTCCTATCAGCTGCTGAGGTTTGAGTCGATTTCAGTGGAGGCCTTCACCTTTGGTAATGAGCAGTACGTTGTGTTTGCACAGCCCTTTGCTGGCAAGTGCAACTTCCTGGAATGGGATCATGTTGAGATGACCTTTAGAACGTATGACGCAATTGAAAGTGAGTATAAAAAAACAATTAAAAACTGCAAAGTGTGAATGTTTCATATTAACAACAGCAAGGGAATCACACAAAGACAGAGATTTGCAAAATGTAAAGTGTATGTATTGTCTCATCACTGTCAGCAGCCAAGTCAGTGAAGAGTGCAATTTAAACGCTACTAAATATTAAGTTAAGATTTCTTTTTAAAATGTTATTATGGTTAACGAAAGAACTTAGAATAATGCTAACTTAATAAAAATGGAAAATTAATTAGATTTTATGTGTAAAATAAAGATTTCACTCATATTGATATCAGCAACTAATTTCAGTGATGTGACAAATGTGTGTTGTTTATAAGACCAAATTATGCCAGGTTTATGCATATTTACAATTGCTTAGCTCAATGTTGAAAAATGTGGGTGTTATACTGGTTTGCATGCAGTCAGTGTTGTAAATGATCATGGATTTCACACTTTTGAGACCTTTGAACTGATGACTGATGTTTTTATATGATAAACTTGAATTCAGTGCAGCTCATAACATAATATTATGCAAAAACATAAACATGTAGGCTAATTAGTGAATGATCTCATGCCCTGCATATGCTATATTTTTTAAGCTTAATGTCAGGCAAAATATGTTGAATGAATGATAATTAGTTCCTGCTGTAGATAAAAAACTTAGTTCAGAAAATTAGATACCAAACTATGACCATGAATAAACTCATTTTAGGTTTTCTGTAGTGCATACATGTCAGCTCCAAAGCAGGAGAATTAAATAACTGAAAAAAACTAAATAAAAGTGTGAAGATAGAGCAGGAGTGTACTACACTCTATAAAATTTCATAGAAAAATATTTCATTTTAAAATTTCTGTAAATGGCTTTAGTTCACTCTAGCTGGTCATAGTTGCCTGAATTTAGTTTTGCTATTCTAAATTTAGTAATTTAGTTTAGTTTAATTTTTCTTCATTATTTAGTTTACCTGAACTTAGTTTAGTGGAGCTTTAAAAATATACACATAATTTTGTTTTTCTTAGTTTAGTTTAGTTTAGTTTAGTTTAGTTTATTCTTAATTTGGTTAATTTAGTTAATCTTAGTTTAGCTTAGATAAGGTTTGCATAGGTTTGGCTTGTTTTTTCCTAGTAGCTTAAGTTTAGATCAGCTTACTGGTTTTAATAAGCTCATTATAGATATTTAGTTTAGTTTAGTGACATCATTGCAAACATTATCCAACTAATGTTAAATAATGTCAATCTTGTGTATCACTTTTATTAAGGCACCTCCACTGTAGTCTGCAAGCCATTGGTGATTGACAACCAGCTCTTCATCATCGTGGCCCAGCTGTTTGGAGGCTCCCACATTTACAAACGGGACTCCTCTGCCAACAAGTTCATCAAGATCCAGGACATCGACATTCTGAGGATTCGCAAACCAAACGACATTGAGACATTTGTCATTGATGGAGAATCTTTCTTTGTCATTGCTGACAGCTCTAAGGTTGGGATGGGTTTTTTTTGCGGCTTTTCTCACTATTTAATTTTTTTTTTTTTTATTTAACGGCAACACACCAGAAATATTGTATTTGATTCTTAACCATTGTATAGGTGTTGTGCTGTGAATGAATAATGCCAACATGTCTGCCAGCTCCTCCCCTGGCGTTCTTGTCAGCAATGTGTTGGCTTGTGTCTGCTCCAGTTGATTAGTCTTGCATTGCCAAATGTTTACATATGCTCTCACATATGCTCGGGGACTCTCAGGAACACACACACACACACACACATTGTCATATTTTATGTTGAATACCCTAAAATGTACATTTTGTCACATAATTTCTAGATTGTTTGACTTTTTACATTTTGCATTTTTATTTTGCAGGCTGGGTCCACAACCGTGTACAAATGGAACGGCATTGGCTTCTATTCCCATCAGTCACTCCACCCCTGGTACAGGGACACTGATGTTGAATATCTGGAGATTTCCAACAAACCCCACCTGATTTTGTCCAGCAGCTCCCAGAGGCCTGTTGTGTACCAGTGGAACAGGAGCCAGAAGAAATTTGACCGCAAGACAGATATACCAGACATGGAGGATGTGTTCTCCATCAATCACTTTCGGGTAAAAGGTGAGAACTAAAGCTTTAGTATCTAACACTTTTTTCAAGTAGTCCAGATGCTGTGCTGTAATCCAGTTTTTAACCCACAAAGGTAAATCAGTAGCCTAATCTTTATTTTAAAGATTTTCAGGTCAGTGTTCCAAGGTTTTTTGAAACTTGTGAACTGATAAGGCAAAAGTTGGGTTTTTTTGGAAGGTGTGCCACATCTGGTGTAAACAGACACATCTGGGGCTGCATTGCTTGTTCAGAAGGTGGGCGACTAATTTATGGAAGCATTAATTTTGATCTCCACCAGAACACCTAGAAGGAAAATGTCCTGCCACCAGTTTGTGACCAATAATCCAAAGCACACAAGCAATTCTGCAGTTGAATTTCTAAAATAAGTAAATAAATAAATATATAAATATTATAAATATTAAAGTTATAGAGTGACCTAGTCAAAGTTTGGACACAAATTTAAGATGCGGTGTCATGAGCTTAAACAAATGCTGGAAAATGCTCAGATGTAACTGAATTAAAACAGTTCTGCTAACAAGAGTGGGTCAAAATTCCTTCACATGTAATGTAACGTAAAATACTCATTGCCATTTATCTCAAATGCTTGATCAAAGCAGTTGATGTCAAGGGTGGTACAACCCGTCAATAGGTTTAGGGGGCAATAACTTTTTTCACTATTGGCCAATTTGTTTTAGATAGCTATAGTAGATAGTAGATATGCTGTTGTATTTACTCAGAAAGGCATTGTTTGATGATCTGAAACATTTAAGTGTGACAAAAAGCAAAACTACAAGAAATCCACAAGGGGGCAAATACAGCACTGCATGTATGATGTTGTAATTTATTATGCTTTTGTTTCTCATCTTACAGCAGTGTAAAGAGCTTTATTTTTTATGTGGTTTTATGCCACCACAATAGAAACAGCTCATATATCAATTCTATAAAACATCACTTTCATTTTTCCTTGCCCATGAGGGAGCTAAACTATTTGAGGTCCTTTGCTGAATTGCTGTTGCCACAAGGGGTGAGTTATTTGGGATTTGGAATTACGTAAACTGTTTTTGTGAACTTTTCTGTTCCCCATCCACATTAAATTCCCTAAACTCTAAACTAAACAGCCCCTCGGATCTTTGTCCTTTTCAAAGGTGAACTGTTCATATGCTTGACAAGATACATCGGGGACTCCAAGGTGATGCGCTGGGACGGTGCCATGTTCAAAGAAGTCCAGACATTCCCGTCCCGTGGCTCCATGGTGTTCCAGCCTGTCTCTGTGGGCAAGTGGCAGTATGCCATCCTGGGCAGCGATTTTTCACTGACACAGGTCTACCAATGGGACACTAAGAGGAGGCAGTTTGTTCCATCTCAGGAGCTCAGTATTCAGGCACCGCGGGGATTTTCTGTGGTGTCCGTTGACAACTGGGTGTTCCTGCTTGCATCCAGCTTCAAGGGAAAAACTCAGATTTATGAGCACCTTATGATCGATTTGAGTGATTAAAGTCATAATTTGATTGGGAAATCTGCCTATTCAATATTACTTTTCTGTGATGGTGTAGAATCATGAGTCCAAATTTAAATCCACTAATTGTCTTCTGCCATAGGTTAAACCTATAAGAGGCCTTAGAAGCAGCATATTTTAAAAGGTCATACTGTTAGCTAATTGGCTATTACCTCCTTTTTTTTTTTAAATAAAAAAAAAGCCATAAAGGAACCAGTTTTACTCATTTTCAAGTCATCTTTCTGTTGTTGGTGGTATTGTTTTACAAATTCACATTTTATTTAAAACATTTTATTTATCCCCTAAGAAATGGGTTGAAAGGTTTTGCAACTTTGACTTTCTTCTTTATCAGGTCTTTATCAAGTCAGTTCAGGGAAATATATATTTGGGCATAAATGCTACTGCTTGCTATAGACATGTGACAGATGAAAGGAAAATGTTTAATTAAAAGTGTCTTTGTAAAAACTTGCACTCCCATATCTGTCCTAAACTGATTAATACAGCCTGGCCTGGTTATTTACAAACTACAACCAATGCAATAGTACAAATTGACTAATCTATAGTGCTGAGATACGATCAGAGATTTCATGTTTTTCCCTTTGATATGTCACCAGATTGATGTATTTTTATCCCACGTTTCTCATTGTGAATTGCTTAGCAAAAGTATCCACACATCTTTAAGGTTTTCACAAGTGTTTTACAGCCTCTCAAAGGTTTTTCTTCTATTTAGCTCCATCCATCTTCTTATCAACTCTGATCAGCTTCCCTTTTCCTGCTAAAGAAAAGCAACCCCATTTTGTTTCACAGTCAGAATTGAGCGATGAGAAGTATTGCGGTGTTTTTTCCATGTAGCTCAGAAGGTTTGACTTTGGTCTCATTTGGCAACAGAACTTTCGTCACTGTGCTCACTGTGTCTACGCCATGGCTCATAACAAACTGCAAATGGGAATTCTTCTTTCTTTTTCCAAAAATGGCTTTGGTTGTGTAACTGTGAGGACGCTCTTCAGAGTGATGTGATGAGTTGGTTGCATGTAGGACAAACATGTTGGTCTTATTTGACCAGAGCACTTTAGCTTTCCTCTTGTCACTCTTCCATACAAAATGTAAAATGTTCAAATAATAGTTGTCCTGTCAAGTGATTAAGCCAATCTGTGCATCTCAACAGTTCCTCTAGGGTTATTCAATTCAATTCAATTCAAAAATACTTTATTAATCCCAAAGGGAAATTACATAATCATTATCATGGGCCTCTTGGCTTTTTGCCTCCTTGCACGCCATCATTTGGGAGGTTTACAGCTGTGCCACACTCTTTCTGTTTTTAGATGATAGCTTGAACAGTGTTGTGTGAGATGTCCATAGCTTGGGATAGTGTTTTATAATTTAACCCTACTTTTAAACTCTCCACAGTATTACTCCTAAAACCAGTCTGGTGTGTCTCTATGTCTTCGTGATGCTGTTTGTGCTCTACTGTTTTCTAACCTCTAAGGCCTTCATGTATGTACACTGAGACTAAATTACCACTAGGTGACCTATAAAGGCAGTTGGTTGCACTGCATCTATTTTGTTGGTATCAGAGTAAAGATGGCTGAATATAAATGCACACCACACTTCTACGGTTTTTGATTGGCAAAGTTTTGAAAACCGTGAGTCATTTATCTGCCATTTGTGTTGGTTTACTACATAAAAAAAATACATCAAGTTTGTCGTTGTAGCAACAAAAATGTGAAAAGGTCCAAAGGGTGTGAATACTTTTGCAAGACTGGAGACTTATTCAATGCTTATTTAATGGGAGATTAAAACATTAAGGCTTCTTCTGATTAGGAATAACAGCCATTCAAATCCCACACTGTGACACAAGAGAACTACACACACTCCTGATAGTTCAGATGGAGATGTTTAATAACCAGACAATCTCCAAAAATGTACAAGAATATGTTTAACAGTTTTGCAAACAGCTTCAGTTATGTAGTTTCTAGTGTAATGGCAGGGCTTTTGTTTTTCAATGCCGCAGGTTAATAACACGGCCTTACATTTCAAGGAAAAATGAAAATCACACATTCTTTGGTAGTTAGTCAACTTGCACTCCTTAATCATTCCTTAATGATTATGTTACACTCGAAACTGTGATGAAACATCCACTTGTGAGAAACTGAGAAAAAACAAAAACTATTTCCTGCATGTATGAAGCATAAACTCATAGTACTGGTTTCGCAGTGAATGACACACCAGAAGCCTCCCACTGTGTTACCCAGCCCTCTCTCTTTCACTGACCTCTTAGCCTTTTTTCTCGCCCGGCAACAAAAAAACCATTGTTCTCTTTACAGCCAAATGCTAACCACTGTGATGCCCCTACTACCTGTGCTTTCACACACTGCTCTTATTTTCACACAAAAAGAACAGATAGCAAATTCCATCCCAGACAACGAATTGCCAAATATAGCATTTGTGATTTTACAATGTTTGTGTAATTTATAATACTTTTGTAAGTAGAGAGATCCAGGCTCAGTGTTAATTTTGATAGCCTGTAGGATGAAATGTAGAGTAGAAAAAGATCACCTCATTGTCATGCTTTTTGTGCATAACAGTAGAGACTTTACTTGTGTTGATGTTAAACAAGTTAGATAACAATATTGGTGCTTCTTTCTCATTTTGCTCGCTGTATTTTATATCTCGTAGTAATAAAATGCTAAATCAGAAATGTTGTATAATTACTTGATTATCAATATGTGATTAATGTACTTCTTGTGTGGCAAATTTTATTTAGTTTTTCCATAATCTTTTCCTACCTCTTGAGCTGAGAAGTAAAGAAAAAAAATCTTCATAGCTTGAGAATTTCAGCAATGCTTCTGTAGTTTTAATTTAAAACACTTATTGTGATAGCTAATGACTTAAGACTAAGCTGAGTCGTAGTTTATTCTGCAATTATTGATTTATAACATACTATTATAAAAAGGTAGATGACACACATTTAGTATAAAACGCTTTCAAAATAATATAAACAGTAATACATATGCACTAATTGTGAATATTATTAAATACAATATAATATAATTGCACCAAAACTCAACTGACAAGTTTGGTCTGGAGTATTGTTTTTCATATTTTTAATTAAAGATGCATTGATCTGAAAAATTTCAGAACCATATTGATATAATTTAAAAAGAATATTACATTTCTTTTTCTGAGTACAACAAATAAAACATGCAGCAGGTTCTTTGATAGAGATAGTAGATTCGAAGCCAACACAGTTTCTGTCGTGTCTTAAGAAGTCTCTAAATGTCTTTCATTTAATTATCTCAACTTTAAGCCTTAAAAATCTGAATTATGTTTAGATTTTCCATTAAAGTTCCTAAATTTAATTTATTCACATCCTACGTTTGCACATCCTTTGTCATTTTCTTTGACTCTTCTTAATTTTTTACTTGATTTTTTTGTTAGGTTGGTTTTGAGAAATGCTCTGGGAGCAGCTATTCCTTGTATTTGTTGCAGTAATTAGGCTGTAATTACAGTCATAAAACTGGCTTAGCGTTGTATGTTTAGGGATTGAAAATGAAAACATCCTTGTAACCTGATCAACTACTAGCTCCTGCAGGAGAGTATTTAACGAGGTCTGGTTTGATAAAAACGGATTTCAATAGTTGGCTAAAACTTGTCATTATGATGCTTACTGCAAGGGTTACTGTGTAAAAGGAGGTAAAGTTGGCTGACTTAAATGCAAAACCCATTGGATCACATCCCAGTCCCACAAATACCAACATAAATTGACAGTTATATTTAACACAACTTTCTAAGTAAGTTAAGCATAGGTTTTTGAGTAATTAATTTAAGTCACTTCAATATTTGTTTCTAATTGATCTAGGTCTCAAATGTAATTATTATTTACCTCCTAAATGTTTTAAATGTAACATTTTAAACCTGCAAAAAGTCTTCAACAGAAAATAAAGGAATAACAAGATTATCTCCATTTGTGTATCAACAAAAACTGAAAAAATAAAATGCATCAGAGTATGCCATATTGGTTGATGCGGTTATAGACTGGATATAGTGTGATTTCTTGGTTTTAATAGAAAGCTCATTTTTAAGTATTTAATCTGCTGATCACTGATCAGAGTTGTTTAAGGTAAAACTGACCATTTTTGATATCTGGCTGATTACCTGGTGCACCGCTACGGAAATTGTCGATCTTGGGTGTCATGTATTGTTTTTTTTAAAAGACATTCATGTTTTTAAGGGCATATTAATGTAAAACAAAAAGACAATGAAGCCCTCCCCGTGTCAGACCATAACATTTGCAGCTTTTCATGATGAGCAAATAAATGAATAAGGATTTTGTGGCACTATTGACAAACAGGAGCTTATTACTTACTTATTAGTTACAGCTACATTATTAGTTTTTTTTAAATGCTAATCAACACTAAGAATAATTTCGTAAAAACTGGTTTGCATAATTGGGTTTAGTGCTTGTTATATTCATCTTACATAAATTCGTTTGTTCTAAAATGCATGAGAACTGAGATTTAACTGTCTGATATATCCCCAGACAACCAGTGAAAAGGGGCGTGAAGTGTAGGGTAAGGTTTTAGGTCCCCAGCAGGGCTGGTTCGGGTTCACTTCTGCCCCCCTGTGGATAAAACAACCACCGCATGGGAGCTTGCATAGTGCCACCAAGGTTTGTGATTAACCTTACGCTCTTGGTCTCTCAGGGCAGACACACAGAAGTCGGACAGCGCTCTCACCGAGGCATGCTGCCGCTCGGCTGTCACATCCTACAACCACCACCACCACCATGGGCGAGTGCAATCACTGTATGCGGGAACGGGCTTTAACCGTGGAGGACGACGTGACAGTGGCGTTCCACAAAGTTGTCAGCCATGACAACCAGAGCCGCTTCTGTAACGACCGAGAAGAAGACGCACATGACGATGTCGAGCAGACAGAGGAGACTGTTCATCTGCGAACTAACTGTTTTAAGGATGAAGATGCCGAAGAGGAGCAGGGGACGAGAGGAAGCGAAACTGTACTGGAAGGCAGCGGGAAGGAAACGCTGCTGTGCCTACCGGCGTTTTGCGTGAGAGGCAAGAAGACCGCATCTTCCGAAGAACAAAAAGTACCTGCGGGTAAGTGAACTCCTGAAGTCCTAAACTTCGCCTCACTGTCACTCGGGAAAGTTTATGACGAAAAGATGAGGCAGAGTTGACATGTAAAACAGCCAATCATTGGCTCCCTGCGTAGCTTTACGTTATACAACCGTGTTGCGTCATTTATTTGTGATAACAGATCTGTCACGTGTGTTCTAATAGCCTATAAACAGGAGCACAGTTGAACACCAGAACATGCATTTTTTTGTTTTCATATTTCTCCGTTGATCCGCGTTTTGATATTTTTTGATGTTTTCGTTCTACAGTGTTCTACATCAAAACCTATATTCGTTACCCACAAGTTTTCCATTTCTTCTACTTTTATTAGTCATGGTTGATATAAGAGGAGCTCGGTTGCTAAGCATGGGGCCTTCCTGTCAGCTCGGCTACTGTAAACTTTCTTAATTTTTCATCATCCCTGAAGAGGCTGGATGTATGGAAGCCCATTTTTGCCACTGTAAACACACACACAAAAAAAAGACCCCCACGAATTTTGACTTGACTACCTCATAATTGACTTAGCAATCATAATTATTACATAGTTGCAACAGGATATAGCTAAATTGAGTATGACAATATCTTGGGATTATGAGATAGATAAATTAGTATTATGAGCTAGCAATCTCATATGACATAGCTCATAAATTTGACTTAGCTATCATAATTATGAGATAGTATCAGGTTTAATTTATCATTTATTATTAAATGGATATGTCATTTTTATTTAGAAATCATATTTTTACATTTGATTCATGTATTTAAAAAGGGACAGTCCAGTATAAATGATCATGGCCAAAACTACTAAATATGAATGATACATTAGATTAAAACCAATCGCACCAGGCCTAGTCAAACCATGCTATAAGACTAAAAACACCAACCAAAAAAAGGTCTAAGAAATACACAAAAGTTTGGGGTTCACTGATTTGATAAATGAGCCACTATCTTCTAATTTTGAATAACTTGTCGCATACAAATTATATACTTTAGTACTTTTGGGTTACTTATTTCATTAATATGAAATTCTGATTCTGATGTATAACTTCTCATCACACTGTCTCATAATTATGACATAGTATCTCATAATGTTTTTAATAATTTTGTAGCTACAGCTAAACTCAAAATTATTTATTTCCCTGGCAGATTTAGATGTAAAATGAGGTCCATTCAAGTTTGTTTCTCATATGAAATGATACAGGCATCTCTCAAACAATATTAAGAAAACTGAAAAGGAGTCTCAGTTTTGAAAGAAAACTATCAGTTTTTGGTTTTTTTGGTACACTAGTGGCCTTTATTTTCATTCATTTTCAAAAGCAAGCAGACAGGATGGGTGGAGAGAGGGGAAGACATGCAGTACAGGTTTCCGGGGTCAGGACTTGAACCTGCGATAGGGTTATTTTGTCAAATTTTGTCAAATTATGATTTTCAATTAGAATTATTGATAAATATTAATCAGTAATCATAATCCCAACACAGTAATTAATTAATCGTTTTTGGCGAAACAGCAGTCAAACCATATGTTTTTGACTGTTCCACTGGTATTTTGACAATTTCTCTTTGGTACTAAACTCCAAATCTTTGAGACTGAAATACCTCCTTGTCATCATTCTGATCTTTAGCTCCTTCCACAGTTTCTCTGTTAGATTCAAGTCGGTACTTTGACTGGGCCACTTACTTACAGACAGCAGAAGCATGCTGGTAAAATTTGAAAATGTCTTTAAAGCTAAATCTGCCAGGGGTATGAATAATTTTGGGCTTAATTGTGAGGTAAGTAAGGTAAGGTAAGTTTATTTATATAGCGCTTTTCAGCAATGAGACACTCAAAGCGCTGTACATACAATTACCATACAATCACAAAGCAAATAAACACAGATACAGACACAGAAAAACAAATCAAATGATAAAATCAAACAACAGAGGTAATCAAAAAAACTAAAATAAAATAAAATAAAGAGAATAGAATGATGGACAAGAAAATTAAAGGAAAATTGGACTGAAAACGCAACTAATCATGCCTAGATGGCACAGTCAAAGGCCACTCTAAACAAATACGGTTTTAATCTTGATTTAAAGCAACTTAGGGTTTCGGCGCTTTTACAGTTTTCTGGCAGTTTATTCCAGATTAGTGGAGCATAAGAACTAAAAGCTGCTTCTCCATGTTTGGTTCTGGTTCTGGGTATGCAGAGTAGATTTGAGCCAGAAGACCTGAGAGGTCTGGGTGGTTGATACACTGACAACAAGTCTGTAATGTATTTTGGGGCTGAGCCATTCAGTGATTTATAGACTAACAAAAGTATTTTAAAGTCTATTCTCTGAGCTACAGGGAGCCAGTGTAGGACTTTAGAACCGGGATGATGTGCTCCACTTTCTTAGTTCTAGTGAGGACGCGGGCAGCAGCGTTCTGGATCAACTGCAGCTGTCTGATCCACTTTTTAGGCAGACCTGTGAAGACACTGTTGCAGTAATCAATTCTACTAAAGATTAATGCATGAATTAGTTTTTCAAGGTCCTGCTGAAACATTAGTCCTTTAATCCTGGAGATGTTCTTTAGGTGATAGAAGGCCGATCTAGTTACTACCTTTATGTGCCTCTGAAGGTTCAGGTCTGAGTCCATCACTACACCCAGGTTTCGAGCCTGACTGGTGGTTTCTAGCTGTATTAATTGAAGCTGTGTGCTAACTTTTAAACGCTCTTCCTTTGGTCCAAAGATTATTACTTCAGTTTTGTTTTGATTCAGTTGAAGAAAATTTCTTCTAAGCATTTACCCAGCGCTTGAATGGGTTCATAGTCACCTGGTGACATCGTAACGTATAGCTGTGTGTCGTCTGCATAGTTATGATAACTTACGTTGATGTTTATTAAAATCTGAGTTAGGGGGAGCATGTAGATATTGAATAGGAAGGGCCCTAAGATGGATTCTTGGGGAACGCCACATGTGATTTTTGTGGTCTCTGATGTAAAGTTACCTACTGACACAAAAAAGTCCCTGTCCTTCAAGTAGGATTTATACCAGTTGAGTGCTGTACCAGAAAGGCCGACACAGTTTTCCAGGTGCTCTAATAAAATGAAGTGATCAACAGTGTCGAATGCTGCACTAAGGTCCAATAATACCAGCACTGTGGTTCTTCCACAGTCTGCATTTATACGGATGTCATTGAACACCTTGACAAGAGCAGTCTGTACTGTGGTGAGCAGGAAGCCTGACTGGAAGACATCAAAGCGGTTGGTTGTTGTTAGGAAGTTGTTTAACTGCTGAAACACAGCTTTTTCAATAATCTTACTGATGAAGGGGAGGTTTGATATAGGCCTGCAGCTCTGTAGTAGCAGCTTGTCCAAGTTGCTCTTTTTCAATAGAGGTTTGATAATTGCTGTTTTTAGGGCGTGGGGGAAAACACCAGACAAAAGGGACGTGTTTATTATTTGAGTTAAATCAGATGTTATTACAGGCAAAGCTTTCTTATGGAAAGCTGTGGGTAAAAGATCGAGACAGCAGGAAGAAGAGCTTAGTTGCTGTACGATTTCTTCTAAGATTTTGCAGTGTATTTGGTGAAATTGGGAAATTATGTCAAAATCGGTTCTAGTTGGAGACAACTTTGGTACTGGAGTTGATGTGGATGTGCTGACTGCCCCTCTGATCTTTTGGGTTTTTTCAGTAAAGAATTTAGCAAATTCATTGCAGGCCCTGGTAGAGTGGAGTTCAGATGCTACACTTACGGGAGGGTTTGTTAACCTTTCGACCGCTAATGATGCACGGGCATTGTTAATGTTTTTGCTGATGATCTCAGAAAAGAAAGATTCCCTTGCATTTTTCAGTTGTAGGTTATATCTGTATAGTCTCTCTTTATAGATAATATAGTGAACCTGGAGTCCAGTCTTTCACCACCTGCGTTCAGCTTTTCAACACTCCTTTTTTTCACTTCTGGCTGGTGGAGCACTTCTCCATGGAGACATTTTCTTCCCAGAAACGACTTTCACTTTAATTGGAGCAATTGAATCAATGATGTCTGAGATTTTAGAATGAAAGTTATCTACGAGCTCATCTACAGTGTTACAGGGCAAAGTGGAGGTAGAAGAGTAAATCTGGTTAAAGGTTTCAGCAGCAACGTCGTTAAAGATGTGTTTTCTTATCATGTCTCTTTGGCAAACTGAGTCATTAGAGATGATGCTTTCAAAAATAACAGAAAAGTGGTCAGATAGAGCAACATCAGTTACAGACACCTTGGAAATGTTTAGACCCTTAGTGATGATCAAGTCCAAAATATGTCCCTGTTTGTGCGTTTGCTGTTGAACATGTTGAGTCAAACCAAACCTTCTAAGAGTGTCACATAGATCTATTTTACTTCTGTCTTCAGGATTGTCCATTCAATTCAATTCAATTCAAAAATACTTTATTAATCCCAAAGGGAAATTAAATGTTGTTATATCTCATATTATGAAGGTTTTCTCAAAGAGCCGTTGTAGATGCTGATGGCTGTGGGCAGGAAGGATCTCCTGTAGCGCTCCGTCTTACAGCAGATCTGAAGAAGCCTCTGACTGAAGACACTCTGTTGTTGTAGGACAGTCTCATGAAGAAGATGCTCAGGGTTCTCCATAATGTTCTTCATTTTATGAAGAATCCGTCTTTCCACAATGATCCCCAGAGGTTCCAGAGGAGTCCCCAGAACAGAGCCAGCCTTTTTTATCAGCTTGTTGAGCTTTTTTAAGTCCCTGGTTCTGATGCTGCTTCCCCAGCAGATGATGGCAGAATAGATCACACTCTCCACAACAGACGTATAGAAGATATGCAGCATCTTGCTGCAAACACCAAAGGACCTAAGCTTCCTCAAGAAGTACAGTCTGCTCTGTCCCTTCTTGTAGATGGCTTCACAGTTGCATCTCCACTCTAGTCTGTTGTCCAGGTGAACACTGAGGTATTTATACTCCTCCACCACCTCCATGTCTTCTCCCATGATAGAAATAGTTTTTGACTTATTCCTGTTTCTCTTAAAATCTACAATCATCTCCTTTGTTTTAGTCACGTTTAAAATGAGATGATTGTTTCCACACCATGCCACAAAGCGGTCCGCCACCTTCCTGTACTCAGCTTCTTGTCCATCTCTGATCCACCCCACGACTGCAGAATCATCCGAGTATTTCTGCAGATGACAGAAGTCTGTCTTGTGAATGTGAATGTTGAAATCTCCCACAATAATTAAACAGTCATAGTCAACACATATCACAGATAAAAGCTCATTAAAATCACTGAAAAAGTTTGTTTTGGACTTAGGGGTCCTGTAAATATTCAAGAACATGGTTCGGACCGGGCTCTTTACCTGGAGAGCCAAATATTCAAAAGAGTCAAATTTGCCCAGAAATACTTTTTTACACTCTAATAAATCTTTAAAAAAAAGTGGCCCCCCCTCCACCTTTTCTTTGCTGTCTGCTCTCACAAAGAAAATTGTAGTTCGGAGGCGTCGCCTCTATCAGAATGGGAGCTTCATTAAATTCATGTAACCATGTTTCTGTTAAAAACACCAAGATCGTGGTCAGTAATGAAGTCATTGTTTAAAAATGATTTTCCTGACAGAGATCTAATGTTCAGTAAAGCCAGTTTATATGACTTACTTGCTGATATTAACTCTGTGCCTGGTTGTACCTGACAGTTTATGGCTTTGTTGATTGTTTATTACTGTCTCTTATCCTTTTGGCTTTGTTCTTTCTGTCATGTATAAGCACAGAGATTTTACAACTATCTCCTATTAGGAGCCCAAGTTTTTCCAGGACATGCTCATTTCTGATAGAGTTACCACTGGGGCCCAGACTGTATCACAGAGAAGTGATTTGAAGGTCCTGATTAGGAGGAGATAGATTAGGAGGTGGTGGAGGTCTGCGGCATTTGGAAGATGTTGGTTTGGTAGCAGGGCCTCGGCCACGGGGGGTGTTGAATGGAGAAGATGTCAGAGCCATTTGGGTCCCGATTTTAAGAGCTCCTTTCATGTTATCAGAATCCAGTAAAGCAAAAAGCGGGCTCAGTGGGGAGATGGGAGAGTTCTGTGCGGTCTGGGTCAGGGTCTGGGTTGAGGGGTGTTTACCGGGGGTGTCGGTCTGGATCTGGGTTTGGGGGGATGGGGGTATAATGGGGGGGTCCACTTCTCCTGTGGATTTCGACGGGGAGACCTTTTGTGATGACCTCTCTTTCTCAGCCAACTGGCTGATTGTTTCTGCTGGAGCTGTTAGAGGCAGCGTTATCATTGTTGTTGATACTCCATGTTCTCTGCTGAAGGTCGAAGCTGCTGGCAGATTATTTACTGAATAGAAGAGATTAGATGTGAGACGTCTGGCTCCTGGCTAGTTCAAACAGAAACCATCTTGCTTGAAAAGGTGTCTTTTTTCCCAAAAAATATTAAAGTTGTCGATGAAGTTCACAGGTGTGGTGGCACATGTTTGTTTCAACCACTTATTAATCATCAGAAGTCTCAAAAAAATCTCATCTCCACAGAAAATCGGTGCAAAGGGTCCGCTGAGAAATACCTTGATATTGAGACCTCCAACAATATTCAGAAGACGAGTGAAATCCTCCTTCAGTCTTTCTGATTTTTTCTTAGCCACGTCATCCATGGCTCCACAGTGTATAATAAGGTTTTCTAGAGACGGGCGCTTTTCGGTGATTGCAAGAATATTCTCTGAGATATCAGAGACCACGTTACTGGTACCAATCATAACTTCTGTGTTTTTCTTGTTGCAGAAGTTTTTAATCCCATCCACAGCTGTGTTGCCCACTATTAGGGTTCTTGGTCCGGTGGGGCGCTTTTTCTCTGGCAATTTAGGAGAAGACTGTTTAGAATGAAGGTTGTTCTCAAACCTTTTATTGTTCTCAGAAGATGGATCATTTTCCTGGTTTTCATTCTGTAGTGGAGCAAATCTGTTTTGGAGGGGAATTACATTATTTCCAGCTGTCTCACTCCTATCAGTTGTTGTGACATCATCTCGCTGTCGAAGTCTCCTATTCCCAGGGGAAACGGGGGCATTTCTCCTTAATTCTGGCCATTCTAATTTATTTAATTGCTGAGATCTTCCAGTGAGTCGTCCACCTTGATTTTTTGGGCATGCCCCTAAAACATGCCAGGGGGGACTGCCGGTAGGTTTATTCTAAGTGTTCTGATTGCCGGCTGAGTTGTTGAGCTGGCTGTCACTGTTTGGGATCACAGGCAGACTTGAATCATCGCTGTACCCCATATTCACCTCTATTCGGTGGATTTTCATCTCCAAAACAGCCAATTTCTGTAAATGTTTGTCGAAGTCCTCTGTGGTGAAGGGTGGCATTTTGTACTGATTAGTTGGCGTCAACTTGTCCTGCTTTCGAGTTCAATTATAAAAACGTCAAAGTCCTTTAAAAAAAAAAATAATAATAATAATAATAATAATAATCCTTGGGAGTTGCTGGTAAGAAGTTGTTTTAGTCCAATATTTCCATAATTTTGGCTAAGAGATAAAAAGTTAGGAGTAAAAGAATGCAAGCAAGCAGGGAGCTTAGGAGAAAAGCCTAACTGTAACTTAGTATCTGAGAACTATAACTGACAGTCACAGTTTTGACTTGGCCATCTTAGAATCATGATTCACTATTTTATAATTATGAGCTAGCTAAATGATTTTTTTATTACATTGGCAGAAATGGCCTTCCATAGATGACTCTGCACTTTTACAGTAATGAGATTAGCATCTTTGATTCAAGTCCCAGCCTTGTCCTCCTCTTGTAAAAAACACATTGTTAAGAATGTTGACTGAGACCTTAAACTTAAAGCTACAGTGCTAAACTTACTTTGTGTGTTGTTTATTCAGCTTCTATGAGAAAGAGCCTATTAACAAAAGAGGCATGTTTCCCCATATGTGTTTCCTTGTTCTTAATAGAGTGACTATTTACTTTTGGGTATTTGTGTACTTTGACTATTTGTACTATGCCCTAGGCAATAAAAAAGACATACTAAGTTTCAGCAGAAGCAGCTTTAATTGATAAAACTCAAAATTATACTAAATTTTTGTTGTTTAAACCACAAACCTAGCCATTTTTATATTTTATACCTTTCTACTTTTTAAGTTGAAAAAGTGATCATGAAAAACTGTACAAGTTGCATGAAGTGTGAAAAAAAGGTTGGTTATAAAAAGATAACATCAAAGTAATAACAGAGAGGTGTTTGCCGCTCCATAAAAAAACGTTATAACTACTTGTGACTTTGAAAAATCTCCCTAGTTTTAACAATTTAGGAATAAAATTAAAACATTTGAACATAAACTAGTTAAAAACTCTTAACATACAGCTAAAAGTTTTCCTTTTGTTGTTTTTTATGCACTCGAGCACCATTACATTAAAAACAGACGCTAGTTCTAAAATCTTTTCCATTTTCTTTCTTTTTTGTTTATAGCTCATTGAAAATAAACTTTGAAAGTAAGGAACACTTTGCTCCAGTTTGAAAAATCAATGTATTTCTTTTGTTTGAAACCAGGCATGCCAAAATTTTTTTCTATAGATGAGAGGAAACATCATATCAGTTCAAACCTCTTATTCAATATAGTTGAGTGCTTTATTAATGCTTATGCCATACTTGCATATCTAATTCAATTCAACTCAGTTTTATTTATATAGCGCCAATTCACAACACATGTTGTCTCAAGGCACTTCACAACAGTCAGGTTCATACATTCCAATTAATCCTAACCATTGAACAGTTCAGTCAGATTCAGTTATTTATTCAAATTGGATAAAAAGTTTTTCTATCTAAGGAAACCCAGCAGATTGCATCGAGTCAGAGACTTGCAGCATTCACTCCTCCCGGATGAGCATGTAGAGACAGTGGACAGTCACTGGCGTTGACTTTGCAGCAATCCCTCATACTGAGCATGCATGTAGCGACAGTGGAGAGGAAAAACTCCTTTTTAACAAGAAGAAACCTCCAGCAGAACCAGAACCAGGCTCAGTGTGAGCAGCCATCTGCCACGACCGACTTGGGGTTTGAGAGAACAGAGCAGAGACACAAAAAGAACACAGAAGCACTGATCCAGGAGTACTTTCTATGGGAAGGAAAAGTAAATGTTAATGGATGTAACTCCTTTAGTCGTCTCACCTAGAAAGAAAGAACAGATAAACTCTGAGCCAGTTTTCAAGGTTAGAGTCTGAAAGAGAGCACATAGAGTTAGTCACAGTAAAAGCTCATCTAAGAGGGGATTACACATCCTATATGATAAAAACACGCTGTGAAGAGCATTGTGCCAAATGGAGGATGTGTTTTATTTTTTTCAAACAATGAGTTGCAAGACAACGCCAAAACCACATTCTGCAGAGTTTGCAACAGCATGGCATTCTTTTGTAATTTTCTACACTGTCACATTTTTTTTCTTAAAACTGGGTTTTAAATATTGGAAATTTCCAGCATACAAAGTTAAAAAGTAGGAAACACTCATTTCAAGAACAAAGAAAGATGACTGTCTATTCCCAGACTGAACTGTAATTTTTTGCAAACATTTTAATTTGTTGCTCTCCAGGCAGCTTGTACAAACATTTCACCACAGTGTTTGTTTGGTGGATCTTTGGGTGCCCCAAAGAGCTCAGAGAAACACACAGAGCTCCTCTGTCTCATTCTGCTGTCATATTATGAATACATTATTTTTGTTTAAATCATATATGGTATATTAAGAATCCTCTTAGCTAAAAAAAAGTATATTTCCTTACTTCATATGAATCTTTAACGGTCTGGTATTTTCTTCTCTTCTTCTTGTGCCCAGAGAAACCAAAGAGATGTCCCGGTCTGGGTTTGTTCTATGCTTTCCTGTCTACGGTTTTCTTCTCCATCATCGCCCTGCTGGTGAAAACCATCCATGGAATCCACGCCATTGAGATCAGCGCCATACGCTGCTTCTTCCAGATGCTTTTTGTTATGCCGTTACTCATCTACCACAAGTAAGCAGGACGTCTACTCCTACTGTGTTTTTAGGAACATTAGCTCAGAAAAACATTGTTCGAGAAATGTAATAATGTCATCCCACTGTTCATGGAAATCCATGCAGGATGATCTCAGTATTCAAAAGGTTATTATGAATGATTCTTTCATTTATAACAAACCTGCATTTGTTTAGTAAATTACAGTGCCTTAAATTCTATGCATACCCCTTGAAATTGTCGATATTTTGTCATGTTGCAACCACAAACATTAATGTTTTGGGATTTTATAAGGTAGACAAGCCTGAAGCAGCACATGATTGTGAAGTGGGAGGAAAAATGATGCATGATTTTCAAACACTGTTGCAAATGAAAATCTAAAAAGCTTGGTATGCATTTGTTTTTGGTCCATCTTACTTGAATAAGTCTAAATAAAATCTGGCCTTAATAAAAGAGTGACTAAAGGATAGCCACAAAAAGTCCCATTTGGATTTTGCCGCAGGCCATTTAGGGACAGAGCAAACGTGGAAGAAGGTGCTCAGGCCAGATGAGACCAAAACTGAACAGTCTGGCCAACATGCTAAACATTATTATTGTGGTGTAAGGCCTAACACAGGCCATTAAACTGAACAAATCATCCCGATGGTTAAAAATGGTGGTAGCAGCATGCTGTGGGACTGCTTTTCTTCAGCAGGAAACAGTTTAAAGTTTATTGGAAGCTGATTGGAGGGACAATATTGGAAGAAAAGCTGTTAGAAGCTGCAAAAGATTCAAGACGGGGCCGGAGGTTTACCTTCCAGCAGGACTACAATCCTAAACAAACAGTCAGATCTACATTGGCCCAGCTGAAGTCCATATCTAAATCCGACTGACAATCTTTGGCATAACACAGCTTACATTTTAGATTTTTAATTGTAAAACATTGTGGAGACTGTGTATCATTTACTTTCCACTTCACAACTGTACACTGCTTTGTTTTTCTATCACAAAAAATCCCTTTTTATCTGAAATCATTTCAGTCCCTACATTGTTTTTTCATCACCTTCAACTAACTTCTTTCAGTGTCATTTATACATGAATGCATCTCTGTCAATCCTGCTTCACCTAACATACATCCATCATCCTGATGTATCTGCTCCTCCAGAACAGGTTTCCTTGGTCCCCGAGATAAACGTATTTATCTGGTGCTTCGGGGTTTCCTTGGTTCCAATGCAATGATCCTGCTCTACTATGCAGTTCAGCAGATGCCACTGGCAGATGCCACTGTCATCATGTTCAGGTGAGTGCTGGTAAAATCCTAACTATGTTCAATTTAAATATATATAAAGTTTCATTTAAAAACTGATTTTCTGCTCTTGTTTTGCTTATTCATCCATGAAATTCTTGCAACTGATCTCAAAAGCAATCCAGTATTTACCTCGATCCTGGCTTGGATTTTCCTCAAAGAGAAATGTACAATCTGGGACTGCGTGTTCACTGTGTTTACCTTAACCGGAGTCATCCTCATCGCTCGGCCGCCGTTCCTTTTCGGCGAGCATCTCAGCGGCATCGAAGACAACTACACTAACCACGTCAAGGGAACTGTTGCCGCCTTTGGAGGTGACAAAATGAATACTTGTTTGACTCCTTTGTTGTGCTGATTAAAATATATGCTGAGGGATTTTTGCTCACACATTAGGCTTAGCTCCTTCTTATTTATCACGTTCATTATCCGTAGTGGCTTTCCTCCCCTCAAATACTTTGTCAGTTACATTTATAAGCACCAGCACAAGCCGTAGTAAGATGGAACGTTTGATTGGTGGAAAAAGGGATTTGTGGTGTTTGACTGCCCCCGTACAGAAATTGCACACCAGTCTTTCACTTCCAAACACTTTGACAAATGTTCCAGTTAAATAATGTCATTAGAAGTTTACTTCTGACTCTCAAGTCCTGATTAATTTTCCTTTTGATTCACACAAATGTGTTAAATTGTATCACAAATGACTAGAGCCATGGAGTCTGAGATCTGTGTTCAGTTTCTTTCCTTCCGTTTTCCCTTTTGAGAGCAATCCTGCATTTAAACCGGAAACACAGGTGGAGCATTGTAGAGACAAAGAGCCATTATATTTACTAAAATAGGCTTCTGTGCTCATGTTAGTCAGCACAGTCTTAGTTCACCTGATTTTCAGGATTTTCTGGAAGTGCACAGACAGCAGTTGGACATTGCAGTGTGAAACTTGTATACCATGATACTTAGATGAGACACATGCAAGGTGTTTCTGTTGAGATTCTTTGCTGATTACAGCTCACAGCTAGTATCCTGTTTCTCAAACAAAATTCAAATATTATATGAGAACAAAATAGAAGACCTCAAATACATAACTTTCAGCTCAAATAAAAGTATATCCATGTACTGTACAGTATATGCACTCAATAGTCAGGCTCGGTTTTCTTTTAGAATTACTGAAGCGTGGCATGGAGGCGGTCAGCCTGTTCTGCTGAGGTGTAATAGAAGCCCAGGTTGTTTTGACAGCGGCCTTCAGATCATCTGCATTGGTTAGGTCTGTTGTCTCTCATCTTCCTCTTAAAAAATACCTCATAGATTCTCTATTGGGTTTAGTTCATAGGTGTTGTTATTTTTGATAAGTGTGGACAGGTACCAAGTCCTGCTAAAAAAAATGAAATTGACCTCTTCATAAACTTGTCAGCAAAGGGAACCATGAAGTGCTTTGAAATTCCCTGGTAGATGTCTGCACTACGTTTGTACTTAATGAAATCCACACTTATTTACCCCTTTTTATATCACATTTTTTCCTTCCACTAAACTTCCACTGTTAATATACTTGGATAAAGCAACATCAATCTTATTCAGCAATGACCTTTTGTTGCCTCCGTTCTTTTTGAAGGATGTAAAGCAGTGAGTAAGCAGTCTTTCACATGATTTTTTTAGGCTCTGACAGAAATTTTCTGGTTTACAGTTTCTATTTTATATGGGCTTGTATAATATTATTATTATTATTATTATTATAGATTTTCTTTGCAAGTCGAGTTCTATATTACAAAAAAGAACAGACAATAAAAAATTAAAGAGCAAAAATAGATAAAGAAACAAACAAATTCTTTGAAGAACTTAATTATTTAGAAAATTGTGTACCAGTCAATGTGAAGTTGTTTATAGAATAACATAAGGAGGTTTTCTTGTAGTCTTATACTCAATACCTTTTTTTCAGGCGCGATTGCAGCTGCTTTCACTATTGTTGTTCTGCGAAAGATGGGGAAGAGCGTCCATTACTACCTCTCTGTGTGGTACTACGCCGTCATTGGCCTCATCGAGTGCGTTATCATTGTATCCATTCTCAGCGAGTGGAAACTTCCGTCCTGTGGCCAAGATCGTTGGATCCTAATGCTGATTGCTGTTCTGGGCATCACTGGCCAGACCTTCCTCATAAAGGCGTTGCAGATCGAGAAGGCTGGACCTGTGGCCCTGACGCGGACAGTGGATGTAGTACTGGCATTTTTCTTCCAGTTCATTTTCTTTAATCGTGCGCCGACATGGTGGAGCCTCGGAGGGGCGCTGTGCGTCGTGTTGAGCACCAGCGGAGTGGCACTTAGGAAGTGGTATGACAGCTCTCGCAGGAGCTGAGAAAAGGAATACATGTATAGGTACCAATCAGATGTTTGCTTACACTTATCATGGGCATGAATTACATACTAACTTGACCTTTTTATGATGCATTTGAAATAGTCCTTTTTCATCATTGAATTCATATACAAGAAGCAACTGCAGGGGTTTAGAAACAATTTTGTGAGTTTATCTACTCCACACATGATTTAAATTCTCCATACAGGGTCAAATATATACATACACCGCCATTTATTTAGATAAACCGTCTCTTAGCAAGTTGCAGAGAAACCCTAACATTTTGGCATAATTATGACTAAATATTTCACTTCCCTTTTTACCAAATCTATATAGTTCTTTTAAAATTTGTTTGGTTTCATGCCATGGGCCTGGCTTTTAAGCCAATTGTTCAAGCTTAATGTTTGGTATCATTGTACTTTTTGGAACATTCAGTTACATCCAAGTATCAACAATCTAGCTATTGACTGCAGGTGATGTTGAGTTATTTGGAGGAAGTACTGCATCTTCATTATTCCACCTAGTTTATACAATACACTAATACTTCTAGGAGCTAAACAAACCCACAGCATGATGTTGCCACCACCATGCTTGACATTATGTGTTAATTTTAGGTTTGACTCCTCCATACATTCTTATTGTCTTGTTGGACAAAAAGCTCAATATTTGTATTCTCTGGCTATAAATCTGCAGAAGAGATTGGGCTTGTTCATGCAGGCAGCTGAAAATTTCATTAAAATTTAAAGGTGTTGATTTGGGAGAAAGGGTTTCTTTCTTGGTGGTACCCCCTCAGTTCATGTTGATGTGAAACTGGCTGTATTGCGGACAATGACTCTGAAATCCCAGCATCTTCTTTTCTTTCATCAGAGGTTTATTTTTTGGGTGAGGTGGTCGAAACTTTAATAGAATTGATTGTTCGAACTGGAAGATAATTATTTCTTCTTTTTAAAAATCAGTAATGTTTTATATTATACCATCATGCCTAGAAAAAGGAACAGTTCTAAAACATCATTAAAAGCCCAAAGTTATTGACATTCATGTCCATGATGGGTTTTCTGACCGATAGTTCATTATTTTCTTTTTTGTTAGTTTACCCTGTACTTTGGTACCTATTTAAAAGCAGATGCAAATGCAGACCACATTTACAAGTGGTCACATATGAGTGTGAGTTTGTGATAGACTGAGTGTGAGTTTGTTGATTCTCAAGAGTCAACTTGTGCAGTTTATTTTATTGTGTGCATTTATTTTGCATAAAATCAACTGTCTGCAGGGAATAAGAGGAGGAAAATTCTTTAAAAGCAATATCCTGCTATTTGTAGGTAGCTTTCCTAAATGAAATGACAAGTTCTTATACTCTAGTTTAAAATGATTGAAACAGTTTTAGAAGATGCCCAATGTCCCATTTTTCTTTTACTTAAATAGAAGGCCAAAGAGAGACCATTTTTGTTGAATCACATTACTTAGAAAAATACTAGTTTTTATTTATTTTATAGTGATTTGCATTAGGCTCTAATGAGATGAGGTTATTCAAAATAAAATCTCAGCATTAGCTAAAAAATTATATCCTAAAAACAGTCTTTTAGTGTGATTCCCCTAGGGGTTTACAATGTTTTTTTTTATAATGCACAGATTATAAATGCACCTAAATGCCACCCAATTATTTTCCACCTCTGTGCTATACTTAAAGTGCCTTATGTAGGGAAATTATACTAATACAAATAAACAATCATAAAAGACAGCTACGTTTGCATTATTTGGCAGTATTATTAAATGTGTAAAATGCCTTAAATTAATACATTATTTTTTTTGCTGTACAATACTTCCACACTTGAGCTCAGACCTTTTATTTCAGCAAATGTGTTGAAAATGGGGGTAAAAAAAATCCTACAGCAAGAAATACTGTACATCTGCTTTACTTGAATGTAATATTCCTTTGTATTTTTAATAATCAGGGTCATATGTGTACCTCCCCGGAAAAATCCTCATATACATTTATTTTATAGGGATTGTTACTGGTGCCATTAAATGTGGCAAGTGGTCTTTTTTTTTAGATACAGCTATTTTTCCTATTGTTGGATTTTATTACCTATGGAATAAAATTAACTAGGGGAACAAAAATTCTACAGCTTTCAGGGTGATATTATACTAAACAACAATAAAAGATTCATTTGTTTAAAGGCTTTTTTACATCTTTGCCAGCAGAACCAAGTCGACTAGAGGACCCTGTAATCTACCTGCAAAATATCCTTTACATGGAAATGCTTACAGGCCACACTGATTTCCTTCATCAGTGTATTTCTAGCACTTTAAGATCATCTAACATGCAATCAGTAAAACTGGAGTAGTTCAGATGTTTTGTTTGAATGTTTTTCTCAGTTAACATGAGCTATTCTGAACATGGCACCTTATCACATGATCAGAGCTTCACCCACTAGAATACCAAAACGTTTTGCAACATCTGCAACACAATGGAGCTTTTATAAATACGGTAATTTCTGTTTTAATTTTTCTTAAAAACAAAACAGAAAAACAGAACCAGTTTTTTCATCCATATGGCATTTGACTGACCTCAGACATTTAAGTTGGTTCATTTAAACATGCTCCTAACATAACCCAGATCATTGAGTTTAACAGTGGAGAATCACAACGTGACTCTTCTTGGGCTAAGTTGTCACTGTAAGTAGCATTTGTTACTGCATAAATAAGTTAAATTCTCAGAAAATGTAAACACATTTCCTAAAAAAATATATCAAAGCAGAGCAGTTCTAAATGCAATGATGTTTATTTATTTGGATTTTAAAAGGTTGACATGTGTATCTCTAAAGTAAAATCCGTTCTTACATGTAAGCCTTATGTTTATCTCAGACATTGTTGTGCAGTACAATAACTATTACCATCTCAGCGCAGCTTTAATTCTTTATTTGACACTGTTTAATCTGGGAGAATGTAACAAAACAGTTGATGAGATTACTACTACCTGGCTGCTACTTCATATCCCAAAGTTTCTTCGTTTATACAAACTTTATTCATGTTAGACCTGTTAGGAAATGTTTCAGACCAACTGTACAGGTGAAATTTGTCCATTTATACAGTACATCCTGTCACAACTCCTTGAAATCTGAGTTTGCACAATTCAGCTTTAATAAAATCATAGGTCGTTGGTGACTTGTGATCATTTCTCTCCCATGTGCCTTCTGAAGGAAGGAAAACGGAATATGTATGGAATAGACATGGTGCATGTGGTCACTTTAACAAGAGATGCAACTCACTCTATGCAGGTAGAAAGTCTTGTATTAGAGTAACTCAAGAGTTGATCTGATTTGATTGCTGTTTCATTTGCTGTGTTTTTTTTATTTATTATGCCAGCATAAACTGTTAGATCAGAACACTTAGGTTTATCATTCAGCTTAATTAAATTGCCGCTTAAACAACAACTGGGGTATACCATTCAATAAAAGCAAAGCAGTTATATTAGTAAAATCTTATAAAAAGCATTACATGGACACATCTAGTAACACAGTTTGTGCAATTTTTTATACTGAGCTTCAAACTCTTTTCTATTTCTGTATGTCAACCAACAAATTGTTTAAAATGTATGTATTTCTTCCTAGTTGCAGAGGATTTTAGTATATTATTTTTTCATAATAAACTCTTTCAATTTACAAATCCAACTGTTCAGGATTTTGATTTGCAATGTTTTTCTTTTTTTCCTTCTTGTGCACAGGTCACTATAGTAGACATTTTTACAAATGCTGCTTTCTTGTATGTCTGTGAGGCACCTGCTCAACACACAAGGGTGTACACTCCCCATTGGTTGGAGATGAATAAATGCAATAGAAAACATGTTCAGGGCACAAATGACAGATACAATGTATTTTTATATCTGGTTTTATATCTGAGATCTTTACAAGTAAAACAAAAAAAATTTAAACCATTAACATCTAATGACTAATACAATTGCCAAAATGCTGAAGTACGAATTTGATATTGGGAAGAAAGTGCAATAAATCATCCGTCCATTGTAGTGGACATCATCCATCACTGGCTATATTTTGACTGAAATTTACTAACGTTATACTTTTCTTAAATATTTCAACAGCAATATGTGTTTTTGCCTTGAAAAGCACCTTGCAGCCTGAGTAGTCAGCTGCTCTGCTGTAAAACAAAACAAGCATATTGCACTATGACAATCTGGCTTCATTTTCTTCTTTTCTTTATATAAAAATAGTTGTACAAAGTCAAATTCCTTGTTTGTGCACACAATCTTTGTCAGTAAAGTGAATTCTGTGCTATTTATTTTTTTCCCAATCAATTCATTAAAAGTACCTTACAAGTTGTGCCCTTTAAACATCAGTGAAAGCCGTGGAAAACACTTGAACTCCATAGAGCTCCTGACTGTACTCAGAGTGACCTAACAATTGAGTCAATAAATGACAATTGCACAAAAACTAGGCTGAACAGGCTATTTCCAGAGACCCAGACAGGCAGGTGTTGATAGCATTGTTCAGAATATTATTGTTCAGATATGTGGTAGCATTATTGTGTATGTGTATTTTTTCATCTGGAGTAACTTTGTTCTACTGAGTCATACCATGGCCATTGTCTTTTTTATTTTTTTAAAGTATGAACTGTATTAAAAATAGATTGAAATAGTTATCTGTATCTGGAAAAATTATTGTCGTGTAAGAAGATAATGACACCCCAACAATTACACAGTTATTTTATATTTGTATTTACTGGATGAAAGGGAAACAAAATATTTTTACTCATTATACAAAAGACATAAAAAATATATATTATAAAGAAAACGTTTGGATACCTTGGTTCTTGAAATCTGTATATCTGAAACTTTGTCCTGATCCTGACATTCAGCTGTGAGATGTTTAAGGAGTTTCCTGTTTGCCTGTTTCAAACCCTGCAGCATCTACCTGAGATCCAGAACCTTTTGATACATGACATCATGAAAATGCTACCATGTTTAGAAATTTATAGTGATTTCTACGAAGTTGAGCTGGTCAGGCCCTGCTGCAGCAAAGCATCCTCACACCATGGCATATCCAGCTCTTTGAGTTTGAGATTTATATCCAGTTTCTAGTTTATGCCAAACATATTCTCTCTTCTATTGTCTAAATAAATCCATTTTACACTCATTGGTCCAAAGAAAACAATTCTTTGTGCACATTTTCTCTGGCAAACTTCAGCCTGGCCTTCATGTTTTTCTTAGAGAAGACAGATTTACTCCTTGTACAGATCCGATGGAAGTTAAACTTGTGCAATTTGTTTCTGATTATCCAGGTATCCCGTTTCATATTAACACTAGCAAATTCCTGCTATAGGTCCTGTGATGACATTTTAGGGTTTTTGAGGACTTCTTTTAGACTGTCTTATGAACAGTGGAATGGATTGCTTTAAATTCTTTTCAGACCCTATTTAACCCCTTATTAGACTTATGGCACTATGATCTTAATTTTGAAGGCCTCAGGCACCATTTTTTGAGGTAACTATGGTGTCCACTCTCACATCAACAGTCAGAAACTTATCAGACTAAATGTCTGAGGTTTAAACAAGGAAACATCCTGCAAAATGTTGACAAATGATGTTCTTCATTATGTCCACCCGATGACCACGCCTGTGTGTCATCTTAGCCTCAGAAATTGGTTTTTATTTGACAGTAAATTGAAAAAGTATTTTCTCCAGTTAACTATGTTGCTTTTATTTCTTAGTATTGTTAAAATTTATATTAAATATCCATATGTCTAAACATGTTGGAAAAGAGGAATTACTTGGCTATAAGGACAATGTAGGAGACCACTAAACTTTTTGGGGTCTAGATTATTTCCTTCTACTGCTATATGTGGTACAGTTGTGATCTGCTGTATTTCTATAAAGGGAGTTTTGTATAGCATAGATTTAAAAATATGTTAATATGAGGGATTGTTTGTTATGTCAAAACAAAGTATTCCTATTTTTATGAGCAGGTTGTGATTTGATTTTAACATCAGCTCCAAAATCATTTTAAAATGAAACATATTAATTAGCATCATTTATTTAAGTCATTCATCAAATAATTTTCTAGATCAGCCAAATCTTTGAAGGGTTTTGGAGGGGCTTGAGGTTATATCCAGCAGTCAATGGGCAAGAGACAGGGGAAACCTCTTGACACATTTATCCAAAGCCCAACTTTGTTTAATGAGAAGATTTATAGCCAAATAAATGTTATTTATAATTTATGTCAACATTCATTTTAGATTTCTTCACCTACCATAAAGAGGTATCAGTTAGTTTGATCAGAACAGTAGCCATCCTTATGCATATGTAATGAGAGTATTCAGACAGCAGGGGTCAGGAACGATGAGAGCAAAGATTTTTTTTACTGTTGGTTGTGCAGTGTTAGGGTCATAATTCAAACACTAATGACAAAAATGGTTAAATTGCTGTTGAAGTAGACACATTGTTGTCCAGTACTGTTGAGTTCTGGCCAATGCTGCAACATGAAAATGTTTACCTTTTAGGGTAAATAATGTAGATGATTAAAAGGAGTGGTCCAAAAATATATGTTATACATGTGTGTGGCTCAGTCTCTGAGCCACAAAAAGAATGCTCCACTTCATCTTAATTCAATGAAAAAAAATCGTAATTACAATGCTGTCATTTTAGGCCATCGCTCCACTCTGTGCACCTGAGCAATTAGATAAGAAAAAAGAGAAACTTTCAAATCATATTTTCTATCTCTGACTGTCAATAGGCAAGAGGCCGGGTAGACCTGGGACAGGTCACTAGTTTATCACAGGGCAAATAGAACAAACACTGATGCACACACAAGGTCAATGTAGAGTGAACAATTTACCGAACAGTCATGTTTTTGGGCTGCAGAAGAAAGCCAAATTGGCCAGAGAGAACCCATGCATGCATGGAGACAACATCCAAACTTCATCCAGACAAACCCAGGCTGGGTGTCAAACCCAGGACCCTATTGCTGCAAGGCAACAGTGCTACCAACTGTGCCACCTTGCAGCTCTAGATTATAAAGTAAAAGTAACAAACACAAATGAGTGTATGTATATTATAAATAAAAATCTCGAAATGTGTCATGCATCTGTGTTCAGACCGCTTTATTCTAATTCTCCTAAAAGTCCAGTGCAGTCGATTGGTAAGTAAGTAGAGTCAACCTGTAGAGTCAACCTCCCCGAAACGTAGGGGGTTTCATAAATAGTATATAATATTGAATAATTATTTATCATTTCTTTAATGTGAGGACACCATCACATGACTAATTTTCATACACAAATTTTATTTTCTTGCAATTAGACAGGTCCTCTTCAGAAATAATCTGGCTGCAATAAAAGGTTCTGGTTCATGCTGCTCTTTAAGTGTCTGTCCCCGTGGTTCCACTGAGGAAAGGGCAGGTATGAAGACTCAGCTGCTGTGTTCAGTGTCATCACAGAAGATTTTAGTGTTATCTTTTTGTAGGAGTCATCCACAATGACTTATAAACCCCGTGTTTCCACAAACTCCTCACCCAGTGCATTTCTTTTCAAGCAGATATTAAACTGTAAATAACTGTATCATTGTCAGGTAGAGGTTATTGAAAAAAACTGTTTTATTGTCAGATATAAATAAAAATTCTGTAATCTGATTATTCAAAAACTATATATTACAACATTTATATTTTAAGAAATCAAAAACAAAGTAACTGAAGTGTTATTTTGTACTATTTTGTACTGACTTTACTTACACACATGTTATGTTTTCGTCTTTTGAAAAAACCTGCATTTGTCTCGTAGAGCACACATGACAAACTGAAGATATTTGATTCCAATCACGTGTGTGTTATTTTCTGTTTTCTGTTTTCTGGGAGGTAAGCAAACCCCAAGAGTGAAAGCAGGGCTTCTTCTGATTTAAATCTGATAACTTTAATCTCTATTTACCTTTTACGTCAATCATCTTGCCAAGATACATGATACATACAAAGTCCATAACATTTTATTATGATTTATGGAGCCCTATAAAAATGTCCTGGAACTTTAGATGCACTTTATCTAGTTTCAGGAACATTCAGCATCATATAAACTGTCATGTCAAAAGAAAAAACAGCTCAGTAACAGTATTAGTATGTATGGTATCTGTATGCGACTGTGAGCATATTGTGGTAGGCTGTGCAAAAATTGCTAGATAGAAAAGCCACCCCTCTTCCCTTTTTTAATCAGGAGAAGGGGATTCCCAAAGGTTTGCATGCTCCTGGGTGGAGGAGAGCTGGGGTGGAATGAAAGGGTTTCACATTCCTGTCGGATGGCATCAGACTTCCCATCAGTGAAGTTGAAGCAAATTGGAAAAAAAATCCTACAATTTACAAAGTTGAAACAAAATAACATACTATGTGCATTTTCTTGTTGGCTATTTGCCATTTTCAGACAAATGAATGCAGTACAGGGTAGATTTCAGGTTCATCTGTCAGTTGAGAAGAAATATGGCCAATTTGATTGTAGTATGAGTTACATCCAGTGCTGTTAGATAGTGGATGACAGAGGGCAGCTCTGGTTGGCTCATGTAAGGCATAGCTTTTATTTATATTTACTGCAAATGAGCTCTGCAGTAAATAATCATTGATGACAGAGGAAACAAGGTATAGGGTGAGAATGGTTGCCAGACATTCCAATTCAGTGACAGACACTCACACACAGCAGGCTTCTACAGAGCCACAGTTATTGTCCTTCTGTCCGATGGTTCATGCTGCTAACCAGAGGCAAGACAAAGCTGCTTTTAGTTGCTGAGGGAAACATTTCAGTAACTCCTATAAATGATAGCCACACCAATGGAAAATGCAACTTCAAAAATGACATATGTAAATATGACCTGCCATTTCTGTCCATTTTAAATTTGATTTCTAAATAAAATCAAGTGCTTTGCTCTGAGCCACTGAACAGCTGGTGTACCACAAACAGAAGCATTAGGTCATTATGCTCTCAAGAAAACAGTAATAAAAGGATATATGCAGTGTCTGTGTGGTCTTATTTCTCCTAACCCACAGAGATGACCACACCACTGTGGTGTCATCTGCAAACTTGACAATGATGTGGTTGCGGTGAGCAGGGGTGCAGCCATAGGGGAGGACGGTGTAGAGCAGGGGGCTCAATACACAACCCTGTGGAGAGCTGGTGTTGAAGCTGTGGGCCGAAGATGAATGTTGATCCAGGCTGACCCTCTAGCTGCTACCCGATAGGAAGCTGTGGATCCTGAGTGTGTAACCGACTATATAAACGTCTGTGTGGATAACACCATCCCCACAAGAATCGTGAGATGCTTCCCCAATAACAAACCTTGGATCACCAGTGACCTGAAGGACCTGCTTAACAAGAAAAAAGAATCTTCAAAGAGGGAGACAGGGAATTATAGAGGAGTATACAGAAGCAACTTAAAGTCATAAGTCAAAAGACAGCAAGGAGGTGTACAAGAAGAAGCTGGAGAGCAAGCTCCAGCAAAACAATATCAGAGATGTGTGGACAGGGATGAAAAAGATCACATGCTTCAAGCAGATGATCAGACCGATGGAGGTCTGGACAGAGCCAATGAACTGAACACATTCTTCAATAGGTTCAGTTCAGAAACAAGCTTCGTATCCTCCTCTCCCGCTCACAGCCAAACAGACATTCCATCTTCCTTTGACCCACTGGACCCACAGCTGTCCAGTAACACCTCACATTTTTTATCATCCACCTCAGCCCTAGACCCTTCTGCTTCTACATGTTTGCCTTCAACCATATCAGAAGATCCTGATGCTCCCTTTGCTTCCCCCTTCTACCTGTGTGTCTCAAGAAGTCAGGTGAAGATGCAACTGGAGAGACTGAATCGGAATAAGGCTGCAGGTCCAGATCATGTCAGCCCTAGAGTCCTGAAGGCCTGTGCAGAGCAGCTCTGTGGGATTCTGCAGCACCTCTTCAACCTTAGCCTGGCCCAGAAGAAGGTTCCAGTGTTGTGGAAGACCTCCTGTCTTGTTCCGGTACCAAAGAAAACTCACCCATCAGTCCTCAATGACTGTAGACCTGTTGCCCTGACATCTCACATCATGAAGGTCCTAGAGAGACTCCTGTTGGCCCACCTGAGTAAGCAAACAGTAAACCATCAGGACCCCCTTCAGTTTGCTTATCGCTGTGGAGTTGGAGTTGAAAATGCCATCATACACCTGCTTCAACAAACCCACTGTCATCTGGACAAAGCCAGCAGCACTCTGAGGATCATGTTCTTTGATTTCTCCAGTGCATTTAATACAATCCAACCTGATTTGCTTTGCCAGAAACTCCAGAAGACTCAGGTAGAGGCCTCAACAATCTCCTGGATCAAAGACTACCTGACAAACAGACCACAGTTTGTGAGACTGAAGGGTTGTGAGTCTAACCAGGTAGTCAGCAGCACAGGAGCACCACAGGGGACTGTACTCTCACCATTCTTTTTCACTCTGTACACCTCAGACTTCCAGTACAAGACAGACTCCTGTCATCTGCAGAAATACTCGGATGATTCTGCAGTCGTGGGGTGGATCAGAGATGGACAAGAAGCTGAGTACAAGAAGGTGGTGGACCGCTTTGTGGCATGGTGTGGAAACAATCATCTCATTTTCAACGTGACTAAAACAAAGGAGATGATTGTAGATTTCAAGAGAAACAGGAATAAGTCAAAAACTATTTCTATCATGGGAGAAGACGTGGAGGTGGTGGAGGAGTATAAATACCTCAGTGTTCACCTGAACAACAGACTAGAGTGGAGATGCAACTGTGAAGCCATCTACAAGAAGGGACAGAGCAGACTGTACTTCTTGAGGAAGCTTAGGTCCTTTGGTGTTTGCAGCAAGATGCTGCATATCTTCTATAAGTCTGTTGTGGAGAGTGTGATCTCTTCTGCCATCATCTGCTGGGGAAGCAGCATCAGAGCCAGGGACTTAAAAAAGCTCAACAAGCTGATAAAGAAGGCTGGCTCTGTTCTGGGGACTCCTCTGGAACTTCTGGAGATCATTGTGCAAAGAAGGATTCTTCATAAAATGAAGAACATTATGGACAACCCTGAGCATCCTCTTCATGAGACTATCCTACAACAACAGTGCCTTCAGTCAGAGGCTTCTTCAGATCTGCTGTAAGACGGAGCCTTAAAGGAGATCCTTCCTGCTCACAGCCATCAGCATCCACAATGGCTCTTTGAAGAAACCTTCATAATGAGCTACAACAACATTTAATTTCCCTTTGGGATTAATAAAGTATTTTTGAATTGAATTGAATTGAATATGATCCAAGACCAGATGTTCAAAGCATTTCATGACCACTGGTGTCAGTGCAACTGGCCGGTAGTCATTAAGGGTGGAAATGTGGGGTTTCTGGGCAAGGGGACAATGATGGGGGATTTCAGCCAGCTGCTGTGGGGTGTAGGGTGAAGTGCAGCTGCCTGTGATGGCACCACCTCAAAGTGGGCAAAGAAGAGGTTCAGCTCCTCTGCCAGTGAGGCGCATTCGTCAGCAGCACCGAGGTTGGTCTTGTAGTTGGTGAGCTTCTGAATCCCCTGCCACATCTGCCTTTTACATTTAAAGCAATGACCTGGAAAGCCTAGAGCGGCTGCAACGGTGTGCGCAGCCATGTTTCATGTACCACACTCCTGTTGAAAAGAGAATCATTAGGTCTGACCTTCCCTCTATCCAGGACTTATGCAGGTCTAGGGTCAGGAAATGGCAGCTAAAATCTGCGAAAAAAAGACTGGTTCTCTGATAATGCTTGATAGTCAGAGTTCCAGAACACCATGCATACTTGGACTGATCTTACATTAAATTTTATTGTAAAGTCAATTGTGTATATATGTACATTTAAAAAATATTCTTTATTTCAACTGTTATATATACAAAAAAAAAAAAAAAAAAAGAAAACTAAATCCTCACTGAGAGCAAAGTGTAATGGAGTCAAAATCCTTGTTTGTCTGCACAAACCTGGCAATAAAGCTGATTCTGAAAAAAAGTAATATCTTTGTATTTTATTCATCTTAAACCCAGTGTCACGTTAGCATTGTGTCTTAAAAACGTGATAATTTAATTTATGTTGTGACATTTCAAATGTTCTTAGGGAACAGAAGTCAGCAGGGGCCCTCAGGCAGCCATTTAGCCCATGGACATGGCTGTCTCTGCATAAAAACACCGTCTCAGCTTTATACCAACTGATTAAATCTTCCTGACGACATGAGAGCATCCAGACAGCTTTTTGTGGATCAGTCACTTGAGGATTAGTTTTTCAAAGAAAGTTCTGGGTTGTCCAATATTCCGATGAGCACCTTGAATGCACCACAGAGGACAGCGCGGTGTCCCATCGCAGCACGGGCTGCAGCGTCAGTTGTGTCCGCCAGAGTGGTGAAGCAGGGTCTCAGTCAAAGACAACCAAGCAGCGAGCTGAATTCCTGCGGCGATTTGGTTTATGGTGAGCTGATTGACAAAAGACTGTTGGGTAAGTGTGTGCTGGGCAGACCTCAAAGTGCCACTTCAGATAACTTTTGATATGTTTCATGACACGAGTCGTTTGGTTATGGGAGCGGACGATTTGAAAAGTTGTTGGTAGTAAAGTTCACTCAGACCTGCTGGACAGTAAAGTTCTCGCTTTTCTCCAGCGTTTCTCCTTACGTTAAGATGAACCTACGTGCAATGTGCCTCTCAGTTTTAACCCGGTGTTAGACTAATAGAAACAGAAAGTCTCCTGAAAAAGATGCCAGTAGTTCATGTTATTTGTGGGTTTTTTTTTTTTGGAGGTTCCCCGCGTGATTATAACGACAGAAAAGCACGTGCTGAAAGCCTCGGTTAAAATAATATTCCTGCCAAATTATGCGCGTTTTCATTTTGCCCAGACTTAGATGTTTTCAAATGGTGTGAAGCTGGACAACTATCCTCATTGTAACGGCAGGTGGTGTTTGTGCAGAACACCTCCGCCTCAGCTTTAAAGTTTGACAGGTGATGTCAGTGTTTACATTGGGGTCTCCTCGGTGTACCGAGGGGCACAGGATCTTTTAATCCATTGTGTAACTTGTTTCTGTGTGAAAAGCAAAGACATGAATCGGTTTCAAACTGAAAATGAAGAAACGTAGTGCTAATATCAGGGGGGTTGCTAGGATCTAGAAATATTGGAGGCTTGACCATATCCAGGGTCAAAAGTGCCACAATCCAACAATAAAAAGAACTGTCCCCCAACAAAAATGAGTATATATATACCACACACATATATATATATATATATATATATATATATATGTATATGTATATATATACACACACAGGGGTTGGACAATGAAACTGAAACACCTGGTTTTAGACCACAATAATTTATTAGTATGGTGTAGGGCCTCCAATACAGCGTCAATTCATCTTGGGAATTACATATACAAGTCCTGCACAGTGGTCAGAGGGATTTTAAGCCATTCTTCTTGCAGGATAGTGGCCAGGTCACTACGTGATACTGGTGGAGGAAAATGTTTCCTGACTCGCTCCTCCAAAACACCCCAAAGTGGCTCAATAATATTTAGATCTGGTGACTGTGCAGGCCATGGGAGATGTTCAACTTCACTTTCATGTTCATCAAACCAATCTTTCACCAGTCTTGCTGTGTGTATTGGTGCATTGTCATCCTGATACACGGCACCGCCTTCAGGATACAATGTTTGAACCATTGGATGCACATGGTCCTCAAGAATGGTTCGGTAGTCCTTGGCAGTGACGCGCCCATCTAGCACAAGTATTGGGCCAAGGGAATACCATGATATGGCAGCCCAAACCATCACTGATCCACCCCCATGCTTCACTCTGGGCATGCAACAGTCTGGGTGGTACGCTTCTTTGGGGCTTCTCCACACCGTAACTCTCCCGGATGTGGGGAAAGCAGTAAAGGTGAACTCATCAGAGAACAATACATGTTTCACATTGTCCACAGCCCAAGATTTGTGCTCCTTGCACCATTGAAATCGACGTTTGGCATTGGCAGGAGTGACCAAAGGTTTGGCTAAAGCAGCCCGGCCGTGTATATTGACCCTGTGGAGCTCCCGACGGACAGTTCTGGTGGAAACAGGAGAGTTGAGGTGCACATTTAATTCTGCCGTGATTTGGGCAGCCGTGGTTTTATGTTTTTTGGATACAATCCGGGTTAGCACCCGAACATCCCTTTCAGACAGCTTCCTCTTGCGTCCACAGTTAGTCCTGTTGGATGTGGTTCGTCCTTCTTGGTGGTATGCTGACATTACCCTGGATACCGTGGCTCTTGATACATCACAAAGACTTGCTGTCTTGGTCACAGATGCTCCAGCAAGACGTGCACCAACAATTTGTCCTCTTTTGAACTCTGGTATGTCACCCATAATGTTGTGTGCATTTCAATATTTTGAGCAAAACTGTGCTCTGACCCTGCTAATTGAACCTTCACACTCTGCTCTTTCTGGTGCAATGTGCAATCAATGAAGACTGGCTTATATATATATATGTATATGTATATGTGTGTGTGTGTTTGTGTTTCCATTATCCATTATATATATATCTAAATATCATGTAAATGTTTTAATCATGGGCTGCATGGTGGCGCAGTTGGCAGCACTGTTGCCTTGCAGCAAGAAGGTCCTGGATTTGAGTCCCGGCCAGGGGTCTTGCCCTGTGATGGACTGGCGACCTATCCAGTGTGTGCTCTGCGTCTCGCCCGTAGACTGCTGGATTCAAATAAACTCTTGTAAACTCTAACATTTGGGCGTTAACCTGCACAGCAGTTTAACTGCTGACCAATCACCTTGTCTATAGCACTGTTAGCCCCTCCCACTGAATTTGATGGGTAAAGGTGACAGATTAAATAAATACATGATGTACATACATGTTCTCCTATGAAATATTTAAATAAATATTGAAATTATTGTATTTGTGTTTTAGATATAATAGTTTCAAATTTGACCAAAACCTGTCAAGATATGTACTGTACATTTTGCATTTAAGATGAAAAACCTTTTTTGTCTGTAAATATGCTCTATCCAGAACTCCTTAAGTGGCAAAGTTTTGGTTTCACTTGCTTCAAATTCTGTAAGAATAAATCTCCTACTTAGCACCATTTTGCTATCTGATTATTAAAGGACCTATCCTTAATCCTGCACAAATTCGAACCATGAGTGAGAAGAACAGTCTAGTTTGTGGTGTAAGAAGGAAAAAAAGCACAATGGAAATTACCAGTCTGTTTTCACTCCATCCTAGTTATTCCTATTCTATCCTATCCTAAATAATTCCAGTCGTAAACTATGAATATGGTGTGAAATAGTTGCTACTTGTATACAATGTGGAAAAAACTTTACTATCATATTTTCATTTATGATTTGGGGGCTTGTTGCAAGAGAGGAATTGACCCCCTCTGAACTCCTTTATTATTGTTATTCAGAAAACTCTAAGAAGAATCCCCTGGTGATCAGGCCAAAAACCGCCTGTGTTTTAGAATCAAGATCAGGATTAGTCTGATAGCAGGCCAGGAATGTTGCCTGTTGTGTGAATGAAGCAACACATAGCTGACATAGAAAAACATACAGTCTAGGTCACAGACCTGTGTTTACACAGCAAAGGGAGATTTGCATTTACATTAAACACATAACGACATATAAACTGGTACAATTGGTATTTTATGACATCTGAATGACATTAGTTTATGGTGGATTACACTGTCAGGTGCTTCCATTACATATCCTACCTTGTTTGAAATTGATTATTTAGTAAAATATTGGAAACAGAAGTCAGCATATCATGCGTGGGGCTCTAAAATTACCATCAAATTGAACCTACAACTCCTCTATACAGTAGAATACCTGAACTTCTAACTAAACAAGTTGTTTTAAAACGGTTGTATTTGATGTAATTGGTTAAAAAATATGCTTTTACATATAGGATATTCATTTGGTTTAAAATGTAGCCCTTCTGTAACTGTAGCCATTTGCATTTTGCATTCTTATTTAACTGTTGTCAATATATTTTACCTCATAATTGTGACGTGCGATGCACTTGGGCAATTGGGGCAGATATTTCTTAAGTTAAGGAATCTGGAAAAGACGGAGAGGACTGGTTGGACTTGTTTTCAAAATCGCTGCAAGTGCAGTAGATGCTTTCCTTTTTTTCAGCTCCACACACTGTAAAGATGACAACACAGCCATGTTGCGTTTGTAGACTGTTGAATTTGTCCATAACCGATTGTGGACCTACAGAAGTTCTGACGTTCAAACCATTTTCTGTGATCCTAACAAGGTTCCACATACTCTGTTAACCTACTGAAATGAATTTTTGGAAATTTATGTGACAAAACAACACAAGCAGTGCATAGTTTTGAAGTGAGAAAAAAATTATGTATGATTATCTAATTTGTTTACTTATTATTTACTTATTTTACTTAAATTCTGAAATCTGTGATGTACATCTGGTTTTAGCCATTGTTAAAGAAAGCAAATTAATGAATAGGTGCTCTGGTAAAAAGAGCTAAATTTAAACTTTTTGGCCAACATGTCAGGGAAACCGGCACAGCACATCATTCAAAAAAAGACCCTGCCAACATTGAAACATGGTGGTGGCGGCATTATACTGTGGAAAAGCTTTTCTTCCTCTGGAGCAGGAAAGCTGGCCAGAGTCAATGAGAAGATGAATGGAGTTATACAGGGCAATCCTGGAAGAAAACCTGTTAGAGGCTGAGAACTCGTACTTGTGTAAAAATTTATGCCAATAGACTCCACCCAATTTGACTGAACTTGCGTTATTTTGCAAAGATGGATAAGCAAATGTACAAGCTATTAAGGGATACCGTCAAGTATTGCCTTAATGGGCCTGAATACAATGGTATGCAACAGCTTTCAGTTTTTCAAAAAAAAAAAAAAGTAAAAACTCTGCGTATAATAGTTTTCACACCACAATAATACACTACTTTGTTTTGGTCTACTGCATAAAATACCTGTGAAATAGTTTGACATGTGTGGTTGCAACGTTCAAAGTTCAAGGGATAGGGATACTTTTACAAGGCACTGTATATTCTGTCGAAGCCTGCGTCCCACCACTTGCAGGATTAGTGACAAAACCTTGTTAGGATTAAATGCTTTGAGTATTGTTTTAAATTTAGCACGGTGAACGAACATCAGGATTAGAATAAAACCATGTTAACCCCACAAAAATCACTGCACTTAAAGTTGACTATGAAACCTCTTTCTTTAGATCAAGGCTGCACTCCTTTGGATTTTTGCCCTGTTTTGAGCTGATTTTGTGTTAAACAATATTTTTCCGTCTATTTTGATCAACCTTTCATGATAGTAGTTTGGCTATTTCACAAAATGAACTTGACTGTTCTAAAGTATTCCATATTTGTGGTAAAATCTTAGTCATCCTATAGTCCACTATATATTGACTGATCACAGGCAGGGTGTGTTTAGCAACACATTTCATTAATACATAACACTGTGTTGTGATACTGACTCTTAAACTAAGAATCAAAGTGTATATATGGTGATTAGAGCTGTACAGAATATGAAGTTGTCTTCATTGCAACATTGCAACTGCAATTGGCTCGTTTGATTTAATTTTTGGTAGGCTGTGACATGTCACCTTAAGTGCCGAGCATTCATGCTCTGCATGCCAACAATTTTGGCCTTGCCTTTCGCTGCTCTTGATGCTCACACCTGATATAGATACCTGACAGACATGCTGAAGCTCACAGAGGATGATGTGGTGATAGTAAATGAGAGGGGTGAGGTAGATGTGGCTTAATCAAAGTAATATCCAACAATAATCATGTAATAACATATTTTACTTACATCATTCAGTCCTACTTGTGATGCACCTATGAATCGGGGCTGATGAAAATTAGGCAGTTTTTCCCTCTGCTGTGAATGGTGATCATCAGATCAAAAACTAAAAATTCAGATTTGTTTTGTCCTGTTTATTAGAGGCATTTGTAAGTTGAGATTTGATCTGCTGATTCCAAGTTTGATAAATGTTTTTTTTTTTTTCTAAGGATTCTAACAAATAAAAGAGAAAAAAAATGCAGCTGAATTTATGTGAATAATTTCAGATGCAGTGCAAGATTACAAGAGTTTTCAGATTTATGTATTAAGGGCTCAAACATTTATCTGATTTTTATTGAACTCAAAAATGAGCGTTCTATTTTTTGATGTGTTTATATCCTGAAAATGGTGGTGGTTCTTAGTTTTGATGCATTTCATAATTAGAAATAAAAATTACGATTTTTCAGTATTTGACTTGTTGATCAGAGCTGCTCATGGAAACATACAAATGTTTTGATATGCTGGAGCAATAAAGCACAATAAGATTGTGAAAGCAGTGCAGTGATTGTTTTTCACTAAGCTCAGTATTTGTTATAAACAAGCATGATCTCGTTATTGACTGAAATTAACAGGAAAATAATTTGGCTACAATTAGGACAACATAATAGGAATTGCTTAAATTATTTGGGCTGGGAATTGTTGCATCGTTCAATACTAAGAACAAGGAGGAAACAACATGAAATAGAGTTGAAATCTATGTGACGAATGACATGCAACAAATTTCTGTGTTGGAACTATTGTTTTCTGTCTCCTTCTTGTATCTGACGACAAAGAATTTGTATTTTAATAGAAAGAAAAAACTCAGTTAATAATGAAACAGATACCTGGACAAAAGGGAGCATGATCACATGGTCACAGTAAGCTTTGTACCATATGCAAAGCATAATACTGACTTCTGCGTTACTCATGGTGCACATATGTGATGTTACTGCCTTGATTTCTCTGCTGCTCAAGACAAACATGCACAGTGAGACAAGGAGGAAGCCTTGTTTAGTCTTCTCAGTGCTACTCAGTGTAAGTTATCTTCTATGCATAAAGGCCATGCACACATGCATTCAAGTATTTATTCACTGTAAAAGCTCAGTTTGCTCTCATTCTCATGTTACACATATATGTGCACAGACTGAGCTCTTCTCCCTTTCTGTGCAGTTTCCATTGCCGCCTCTCTCGCAGCCCTGCCCTCTAATCAAATCCATATGTTCTACAGATCCCTTGCATGAACACTCTGTTCTGTTTGCAGCAGTGCTCCCCATGAAACCAGCCTGCTGCTTTGTGACAGAAAACGTTTTTTAGCCATTTAACCTCTATTTAACCAGAGAGTAGAAAACTTCCCTAAAATCCCTTTTACAAAAGTGTCCATGCCAGGATATGCTGCTGCTAAGGATACTTAAGATAACCCTATATTATCGACAGACATTCTGCACACTAATGAATATTTAGGGTAAAAGTTAACCGCTAAAAGATGGAATGTAGATGTTTCATCGTCTTCACTTTGTGTGTCTGATACTTCACTATTCATGGCTAATTCAGTCTTTTAAAAACTGGTCAGGGATTTTCTTTGTGTTGGGGTTTTGAGATTTTTTTTTTCTTTTTTTTTTTATGAGCTGTTTTTGTGGCTGGTTTGAGTAACAACCATTATGAAATGTTTATAGCCGTTGGATCAGACCAAACAAGCCAACCTCATAAAGGGTAACCAGGGAGAATGGTAACAATGCACAACAAAAAGCCTGACCTTGACCAAAATGACAAATCTATGACCTTATATAATTTAATTATATAGAAAACAAATATTCAATGAAACTCTATTTTGCAACTCTGAGATGAAAGCATAAGCAGATTTAGTCTCTTTTCCAAAGCTAGAGAAGAAATGCAGTCTTTTATGTTTGTCTTCTTAAAGTTGTCCATCGCACATGCTAAACTTCCTGAACTTCCATATAGCAGTGAACAAGGTGCTCACACATGCTGACGATCAGTTAATTAAACAAATTTAATTATTTATATATACATGAGGAGGTATTAGACTCTTACCACAATGTTTGCACGAAAATGTAAAAAATGAAACAATTTTAAACTTTTATTTGAAAGATAATTGTTTTTAATTCTGCTGCTAAAATAACATAACACGCTGAGTATTGCAATTGTAATAATGTTATAACATTTAAATATTGTTAACTTGATTTTGATGCATAAACCTAGGCAAAAACATAACATTACCAGCACATTTGGTAGTAGTTTTCATAAAGTCTTCTTCTTTGTTTGGCTGCTCCCCTCACACAGCAGATTAATAGCCTTTTCACTTGTTTGTCTAAGAAGCTGATATGAGCTTGGTAATTAGTCAGGCTATCAGCTCAGGTAGCCAGCTTGTTGGTATTTTCACAGACATGGTGTATGTACATGGCTAACTATAGTTTTAAAACAACAAATTCTTAATAAGACTGATTCTTTAGTTTCTATGCCTGGACATGACTTGTACTGCAGATTTTTGCGAACAGCCAGAATTTTCTTTTGTAAGCGGGGGAATAGGGCTGGCTGACAGGCAGTGCAGTGCAACAGGTGGAGGAAGGGCCATGCTGCCTTACTTCAAGTTCTATACAACCGGAGAAAAGTTTGTTTACTCCGGCACTTTCTCTGACATCTCAGTGAAAGGACTTTAAACCGTACAAGCAGTGGAATGGAAGTTGTGCATCCTTTCTCCATTTTTAAAGTCTGTCACATAAGAATTCATATTACAGAGATTTATTCAAATGTTTGAAAATGAGTCATTTGTTTGGTAAAGCTGCAGTAGGGAGTTCTGAGAAAACTTGAACTTAGCCTGAAAATTTGAACAAACACACCTCACAGGTCCCTCCCACTTGCGCTCTGCTGTGCTTACAGCCCTCCCTCCATAGCTCCTCCCCCAAATTGGAACCTGCCGTGGTTGTCATTGGTCTTCTGTTTACCTGTCTTTGTTTTCTGAACAGGTGCCACTCAAGAAATTGGCAGTTTTCCTGTAACATTAGGTTGTTTCTCTGACATTAGCATAGCTACAGCACACTGGCAATCTTAAGCTTGAACGACGGTTTACGCTGTGCGGGAGAGGGGTGTGAGCAGCGCGTACGCAAGCATGATTGACAGTGCTAAGACATTCCTGGCTCCTATTGGTTGTTTCTGACAGGGAACGCTGTTTTTGCAAATGGCAGTAGGACAACAGGGAGGAGCCAGAGGAGCTTGATTTTCTTTTTTTTTCACAGATCATAGTGACAGTTTTAACAAGTATGTAAGAAATAAATCTTTACAAAAGATACCCAATGAGGCTTTAATTGTGTGATTCTAGCCAGTCAAGACATGCATGGTTAGTTTTACACACAATACAATAAATGGAATTGAACCAGTTTAAAAAGTCGAGTGTAGAAGAGCTTACTTTAATTTCTTAGACATTTATTTACGTCATACTGTGCAGAAACCAATGAAAAAATGTGTGCATTTAGGATCATCAGACTTGAAACCTTCTATAAAAAGTGACATGGGACAAAAATGGTGACTTTGTACTTTAGATTTCCACATACTTTACCTTTTGAAAAAATGAAAGTTTACAATTCAACTTTTGTGGGTGGAAAGACTTTCTGTTTCCGTTTTGTTGTTATAAGGCATTAAGCCATTTTGTAGAATATTGCTTTTCTTGTTTTAAAGAAAGGAACAATAAATAGCAGATTAACTGAAGCCGCAGAACAAATAAATTGCAGGGATATAATATTTCGTAATCATTTACTTGACGAATTGTATTAGCCATAAAAAGTGGCACAAAGATTAAGGGTTAGATGTATAGAATGGGTGACTGGCAAAAAATAGCAAATCAGATTTTGAGATTAATACAGATTCACCTCTCTAATCATTATCTGACAAGGTATATTACGAGTATTACTGTTGTGGTAAAGGGAAGTTCAATGCATTGCCATGTAAATAAGTTGTGGCGCTAAAGAATAAGAAAGCACCTTCAGCTGGTGTTATAAATGATGGGTGGAAAAAGGTTGTCTTTATAATTTAGAGGAAGGTCATGCCCACAAGCTTAGATGGTATTTCATTTTTTTTAAAAACATTTTTGAATAAAATATCTTAATGAAATAGCTGATACATTTATTTCTTAAATAAAAATACAGGAGATGTTTTTCTAGGTGTGGTTGTTAATTTGTATTGCCATCTGTCTATGGCTTTTTCAGAGCGAGTTACATTCCTTTAAGAGTTGTGATTCACTTGTAGTCATATAATGCATATTTTCTTCACTGATCTCCCCTTATAATGCCGGGTCAGATCAGGTTGAGATATTTATGCAAAACACTGATGTGGATCAAAGAGCATTATAGACCAAAAAAAACTAAATGTGATTTGATCTTTTTGTTTTATTTATGCTGAATATCAAACGTTTTTTGTATGGATGAACCAAAATTGTACTTTGTGATGCAAATCTATTGTGTTCCAGGTATGTATCATGTAATTGAAGCTTTACACATTTGTATGGAAAACCCTTCAAAGTTTATGATGCATAAACTACTGCAGTCATACCAAGAAAATGTTTCAGAAAAATGTGTCTTTTAAGGACCACTTGGTACTTTTGTTTCAAGATTATAGTTCTATATTGTTTAAAGAAATAGTTTGCAATACTACTTACATTTAGAGGTACAGTGTATGTGCAAATTTAATGGTTTGGCCATATTGAGTGACATTACTAAATCCCTTTACAAAGCTTTGAGTTATTCATCTCATTTGTATCAAAGAATTTGTGGCTGTAACAATAATCGCCATGAAATCTGCATCTCATTTGTTTGCAGCCAAGTTACAGGAACTTCTTCCTATTCCCCTCAACAATGTGCTGGATTTTTTTCTCCCTCTGAGTCCTGCAGAACAGAAAAAGGGGATTCCTTTCTCCCCTGACCTGGTTGTTACATTTCAGAAATGCTCCTGATCCTAAACTAAATCTTTGCGTGAAGTATTTAGTGGAGTAATGTGGAGGATAAAAGCCGTTTCAACTCGGCTTTATTGCAGCTCTCCCTGCATTTACCCAATTTGAACACTAACTTTGCTGTATTAAAGATAGTCTGGGTAGACTATTCACAACTGTGAAGTGTGAAGTTTTCAACCAGAACCAGTCGTTGATTAGGCTTTACTTCTCTGTGCTGTGTGTGAGGGCGGGTCTAATCACATACCAGGCTTTGAGTCATCATTTGGATGAGTTGGGGGGAATAATCCCTCCTGAATGAGTGTTAGAGAAAAGGCTTTTGTGTGAGAGTGAAGTCCCCCTATCGAGGGGATAAACAGTGATTTAGGCCAGGGCTTCAAAAAGCTGTTCCACCTCCCGAGATAGAAACTCATTAAAACAAATTACTCATTAGAATAACAGAGAGCTTCCTATTATTACATATATAAAGGACAGTAGTTCAATGTCCTGGGTTAAAAAATAAACTGCGGCTCTTGTCTTGCTGTCAGATTAATTTAAGGCCTTATTGTTTGATGTTTTATTTCTTTTTATCCATCATCAGTGGCCACCATGTTGTGTTCTGGCACAAGCAATCAAGGCATGTTTCCTCTTCTGAAACATTTTCCAGGAACTTGGGTTGTTTTCTAGGGTCATGCTTTAACTCTCTTTTTGCTACTGCATGTATCTGAGTAAAAACTGATCATCCAGGTGGAAATTTACCTTTGAAAATTGACCTGGTCGCCAGCTGAGCAGCTGTGTACAAAAACAGGTGGAGGAGGGGCAGTTTCTCTTTAGCATAAACCTAAATAACCTTATTAATTTGGAAATTTTTTATAAATGTATCATAAAATAAAATTAATTTTGTCTCATTGGAGTTTTGCTTAGTGCAAGAACCATGAGTCTGATCTGTATTAAACATTCATCGAAATGACTACATGTAAACTTAAAACGAAACTCATGGTGATTGCTTATTGAACTTGGCTTAGAAAGCCCATTTCTTATGCTTCTTTTTATCTCAGTCTGTCTCTTATTCACTCACTCGTCTTTTACTCTGTCTTTCATTCACAAGAAGACCACAAACAGAAAGCCCAAATGTTCCTTAAAACCTTAAATAAATAAGATTAACAAGTCGGGTTTGGAGCCATCTCGAGAAATTGTTAATGCAGTGTATGATTTAAAAAAAAAGTTGGCTGCCCCAGTGATAGTACTTACATCTGTTTGACATTACCGTACATAATGTAGGAAGTGAAGTAGAAATGATTGAACGTTTTCTTGGTCAGTGCACTTTAATCTGTGTGACCTGGTTTCCAGTCTGTGGGTGTGTTTGCATGTTTCAGTCTACAGTTATAGCCTTGGGCTGAGATTTAGCCTAGAAGAGGCATTTGATTTCCCGGGGAGGTCAGAGTTCAGCTGATAGCTGGAGCCACTTTAAACATGTGTTAGATTTTCTATAGGTTCTTCTTTAGAGTTGAGCTCGTTCATCTTTATTACTGACTGTTTTCAGTGCGTCCTCAATAAAGCTGGTCTTTTAACCTGCTTTGGTTTTGAAACATTATCAGCAATAATTACAGTCACAAGGAGATGCATAGAATACCTATTCCAAACAACATTTAATATACCTACAGTGTGGAACTGCTGTCACATTTTAATTTCAGAGATTTAAACATCAATTGTTAAGAAACACAGCTGTCTGTTAGGTTGCTCAGTATATTGCTGCAGGATAAAAACCTGCAGTGTGCAACTTCAAAAATCTCAAATTCTGTCCTAGGCTTGCCCTCCTAACTCATAATTGAGCCGGTTCATAACACAACATGTGTCACACTCCACCTTTAACCACATCATCATCAATTAGATAGCTAACATCAGTGCAGTAACAACACAAGCTGACATCCCAAATCATTTTTTTATCTGTTGCTTAACAGCTACGGTGCAGTCAGTGTGTTGTTGCCATGGCTGTGTTCAGTGGTTGGTAACTCTGCATTCATGATACGCCTGAGCTTAGAGGTAGTTGTCAGCAAAGATTAGCAACAATTAGATTTCAGGCAACTTGGATTAAAGACATGTACATACATGTTTGCAAAATGGCTTATTAAAAAAAAAGATTTACAGCACAAAACATAAATCATTCTGTTACTGGAAGTTTGATGGGATATTCAGGTAAATCTTGTTTGCTAACTTTTGATGAGTCAGTTGGGACCCGTTGGTTTGCTGTAAGACATTTAGATCATTCTCTCATAGGTGAACTGGTCCGATGTACTGACATTTTAGTTGATATGAGCAGAAACAGGAAATTGTGAAATTGTTTAACTGCATATTCCTGGTAATCAGATAAGATTTTGAGAGCTTTCCTGCTGAGATGGACCGGTGGAGATTTTTAGGTGGATTTCTGAAATCCATTATTTGTAAAGCTTTAACCAACAGATTCTGATTTTAATTATTCCAATTCCTCTCTATAAACTATGAAATATAAGAAGTTATACTGTTGAAACCATGCATTTAAATACACTGCATAAAGAAACTCATTTTCCCCACAGACATTTAATTATAACGCTTTCCTCTTTCGGGTGAGCTGGAAAATCAAAATTATTTCCATTTACAAAGTTTCTCTTAATTAAATGCGTAGAAGAACTGACAGTGTTGAGTTACATGACTCGGTCATTTTTGACAAAATCAGCCAGGGAATGTTTTGTTCCTAATGTTGGCAGCTCTTGCTGGTCATTTAGAGACAGCCATTATTAATCTTATACTTTTGCAGCTTTAGGGCATTTTGTATCCGCTTTGATAACTAATGAGTTAAAATTATTTCCTATAATCTATACATATCTACTGTAAGGAAATGTGGTAAGTGACTACATAAATATTATCTCTCAGCAGGAAATGGCTAAGAAGGATTTTAGTTAGATCAGAGGTCATGATCTGTCATATTTCATCGGTTAATTGGTGCAGAATTACAGTTTGCTGAAATGAGGTGTAAGAAAAGCTCTTTACACAATAACAGTCACTTAAATTCTATTTAGTTAAATTATGTTTTTTATGTTGCGCCAATTATCAACACGTCATCTTAAGGCACATTGCAACAAAAAAGGCCAATTCAATCCAATCATATAGACAGATTCCAAGTCAAGTACATACACTCCAAATTGATCCTAGTTCTCAAACAATTCAGTTAAATTCAGTTTATTATTCAATTCAATTCAATTCAAAAATACTTTATTAATCCCAAAGGGAAATTAAATGTTGTTATAGCTCATATTATGAAGGTTTCCTCAAAGAGCCGTTGTAGATGCTGATGGCTGTGGGCAGGAAGGATCTCCTGTAGCGCTCCGTGTTACAGCAGATCTGAAGAAGCCTCTGACTGAAGACACTCTGTTGTTGTAGGACAGTCTCATGAAGAGGATGCTCAGGGTTCTCCTTAATGTTCTTCATTTTATGAAGAATGCATCTTTCCGCAATGATCTCCAGAGGTTCCAGAGGAGTCCCCAGAACAGAGCCAGCTTTTTTTATCAGCTTGTTGAGCTTTTTTAAGTCCCTGTCTCTGATGCTGCTTCCCCAGCAGATGATGGCAGATGACTTATTCCTGTTTCTCTTAAAATCTACAATCATCTCCTTTGTTTTAGTCACGTTCAAAATGAGATGATTATTTCCACACCATGCCACAAAGCGGTCCACCACCTTCCTGTACTCAGCTTCTTGTCCATCTCTGATCCACCCCACGACTGCAGAATCATCCGAGTATTTCTGCAGATGACAGGAGTCTGTCTTGTACTGGAAGTCTGAGGTGTACAGAGTGAAAAGGAATGGTGAGAGTACAGTCCCCTGTGGTGCTCCTGTGTTACTGACTACCTGGTTAGACTCACAACCCTTCAGTCTCACAAACTGTAGTCTGTTTGTCAGGTAGTCTTTGATCCAGGAGATTGTTGAGGCCTCTACCTGAGTCTTCTGGAGTTTCTGACAAAGCAAATTAGGTTGGATTGTATTAAATGCACTGGAGAAATCAAAGAACATGATCCTCAGAGTGCTACTGGCTTTGTCCAGATGACAGTGGGTTTGTTGAAGCAGGAGTATGATGGAATCTTCAACTCCAACTCCACAGCGATAAGCAAACTGAAGGGGGTCCTGATGCTTTACTGTTTGCTTACTCAGGTGGGCCAACAGGAGTCTCTCTAGGACCTTCATGATGTGAGATGTCAGGGCAACAGGTCTATAGTCATTGAGGACTGATGGGTGAGTTTTCTTTGGTACCGGAACAAGACAGGAGGTCTTCCCCAACACTTGAACCTTCTTCTGGGCCAGGCTAAGGTTGAAGAGGTGCTGCAGAATCCCACAGAACTGCTCTGCACAGCCCTTCAGGACTCTAGGGCTGACATGATCTGGACCTGCAGCCTTATTCCGATTCAGTCTCTCCAGTTGCATCTTCACCTAACTTCTTGAGACACACAGGTAGAAGGGGGAGGCAAAGGGAGCATCAGGATCTTCTGATATGGTTGAAGGCAAACATGTAGAAGCAGAAGGGTCTAGGGCTGAGGTGGAAGTTTAAAAATGTGAGGTGTTACTGGACAGCTGTGGGTCCTGTGGGTCAAAGGAAGATGGAATGTCTGTTTGGCTGTGAGCAGGAGAGGAGGATGCGAAGCTTGTTTCTGAACTGAACCTATTGAAGAATGTGTTCAGTTCATTGGCTTTGTCCAGACCTCCATCGGTCTGATTATCCTTCTGCTTGAAGCCTGTGATCTTCTTCATCCCTGTCCACACATCTCTGATATTGTTTTGCTGGAGCTTGCTCTCCAGCTTCTTCTTGTACACCTCCTTGCTGTCTCTTATGTTGACTTTAAGTTGCTTCTGTATAATCCTCAATAATTCCCTGTCTCCCTCTCTGAAGGCTCTTTTTTTCTTGTTAAGCAAGTCCTTCAGGTCATTGGTGATCCAAGGTTTGTTATTGGGGAAGCATCTCACGGTTCTGGTGGGGATGATGTTATCCACACAGAAGTTTATATAGTTGGTTACACACTCAGTCATGGCATTGATGTCCTTTCCATGTGGCTGGCACAGTACGTCCCAGTCTGTAGCCTCAAAGCAACCTTGCAGGGCTTCTTCAGCTTCCTGTGACCATTTTCTCACAGTCCTCTTTATTACAGGTTGCCTCTGAACAAGGGGCTTATATTTCGAGCAGAGAAAAACAAGATTGTGATCTGATTTGCCTAGAGGTCTTGCTGTAGAGATGTATGAGTCCTTGACATTTGCATAAAACAAATCCAATGTTTTGTTTTCTCTGGTAGAGCAGCTGACAAATTGTTGAAACGTTGGAAGTGTAGCAGAGAGTGAAGCATGGTTAAAATCACCAGAAATTGCCACAAAAGCATTGGGGTTTTGTGTCTGTAGCTTAGCAACAACTGAGCTGATGGCATCACATGCAGTGTCAGCAACAGCAGAAGGTGGAACGTAAACTGTTGCCAAAATAACACTGGTGAACTCTCTGGGTAAATAATATGGATGAAAACTTACTGCCAACTGTTCAATATCTGGACTGCAGAGATGACACTTCACAGTTACATGTCCTGGATTACACCATCTGTTGTTCACAAGTACTGCCAGTCCACCTCCTTTACATTTGCCGCTCCTCTTTAAATCTCTGTCTGCTCGTATGGTTAAAAAGCCCGGCAGAGAGACGCTGGAGTCGGGGATATGATCCCTGCAGCCATGTCTCAGTAAAACACATGATACTGCATGCCCGGTACTCTGGCTGGGTCCTTTGTAGGGCTTGGAGTTCATCCAACTTGTTTCCCAACGATCTCACATTGCCCATCAAAATCGACGGAAGAGATGGCTTGAACTTCCTCCTTCTCTCTCTTCTCTTAGCTCCTGCTTTCCATCCACGGCGTTGTAGCTGAAGTATTATTTGAGCTTTTGAGATATTAATCAGCTGCTCCCGGTTGTAAGAAACAACCCCGTTGCCATGGCAATGCATCATAACAAATGTCCAAAAATAGAAAGTATTAAGAAAAATCTTCCAAGCTGCACAGCATTCGACACTGGAGTGGACAGTCATCCAAAAAAAATCAACTGTATCCACCACAAGAGGAATAGTTCCCAAAAAAGAATAAATCAGAATCAAAAGTAACAGAGCTACTCCAACCTGCTGCCACCTTGAGCGGCGCAATTCTGGAACATTGGTTCAAATGTTTTCCATCTAAGGAAACCCAGCAGTTTGCATCGAGTCAGTGACTTGCAGCATTCACTCCTCTTAGATGAGCATGTAGCATCAGTGGACAGTCGCTTGCATTGTGTCATTGACTTCACAGCAATCATTCATACTGAGCATTCATGTAGTGACAGTGGAAAGGACAACTTCCCTTTTACAGGAAAAACCTATAGCAGAACCTGGCTTGGTGTGAACAGCCATCTCCAACAAGTGACTGGGGGTTTGAGAAGAGAGCAAACATGAAAAAAAGAAACACACAGCAACACTGATCATTAAGTACTTTCTATGTTAAAGAAAATAAAAAGTTAATGGCAATAGTAGCTCCTTTGGTGGCTACTAAGCTCTGAATCAGTTTTCAGGTCTATAGAGGAGAGCACATACAGTTATAGTAAAAGCACATCCAACAGCTATGTCTAGGAGAAAGACAGGGTTAAACACTAAAATACAGGGCCATGTGTATCAAATACACATGTAGGAGAACACGAAGTTGTTGGCAGCAGTAGCCCAGCAGATGCACCCCTCAAGGAAAGTGTCATGGTTGAACAGAACGTCTGGCCAAATAAAAAAATAATGGATTTTATAAAGAGAAAAAACAGCGAGAGAACATAAAGTTAAAATTTGAAATAACAGCAAATAATACAAAATTGAAAAGTAGTACAAACATTTAGAATGTAAATAGAATTACACTTTATATGTAAGCATGTCTATGATTATGTATCTAAAAATTCCTTAAAAACCTAACTACCAAGAGAAAAAAACTCAGGTACAGGGGTACAAAACACTTTGTTCAAGGGTACAAAGTAGAAATTTACTCTATCAGTAGCACACTTTCACATGTATTATGTGTAAGTATAAAGTAGAGTCCCTCTGGCAGAATTAAGAATAGATAACAATAAGATCTGTTCAATGAACAGATTTTATTTGACTGCTTTTGTTTTTCTTTTTTTGCATTTGCTGGTAGAAGAAAATGTTAATTTTCACCCTGGTGATATTTGATTTAGCTAATTGTAAATATTTTTCCTTCAGTAACAACGTTCACACTGAAGGGTGTTGACTCAACATGCTATATCTAAGATGTGGTGCATTCACTGACTGGAAAAGCATTGGATCCTTGAGTGTCTGACCCACTGGTTGAGGTTAAATTTGACTAGTTCTGGTCACCAGCCAATTTCTCATTGGATTTTGTACTTTTTAACTCTTCTCTGATGGGAAACATTGTGTTTTTTGAAGGTGAATAGTATGCAGAAAACAAAGTTATCCCACATGCTTAATAGTTTTCCTAATATTTAGGAAAGGCATACTTCAACTTTTTTTCACATTTCCGACTGGAGAAGAAAAAAAAATACTGCACTGTATCTATTCTATGGAGTTCGGTTCAGTTGATTCATGGTGCAGTGTGCCAGGATCAATGTTTTGTCATTGAATATTTAAGTGTATGGCCAAAAGTTATCTTTTTATAAGCAGTTAAATCAATTTCTTTGAAAAGGCTCTATTTGACTGGAAAGTAGAGATTTATTTTAAAGGTTAGATGTCACTGCTCTTTTTTAAATGGAGTACTCCTCTGTTTCAACCATTTTGCAGACAGACTTTTTGTAGCATGGAGCCTTGAAAAGAGTCACCATACATTCACTCATTGATGTATGTGTGTGTATATGTGTGTCTCCTTCTTTCTGTCCTGCAAACACACACTCACACCTCATGTCTGGAGAGCCCTCCCCCTTTCAGTCAGGCCCACACATTTTGGCAGGGAACTGTGAACTGTGGTCACTGCAATTATAAGCTGTCAGGTCTTTTCTTTTTTTTTCTAAACCCATAGCGGCACTCAAACCACACAATTAGTATTTGTGCATGCTGTCGGTGAATGTGCATGTTAAGGATGTGTTTCATTCTGGCAGGGTGCAAAATTCTCTGACACTTGACTTTGGGTCACTTAAATTATAAAAACAGAATAGGTGAAAATAAATGTTTTCGTGTGAACTTTTGAGCTAGGCTTTCGATGTAAAGTCTCCACAACCAGGACCTGTCAGTGTCATGGACAAAGGCGAGGCATTTTCTTTTTTACTTCTGGTGCCCTTGAGTTAAAATTGACCCATGTAGGTCTTTCTGTGGTTGTTGCTAATACCAATATTTAGAAATTGGGCCAGCTGATGCTGCTATTTCATGTCAATTATTTTTATTTGATTTGACCAATATGCTCTTCTTTCCATCCAACGTTTATTTCCTTAATAGCTTTGTTTTCTGATCATAAAACATCTATTTAGAAAACAGCTGTTTTATGACCTCAGCTTGCTTCAGACAACTAGTGGGCTGAAGCAAGCTGGCTACTTTTTCCTTTCTTTGCCTCTGTAGATTTGGTGATGCAGAAATTTCTGGTGAATCCAAATGTTTGTGGTGTTTTTTTTCCAATTCTCATCCTTACCTTGTTGCTTTTATAATTGGCCTACCCAGGAGATGGCTTTGCAAAATACTAGCCGAAGTGTTTATGCAGTGCCTTGCAAAAGTTTTTATACGCTGTCCTTGAACTCTTTGCATGTTTTGTTGAGTTCAGTCTCATCTCGTCTCGTCGTCTTCCGCCTCATTCGGGACCGGGTTGCGCGGGCAGCAGACTCAGTAGAGACACGCGGACGTCCCCAGACACCTCCTCCAGCTTCTCGCGGGGTGCCCAAGGCATTCTCAGTCCAGCTGATAGACATAGTCCCTCCAGTGTGTCCTGGGTCGTCCCGTGGGCCTCCTCCTGGTGGGACGTGCCTGGAACACCTCCCGAGGAAGGCGTCCAGGAGGCATCCGGTATAGATGCCCGAGCCACCTCAACTGGCTCCTCTCAATGTGGAGGAGCAGCGGCTCTACTCTGAGCCCCTCCCGGATGTCCGAGCTCCTCACCCTATCTCTAAGGGAGTGCCCGGCCACCTAACGGAGGAAGCTCATTTCAGCCGCTTGTATCCGGTATCTCATTCTTTCAGCCATGACCCAAAGTTCATGGCCATTGGTGAGGGTAGGAACGTAGACTGACCGGTAAATCGAGAGCTTCGCTTTTCGGCTCCTCTTTCTCTTCACCACAACAGACCGGCACAGCGTCTCCATGACTTCGGCAGCCGCACCGATCCGTCTGTCGATCTCCCGCTCAATCTATCACCTGAAAATAAAAAGAAGTAGGGCACAAATGCAAACAATCATTGCACCAGCCAAGATGCCAATAGGTACTGTGGTGGACCTGCAGAGATTGAAAGCTCAGGTGTGAGAATCTGTTCACAGCCCCATTAGTAGTTACCTATTCCACAAATGGGGCCTTTATTGAAGAGTGGCAAGACTAAAGCAGTTGCTGAAAGAAATCCAAAAGTCCTGTTTTAAATTTGCAGTGAGCCATGCAGGGGAAAGCGCGAAATGTGGAAGAACATGCTCTGATCAGATGAGACCAAAATCTAGCTTAACATGCAACATTTATGCAAAAAACAATACTTCACATGAACCTGAACACACCACTCCCATAGTGACATACATACACTCACCAGCCACTTTATTAGGTACACCTTGCTAGTGCCGGGTTGGACCCCCTTTTGCCTTCAGAGCTGCCTTAATCCTTCGTGGCATAGATTCAACAAAGTACTGGAAACATTCCTCAGAGCTTGGTCCATATTGACATGGTAGCATCACACAGATGCTGCTGATTTGTTGGCTGCACATCCATGATGCGAATCTCTTGTTCCACCACATCCCAAAGGTGCTCTATTGGATTGAGATCTGGTGACTGTGGAGGCCATTTGAGTCCAGTGAACTCATTGTCATGTTCAAGAAACCAGTCTGAGATGATTCGTGCTTTATGACATGGTGCGTTACCCTGCTGGAAGTAACCATCAGAAGATGGGTACACTGTGGTCATAAAGGGATGGACATGGTCAGCAACAATACTCGGGTAGGCTGTGGCGTTGACATGATGCTCAATTGGTACTAAGCGGCCCAAAGTGGGCCAAGAAAATATCCCCCATACCATTACACCACCACCACCAGCATGAACCATTGATACAAGGCAGGATGGATCCATGGTTTCATGTTGTTGAGGCCAAATTCTGACCCTACCATCCGAATGTCGCAATAGAAACCGAGATTAATCAACATTTTTGCAATCTTCTATTATCTAATTTTGGTGAGCCTGTACAAATTGTAGCCTCCGTTTGCTGTTCTTAGCTAACAGGAGTGGCAGCCGGTGTGGTCTTCTGCTACTGTAGCCCATCCGCCTCAGGGTTCGACATGTTGTGCGTTCAGAGATGCTCTTCTGCGTGCCTTGGTTGTAACGAGTGGTTATTTGAGTTACTGTTGTCTTCCTATCAGCTTGAACCAATCTGGCCATTCTCCTCTGACCTCCGGCATCAACAAGGCATTTGCGCCCACAGAACTGCCGCTTACTGGATATTTTCTCTTTTTCGGACCATTCTCTGTAAACCCTAGAGATGGTAGTGCATGACAGTTTCTGAAGTACTCAGACCAACTGGCACCAACAACCGTGCCAAGTTCAAAGTCACTTGAATCACCTTTCTTCCCTATTCTGATGCTCGGTTTGAATTGCAGCAGATCATCTTGGCCACGTCTACATGCCTAAATGCATGTTGAGTGTATAGTGGCAATAGCATCATTTTGTGGGAATGCTTTTCTTTAGCAGGGACAAGGAAGCTGGTTACATGTGATGAGATATGGGAAAAGCTGAATACAGGACAGGCCCAAGTTATGTTTAGTTTTCTCAAAAAATATGAACCCGTAATAGTAATTGCATGTGTTTATTCTGCTTTTCCCCCAGAGTCTGCAGCCGGATAACTATGCATCAGATCTGTATCCTGATTCAGCAAGAGTTAATGCACACAGGGACACACATGACCCAATAAACTGTGACTGTGACATACTATCAAGGAAATTCCTCCATCCTCCAGGGTCACTTCGGTGGGTTTTTTTTATCAGTTGGTTTGTGCAGCTGCACAAGCTTCTGTTTCCACAATCTATGCACAGAGCACACTGTTTATAGACATGCTGTCTCAGGCCCTACAAAGGTCACTGGTAGCAGAAGTTATTTGCTTCAGTGCAGGCCAATGTGTTTTAATTAAAATTTATATTTCTGTCCTGAAATAAATCATTACATTTTATATAAAATGAATAAAAACTGTTTTAGATGACACTGTTTTAAAATGACAACTTTATTTATGACAAACAAACATCAAATTTTCACATAAAGATTTGAAAAATCAGATGTTCCATTTTTAAGGGCATGTATCATATCTTACAATCAGAACAAATAAATTATAATCTCCATTTTTATTGGTTTTCGAAGTAATTTCAAAACCCCTCTAAAAATGTTGACAAGAAAATTAATTTTCAGTGGAAATATCATAAATGGATGTTTGGCTGTTTATTGCTAACATAGCAAAAGGATGTGGCAAGAACTTTTTCTTCAACAATCATGTAAACACGTGTTGTAAACCCAAGCTGGGAGGACAGCTCTCTCATTAAAAACAGTATGTCAGCTCTAAACATTTTATGCCTGAAACATTTGGATGTGGGGATTTAAGAGAAGGAACAAACTAAACTAAAGCTGAAGGATGAGACAACGTTCATACCACAGCTACAGCATATTGGCGATAAACAGCTAGAACAATGTGAATGTAACTGCTGTTTGTGAGCATAATGTTTATCAGATGACAAAATACTTTTTAAAAATTAATTATTGGCCGTAGCAGCTTTGCTTTGTATCCGTGTCTGAGCCAAATGACTGAAAAATGTAGACTTTAATTGTGGTTTAAATTGGCTTTCAACCAGGAACAGTCAAACAACATTTTGCTGTGAGGAAAGTAATTATTGACAGGCTCAGACTTTGAGTGATGTTACCCGTGTTGTCCTTGGAATAATGCTTTGACAGCCACATTACTGTAGTAGTGAATGTTCATGAGTAAAACATTCACAGATTTATATGGAGAAAAGAAAACCTTTCACAGTCACTTGATGACATCCTCCATGTATAAAATATTCTGACAACACAGTTGTTTGGAAAAATCGACTGCAAAGGTCTGTAAGCATCACAGTAACAATGCTGGTCAGAGCCGAAAACACAACAACTAACCTGAAGATTGATTAGTTTGTGATATGAAAATTATTTTCATTATTGTAAGCTACAAGTCTGAATATTGTTGAAAAGTTGATGATAAATGCCATTTTATTTAAAAAAAATATATTTATTTTTGAATATTTGTTAATTGCTCATAACGCAGATCATCTTATTGATTAACCTTTCCTTCAGAATATTTACTGGAAACGTCATCAGCATAATGCTTTTCTTTTGTTTTGCAACTGCAGAGAGATTAACAACAAATCAGAAATCTACAGGGAGATGGCCACCGAGAAAAACCAAACTAAACTTGGATCAGCAGTAGCATTCCACCATGTTTCATCTCCATCTACTGGGAGTAGACCCAGCAAAGAGGATAAACAAGCAACCAATCGGCCGGAAGCAGGGCGAAGCTCTGACCAGCTGTGGCTTTCAAAGCAGCGAAGTTGTCCTTCACTCCTGGTCTACAGGAAGCTGTCATGTGAAAATGTCAAAGGGACTCTTTTGGATGATCATTATCATTATGAAGACTTTAAGTACAGCTCAAAAATCATCAGTGCAAAAGAAAACCTTTTTGCAGAACTTTCAACTGTTAAACATATAGAAAGAGAAGCTACAATATGTAGGAAATGTTCAGAAGGATCTGTTTTACTGGACACCCCAGGAGATGAAATGGATGACGGGGGAAACAAACCTACCAATAGTCCATATTCCTGTGTCAGGTCTAGCTTTCAAAAAAGACTGAATGCTTGCTTATGTCACAGCCTTCAGTCCAGTCAGGGCCCCAGTTCCAGTCCTGTTCAACGTTGCCATCTCCGCCGCGGCAGTCTGCCCGTGTCCATGCTGGCTTTCCATAAGGTAGTCCAGTTTTTAACTCAAGTTATTCGTAATTCATGACTCATTTGTTAAACCTCTCATTTAGCATTCAAGGAAACTTAAGTAGTGTTTTATATTCTGTTGTGTAACCCTTTCCTCTTAGGACGGTCCCTCCAGCGAACCGAGCTCTTTGACCTCTTCTCCCTGCGGTTCTCCCCACCCCTCCAACCGGCAGCATCACACAAATGGTCACATCCCTCTGTACCAGCTCAAAGATGGATATTCAAGTTTAGAGAGGCTAAACAGAAGGCCCAAGAAGCAAAAATACTCATTTGAGAAAGTCTTCGTTCGAGTGGCTTCTCTAGAAACTATACCAACAACACAGGGCTCATCCTCGGGAGGAGCCACAATCTGCAACTGGGGCCGCAACAGCAGCGACGAGGAAGAGGGAGACAGCCTGTTGGATAGTGCAGAGTTTGTCAGTGACCGTAAAGAACGTTCCACTGTGCTGGTGAGGCGGTTCTACAAGAATAATAAGAAGGTATTTACAGACATGTTAATTCTATTTTTGTTTGTACAGTGCCTTGAAAACATATTCACACCCCTTAAACTTCTCCAAATTTTTATTACCTTATTAAAAAACATCAGCATCAGTGTGTTTTACTGGGATTTTGTGATAGGCCTGCAAAAAGTTGAGCATAATTTTGAAGAGGAAGGAAAATTATACATAGTTTCTATCTTTTCTTCAAATAAAAAGTGTTGCATGTATTTATATGCAGTCCCCTATACTATGAAACCCCTAAAAAAGATCCAGTGTAACACATTGTCTTCAGACATCACCTTATTTGTAAGTAGACTCCACCTATGTGTGATTTATTTGCAGCACAAATCAAACTGTGAAAGTTTGTAAGAGAATAACCGTGAACAAGGAGCACACTAGGTAGGTTAGGGGTAAAGCTGTGATGGTTTTAAAGCATAGTTATAAACCAATATACCATGCTTTAGACATCCCATGGTGCACTGTTCAATCCATTATCTGAGAATTGAAATAGAAAGGTGAGAAGAAAGCCAGTGTTGAAAGGAAGCTATAAAATGTTCTGTTTGCTGCAAGCCATTTAGGAAACACTGAAACATGTAGAAGAAAGCCCTCTGTTAAGGTGAGAACACATCTGAACTTTTTGAACCACATCCACAATGCTTTGTCTAGTGAAAAACTTAACATTGCTGTGAAAACATTATCACCACAAATAATTCCCATGTTGAAACAAGGTGCCGACAGCATCATGACGTGTCTTTTTTGTCATCAGGGGCAGGGAAGCTGGTCAGAATTGATGAAACATAGATTGATTTAAGTAAAGGGTAATAATGGAGGAAAACCTGTTAGAGGCAGCAAAGGACGTGAGACTGGGGCAGAGATTGCAATAGAACAATGACCCTAACCATACAGACAGTGATTCAATGGAATGGTTTAGATCAAAGTGCTGTTATATTTCATTTTACTGACTAAGTTTACCGTTTTTCTGGGTTTATCTAATTTGTTTTTGTAAAGTCAATCTTTGTTTTATAGTTATGATTTTTCTTCTTTTGTACTTTTTTACAGCTTTATTTAGTATTTTTTAGGTGCTGTGTAAATAAAGATGATATTAAGAAACCGTAGATCAAAAGATTTTTATGTGTTAAAATTGACTAGATCTAAAACCAATTGAAAATCAGTGTGAAGACTTGAAATTGATGCTCAAAAATCCAATTTACCCAACCAGACAGAATGTGAACTATTTTGCAAAGAATAAATGAGCAAAAAGCTTACTTTGTAAAAGTGTAAGGCTTTTTAAGGTGCAAGTCAAAGTTGCTGCAAAAGGTGGTTCTATTAAGTCTTGACCCATGCATACAAAAGCACACCACACTTTTCAGTTTTAGCTGTAAAAATCATTAAAAATAAACAAAAGAGAAATATTTCCTTTCACCTCAGTTTCTACTACCTTTTGTAGGTGTACCACATAAAATCCCAATAAAATACATTCATGTTTGGTTTGTAATGTAACAAAAAGGTTCAAGTTGTATCAATACTTTTTATATATACTGGAGATGTAACATGTTTGTCTTTATATTTAAATAAAAAAATCTCAAAGGCTTCTTCTTTTTTTCTATTAGGTGACTAAGTCGGTGTGCACAGGAACCAGAGCAATTGTCAGAACACTGCCCTCAGGTTGCATCTCAGAGGAAGCCTGGGGGATTGTTGTTAAATACAGATTCTGGCATCCTCGCAAAGAAGATCTGTGTCCAGTCTTAATGCGTGGAGAACATTTCAGAAGCTGCAGAGAAATGCTTCGCTCTGTCAGAATGAGCCCGCATCGGGTAAGAGCATCAGATGCATAGAAACTCTGATATACCGTAGTTTAATAGATCATCTTTTCAGTTTGTAAGCTTTCTAGATTTTAAGGATTTGTGCTCTAATAGCATTTTTACAACTGAGTTGAGCTAGAAACATGTCTTGATTGTGGAGAATTGTATTGGTTTATCTAAAAGGGAAGCAGGTTTTCTTTATCAGAAATATAAACTGGTATCTGATGAATTCTTAAAAAACTTGCAGAAAGATTTAATATATGCTTTCACACATGTTAAGTTTTAGGCCATTGTATGGATCTGCGATGCCTCTCATGTCCTAGTGATAACTTGTTGCCTAACTATTCTCTTCTTTCGTAATGCATGCAGTTGTGAGTGCAAGATAAATCTGCAGAAGATTCTTAATTCATGGGAGAAAAATGGTTCTCGGTGACTGTTTGCATCTGTTTTTGTTTAAATGTTTCGCCTCTAATGCATGGAAGATGAATAATTTGTACAAGAAATATGTTAATAGAGCATGCACACACATACACACACACACACACACACACACCCTTGTTTTGCTATATGTAGTGAGGACCATGTGTTGACTCCCATTGACTTCCATTGATTTTCAGTCATTTTCAACCCTTTCTATGCCCTAACCCTGACAATAACCCTAAACCTAACCATTACCAGTGCTTACCTAACCCTAACCTTAGCCTAAAGACAATTCATACCTTAGTCCTAAACCTAACCGTTAGCAAAATAGGTCGTGAGGACCAGCAAAATGTCCTCACTTTGGTACAAACGGTCCTCAATTTGATGGTGAAATCGGGAAAATGGTTCTCACTGTGATGCCAAGACAGGAACACACACACACACACACATCCGTGTTTTACTAACTTTATGAGGACTTTTCGGTTACTTCCATTGACTTCCATTCATTTTCCTTGATTTTTAGTGCCTAACACTAACCCTAACCCTAACCAGTTAATAACTCACCCTAATCCTAACAATAACTCAATTCATACCCTAGTCCTAAACCTAACCCCTGTCCCAAGAACGGAATTTGAAAAAGTGAGGACCAGAAAAAAGTCCTCACTTTGTCAAAATGTCCTCACTTTGCGATAAAAATACAAAAAATGGTTCTCACTCAGCAACAAGTACAAGAACACACACACAAACACATACACACACACACCGAAACACACAGGCTCTTTGTTCCAGCGAGGCCCCTGCTGTGGAAAATGATTTATTCTGTTAGTTCTGCTACCCATATTACTGACGGGCTGAATGACTGAGCCCTCTCTTTCTGTTTGTGTGTCTGTGTAAATGGACTGAGTTGAGTTGGCATCTGTGTGAAATTTACTGCCGCAGACATTGTACAGAGATGGAAGATGGAGGAACAGAGGCCCACGTCACTAGTCAGCTATTATCAAGTTTCCAAACGAAAAGTGTTTCGTAAACATGAAAACCTCTCACAGGAGCTGTTTCACTTTGGCAACAAGCAATTGGAGACTACTGCTTTTTCCTACCTTCAGCAGAACACAATAAGTGATTAACCATGCTGTTCGGTCCCTGACGTATAAACATTATGCATTGGCTGACGATCAGCAGCATCACACAGGATGCTCTCCTGTTGTTTTATGTTATCTTCTTTCCCCTTTTCCTGTAAAAACTCAGTGAACAAGGACACTAAAAGCTTTAAGACATGTTAAAATCTCAAAAATATTTAGGATTGTGCTGAGATAATAGTAACACGTTGGCTGTTTTTTTGCCATAACGCAGCCCAGGAGAAAATTAGGAAGAAGGAGGCTTATATTATGTAATAAGTGGTAAAACAATGTTTTTATTAGAAATTATGCCAGCACAGGAATTAGGAGGTGGACCACTCAGATGAGTGTGGAATTAACTGTTCATATTTTTATTCATTATATGATCCCCATATGATGGATTTACATTGTTTTGCAAAAAATTTTATTTATATAATTGGCCATGATACAACCACCGTTTCATTGGGATTTAATGTGAATAAAGTAACACAAAGTTGTGTATAATTGTGAAGTAGAAGGAAAAAGATTTATCTTCAGCCTGCTTTAATCAAATGCACCTAAATAAAATACAGTTGGTTTTAGAAGTCAGATGATTAGTAAATAGTCCTCATGTGTGTCATTTTATCAAGGAAAACAGTAGACAGGTCAGAGATAAAGTTATGTAGAAGTTTAAAGCATGGTTGGGTTGTAAAACAATATCCCAAGCTATGTAAATCTCATGTAGCACTGTTCAATCCACCACCATAAACGGAAAGAGTATGGTGCAACTGCACACTTACCAAGACATGGCCTTCCACCTAAACTGACAGTTTGGGCAGGAGGGGCATTAATCGGAGAAGCAACCTTGTGCCTATGGTAACTCTGGAAGAGCTGCAGTGATCCACGGCTCAGGGAGGGAGAATCTGTCATCAGGACAACTATTAGTCATGCCCTTCATAAATGTGGTCGTCTTGAAAGATTGTCATATAGAAACCTTTGTTGAAGGAAGCCATGGGAAGTCTCATTTACAATTTGCCACAATTCATGAAGAAGATGCAGCAAACGTATGGAGGAAGATATTGTTTTCAGATGTTTCTGAATGAAGTATTTTTGAACTACATGCGAAAGTGTGTTTGCTGAAATTACCACTGCTTTTTATCCTGAGTTACCCATTCACCACGGGGATGGTTAATTCTGTTTAAAGTTGATGAGGAGATAGGCAGAGTTAAATACAGGGCAGAAAACCTGTTAGAGGTTGGAAAAGTCTTTAATCTTTGGTGTTGAGATTCACCTTCCAACAACTCGAAACATATAGCCAGAGCTACAATGAAATAGTTTAAGCATATTTGTATGTTACAATGGACTAGTCAAAGTCCTGACTTTAATCTAATTGAGAAATTTGGATTAAGGAATGTGCAAAGCTGGTAAAGAACATGTATTGTTTTCCTTCCACTTTACAATTATATTCCACTTTGTTTTCGTCTTTCACATAAAATCTCAATAAAATACATTGGAGTTTCTGGTATAACAAGACACGTCAGATAGTCAAAAAGGGGTAGGAATACCTTTGCACGGCACTGTATGAGTTTCAGTCTTGCATAGCCACAACACAGCAAAGCACTGTGCAAAGCCTCTGGTGTGTGGAGGGGGCTCGCACACTCGCACCATAAAAACACAGGGTTAACAGTCGTGCATGCCGGGCTGTGGTTTCTGACTTCACCACGCTGTTTTTATGAACCCGTTGCGGTTGTAGACATGCAGGCTGAGTGAAGTTCAGGGAGCGATGCTTTAATAATGAGCCTATTGAAAATGGTGGGGTTGCCAGTTTTTTTTCTTGTCATAACAGAGTTGAAGCATGGTTTGGTAAGGGGTCACCAGAGAAACAACTCTGAGCTAGAGCCGAATATTAGCTGAACTAGAAATTCAGAAAAAGAAGGAAAAGTTATCCCTGTGCAGACAATTAAAAGTAGCACTGCTGGAAACAGAGTTGGAAAAAAACACAATGCTTGTGTTCTCTGCTCTTTATTTTGACTATTGGTAACAAATGGAGCCATAACACCCAGAGTATGCATGCAATCAAATGCAAAGTTAAAGGATAGAGTTAAAACGGCATGTTTCTCTCATGTTTGAGGATGTTCATGGTATGTGTCTGAATGTACAGTGGAATGTGTCAATGGATTAATGAAGTGGCTGGTGGTGTACCTGACTCTATTTTGAAGTCCAAGTGGTCTGTGCTGGAGGGCCAGAAGAAATCAACCAAAACCAAAAAAGGCCTATAAGGTACAGCTATTTCATTGATTGAACACTGGAGATCCCAGGAGATGACAGAATCTTATTAGTTGAAAGAGAGGTGGGTGAATCCCCAGAGTCTGTTTGTGGAGGAGATAGAAAAGGGAAGTTCCTGTTTGAACTGTGGAATAACTATGTGCAAGATCCATTTAACACAGGATAGAGAAGTGTTTCATTAACCTGCACTGGTTTAACAGTGAAACACTCAGAAACACACACCTGGTGAAGGGCTCAAACCGTTTAAAACATAATGAGGTTTTTGTTTGACTATGTGGAAACTACTAGCTATTGGCTGAGTTCTTTTATATAATTTGGTAATATCAGGATGAGTTTCAGGTCACTAGCTATCCTACCAAAAAAGCATGTATTCATACTGTTGCAGCCACATTAAGAGACAAACAACAAGCCGCGGAAAGGCTGAGGTCGGCTTGATGCGCTGGTTAAAAACGGTCAGCTGTGAAAGACCACCTAAGTGCACAATTGTGAATTGAACGGGAAATCCAATTGTGAATTGAACGGGTAATCCATTTGTGGTTTTCCCTATATTGTACACATCAGTGTGTCAGAGGTTTGGCATACATTTATATTCATTACAACAATTTTCAAGTACACTGTTTCACAATTAGATTTAGGTCTGGACTTTGGGCCATCATAACAAATACAGCTATAAGCTATAATTCAATTCAATTCAGTTTATTTATATAGCGCCAATTCACAACACATGTTGTCTCAAGGCACTTCACAAAAGTCAGGTACATACATTCCAATTAGTCCTAACCATTGAACAGTGCAGTCAGGTTCAGTTATTTATTCAAATTGGATAAAACGTTTTTCTGTCTAAGGAAACCCAGCAGATTGCATCCAGTTAGTGACTTGCAGCATTCCCTCCTCCAGGATTAGCATGTAGAGACAGTGGACAGTCACTGGCGTTGACTTTGCAGCAATCCCTCATACTGAGCATGCATGTAGCAACAGTGGAGAGGAAAAACTCCCTTTTAACAGGAAGAAACCCCCAGCAGAACCACAACCAGGCTCAGTGTGAGCGGCCATCTGCCACGACCGACTGGGGGTTAGAGAGAACAGAGCAGAGACACAAAAAGAACAAAGAAGCCCTGATCCAGGAGTACTTTCTATGGGAAGGAAAAGTAAATGTTAATGGATGTAGCTCCTTTAGTCGTTTCACCTAGAAAGAAAGAACAGATAAATTCTGAGCCAATTTTCAAGGTTAGAGTCTGAAAGAGAGCACATACAGTTAGTCACAGTAGAAGCTCAGTCAATTGCCATGTCTAGAGAGAGAAAGGATTAAACACTAAAAGACAGGGCCATGTGGATCGTCGGTAGAGGGTGAGCATTAAGTTGTTTGATTAGCAACTATTTTCTCAAGAATTTTAGATAAGAATGGAAGATTGGATATAGGTCTGTAATTTTTCAAGTCATCTCGATCAAGCGAAGGTTTCTTAAGTAAAGGTTTAATTACAGCTAACTTAAAAGCCTGTGGTACATATCCATTTACTAACGATAGATTAATCATATCTAAAATGGGTCTGGTAATCAGAGGGAACACTTCCTTAAATAATTTGGTTGGGATTGGGTCTAACATACAAGTTGAAGGTTTAGATTAAGCTAATATTTCTCAGGTAAGTTTAGGTTAGTTGTCCTCTGCCACAGTCTCAAAGTTTTTTGCAGCCTCTAAAAGGTTTTGTCCTGTATTTTGCTCAATTCATCTTTCCATTAATTCTAATCCACTTCCTTGTCCCCGAATCTACTCAGCATAACGCTGCCAAATGTCACTGTGAAGATGGTGTTTTCATTATGATTGTGTATTGTTAGTTTAGTTAGTTTTAGTTAGTTTTAGTTAGTTTTAAACCTCACATTTGCATGTAAGCTAAAACGTTTACATGGCTTCCGGGAAACTACAAATTGGACTTCTTATGTGTTTTTCTTTTAAAAGTGGCTTCTTGTCACGCTTTCAGAAAATACCATATTTGTTAAATAAATAATTAGTAGCTCTCCCACCTGAGCTGTGCATCTTTGCTGCTCCTTCAAAGGTACCTTGGGCCTCTTGGCTGCATCTCTATTAAATGCTATCTTTTCCAAGTCTGTTTTAAGTAGAAAGCCATTGCTTAGTAGGTTTTCAGTTGTTACATACTTTTTTATTTTATTAAAATTTTTTTTGGAGGGAGGATTGAACAGTGCTCCATGAGATGTTAAAATATCTAGATATTGTTTAAGAGCCAAACTGTCTTTAAATGTGTCCACAACCTTATCCCTGACTAGAGATGATTGGTTGCACAGGATTTTATTTAGTTATTTAGTATTAAGGTGAAAGCGCCAGAAGAAAAATGCACCGTGCTTTTCAAGTTTTTATTTATAAATGAGTAATGAATACTTCTGCAAGACATTATACATGTATTTTCTTCCCATTAAAATAGTTTTGAGAATCAATGAGCCATTCTGCCTTCAAGGGAAGAGCTTTGCTTTCCTGTTTCCCTCATAATTTTATGTCACACGTGGTTTTATTGCCAGAATGTTTCCAGTTTAGGTCTTAGATAATCCATGATGGAAAATGCATAAAAATGTCCTGTGCTGTTGGTCACGCATTACCTCCCCATATATGTAAAACATCTTACACCCAATGGCAATTTAAAAACTAACACATGTTGTGGTTTTATAAGCATGTGACAAACATTAAGCTTGGTTCCTAAAATGTTCTTTGGTAGTTTTAAATGGCAGCTCCAATATTTGTAGTTTAGTAAATTGTCAGCTTTTGTCAAGAAATCAGATATTTTCTTTGGCAACTCCAAAACCAGTGCAAAGAGGATTGGGCGGCGGACAAAGGTGGAGTCCTCGGCGGGAGGTCGAGAGATATCGACTAGAAATAGTCGGGCTCGCCTCCACGCACAGCATGGGCTCTGGAACCCATCTCCTCGGGAAGGGCTGGACTCTCTTCTACTCTGGAGTGGCCCACGGGGAGAGGCGGAGGGCTGGGGTGGGTTTGCTTGTTGCCTCCCAGCTCAGCCGTCTCGTGTTGGGGTTTACCCCAGTGGATGAGAGGGTCGCATCACTGCGTCTTCGGGTTGGGGACAGGTCTCTGACTGTCGTTTCGGCCTACGGGCCGAGCAGTAGTGCGGAGTACCCGGCCTTCTTGGCGTCCCTGTCGGGTGTGCTGGATAGTGCCCCTCCTGGGGACTCCATTATTCTGCTGGGGGACTTCAACGCCCACGTGGGAAACGATGGTGACACCTGGAGAAGCGTGATCGGGAGGAATGGCCTCCCCGATCTGAATCCGAGTGGTGTTTTGTTATTGGACTTCTGTGCTAGTCACGGATTGTCCATAATGAACACCATGTTCAAACATAAAGATGTCCATCAGTGCACTTGGTACCAGTACACCCTAGGCAGGAGCTAAATGATCGACTTTGTTGTCGTATCATCAGACCTTTGGCCGCATGTTTTCGACACTCGAGTGAAGAGAGGGGCTGAACTGTCCATTGATCACCACCTGGTGGTGAGTTGGATCCGCTGGAAGAGGAGAAAGCCGGACAGACTTGGCAGTCCCAAGCACATAGTGACGGTCTGCTGGGAACGTCTGGCGGAGCCCTTAGCCAGGGATGTATTCAACTCCCACCTCCGGGAGAGCTTTGACCAGATTCCGGGGGATGTTGGAGACATAGAGTCCGAGTGGACCATGTTCTCCGCATCTATTGTCGATGCTGTTGCCCGTAGCTGGGGTTGTAAGGTCTGCGGTGCCTGTCGCGGCGGCAATCTCTGAACCAACTGAAGAAGAAGTCCTGTCGGCTGTGGTTGGCTTGTGGGATTCCTGAGGTGGCTGACGGGTACCATGAGGCCAAACGTGCCGTGGCCCGGGCTGTGGCAGAGGCAAAACCTGGGGCTTGGGAGGAGTTTGGTGAGACCATGGAGAAGGACTTCCGGTTGGCCTCGAAGCGATTCTGGCAAACCATCAGGCGCCTCAGGAGGGGGAAGCAGTGCTTCGCCAACACTGTTTAAAGTGGGGGTTGGAGGCTGCTGACCTCGACTGGGTACATTATCGGGCGATGAAAGGAGTACTTCTATCCTACCATCACGCGTTCCCTGGTGGAAACAGAGGCTGGGGACTCAGGGTTAGACTCTTTCATCACCCAGGCTGAAGTCACCGAGGTAGTTAAAAAGCTCCGCGGTGGCAAGGCTTCGGGGGTGGATGTGATCCGCCCTGAGTACCTCAAGTTTCTGGATGTTGTAGGGCTGTCATGGTTGACACACCTCTTCAACATTGCGTGGCGGTCAGGGACAGTGCCTCTGGACTGGCAGACTGGGGTGGTGGTGCTCCAGGTATATGGAATCGGGGGCCCTTTATTAGGGGCCATCCGGTCTCTGTACAAGCGGAGCAGGAGTTTAGTCACCGGTCCTGTTCATAACTTTTGTGGACAGGATTTCTAGGTGCAGCCAAGGACCGGAAGCGGTCTGGTTTGGGGACCAGTTGATTTCGTCTCTTCCTTTTGCAGATGATGTGGTCCTGCTGGCCCCCTCTAGCCAAGACCTACGGCATGCGCTGGGGCGGTTCGCAGCCGAGAGTGAAGCGGCTGGGATGAAGTTCAGCTCCTCCATTCCGAGGCCATGGTTCTCGACCGGAAAAGGATGGCTTGTCCTCTTCAGGTTGGAGGGGAGTTCCCGCCTCAAGTGGAGGAGTTTAAGTATCTCGAGGTCTTGTTCACTAGTGAGGGAATAATGGAGTGGGAGATCGAGATCCCGGATACAAGCGGCTGAAATGAGCTTCCTCCGTAGGGTGGCCGGGAGGGGCTCGGAGTAGAGCCGCTGCTCCTCCACATCGAGAGGAGCCAGTTGAGGTGGCTTGGGCATCTATACCAGATGCTTCCTGGACACCTTCCTCGGGAGGTTTTCCAGGCACGTCCTACCAGTAAGAGGCCCAGGGGACGGCCCAGGACACGCTGGAGGGACTATGTCTATCAGCTGGCCTGGGAACCCCTTGGGCTGAGTCTGGTGCCCCTGCGACCCGCTCCCGGATAAAGCGGAAGACGACGAGTACAAGTACTCCAAAACTGTCCATATTTCTAACATCCTTTACAGTGTTTGCGTTTATACAAATTCTTTGGGGATCTCTTGTTTTTGTTCTGGTCACTGTTATCAGTGGCTTTTTAGAAGCTACTAAATACAAAAATTACTTATCTATTGACTTGATTTTAATATTTGATTCACTTAAGATTTAGATAAGTTAAAAATGTTTTTTGTTTTTATTGACCATCAAAATGTTAATGCTAATGTACCAATGTGTTCTTTTTTTAAATGGTTAGGGATATTATGTAAGGTCCAAATGGCGTTGTCTATATTTTGCTGCATAATGTTGTTTGTGTTACTTTCCGTTCCAACTTTAGTTTAAAAAAAATTTTTTTTTCTAAAAGAACAAGAAGTGAGGATGTCTCTTCTGTCAGTTCTTGGCTTCTTTTTAAACAGTGAGTTGTGAAATGGTTAGTATTACACATCGTAATGTAAAAATACAGTCTTTCATAAATGTCAGTTGTAAAACCTAGTGTTTGCTCTGCTGAATGCTTAGTTTCCTCGAACTCTTTCCTAGTTAAACATCCTTTTTGTATACAGGTTATTTATATCATATACAAGATGTTTAAGAGCTCAGATTATACCTCATGTTAATATAACAACATTGTGTATAAAATCAGTGTTTAATTTGTAGTTAGTGTTTCAAGATAAGTCCTCCAGCAAATTTCCGGCTTTAAAATGCTATCATGGCTTAATTATTGGTTTTCCAGGTACCTGTCTTAGTAAACAGACTTAATATAATTTCTTGGATCAGTAGACAGAACATTAACAGGGCTCTATTTATATTTGCATCTACTTCTTTCAAGAAGTTGTCAATTTTTTTCATTACATTCCATTTAGATTGTTTATGATGTGTTTTACTAAAGACTTTTCATCCAGTCACACCCAGTGCTTTTCCTTGGCTGTACCGGCCAAAACAGATACAGTGATGTTAGTAAAAAGGAGGAATTTTTTGCCAAACTCATTTGAGCCTGATTAAAACATTTTTGCAAGGTGAATATGTAACATTAAACATTGTTGCTGCTGCAAAACACTTGCTGTTTTATCATTCATTCATATGAATTACACAAATCACTGGAGCTGTTCAGATTTTACTACTCGCCAAGGAATGTTGTTTTGTCTTTTGCCTCGAGGACAAACTAATCATGTCAAATTTACCCAAGGAATAGAGTCAAATAGGTGTCAAATGACACCTGTGATTTTCATCTTAATTACAGCAGTTTTTTTTTAACATTGGTTAAAGAATTAGAACACTGTATGATTGGATAAATAGTCCAATATCTGATCATTATAATAGGTGATAGAGGTTTCTTCAATGCTTTTGTGAATGAATGTTGTCAGTTAGCTTGACAAAACAGTTTTTTTTAGCTAATTGACAGCACAACTGAAATATTTCCAAAATATGAGGCACACACATAATGCAACAGGTTGTACACACAAAACAATTTTAATGACAGGTGATCAAATGCATTTCAACCTAATTGAAAAGTTTAAAATTAGACCTTTAATTTAGCAAAAATAGAAAGTTACAAGGTATATGCTAACTTTAGTCTTGTTAGCCACCTATGGATAGCCAGTTGTGCTATTGTCTTTGTCAGGCAGCTTTATCGGAGGCTTCACCTGCAAAACAGGTCAACTCAAGAGTTCCTTTCTGTCTTACTTCTAAGTTAAAGTTTCAAACATAGATACAACAAGGTGTCGAGCTTATAGAATGACTTCATATTCAGGGCCTATAGTATTAGCCTACACCGTTTTATCAGACGAAATCAGGCTGACAAAGCGGCTAGGTAGCACTTTGTGAAAGAGACTTCAATTAAAAAAAGAACTTGGTCAAAAAATATCTTCCGAATACTACATATGGTATAAATGTTATATCTCTTGGTTTTTCATTTCTTCTAAATCAGATTTAATAATCTTTAATTATCTGTAAGAGAACATAATGAGCAGTTTTGATTATTCTCCCCACAGGAACACATGTTGCTACCCTTCTAATATGTCAAACTCATTTAGCCTTTTTCTGAGTCTGTTATGTCTCACTGTGTGTGTTGTACCTCTACAAAGGAATGTGCCGCGCAGGCCACTTTCATGCCCAGCTGGGTGTTACGGCTTAGCTAGAGATTAAAGTGTGTGTGTGTGTTGTGTATTTGGATAATTGCCCGAAGAGAAAACGGGGAGGACGGTACATATCTAGCATACCCTTTGTGAGGAGTATTGTTTTGAGAGTGACAGCATCTCCAACAATGTGACCTCTTTGCTCTAAAAACATGTTCTGTCCATTGTCAGCTGTGTTTAGTTTGTCTTGACTCTGCTGGAGCAAATGTAGCTGTGCTGCATTTATTTTTGTTGAAACACATTTCATCCGTTTGTTTTTGTGGAATTAGAGAGGGGGATGTCAACCCTGCACGTGTGGGTGTGTTCAGTGGGTTAAATCGAGTGTGTGTTAGTTGTTAGCTCAAGTCACATCTCTGGGACTCTGTGGAAAATTGCACTCATTGACATCTAATTGTGTGTCTGTGCTGAAAACGGAATGCTGTGAGAATATTTCTTTCTTTTTGTTTACTTGATTTTGAAACCAAACACTCCAAAACAACAAAAACAGTTCATACAACATTCCCTTTTAGGTTGTTTGCCAAATAATATATTCTGATTGATATGTAAATGCTTTTACATATAAACTGTTACCTAAAAACATACTGCAGTGATAAATGTTAAGCCCGTCACAATGACTTTTAGCCTAATTCTTTGTTGCATGTAGTCTGCCTATATTACACATAGATGTTTCATACAGTTTGCATATTCTTCTAGTGATGTAATCCCTTTACATTTAACATTTCACTGGAAACATTTATTGGAACAAATAAATGAAAGAACATTGTCATGTATGTGCACCAGCAATATGTTACATAAATATATGAAAATATGTCGTATCGGGCAGATAATTCTGAGCCCGCTTTTATCGTTGACCTCAACCAACTACACAATTGATATAAAAATATCCTGTCGCATCTCTTTTGTATCTAGTTTTTTTTTTGTTTGGCTTACAATTTAAGAGGTCTGATTTTGGGCTCTAGAGCACTTAAGCTTGCAGGTTAATGGAGAATAATGCTTTTAATTGATTTTTTAACATGCTTTCATTAACCTGGTGGTTGTTAAGATGGCTCCCAATTCTGAGAATCTACTATGAAAGTATATGTGGTTTTGATCTTTCTTGAAAGTGCAATACAACTGGCTAAACTTAAGACTTCCATCCTGATGGAAACCTAGCATATCTAAGTTTTACCTTGGATCAAATTTTTGTATTGTAATTTTTTTCAGTCCAACTTTAAGTTTATAGGTATTACGGGTAAAGTATAGAAAATAAAAAAGTGGGACTATTGGTTGCAATTGTCATCATTGGCATGTAAGTTAGTCTCTGCTGCCAGCTAGTGGTGTAAGGAAAATACCCTGTACATTAAAATAAGTGTGCAAACATGTCTGACTGCAGAAACAATGATCAATACTTCCTGAAGTAGGAATTCTTGACATAAGTTACAGTACAGACATTATTATGTCTTTAAGCTACAGTGAACTCTTGAAACTGTGAATTATTTTATAGGTATATTATTTTTACTTAATCAGCAGCAAATAAATATGGAAAGATGTGTGATTACGTATATATTTACACGAGTAACTGTATGTAGGTATAAATAAAGGAAAACTAACTGTAATAAATAAAAATAAATAAATCATTTTATATGATAACATAAAAAAATAAAAATTATAAATTGGAAAAAAATATTTTATTCATTATGTTATAGTCTATTTTTATGTAATCAAATTTCACCTCACATATGGAACTTGTAGCTTATATATATATATATATATATATATATATACATTTAATTAGATGTTATTAATTAACATCTGAGCAAATAAAAAAATGTGTGCTTTTTAATTGCATTAAAACGTTAAAAAGAAATAAACTGCATATTATTCCTATCAAGGTGTTTATTTCACTGTTAACTTTTTCACATCACTTAAGATCTGTCAGTGCTGAAGAGAAGTACTAAATCTCTTCTTGAACCAGCCTTATTAAGCTCGAAGGACTGACCCATTAAATACGTATACCATTTGACCAATAGTATAATTCATTTATAATAAAAATCAGGCCTTTACTTTTTCTGGAATATATTAACAATGTCAATCACAATTTACTTTAGCTCAAATCCATGTTTATATATTGCTTGTGTTAACAATTTAAGGAAAATTAGATGAGTAGCAGATAATTTAGGTTATTCTGTGTTTGTCTGGCTTGTAAGAGATCCATTTTTGTTTCGTTTGTTAGTACTTTTGCACCTATCCACTAGAGGGCAGCAAGATTTTTTTAATCAACTGAATTGCTGTTAAAAAAAAAATATTAGCACAAACTTTGTTGTAATATTGGCTGTTTTAAAAAGGCTTTTATATGTTTATATAATGTTTTATATGAAAGACAGAGGACAACGACCCGTCCTAAACCAAAGTAGATTATTCATTTATTAGCATTCATTAGAGACATTCATCTTTCAAGACCCAAAATGTAACAAATCTACTAATATACATGAGTCTAATCTCTTATTATAGGCACAGCAGATCAGTCTAATAAGCTAAGTATTGATCAAAGAAATGCAAAGTGAGGACAGGCCAGCTGCTTGCTTTGTTCTGAGATCACTTTGATGTTAACTGGGCATGCAAACACTTAATTTTTCCACTTAAGCAGGCAGAGCCAATAAGACAAGCTGTATGCATTTAGTAAGCCAGTGACTGCTGTGACTGTGAGGGTTATCCATTTCTGAAGAAAGCACCTAAATAACATCTCTTACTTTAGAAGTTTGTTTTTACAATATTTTACATTAGTCATGTTGATATATATTTTTATTGAATTTCTCTGCTCTGCATTAGGCAGGCCCTACAAAAAGTGCTCCAGGGAAAGAAAAGTGGTGATAAGTCATTAAAGTCTTTGGCTCTATCGATGCACTTGGGGAGTGAAAGCTGGCCTGCGTTGTCCGATCCGATAAAGAAACCATCAAGGCACGAACTGCTAAAAAAAAAATGCTTGCTTTGATAGGAAATGTCAGAACAAACTGAATTACGGTTTGTAATTTCTAAAGATAAGGCAGGTAAGCATCCAAGGTCTGCTGGGAAACCATGGGTGTGGATGTTCATGTTGATGTTACCTTGACACCACCTAGCTATATTTTTGAAGACCAAAAACAACCATACATGGAAAGGCTTCTCCTTGGATGCTCTGTCTACAATGTAAATCCTCCTTGCCAAGATAGATCTAGGTCTCATGACTTTTTGCCATTGAACCCATTAAAAGCTTCTCAAGCTCAGTTATGGTTGAGGTGCAAACACACCCTCCATTTCTGCTACCTGTATGACCCCTTCTCTTTTCCGATGGTTGTGATCAGTCTGACAGAGGGAGGTATCCCAATCACTGTGGTTTTTAGTATAACAATGACCATCAGTGGGACCCTTTGTGCGGTGCCTTGAGACGACATTGTTGTAAATAAGCGCCGTTTAACTAAATAATCTGAACTGAAACTATCTGTGTAGTTATGCTGCTATAGGCTTAGGCTGCTGGAGGACATAATGACCCCTTTCACCCTCTTCGCTACATTCTCACACTACTCTCCAATTCTGCATTGTTTGCTGTTATTTCAGCTTTTAACCTTGTTCTCTCTTTTCTCTTCCTAGAAGCTACACCTGGCCTGACTCTGTGTCTGCCTGTGACACCTTTCTGGAGAGGGGCATCGTCTGAGCTTCTGCTGGCAACAACTTAATGCTCACCCTCTACCGATGATCCACAGAGCCCTGTCTTTTAGTGTTTAACCCTTTCTCTCTCCTAGACATGGCGATTGACTGAGCTTTTATTGTAACTAATTATATGTGCTCTCTTTCAGACTCTAACCTTGAAAACTGGCTCAGAGTTTATCTGTTCTTTCTTTCTAGGTGAAACGACTAAAGGAGCTACATCCATTAACATTTACTTTTCCTTCCCATAGAAAGTACTCCTGGATCAGTGTTTCTTTGTTCTCTTTGTGTCTCTGCTCTGTTCTCTCAAACCCCCAGTCGGTCGTGGCAGATGGCCGCTCACACTGAGCCTGGTTCTGGTTCTGCTGGAGGTTTCTTCTTGTTAAAAGGGAGTTTTTCCTCTCCACTGTCGCTACATGCATGCTCAGTATGAGGGATTGCTGCAAAGTCAACGCCAGTGACTGTCCACTGTCTCTACATGCTCATCCGGGAGGAGTGAATGCTGCAAGTCACTGACTGGATGCAATCCGCTGGGTTTCCTTAGATAGAAAAACTTTTTATCCAATTTGAATAAAAAGCTAACTCCGACTGCACTGTTCAATGGTTAGGATTACTTGGAGTGTATGTATCTGACTGTTGTGAAGTGCCTTGAGACAACATGTGTTGTGAATTGGTGCTATATAAATAAAACTGAATTGAATTGAATTGAAGTCCATGCTTTGACAGGTGGGTGGTCACAATCTTATGGCTAATCTGTCTCCACTTTGTTTCTCATAAACATACAAAGGACAGAGAGCTAATAGGAGAGTTGTCTTTATCAGGAGAGCTTTGACATTGATCTTAGGTTGCCTTAGGAACTGTAGCAGACTGAGTTGCCAGGTCGAAAAGGCTGCACCTTAATCACGTTTGATTTGAGTTTAATGTTACCTGAAGTGCCAAGCTGGCATCTGAAAAAGGTTCAGCAGTCGTGATGCTCTAAACTCTTGAAGCTTTTGTCACGTTACAACCACAAACTTCAATGTATTTTATTGAGATTTTATTTGATAGACTAACTTGTAAAGCTGCATAATTGAGAAGTGCAAGACAAATGATGCATGTTTTTAAAACCTTTTTACAATTAAAGATTTGAAATGCGTTGCTCATCTGCGTTCAGACCCTTTTACTACAATTAACCCAAATAAAATCCAGTGCAACCAATAAGAGAGCATTAATCAAGAGCTCTCAGGGGGCTTCAGAGATCCATAACTCAAGTGGGAGAATCTGTGGACAAGGCAAGTATAGGTTGTGTACTTCACAAATCTGGCCTTTGTGGAGAAGTTTCAAGAAGAAGGCCATAAGATAAGGTACCACAAACCATGTAAAAGTCACAACAAACTTATGGAAGAGGTCTGGTTGGATGATTGCAAATCTGAATGTTTTTGCTGTGTACATGAAAAGCACTAATTGTGGCGGCAAACTTACATTGCACATCATAGCAAAGCGGTGGTAGTATAATGCTTTGGAGATGCTTTTCTGCAGAGACGGAAGATTCTCAGAGTAAATGGAAAGATGATGAGCTAAATATAGGAAAAAGAAAAATCTTGCAGGCAGCACAAGACAGGCCAAGAGACAAGACACAAGACTGGGGCAGAGCAGGATAATGACCATGAACCTAAAGGCAGAGCTACATTGCAATGGTTTAGATTGAAGCACAATCATGTGTTAAAATGGCCTAGTCAAAGTCCATACTTAAATCCAATTGAAAATCTTTGGCAAGACTTGAAAGTTTATGTTCACAGACGCTATCCATCTAGTTTGACCGACCCTGAGCTATTTTTAAGTATTGACTCAGGGGGGTTGAATTTTAAAGCACGGCACGTTTCACAAATTTCTATTAATATTTTTCAGTGTGTGATTTATGCATCATTTACCTTCAACTTTAAACCAACTTGGCTTGGTCTCAAATAAAATCCTAATAAAATACACAAAAGTTTGTAACATGACATAATTGGAAAAGGGTTGAGGGGTGTGATTACTTTTGCAAAACTGCAAATAAACATTCTTCAGGTGGTTGACCAGGGGGCACAAGTATTGTAGAAGATAATTCTGTAAATATATTTGTTTCTTTTAAAAAAAAAATATGTCAGCTACAGGTGAAATGTTATAACATATTAAATCTTTAACTTAGAAGCCATTTTTCAGAAACTTTTCGTTGTCTCCAAATAAAAACATGGTGGTCTTATTTGAGCTTTGTCTGACACTGCTTACACATTGAAACAGGTCCAAGAGAAGGATCGATTGAAACCTTGTAGAACAGTGTCTCCTCCGTCTTTCTGTGTTTAGAGTGTTCTCTCTGATAAGATCTCCCCTCATGTTGCTGGGTAGTGATGGGCTTGTTGCCTCATAACCTAATATGGGGTCCCTTCTGTGTTATGGAGCTATCATTGAAACCCTGTGTTCTTTCCTCTTTTTCCTTTTTTTCTTCCAATTCCCATTTATTCCCTGCCTCTGATTTTCTTTCACTGCTAGTTTGAGACATGCACAGATCTCTTACACTCCCTCTCTTCCTCTGGCGCTTGTGCTCCCTTACACTCAAGCCTTCTCCCACTTCTCTAAGTGTACACACAGTCTAAGAGGGATTGGAGCTTGATGGTTTTTCTTCCTTTCTCTTCAGTTTATCTGCCTTTGTTTTGCTTCAGTAAGTAAACTATTTACTACGAGTTCTTTGTGTACTTGGAGAAAAACTTTTCGTCATGTTGTGTGACGTAAGTTCTTCTTGATGTCTGAACAGTTTTGGGTAAATACATTTGCGTGTCTGGTTGAGATGAATTTGTTACCCTGAGTTGAACATCAGGAAAGTTTTTCAGTGTGGAGTTTTCAAGGTAGGGTTGAACTTACATGTTTCTGCTGTTTTGTGCATTTTTATATGAAAAAGCAGAAACAAACTTCTTCTGTGCTTGTAGTACCAGGACTGGAGTAATTTATGCCCCAAACTTTCAAAAGTGAAAAAACATTCATCATTAGGCTTATCTCTGGCTGTCGGAGCAGAGCTGTGCAGAACTGTGCTGTAGTATGACATCATGAGAACTGTAAGTGGGGGAGTTCAGGGGTCCCTCTGCGTGCTTCGGGGAATGGGTTACAGGTTACCCAGCTTTTTCTTTGCTTGTTTTTTCCCGTCATCCAAGTGCTCTGTCATTTCTGACTTCCCGATTTCTTTTCCTTGTAATGATCCGTATTTCTCTTGGCCATAATGGTTGCTATTTTGGGGTTCTCTGTCTTGTAGCAAAAGTTTCTATTTGGTATCAAAACCTGTTCTCCAGTTTTTTTATGCATTGACTGATCACACACGGTGTGATGTTGCCTCTGCTCCTAAGATAAATAATTGACCACTCACAGCAGGAATGCTGAAGAATATTTTAAAATGCTATTTGCATATCTTCCTATGTTATAGTTATGCAAATAGCATTTTAAAGATCTTCCTATGTTATAGTTCTTAAAAATTGCTTCAGAATTGGTTAAAGTTAATATTTGCAGGTCGAGGTGGGTTAGAAATAGGCCACAAAGTTCTAACCAGTCCATCTTCAAGTTTAACTAAACAAAATTTAATTAAAATGTTGTTTTTTCTCTAACAACAAATGAAGTTAAGCCATTCCTGCACCATTCATGTCTTTAATGTTGCATTTTTCTTTGTTGCTCAATGTTTTTTTTAGGTGCCATTACCTGAAAAATTGGAAAAGTGTATTGTAAAAATAGTGCAGTTACCATTTTTAAGGTCTGCTATGGTTTTAAAAATGTTACCTTTTCAGAAAGGATCAAGTGTTTCTCATACCCTTTCTGTGGTTTCAAGTCTTTCTAATTTGATGCAGGAGTAAATGCGAGAGTAACAGTAGTTTTCTCTGATTGTGTGGAGCACAGTGCATTGCTGCACGTCCCTTCCCCTCCCCAACCTGCTGCTGTACACTACCATTCTGTTTTATTGTTTACAGGAAAGACAAAGTTTGGAAATTATGGTGGGGAAACTAAAGCATCTATGTATTAATATTTGTTTTGAATTTTTGTTCAAATACAGTAATACTGCAAAAACCTTGCGTTTTTATTTAAGGCTGTTATATTGTAATGACGTTATTCTGCCCATGAATATTGTTCTGTGTGTTTTTAGTATTGCATTGTGTGGTTGTTGGGTGTTTCAGCTGAAGAACCCAGTTATTTTGTTTGCATTCCTAATTAACAGAATCAATCTTTCCGTAGTGTTTACCACTGACCGAGAAATGTTGAAGTTCTAAGTTCTAATACCCTAAGCTTGTTAAAGGTGTGAGCCTGTGCTCGGGAGGTGGGCCCTGCTCCTTGACCTGTAGTGAACTGGTTCAACAGGGGATTATAATTTAAGTCACCCCTGGCTTCTCTCACCATTTCCTTTATTATGTCCCTGTGTTTTTTTCTCTCCATGCTTATTTTTGTACTTACTGCTCTGCTTTCCTTTTTTATTTCCAGTCCTTTAAAACTTCAAGTCCTTCCCTGTTAGCTCAGCGGATATTGCTGCCAGTATAGACTATCATTGCATATTTTGATGTACAGCAAACATGTTTTGCTTTCAGGTTTTTCATTTTAGATATTTTGTGGCACTAGTGGCCTTTATTTTTATTTTTTTCAAAGTAGACAGACAGGAAGTGGGTGGAGAGAGGGGGACATGCAGCAGAGATCTCTGGGTCAGGACTCAAACCTGGGACGGCTGCACTGAGGACTGAGACCTCTGTATATTGGTTGCGTGCTCTACTGCTACGCGGGCCATATCTGATTTATAATTTTAACATGACTAATTCTCTTAGAATTGCCAAAAACTGCTCATTTTCATTTGTTTAAAGAAAATACCTCATTTAATTACTAGTGCATGACTTGGGTTATAATTAGCTAATATATTTTAATGAGATACTAATTTGTTAGTGGTGAAATGACCTTTAGTTTTTCAGTACAGACACATTCATGCTTAAAAAGAAAACAATAACTAGAATTTCATGATTAGAGAGGCTTGGACTCAAATTTGTGGCAAAGGATCAGTCGGCTTTAACATTTTATTTGCTGTATGGGCTTTGTCAATACTGAAGTCATCTTTATTTATCAAGATTACTCATTGAGTTTGAAACACACTGCATTTATAACACCTAAATAACAGTATTTTCTTCTAAATTCAGTTTTCTACATTTATAGTAAATCAGTGTAGCGTGTTTTACCTAAAAAGTGCTTAATTATATGGCTGATGTATATTATTTAGCTAATTCCACTGCAAATATCTGAAATTTTGTATCAATTAAATAAAAAGAGAACACAACAAAAACAGTTTCAGTACAACTGAATATTTTGTGTTTTTGTAAAGTGCTTGAAGATTTTCCCATCAACTATTTAAACATGATTTTGCTTTTGTAACTTAATTAAGGTCATGTGTTTCACATGAGGTAAAATCAGTTTTTATTTGACTGAAATAAAAATCTTATCAGTATTGCATAGTAACGGCACCCTCCGGAGTGAATTTATCCAATGTTTGCAAGACTTGGTGAAACACTGGAAGCTGCGGTGATTAATACAGTCTCTGTCTGTGATTATTCTTTCATTGTAAAGGTCCATGTAGATCCTCTGAAAGAGTATTTTCCCATTCAAGTGTTTTTTTTCACATTATTGCTCAGACATAAATATTTAGATCATAGGACAAATTTGTAAGTCAGACAAAGATAGCCTGAATGGAAAAAAAACAAAACAAAAAATGATGGTTTTATTTATTAGAAGCTACCCAAACCAACATCGTCCAGTATAAAAATGTAATTGGCCACTAAATCTAATAACTGGTTGTGCCCCACTTGGCAACAATGTCATCAAGGTTTTGCGAGAACCGGACAAAATATGGTGTTCTTTTTCTAAAACATTATCAGTTTTACACCAGATGTAACTAGATGCAGACCTTTCAAAAACTTCCACTATTGTCTCATCAGTCCACGGAATATTTTCCAAGACGTCTTGGGGATCTTAGAAATTTGTTTTACCAAATGTGAGAAGGGCCTTTGTCTTAGTTTCAGTCAGCAGCCCAATCTCCCTTTATTAAGATTTATTGAGACCCAGATTTTCTGGGTTCTTGTGTGACCTCCTGGATAATTTGTCAACGCATTCCTAAAGTGGACTCCGGTGAAGGCTCACCACTTTTCCGTGTTGTGGATAATTGCTCTCAGTTGGATTTGCCAGAGTTCCATAGAGTCAGAAATGGCTCTGTAAGTTTTTTTGAACTGATCGGTACCAATAACTTTGTGTCTCATATAAATTTCTTTAGATTGGGTCATAATGTTTTGCTTTTTTGGATCTTTTAGCCTACTTCATATTGTCAGACATATTCTTGATTCTACAGGTCTGACAGTAATCAGATATAAATCAGATATAAATGCAAACATTATTTGAAAACAGTCAGTCAGTCAGTCAGTCATTTTCTACCGCTTATTCCATAGTGGGTCACAGGGAAGCTGGTGCCTATCTCCAGCAGTCTATGGGCGAGAGGCGGGGTACACCCTGGACAGGTCGCCAGTCCATCGCAGGGCAACACACAAACAACCATGCACACACTCATTCATACACCTAAGGGCAATTTAGAGTGACCAATTAACCTAACAGGCATGTCTTTGGACTGTGGGAGGAAGCCAGAGTACCCGGTGAAAACCCACGCATGCACGGGGAGAACATGCAAACTCCATGCAGAAAGACCCCAGGCCGGGAATCAAACCCAGGACCTTCTTGCTGCAAGGCAACAGTGCTACCAACTGCGCCACCGTGTATTTGAAAACAGTTTTTTTTTATATTTATTCCCGTTAATGTTTTATGTTCAATCTGTTTGATGATCTGATTATATAAATAAGATGCAAAAAGACAATCTATAAGAGGAATGAAGACTTTTTCACTGCACTGCATTAGATAAAAACGTTGTTAGGGAAAACCCAGATTCGACAGATCACCTCCACATACTTATTGTTTTTGAGTTGATCAAAGTGTCATTGGAATCATTTGGAACATAAATTGAAATTGAAGTACAGCTTTGATTAGTTTTACAGCTCTGCTGCAAGTTGCAAGGAGGACATAACATAGTCAGTAAAGAATACTCTGCTTCAATATCCATAGATGAGTCTGCCTTCTAGAACAAGACAGTGAGGAGAAGCAGACCCTGACAAACATTCACCAACTGTGCCCACTCAGTAAAAATGCTTTGGAATTGGTCTTGCATTACAGTACTTTGGTGTAAATTAAAAATAAGCTTCTTGTGCACAATACTCATAACTGTGCACTATTTATAACTATGCACAACTTGGATAGAGATAAAAGAGAACATTTCTCAGGCAGCCATGAGACTATACAGGGGAAGGTGACTTGAAAGAAAATATTACCTTATGAAGGCAGCAATGGAAGAATAGGTTAGATCAGAACAGGATACAGGAGAGAGGTTGTCTCCTCCTTGGTCATGGAAACAGGATTAATAGTTCCTATTTGAAGGAAGTTATGTTCGTGGTGCATGCATATAAATCTGAAGCGGCAATTGCAGAACACCGAAACACATCCTAAGCACCATGTCCCAATTTAACCCGAGTGAGGATGTCTGCTTGGCATGTTTGGGTATGCTTGTCTGGTCTTTTGATTTGGTTGATTCTCTCTAGAATGGGTTTGGTTGCAGTGTTGAGTTGCTCGGATACCAGAGCTGCCGAACATACCTGGCTCCTGCACCGAGTAAAGCTGTTTTAAACATCCTTGTTATGTTGGGTTGGCAGCGTACACATTTTCATTCTGTGAGACAGAATTTTGGGCTCCACTTACACTTCACTGAGGTGAAATACAGCTCACAGACCTAAGGTTTGACATTTTTTTAAATAAGGTCTGTCACATACCTAAATCTTTCAGTGATTTACATTTGTTTCCTGAAAAAGGTGCTTGATTTATTCAGCTGAATTTTAAAATTACTTCAAAATGTTTTGCGAGCAAAGCTTTAGTGTCTAAGCAGAAGCACAAAAAAGCTGTAAAGCACTGATTGAGCATGACATTTAAACCATTTCTATTTTGTCCTGTGCAGTTGGTTATATGTTATCATGCTGCTTACAATGCATACATCACAGTTAACTGATATGTTGTTAAAGACAACATGAGGAACGACTTCTTAGTATTAAGAAATATGTAAATATCACAAGTATGATTCTAAATTAAAACTGTGGTGTTCAAACCTGGTTCTCAGAAATCATTGTGCACGCTTTAGTGCACACCTGATTAAATGATTTAAATACCCCTTCAGAAAGCCAACAGGTTCAGCAGTAACCTTTTAAATTGAATAGTACTTGGAATGCACACACAGACTGCTGGTGTATAATGACCTACTGCATATGTATATGGTAGATCATGTACAGTGGCTCAGAGGAAATCGCTCCAGAGGATCATTAACATGACCTAAAAGATCATTGACTGCCCTTTCCCCACATTTGAAGAACTTTGCCTCCAAAAAGCCCAGAACATCATACAGGACACTTCTCACCTGAGCAGACGCTACAGACCAATTAAAGCAAGGACAACCAGATTCAAAAAGAGACATGCAATTGGAATGTACAATCAGTGAGAAAACATTCACGTGTTTTTATGTTATGTTTTTAACAACTGCTTCTGTTTTTCTATTTTAAATAAATTATATGTTGCTCAGGCTCTAACCAGAAAGTTTTTTTCTTAATTTTGTTGTACTTGTGACAATGGCAAAAGGGTCTTCTAAATCTTATCAAGTCTATTGTAAAAATAGCCATATTTTAATAATAATTTTTAAATGCACTCGTCAAAAACTCTTGACCATCAATAGTAATTTTAGTGTTTTAGACTTGCTTTTAAGAGCCAATATTTTTTACTGTGGAATCCTTCAGGTAATGAGTCAATAAAATCTGTACAATTTAAAACTGAACTAAAAATAGTTACAAGACATTTTTATTTATATAAAATATTATGTTGACATTTAAGATCAATTGAATATAATTAATTGCTTAACTGTTGAATTTATTGTCTGCTAGGGAACCACTCTTATTTACTGTCATCAAATCACTCATTCATTTTTTTATTGTAACTATATATTGTAACTATATATATATATATATATATATATATATATAAAATACAATGACCAGATGAGTTGATTTCTGAGTGCATCCATGAAAGTTTTATTATCAAACTAATAGCCTCCTGCTGTTTTGCCCCAACCCAATTTAAAGCAATTTTAATATAGGGCTGCACGGTGGTGCAGTTGGTAGCACTGTTGCCTTGCAGCAAGAAGGTCCTGGGTTTGATTCCCGGCCTGGGGTCTTTCTGCATGGAGTTTGCATGTTCTCCCTGTGCATGCGAGGGTTTTCACCGGGTACTCCGGCTTCCTCCCACAGTCCAAAGACATGCCTGTTAGGTTAATTGGTCTCTCTAAATTGCCCTTAGGTGTATGAATGAGTGTGTGCGTGGTTGTTTGTGTGTTGCCCTGCAATGGACTGGCGATCTGACCAGGGTGTACCCCGCCTCTCGCCCATAGATTGCTGGAGATAGGCACCAGCTCCCCCGTGACCCACTATGGAATAAGCAGTAGAAACTGACTGACTGACCAATTTAAAGCAAGAAAATGAGACGGGAATTTCTGCAGTTAGCTCTGCTCCAATTCACCAAATTATTCTAGAAAATTTCAGATAACCTCTACTCTGTTGGGCACTTCTAAAAGTAGTTTTCTGACAAATCAATTTATTTCTGCCCTGAGTATCAGCCCCGTGGGAGAGAGTGTCTGAGGGGCAGATCCGTGTTAATGTGATTTGTCTAATCTCATGTAAGCACTTGTGAATAATTTAATGATATCATTACCAGATAAAACGTTGTGAACTTCTGTGAGTTCTTCCATGTACAGTAAAAAATAGAAGGGAAGCTTTGCTGTTGTAGATTTTCACAGACAGCTCAGGTGAATTGTATTATAATTTCTATATCACTAATTATTATTACATAGTAGTATAATCAGAGGCATTCTAGAAGAATGTGGATTTATGTATGTTTGATTAAAAGAAACAATGAGTAGGTATAGAGAGGGCTAGCATTTGAATATGTGTAAGGCTATTTGGTGACCTACAACAAAAGACATTTAAAATATGAGTGGTTAGACTTTTCATTTAGATGGCTTCAGCTTCTTGCATGTCCAGTGCGATCACGATTAACATGTCTGTATGATATGCATAGTGGCATAAGTCACAAAGTGTTTGTGGATCTGCTTTCTAGCCTGTTAACATATCTATGAGTGTGTCTTTGTGCATGTACATTCCAGCTCAAAGTTCAGCAGTCTCCCCATGCTAATCCTCTCCCAGAAAGGGTGTTGCTAGGCAGAGAAATTACATAATGGGGGGCTGATGGGACTCACTGGTGACTGTAGGTTGTGTGGAGTGATTGTCAGTTTTGGTATTCTTAGCCATTTTTAAACAAACTATTCCAAAGAAAAATGAAGAAACTAAGATAGAGGAAATTCTGGTACTGTTCTATGGAGTAAGAACGCTGTCAAAAACAATGTGTATGTAAAGACGGAAACGTGTGCATATTAGTCAATAGTTGTGCATAAGTAAAATTCAAGATGTATTGTATATTTTCTATATAAGAATACAAAATAAAATGTTACAGCTTCAAGAAATTACAAACACAAGGTTCTAGTTTACAGTTGTGGTTTATTCTTTATTAATACAATATGCTATAACAGTTTGTGAATTTGATTTCTTTTCTATGAGAATATGAATTTACATCAGCGACTTGGCGTCACGTGATCTCAGGCTGGTTTGTGGAGCACAAAGTTAGTCGATTTGCGTTGCGCATGCGCTGTCACACTCCTCACCGCCAGTAAACGTAGTGCCGGGATTGGATGACGGAAAACGGTAATGGGAGATAATTCAGTCTAAAAGGAATATTAGGAACAGAGGGGAGATAGGGGGCAAATAAATCAAGAGTATTATAAATAAAGCATTGTTCTTATTTCTATGAAATACAAAACTAAAACATAGAATATAGTGGATGGAGTTATACAATGATGTACAGTAGGTGGCGGTATGCACTTCTGAATTTGTAGCGAACCGCCAGCAGAAGAAGAAGCAGCAGCACTAGGGCCAAGATGACAGACCAAGAGCATATATTAACAACATTAAGACATATAAAAACTTTTTAACATTACCTGGCTTTGTACCGTAGTTTCTTGGTCCATCATCTTAGCGCTAGTACTGCTGCTTCTTCTGCTGGTGGTTCGCTACAAAATCAGAGGTACATACCGCCACCTACTGTACATCATTGTATAACTCCATCCACTATATTCTATGTTTTAGTTTTGTATTTCATAGAAATAAGAACAATGCTTTATTTATAATACTCTTGATTTCCCCCTATCTCCCCTTCTGTTTTTTGTCCCCTGTTCCTAATATTCCTTTTAGACTGAATTATCTCCCATTCCGGCACTACGTTTACTGGTGGTGAGGAGTGTGACAGCGCATCTGCAACACGAATCGACTAACTCTGTGCTCCACTAACCAGCCAGAGATCACGTGACGCCAAGTCGCTGATGTAAATTCGTATTCTCATAGAAAAGAAATCATGTTCGCAAACTGTTATAGCATATTGTATTCATAAAGAATAAACCACAACTGTAAACTTGAACTTTGTCTTTGTAATTTCTTGAAGCTGTAAGATTTTATTTTGTATTCTTATAGAGAAAATATACAATACCTCTTTTGGATTTTACTTATGCACAACTATTGACTAATATGCAGACATTTCTGTATTTACATACACATTGTTTTTGACAGCGTTCTTACCCCATACTATTGCATACTCTAGCTTTTATCTTATGTAAACTGTTGGGAGCTAACCTTAGTTGCAACATATAAAGAAGGCTGAATTAGTGCAGCTGCCTCTAGCAATTGTACTGTCCCTATACAGAGCTTAGGCCATTAGTGTTTCCTGTATACACACTGCTACATGAGCTACCATCCTCTATAAGCAGCAACTGTATTAATACAGTTGCTGCTTATCCTTCTTTAAGCAGCAACTGTATTAATACAGCTTTAGTTCTATTAACTAGCTGAAATGCAAGATCACTGGTAATGTAATCTAAGATGAAAAAGGACCTGCCGGATGTATTGATGTTAGATGACCTGCACACTACTTATGTAATAGAGCTGAAACACAATTATTGCTCTAGTGTCTCTTGTGACTTTGGCTGCAAAGAAATCAAGGGTGCTTCCTAGCTTCTTACGCAAAGCCCTGTGAAGAAGAAAATACACCCTCTTTAAATTTTAGGGTTTATGCCTCATGATGATCTAGGCTTTACAAGGTTCTGTAATTAAATAATGACCTGCACTTGATTAACTGACCTTAATCAAGATCGACAAGAGCAAAGATCTGGGGAATACAAATGTGTTAGACCAATGCCAAGCCGGAAAGAAATCAGCAATGAACATAGAGAAGCAATTGTTGCTGACCATGAATCTGGAAATTATTTTAAGAGAAATTTCCATTATTCTGGGACTTGAGAATTTACAGGATTCATCAGAAATGTTTAAAGTTAATTAAAATAACTAGAAGAAGAAGTGTTCAGTTTTTTTTCTAATTGTTCAGTCATGCACTTTAACATTTAACATGCAAACTGTGACCTGTAGATCCTGTGATGGAGCTACTGTCTTAAAATTATTTTTCAGGCTTATATTGGGGTTTAGAACTGGCTAAGATGTCCACTCCTGGGAAGGTTAGTTTGGTTTATCTGTAAGGGGTACCAGGAGAAAGCTTCTCTTTTAAAAGACCATAGCAGCATAACTTAGGTCACCAATGTTAAATCTTACAGCAACTGTCATGCACAGTGCAGGAGGGGTGATGATTTGGACCTATTTTTGGCCACAAAACCTGAGTGCCTCAGACTTGCTAAGTTGATCAAGAGCTTCTCTCCATACCAAAGTATGATAGAGTCAAACGTCAAGCTACCTGTTTCAGAGTTGAAACTTTGATAAAATGTATTCATCTTGGGACAATGATCCGAGACAGAGCAGCAAATCAACAACAGAATGGCTGATAAAAGAATCAAGGTATTGCAGTGTTGCAAAGACCCAAATCTTAAAAGAACTCAATAGAGCCAAATGGTCACACAAACGTCATTGAATTGATTCATTGTGGTGAAGAGAAAGTGGGCCAAAATTCCTTCTCAGTAATGTTAGAGTGCTAAAGTGATACAGAAAATGACTACTTCCAGTTCATGACGCTGAAGATAATTCTACAAGCTGAATTATGAGGTTTTGATTTTTTCTCACACACTTGCAGCATCATCTTTGTTCACAATTTACATTTGAGGTTGGATATAAATAATCTCAGAATGCATTGATACAATTATTTTTATTGTGACCTATTGTAAAAACCCTAGACTTAAAATGCACTTTCCTTTTCCCTTTCTTTTGTATTTGTTTATGCAAGTAAACTAATTCTAGTTATTTATTTATTGCATTGTCAAATACTCACTTTTTTCCATTGTACCATTGATGTAACACACAATATCCAACAAATGTTTGTGCATCCACAGTCTGCATATGAAAAAAAGCAATTACAAAACAATCCACAGCCTTTTGATTACACATTATTGTGATCTTTGCTGAAAGCCTGAATTGAACTGTGTGTCTGTGTGTTTTGTTTGTGTGTGAAGCCAGCTGCTCTGTGTCGATCAGAAGAAACACCACATTCCCAACAGTGTCCTTTGGAGTCAGGCTCATTTTTACATAAACACTTTGACCTGCAGTTGTTTGTGGTTCATTACTCATCTCTGTCAAGCTAGAGACCTCTGTGTTACTGTTTGTTATGGATGAGAAAGCAAAAGGATCACAGGAGGAAAAACTGGCTTGAGGTGGATTCAAGAAAGCAGACTGTTTTAGAAATAATAGAATAAAATAAATAATCCCTCATAGTTTTAACCAAATTTCATTTTGCAGTCAAAACACATTATTCCTCTGTTTTTCACTTTGATATTTGGTATTTAAATTTTAAATTTATCTGGTTTAGTAGAGATACACATTTTTTTATGAACTAAACACTGTGAATGGGAGGAAAATAGCCAAAGATGTTAATCAGCATATATTTTTGAGCAGAGCTGTTTGCAGCATATTTCATGTATGTAGGAGTTTGTTTTTTATATTTAACCCCCTCACTGCAGTCTTCCTTCTTCCCTTCATAAACGTGCAGGCAGGCTGGCATGTTTCTTTTCCCCAGGGATGGCTCAGATCTGACAACAGCAAGGCCTACACCCCATGCAGGAAACTCATCCCACTGAGACAGCTAGTTAGCCAAATACTACAGTGCCTTGGAAAAGTATTCATACCCATTTCACTTTTTCACATAATTTTCATCTTTCAACCAGAAACTTGTACGTGTTTTATCATCATCATCAACTTTATTTATAAAGCGCTTTAAAACCAGCCACAGCTGAAACATCAAATAAAATAACAAAGGTAGGCACACAACGATAAGTAACTTAAAAACTCAATACAAACATAGTAAAAACCATACAATAAAACAAATGAAACCAATACCTATAAAATCTGAGTAAGATCAAGTCCCAGTTGGGTTGAAGGCCAATGACTAATACATTTTTAAAAGAGTTTTAAAGATGGACATTGAAGGGGCCTGTATAGTGATTTTATGTGACAGAACATGATATAGTACATAATTGTGAAGTGGAGGGAGAAAGGACGTATATATAAAACTAGTTTGCAAATAAGAATAAAAATTTCGGACATATGTTTACATTTAGCCGCCCTTGTCAATATTTTTTAGAAGCAGTTGTACATACCAGCTGCAAGTACAGTTTCAAATCTTCTACAGACCTGCAGACTTTAATTTATGTCTGGACTTTAACTGGGTTATTTTAATAAATAAATCTTGTGATCGAAATCATCCCATTGTTGCTCTGGTTGTATATCCAAGGTCAGTATCCTGCAGGAAGGTGAACGGTCTCAAGTCTTTTGCAGCCTCTAACAGGTTTTCTTCCAGGATTGCCATTTATTTAACTCCATTTGTCTTCCCATCAAAATAGATCAGCTTCCCTGTTCTTTAAAAAAAACAAGTATCCCTACATCATGTTGCTGCCACCACCATGTTTCACATTGGGGTTGGTATTTTCACAGTTAAATGCAGTGTTCGTTTTATGCCACACATAGCGTTTTGCCTACCAAATATTGGATCCAAGCAGCCCCTCAGGAGATCGTTGTGTTAATGCAGAGGTAATTGAAATTTGATATATTGTGCCGCTCTAATGAACATATGGCACACCACACTTTTTAGATTTTTTAGCTGTCAAAATTCATCAACACTATGTATTCTTATCTTTTACTTCAGTTGTTCACTATTTTGTTTGTGGTCTTTAATGTCCAATCATCATGAAGTACATTGAAAGTTGTGTTGCAACATAAGGAAATGTGAAAAAGCTTGAAAAGGTTTAAGGGGTTTAAATACTTTTGCAAAGCACCACATCTGCACCTCGTGTGTTAGTGTGCATCTGACATTGCTGCGTTCCCATTCAGTGATTATAGATTCACTCAGAGTGTAAAAAGTCAAATTAAATTAATTTACCTTTCACCCACTTTTTTCCTGGCACTAATATAAAAAGCTGCACAGATGCACACTTTGCCTGGCGATCACATTTCTCATTAAACTTGTGTTGCCCTCATTTTTCATTTGGTCACTAATATTGATTTGGTCCGATTTTTGAAATATCAGTCCCCACAGGAGGCATAAAGGCCTATTTAGAGTGCCACAAAGTGTTGTCTTAATGGCTTTTCTCTGAAATTTGTACCAGGAGAGCCTGTCTGCAGGTTTACTCAAGAACAAACAACAAGACAATCATTCTCAGTAAGTGTTTCCTTTCATGTTGGATGGGTGTTGTTCCAAGAAATGATTGATCAAAAGGAGAACTGTAGGACGTTTTCTCCCAGAGATCCAAATCTTAACTCTGTCGGTGCTTTTGTCTTGTGCTTTCTTTTTTTTTTTTTTTTAAATCTATTTTCACTGTTCAATTACATATGTGTCTTACTCTGTGTGGATCCTTTTCCCACCTTTCCTTCCATCTGTAATGTGCCACTGTTATATTTCTCTGTGTTAATTATTTCTCTTCACACATTGACTTCTGTTCTTCCTGAAGAAAATTGCTTCTGAGAATTACCACATGAGCCAATATAACAGCGACTTCTGATTGAAACGTTTCCTACTTGTCTTTTAGTGAAAGGTTCTAGAAGAACGTATGTAAGTTCAGTGCATAGTCATATAAAACTAGGCTCTTCAAATAATCAGTTTTTTATGAAGAAATGTTAATATTCTATTGTATTTCTCTGATAATGAAAGTGATTTAATTACACGTAAAGACCAAAAATTAACCATAAAGCTCTAACAGCAGGTCTGACCCCATTTAGCTCAACTAACTCGAATAAGTCTGGCCCCAATCCTCACATTCAGATGTAAGATGTTTGAGGATTTTGTTGCAAGTACAACTGTGTGTACGGCTGTCCAATATACATAAAAAGCTGAATAATGGTGTTCTCATAATGTGCACCTGATGTGATACACCTGTTTGTGATAATGGTAATAAATGTTGGGATTTCTTAAGTTATTCCTTACAAGAAATTACAAATGTTTATTATGTTTTACAGAACAAATTAAAGCTTTTCTTCAGTTTGTTTTCTTTATAATAAATTACATTCTTATGTATTGATAAAATTGGTGTAGAATATATATACATGCAGATGTGTTGGGGAAAAACACACACACAAGGTGTCATAGTGTGACCTGTCCAATTACACTGAATCATACATGATAACACACTGCACCAATAATTCCTATCTAATCCATACCTCAGTCGTGTTTTGTTTATAGAAAAGGCATATGGGAAATTAGGATTGTGTTCTGTTTTTTGTGCCCTGAATCTTTTGGAGTTTGTCAGTAAGTGATCTATTTTTCAATGGCTTCTTTGACAGGTTACCAGCTGTTTGCAGGACAGAGGAGATTTCAATCTAATTCATCCATCCAGAAAACTCCTGTTGTCCTGGCCTGGATGTGCCTGTCCCTGGGTGTCTCTGTGTCCACTCCCTCTGACCTGTGCACTGGGACCGGACTTGAAAACTTACTTTATTCCTCGGTGTTGTCAACCTCCTCATCTGCATAGGTTTGTTTTCATTTTCATCTATTCTAATCCTCATCCTGCTAAATTGCTAGAGTAGCAATTCTGGAGTTTTATCTGGACTAAACAGCAAACCAATACAGACCTGGTCTACAGCTCAGTTTAGTTCACAGTGAGTTTAGCTATGTGGAAAATGTGGTCAGAAACTGGACATGTAAAACTGTGAACATTTACACTGATGATAAAAGTAAAAGGATAGTAAAAGACAGCCGTTAGTAGTTGCTGGTCACTGCTGCACTCTGTCTGTTTTGTGTGACCCGCTCATCTGAAGACTAACTGAAATGGAGACCTGAACACAGTAATTACAACATTCAAACCAAAGCACTTGATTTATGAAGCAAGATAACAACCTTTTTTGTATGTCTCTGAGACTTTAATTAAGACACCTACGAGCCAAATTATCAACAAGTTGTATCAAAACAGAGAGGAAGCAAGAGAATGTTTGCTTAGGACCTAAGCAAGTCTCTCCCTGTTCAAAGATCCTCAGGAGAATCCGATATACAGTTACTGAGAACTTTGTGCAGCTGTAATGCCAAGTATGAATGTTCTCAGGCCTAAAGGAAAAAAGTAAATGTATTCGGACATTTATAAAAATAACAAATCCATCCAAATAAATTCTAGGTTAAAAGATTTGTTTACTTTAGAATACCAATAATAATTAGAATCAGAAAACTAAATTGACTTGGCTCCAGGTTTAGAAACACACAAGGTTTTCTACCTTTCTCTAGGTGTCTGTAGGTTTACATATCATATTATATATGTTATATTATATCATATAAATTTTTCTCTCTTGGATCATCGTGCTCTACTTGTATTTAGGTGTAAAGCATTGATAAGCATAAAACTGTTAGCATCGTATGAACACAGTGAAGTCAGAACACTATGAAAGTCTGCAGTGTAATAACTGGATAGATTATGCACATCAGATTACATCTACCATTTACAGCTGACAAGCTCCTGTTGTTGAATCAGATCTTTTGTTTACTATTTATTTCTCCAGATACATAGCAGATGTGTTGCTGCAAATTGCTGCAAATTTGTAACATGGCTGAAGTTTGGATAAATCTTCTCTGATGTATTTTACCAGGAATTAGAAAATTATATAGCTGTGGAAACCTATATTTCTAATGTTTGCTTTAAATGTAATTGATTTTCACTCTTCATGCAGAACAGGTATGCAGCTTTATCTCATAGCCTATCAAGTTTAGTTCCTATAAAATTTTATGGACGTTGTAATTTTTAGTAGATTGATTTTAGTGTTCAGATTTAAATACCAATTTTCTTTTCTAGATTATATCGTGCTTGTGTCCAGAGGACGTCGCTGTGTTCTCTGCTCACTGGAGCGCTCCTCGAGGCCACGGTTTCTCTTGGGGCTCGGGCAACTCCTCCCTTCTCATTACCCCAGTGCTCTAACGGCCACGCTGTGCTGAAAGGTGAGTGGTTATACTGTAATCGTATGTTTGGTGTGTTGAAAGTTGCAAAACCTTTATAAATTACAATTATATTGACACAATGTTAGGTAAACTTGTAAATGGTCAGTATAACAAAATATATCCTGATTAGTCAGGAGTTAAACTTTATTTTTGACTTGCACTGGATTATAGGGATACCTTTTTAACAGTTGGCAGTTTATTAACAGAATCTATCTGTATTATAATATAATTCGATTGTATGTAATTGACCCAGAAACGGAGTTAGTAATTGTATTTTATTGTTATCAGTTGGATCCATTTGAGTTGAATTTGGACCAGACTGGATTACATATTATTGGATATGAATTAGTCCTGTTTGTTTTGGGAAGTGTCTGGAGATACATTTGTTTTTAATTGGGACTATATTGATAAACTGAATATAAATACTTGTTTGTTTTATAGTTTTAAGGTGTGATATTGTAACTGACTTTTAACAGAGTTAATAATAATTAGCTGAAAAAACAGGTTAATACATTGGAAAAGGAGTTGCTGAGGGGTGTCTTTGGTTCTCAGTATTCCCTTATGGTCTCCTGCTCTACTTTTTTCCCACATGATACAACCACACAAGGATGTGGCATGTTTGGGATCTGCATCTGATCCCTTTACTTTCTTTCCCTTCACGTAATTCCCTTGTTGTCCTTTTTCCTCATTATACCCTCTTTTCACTTTCCATGACATCCTCTCCTTAGGCCAAGATAAAAAAAAGAAAATAAAAAAACAAACTTTGTGTTAGAGCTTATCTGCTCTTTAATGATACCCAAAGTTGGGATTGGGACTCCTTATGGGGTCATAAATCAAGACACAAGGGATGTTGAGATCCTGTTTAGAAAGCAAACTAAATACTAAATAAAAACCGATCGTAGTAACAGTGTTTTTAAGCCATGAATGGTATAACAGACAAATGTTGCTTACAAATCGATAAAAGCAGTATAGTGTCTGTTGATGCTGTTTGTGTCATCATTTTACCTCTGTTTAAAAAGTCTATTCCACTGTTATATTGGGAGTCAGAAGCTGTAATCTTTGGTAAAAACAGTAGAGCGTATTTGTCAAGTGGAAAGAAAAGAATATGTGGCTTTCAATTTTTTTTTACAAATAAAAGTCTGAAAAGTGTGGCCTGGTTTTGTACTTAGCCCCCTCCCCCCACCCTGAATCTGAATCTGAGTACTGTGTAGAACTATATACACGTTGTTTGGGGTATGACTACCAGCTTTCCACGAAGAAGCTTTAGCTCAGATTGGATGGAAAGCAGCTATGAGCATACATTTTCAAGTCATGACAGAATCTCAATTAGATTTAGGTCTGGACTTTGACTTGGCCATTCTAACACACAAATATGCTCTGATCTAAGCCATTCCTTTGTAGTTCTGGCTGTATGGTTACGTGTTGTCAACCTGCTGGAAGGTGAATCTCCACCACACTGCCAACTATTTTGCTGCCTCTCCTTGAATTTACCTCCATCAATCATCCCATCAACTCTGATAAGATTCCCTGTCCCTGCTGAAGAATAGCATCCCCACAGCATGATGCTGCCACCACCGTGTTTCACTGTTTGACCGGTGTGTTCAGGATGTTAGTTTTCCTCCACACACAGTGTTTATTATGGAGGCCAAAAAGTTTAATTTTGAATATGTATGAATGCCCGACTTTTATTTGTAAAACATTTCTTGCTTTCCTTTTCTTTCCACTTTACAATTATGTTTTGTTTTGTCTTGGTCTGTCAAACAAATTCCCAATAGAAAACATTACACTCTATGGATGTTGTAATACGAGTAAATATGAGAAAAAGAAACAAGGCACAGTAAGTTTGCCTGTGAAAAAGTTTTTTGTTGGGTTGTTATAAAAAAAACAAATCATGCTTGTTTCCTCTCAGTCTCTTTCTCACTCGACATGACTTCACTATCCAGGCAGTCGGGTTGTTGCTGGGTTGTTCAGTTTGTAACTGTGCACCTTCTCTACAATGATGTTACGTATGATTTAAATGTAAGCTGATCCTGACATTAATTTCCACTGGCACAGAGCCAGGGGACGGACTGTCTCTGGCAAGATCACGGAGACATTCACTTTGGTACACACACGAACACTGAAAAGTATTCATTTCTATATTTGTTTCTATTTGACAGGTTATGTTATTAGTCTTGTTAATAAACTGTTTTTCATGTTGTGCTAGCTTTTTTTTTTTGTACATTTAGAGGCAGGCGGTCTGACACATACAGAGGACATACAGAGTACATAGCATGAGCTTAACATTGTGTTCTGCTCTAGCGGGTGTTGCAGCAAACAGAACAGAGTTGGAGAGGTGCACATGTAGCAGCTTAGAAGGCGAAGGATTCATCAGTCTCACTGCATAATTTTCTCTTTGGTGTGAGGATATATATATATAGATATAGATATCTATCTATGTAATTAGATATCTATCTATATATCTATATATAGATATATAGATAGAGATCTATATATATATCTATCTATATAGATAGATATATATATATATATAGATATCTATATTGAAGATAGCCTGAGTAAGAAAAAAGGGCAGATTTCAAATGAGGATCTAATTTATTAAGGGGGAAAAAGCTATCCAAACCAGCCTGGTCCTATGAAAAAAAGTAATTGCCCCCTAAATATAATAACTGTGGGCTGCACGGTGGCGCAGTTGGTAGCACTGTTGCCTTGCAACAAGAAGGTCCTAGGTTCAATTCCCAGCTGGGGCTCTATCTGCATGGAGTTTGCATGTTCTCCCCGTGCATGCGTGGGTTCTCACCGGGTACTCTGGCTTCCTCCCACAGTCCAAAGACATGCCTGTTAGGTTAATTGGTCTCTAAATTGCCCTTAGGTGTATGAATGAGTGTGTGCATGGTTGTTTGTGTGTTGCCCTGTGATGGACTGGTAATCTGTCCAGGGTGTACCCTGCCTCTTGCCCATAGACTGCTGGAGATAGGCACCAGCTTCCCCGTGACCCACTATGGAATAAGCGGTAGAAAATGACTGACTATAATAACTGCTTGTGCCACTTGGCTGTAACGACTGCCATCAAGCACTTACAATAACCGGCAATGAGTGTTTAACATCGATGAAGAGAAATTTTGGCCCATTTTTCTTTGTTAAGATTTGTATATTTTGCCACATTAGACAGTTTTCACTGAGGAACAACCTCTTAGGCTCATGCCACAGTATTTTAATAAGATTTCAGTGTGGGACTTTGACTAGGCCTCTTCAAAACCATTCTGGTGTACTTCATCATTATTTACAGTAAGTATTTCAGGTCCCTAAGCAGCAGAGCAGTCCAGACTATCCCAGTACCACCACCATGTTTGACTGTCAGTATGATGGTTTTTTTTTCTGAAATACTGTGCTAGTTTTACATTAAATGTAGTGGGATGCACACCTTCCAGAAAGCTATTTTCTTGTCTTGTCAAAACACAGAATAGTTTACCAAAAGTCTTTGGGATCATTGAGATGTTTTTCATCAAGTATGATGTGGGCTTGTTGGTCAGCAGTGGTTTTCACCTTGCAACTCATGGATGCGGTTTTTGCCCAGTTTCTTTCATATTTTGAATTAGGACCTTTTACGTTAACTGAGACACGTGACGCCTGTTCAATTTTGTTCTGGGTTTTTTGTGACCTGAATCATGAGTGATCGATGCACACTTTAAGTAATTTTGGTTGGCTTGTCAGTCCTGTTCCATATTTCATTTGTGGATAATGGTCTTCACTATGGTTCGCTGCAGTCCCAAAGATGTAGAAATGCATCTGCAACCCTTTCCAGACTTTGAGATTATCAGTGGTATTATTTCTCATCTGATTTGTATTACTTGAGATCCGACCATGATGTGTTGCCTTTCAAGATCATATGGCCTACTTCATGTTGTCAACAGGTAAAATTTGCTTTTAATCCTAATTGCTCCTGAGGGTGGTCAGCCAAGCTGTACTAAAAACTGTGGTTAATAGCAGTTGAACAAGGTGGGGATTTCTATTTTGCTTCTTGCCAAATTGGATAGCTTTTTTCCCTTAATGAATAAAATTTTAATTTTAAAAACTGCATTTTGCATTTACTCCTGTTTAATTTGACATCAAACTTTGTCACTGGTCTGAGATATTTGATGTGATAAAGGAGAAACACAAGAAATCTGTCAGGGGTAAAAATACTTTTTCATAGTAGTGTAGATTCAGATTTACTTGCTTGTTTAAAAGTGACAGGGACATGTTGAGTTGTTAAGCAGCATATGGAAAGTTACTGACTCTGTACAGGGTCAAGAAAACTATCTGTTTGCATACAATAATTTTTTTTATTTCTGATACTGGGCCTTGGTCTGTTTGAGTTTAAAACTTGGACAGTGCTGGTGTGGTTTTTACTTTCCTTCCATTTTTGGTATCAGTTCTGTCCTCCGTGTATCAGTTTAATAACCTGATTCTAATCTTTAAGGCTTACATAAAAATGCTGCTTCTCTCACCCTCAATCCTAATTATGCAGTTGAGGAGATAATAAACATGCTTTGTAACATACCAGTAGCGAAGAAAGGAAAACAAAGGTTTTTCGTTTTTCTTCTAAAGACATCTGAAGTTCATTTGTTCCTTTAAGAACTATTATTGGCATCCAGGATATTATCTGTCCTTTTGAATGAAGATGTATTATGTACTTTAGTCACGTTGGGTTTCTGAAAAGCTTGTTGAAGAGTTTTGTACACAACCATAGTGATGACATGTTTCTGTTGATGCTGAAGAGTCTTGGAAACACAGAATGTGTAATTGTTGACAAATGTCACTTTCTCTGATAGTCATGTCTAACCATGTCTAATGAAAGACTTTTTGTTGTCTTTCTCTTCACTTCCCATTTATTCTAAAAGATTCCAAATTCATTTGTCTGTCAAAGGTAGAAAAGATGAGGGATTGTTTTATTCTTGCTTATTGATTTGTGCGTTTTTACAGTATGTACTGTAGGGTCGCATGCAATCTGAGAAGTGTTCATTATAAAGCGAGCATACTGTTAAAAAAATCATTTTATGTGTTTTTAATGCCTGAAATGAATTGTTTTAAATTTGCTGCGTGGGATTGACAATATTTTAATTCATTGAGCCTTACAAAGAAACAGGATGCTGTTGCTTCAAAGGTCAGAATTAAAGTTGAACTATCCAGCTTCTTAAGCTTATCTTCTCAAAGGTTTAATATCAACTCACACTGCATAGTTTGCATTTAAAATTACTTTGCTGTTAAAATGTTGATTTTATATATATCTCCATTTATTGCCTGAATTGGCTTTGAAATGACTTTTTAAGAACTTTATAACTAAACAACAATATAAACATAAATAAACGCAAAATAGCACTGGGCATAATACAGAGCAGCTTAGTAAATACAATCACATAGTAATAATAGAACCAAAAAGATATACTTGTATATTTAAGACCAAAATACAGTAAATAATGGAGGGAATTATTTAAATAACTCAAATCAATCAATAAATAAAAGAATTTATTTTTCTGATTGGAATATTTTCCACATCATTATCATTCATAATGTTTATCCAGCTCAAAAAGGATATTGTTGTCTAAGATAGAAATAATATTTATTTTATATTACAGTCAACATTGACAGTTATTCCAAAATCAACAAACTCACAACCTCAAAAAAATGTTTTAAACTCTCAACATCAGTCTAACAAAGAATACAGTGAAATGGGATCATGTGTAAATGGCGTTTTTTGTGCATTTATTGTGGTATTCTGGCATTAAATACAGTTAACAGTTACGGCTTAGTGTTAAACCAAGAATTATATCTGCAGACAGTTCAAAAAACCAAAAATAGCTGAAGGACCACTGGGCTTTGGTAATAATAATACCATCTGCAAAAGCCTGTTTCAGACTTGTCTTGAGATCATTTCCTGTATTACATATTTTATTGTGTCGTACTGCTGAAAAGGAAGTGCAAAACTTAGTTTCAAGCTGCATTCCTTACAAGCTCAGTTTTGGTGTTTCTTTTTGTTTCCGTCTTTTTTGGCCTCTCTTTTTCTCAGTCATCACATTACATTGTGTTACACTGCAGTATTTAGGACCCACTGACAGCAAATGTTGTGGGGAGTCAAAGCAAAGGGAAGTCTCAAGGATTTCAAAATTACATATTGTTTAGACGGGCAATATTTCTAAATATACTCAATAATAAAAACATTCTTATGATGAGATTGGCAGAGACAGTTTTTTTTTAGGTTATAAATGATCTCAAAATGTTTGTAAATGCTTTGATTAAAGGAAAAAACACTCCGTAACATTCATACATCTCTCCTGCTCATGAAACTAAGTTGTCTATGAGTTGTAAAAACCAAATGACAAACTGTACCTAGTTTATTGTAGCAAAGCAGTTGATTACAAGAAACACAGCCAAATGTCTTCGCTTTGCTGCACTGGATATTTAATATGGAAGTTCTTGTTTTGCTGAGCCTTAATGCTTGTTTAGCACATGTGAAAGCTTTGGTTACAGCAATGGAAATGGCAAGTAATTTTCCACTGACAGCTATAGTTCACACACCTGCAGAAAAGGAATGGAGTTTGATTTAAGTATTTTAAAGGTAAGGAAAAATTTGTATTTGGGAATTATATTCCTGATTTCACATTTTTAAAGTTGTATCCATCTGCCTGTCCGTCCATTCATCTGTCCATCTGTTCCTCTATCCATTTGTTCATCTAATTGTCCATCTGGTTTTGTAGGTTCTACACTTAAGGCCAGACAACTGCAAAAATGTCTCCCATAAATTCATGATGAACCTTTGTATGTATACTTAAAAAAGGGACATAGAGTACTGAACCCAGAAATTTATCAATCACGGCAAAAAGAATATAGAAAATAAAGAGTTGTGTCTCTGCAGATAAAACATGAACTTTTTAGGGCGATCCCAACAAAAAACATGACTGACAGCTAATTCTACTATGATATTCATCTTAACATGTGGCCATTAATCAAATACATTGCTAAAACATTTTTTTAAACAAATCAAAACAAATCAAGTTTGCACTAGTTGGTCAAGTGAAACAGATAACTTAGGATCTGCTTTCCATTTAGAAACAGCTGTGCAAAAAGTTTAATTTAACAGAGTGTTTTATTAAACATAATATTAGTATGCACTCTTGTGTTCAGGATGAATTGCGAATATTTTAAATAACTTTAGGGAATGACAATCTTTATCGTGTAAAATTGTTGAAAAGATGAGTTTTATAAAGATGTGCACCTCACTTGTTTTGCTGTGTAGCAGAGAATCTGCAATACAGTATACACTGCCTATCAGCTGTCTCTTTACAACACATGCCTAGTATAACCATTGTTTTATGAAAAAATAAGTATGAGCAATTGCTTCCTGTTTTTTGTCCCTATACTGTTTTACATTGTTTTGCAATGACACCCAAACAGCCTCCTTCTATATTGTCAACAGATCAGCTTCTCTGAAAGTTACACTGTGGAGGTTGGCAGAGAAAGTTGGAGATTGCCATGATTTACTTACCAAGGAATATGGCAGAACTCATTTCTGTAAATATTGTTTAAATTCAACAATTCAATGTAAAGCTGCTCTCACACCGTTTATTTTATCTTGTATATTAGTATATGTAAAAACACTGTTTATGCAGGTCTAAACATGAATAAATTAATCATATTTTGTAAAAAATCAACTTCTGTCACGTTAATGAAGTATATGCCCTGCACTGGTTATATAATTAATAGCCAAATAAATCAGCAAATGGGTCAACCGTATATTAAACACTGACCATATCTATTAAAAAAAAAGTGCTGCAAGTTTTTTTTCTTAAGGTAATAGTTTTATATCTTACAGAAATTGTAATAATTACTACATTTTTGTTATGCCTCATGAAAAGGGATGTGTATGTGCCCTTCAGAAAAATAGAAGGACATCAAAAAATTATTAAAAAAAAACCCAACAAAACTAAACAAACTGGTATGGAATGTAGGGGAGCTTAGGAGCAAAATAGGTAGGTAACCTGTAGCAACTGTATTACCTGGGGCAGTTTTTAAAGGCTTGAAGACAGAAACTTTCATCTGCAAAGAACAGGATTCTGGGAGATGAGTCCCACTGTACATCTCTGTGCTTTAGGGTTTTTAACTTTCTATCAGCTTTCTATCAACTAACTATCAGCTCCATCAAATTGTTGTGATCATTTAGGTCTGACATGACAGAGGCTGTATGTCAGAATAGACAGATGTATAGATGTATTGTTTTCTTGGCTGTCAGTGTCTTGTGCATTATTTGTTACCTGGAAGAAGAAAAAAAAACACCAGATAGCACCAGTGTTTATCTGAAAGTTTATGTTTTTTATCTGATACAGTGCAGCAAAATAATAAATAAAATAAAAATAAACATTTTCCTGCCCTTTGGCTCTTTCTTTGCATCTAAGGTTTAATCTCTGCTTGGAAAATTCTGCAGCACCTGGCACAAGAGCAATGACCCCAAGTGACAAATTAGGTGTCTCTTTCAAAACGCTTATGTAAGCAAATAGTAAAACTGTCAAATTAACAACTTCAAGGCATGGTTTTTCTGTGTATGTTTTCAGCAAGCTTGACTGTAGGTAAATTGGGGGGTAGATAACATTGACTTTTAAATTACTTAATACGTGATTTATAACTATGCTTACTTCTAGATAGCTTGACATTGATGGAAAACCTGTGTGTTTAGGTCTTCGTGATAAACTCCCTTTCCAAACATTGAACCACAGATACCAGGATGTAGAGCAAACAGTGACGCAGCATCCAATGTCACTAACGCAAGCCGGATAGGGTTGGTGGCAAAAAGGTTTGACGCTTGATGATCTAAACTTACAGGAAGGACACCGCTGCAGAACGTAGCATTCATCAGACGTTGAAACATTAGGATATCTTACTTTAGCGGCTAGTAGTCTTGCCAAATCTGATCTGATCAATCTATCAGGCAGAAATAGAGCAAATTCTGCATTTCAGCCATGTTCACACAGTAAGAAAGGTCTCAGTGTAGTGTCTTCATCCTTGTCTGGTCATTGCATGTTTTTAGCTGCTCTTTGACTCTTTATCTCCTTTGTCTCTTTATCTCGCTCCTCTTATTATTTGAGAGTAATGAGTTCAGCTTTCTTGCATTCGTTTGTCTCATTAATTTAAATTTATATATATAATTTACTTACTACTATTCTGTTGTAGCATAAATACATTCCTTTTTATGTTTTGATTTTGTTTACTGTCATTTGAAGGGAGTTGGCATTATATATAGGCTGGTGACCACATTTTTATCTTGACCACCCCTGACTAGTAATTGGCTGGACGGTAACGCTACAGTCTAAACTGTTTTTTTGATCAGTAAACACATTGCTAAGAGCTACCAGGCCACATTTCCTTATCACATACTATTTACAGATTAATGAAACTTCCTTAGATTGCCAAGTGGGTATGAGATGTCCCTAAGGACAAATAAACTAAAGGTATTAAGAAATGGGGATATAAATTAATGCATGATTGGGATGAAATATCCCATGTTAGATGGCTTCTTCGTAAAGGTCTGGCATGAAACAACCAAAATTACAAAGGTCTGAAATAGGTGCCAAATGACCAGCACCCGGTCTAAGCACTAACCTTTTCTTTTCATGCCCATACCTTACCAATTTGCCCAAACCCAGTTCATTACATCTTTAAGTAAACCATGCTGTGTTGTACTTATGAAATTAAACATTGCATGTCAGTTTATTTCTCTTAAAAGTGTAGTATTTTGATAAATGATGATTTATATCACTGTAAACCCCTGATCAAACCAGAATATCTGTTAGCTAGATGCTAGATTATATTTGATGCCGCCACAAGAACACATTTCCTTCCAGCAGACCAGAGGTGTCCAAAGGTCTGACCATGTTGGCCAAAATCTTCTTTTTTTATATTAAAAATGCAAAAATGAATTTACTCTGATTGTTTTGTAGTTTTAGATACAATAAATTAAACATACAATATTTAAATGAAATCAACAAAGTACTCTAAATTTTGAAGAAATGGGATCTCTAAATTTAAATGCCTTATTAATCCTCTTATACTGTAACAATCATTTTAAATGGGCTGCCTGGTAATTTTTATTTTATGGCTGTTGAATTGTCAAAGAAATGTGCCATAAGTGTGTCGTTCTGTTCGTTTTTCCAGGACAACCTTAGCTTTCAATTTCTGGCAGTTATTCAATATCACTGGCTATTACAGGCTGTGACATTTTTTGGTTTATCGTGTTTTTGTTTTTCTTTTTGAGAAAAATAATTCCTGAGGCTGAGCAACAAGAACTGTATATGGATCAGTCTTTGTTCAAATATGTTGTATTTAGCAGAGTTTATTGGAAAGATGGACACTGGCAGTAGGGGACGCTGTCAAGCTGAAGAAGGATTCCTATCGGCTGTGGTAGGCTTGTGGGACTCCTGAGGCGGCTGACGGGTAACGTGGGGCCAAGCGTGCCGCGGCCTGGGAGGTGGCAGAGGCAAAAACTCAGACCTGGGAGGAGTTTGGTGAGGTCGTGGATAAGGACTACCGGTTGGCCCCGAAGCGATTCTGGCAAATTGTCCGGCGCCTCAGGAGGGGGAAGCAGTGCTTTGCCAACACTGTTTACAGTGGGGGTGGGGAGCTGCTGACCTTGACTGGGGACATTATTGGGCGGCTGAATGAGTACTTCGAGGATCTCCTCAATCCTGCCGTCACATATTCCCTGGTGGAAACAGAGGCTGGGGACTCGGGGTTGGACTCTTTCATCACCTAGGCTGAAGTCACCGAGGTGGTTAAAAAGCTCCGCGGTGGCAGGGCTTCGGGGTTGGATGAGATCCGCCCTGAGTACCTCAAGTCTTTGGATGTTGTGGGGCTGTCATGGTTGACACGCCTCTTCAACATTGCGTGGCGGACGGGGACAGTACCTCTGGACTGGCAGACTGTGGTGGTGGTCCCCCTACATAACAAGGGTGACCGGAGGGTGTGTTCCAACTACAGGGGGATCACACTCCTCAGCCTCCCTGGTAAGGCCTACGCCAGGGTATTGGAGAGGAGGGTCCGGCCGATAGTTGAACCTCGGCTTCAAGAGGATCAGTGTGGTTTTCGTCCCGGCCGTGGAACACTGGACCAGCTCTATACCCTCTACAGGGTACTCGAGGGTTCATGGGAGTTTGCCCAACCGATCCACATGTGTTTTGTGGACCTGGAGAAAGCATTCGACTGTGTCCCTCGTGATGCCCTGTGGGGGGTGCTCCAGGAGTATGGAATCGGGGGCCCTTTACTAGGAGCCATCCGGTCTCTGTACAAGCGGAGCAGGAGTTTGGTTCGCATTGCCGGCACTAAGTCGAATCTGTTCCCGGTGCATGTTGGACTCCGGCACGGCTGCCTTTTGTCACCGGTCCTGTTCATAAATTTCATGGACAGGATTTCTAGATGCAGCCAAGGGTCGGAGAGAGTCTGGTTTGGGGACCATTGGATTTCGTCTCTTCTTTTTGCAGATGACGTGGTCCTGCTGGCCCCCTCTAGCCAAGACTTACAGCATGCACTGGGGCGGTTCGCAGCCGAGTGTGAAGCGGCAGGGATGAAAATCAGCTCCTCCAAGTCCGAGGCCATGGTTCTCGACCGGAAAAGGGTGGCTTGTCCTCTTCAGGTTGGAGGGGAGTTCCTGCCTCAAGTGGTGGAGTTTAAGTATCTCGGGGTCTTGCTCACAAGTGAGGGAAGAATGGAGCGGGAGATCAACAGACGGATCGGTGCGGCTGCCACAGTAATGGGGGCGCTGTGCCGGTCCGTTGTGGTGAAGAGAGAGCTGAGCCGAAAAGCGAAGCTCTCGATTTACCGGTCGGTCTACGTTCCTACCCTCACCTATGGCCATGAACTTTGGGTCATGACCGAAAGAACGAGATCCCGGATACAAGCGGCTGAAATGAGCTTCCTCCGTAGGGTGGCCTGGCACTCCCTTAAAGATAGGGTGAGGAGCTCGGCCATCCGGGAGGGGCTCGGAGTAGAGCCACTGCTCCTCCACATCGAGAGGAGCCAGTTGAGGTGGCTTGGGCATCTATAGCGGATGCCTCCTGGACACCTTCCTCGGGAGGTGTTCCAGGCACGTCCCACCGGGAGGAGGCCCAGGGGACGGCCCAGGACACGCTGGAGGGACTATGTCTCTCGGCTGGCCTGGGAACGCCTCGGGCTCCCCCCGGAGGAGCTGGAGGAGGTGTCTGGGGAGAGGGACGTCTGGGCGTCTCTGCTGAGTCTGCTGCCCCCGCGACCCGGTCCCGGATAAAGCGGAAGACGACGAGTACGGGTATGAGTATTGGATAGATGTGCCGAGGTCTGCTTTGGAGTAAATGTAGGTGAATGTTTTTGGTCCTTTTTACTATTCAATTAAGGTGAAAGCAAAAACAGTGGTTAATAAAAGAAATATACTTTGTGCTGTTCTAATATTTCTGTACCATTTCAATTTCAAAAAGATTTTAATTTGTCTGTAAAAATCTTGCTGTAAGAAATTGTAAAAACTGTCCATGTTCATCAACCACCTGTTCTGGCGTAATAAATTTATATCATTCTTGAATTCTGATGGGGCTGCACTTTGGACATCCCTGCAGTTGACTATGAAAGGATAAAACAACATGCCTTTAGATTGCTAGTTGCAACTCATTGCCCTTTGACTGTTAGTGGGGTTATACGAATTCTGACACAGTGTTTTTATGTGGAGTAGGATTGTTGGTCCAACTGTAGCACATGGTTGTGAACTATGCCTGGTGTCGGTGAGGAGTGGGAGGGAGACACTGAGTTTATGTCAGAGAGAGAGAGAGGAACCGAGGAGTAATGAATGTGGTGAAGAGAGAGAGGAACCTCTGTAGTGCGTACAAGAACATCAAGAAGTTGAGTGACAGGGAGCAGATAGTACAAGTTAAAGGGTTCAAGTTGGAAATGGAGTTAGGGAGGGAGAAGTAGAGCAGAGAGAGAGCGAGACAGGGAACAGCTGTGGGAGAGACGGGACTGTCAACTCAAATGTGGACAAGTGTATCTTGGTCACCTCGGCACTGAGCTGTCAGTACGGGAGGCAGAGCAGTCAGCTGTGTGCAACAACCATGAAGCACGCTCACCAAACGGACTTCAAGCTGATCAGTGAGTAGCGGAAAAGTGAGAATGCGGGTCTCCTCACACTGCAGTGCAGGGAAACTGCAACTTTAAAATAATTATCAATTATTTAATAAGGACTATATGAACAAGTTATTTTATTTCCTTTTTTTAATGAGGGGTGCATGTGTTTGCAATAACGACTGTTCTAAAGAGGCTTTTGCCAGGATCTTCAAAGAACTTTTTAATGTGTTAACTCTTTCGATTGGGTTTTCATTAGTGAATAAATCGTCTAGTTACCTTAGGTGCAGCTGCTCTGGTCTGTTCTCTTTCAGTTGTTATGCAAATTAGATATCCAGGAGTCTATTGATGTGTTTGAGCACATGTTAATTAGCAGATCTGATTAAAATGGAGTGCATTTTGTTGGCATATTGTTTAGGAGAGCTTAGGTTTGGTTCAGTTGGTATGCATTTTAGATAAGACAATGTCAAGTGGTTACATGTAGTAACTGTGTTCATGTTAGTCATTTGAGAGAAACCACCTCTTAAAGGAAGTGGTTTGTGCATGTTTCTCTTTGTGTTTTTTGTCTAACTAGTGCCAAGCTCAAATTTAGAGTGTTTAAGTTATAACTTTAAGAGCTTCAGGTTTATTCTGCTAAAATGTTTGTTTATGACATTAGCAGCATGTTTAATAATGACAAATTGGCTCATACTTTACTTCATGAACCATCAACTTTTTTAATTTGATTTTATTTTGTTAACACATAAATTCAAGGCACTTTAACACTAACAGACTGCAGTGAAAAGAAAGCAAGCTTCATCCCAAATTGTCTCTGCTGGTAAAGATGGCTTAAAAGCCTTAAAATTAACCTGCATTTTAATGCAGCGACATAATCTCACACTGAAAAAGAAAAGCTTTGTAAATTTGTTATTAAATAAGAATTAAATAATTAATAATTATTTAATAATTTGTAATTTAATTTAATCAGTGTGGGAAAAGCCCTATGTACAGAAATAATTCATTTCAATATTGTTACTGGTGCCACAGTTAGTGGCAACCCAAACAAATATTATATAAAAAAACAAAAAGAAAACTAAGACGATTTTAAATGTATTCTTTACTTTTGAAGTTAATTAGTGTGTCTAGAAATGTTTAATTAGTCATCAGAGTATTACTTTTTTTCCTGCATTTACATATGGTTATATTCAAGTCATATTAGAATATTATTAAAAACTTCATTTATTTTAGAAGCTAAACTCACTAAGAGGATCATCATATAGATTAATTACACACTGATGTTTTCAAGTGTTTATTTCTGTTAATTATTATGATGTTTCTCTTACCGCTAATGAACACACCATTTAAACTTTGAATATTACTTTAGATCAATAAAATAATAATATAGTAATAAATAATAATAATAATAGAGATTTGGGCTTAATGATAAGATTGCTTAATACTTGCTTAGGGTTGTTTTCAAAAGCTAATTTTTATCTGACAAATGAGCCTCATTCGAACACATATTTTAATTTATTGACTTTGATTGTACATGATTGAGACTCTTCAAAATGGGGAAAAACCACAAAACGAACAGGAAATGGTATATTAATCTTCACAAAATAAAAAAAAAGTCAAGTAAAAAGCTAAAAGCCTAAAGTTGTCCATATCTGCAGCTTGGACTATACCTAAAATGTTTAAATCAAGAAGGCAGCATGAGGGCCCAAGTTACTCTTGCAAACACACACTGCAAGGAAGATGGTACAGGAGGTAATAAGGGGTGGCATCTTGGGGGTCTCCAAGTCTCCGTTTAATTTAACCATTTCCTACTGCTATTTTAGACATATTTCAAATTGTCAGGCGTAGGCTGTAATTGTATGCAGGATAAATTAAAACAACTGCACACCGTGATTCCTTTTATAAGACAAAGCCAACATTAGAACTGTCCAGAAGTTCAGAGTCCCTGTTAAACTTCATCTTGATTAGTTTAATTTACAGTGAAGTACAAATGACTTTCCGTAGGATGAGAGTTTAAACTCCTTTTTCCTCAAACATTATAAATCCTTCACTACTTGTGATGTTTTTGATAGTCCTTGGTTTCATAACACAGAAATGTTTATTGGATTTGTCCTTGCTTCTTTTCTCTGGTTTTTGTCAAAGGCCTCACCTTTACAAAAAAATCTGAAAAAACTCAAAAGTTAAATGCCTGCAGCTAGTCCTTTTGTTTGAAAGAGTGTGCTAATCCGATCCAAAAAGGAAACTCACTGATAAGTAAGAAATGTTTGCAGCTACACTGATCAATGTTTATTGCTTCTACAGCAGCACAATGTCTGCACATGACTGTATTTATATATTATGAATCATTACACAGTTTATACTAGTTTATACTAGTTTATACTTGGATTGTTAGTCTATTATTTATTCTAATGTGTATATTCACTTTAAACAAGTGTGTATTATTTGCACATCTGTGCATGCTTATTAAAGCCTTGCTTTTATGAAGTCTTATTTTTTACTGACCATCTCTCTTGGGTGATAATTTAGTATCATAAAACAACAGTTTGAAGAAAAATATGCATGTGTACATTCAAAGCAGTGATTTGTTTGGAGTCATTTGACTGGAGCTGTTTGGCTGCACCTGTTAAAGTGCCCTACATTCTCCAATGAGGAAGCTGTCATCCGTTCTTGCTATGCTCATGAGAACAGTGTTCAAATGTGAGCTGTTGGCTCCCAAAGAGATAAGAAGATCTTTGTCTTAAGTTTCTGTTTTTTGATTGATAAAAATAGCTGATTTACTGAAAACAAACTAGTCAATTCTTAATTCATAGTAAAAAAAAAAAGATACTCGTTCGGATTCAAGCCTTAAAAACGTTGTATTTTACAGTTTTTGGGTGATTAACTATATTTCAAGTATTTGACTTAATTACAGCATTTGTTTGTCAAATCATCATCAGTTTAACTGATTGTAGCTCAAGATTTCTCTCTCTCCTGACATTTTTCATTTCAGCTGCCCTAATGGGTAATTGTGCTTGTTTACATCTATTGGCTCTCAAAAGTGTACACACCCGAAAGAAAATCATACCAAGATAAATCATTTTATTTTAATGTGCACAAACTGAAACTAATACTACGTTAAGCCAACTGTTGATTAACCTCCCAAGGCTGCCTGGCCCGCTGGCAGGCCCGCTAGGCCGCGGCCCCAATCTATAAAACTAGATAAAACTCCACCATTTTTTTTTTTTTCTTAAATATATCGCAATTCTGCTCTCCTTGTTGTGCTTGTGACAGGCATGGCAATTTGCTTAACCTTTTCCTTAAGTTATTGTCCTTCTTTTCCATCTAAAGGTGTTTCTGCCACAGCTTGTATGGACTGTGTGATCATTTCCCAGTCAGTGAAAGGCTTTTTGTGTTTTCCCAAAATCCACTGTACTCACAGTAAACACTCGTACGCGTTGAAGGACCCGTATAGCTGCTTCTTTGTCGTTTTCTGGCGGTTGGCGTACATCGATGTGGTGCATTACTGCCACCAGCTGGCTTAGAGTGTGGACCAGAATGTCGCTGACTGACATACGTAGCTGTCTGTTGCGCGTGTTCAAAAGTCAGACGCGGTAGCCAGTAGGAATAAAATGTTTATATCTACATAGTAAATGAGAGAATGGATTGTGGTTAGGGTAGCAGCAGCTGTTCCGACTGAAGATTTTTTGATTTCTTAGAAGGATTGTATTACAGCAATTTCATACTAGTGAAAGCCAAACATTATTAGTAATTTAAAAGTTCGGACCTGCCAGTGACCCGGCTTCTCGACTTCAGTGAGTGCCCATGACTGTTACTATTTGAATGATGGGACCAAAGCTGCCTCATACCAGCGACCTCAAAGATTAATATTATCTTTTTTCTTCTAGCACAGGATGAATTCCTTACCACAGAGGACTTAATGAGCTAATTATTGGATTAGAACCAGCTCTTACCAGTAAACCCCCAAGAATTATTAATTTCATTTGATTTGTTTTTCTTTGTTTGATTTCCTGTATCATTGTAATGTTTTTCCTGGTGTACAGTGCTTTGCCTTGTTGCTGAAAAGTGAAATATAAATAAACTTGACTTGACTTGAAGCAGCTCATTGCCTGACTTGCATCATGTGCAGCCCGGGGCCAGATGCTCCGGAGGGCTATACCATATTCACTTCCAACACGAGATGCACCGCAAGTGAAGTTAGACACTGTTGGACAACATGCAGTAATATAAAAAATTTTAAAATCAGGGTCCGGATCTGGACAACAGTCCGCTAATCCGTGACCTCTGTCATAGGACTTCCAAAGGATTTCCATAGTGTTTTGTATTGTTCAAAAAAACCTTTGGAGACGCTCAAAAATGCTTATTTTTTCTTTGTTTAATCACAAATAAATCAGACATAGGAACAGTTACAATAGTGGCACCACTGGAAAAGTATCCTTTTACAGGGTTTGGACAATGAAACTGAAACACCTGTCATTTTAGTGTGGGAGGTTTCATAGCTAAATTGGACCAGCCCGGTAGCCAGTCTTCATTGATTGCACATTGCAACAGTAAGAGCAGAGTGTGAACGTTCAATTAGCAGGGTCAGAGCACAGTTTTGCTCAAAATATTGAAATGCACACAACATTATGGGTGACATACCAGATTTCAAAAGAGGACGTTGGTGCACATCTTGCTGGAGCATCTGTGACCAAGACAGCAAGTCTTTGTGATGTATCAAGAGCCACGGTATCCAGGGTAATGTCAGCATACCACCAAGAAGGACGAACCACATCCAACAGGATTAACTGTGGACGCAAGAGGAAACTGTCTGAAAGGGATGTTCGGGTGCTAACCCGGATTGTATCCAAAAAACATAAAACCACGGCTGCCCAAATCACGGCAGAATTAAATGTGCACCTCAACTCTCCTGTTTCCACCAGAACTGTCCGTCGGGAGCTCCACAGGGTCAATATACACGGCCGGGCTGCTATAGCCAAACCTTTGGTCACTCATGCCAATGCCAAATGTCGGTTTCAATGGTGCAAGGAGCGCAAATCTTGGGCTGTGGACAATGTGAAACATGCATTGTTCTCTGATGAGTCCACCTTTACTGTTTTCCCCACATCCGGGAGAGTTACGGTGTGGAGAAGCCCCAAAGAAGCGTACCACCCAGACTGTTGCATGCCCAGAGTGAAGCATGGGGGTGGATCAGTGATGGTTTGGGCTGCCATATCATGGCATTCCCTTGGCCCAATACTTGTGCTAGATGGGCGCGTCACTGCCAAGGACTACCGAACCATTCTTGAGGACCATGTGCATCCAATGGTTCAAACATTGTATCCTGAAGGCGGTGCCGTGTATCAGGATGACAATGCACCAAAATACACAGCAAGACTGGTGAAAGATTGGTTTGATGAACATGAAAGTGAAGTTGAACATCTCCCATGGCCTGCACAGTCACCAGATCTAAATATTATTGAGCCACTTTGGGGTGTTTTGGAGGAGCGAGTCAGGAAACGTTTTCCTCCACCAGTATCACATAGTGACCTGGCCACTATCCTGCAAGAAGAATGGCTTAAAATCCCTCTGACCACTGTGCAGGACTTGTACAGGTCCTTCTCAAAATATTAGCATATTGTGATAAAGTTCATTATTTTCCATAATGTAATGATGAAAATTTAACATTCATATATTTTAGATTCATTGCACACTAACTGAAATATTTCAGGTCTTTTATTGTCTTAATACGGATGATTGTGGAATACAGCTCATGAAAACCCCAAATTCCTATCTCACAAAATTAGCATATTTCATCCGACCAATAAAAGAAAAGTGTTTTTAATACAAAATACGTCAACCTTCAAATAATCATGTACAGTTATGCACTCAATACTTGGTCGGGAATCCTTTGGCAGAAATGACTGCTTCAATGCGGCGTGGCATGGAGGCAATCAGCCTGTGGCACTGCTGAGGTCTTATGGAGGCCCAGGATGCTTCGATAGCGGCCTTTAGCTCATCCAGAGAGTTGGGTCTTGAGTCTCTCAACGTTCTCTTCACAATATCCCACAGATTCTCTATGGGGTTCAGGTCAGGAGAGTTGGCAGGCCAATTGAGCACAGTGATACCATGGTCAGTAAACCATTTACCAGTGGTTTTGGCACTGTGAGCAGGTGCCAGGTCGTGCTGAAAAATGAAATCTTCATCTCCATAAAGCTTTTCAGCAGATGGAAGCATGAAGTGCTCCAAAATCTCCTGATAGCTAGCTGCATTGACCCTGCCCTTGATAAAACACAGTGGACCAACACCAGCAGCTGACACGGCACCCCAGACCATCACTGACTGTGGGTACTTGACACTGGACTTCTGGCATTTTGGCATTTCCTTCTCCCCAGTCTTCCTCCAGACTCTGGCACCTTGATTTCAGAATGACATGCAGAATTTGCTTTCATCCGAAAAAAGTACTTTGGACCACTGAGCAACAGTCCAGTGCTGCTTCTCTGTAGCCCAGGTCAGGTGCTTCTGCCGCTGTTTCTGGTTCAAAAGTGGCTTGACCTGGGGAATGCGGCACCTGTAGCCCATTTCCTGCACACGCCTGTGCACGGTGGCTCTGGATGTTTCTACTCCAGACTCAGTCCACTGCTTCCGCAGGTCCCCCAAGGTCTGGAATCGGCCCTTCTCCACAATCTTCCTCAGGGTCCGGTCACCTCTTCTCGTTGTGCAGCGTTTTCTGCCAGACTTTTTCCTTCCCACAGACTTCCCATTGAGGTGCCTTGATACAGCACTCTGGGAACAGCCTATTCGTTCAGAAATTTCTTTCTGTGTCTTACCCTCTTGCTTGAGGGTGTCAATAGTGGCCTTCTGGACAGCAGTCAGGTCGGCAGTCTTACCCATGATTGGGGTTTTGAGTGATGAACCAGGCTGGGAGTTTTAAAGGCCTCAGGAATCTTTTGCAGGTGTTTAGAGTTAACTCGTTGATTCAGATGATTAGGTTCATAGCTCGTTTAGAGACCCTTTTAATGATATGCTAATTTTGTGAGATAGGAATTTTGGGTTTTCATGAGCTGTATGCCAAAATCATCCGTATTAAGACAATAAAAGACCTGAAATATTTCAGTTAGTGTGCAATGAATCTAAAATATATGAATGTTAAATTTTCATCATTACATTATTGAAAATAATGAACTTTATCACAATATGCTAATATTTTGAGAAGGACCTGTATATGTCATTCCCAAGGCGAATTGACGCTGTATTGGCTGCAAAAGGAGGCCCTACACCATACTAATAAATTATTGTGGTCTAAAACCAGGTGTTTCAGTTTCATTGTCCAACCTCTGTATGTCTTAACTTTACACAGGTACCAAAAGTTTGCATGTAGGCCTTATAACTTTGGAGCTATACTTGATTTATTTAAGGGATGTAATTTCAGGCGGAAATTACTCTAAAACCCCTTAGGGCTTAACAAGGTAAACTCCAGCATTCAATTTTCTTTGTTATATACCTTCCATCAAAAATGAGAATTTGGACCCAGAGTAAAGTTCAGCAGTCCTATAAGGAGTTCTTGACATTTGCATCCTCTAACTAAAGCCACCATTTTCAGACATGTTACAAATCATCAGAGTGATCTTACTGTGTAAAGGTATCAGTCACGAATAGGCTACCGAACAAAAATCCATGGTGTATTACATATACACCATAGTACAGTAAAGAGAGTCATCATAAATTGAGAAAAAAAAAAAAATATATATATATAAAAAACAGTAACGTAACTAAACTGAACATTTCCCCAAAAAAGGAGATTTTTTTTTTTTTTGCGACAGGTTGGGTCTTGGACTGCTCCCTCTCCTTGATCAGCTTCCTCCCCGCCACACCGCCTGCCGGTGGTTGGAGTCTCTGCCCGCTGGTGTACTTGTGGTTCTCGGTGTCCGGGGCCGGGTGCTTTGGTGTGTACTGGCTCACTCCCGGTGGCTGCTTGCCGGGGCCTGGCCCCCTGGGCTCTGTCGGGCCTCTGCTTGGGGGGTGGTGTGTCCCGGGGTCTTGGGCCTCTGGGTCCATGGCTGGATCTGCTCGGGCGTGGACGGCTGCCGGCGGGGCCTGTGGGCTCGTCGCTGCGGCTCCCTGGGGCTTCTGCACTGTCGCTGCTGGGTGGTTCCCCTGGGAATCTCCATTGCTCTTCTCTGGGGGGGTTGCGGTAGTCCCGGCGGTGGTTCTCCTGGGGTTCCTGTGTTTTGGGGGGCCTTTAGATGTCTGTGGCTTGGATCTCCTCAGTGTCCGTCCAGGGACCATGGGGCAGGCCTGTGGGTCCTCACACTCGCTATTGCATATTTTTGTGGAAAAACCTTGTATACAAAAGCGCGTCCACACCCATACTCACAGGTGTTAAGCTTCAGGTGTTGACAGATGCACAGATGTTCTATATTGGGCTGCACCTCTCACTAAGTACATTTTACATTCATAAATACCGTGTACTATTTTGTTAAAAAAAAAAAAACAGCTGCAGGTGTATAAGCAAGCAGGGTGTAATCTTGTATTCTTTTCATCCTTCTTTCTCTCCTCCATTCTTTCCTCCTTTTCTCCCCATTTCCCCCCATCTCTCTCTTTTTTGAGCTTCTTTTTTCCTTTTCATTTCAGTCTCCGTGTCCGTAACAATTGAAATATTCCCAAAGAAGTTTATAATAAAGTTTATTTTATAAATATCAAGCAGAGCGTTAAAGCATTAGCTGTGATGCTCTGCTTGTGAAAGTAAATCTGTTGGGCCTTTTCTTGGCATTCAGACAACAATTCTGAGTGATACACGGTGTAAAAAAAAAAAAAAAAGGAGAGATAGAAACTGTGTGTGTGGGGGTTATCCAGCATTTATCCAGTTTCAATACACATAGAGGAGTTTAAAATAATTTTAAAAGAATAAAAATCAAGTGGTGCACAGTAAAGCATAGTTTTTCATTTGGATTAGAAATACCATAAAACGCTAGTCCTTAAAGGATTCCCGACATACACAGTCAAACCATCTGTTTCCTGTTGTCAGAAAACAGTCAATGTAAAATTGTTAAAAAGGATGTCCAGCTAATCTGCTTCATCCGCCACCACATTCAGAAGTGCTTCTATTAAAGCACACATGCAAAACAAACACATGCGTAGGCCTTTTGTATTCATCATGCATTATAGATGAGTAACTCCATGCATAATCGCTTCAGATTCAATTAATCCTGGCTCATATTCTGTCAGTCCTAAAGGAAGAGGACCCATCCTCAAAAATATTGAAAAAATATTTTTGATCATATATATTTAGTACATCAGATAAACCTATCCAACATGAATCTAAGAGATCCTGTCCACTTCATATTCCCAGTCTTATTTATTTAACATTATTTTTTTACAAAAGTGGATTACATAGTTTGAGCTTCACGAGTAAAGTTTGTAAAAAATAAATGTGTAAAATTTGGCACTAAACAGTGATTACTTTTGCTCACTAACCATGCTTTTCCTCTCAGTGTTGGTTCACATTTGCATTTTAATTTCTTTTCAGAATTTTTAAGACCTCTTTGTCACTGTCTTGGCTAACAGCGGTGCCTGGCTGTGTTCAGAGGATGAATAAATGAATGAGCAGGGCTGTTGCACGGTCATCAAATGCAGATGAATAACTAGAGCTTGTTACAGGAATGGTTTGCAACAATGAATCCTTGAAAGAAATATGGCTTCAGTGCATGTTAAAAATATTTTTTTAGTTAAAGTTTTTGCCTTCTTTTTAAGAAGTAGGGATTTGCCAATATTTTCCACCTATTTTATGACAGTAGCTCTGAAAGTGTGAAGTTTTCCAAGTATCGCCATTTTGACAGGCATTTTAATACATTTATGCTACAAGACCCTGACCTTTTCAGTTAGTTTTGTTGTTTAAAAAAAAACAACAAAATAAAAAAAACTTTCTTATCCAATGACACTACATGATTGAGTTAAGGATATAGTTTAATAATTAACATTGTACTTTGATATTACATTTTACAGCGTAAAATTTGGAAAGAATTTATAGAGAATATATATGAAGCATTTTAAAATTTGATTTATAATTTATTTGCACTACTGATAATTTAATGTTCCATGCTAGGTATTATTTTTTTTATGTGGCAGGGGAAATGTATGTTAATTGAAATTGCTGTAAATGCACTAGAATTAGTCAATTCGCAAATTTTTCATCCGTTGTCAAATTCAAGCTCCTTTAGGTAAAATGTTTCCAGTTTCAGTCTAAAAACTACAAAAAAATAATAATAAGCGTATATTTTGCCACTAGAAGTTTGTCCGAGCACTGAGCATATCAGTCTGCAAATCATAGTTGTTTTCAAAACTGGATCATGAACATGGTAAAGTTGAGCTTGTTGTCATTTCAAGATCCAACCTGGTAAGTGGAAAACAGCATAAATAGCCACCAGCACTTGTTTTGTCTTTTGTCTCGGTCGCTTTAAGTTGTGGAGGCAGTTTTAAAGTCTTCACTGTATTTGTCTTTTGAGAACTTTAAACATGCTAGAACAAATTCCTCTTTTTGGCTGTTTGTACTCAGTAATAGTTAACTTCTCTGTCTTTATCTTTCAAATAATGCAATTTCTTTTACCGCTGAAGTACCTCAGTTTGAAAACCATGGGTGGATAAAATTAACTTGTTTTCTTTTGGTTTTGATTTACACATTTAAACAAAAGCATTTGATGAAAACCTTCTAAATTTAGTAGTTCTTTCTAAGCACCTATTCTGCAGATGAACCTTTTTACCTGCAAGTGTTACAGGCTAGTATTAGCTGGTAAATTAGTTGGGCTATCTGCTCTGCTTCCCAGCCTAGAGTCATCTTCTTGACAGATATACCACTCATAGCTTACAAACTGTAGTTAGTGTCAAATTCCTTTGAATATGGACATTGCTCCTTTAGTTTCCACACCTTGCCTGCCCCTGTTTTCCACGACCAGGAAAGCAAACATCTAAAATAAATACCTGCTAAATTTTAGTTATTTAAAATGTGGGCTGTCCAGAGTATTGTTCCCTTTTACAAGATATATAACAAGCTGATATTAGCTGGTTAATTAGACAAATCATCTGCTGTTTTTTATTAATGGATATACAGTATACTCATTACCATTTATTGTCATGTTGACATGGTGCACAAGTTAAAAATAATGTGGGTCTGTAGTTGAAATGTTCTTACATGACTAAATATTTTAGATTGTATTACAGTGGTTATTCAAGATTAACTAGGTCAGATTAGATTAAGATAAAAAAGGTCATATCAGAGTATATTTTGTTTGTGTTTTCATAAGTAGCTGGCTGTGTATGACATCAAATGTTGTTTAATGGTTATCATCATATGCATATCTTTTTTCATATTGTTTGTTGCTTGCTGAAATGAAGAAAATTGACAATAATTAAATAAATTACATAGGAAACATAGTACATGAAATACTTTTCCCCTTTTCTTTTGCTTCTGTTTATTTTTTCTCACATTTTCTACATTTGCATTCTCCTTTACCACTTCGTCCATCAATTTTGATCTATGTCCACATCTCTTCCCTTCCGTTCACTGTAATTCTTACACATACTGTGTCCTTGCTTTTATCCTGCTCGCTTGCATGCACACATGCTGAGAGTTCATTACAGAAGCTGTGAGGCCGTATCCGCAAATCAAACTGTGTAAATAAGCAAGTTTTGCTCCCGCAGAGCCCTCGCTGCTGTTTCCATGCCTACCTGTTGCCAATCTCAAGGGTTACCATGGACGGTCTTTTAAGTGAGTGTCTGGATACGTATGCGTACACAGTTTTGTGTCTGTGCGGTTGCAGGGAGAGTAAATAGGCTTCCTCATATGACAGTTAAAATGTCCTGATGTTAAAGTTAATTGATGTATATCGTCTTGCTTTTACTGTCAGCATTATATAACTCATAATCTCAACACACCAATATGGTAAAAGTAGTCTAAGTAAACCACTTTCAGAATACTAGCATCTACGTAATTGATAAAAGATGTTTGTATATTGGTTATACTGATCCAAATGACATCTTCCATTTTTTTTTTTTGATTAAATGTGTTGCCATACATTTGGTCTGACTAATCACCAACTCATACATTCCTAACCCAGTAGGATGGTTTTTGGAGTGCAAGCATTTTCAAGATGGTCATCACGTCCCAATGGTTGCAATATGAAACTCTTCAAAGAGTCCCCTTTAAATGGTTCCTGGAAAAGCTCCTCCTGCGAAAAAAAGTCTGTTTATGTGGCATTCATCCCAACAATGTACAGAATGTCCACCTGGCAGGCCTTGAACCAGTGTAGAAATCGTTCATTAGTCCTTTGTTAGCAGACTTCGGGACAGGTTTGCATTTGTGTGAATGTGTGTGTATGTGTAAACAGACAGACTAATGGGCCTTACTGAAATCCAAACACAGGAACTTGCAGGTGATCTGTGCTCTTTACTTCTGAAGGGAGAAGTGGGCTTTGTGCTGTTGGTTGATCAAGGCAACATGATCTACAGGCTTGATGTGCCTGCAGAGTTTAAATATTCAGGGTAAGATTTAAAAAAAGGAAAAACATTTCAGTGAGGCTCTAAACTTATGAGGTTAAACATCAGCGCTTGCTCATTCCTGCTTTATGTCCTTTTTAATTTACTGTTCAGTTCATGAACAGTTTCTGCTTTCCATTCCCACCTCTCCCTCTTCACCCCTCTGTGTCCTTCCCGCTTACTCATCCCTAAGATGTTAGATAGATGTTAATATGACCTAAACACATAATGTAAAACTTATGATCTTTCTTTACATGTCTCCAATCCTCTATATCTCCTTATTCAGAGCGTCAGCTGGCCAACAATATGACCAGCAGCAGCAGCTCTCTTCCTCCCAGTGTCAGCGGGATCAGCAAGGAGCTGGCAGAGCTGCGGCACCTTATTCAGTTCCCAGAGGAGATCGCCTGCATCCTCACGGAACAGGAGCAGCTGCTTTATCAGCAGGTAAAAATGGTAGACAGGAGACTGCTTACGATTTTTAATGCTAGTTTCTTTTCTTATTTATTCACAAAGAAATATGAAAAAATAAGAATGCATAAGTTGATTTTCAGTAGTATTTTTTACCTCTTGAAATTATTTAATCCCAATACAACCACAAATTGTGTGTTTTATTTTGGACGCAGAGTGTCTGTGAGCTTCAAATTTCAAGACTTGCCAAAGATTCTCAATTGGATTTATGGCAGGACTTTGACTTGGCCGTTCTAATAGTATTTTTCTTTGATCTAACTACTCCATTACAGCTCTGGCTCCATGATAAGGATCTTTGTCATGCAGGAAGTCTTTTGCAGGCTCGACCAGTCAATCAAACAAACTTACTTTATAGAACACTTTTCATCTAATTCTCCAATTAGTGCTCTCCTTGATCCACCTCCTTGTTTAGCTGCATGGCCTTGTCTTTGGTTCATTTGCTGTTGTGCCATACTATATCCATTTTCAGAAGATAGATTAAACCGTGTTTTATGTTCAAAGCTTGAAATATTGTTTTTAACCTTTGAAGACAATGACTTGTGCTTTATTTTTATTTAGGGGTATAAAAGAAAAAAAAGCCCTTTTTATTTTTATTTGTTAAACACTTTTAAACCATGTATCATTTCCCCTCAATTCCAACTATTCGCTACTTTGTGTTGGTCTGCCACATAAGTTTCTCAAAAATACTTTAAAGGTAAAATGTGAGAAAATGTACTTCACCAAGCTTGTTTAAAAAGAGTGTTTCTTTCTCCAGGTCTTTCCCTTAGACTACCTCTGTTTCCTCACTCGAGATCTTGGCAGTCCCGAGTGTCAAACTAGACGCCGCCCAAACCTGAAGGCCTCGCTGTCGGTGCCCGCCATGCCCACTCAGAGTGCTCAGCGAAGCAACGCTGTGGAGGACCTGGTGGCACGGTTCAATGAGGTGAGGCGACCACTTGAGAAAACCAGATCTGTAGTTGAGAGTGCTTTATTTTGGCTGATTGCTCGCGTTGATGTAGATTTACAGGAAGTATCCCCTTTATGATGCACATATCTGAACTTTCTGTGTGCGTGTTCTGTGTTTTGATTTTAATAGCCACATGAAGTCATTGAAACAACTTGGCAGCGCCAATGTTTATCTTTGAGGTTCAGGTTTTACAACATGATGTCAGTGTGGATTAGATTATCAAATGCTTTTATAAACATTTTTTTCATGTTGTTGCACAGGGAAAATATTAATAGCATAGAATCACCTTAACAAGTTGAGTGCTTTTAATGATCTCTTGCTTAAAACCCCTTAAAGATGGTGACAAAATACATCTCACATTTGACACTGACGTAAAAGTCCCTCCAGCTGGACCCTCCCTAGTATAGAACCACACAAGTCCATCACTGTAACACAGGATGTGTGTTTATAAGCCCAGTTATTAGGTTGGCTAAACTTTTACTATTGTCTTTGGTGAATTCAAAAATAAATTGTTATAACGATGCTGCAAAAAGTGTTGGAAGAGTACAGATTGATCGGGAGTGATGAAGTCATCTTTAGGTTGCATGCCTGCTCTATCAGCTGGTTTTAATTTAAGTCTGCAAGAAAGGAGACGCAAAATAGTTCTCCAAATGTGAAGCGTGGCCATATATGGGCAGAGTGGAACCGGAGTCGAATGACAGCAGTGATTGTCCCCTTAAGACAGTGATGAAGCCCTGAAGTGGCTTTTTATTGTGAACTCTTAATTCAGATTTGAGAAGACATTTTTTCTCAGTAGTAGTGTATATTATTAGCTGACATGTATAAACATGTTAGGAAATCTTTTGTTTTATAAAGCAAACATTTATGCTCATTTTTGGAGTTTAGGATAGAAATTCGCCATTACTGTTTTAATACCTAAAGGAATTCCTGTTTAGATTGGTTTGTTTTATTTGTCTATTTTAAAACTGAAGAAAATGCGTGACTGTTGTGTTTTCACTGACCCCCCAATGGCTGAAGCTATGGCGACTGAAGCCCCGCCTCCAGCCATGAGTGTAGTGCGCTGAGCTGCTATTAACGTTGCTGTGTTACATTGTCACATTAAACTAATCTGCGTGAAATAATAAAAAATAAATAAAAAACAAAAACATAAATAAATTAAATACTGATAACGTTTGTACTAATGTATAAGCAAGAATGTCTTATTTATGTTTTTATGTCTAAAATGATCCACTGGGATAATTATCTGGACCACAGCCCAGCCAGAACTTATAAAATAAGGCTCCAGGGTTCTGATGTGAAGGGGTGTGGCAGGAGAAGCAGAGAGGAGAGACGCTGCTGTCTGGATGGTGAAGCTCCAAAGTTTGCCTGAAGAAGTTACAATTTTGGGCTTTATGAAAAAGTTTTTGTCTCAGCCATGGCAATAACGAGGACAAGGACTTACAAGCGCAAAACCGCGGACTTTTGACCTTTGAAGTTAGTTTTAGGTTGGATATTGCATATTCGTGCTCCGCAGATTCATCGGGCTCGTCCTCCTGTTTGGTCCGATGCAATCAGTCTGATTACATCAGCTGCTCTCTTTCTGCTCCCTCCTCCTGCAGATACTGGTTCGCTAAAGGATCGTAAATAAATTTCCGAACCAAACACCCTGTTTCATGGTGGTTTTGTTTTGTGTGTTTCGGGGGAAATGTTTGCGCCTCTAAACAGCTGATTTTATGTGTGATCATCTGGTTTAGGATGTTATTACGTACAGCGCTCTGCCTGCATGTAATTCAGAAAGGTGATTTGTCCTTTTTCTTTTCTGTCTGCCTTCAGGCATAAGTTATGACCCGTAAATGGTAAAATTACATGTTTGACCTGCACCGGCCACTGTGGTCCTTACAATTATTGTAGTTGCTCTTGAGTTTTATTAACTTGTCCCTGCACTGTCTCAACGAAAACCTTCTCATTTCTCCTCCTCCCACGGCCAATCAGTGAAAAGCAGTCTGGTCACGTCACATGTTGTCCCTCAGCCCCAGTTGGATCTGCTCAGGAGCAGGGACCAAAAAAGTAGGTACCGTTATGGAAAAAACTGTAATGGAAACACTCGCAAAGCGAGCCGAGTAGGGCCAAATCGAGCCAACGGAAAAGGGGCATAAATAGTTTTGTGGTCAAATTATAATTTCTGGTTTCTGCAAGGCTTTAACTTGCCTATAAGAGCAACATTTCAATTATTTTTCTAACCTTCCTGCCATTTAAGGTCATTGATTATGCTTTGAAACAATCTTTTACCAACAATAAAATAAATACAAACGGGACATTTTAAACTCTCTTTATGATCTCATAGTAGTGATTAAGAAAATTCTGAGGCAGAAGTTTCTGTAACAGCAGCCTCTGTGTGTTTTCCCTCGAGAATGTAACTGTGAGATTTCCAAGCAGCTGCCAACATTACCAAATCCAGCACGTTTCATGAAAGACTTTGGTTTACTCCACTCAACCTTCCTGTTATCAACTGAAATTCTTGCTCTCTCACATTTTAAATGGTTCCTTTTAAATGGCTTCTATGAAAATTGATGTTGTTACCCCAATCTTGTAGCATTAAGATGTGTTCACTGAACTGAAAAGATAGAAGTTTAGAGTTTCTATCTGACGAGTCATCACTCAGGACTGGTCAATCTGAAAATCATCTGAGTTGCGTTCAACAGCTGATTTCTCGAATGTCTCAAACTTAAAGGCGATGCTATTTAGTTTTTAGTTTGGATGAATAAAAATAAGTTATTGCTTTGTTTGTAAATTCCATAATTTTTTGCTCTCTGTTTGGAAATTGAAAAGTTTAGACTTTGTATTTTTAGGTTAATTTTTTAGGATGGAATAACCTTCATGATAATTAATATAATCCTGAACCCAAACGTTTAAGTTGTAATATAGATAATAATGGGGTATATGAGTTATTTTTCCCAAATGATAAAGTTGTAAACCACTGTCTCTAGGATTGTGATCCAATTCATTTTCAGGCCATGTATGGGAGTGAAATTACTGTCTAAGTAAAAAGGGAGAAACCAGCAAGGCAGGGAATGGTGAGAAATGTGGGCCTCTTTGTGAGTCTGTTTTGGGTGTTTAGCTTTGACAGAACCAGTGTGTGCTGCGTTAAATCTGTAATAGCTCTCTATCAACCTCGGTTACATAAGTCATGTACCAAGGAGAAAATGACTCTCAAAGTTCAGCTAACAGATGGAGACAGACAGACTGAAGGACAGACAGGGAGATAGACACATACAAACATCAAAGGATAAGCTTGTACCCGACTCAAGTTTGGCATGTGCAAATGTGTGCGTGTGTGTGTGTGTCATGCTGCTGATTTTAAAAAAAGCTATGATGTGCTTATAAGATGGCTATTGTTTTAAGACACGTTTTAAACAATTTTTCTCTATTTTACCGGTCTTGTGTGATCTTAGACTCGCTTTTACCAGTCTGATATTATGTAATATCTTCTTGTTTCCTGTCTTTTATTTGTCCCGTACAACACTTTTTCTGTCTGGAATATCAGAAGAGTTGCCAGGTCAGTGCACACCCTTGATCTTTGTCAGAACGCCACTTTGCAGATGGTCAAGATGGTTTACATGGTGACTGTAATTTAAACCTCCCTGCTGACATGGTGTTACATTATGTCATGCAGCCCAAAGTGACTGATAGAAGATTTTCATGCATGGCACGCAGTTCCTGCCTCACACAGATCACAGAGGTGTAACAGATAAGAGAGTGTAGAGCAGTGGTGTGTCATTATGCGATGTGAAGTAGAATCTAGAACAACCCTCTAAACCACTGATATTGCAGCACCGTAGTCTTAAGAAGCTCGAGGATAAATTGTCTGTATCTGATCAGTTTCACACCAGGAAGACTAAAAAAAATGCTCTGAGCTCAGAAAAAATAAAATCGAAGATTGAGAAGTGCCAGCAGAAATCAAGATAAAAACACACATGTCATTATTATAGTGAGTTCTAAAAACAGTAAAAACATGACGCTCTGCTGTTTGACAATTATATCATAAATTATAGGCAGCATTAAATTTCAAAGCTTCAGTCTTAATGTGTGTTATAAGTTTCTTTTTTTAGGCTTTGTTTAACTTTATTTTATACATTCAGGGAAATAAATATTTGATCTGTTGTTTTTGTAAGTTTGCTGAATTGCAAAAAGGAAAAAAAAACAAGATAGTATAACATTTTTGTTTGTTTCATTTTATTGTGTAGAGACAGAACATTCTTTTTTTCAATCCTTATTCTTTTGCCCTGAAGTTGAGACTTGCAATGTATCTGCTGCTGAAAGATCACTGCTTTCACTGCCTCCAGTGGCATTTCATGTTTTCTTATTTTACTCGGTTTTACACTGTTTGAAGTTTTGCTCAGATGTCCAAACAATATGTCAGTATTTATGACTGTGGGATTATGATAATTAAGTTTTAAATCTTGAATTTTGAAACAGGAAATCAACCATAAAACTATAAAACCTATAAAACATTACAAAAAAATGTAAAAATTACCAGCTAGACCACCTTATGACCTAAATGTCCTTCTCTTTGAGCCACCCCTTTGTTCTCTGGGTGGTATGTTGTCGGACATTGTCACTTTGAAAGATCAATCCATGAGCTATCATCATGCTTCTGACTGATGCAGCAAGGTTCTCATCTAAAGTGGCGTTTAGATCAAAGGAGGCATGCGCTGGCTGATCCCACCATGGGAGTCAGTGGTGAATGGTTCTGAGCACAGGCCGGTTGAGCCACTTCTAGTCTGAAAACCCTTTAAATGTTTTGGTGTATAGCTGTTCCAGTGGTCCTTTCGATGTAAAGTCGTTTGCAAGAGCAAAGCATAATGCTTCCACTGTGCACATTGTGTTCTTTGGGTCACACTCCAAATTCTTCTGTGAAAAGCTGCACTCTGCCAAGCCTTCTCTGGGTCATTTAGGTGCTCAATGAGAAACCTACGTGGCATCTATAGCAGGGGGCTGCAGGGTTTCAATCCACTAAAGTGTAGTGTGTTACCAGTGGTTTTCTTAATAGCTGTGGTCGCAACTGCCATCAGATCATTAACAAGCTTGGATAGAGTTTCAGACCAAGGGGGGGTTGATGATAATTTTGTTTCATTTTTGAATAACAACAGATACAATTCTCATTTATTTACCAAACGTGAGAATATAAGACCAGTTTACAAGGAAACAAACTGACTAAATCAGCACGGAACCACATTTCTAACTTCGGTGTTCAGAGAAAGTAAAAATCACATTTTATTCTTGTCTTAAAAGGACAAAATATGCAAAAAGTTTGATATTTAAGCCTATATTCTTTGCTGTAAGTGTGTGCAAGTGTGTTCTTTGGTGTCTGTATTTAGTCCTTGTGAAGTCTGACTGTGGTTAGTCGTACACATCCTTACATAAGCCAGTAATAGATCTCTGGGCCAGGGGATGTTTTTACCACCTGCAATGGGGTTAGGGAGTTTCACTCTGTGTGTGTATATATGTGTGTGTGTGTATATGTGTGTGTGTGTGTTAATGAGGCTATAATGCTTGAGGATAATGGCACAAGAGATCAGGAAGCTTTACTGCTGGGGCTGTGTGTCCAACTCAAAGAATGTGACCCTGATCCATATCTGGTTCAACCATCATGTGTTTGCACATGCACAGCTGATGATCATCCCATCTTCCCCTGTCTTGTATGTGTGTGAGGGACATGATCTTGTATATATACTGCCAGTTTGGCCACAGATCTCCAGACAAGAATTGATGAGCACCATCGAGACCACACACAATAAAAGGTTTCAGGGTTTGTGCTATGGCAGCGATTTGTGATGCACCTAGTAACAATCTAGTCACAACAAAAACAAGGCAACCAGAGATATAGCACATTATGTCATTAAATTATCTAAATTAATCAGGAATATTTTCAGTTGAATTGTTATTATGAACTCTTGATTATCTTTTTAGTATCAGGGAACAGCTTGCCTTTCAAAACTCTTATTTACTCATTGAGTTGCAATTTAAAGTGTCTTTCCCCTTGAACCTTTTTTAAATATTTTCGAAACCATTAAGTTCCGTGTATTTTTTGAGCAATTCATAATTCAGGAGGAAATGGAATATGATGCATGATTTTTAAAATAATTTACCAATAAAAATCTGAAATGTGTGGCATACATTTGTATTCAGCTTCCTTTACTTTGATATTCCTAAATGAAATGCAATCACCTGATTAGTCAATATGGCGTGCATTTGTATTTAGTGCCTCCTGAATCTATACTTTCTTAAACTGCCTTTTGCTGAAATTCTAGTGACTTACAGTATGAATCTATTATTTAAAAAACATATACATTAAAAATATACATATAAATATAAACAATATAAATATCGCTGATTCCTCTTTCCAAGATAAATGGACAAACAATTGAAGGGAAACCTTTACCCAACTCTTAGGTCTTTTACAGCGTCTTAACAGGTTTCCTTAAAAGATTGTTCTATATATTCCCATCAACTCTGTCTATCCTTTCTGTCTTTTTGGGAAGCACCACCATGTTTTACTGTGGATTTGGTCTTTAGGGTTATAAGCAGTGTTAGTTTTTCTAACAAATCCACGAGGTATTTACAGAACCAGTCATATTTTGTGAGATTATTTCTTCTAAAGATACTTCATTGCAATGGATTGTATTTAGGGATATCAGAGTGAATGCAGCTGAATACATATGACACCTTCTATTCACTTAGTTATGTTAAAGAATATGGATCCTTTTCCATGTACTTAACAATCACAAGCTATTTTGTGTTGAGCAATTACATACAATCTCAATAAATACATTAAAGTTTGTGGTTGTAACGTGACAAATTTTTAAACGGTTAAAGGGGTATTAATACTATTGCAAGTTGCTGTGTTTGTAAAGTTTTATTATATTATATGTAATATTTTGATTATACAGGTAAGTTCATGGGTGACATGGCTGGTCCTGACAGCTGGGTCTATGGAGGAGAAGAGAGAAGTTTTTTCATATCTTGTCCACGTCGCCAAATGCTGTTGGAATATGGGAAACTACAATGGTGTCATGGAGTTTCTGGCTGGACTAAGGTTCAGTGAAGCTAATACAGCATTTTCACGTTTTTTAAGAAGCGCTGTTTGTTTTGCTAATTTTAGTTTTGGGATTTTATTTTCCCTTGCAGATCCCGTAAAGTGCTCAAGATGTGGCAGTTTATGGACCAGTCAGACATCGAGACCATGAGAAGTTTGAAGGATGCCATGGCTCAGCACGAATCTTCTTCTGAGTACAAGAAGGTTGTGACTCGAGCACTCAATATCCCAGGCTGCAAGGTGAGTTTTATTCTGTGCAGATGATGTTTAGGAAAATGTAACTAATTAACTTTGATTGTGCTGTAATCTTTTTTGTTCTATAGGTGGTGCCATTCTGTGGGGTATTTCTTAAAGAGCTAAGTGATGCACTGGACAGCACAGCAAGCATCATCAGCCTCAAACAATCTCCAGATAACACAGACAACACAATAGAGGTACAACATACATCATCATGTGTAGATAAATCTAAAACATTTAAATATAAAATTGAAGCAGATCTCACAGCTATTGATCTATTTAACAATTGTCTCCAGTTTGTATCTGACTACAGTGGGCAGCACAATTTTATGTCCCGGTCCGGGCCTGATGGGCTACATGTTCCAGAGAAAGAAGCTACCGTCAGCAACATCCTGCAGATTATTAGGTGAGCTGCATCTTTTCAGCCATGCTTTCAGAAACAACAAACATTGTATTTTTGTCTTACTTTCCTCTCTCTGCTCCTCAGATCGTGCAATCGTAGTTTGGAGTCTGAAGAGTCCGACGAAACATCAACCAGTCCATCCTCAACCGGTCCATCCCTCACATTCAGATGCAACTCATTACGGGACCGCTGCCGTAATCAGTTAGTCTTCTTCCTCCTTTTTCATTAAGTTTAATTTTTTTAAGTGTGTCTTTAACTTTGCAGTTTCTGATGTCAGATCTTATTTAATATTAGTATTTATCTTAGGAATTAATTAGAATATTTAATGATTTTTGCAAATGAGTCTTTATACAATAAAGACAGCATACAGATAAGTCTCATTGAATTTCTTTGGAAAGTTATTTTATTTCAGTAATTCGATTCAAAAGTGAAAGTTGTTCATTATATGAATTCATTACATGCAGAGTGATATATTTCAAGTGTTTCATTCTGTGAATTTGGATTATTATGACTTAAAGCTCATGAAAACCCTAAATATTTTCAGAATTTTATTTTGCATAAGTTATTTAGTACAGATACTTCGGCCTATTGAAGAGTATGTTTTCGTATATGTACTGAATAGGCCAGGCTTCCTTTTATCCATGATTTGCTAAATTGGCACTGCTTGCATGACGGTGATCTGCCTGTGTCTCTGCTGAGGCTTTAAGGAAACCCTATTTGCTTTAATAGTGACCTTCAGTTCATCTGCATTGTTGGATCTGTTGTCTCTCTTTTTCTCTTGACAATACTTCATATATTCTCTATGGGGTTTAGGCCAGGTTAGTTTTTCAGCCAATGAAACACAGTGATACCCTTGTCATTAAACCAGGTATGGGAAATTTGGCAGTGTGAGCAGGTGCGAAGTCCTGCTGGAAAATGAAATCAGTATCTCCATGAAGCTCGTTAGTAAAAGGAAATGTGAAGTGCTGTGAAATTTCCTGGTAGACCACTGCGCTGACTTTGGACTTGATAAAACACAGTGGACCAACACCAAAAAATGACATGGGACCCCAAATCATCACTGACTGTGGAAACTTCCAGCTGGACCTTAAACAGCTTGGATTCTGCACCTTTTCTCTCTTCTTTCAGACGCTGGGAGCTTTTTTTCCCAAATAAAATGTTAAATTTATTTTGGTATGAAAAGGAGCACTTTAGACCACATCACAAAAACATTGGTCCAAATTAAGAAGATAGACTGCAGTGTTGCTAGCCAAGTACTTTTTTTCCCTAACCAAGGTAAGAAGTCTCGGGCAATGTCTCAGGAGTGGCTTAACATAACAAAGGCAACAAATACCACAACAAATGCAACACCCATAGCCCATGTTCTGGATTCGTCTGTTTGTGGCGACTCACTGACTCCATCCGTTGCCCACTCTTTGTGAATCTGAATGGGCTTTGCAATCCTCTTGAGGCTTTAGTTGTCCTTATTGCTTGTACCCCTTTTCTACCAAATGGCATTCTTCCACTCACTTTTCCTGTAGTATTCTTGGATGCAGCACTCATAACAGACAATTTCTTTAGCAATGACCTTTTGTGCCTTACCTTTCTTGTTGAGAGTGTCAATGTCTACAGTACTGAACTACCATCAGTCTTTCCAGTGAGTTTTTCTGGTCTTACGTAATATTGTAATTTTCTGACAAACTGTTTTGGTTCTCATTAGCGGTAAGCCATAAACTCACTTGAAGATATATCAATCTGTGTGTAATGAATCCATATAATATTAGTACTGAAGTATTGAAATTAATTTTGTGTTTTTAAGTTAACCACTCCCATTTAGGGACAGATACCAAATTAGATCAACAGGAATAACATTTACTCATGTTTGTATTGTGTTTAGAGGCTGGTTAATATTTACCTGCTGCACTTTTGTTTAAATAAAGATGCACAATTGGTATTAAATGACGTTTTATTCAGTGGAAGCATGACGCATTTGCAGAGATTCATTATGATGTACTTGCAAAGGCAGTAGGAAACAGTTTTTCGCTTTTTCAGTTTTTGTTGGCTGTAGATGTTATTGTTTGGGACTGTTGACCCTTTGTGCCAAAGTTCGGTTTCTAAAATTAAGTTTTTTTCTTTCCTATTTATTCACAATGACTCATGGGCAAAGCGAAAGAATATTGCATTCAGATTTATATCAAAGCTATGATTGCAGAGAATGATTGGCATGGCTGCTCAGTCCTGAGTAAAATCACTATTAATGCCCTGCATAGCTCCTTGATAAACAGGCTTTAATGGATGAGCAGTTCCAACATTTCTTGTTAGTCATTCACCTTTTTTGAAAGTTTAGTATCAAAGTCAAATATAAACTATTTGGCCATTTTTTCATTTCATCTATGACTGGATTGTACTAAATGTTCACCAGCCTCTGATTCTGGTTGAGATTTTTTCCAACATAAACAGCGGTACAAGATAATGGGTTTGTAAAGGAACACATTTGCAGATTGTTATTGAGATGACACTGAGCTCACATAAAACCCTGTTTCACAAAGAAAAAAGATAACAGGCTTGCTTCCTGTCAGGACAGGAAGGAACAGAACTCTGCTACTTCTCAGGCCACATGTGGCAGGTACCTTATAATGCGAGCTGGATTTCAAAAAGTGAAAGAAACAGATTTAATCAAAGTTTTGACATAATACATTGATATACATTTGAATGTTTTCTCTCTTTCCTGTGATCTGGATCTCTTTCACTCTTTAACGTAAGGCAACTGCCATAACCTTTTTGTGTCTCTATTTATTTTCCTTCTCACTCTTCCTTTCCTCCTTTTCACCCTTCCTTTATTATAGTTACCGTTCATTTAGGACAACGCCAGAAACAAAGCGTGTGTTGTAAGTTGTTATAGCTGTTCAATACCAGCTGCAGGAGTTTGAACAGTGTGTGGTCACATTTACATGGGTTCAGTTGCAACTGAAGATTAGGTCATTAAAGGGCATATATCATCATTTGACAAGTTTTCTTTTACAGTTGTGTTCTGCTTCTGGATCACAGTATTTATATTTATTCTTAAGTCTGAACTTGGGAAATATTTAAAAAGGCTTAAAAAAGAAAACTACAACAAAGCAGTACACAGGTGAAAGTTCCCAAAGAGAGATGAGATCATGTAGGGAACACCAAACCTGGGGGTCAATGCATAACACAAATAAAACTTTATTTATAGCACAACATTTAATACGAAGTGCTTTACAAAGGCTAAAAGCAGCCTTAATAGTAAACCTACAAGTACTGTAAATTATTGCTCACAACGCCCACCCAAGACCAAAGTGGTGATAAAGTCTTAGCATGAGTTCATCAGGCGCTGGTTTGTCCAGTGAGGGGGAGGACATAAGGAGAAGTGTTAACTGAGATCCATAGCTTAGAGACCTAACCAACCAGCTCCCTACCCATGGATTTAAAAGTATTCTGTGTCCAGCCCAGTCTTTCTGTAATTTACCATAGTGATAAAACTAATTAAAAAAACTAATACTCTAGCAGCATTTAGATAGATTTTGTTTTCTATTCCAGCATTGTTACTCTGATTCACATGGACACTTGGAGCAGGTGGAGCAATTGCTCCTCCATATTTAGAAGTTTTAGTAGTTTTGCTTTCCTAAACATAATCAGTCTATGTTTCTTTTGTGAGTCTCAAACTGTGCAACCTAACCTCGATAAGTCCATATATAGTGAGTTTCCCAACAGCATGTCATTTGGCCCTAAAAAGTAACTTTGAGCTAATGCTGCAAATGCACATTATGTTCCAGCTAATCATTATGGGCAAACATGCATAAGGACTATTTAGAGAAAACAGCAAGTGGCTTAACTAGCCACTTGGTTAAGCTCAGTTAACTTCAGCCAAGCAACATGTTTTCTGACCTGAGAATCTTTATGTTTAGAACCAACACTCACAGACTTCTCAATGGTCTGGCTGCTGACTCTGCTAGAGCTATACCCCATCAAAGCAGAAAGAACTGTGTTGTTTCCTCCCCCTTCAGCCTTGAGTTGTTATTTTCCTTTAAATCAAGACTCAAACCATTTATATTATCCAATTGAAAGTGTTTCAAATCAACTGTTCTTCATGGGTGAAGAACAGTCCACCCTCCTTACTTTCACAAACAATACCCAGTTTTGCCATAAAGAGGATCTTTAAGGAAAGTAAAGGCCCATTAATACTCATTGTTAAATATGAAGTCCGTTGTTAGGGAGTCGCGGAGGTGTATCCAAACACAACCAATGGAGCAATAACACCAGTAATAGTAAACCAGCAGGCCAGTGTGGCTCCATACATCACATGTGCTGAGCGTGAAAGGAACACAATAAGACAATAAAAGCAGAACTGCTCCATTCTTCCACTGTCACAATGTTTCCTATTGCCTGAAACTTTCATCTGAATTTGGTCAGAGCTGCTCTCTAGTTGCTACATTACCCAACAGCCACGCCAGCTTAATAAATGTTTTGGGCAGTGGTGCTTGAAAATGTTAGAAACGGGCGGACATTTTTACGTGCGTAAAGGGAGCATAAATCTGCTCACTCCATCCTTGTTCTGTGTTGCCAGTTTTAATCCTCCATATGTGGAAGTTCACTTTCTCCTTTTAAAGATGTCTGGCTCAAAAGGCTGTTGTCTCAGAATAATAATTTGCCTTGAAAAACAATGTAGTAACAATTTTAGATTTTTTGGGGATTTATTCTTTGAGGATTTTTATGTTTTAAAGTTCTGGAATATGATTATATTTGCCCTTCATGAAATAAGCAATGACAATTGCATGGTGCTGTATTGCATGTATAACCTAGTAAGTTAAGTGTGTATTTGTTGTAACTGACTTCAAATGCTCCTAGGGCCTGATCTTCAAAAGATTTGCGTGTAGAAAACTGCACGCAAACCTGTTTGCATCAGCAAAGCTGATCTAGAAACGAGGTGGTAATCGGATTGTGTGTGCAAAATCACCGGAACTTCGGATGCAAACTTTTTAGCGTGTCTGCCTTCGTGAATATGCAAAACATATGATAATGACAGGCAGATTAAATCCCTCATTTGCAAATTGGATGCTAAAATCACTTGCTAGCAGGTGAAAAATCACCATTTTAAGGCAGCTTTTCCATGTGGTGACAAAGACTGTATGCTTTGACCTTGTCACTAAACAAAACACATTGCTTTATTGACAGTAATGTTATGTCATTGCAGGGCATTCGGAGCTGCATCAGTTTGATTACATTGTTTAAATGCAAACATATGCCAGGGGAGGGTTTTTTTTATGCAGTACAAAATTATTTTGTGTCACTAAAAAACAATTTAAGCAATCAAACATGTTGTATATCTTTAAAATATTGACAAAACAAACAAAACGAATTTAGTAAAATCACTGGAAAGTCATTTTTTACGTACCTAAATGTTCGATTTAACTTTTTTGCAGGACAGTCATCTGACGCTATGTTTTAAAATTAGCAAAGCTGTTACATACAGATTGCCAACGCCTACAACAATCTGTTTTTATGTTGCTAATATTACGTTCAGGCTTAAATATTGTGGCTGTTTATGATAAACTCGGTAACTCTCCAAAAAGAATTAAAAGATCAAGGGAGACAAATTAATTAACAGACATATTTGTATTTTATATTGTTAATATTGATTGGCCAATTTGTTGCGAGTTACGTCAAGCAAGATAAGAGAAATAATCTCATCAGGGCAGATGAGTAGCACAACAAAAGTTAACAAACTGTGACAGTCCAGAAAAGCAAGGGCCGAACGGAACATAAGAAAAAAATCAGCAACTGGATAATATATTATGATGCTGCGTTACAATCCCTGCATATTTCTAGAAACACAGCACAGGATCTGTTTGCATTCTTCTTGTTCCAACCAGTAGCACACGCAATTTCCTCATTTACATAGGTTGGTCTGCATCTGTTTTGCACCTGTTATCCATTGCATGCGCAATCTTTGAAAATAGCACGCAACAGGCCCACTTATTGCACGTGCAATTTATTTATAGTACACGGAAATTAGCACCTGCCATTTGGGGTCCCCTAATGTCTTATTTGACTGCACCTAATGCCATGCTTTGAAAAGCTTCAACAGTTTTGAAACAATATAAGTTAAATATGCACAGCAACCATGATGTGACATAGGATTTTCATGATAAATCCAATTACATTTATGGAAAGGAAACATTGATAAAATATTTTAAAAAGTAAATTCATGGCACTGAAACAGTTGAGACATATGGTCATAAATTTAATTAAAAAGGCATTTCCAGAATACTCCTTTGCGATTTTGTTGCGCTCTTTTATGACGTCAAAGGGGAAACTCTGCAGGTAAACTGACTGCTGCTAAAATGTTTGACAATACAGACAGCAGCGAAAAATCTGATGTTTCTTTAGATATATTTTAGTCACTATCACAGACAGACGCAGCAGAGTCAGCTGTCATCAGATGGCTGAGCACAAGTGCTGCGCTGTACGGACTGCCATCTAATTCGACCAGAGTGTTTTTGCCGGATGCCGGAGAATGTCCAGAATCAACATGCATGAATCATACCACGCAACAACAAGAAACAGAATGAGCACAACATCCGGATTTTCAAAATAATTCACTAAAGACGGACTAGATCTTGCTATATTAATAAATACACACATATATTTATATATACACGTGTATATATTAGCAGTTGTTTCCATTAGATCAGTTACTGGTTTAACTAAGATATTATAAACTGAGCGATTAAACATTAAATGCACCAAATTAAGCAACAAATATAGCTTTGCTGCAGTCGAACAAAACACATGAAATTGTCTGGATGCATAAAACGAAAAATGAAATAGTTTAACTTCCGCAGAATGAGTTGTTTTGGACTTGCTACCATATTTATTACTGGCTTTTATTGCTTGATCCTGCACTGAATACACTACCTGGTGGTTCATTTTTTTAACTTTATATTAGAATCTTTAGAGAAACATTTATTTAAATATATTGTATGCGTGTGTAGTTTATCTTATTTTAATAATAATAAAAATTCCTGATTATTATTATTCTTAATAACGAAAATAATAATTTCAGATTTTTAATTATTAATAATAACTGCTGATATCTAAATGTACTTTAGTGACAAAGAAGTGTTTTTAACTGCTTAGCCTTGATCCGTTTAGCAACAGCAGTAACTACCTTTTCTTTGGCGATCTTTTCCCATCAGATGCACTGAACAGCGTGGCTCTAGACTCTGCTTCAACATTCTCCTTCGTCTGGAAAATATCCCGACCTCTGACATAATTTTTCCTGCAATCTCAGAGGTTTCTTTTTGAAGCAGTTTGCTGAAATGTACTCCGACCACTCCTGGTTGTGCTTGGTGGGACCAGCTCATCTGTCCCTCGTCAGTTCTCAAGCTCTGATCCAGGCAGCTCTTATCCTCTTCGCTGCAGCAGAATTGTGCAGACTAACGGCTGCTTACGTAGTACTGCTGCCACCATCAGCAATGCACCGTTTTACCATATTCATGCTGTTTTTAACGCAACTTGGCCTCTACCAGAACCGTTTGACGCTCACACATTGAATGAGTGGAGACTTTGGACTTAACATCGAAATATGCCTATTTTGTGTCACAGTTGTATTTGATCAAGTCTTTAATCTTTATATCATGTCATTTACTGCCCAGTTGCTTCAATTAAGTTGTTTCCTTTCAATTTCTACATTTGTGGGAAAAGCGTGTCACTAGCACTTTAAATTGTGTGTATCTACAGGTTCACAGTTGGAGACTTGTCGGACTCTGATGGTGACTTGTCCACTGAACCAGTGGTGAAAGAGGTGGAGTTTCAGGGTACCGAGGAGACGCACAAAGCTTTCAGTCATGGCACGGAGCTCATTCCCTGGTAAGAAATAAACATAAAAATACTGCCCGTGTTGCGGGACATTATTAGATGTTAAATTGTTTCTTTTGTGTTTCTTTTCTAGGTATGTACTGTCATTACAACCAGATGTTCACCAGTTTCTGCTGCAGGGGGCTACGGTCATTCATTACGACCAGGACAGCCACCTCAGCGCTCGCTGTCTACTGCGACTACAGCCTGATAACACAACACTCATCTGGGGTAGATATTCTCAAGTGTTTGTATTTATGCTGACCAAAATAGTGATATTAAAGAGTTAGTAGCTAGACGGTTTGTTGCATATGGACTTTCCAGTAGTATGGTTAACCTTGAGCGATATTTGTTACTCTCAGGAGTATATGATGAGTAATATGAGAATAATATAATGTAACAGAAAATCTTCATTTCCTGGGTTCCTTTATTGTTCTTTAAACACATCTAACATGGAGCTCTCTACTGTAAAACAATATAATTTCCTGTGCCATTATGTTGTAAATGGAGTCTATATTTGTTTACTTAAATTTTGTTTGCCAAGTTCCTTTTATTTGCAACAAAGACCATTTAGCTTGGTTGTAAATGTTTGCAGCTTTGCAGAGCATCCTTAAATCCCTTTCTTTGACTACATTTCCAACATATTGTAAATATTTGTCAGGTAAACCTCAAAGTGGAGGAGCTTCCTCCACAGAGCACCTGCCCGGGTTAGGACACAGCGTGGTGCCTGGGTTAGCAGAAGGCCTGTTGGACCTCGGAGTGGTGAAGGTTTGTTGAAAAAAACTCTCTTAGGAACTTGTTTTGTGTTTGAATTACATGCAACTCTGGTAGTTTGTACTCATGCTGTTTATGTGAATCTGTAGGCAGTGTTTCTGGGCCATCAGGGGGTTGATGTTCACGCTGTTTGTTTGCAAAACAAGCTGAGCCAAATGACGGTGGAGGAAAACGGTCTGACTCTGCTCTACGGTCTCAGCACTACTGACAACAGGTTGGTGTGTGTTTACTACCAGCTCGCTGCAACACTGCTTTTTTGCCAAAACACCTTGCGATGTATTTAAAACTTGAACCAATTTCCTTACTTGTGCTGTCAGACTTCTGCACTTTGTGGCACCCAATTACACTGCACAAACTCTCCATAAGGGCCTGTCAGAGCTGGTGAACGCAACCAGGAAACTGAAGAAGTTTCCCGACCAAAGATTGCAGTGGCTGAGGAGGCAGTATGTTAGCTTGTATCAGGTGAATTCTAAACTAGAATTGTATCCTTAATAACTGTACAAACTGAACTATCGGTATGAATGGTCAATACATTTTTCCCATAAGAGTCTGATGTCCCTCATGATGTACCATGCATTGCCTTGCAGGAGTATTCACCTTAAACCTTTCCACATTTTAGCATGTTAGAATCACAAAAATCTTTTAGTAATTTATTAGAATTTGGGAATATGTCAATATGAGAATTATTAGTCGTGCACTCCAAAAGTCCAGACTTGATGGAGGAGTCACAAGAAGAAAGCCATTGTTGAAAGACGGTCATAGCAAGCTAGAAAACAAATGGTGGAAGGTGCTCTCGTCAGCTGGGACAAAAACCAAACTTTTTGGACTATATTCAAACCACCATACATGCAAAAAATTTAACAGTGCACGTATAAAAGGGGCACAAAATGCCTGCTGGGAAACATGGAGGTGGCAACATCATGTCATTGTGGAGATGGTTTTTCTACACATGGGACAGGGAAGCTGGTCAGAATTACGGAAAAAAAAATGGATGGAGATACAGGGCATTCCTGTACGTCTTTCTACACAAGCCATGGCCCTGTACAGCCCAGTCAAAGCAAATTTACGCATTAAAATGGCCCTGTCAAAGCCCAGAGCCAATCTGATAATCTGTGGCAAGAGTTGAAAACTGATGCTCACGGACGCTGTCCAAAATATTTAGTCTCTGGGCTGAAAAGCGAATAGAGCAAAACTTGTTTCTACAAAGTGTTAACTCAGGGGCGTGGAATTTAATTACCATGTATCATTTTCCTTCTACTTCACAATTTTTTACTACTTTGTATTGGTCAATCCTATAAAATCCCACTAAAAAAGATGTTTGACGAAATGTGAAGAGGTTCAAGGGTTTCTATTGCAAGACAATGTATCTCTGTCTGTTTATATCTGTTCATTCTGTTTCAGGAAAAGTCAATTCTGCTTGGTTTTACATGTCAGATTTATTTCATAATGGTATTATATGGCAACATCTCAAAAAGAAGAATAATTTAGGTTCATCTTTCACTGATCTTACAAATGTTACTTTAACGTATCGTTCTGTTGGTCTACTTTATGTCTATGCAAATTTAGGAGGAAGGCAGGTACGAAGGTCCCACATTAGCCCAGGCCATTGAGCTGTTTGGTGGGAGGAGGTGGAACATGGGCACAGGTGCTGTGGAGAAGCAAAGTAATCAGAAAAACAGTCCACTGAGCATTAATGACAGGTCCAAGAAGAAAAAGAAGGTTCTTGTAAGGGTCAGTACAAAGATGTTTTGTGTGTTTTACCTTTTCCCAATGTATCTTTAACAAATCATGCATAACTCAGATTCACAGTAATTTAACTATAAGTTCAAGTTCAGAAGGCCAGAAAAAACACTTCCTACAATGGAAGTTGCCTATAAAAGCACTCCAGTGCAAATGTTCAGTTTTATTAATGAAAGTCTTGCTGCACGAATTTCAGGGAGACAGTGGGGATGCCACTGATGATGAGATGGTATCCAGGAAGACACGTAGCTGTAAGGAAGGTCTATATCGAAATGGTCCGGAGTTTGACAGCATTGACCAAGAAGATCCAGGTGAGACTTTCTGAACAGATTTAAACTCAGAGAAACGAAAGTAAGCCAGATACAAGCCTGATAAATGTGTGTGGATTCTAACTGGGATTCATTAAGAATAAGAATTCAAAAAATTAATTTTGAGAAAACTATATGTAAGATGTGTTCATCAACTCTGCAGATGACAGCTTCCCTGGACCATTCTCCCTATCATCCAACAAGGGCTCTGGGTTGCTAAACTCTTCCTCATCATCGTCCTCTTCTTCCAGCATGGCCGGGTCTAACCACTCCCGCCCACAATCATCTCCAATCCTGTCAGGAACCTCCAAGTCACAACCAGGGTATAAAAAGCAAAACATAAATAAAAATAACAATTAAGTCCTCACTGGTATATTTGAAGACTATTCGTTTTATTCCGGTCATTATATTTTCTTTCTGTTTGTAATTTGCAGGGCTTGGAGCAGCAGATCGTGGCACGGCAGAGGTAAAGGCTGTTTCAGGGGCTTCCAGAATCTCATGATTTCTGACAGCACCATGGGCTTCATCGAATTTGTTGAGCTTTTCAAGTCGTTCAGGTATCTTTGACATGGATTACTGTTGAAATCAATAAAATACCTCTCTCGCTTTAATATGGAGTTTTAATGCTGTGCTAATGTCCCCTTTTTAGCCTTTCCACAGTGGTTTAAACATGGGATAAAATATAACTCAGCATTCAGTTGTGTCCTGTGCTAAATTTATATACTGTTTAAATATGTTGACAGGAGTATCTAACTCCCTGCTGTTATGTAATAGTTATGTTCTTATCAAATGTGCATAAAGGCAGTCTTCCACAATAAATGTATCTCATAGTTATCATGTTTAGGGACCTTTCAAAAGATTCTGGTCTGTAATTTATTTTGCTTATCAACATTTTTCTCTTTTCAATGAATAGAAAGAAAAACTGTGCCCTGATAAGCATTTCTTGTAACAGTCCTCCTACATTTTCAAGATTGTGAGGTATTCTCTCATCTTCTGTCTACCCTTTTAAATTCTGCTGTCTATATTAACAACCAAGTTAAGGTACTATTTTACTGCCTTCATGGCTCAAGGTCAGAAACAGATTAAATAGATGGGATGTGGAAACATTATAAATGAACCCCTTTTTGAAGTCTAGGGCTAAATAGGAAGGGCTGTTGATGAACTGTACATTGGATAAGTATTTCTACTCTTTGAACTTTTTCACATTTTGTCAAATGTCATTGTATTTTGTTGGGATTTTGTGATTGACCAACACAGAGTAGTAGTAGTCTGGTCCCACCTGACTGGATCACTTACCTTTTTCCACATTTTGCAGTGTCAGCTGCATAGCAAATGGCAAACTCGTCTTTCTTCTGTTGTCTGTCAGTAATGGCTTTGTCTATGCCACTCCTCCATCAAGGCCAGACTTTTGGAGTGCACCACTAATAGTTGTCATGTCAGCATATTATCCCAGCTAAACAGTGGATCTCTGCAGCTCTGTATCCAGAGTTCCTTGGTCTTCATAATGCTGTTTCTTCTCTAATGTTCTCTCACAAACCTCGGAGGCATTCACAGAACATCTGGGTTTATACTGAGGTTACATTACACACAGGCGGATTCTATTAACTTAAAAGGTGACTTTTAAAGGAAGTGGGTTTGAGAATATTTTATTTAGGGATATCAGATTAAGGGGGGTTGAATATAAAGGCATGCTTAAACAAACAAGGAAAGAGGAACAACATTTTAGATTAGACACATTTTCTTCATATTACTGCATCGTGTAACCATGAGTATAATTACTTAACTTTTTTTTTTTAGTTATTTTTTTTTACTCAAATTGCTTTCACAGTTTAAAGGCAATCAGGTTAACTAGTCTGTGAGTCGATGTTCGCAAGAATAGGACTACATTCATCTATTTGTTTTCTCCATAGCATCCGAAGCAGGAAGGACCTGAAAGAACTGTTTGACACCTTCGCTGTGCCCTGCAGTCGCTCTTGTCCAGAATCCTCCCCTCTCTACACCAACCTCAGGATAGATGACAAAGACACAGGACTACAGCCAGACCTCGGTAAAAACAAAAAAATTTTTAATCATGCTTACATACCCTCTTTCTGTCCCAGCTCCTAATCTATTTGTCTGCTCTTCAGACTTATTAACCCGGAATGGATCTGATCTTGGCCTGTTTATCCGGACGAGGCATTTAATGTCAGACAACCAGAAGCAGATTTCAGATGCAATCGCGGCAGCCAGCATTGTGACGAATGGCACAGGGGTGGAGAACGCATCGTTAGGTGTTTTGGGATTGGCTATACCACAGCTCAATGACTTTTTAGTGAACTGTCAGAGAGAGTACCTGAGCTATGATGAGATCCTCAGCATTATACAGGTAAAAGTCTGGAACAGGGTGGAAAACAACACCTTATAGATTACAGAATAAACCCAAGTCACAAGAAACTAAAATTGAGAATTTGTTTCCACTATTTTTTCTCTTGCAGAAATTTGAGCCCTCATCCACCATGAGACAAATGGGTTGGATGTCATTTGAAGGTTTTGCAAGGTATTACACAAAGGACATACTAAACTTGAACCTGGTTAGAAAATACGGTCCAAACAAAACACTAAAACTGGCCACTGTTAGTCATTCCTCTTCAACTTTTCCACATTTTTTCTTGCCACATCTGCAAACAATGTATTTTTTTGGAATTTTAGGTGACAGACCAACACAAAGTAGTACCTGATTCTAAATAGGAGGAAAAGAGACATGTAGTTTTGAATATTTTTTACAAATTAAAATCTAAAATGATTTTTGTGTATATATAGACTTTTGGGGTTAAAACAAACCAAAATAAATATCTATGCCAAGCTGTCACTTTTGTTTGCTAAACTTTTTGAAAACCATGTATAATCCTCCCCTTTCATAGTTCTGCCCTACTCTGTGTTAATATGTGACATAACATGCTATTAAAATACATCAGGGTTGTGGTTCTAAAATGTGAAACTATTTAAGAGGTATGAATATTTCTGCTTTTATTATACAATACTTGGTTAAAAATCTAATATTAAATTGTTTCTCTCTGTCTGGACCAGGTTCCTGATGGACAAAGACAATTTTGCTTCTCGTAATGAGGAATCTCAGATGAATCCAGAGGAGCTGCAGTACCCTCTGTCATATTACTACATTGAGTCTTCTCACAACACCTACCTGACTGGCCATCAGCTCAAAGGAGAGTCCTCTGTTGAGCTTTACAGCCATGTAAGACACACTGTTAAATATAAATTTCACCTAGAATGTCAAGATCTTCAGCTTTTTATTTCAGAAGTTCATTTGTTTTTGTAAATGCTGTGATATTTAGGTTCTGCTTCAAGGCTGTAGGAGTGTGGAGTTAGACTGCTGGGATGGAGATGACGGCATGCCAGTCATTTACCATGGACACACACTCACCACTAAAATTCCCTTTAAGGTTAGAAAACATTCATGCATATTATAATTGATTTAAGACATATCATTCAATGACTTGCTTCAATTTCCTTGACAACAGAGGAACTTGACAAAAGTCTGACTTTAGAACTATTTTACTAGTTTATTGAGTTCCTGTTGGTGAATCTTATTTAAATCTAATCTTATTTAAATCTTTATTTAAATCTAATTTCTCAGATATTTATTTTATTTTATTTATTTTATTTTTAATTTGAAGCTGTAACCCAAATAACAGTTTCAATAAATTCTGATTTAGTTTTATTTGGAGTGCTGTTTGTAAGAAGTCCTCTTTTATTGACCCCTCAGGACGTGGTGGAAGCAATAAATCGGTCTGCATTTGTCAACTCTGACATGCCAGTTATATTGTCCATAGAGAACCACTGCTCCCTTCTGCAGCAGCGTAAGATGGCTGAAATATTCAAGGTATGACGGGACGCTATGTCTGAGACCTTTAATAATTTTTTTTTTTTTTTTGATACCTGAGTAGTAACCAAGACTAAAAATATTAACATTTTATTTCCATTAATAGATACATACAGTACGGGTCAGAATTTGAAATACTGTCATCATTGGCATGTATGTCATATTAATTTTGGGCTTTTAATGATGCGTTTTATTATACAACAAACAGACGCGGTGAATTTAGATTTTTTTTTGTTGAAATTTCTATTATACACAATGGGTCAAATATATACATACTGATATGTAGTTAAATGTTGTTTGGCATTGGTAGATCTCATGTAATTAGTTGTTTGTTTTTTTTTTTGCATGCAGCCTGTTTTTGAGCAATACAGTTTAGGGCTATTCCAAGCTTAACATTATTCTGTTGTATACCAAACAGTTTAGATGTGTTTGGGTTCATTGTTCTGTTGGAACACCCAAGTGTGTCAAAGTTTCACTCATCTGACGCAAACTGTCACCCTCTGACAAAAGTAAATTAGTTAGAATGATCAAGACCAATCCAGGAATCACCAAGGCTGAAGCCAAAACAGTAAGCACCTGCTGCTAATTCAACACTATTAACATTCATTGAATTTGAAGGTGCCCACATGGACAGGCCACATGTCTTCTTGTGATAGGTTTTATCGTGATAGAAGACAAAAACTGAAAGGTTTGGCCACAATGTCAAGAAGAATGTTTGATGGAGTTGAGGTAAGGCTGTCAAACCTAAAAACACTGTAGATACTGTCAAACATGGTGGCGGCAGCATTATACTGCAGACTGTTTCGCTTACGTTTTTATTACTTGGTTGCACAAAGTGGGTGGAATAATAAAGGCTTATGTCCAGTTTCATCATTTTTCTTCAGGACAAGAATGGATGAAACAGACAAACATCATTTTGACTTTGTTTCTTGTTTTTAAAATTCAATCAATTATTTTGATGTATGATCTTACTATGTTGGACAAAGAATTGCTCAAATGCAACATTAAAAGCCCCGATTTATGCCAATAATGAGTGTATCCAGGTTTCTGGCCAACCCTGTATATTACCACAGTTATAACCCTTAATGAAATATGCATCCTAGGTTGAGCTAGGTTTAGCTTTAGGGAACTCCAGACACCTACAGTTGTCCTCAATGGCAATTTGTTTAAACCTTTCTTAGTCATGATCTAACATTTTACATATGTTTTCAATCATCAGCTTTTTTCTGCTGTTATGAACATTAAGCTTGCAGTCGTCTGAGCAGAAGCTTGATTGTTCTAATCTTCAGCTAACTGTCCACTCTAAGTCGTGCACGTCCAAGGAAATACATCTAAATCGTGGAATATCATCATGCTTTCATCTAAGAAAACTTCACATCATTTCCTCCTCCTTGGAGACCCGCTCCTAGCCATCTTGATAAATTGCAGCCTTTCAAGTTCAAACAGCTCTGTGCCCCTTGGCAGCTTACATCACCATGGTCTTGTTTGTTTTACTTGCAGTGTTTTGAATTGATAAAGACACTTTAATTTTCTACTTCAGATTTTTACTTCCATCCTTTCCACATGACACATCTTTTCAAATGAAAAGATCATGCTTATGTCATCCATCATATTTGAATGGTTTTTCCATTAGACCGTGTTTGGGGAACGTCTCGTGACCCGCTTCCTGTTTGAGAGCGACTTCAGCGATGACCCTCACCTGCCATCCCTGCTGCAGCTGCGTGGGAAGATCCTCCTTAAGAACAAGAAGCTCAAAGCTCATCAGGCACCGGTGGACATCCTCAAGCAGAAGGTTGGGATAAAACATCTCCCATCCACATGTTTGCATAATTTATATTTCCTAGAAGTGTTTCTGCTAAGGAACCTCCTGGTTGCTTTGGTTTATTATATATTTAGCACCGGTGATCATTTAGAGTGCTGTGAGACATGAATAATAGATGCAAATGTACTCAGATCAATGCAGTGTTTCTATTTAGCGAAAACAACCATTTAGACTGTGCATCTTCTGTGGATAACAGCTTTTATGTTTAAAATGCTCAGAGAGGCATAGATCATTCTTCTGTTACTGTCCATGTATATATATTTAAAAGAAATTTTTAAACTCTTTCACAGGCTCACCAGCTGGCCCACCTGCAAGCCCAGGCAAGCAACGGATCACCAGGGCTTTCTTCCCCTAACAGCCATGCCAATGAGGAAGAGGAGGAAGAAGAAGATGAATATGACTATGATTATGAGTCTCTATCAGATGGTGAGAATAACTGTGATTTGAAATGGGGAAAACTAACTCCAAAGCTGGACTCAATAAAAAAGGTCCAATGGGATTTCAGTGTACTCTCGAACTTGAATACTCCACTTAAACTTTATGTTGTTTCCTTTCATTCACTTTCTGTTCACAACTTTATTCTGTCCTTCCTCTTTTTAACAGCTTAATGTGTTTTGTTGACACTTTTTTCTTTTTTGTTTCATTTTCCTTTTTTCTTGCATTGTTTCCACTTAGCTGATGTCTTCACATCCTCTACAGCCTCATATGGCCTTGAAGGTAAATGCCCTGATGTGCCTCTTTGAGCTTTAGTGTTTTTTCTGTAATTGTTGTGCAGTGGAAGCTGGTCTTCTTTCTGAAAGTTTGTCTTTCTTCTTGAGAAAGAACCATCAGTCTTTTGTAAAATACAGAGACTTGCAAAAGTATTTATATCCCTTAATCATTTTTTCCATTTTGTCCCATTACAACCACAAACTGTCATGCATTTTGTCAGTGTTTAAAATTATGCATCAAAACAAGATACTATGCAATTGTGAAGTGAACAATTCTAATTTCTTAGCAAAAAAATCTCTCTTGAACTCTGATACCCCTAAAAACAGGGAGTGCAACCAGTTGCATTCAAAAGTTACCATATTAATAAAAAGGATCCAAATGTGTTTAATTTAAGTTCAGTATAAATCTAGCTATGATGTGAAGGCTTCAGAGGTGTGTTAGAAAACATTAGTGAACAAACAGTATCAATAAGACCAAGAAACACAGCAGACAGGTCAGGAATAAAGTTATTGAGAATTTAGATTATAAAACAATATCCTAAGCGTTGAACATCTCACAGATGCTAAATCCATAATCTGAAAATGTAAATGTATGGCATAACTTCAAGATGCCCAACATAGCCATCCAGGTAAACTGACAAGCTTGGGATGAGGGGCATTAATTAGAGATGCAGCCTAGAGTCCCATGGTGACTCTGGTGGAGATTTAGAGATCCATAGCTCAGGTGGAAATGTTGTGCACTCCATAACTTTGGCTGTCATAGAAAAAGTAGCTAGAAGAAATCCATTGATGAAAGAAAGGTATCTAATGTCCTGTTTCTATTTTCCCTTAAGCTAGGCACTGGACACTGTAAACATGTGAAAGTAGTTGGTCTGGTCGCAATGCTGTGCACCATTTATGGTGAAAAACCACCTCTATATAATACACTAAACCCACCTTAACATAGTGAAACATGATGGTGGCCTTATGATGCTGTGGGGATGCTTTCTTCAGTAGTGACAGGAAATAACTGGATTCTATGTAGGGATATCAGAGTAAAAGGGGCGGAATACAAATGCAAGCGACACACTTTGAAGATTTTAATTTCTAAAAAAGTTTTGAAAACTTTGTGTATTTTTCCTTCCACTTAGCCATCTTGTTTGTTGGTCTATAACAAACAATACTAGTAAGAAACATTCAGGTTTGTGGTTGTTACGTGGCAAAGGTTGGAGGGGGTATGAACACAAAAGATCAAAAGCTGCACAAAATACTTCATTCAGATAATTACACTAAAACTCTAGTGTGTTTTAACAGGATACTATGATTATCTGGTGACAATTGACTCTCAGTGCTTTTATGCTACTGCAGAATGACTACAGACTAAAACACTGGCATAAAAAAGTGCATTAGTGATTATTGCTGTTATTGCTGCTTGCTTTCTGCTTGTGTGGAGCAAAGGTCTTGCTCTGCTGTATGTAGCTTTCTGGCATGGGAACCAGCACATCAATCTGTTTCATAGTGACATTTTTTTTTATAAGATTTGATGTTTGACAGTAATAGAAAATAATGTGACGCAAACAGGTTGAACTGTCAACCCCTCCTGCAACACATTTCCAATCTCCTTAAACATGAGCAACCCAATATTTGCAGATTGTACAACACCTCAGCTTAGAGACAACTGTTTGTTGCTTTAGTTCATTATTCAGTGACATCAGAATTGTTTGCTGTTATGTACCGCTGCTGTGCAACCACTGTGTAGTTTCTGAACATTGGAATCTTTATGTGCTGTATTTATTAACGCTTTTGTCCACCGCAGACCAAATATATGTGAACACTGCGTGTAGAAAAATCTGAGACTTTTTTTCTGCCTTAACACATTCACCAAACATTGATCTGAGCTTTCTTCAGGTTTCTTTAAGACTTTTTTGTTTGGACTACCCACGTGAAGCGGCCTCATCTTCCTGCAGAATAACAGCTGTATAAATGCAGTGCCGTGTTTCTTCCTACTGTGCACATCTGTATTGATTAGCCTTAAAGCATATGTGTATTAGATCACAATCAGATGTCTATCGATAAACTTTACAGTTATCAAAGCATAATGCTGCGTGTAGAGTTACTCTTTGTCCCACAAAGATAAGATCCCCCTTCCTCCTTCCCTTCATACTGTATTTGTCTGTGACCTCGCCAGGGGCTGGGCAGACTCATCAAGGAAACAAAACAAAGCCATCTGGTTTCTCAGGCCCTGCACTGCCCCTGCACTGAGCAACAAACCAGGGGAAACTACCCTGTCTTGGTCCCAGCCCCAGCACTGCCCTTTGCTATTCCCTGCTCATCCCTGTCTGACAAATGCACCAATCATAGACCTTTAGTAGGCCAGTTTTGCTCTTTCTGCAAGACTTGCACAGAAATATTAACCAATACATTTAGCTGAATCAAGTAAACAATGCTCCACCCTGTTACATTATAAGGTTTAGTACTGACATCAGCTGGCCCTTCAAATACAAACACTTCACTTTTAATTTGGCAATTCTGGTTGAACAGTAGCTCCCTCCAGTCACACTTTGGCCCACCTCTTCAGCTGCTGTCTGCAGCCTGACATTAAACATCATCTTGGTTGCGAAACCATTTTCGAAGAACATTCCAAATGTTAGGAATCAAGTTTTTCCAGATATTAATCCTTCAAGCGTTTAAGCTTATGTATGTTTTTTCCTCCTTCTTTACTGTTTTTGGCTTTTATTTCTGTGTAGGAGGAAAGGGATAATACAAACAAACCCCTGCTGTTGCTTCTCTTTAGAGTTAGGGGATATTGTTTTGAATGTTTCTTTTCAAGCTGGCATCTTTGTGAGCTTTTGCTTCAGAGATGCTTGTAAGCCCCTCTAAGTCGAAAGGATTCTATTAGTTAACTCCGTAGTAAATTGCTTTTAAATGGTTTTCTAATGTACACTAGAGCTATCCAAAATTTTTATACGCTGTCGTTACTTTAATGTTATTGCGTGCAATCTCAATTTCAAAGCACTGTTTGGATATGCTAAACTAATAAAGTGTTTTGCCCCTTCACAGATTTCTTCTGTTTTTGCTTTTTAGACACACTTAAATGCTTCCACTTAGAGACAACTTCAGGAAAATAAACAATGATTTCATTTAATAAGGGAAAAGCTATTCAAACCAATATGTCCCTATGTAAAAAATAATAATTATAATTGCCCCTCTAAACTTAAAAATGCTACCACAGATTTGGGATAACTGTCTCTGAGTCTTCAATTTGCTGTGGAGAAATTTTGGTCCACTTTTTTTGTAGAATCATTTTAATTTTGTCACATAGGAGAGTCTCTGTGGATAAACTGTTTAAGCACATGCCACAGCATTTCAATTGAACTGTGGTGTGGAATTTGACTGGGCTATTCCAAAACCTTTATTTAGTTTTTGCGCCATTCTAAGGTCCACATATTGGTGTTCTTTGGATCATTGTTGCATAAGTCAAGAGGGCTTGAGCTTATGGTCATGGCCTGCGTGTGGCTTGTGAAATTAAACTCTGCTTCCTAAAAAAATGTACTTAATCACACTTTATTCACTGTTTAACAGGAAGAGCGATTACTTTAAATCACTCAATTCATTCCAATTCAAACTATTATAGACAGATTGAGATCCAATCACATACACTCCAAATAAATTAAAATTAATTTGCAATGCAGCCAGAGTCAGTTCATCAGTTAATGCCACCTTCTTTAAAGGAATCTCTTATTGTGAAGCATGGGGTGACAAGAGGAAAGGAACAACTTGTAAGAACTAGTCAAGTCAAGTTTATTTATGTAGCGCTTTTCAGCAACAAGGCACTCAAGGCGCTGTACATACGGAAAAATTTTACAATGATACAGAAAATCAAACAACAGAGGTAATTAAAAAAAATAAAGAGAATAGAATGATGGATAAGAAAACGAAAGGAAAATTGGACTGAAGACTTAATAATGTTTAGATTACACAATCAAAGGACACTCTAAGCAAATACGTTTTTAATCTTGATTTAAAGCAACTTAGGGTTTCAGTGCTTTTACAGTTTTCTGGGAGTTTATTCCAGATTAGTGGAGCATAAGAACTAAAACCTGCTTCTCCATGTTTGGTTCTGGTTCTGGTTCTGTGTATGCAGAGTAGATTTGAGCCAGAGGACCTGAGAGGTCTGGGTGGTTGATACACTGACTGTAATGTGTTTTGGTGACTAGGCTTAGTGGAAACAGCCATCTGCCTCAACTGGCTAGTGGTTGAGAGGAGAGGAGGGTAACAGAAAAAAACATGGAAGCACTAAACCAGGGGTACTTTCTATAGAAAAAAAGGAGTATACATAATTACTGGCACAAAATGTCCCAGTGAATGGCTGCAATGGGGCAAAGAGACACAACACTGAGTAAGGGGCGATATCTATGAAAATAAATAGTTTGGCCAAGGTTTTGTCCTGCAAAAAGATACATCTGTACATAGTCACTGAGTCAGCGGTACTTTCTATGGAAAAGAAAAAGAGTACACAGAGTTATTAAGAGCAATGCCTCAGTCAACAGCTTGTTTTACAAAACATTTCCATCTTAAACCCACAAAGACGAGCTGCCTCTGAGCTCTCTCTACCCATTCTAAATCACAAGAGAATCGGGTGATATCCCGCACAGCTGTGAATTTTAAAAAGCAAACCTGACAGTCCAGAATGACAGGAGGTGTGATCATCATTGTCGTCGACACCACCCTTGAAGTGTTTTGTGAAGATGCTGATGACTCTTTCAGGTTTTACTTTCTGCTTTAGATATAATAAATCCAGCCTTGCCTGCTGTGCTGCTTTATATTCAGGGTATATCTTGAGAGATGTGCTGGGTGTGCATTGAAGATACTCAAATTTATATACAACTTCATGCATACTGATTTTCATGTGAGCCCAGCTGGTGTAGATTCTGTTCCTAATTAGAAAGAAGGGCTTAAATACAAGTTTGTTTGGGTGCTAACTTGCTTGATTTTCAGGTATCTTTTATGATGATGATTTCCTGTTGACAAAGTCGGTCCTTTAAATAATCCATTTTCATTTGATCATCTGCATTTGTTCAATCACTCATACCAAAAGAGTTGTTTTGTACTGCTTGTTCCAAAATAATAAAGGAGATCGAGTCAAGTAGTCATTTGCTTACAGATGAGTCTTCAAAGTTTAAAAAATAGATTTGATTAGGTTTCATTTCTCTAATATTCTGTTTTATTTTGCAGATAACATCCTGGATGACAAACCTGATACTAAGAGCGCAGCAGACAAAGAGGAGCAAAGTGTCGATGAAATACCGAAGAGGACGAAGAAGGCCTACAACATGATGCAGAGCAAAGGAAAGGTTAGGATCCTAAAGTGGTAAACCAACTTACTCATTTATTATTTTTTCTTTACTGTGCTGGTACAGTATTTCAAATAAAACAAATAGTCAGTATGAGTTAAGAATAAAAGTGTAGTTCACCTATGGACCTTAATTCGAATACATTTGAATGTTAACCTACTTGTATTTGTTGTTTATCTGTAACTTAACTTCGTATTTTTTAATGTTTGCCTGAACCTACAGGTGTTTGACATGGAGCTGGGTGAGGAGTTTTACCTTCCTCAGAACAAGAAGGAGAGCCGACAAATAGCCCAGGAGCTCTCTGACCTCATCATCTACTGCCAGGCTGTAAAGTTTCCTGGTATGGTTTTACTTTTCAGTCTTCTCACCCCAGAAAATTATTAGGTTTCTGGTACACGTCTTCTCTTTCAATCTCATTCTGCATTTCCCTGTGAAGTTATCCCTGCTCTCCTGGTATTTACAATAATGTTGCATTTTCCCAATGAGGGATGATTCAATTATATTCTATTCATCTAGATTAAGATTTCATTTGCATTCTTGCTTTTTATGTTGTTTCAATAAGTAAATAGTACTCTTTTTTTACAATTCTTTTACTATCCCACAGTTAACACCCACTAAGCTCATGATTCCCCATCCCCCCTTGGGAAAATGTGGTCGCTTTATTATGCTTCGGTTTTCTGTAGAACATGTTCACACCACAGTTAGTTTTACTGCGCTGTAAGAAAATGTTTTTAAAATGTTCTTCTCTCCATTGTAGGTAAACTAAATTCTAAGGCTCTTATCTACTCTTACTCTCCACTTGCCTCCTCCTTTTAGACTTAAGAGTTTAACTTCAATAACTTGAGTTTATCCTCAGTTCCTCAGACCCGAACGTTTGACTTTGTTTTTGTTTAAGCTTTCATGATGTTGCTTATTTCATCTTCAGAGGAATCTGTCTTCATTCCTCACTGCAATGTATCTCAAATATTTTTAGTGGGCTCTTTTATGTCTGAATCCCTGTTCTGTAAATGACATATGCCCTGATAAACCCGCCTATGTTTCCACTGGTATTTTATTTGTGTAGTTTCCAGAGACTAGGATATGAGAAAGGAAGCACCATCATTGGCTAAAAGACAGTGGATCCAGTGCTTTCCTGTGCCGTCCCGAGTGTTCACCCTAGGCCCAAAACTGTGCGCGAATATATAAATCACATAAAATATTTAGCATTTATTAAAAGCCAACATGTTTTATCTGACATATTGAATGTATTTTGATCAGTTTTAATAACACATTTAAACACGTTTAGTGTTATGCTCCATTTTCTGCTATTCCTCACGTTTTGAGATAATTAGTATGGGCTGTTATGCAAAAAAAAAAAAAAAAAGAAATCAGAAAACAAACAAAAATAAGAATCCACTTTGACTCAAATCTGAGTGGGAAGAATTTTCATAAAATATTTATTTTTCAAAACAAATTTAAGGCCAAAGTGAGACAACAAAAATGATCTCACCAGGCAGATTAGACTGGTGAAAACTATGCTTGTGGTGTAGGACTCCAAACTGTAGAGAAGTGTGCACACTTCGAAGATACACATATGGGCAGGTTGCTTGGACACAGAGGGAATTTGACTAAATCTAGTTGTCACATAGTCAAAAAGAACCCCGGGCCTTGTATCTAACAATGAGGAGGCAGGAGGAAGATAATCAACCACAGGGTTTATATTGTAGTTTTACAACAGTCACAATCTGATTCGCAGAAAACTACCTCAGGCTTCAGATCCTGTTTGTCATCAGCTCAGTGTGAACTTAAAAAGAAATCTGTTCTGGGTTTTGTGTGCATCAGTTCTTCTGTACTTGGTGAAATCCATGTGCTGCACTGAGTACAGCACAAGTATAACATTTTTGAGCAAAATGACACAGAAGGTGATGCACTGCATTTGTTTTTTCACAAACCCCTCTTTGGCTTAAATTGCCTCATACTGCTGACAAGCTGATGAAACTTTTATTTGACATTTTGTCCTCCACAATAAGGCTAAAACTCATGGTGAAGTTGTAGAAACCTCCCACATTTATAGGGAAATTGCCCTAGATTTTGGGGAAACCATTGCTCGTCATGCTGATATCTTGGCAATATTTTTGTTAAAGGACTTCCTAGGCAGAAAAATAGGATGCTATGAGGACATCTTAACCCGGTGTGAGAAGGTGCGAAGAATGAAGAGAGATACCTATGGTTCACTGTTTATTGTTAAATATGTCCCTTCTGTCTCCCTCTTATGTATGGGGATGCAGGTCTGTCTACATTGTCTCCATCTGGCTCCGGTAGAGGGAAGGACCGAGGAAAGAGCAGGAAGTCCATATTTGGAACAGCTCCTTCTCGCTGTAGCGCAACGGGGGAGGTCACAGCTCAGAGCCGCACCCCAGGAAAAGGTATGCAGAGAAGAGAGTTGCCCCCTGATTTAAAATTAAGCATTAGACCAAACTATCATTAGCACGTGTGTTTTTAAATTGAAAAGAACATTTAGGATTGATTGGATTAGTGTGTTTGAAACTACTCTAAATATGCTGATTTAGATAGTTATCTTTGCCCATTCTGCAGGTGGATCTGAACGACTTAGCTGGGAGGAACAGCAGACGTCGCCCATGCTCAACCCTCCTACGTCGCTCAGCGCCATCATCCGTACACCGAAATGCTACCACATCTCGTCCGTCAACGAGAATGCAGCCAAGCGACTGTGTCGGCGCTATTCTCAGAAGCTGATCCAGCACACGGAGTGCCAGCTGCTCAGGACATATCCAGCCGCTACCAGAATCGACTCCACGAACCCCAACCCTCTGCTCTTCTGGCTGCATGGAATACAGCTGGTGGCGCTCAACTATCAGACAGATGGTAAGAACATTGTGTTGAGCGGAATGGGTACATTTCAGCCAGAGAACATACATAATACAGGTGAAATGCCTTCTACTCGATAAGATACAACTTGGCTTGATCTTTTTTACATAATAGTAGGTCTTTAAGTTTTCAGCATCTTTGCATTGCTTCAAAGCCTTTAGGTTCAGATAGTGCTACATTTAGGAAAAAGAAGCAATCAGAAGTCTCTTTTAATGCTTTTTTATGAAATTGTTAATCTCACTGTACTCCACTTATTTTACTTATTTTTCTATAAAAGTCTTAGTGCTTTGATCTAGGTGTCCTTGTCATTCTGTCTCTGTTTTCTTGTTTTTTGCTGTCTTGTTTCTATGCAGTGCAGCTGCAGTCTACAACCACATTGTTTGTAACTCTGATATCTGTGATTTTATCAAATCATTTATTTGAAATTTCACCAGAAACACAGTTAAAGCTTCATGCAGTTTCTTTAACTATGGAACCAGAAAAGGGATTTAAAAGGTTACAGTGTTGTAAAAATGTATTTGCCCCCTTACAGATTTTCTACTTTTACTTTTTTGTACCACCCTTGAAAGCAACTACTGCTATCAAGCATTTGCGATAACTGGCCATGAGTCATTTGCATCGCTGTGGGGGAAATTTGGCTCGCTCTTCTTTGCAGACTTGTTTTCATTAAGCTACATATGAGGGTTGGGGTAGCTCATGTTCCATCATTTCATTATTATCTGAGCCTCCCCAAACTAATATTCTGTTTTTTTTCTTTGAGCCGCCCAGAGTTAGACTCACTGGGGTGCTTGGAAATATTGTCCTGCTGTATAACTTGTATTTGCTTGAGCTGGTCACAAACTGATACCGGGACATTCTTCTTCAAGATGTGCTAGAGAGCAAAATTCATGGTTAATTCAATTTATAGCAGTAGTTGCCTCAAAACTCTCCCATTGATGCCATTTTTTTTTTTTTTTGTTTGATTTGAAACATTTAATGTGACAAAAAACAGACGAAGTCTGTAAAAGGGAGAGTAGTTTTTCTGAGCATTGTTTTTTGTCTTTTTTAAAACAGTTCATTTTTAGTCATGGCTATATCAACTTGATTAAAGCAAAAATTCATCCTTGATGAAAATAAATGTGACACACATTTGCTTTTCATAATATCTCACTCTAATGCAGTTTGAGAGAATGGCATTGTTAAACTCACTGAGACAGTCTCATCCTGTCATAAGAGTAGTTTACATGCTGACCACATTCTGTTTTCGTGAAAAATCCCTCAACCTCCTTAATGTCAGCCAAGACTGTTGCCTTTTCCCACAAACTGTTTCATGTCAGTTCCTCCTACACCTTTGCTATTTGTCCTGCTACTTCTTTGTGTTAAACGTTTTGTGTGTTTTCTCCTCCTCAGATCTGCCTATGCAGTTAAACACAGCGTTGTTTGAGACTAATGGTGGCTGTGGCTATGTCCTGAAGCCTGCGGTGCTTTGGGACCGTAGCTGTCCACTTTATCAGCAGTTCTGTCCGACGGAAAGAGATCTGGAGAAAATGAGCCCAGCGGTCTATTCCGTCACCGTGAGTTTAAACATTACTCACAATCACCTTCTCATCATTGAACATTTTCTTTCCTCAGTTTATTCTCAATCCTTCCTGCATGTTTCACATTTAATAGAACAAACTGTTGAATTTCTTGTAATTTATTTAAATGCAAAACAAATCTTTTTTATGGCACTTTTGATATCTTCAACCAACATACCTACAACAATCTCTTAATGAATTTGCCTATACATACATCAAATCTTACTTTAGGATCTTCCAGTGGATATGTTTATTCCGGTGTCCGTAAAGTAAATACAACCAAAACTCCTGACTGTATTGCCTTCTTTGGATTAAGATGATGCAGTTGGCCTTTTTCGAAGTTGTTGCTGATGTTAATAAAGTATTATTTGCCAGCATTCTTTTAGCCTGGTCGTAAACACTGATTTACCAGAACAAAGAGTATAAACAGGAGTGACTTGACACAAAAATCACAGTGTATGGCTGTGTGGAGGTCTAAAAAAAGGTAAATCCCTTTTTGCAGGTCAGAGTGATCGCAAAACCAGGACTTTCAGACCTACCTGTTATGTAGTGCCTAATGAAATATGTAGGAAACAAATGACAGTGTCTCACATTATGCTTTCCTCTCAGCTGGTTTCCGGACAGAATGTTTGTCCGGGTAACAGCTCCGGCAGTCCCTGCATTGAGGTAGACGTTCTGGGAATATCAGTCGACACCTACCACTTCCGTACCAAACCCATCCACCGCAACACCCTCAACCCGATGTGGAACGAGCACTTTCAGTTCACTGTGCATTTTGAGGAGATGTGTTTCCTGCGATTTGCCGTGGTGGAGAACAACAGCTCTCAGATCACTGCACAGAGAACTCTGCCCCTGAAAGCCCTCAAACCAGGTTGGAGTCAAACACACCATACAAGTAATAAAATGAGAAATCTAAGATGTTCAGTGCCTTGCAAAAGTATTCATACACCTTTTACAATTTTCTTATGGTAAAGTCAAAAATACCAATGTATTTTATTGGGATTTTAAGTGACAGACCAACAGAAGGTATAGTAATTGTAAAGCCGAAGGAAAATGATTTGTTTTACAAACAAAAATCAGTTTGGCATATGGCAGCCAATTGAGTTAAGCCCCCTTCAGATTGATACCCCTAAATGAAATACATTGTAATAAAGCAATTAATAATAGTTTGTGTTTTATTTAATCTAAGTATAAATTCAGCTGTTCTGTGACCTCAGAGGTTTGTTAAAGAAAATTAGTGATGAAACAGCTTCAAGAAGATAAAGAAACTCAGCAGAAACGATCAGGGATAAAATTGTGAAGAGGTTTAAAGCAAACCTATGTTATAAAAAAAAATATAGCAATATAGCATCTCACAGAGCTCCGTTTGGCAAAACTGCAAACCTACCAAGATTTCAACCCAACCTTACAGGCTGTGCAAGGAGAACATTAATCAGTAAAGCAGCAAATAGGCCTATGGTAACTGTGGAGGAGGTGTAGAGATTCACACATCAGGGCAGAGAATATGTTGGCACAACTAATAATCTTTACCGCCTCAACCTGGTTATTATTGAAGAATAGCAAGAACAAATTCATTCTTAAAACAAAGCCACAGGCAGTTCTATTCAGAGTTTGTCAAGCCATCTACACCACACAATTAATCTTTTTGTACTACATGCAAAAGTGTAGTGGAAAACTAACACTTCACATCCATCTGAACACACCATCCCCACCATGGAATTTGGTGTTGGTGGGGAAATGCTTTTCTTCAACAGGAAGAGGGAAGCTGGTCATAGTGGGTAAGAAGGTGGATGGAGGACATTTCTGGAAGAACACCTGCTGAAGGCTGAAAAACACCTTGCAGCAGAATGACCATAAACATACAGCCAGAGCTACAATGTATTGGTTTCCATCAATACATGTTCATGTGTTAGAATAGCCCAGTCAAAATTGAGATCTAAATCTAAATGGCAATTTAAAATCCCAGTAAAAAACACACTGAAGTTTGTATTTGTAATGTAACAAAATGTGAAAATGTTCAAGTGATATAAATGCTTTAGTAAATATATAATTTTAAGGAAGAGTATATCCAGTCAGAATATCATTTTTGTTTTGTGTTGTAGGTTACAGACACGTTCAGCTGAGAACGCAGCATAATGAACCTCTTGAAGTGTCCAGCTTATTTATCTACAGCCACAGAACAGAGGAAGGTCCCACAGGGGGCGCCACTCCCTCATCTTTGGTAAGACTTGCTCAGGTCTGGTGTTGAGATTGCAGAGGTTCAAACAAGATTTGATCGCTTAAGTGCACTTGTAAAACTTCAAAGCTTTTATAATGACACATCCTCATTAAAGTTTAAAATTTGATTGAATGCAACCCAGGAAGGTTCAAAGCACCTCCTGGTGGAGCAGTCAGCAACATCAAAACTCACTTTGGTTTAACTTTCTCTCAATCTGAGGAGAGTGTCGACTAAAGCAGAAATGTCATGTCAGGAAGTTTCATAACCTGCTGCCCTATGCATGTCCTGCTCTCTGCACAGCTGTTCAGTTCAGAGGAGAAGCATGTTTCAGAGCAGCATAGGGTGACAGTGCATGGAGTTCCTGGTCCAGAACCCTTCAAAGTCTTCTCTGTTACAGAGCAGACCACCGCCAAACAGCTGCTAGACATGGTATGTCGTGCATAAATGAAGATTTATTATGCAACTAAAGCAAAAGTTAAAGAAAATATTTTATGTTTCCTTGTCTATCTCATAAATGAACACATATTTGCCATTTATACGTTTTCAGGTTGTGGCATCTGGAGGAAACCCTTCAGAGTACTTCTTGTGTGAGGAAAAAGTCCCCCTTCTCAAGGAGCGCAGTGAGGTGAAACGCTGTGCTCAGTATCGGCCCCTTCCCCCTGAGGAGGAGGTGGTCAGGCTCGTCAGCAGCTGGGATACCAAGGATGGATATGTGGGGAGGATCTGCCTTAAAACAAGAGAGGAGGTACAAACAAACTAAGCAGCTTTGCTTCATTCTCATTATGCAATATAGACTTTTAGTGCCCTCTTGTGGTTATCTCATACAAATGCATCTCAATGTGTGAGATAATCAAAAATGTAATGCATTTTAGCAATTTAGTAAAAAAAAAAAAAATGAATTATGTGTTTTATGCATTTTGTTGTTAAATTTGAATATTATGGCTTACAGATAATAAAAACTCAAATATCAGTTTTTTAAGAAATTAGAAGCTGATTGTTCACAGAGTGCTACATACAAGCATATTAATGGAAAGTTGGGTAGAAGAAAAAACTGTAGCAGGTAAAGGTAGACCAGCGAGCTTAGCATCTGCCCAAACTGCCAAAGGTGCCCATGCTTGGTGTATTGACCTTGTTATTGCTGTGCATGGTTGGTCAGCAAGCTGGCCTGACCTAAAGCCTATGGAGAATCCATGGAGTATTGTCAAGAGAAAGATGAGACATCAGAGCTAGCAATGCAGATGAGCTGAAAGCTGCAAACCTGGGCTTCCTTAACACCTTAGCAGAGCAACAGGCAGCCTCTATGCCACGCTGATGCCATTTTTTTTTTGTAGCTGTAATCCATATTTATCTAAATTTGCTTAATAGCTCAAACAAATTAAAGCAAAATATAACAAAAGGCCTAAAATCAAATCTATCAAAGATTTAAAATGATAAAAGTTTAAAAGGTCCTGCTAATCAGATTAAAAGTTTAAAATTATAGTAAAGTTTCTACTGAGGACAAAGGTGATTTAGGATTTTCTACTATTAGGCTCTGACTCTTGGTCAAGACCTGGACAAGTTTTAAAGGAATATTCCCCCTGTTACCCAGATGTGTAATGGGCAAGAAGGGTTCTAATAATTTGCCTTCTACCCAGGGAGAAACATTTAGTTTTGTTAAGATCACACAAAAAAAAAAAAAAAAATGAACAAGCTTTTCAATCATATTGTAATTTAATGATGTACCTGAATAAATAAATTTTATTTTTTTTTAAAGTCTGTTTTTTCCTGGTTCTATTGTTTCAGAACCTAAATAACAAACACACTGTTCAGGAAGGAGAGGAGGAGGCAACAGTGGGGGGGAAAGAAGGAGCAGGAGGCGGTGGGGGTAGTGGAGGAGAGGATGAGATGTTCTTTGTCCAGGTCCATGAGGTTTCACCAGAACAGCCTCACACTGTGATCAAAGCCCCACGGTATAGCACAGCACAGGACATCATCCAGCAGGTGAGCCTCTTGGAAGAATTATTGAAGTAAGTCATAGAGTCCTAGTTTTATGATTTTTTTATCATGTTTTTGGTATATTCTCTTTTTTTTTGAGTAGACGCTGTCAAAGGCAAAGTATTCCTACAGTATTCTGTGCAATCCCAATCCCTGTGACTATGTGTTGGTGGAGGAGGTCGCAAGGGACGCTGGTTCTAAGAAGTCGTCCACCACCAAGCCCCTTCAGCGGGTGCTTCTAGACCACGAGTGCGTCTACCAAGCTCAGAACCGCTGGCGGGGAGCTGGAAAGTTCATTCTTAAACTCAAAGAGCAGGTAGCTCTAGACACAATAATATATTTCCAAAACGAAAGACTTTTTTTAGTTTTTTAGCTTTTAGTGTTTTATTTGAAAGTAATATTTTTGTCTTTGCTCAATTGTTTTCCCAGTGTTGTTGTTTTATTAGAGGAATAAATGTGCAACTCCTACATGTGTACTTCATCCTTGTGCCTCTTCTTCTCATATAAAGTAAATCATGTTTCATGCCTTAACATGCTGTTCACACTCACTATTATGTTTTAACATTGATGATGGCTTTTGTGTACCTGTCGCTGCTGCCTTTTGTTTTAGCATCTTGTTTGTGCTTTGCTTTTCTGTGCTTTTATTGTGATTTATCATGCAGTTTTAATGAGCTTGTAAACTGCCTTTTTTCTGTCTCTCTGTAATTTATTTGTTTATGATTATTTGCATGACACCTTTTGCTGTAAATCTCTGGAAATAAACCTTGCTGAATAAAGCTTGAACTTATTTTTAAGGTCTTTTTAATATAATTGTATCCATAACGTTAGCAAAATTAATAAATAAATTACTGTCAATAAATCAGATTCCAAAAAACTGGAAAGAATGAAAGAATAGCAACCACATTTGTTTGGGGCCTGCCTTTATATTGAGGAGAATAAAATAAATATTTGGGACATTTCTCATTAGATTCTGTCATTAACACAAATCCATTTCTTCTTCCAGTTGGTGCGGGAGGACAAAAAGAAAGGTATTTCCTTTGCCAGCGAGCTGAAGAAGCTGACCAGTCGCAGCCGCAGCATGACGACGGGCATGGCAGCGGACGGTCCCGCGCAGAGTAAGGACGAGCGAGCTGCATGCTGTGTGGCTCTGACAGAGCTCCAGGAGTGAGGCTTACACTTTGCCTGCTGCCTGTGCATGGAGAGGCAACAGAGGTACTCTATGTTGTCTGTAACCTCTAACATTACAAACAGAGAGCTGAGTGTTAGCAGAGAAATTACTAAGGGTTTACAGCAGCTTCCACACTAGTGATAAAGATGTGTAAAAAGCCTTAAAAATGAATAAATCACAAATTTGAAACAAACGAATTTTGAAAAAGATTTGTTATTTCAGTTGAGCCCCTCAATTATTGGCCTCCCTAACAATCCTTACAAAATAAAGACTTTATTTTATTTATATTTTAAGTTGATCAGAGGTTTAAACTTCTAATGAGTTATTTACATCATCCTATTTTCCCGGGGTATAAATAGCATGTGACACACAGGTCCTTTTTCTCTTAGCCTATGGCCTCTAGGCTTGACGAGGACCTGCCACCAATAAGCCAGTAAGCACGACATTAAAGGAGGTAAAATAATTTCCAAAGCTCACTGCAGCACACCGTGGCATCTTAGGGTTACCAAGTCTCAATAACAACCTTTCGATATGTTTGGTGTGAAGCAAACATTGTAGCATTGTCACTGTCTGAGAAAAAGCTGGTATCTTCATGATTAGTCTTTAATTTTTCTTAAATGAATCAACTCTATTGATCACATTTCACATTTCTCTGTTTCCATTGATTAAATAATCTGGAAAAGTATCAAAGAGGGCTCATTTTCTAAGAAGAGATACAAAACAGTGCCAAAATTTAGAAAAACATGTTTTTCCTTCTTTAAAGCATAGTGGAGACTCTGTGGTAGTGTGGTAGGCCCTGAGAGCCTTGTTGTTTTAAATATCTGGACCATTTCAATAAAAATCAGATGGCCTCTGCTGGAAAGCTACAATACATCATTGAGATTTGACTAAATCAAGACAGAAATGGTTCACCAGACACGACATCAGCCTTCTTCAATGGCCATCTCAGTCTTCAGACTTAAATCTTATAGAAAACCTTTGGGGTGACCTGACGAGAAGAGAGCAGAAGAGAGGACTAAAGGCCACAACGTAGTATTGTGAGCTGAACGAACTCCATATGCACTGTCCCCAGATGTTTGAGGTTTTATATTCGAGCATACTAATGTCCTACTATTCTGGTGACACATTTCTACATTTCCCACACTATTTGCCATGGTGTCATCAGATGGGAAGGCAGAGCTAATTTTCCATGTAGCTTTGGAAAAACAAAAGAAGGTGGTATTAAAGGACATTTAACCACAATAGGGATGGGGTGAAGAAGGGGAATACACCTGTCAGTGCGGCACAAAGTAGTGAACAGTAGTGAACACTGCGCGTACTCGATACCGGTTGCTCGCAGCAGAGTGCAACATATAAATAATTTGATGTGGAGACCTTTTCCCGCCAAACAGTTTACGCGGTCGTAAAAGTTCAGCCTTGCGTGTCCAGAGGACATCCGCGTGTACATCCGCGGAGTCAAGTATGCCTGGCTATGTTCTGTCCTCCAGGACTCTGGACAGATTATGCAAAGGAGTTTAAAGATCCATCTCTGGATGCTTCAACTTTATGAAAGGATCCACAGAAATTTTTTGTTACACCAAGATGCCACTCGCTGCTGCAGTTCTCTTAACAGCGAGCTCTAATTATATTCTGCCTCCCTTATTGTCCCAACTGTGCGTGGTTCCTCATCCAGTCTACATTGTGTTTTTGCTAAGAAAAATAGGCCTCCTTTTCATGTGATATCTTTATGTTAAGACTTTTCACACATCTTTACTTGGTGTCCCACTAAGTGTGGAGTTTCCTGTATGTATCCTGGGAATTTACAATACAGCATGAAACATTTTTCAGTTGAAAAATCCTAACATTTAAAATCACACTGTTGGGATTTGTGGTATGAAAGAAGTTCATATGTGCTTTGTCCTAATTCAGACTTCTTGAATAAAACCATCTTCATTCCACCAACTTAAAATCAAATCTAGGACACTAATAAGCAAAAGCAACAACTTTTTACAGTTTCACCTGGAAGCAACAATCCATTGTCCATTGTGTTGCTTTGATTTTAGTGCCTCCATGTGAGACCTCTGATTCTTTCAACTCATTATTTTCTTGGTCTAAATGTAAAATGAAAGTCAAACTATGTCCTCTGCAGGGTATCTCTCTGCAGCTGCAGGCCTGAAGGCATGGGTGACTGAGGGTAGGGTGGAGACTGGAAGGTTCATCCAGGGCTCCTCTTTCTCCTCCTCCTCTGATGGAGATCTCCAACTTTTCCACCTTACCAACTGCTCTCTGACCCTCCAAGCCTTGAAGCTTCACCTCCTTAGGAACTGGAAGGTCCACAAATGAGCTCCAGGAGGGAAAACTTGCTCAGACTACTAAACATGGGGGATTCCCCTGTTTTTCCACAAGGTCTGAAGTGTTTCAGGGGGAGAAGTTGTGGATTTCTGGGTAGATTTTTCTTAGTGTGGAGCGAGCGGATACCAACCTTGTTTCGTCACTTGCTTGAATGGTGGAAGCTTAGAATCTACCAAGTGCCCAATACGGTTCCTCTTGGTTTATAGTGATTGTTGTGGCTCCATAGAGGGTCCAGAGTACCACGGGCAGCTGTTTTGAAACGCAGTTTTCAGGGACATTAAATAGCACTAAAGTATTTCCTGTGCTTCTAGTGAGCAGGAGGAAAAAAATCCCTGAGGGACGTTCAATGGACAGTAAAAGGTTAAACTGCTAAATGAGCTGCTCAACGGATAATGATTGTTTTCTTGTATGAAGAGCCACAAACTATCCACCGAGTTGTCTTAATAGTAACAGATGAAGAAAGATCTTAATTAAACTGAAGGAAATTGTATGTGAGGAGATTTCATTCTTCCTTTAATGAGTCAAGACATTGTGAAAGAGGCAGACAAGCAGGCTTGTTTGGTTCTTCTCTTACCGTTTCAGTTCTGTAGTGCTGTAAGAGCACAGTTTGAAGCACTGCAGTAAAGTTTTCCACTTTATCTAGTTATTCACTAATGGAAACTGCCAGGCTCCAGGCAATTTGTTGAACACTAACATACCTGCACTAAAGGCAACATGACAGCATCCTAAAACAGCATAGGTGTGCAATATTGGTCTCCGTTCAGGAGTAACTGCAGAACCTTTTTACAGTTGTTGCTTAAGGTTCATGTGGCTGAAGAATGTTGCAAAACTGTCTCTAATTTTAATTTTGAAGCTGTTTTTAAGGATGATTGACGCTGTTGCACAGAAAATGTAAGAGCTCACATCTCTTGTTACTTATCATTTCGGTAACTAATGCAAAACACTTTAGGTCCAACAAAATCTGTACATACCTGGTCTGAAATTTCACTCCACCATTTCCCACCATTCCTCGATCTCAGGAGACAAAGATCGTAAGTGGATAGTCGATAGTCAAACTTTATGCTTTTTTCGAATGCAGCAGTTCAGCTCATAGATTATTTGGGATTTGATTCTCCTAACAGCATTTTGCACGTCTTTTCCTTTGCTGTTGTTAGATGGTCAGAATGTGTTTTGTTTTCTTTATTTTGACCATTTGTGTTACATTTATTTTCAACCAAGTTTTTTTATTATTTAAGAAGAAGAAAATGTGAGATCAATTTTATGAGTTGTTCATATCAATATACCATCTAAGCTTAAATTTGAATGATGTTGAAACTAGAATCACTTTGGGCCAGTTTGCCCTAGTTCCTTTAGTTTTTCCTCATTGGAAAATTTCTTTATATCATTTTTGTTTGTTTTTTTTTTTTTTTTTGCTTTAGAACATAATTAAATGTATTTTTGATCTTTCATTTGTAAGTACGATGGTTTGTCCCTCTGGTCCAAAAGGGTTGCCATGTTTTGGTGAAATTAAGACATGAAATCAAACAATATTTAGCTCAGGCAAAAAAAGGCAAATTATATTTTATTTTTTGCCTAAATATGGATGACAGAATGACCTACATGTGTGTATGTTATGGCAAGTGCATTTTCCTATCAGAAAAATAAGTACAAAAAATATTAGTTTTTTTCTAATTTCTTTTTTCTCTCAAAAACCCCTTAAGACAATTTAAAAAATTGTATGTTTGAAATAACACAAATTCACTGCTAAACTTAAATCTTATAATCTGTCACCCTTTACACCTGAACCTGTGCTGGCAAAGTGTACAGTATGCATCACCTGATGACATCACATATTAGCTGTAAGTGATTTCAACATCAGGCCCACATGCAATAAAAAATTTGTCTTATCCTCATACAAACTCATCAGAATGTTAGATGTGTAATTATTTTCTGTGTTCCTGTTAATCTAATTATGTTTTTTGGGCCATACAGTAGAAACGCTATCTCCTACTGTCACAAAGTTATGTGCCTTTCTGGGAATATGAACAGGAGCATTTTTTGCTTTTCTTTCCCAGGGAATTTGTTTTTAATTTAAAAATGAAATGAAAATGTCATTAAGTTTAGGTTTCATTCATCTGTTTTTGTCCACAAAAAATGGCTTGTATTTCAGAAGAACATCCATTTACCAAAACTTGCCCAATTCAACCTTAAATTGGTATAAAAATATACAAGGGCTGAATAAAAAGCTAAATAATCAGGTTTTCTATAACAAATCATTCAGTATCTCCTCTGTGAGTTCCTCTGGTTAAATTTCTACTAGCACAGTTTGCATTTGAAAGAAGTCAATTTGTGCAACTTTTAACTCACATTCCAACATTTTACTGACTGAAACCCTGTACTGATATAAACTCAGAAGTGTTTAAACAAAAAAAAACCTGACCTTTTACCCTTTAGTTTTTATTTTATTTTGAATTAGCATAGTGCCAAGTAACTAGTTTGAATTTTAGTGCAATACTGAAGCTGTGTCTCTTCACTCTTTTGATTTAAAATGTACTTATTTTACATATTTAACTGTCGGCCTTGAAGTATTGTTGTAATTGGTCAGAACTGATTTCATTCACACGCACTGATTATCATCTGACAGGGGGGGGGGAGTCTGGTCCCAGAGGCTCATGGTAATTAAGGTAACACTGATCCGGGAAACCACAACATCATGTCAGTGATAATGAAGCTTTCATCTTTTTTATCAGACTGCTGTTATTATGATGGATTAGACTTTAAACATAAAGAAAAACCATTATGTTAAGCAAAAGATAATACTTCATCCAATGACCATTACCTTCAGTTTCCTTTGCATGGATGAAAGTGATGTTAGTGCACAGTGCAGGTAGGAAGTGTTTCTGTTAAACTGTAAAATATGTGAATGATCTGCTTTTTCTCACATTCACATTTTGCTTTCCTTCTTCCTGACCTGTAGACCTTATTTCTAAATGTAATGTTTTTGTTATTTTTACATCCTGAGAGAACTGTGTGTGTTATTTATTTAAATGTGAAGCCCTGGATGGCAGTTATTTTGTTTCTGTACAAGTTCATGTAAGAAGTTTTTTTTATTTATTTCAGTAAGCCATGGGGTGCCCTCTGCTCCCTTAACTTGACTTAAACTTATTTAGGCCTGTAAATATTTTTATTTGCGTAAAATATTTAGTGTAGTTATTATTCTTGTGGCATGTTACCCTGCAGTAGCATCTGGTATTGTCATATGTTTCATTAATGTAGACAAAACATTTTATTTACATTTGATGTATTCTTTATATTCACAGAACATGATGTGTCTGCCTATTGTTGGCTGTGTTGCATCTTTAGCACTATTTCCATAAAACATTGAGTATATTATTTACTACCCACGATCTGTCATAAGCACATGTCTATTTACTTGAATTCCTAAATGGATAATTGATGATGGATGTGTCACATAGACAATCTGAATAAAATGCAAGTATTAAATTAAGCTGCATATGAGTGTGTGTTTATGTAAATACATTTTATTTTAGAATGCTAACTACTGAAGTATTTCTATTTTAAGATATTCAGACCCATCTTAGTTTGGAGAATTAGAGGTAACCACAACTGTGCTATTTTTCAAAGCTTAAAGCCTAAAGTTTTCTAAAAGCTTTGTTGACATTTTTCCCAACTGAACAATATTTATATATACTGCATAATAAGACACATAACCAGTTTTTCTGACTGTCTGACAGTAAATTAGACAAATCAATTTCTGTTTTAGCTCTGTTAGGGTCGGTCTAACGGCTTGGTGTTGGCATCATGGGGGTTCGGAACGAGCCCTCAACAAGCACTCAGGACTGGCAGCAAGCTAGCAGCTAACAAAATGTATGTATTTTTATATTAACATAGAATTTTGAACTTTTACACTAATCTATATGTACCAGGAATTTATGATGGGATGGCCTTATTGGGTATACCATGGAAACTTAGTAAAAATATACTTACAAGTATCTGTCTTCGGCTCTGTCTTCTGTCCCACATGTTCTGACTGTGGAAGGTTCCAAACTGTTTCAAGCAAAATTGACAAATCGAAATAGATCTTGTATCTCTCATCCTAGGCTCTGCCTAGGCCTGGCTTTCCGATATGTGACAAAAGATATCAGAGGCACAAGAGAAATGTTTACCTTTGTAGACGATGCTTTCATTTAGATCCAAAAGTTTGAGGTTTGGAAGCAAAAGACTTAGATAAACATTTTATTAGAAACAATTCCATCCATCTTGCTATTTTCTATATCCGCATCTTTCTTACAGGGTTGCGGGGAAGCTGGTGCCTATCTCCAGCGGTCTACGGGCGAGAGGCCGGGTACACACTGGCACCAAAGAGACACACAGAACAAACAACCATTCACACACCCATGCATACCTAAGGGCAATTGAGAGAGACCAACCTAACAGTCATGTTATTGGACTGTGGGAGGAAGCCAGAGTACCCGGAGAGAACCCAAGCATGCACTGGGAGATCATGCAAACTCCATGCAGAAAGACCCCAGGCCAGAAGTTGAACCCAGGACCTTCTTGCTGCAAGCTAACAGTGCTACGAACTGTACTGCCATGCAGCCCTGGAAAAAAATCTGTTTTTGCAAAACAATTTAGAGTTGCAGATTTGTTTTGAAATTCTTTATTTTTCCACCGAAAATCAGTTTAGATTGATGGCATTATAAAGGTATCTTATATTCTTTCAATTTGTATGTGCCTGTATGTGTCATTCCCATTAGTAAAATGTTTAATATATGAAAGCAAACATGGTTGTGTAGCTTTAGGTTTGGGTGAAACATCGTTTTACTAACATCCCAGCTTGTAGCTTAATGAGCCATGCTGAGTTTGCCATCTTCTTCAGTATGGCACAGTGGACACAGCTATAAGTGCCATAATCAGGTCATTTGGTTGAATCCATAACAGTTTCTCAAACATTCCCAGCCTCCCAGAAAGTGTTTAAAATATTACCCTGTGGTTCAGTCAGCTGTTTCCATTTAATAAGAAGCACTCTGTGTCAAATATCAGCACCAGTGGAGCTCAGTCTTTCGAGTCACTTAATGCAAAATTATGCAGTCATCAAATTAAATTACCAGCTTTAAACCCTAGGTTAATGATCCTTCCCCTTTGAGACTTCAGATAAAACAATTTACTGTAATGTGTTTCGCAATAAAAAAGTTCGGCCACTTTTATCATAAGGATCCTTGACAAGGGAGATGTGTTCTGTTAAGTGGATCCCACATGAAACTAAAGAGAACTCCTTCCTCCAGTCAGTATGTTTAAGTATAACTAAATACAGTAAAACAATACCTAGGAAAAAAAACCTAACTGATCTCTATTTGCAATGTTCCAGACTATTATATCAAAGCTGATAATAATTCTTTTTATTTGCCGGTTTGCTTTATGGCATAAGAGGTTGAGTAGATTAACTGCCAACATCTGCTTAATGTTTCACAGTTATTAATCTCATTGAAAATAACTCGGTGTGTATGTTTTTGTATTAATCTAAAATTTATTTTTTTCCACTGAACTCTTGTTTTAATGAAATTAATTTACAGCATCATAGGTGGCATCAACCATTCATTTATTTTACCCATTAATTACAAAAATCTGTTTTGACTTTATGCAGTTAAAGTTACTTTAAGAGTGGAGAATAGCTGTAACATCTTATAAACACCAGGTCTAACCAGTTCTGCAGAGGACACATTTGTGCAGCACTGCAGCAGCCAGAACTTCATTTTTCAACAGATTGAAACTTTATTTGGATTGAGTCTGCCAAGCAGCTTGACAAGAATAAAAAGGCAAGTGTGAACGATACAAGACTGCATGTGTCAATGAAATGCATCAGGCAAATTTAGGATGAGTTGCACCATTGGCCATAAACCTGAATGAAACAAGCACAGTTCCGTACAGACACCAGTCGCTTAAAGGGCTGCTAAGTAGTATTAAGTTTTCATCCCCTCGCTGTTAAGGTCAAATATATTAGCTATTACCACTGTAGGTCCAGTTATCTGAAGGTGCTGCAGCTCTGACAGGCTGAGGGGATGCACAGATTGAAACACAGACATTGCAAAACAGTTTAATGCTGAAACTGGCAAACAGCCAATTAAATCTCATAGTATTTGCTGTTTTTTCAGCATCTCTCACTGAACTTAAAATAAACTTTTATGTGATACCAGTGAAAGATTATGCCAAGTCACTTTTAGCTAATATAAATTAATTATTATATATTTTTGCTGTCCTGGAGCACCCCCCATTAGTTTCACAGAGGATGAAAAGAAATTCTGTTAAAAACTTTAAATGATCTTGGCAACATGGAACGAGCACAGTGGTGTAGGAGTCAGTCAGAGTTTGGTCATGGGTATGTGAAGGCTGTTCCAGGGGCCCATCCACAACTCTTCCTCATCCGATTGTGTTATGTCACTGGGGCAGTCCAGAGGTTCTTCTGTAACAGCCTCAACGTTGCTGTTTCCATCTACCTTTGACTCGAGCTCGCCTTCTGTTGGCCCGTCTCTCTCTGATGCGCTCTCAGGCTGCTCTGTGATACCCAGTGCAGCTGGGAGCACGTCAGGTTTAGACACTTCACTTTCAGGGCCTGTGTTGTTGGTGCTGGTCGACCCCAAAGACACGCTGGATTTTTGAGTGTTTAACACATTCAGCATTTTGTGGTCAGTGTTAGAGAAAGAGGACGTTTCTGCTGCTGAGGCGGCCCTCCTGCAGCTCTGGAATGTGCTCAGTGTGTTGCGGCCACCTCCTGCTAGGGTCTCGGGGGTGTTCATGGGGACTCTCTCCTCCAACGTGGCAGCCATTCTATCCAGTTTTTTAAAGTGCCTGGCTAACCGTGAACTGAAGATAGGAGAACTTGGTTTCATATTTTTCTTTGTGGAGTTGGTACTCTGGGAAGGGCCTGAAGCGTTGACTGATTGTCGGGTGCGAACAATGGAACCGTTCTGGGCCACATAAATACCTCCATTAACATTAATGTGGCTGTTGTGCGTAGAGGATAAACGGCTGCGTTGGGTGTCTGGCATGCTGTCCTCACCGGTGGAGCTGGTCTCGTACTCTCGGTCAACCACCAACTTGATCCGTCGCTTTTTACCACCAGGCTAAGGGAAAACACAAATGACTAATAAACTACAGAAGTGATGCAAATTCCAGAAAAATACAACAGCTGTACAGCTATAGATAAACATTTCAGCTCCTTACCACCAAACAACTATGTTGTTTGTGTCCTGTTAACCAATTAAGTGAAAATACACAATTAGCCTTATTATTTTAATTTTATTTAGATTTTTTTAGATCAACTTTTGATCCCCAATTAGTTTTTGATGACCTACAACTGGCTTCTGACCCCAGGGTTTAGAACCACTAATCTAAACATTCATAAAAGCTAATCTTCTCAATCAGTCTATATTATTGGGTTTTAACACTCAATTACTGATGCATCTTGCTGGAATAAACGCTGTTTGATAAAAAAAGAAAAAAAAGAAAACCTGAATTGATTTAACCCTTGTGTGGTGTTCGGGTCTGTGGGACCCTTTTTCATTATTTACTGAAGGAAAAATGATACAATTAATGTAAATTAATTGTACATTTGTTTCCACTCATATCATGATTTTAATCACAAAATGCAACGGGTCCACCAGACCCAGAAACATTGGCTGAGTAAAAACAATATGAACACCACACAACTGTTAAATTTATAATTTTTCTCAAATAGGAAGCTGTGAAATATTGCTTCAGCAAATACCAAATCAATAAATGTCTTTTAACAAAGCTATGAAGTGTTAACACTTTAAGTGTTAATTCAATTTAGGTGCAAAACTGTTTTGTTTTCAATTGTGAAATGTTAATATGTCATCTGACATTGCTGTTGTTTTAAGTGTTTTTCCTCCATCTACTGTAAAAAAAAAATAGAACTTATTTCTAAATTGCCTGACCAAAGGACAAATTACAGCCTCTAATGATTATGAACCTTTAAAGAAATTAGCATCCTTAAGGTAAGCAAACTTAAAATTTAAAGCAAGATTCATCTATTTTTCCTAAAATGTGAGCAGCATCCCAGAGAGTAATGTTTAGCACTTGGTAAAAACCCCTCATCCTCCACTGTCTTAAAAAGCCTAAGTGATGTGCAGCAAGAAAATGTAAATGACATCACAGCAGGAGAATAGTCTGAAAAGATGGTAAAATGTTCTGAAGTAGGTGTTTGGTCAGCTTTTGATTGAAACAAAAATGGCAGCTAAGAGAAAAAGTGAAGATCATGTGGAGTTCTGTAGCATTTTGCTGCAAGACCAAATCATAAGAAATTCAAGCACTAAATGTACTATTAGCTGCTACGTAGAGACATGTAAAGCCAAATGGCTCAATATTCCTTCATAATTTTTAAACTGATGAAGTTAGACTACATAAATCTTTTTGGGTTTTTTTGAGTAATGAAATGATCGTTTTAGTGCATTTGGCTCCTATGCACAAGGTTGGCTCCATCTGAATATGGACATTTTTTGTGATGCTACAGCCAGGAGAGAAGACTATCCTTGCATTTCCTTCTCTGAAAACCTATAAAACTCAACAATAGAGAACATGCAGCAGAGCAACACTAAAGGGATTATTTCTTGCTACATAAAAAGACTTGTAACTCCGAATGGTTAACATTCTGTTTACTTTGATGATGTACACTGTAAATCATTTTGGTTTCAACTTATTCTCTTTGAAAATTATGTTTTCCTGGTGGAACATTTAAAACAATACAGACAAATGATAGATTGCATGTAAAAAGGATGGCTAATTGTTATCGCAGAACAAGAAGCATTTTGATTAAACAATAGCTGATTTTTTTTAAACCACAAGCACTAAGGGGATGATTAGCTGATAACTGGTGAAAATGGTGAAATTTCCCCTTCCCCTTTAAACTGATAATGACTTACAGTGTAGTTCTTTTTGGTCTCTGAGCAAAAGGAAGTATAGGAAAAAAAGAAGAAATAAAGTATTTGAAGAAACATTCATTTTCCCAGCTTTCAGGCATGGGGTTGGATCTACCATAATATGGGCTTGTACACGATGTGGAACCTGACTAGAGACAGAAAATAAGACAGTCTCTACATTTATACATCTAGGTTTTTGCTAGTTTTCTTCAATTATTCAGATTAAAGACACTATTGTCAGCTTCATAGAGTGGCTCAATGTAACTTCATTGTTTCAAACTGATTAAAGATGGATATAATATCTGGGAATGCAAGTATTTAAGAAATGTTTCATATGTACACCCAGACTTTTTGAAAAACACACTTGTGGACATTTTTTTTGTTTTTGTTTTACATGGAGTGCATAAACATTTCTATGGCACAATATGGCCTTTGAACATCCCCTCCTGTTGATTTTTGAGGCTTAACCAGAACAGGTCATGAGACCCAACCTTTGCAAAAAATTGAGAGGTTTTTTCATTTCAAGCATAATTTCCACCATTTTCATTTTTCCAAAAGTAGAATTTTAATCCACTGCACAACACAAATGAGTTTAAGCCAGTGTTAACTTCATATTCATCACCAGCATTTTATAGCAGCCAATGATTTATCTGATACTTAGACTTCTACTATAATAAAACACATGGGGAATCCTTCTGAAGATATGCTATTTAGAACATGTTAATATTTTATCCTTCTTGCTGTTGAAGCTTAGAGCCAGCACTGCTGCTCTCTGCACACACACATATACGTGAACACTTTGCATGATGAAAAAGACTTGTGAAAAATAAATCCAATCTGCTTTCACACAGTGTAACCCCTCAGTTTTTCCACTTAACCTTGATAGCATGCGAGAAGGAATATGTTCTGTTTCTCTCTAGAGCGGCAGCATCTTTTCGCCCTGCAGATAACAGATGTGGGGAGAGCAGACCGGTCCCAGGAGAATGACGCACACAGAAAGAGAAATGACGAATACGAAAATCTCTGAGAGATCAGTGAACAACAATGTGTGAGCCGCAGCAGCTGCCGCCGCCGAGGCTTGTTCAGACAGCACCAGAGCTTTTTGTACGAACGACAAGTTGTCAAATACGGATGTTAACCTGACACAGATTTAAAAAAAAAGAAGCTGATTGGAGAAGAGAGATTAAAGTTATGGGGAAATAAAAGATGGAGAACAGAAGATAAGAGATAGCGGTGCAGCAGAGGACATGCTAGAAAGTAATGTTCCTGTGAGCATAAATCACAGCAAACATGGAGGACAGATTACAGCAACAGATTCCACTCAGGTAATAACTGCACACCCAAACCAGGCCATCTCACCGGCAAACCTTTTCATCTCAGGAGGAAGGCTAAGGCCTGATTGGCATTTCAAGCAGCTGATTCATTTCCCCAACCTTCCTCCTCCTCCTCCTCATTTTCTTCTTTATGTCTTCCCCCACTTTGGGGCCTGCTTTTCTCCTCCTCCTCAGTGTCCTCCATAATGGGTGACAAATCATCTGAGGTGTCCATCACACCCGAACTAAAGTTAATTTTGATGTGGCCCGGACTTCGCCTGCTGACTGAGGACTTTCTCGATTTGACTTTTTCACTCTTCCCCTCCTCCTCTTCACTGTTTTCTTCGCGTTTCGATGTTTTATTAGAATGTGAGTTGCATGATGTTTTGGGTCTCGGAGCTGTAGAACTTGAATAGCTAGAGCTTTTAGAGTCAGTGCTGCTGTTTCTGTGTTTGCTACTTTTTGAAGCATATCTATGACCTTTTGACCTTTTTCTGCTTGATTCCGCCCCCTCATCTTCAGTCTCAGACACTGATTCCTCATTTGTATCGGTCACCACTTCCTCCTCACCTTGACTTTTGTCCCTCTCCATTTCCGAGTCTGACTCACTAATTTCTGTTTCTGCTGTTGCTGAAGAGGTTGGGCTGCTCCTGTCAGACAGACTGAATTCTGATGGAGACTCTCTATTGCTGCTACTGCCTGTTTCTGAGTCACTTTGCTCGGTCATGCTGTCCCTGCTCTCCTCTTCTTTCTCCCAGCTCCTCCCCCTGCGTCCTCTGGCAGACACTGCTGCTGAAACGCTCAAATTTCCTATAGAGCGGTACCTCGTCCTGCTGTTGCCTCCTCTGTCTCTGCTTTTCCTGTCGCTCCAGTGTTCATCACCCACCCTGGTGCGCCCTTGCAGTCTTTTGGCCAGGGAGATAAGACTGAGGGCGTCGCTCAGCTTTTGATTTGCTGGTTCGGTGGATGTCTGGAAGTAACTCCCATCAATGACCAAGCCTCCGTCCAGACTGACAGACCATCCAGAGGTCACCAAGCCAGGGAGCTCTCCCCCATGCTCTGCCCTGTTGCCTTCTCCTTGCACTGCTGCATTTCTTATCCGATTGTTCATCAGGCTGTGTCTGTTGTCTCTTGCCCACATTTCTGATTCTCCTCTATGCTGTTTTTTCCCATTATCTATTGCCTCATTGTTTCTTCCTTTTTTATTTTCCGACTTCCCTGCCTCCCCATTCCCCAGAAGCACACATTCTCCCTGTTTTCCATTTTCCATGGGTCCGACTCTGGCTTTGTTCCACGGTAGGTGGATGGCCGGAGGGTGAGCGGACATCGTACCCACAGGGGTCATTCCCAATCCTGCCTTTAACCTGGCAGCTGTGCTTGAGCTTTTCAGTTTACCACCATCTTGTTTTTTTTCACGGCCAGCTTCTAGGGGCCCTGGGGTCTTTCTTGGAGGTTGAACAGATGGAGGACGGGAATTTTGGTGGCCAGTTTGAGGGTCTAAACTGTTCCATTGAATCTGTCTCCTCACCTGTCATTGTGAGGATACATACAAGAGGTTAATGCAATGCTTTGCAAACATTTTCATATGCCTTTTATTATTTCACCTTTTGTCTTGTTGCAACCATCACCTTCAATGTATTTTCATAAGATTTCTAAAATGTGGAAGGAAAATAATTGTTTTTTCAAACCTGTCATGTGGGTGCACAATATATATCAGTCATCACAATATAATGATGTCAGAAGTCAGAAATATGCTAAAAAACTGGTGTACACAATACAAATTGGCAGGGAGCTCACATGGGGTGTTCCTGGTGAATCTCGTCAATTACAGCACATTAATCTTTGTCTAACACAAATTTGAGGTTCCATGCTGCAGTGTGACTAGACAGATTATTGGACTCAAGGTTTGGACAATTCTATCGTAAGACTTCTGAATAGAACAGGTTCAAAAAGGTTTGCTGGACGTTGCACCAGCCAAGCTGTTGCTACCCATTGTTTGATAATCAAATGACAGAGACATCGTTTTGACACGTCTGATGCCACTGATGTGTGTCACCCTTAAGTGTCATTTGTTCACACGCTGCATGCAGATGTAATATTCAGTCTGTTAGGTGAAATGCCTCTGCAGAAAAGGCCTGCTTCTGGACAGCTCATAGCACCTAAAATGCAAAAATCACATTGTTGGAAACACAGATGAGAAGGGTATGGATATATCGTAACTAATTTTGCCATCTCTATATTTGCCAATATTATCACAACCATGTTCTTTTCAAAAATTGTTCACCCTTAATGTGTATTTGTATTTTGCCACTCTGAGGCAACTCTTTAAATCTCGTTTTATAACCTAAGCCTGCTTTAAATTCCTCCACAGTTTTTTCCTTGGTCTTCTTGATGCTGTTTGTTCACTAATGTTCTCTGGCAAGTCTCTTCGGCCTTCACAGAACAGCTGTATTTATACTGAGATTTAGTTTCACACAAGTGGACTTTATCAACTCATTTCGGGACCATTGTTTGTGGTAGTAATGTAAACAGATGTGAAAGATCAAAGGGGTGTGAATGCTTTTGCAAGGCAATGTATTTTTACTACTAAATACAGAACTGAACATTACTGATCAAAAAAGCTTTCTGGTGAAGACAAAAATGTTGCATCTCTCTTCCTTTCAAGCAGTCTGGCATAGTTGTTAATATTTTAAGATAATCTAGGTTCATTTTTGATGCTGCAAACACAAACAAAAGAACAACACGACACTACTTCCTGGACAAGCAAGTGAGTGAATTTTAAATTGATCTGTTTGGTTAGAATGCTGTGAAAATAGCTCAGTATGATGGGCTTTAGAAACTTTTAGTTTGTGCTTAAATTCTGAACAGTGCTTGTTTAAAAGGAAAGCTTTCCCACTGGTATTTGTTCTTCCAAAATGGTTTGGTATGCCAGCTTCATCCTGAGATAACAGTGCTCTGTTGATTGATTGGGATTGAGGCAATATGGGGCAAGTAACTGAAATAATATTTACAATAATCTTATCCTACACTAGTGTTTGTAATCCTGGTTTGTTGCAAAAGCGCCACCTAATAAGGCTGCAGATCAACTCGCCTATTTGCCCCTATTTTGTACCAAGCTGTTGTTATTTTTTCCCTATGGACTTCCATTTTGGAACAACAATTCTGTTCAAAGAATAACAGTATGATCAAAATCCTAATAAAACATTTATTTCCATAAATGCAATCATATTGGGAGCACTGCTCATTCAGTTCTAGATCAAAACATAATGAAAGTTTCTGTTGATTGGGCTGGGTGCTCCATAACAATCCATAATGTTAATCTTGATGGTCTAGAACCAAAATGCTGTCCACACAGAGGTGTGCTTGAAGTTGTCATCTCACCGAAATGCTCATTTCAAAGACATTTCCTCCCCAGCATAAGGCAAGTATTTTGAAATATTCAAATGAATCTATGGTTCCTTGTATATGGTAAATAGCACCAAGTAAGAGGAACATCCCCACAGCATGATACCTCAACCACCGTGCTTCCCAGTGTACTCTGGCTTCAATGTTTGGGGTTTCTCTGTAAAATTGGAAAACTGTGACCTCTAGGTACAAAAACATTCTTTATTTCATAAGTCCTTAAAATGTTGTACTATTATCTTTTAGGCCAGTCAGTATGCAAATTCTAACAACTTCAGCTGAAGATTTGGCTCCGCAGAGCGTCTTGCAATTATTACAGTGCTCACAGGTAACTTTTTTGATAGCCTCGCCGCTGATAATTGACTGAGTTTTAGTCATTTTAGATGTCCCATTGGAATGGTAGCTTTAAGTTTTCTCCCTGTTTATTTTCTGGTGCTTGTTGTTTCTGGGTTTGGGTTAGGAGAGGAATTTGTTATAGCTAGCATGTACAGCATTCATCCTTAAATAAGGACTTTTTTTTTTTCAAACAGAATGAATGCCCTCACTGATTGAATTTGAAACTACTATTATTTTTAACATGCCCCTTTTATTTAAGACAAATTAGACCCTTTTTCCAAAGATTATGGTTATGATCCCTATTTAGGACATTGGACTCTTCTGAAATATAAGAGATTATGCCTCCTAAGCAAACTAAAATATCACTGAGGGTCATCTTACTGATAAATTCACTCACTGGGGTCACACAAATACCATTTCCTTACATAAGACTAGCTCTAGGGACGTGGAATGTCACCTCGCTGGGGGGGGAAGGAACCTGAGCTTGTGCGGGAGGTCGAGAGATATCGACTAGAAATAGTCGGGCTCGCCTCCACGCAAAGCGTGGGCTCTGGAACCCATCTCCTTGAGAGGGGTTGGACTCTCTTCTACTCTGGAGGCGTGATCGGGAGGAATGGCCTCCCCGCTCTGAATCTGAGTGGTGTTTTGTTATTGGACTTCTGTGCTAGTCACGGATTGTCCATAACGAACACCATGTTCAAACATAAGGGTGTCCATCAGTGCACTTGGCACCAGGACACCCTAGGCAGGAGGTCGATGATCGACTTTGTTGTCGTATCATCAGACCCTCGGCCGCATGTTTTGGACACTCGGGTGAAGAGAGGGGCTGAGCTGTCCACTGATCACCACCTGGTGGTGAGTTGGATCCGCTGGAGGAGGAGAAAGCCGGACAGACTTGGCAGGCCCAAGCGCATAGTGAGGGTCTGCTGGGAACGCCTGGCGGAGCCCTCGGCCAGGGATGTATTCAACTCCCACCTCCGGGAGAGCTTAGACCAGATTCCAGGGGATGTTGGAGACATAGAGTCCGAGTGGACCATGTTCTCCGCATCTATTGTCGATGCTGTTGCCCGTAGCTGTGGCTGTAAGGTCTGCGGTGCCTGTCGCGGCGGCAATCCCAGAACCCGGTGGTGGACACCGGCAGTAAGGGATGCTGTCAAGCTGAAGAAGGAGTCCTATCGGCTGTGGTTGGCTTGTGGGACTCCTGAGGCGGCTGACGGGTACCGTGAGGCCAAGCGTGCTGCGGCCCGGGCTGTGGCAGAGGCAAAAACTCGGGCCTGGGAGGAGTTTGGTGAGGCCATGGAGAAGGGCTACCGGTTGGCCTCGAAGCAATTCTGGCAAACCGTCCGGCGCCTCAGGAGGGGGAAGCAGTGCTTCGCCAACACTGTTTATAGTGGGGGTGGGAGGCTGCTGACCTCGACTGAGGACATTATCGGGCGGTGGAAGGAGTACTTCGAGGATCTCCTCAATCCTGCCATCACGCATTCCGTGGTGGAAACAGAGGCTGGGGACTCGGGGTTGGAATCTTTCATCACCCAGGCTGAAGTCACCGAGGTGGTTAAAAAGCTCCGCGGTGGCAAGGCTTCGGGGGTGGATGAGATCCGCCCTGAGTACCTCAAGTCTCTGGACGTTGTAGGGCTGTCATGGTTGACATGCCTCTTCAGCATTGCGTGGCGGTCGGGGACAGTGCCTCTGGACTGGCAGACTGGGGTGGTGGTCCCCCTTCATAAGAAGGGGGACCGGAGGGTGTGTTCCAACTACAGGGGGATCACACTCCTCAGCCTCCCTGGTAAGGCCTATGCCAGGGTATTGGAGAGGAGAGTCCGACCGATAGTTGAACCTCGGCTTCAAGAGGATCAGTGTGGTTTTCGTCCCGGCCGTGGAACACTGGACCAGCTCTATACCCTCTACAGGGTACTCGAGGGTTCATGGGAGTTTGCCCAACCGGTTCACATGTGTTTTGTGGACCTGCAGGAAGCATTCGACTGTGTCCCTCGTGATGCCCTGTGGGGGGTGCTCCAGGAGTATGGAATTGGGGGCCCTTTATTAGGGGCCATCCGGTCCCTGTACGAGCGGAGCAGGAGTTTGGTCCGCATTGCCGGCACTAAGTCGGACCTATTCCCGGTGCATGTTGGACTCCGGCAGGGCTGCCCTTTGTCACCGGTCCTGTTCATAACTTTTATGGACAGGATTTCTAGACGCAGTCAAGGGCCGGAGGGGGTCTGGTTTGGGGACCAGTGGATTTTGTCTCTTCTTTTTGCGGATGACGTGGTCCTGCTTGCCCCCTCTAGCCAAGACCTACAGCATGCGCTGTGGCGGTTCGCAGCCGAGTGTGAAGCGGCCAGGATGAGGATCAGCTCCTCCAAGTCCGAGGCCACGGTACTCGACCGGAAAAGGGTGGCTTGTCCTCTTCTGGTTGGAGGGGAGATCCTGTCTCAAGTGGAGGAGTTTAAGTATCTCGGGGTCTTGTTCACGAGTGAGGGAAGAATGGAGCGGGAGATCGACAGACGGATCGGTGCGGCTGTCACAGTAATGGGGGCGCTGTGCCGGTCCGTTGTGGTGAAGAGAGAGCTGAGCCGAAAAGCAAAGCTCTCAATTTACCGGTCGGTCTACGTTCCTACCCTCACCTATGGCCATGAACTTTGGGTCATGACTGAAAGAACCAGATGCCGGATACAAGCGGCTGAAATGAGCTTCCTCCGTAGGGTGGCCGGGCAATCCCTTAGAGATAGGGTGAGGAGCTCGGCCATCCGGGAGGGGCTCGGAGTAGAGCCGCTGCTCCTCCACATCGAGAGGAGCCAGTTGAGGTGGCTTGGGCATCTATACCAGATGCCTCCTGGACGCCTTCTTCGGGAGGTGTTCCAGGCACGTCCCACCGGGAGGAGGCCCAGGGGACGGCCCAGGACGCACTGGAAAGACTATGTCTCTCGGCTGGCCTGGGAACGCCTTGGGCTCCCCCCGGAGAAGCTGGAGGAGGTGTCTGGAGAGAGGGACGTCTGGGCGTCTCTGCTGAGTCTGCTTCCCCCGCGACCCGGTCCCGGATAAAGCGGAAGACGACGAGTACGAGTATGAGTACGAGATTACAAAAAATGATTTAAAATGCTGGTTGTCAAAGCGGGTACAAAATGTCCCGGCTATGAATTGACTCATCGGCAGCACAAAACGTTCTGGGTCAGAACCCAAAAATTCCAAAATGTTGAAAAGAGAAAATGGCCAGGCCCCACTAGTATAGACACTAGCATGGAAGATACTTTATAATTTGTGAACTAAAAGCATAAAAAAATCAAAATGTTCAATCAAAAAGTCCTTTGATGCATTGGCAGCAGCCTTTCATCAACAGTTTATATAACCAAGTGGGCAAGGAATTACTATGGGAATCTTTTGTCAACCACAGCAAGACTGAGCTACATCCTCAAGTTCCAATTAAAAGTTGCAGAAAGGATGCTTTGTCTGCAGCTTGTCTAACCTTGTCAACAACACAATGCAAAAGCACATTCTCCACACATTACGAATGCATGATTGCAGAGGGGACGTGCACTGACACGGTCTGCCTGGAATCCTGACCTGTCCTCAGCAGAGAACAAGTGGAGAATATCAAAAGGAAAGACTTAACAAAAAACATGGACTGTTCTACACTGTTGCTTACTGCTGCAATGTGGTCAAAATTGCACCTTTATACTTACTAATAGGCCAACTATGTGTTGACTGAGGTACACACATTTAAAGAATGTCAACCCAATCATTGTTATATGACGCATTATATTTTTCATCCCTCTTCTCCTAACAATATCTATTCGTTACTGATGCCGATGTGTTTTGTACGTTGCAAAAAGATAAATTCTTTTCCTCCCTTTTGACAGTTATGGGGTTTTATAATGCAGCGATGAGACTGTTTCTTGTTGATACCGGTTTCTGATTGTCTTTGTAGTTTGACCTTCCAATTTTGATTTTAAGGTCTATAAAACATGACTTTTTTTTCTGCCGCAGATATTTTGATAGAGGTAGTAGTTTTTAATCCAACAGTAAATGAAGAAATGTCAATTTACTTATCTTATACGTAATCTCATATGTTATCTCTAGTTGTATTATCATACCAGTGTAAAAACAAATACAGCGAGAGTACAGGCTTTACTTTATTTCTTTTTTGTATTTAAAGGAAAACAGCAAGTAACAGGTATTAAAAGTTGTTTTTTATTTTTGTTTCACTGCTGTGTAGTTTATTAACAATAAAACATAGATGATTTATTGTTTTAGTTCAAACTGATATGAGTTCACCTAGTCAGACTAATTTAAGGAATCTCCTCGTCTAAATTTATATAAATATGGGGTTTTACTGGATAAGATTTACCTTTAAAAGAAAATTAATTTGCATGTCTGAGTGTCTGCACTATTTCACGTTAAATACACTAAATGTCAGAAATTTCATAAATTATTGCACAAAGCTGGCCTGTAGCATTAGAAAACTGAACCTTTTTTGGGCCTCCTTTATGTATATTTCCTATGTAATGATCAAGCATAGATTAATTTAAAGTTAATTGTCCTGCAGCGGTGAATGGGAAATGGACTCAATTAGCTTTAGACCTACAACTCAAATTCTGCAAATTCTGGTTAGAGCCATACAAGCTTAGACTTGATCTGCTATTGTGCAATGTCTGTAAATGTTTCAGTTACATCCAAAAGGTTTAAAGTAGTAATAAATAAAGAACTAATTAATGTCACTATTTGACTAAATTATAAATACATCATTATATATACTATATATATATATACATATATACAGTACAGACCAAAGGTTTGGACACACCTTCTCATTCAAAGAGTTGTCTTAATTTTCATGACTATGAATATTGTAGCTTCACACTGAAGGCATCAAAATTATGAATTAACACATGTGGAATTATATACTGAACAAAAAAGTGTGAAACAACTGAAAATATGTCTTATATTCTAGGTTCTTCAAAGTAGCCACCTTTTGCTTTGATTACTGCTCCGCACACTCTTGGCATTCTGTTGATGAGCTTCAAGAGGTAGTCACCTGAAATGGTTTTCACTTCACAGGTGTGCCCTGTCAAGTTTAATAAGTGGTATTTCATTACTTATAAATGGGGTTGGGACCATCAGTTGTGTTGTGCAGGAGGTGGATACAGTACACAGCTGATAGTCCTAATGAATAGACTGTTAGAATTTGTATTATGGCAAGAAAAAAGCAGCTAAGTAAAGAAAAACGAGTGGCCATCATTACTTTAAGAAATGAAGGTCAGTTAGTCCGAACAATTGGGAAGACTTTGAAAGTGTCCCCAAGTGCAGTCGCAAAAACCATCAAGCGCTACAAAGAAAATGGCTCACATGAGGACCGCCCCAGGAAAGGAAGACCAAGAGTCACCTCTGCTACGGACGCTAAGTTCATCCGAGTCACCAGCCTCAGAAATCGCAGGTTAACAGCAGGTCAGATTAGAGAACAGGTCAATGCCACACAGAGTCCTAGCAGCAGACACATCTCTAGAACAACTGTTAAGAGGAGACTGTGTGAATCAGGCCTTCGTGGTAAAATAGCTGCTAGGAAACCACTGCTGAGGACAGACAACAAGCAGAAGAGACTGGTTTGGGCTAAAGAACACAAGGAATGGACATTAGACCAGTGGAAATCTGTGCTTTGGTCTGATGAGTCCAAGTTTGAGATCTTTGGTTCCAACCACCGTGTCTTTGTGTGGCGCAGAAGAGGTGAACGGATGGACTCTACATGCCTGGTTCCTATCGTGAAGCATGGAGGAGGAGGTGTGATGGTGTGGGGGTGCTTTGCTGGTGACACTGTTGGGGATTTATTCAAAATTGAAGACATACTGAACCAGCATGGCTACCACAGCATCTTGCAGCGGCATGCTATTCCATCCGGTTTGTGTTTAGTTGCACCATCATTTATTTTTCAACAGGACAATGACCCCAAACACACCTCCAGGTTGTGTAAGGGCTATTTGACCAAGAAAGAGAGTGATGGGGTGCTCTTTGAATGAGAAGGTGTGTCCAAAACTTTTGGTCTGTACTGTATATATATATTATTTAATTAAATTATTAAGTCTTATTACTGAATTAGTAATGTAACTCTCACAAGCATAGTTGCTAAAGGACAACGACTATCACTAATTCATGTAATCAGATTATATCTGATACCCTGACTTTAACAGTTAATGAGCTGCAGTCTGAAGTGAAATGTTCCATGGCTTCATGCTACAACGTGGACATTTTGCATATTAGGTATGCACATGTTGGGAAGGTCTTTGCTTGGCCAGCTGATCAAACAAGAGTGGAAAGGAATGTTAGTTAAATTCCCCCCCAAAAAAGAAGATAGAGAATGCAAATAGTAGTCTGAAAACTCTGTGTCTTTGGGGGAACTCAATGGAAATGTACATGTTTGCAGAATAAATCATCTTAATGCATCAAATTCTGATCTGCTTACTGTGTTTTTCCACAATTCTTTCTCTTTTGAGTATTGGTTTGTCTTGCAACTTTTTTGAAACTGCTTGAAGACTGGACTAAAAATGATTTCTTCTAGACAGCTGACAACAAGGAAGCTTTACCATTTTTAACCTTACCTCTCCATCAGACTCCTGGGGGCTGTAGTAGTAGCTGCCATCATCATCGACCACAACTTCTCCATACTCATCATATAGACCAGAGGGTGAGATCAACTTCCTGCGACTGCCATACTGAGGAGGCTCGTATCTGCAGAAATAGAGCAGAAATTTAAAGCTAAGCAGAAACAAACAACTGGAGGCCTTATACTTTTAAACTTCTCTTTCTTGGTGTTGACCCACATGAACCAGATCAGAAGCTGAAACAAGAGTGAAAGAAGCTTAAAACAAAACTGAACACTTCTTTATCTGAAGTCACTTATCCAAGCAGTGACACATAGTGCAACAATGTGGCTCCGCGCAATGATAAGCAGTCTCTAATGACTTGCCTAAACAAAGCTGCCTTAATCACAGAAGGAGCATTTTGTTGCCAGGAGACATTCTGTTTGTGGAAAAAGCAGGAATCGATCCACACCCCCTTCCCCCTGTCTCTCTTTGTTGTCTGTTGCTGGGAGCACTGCCTAACTTTACCAGCCAAGAAAGCTGTTCTGTATCACAACTTGGGCTCCATGCCCTGCAGCCTGCAATTCAGACAGCCACTGGGTCAAAACAAAGAAAAAACAGTACTCTTCTGAACAGTTTCCTGAAAACAATATGTCACAGTGTGATTAACTAAACAAATCTGCAGTGAGTCCATTACCAGAGTTGAATGGATTCATTGCCTCGTGTAATTACTAAGCTTACAGTCAGTCTGTGGGAAAAGTTGTCCTGTATTACACTAGGCAGGAAGTAATAAACAAATGGAAGAGGAACGTTGATAACAGATAGGTGTAGGAGAGAGTAAAGGAAGGTCGAGGGAGAAAAGACACATAGAAAGTATGAACAAAGGAATGAGTAAAAAAAGAAGGAGCTAGAGCAGAAGGAATAGGTAATACTTAAATGTCTCAATTAAAAAGTAGACAGTACGACCTCTCCAAGCTAATGTGGTGAGTCTTATCCTGTCACTAAAGCCTTTGCAGACTCAAAGTAAAGTGCAGCCAAATAAAAATTATTTATAGGCTTTGGTGTTTGCATTTCTTTCTCACAGATCATCTTTATTCCACATTTGACCTGTTTCTTTACTATTCCTCCTTTCCTCTCCATGTCACCACTAGAGGGCAGTAATAACATTACCTCCACCATCACGTCCAGGCAGGGGTGAAAGTACTTTTAAATTCTTGGCGGTACTTAGGGGTGGAGCTAGAGGGGGTGCTGGGGAGGCACTGGGGGCATATATATATATATATATATATGTAATGTGTGTGTTAATTGTTACTCTCATCTGTGGCTCCATTTTGATCTCTCTCTCTCTCAGCAAAGTCCAAACTCAAACTAATTAAAATGTATCAATATTTTACTTTACTGTAGGCTTTCTGTATAAGGCAGAAATTAGAATCACTTGACAATGTAGAATATATATATATATATATTTCAATTGTTAAAGAAGTGCCATGTATAAAACAATGATTAACCATTTCCTGATGCATAACTTTTCATCTTCAGTTTCCGTCTTTTCTTTTGAACAAAGCAGTTATTGTTCTCTGCATTTTGGTCAAGTTTTGATTTCATTTAAATTAAACATTTGACAGTTCGGTTGTTTTCGCAGTTTTTATTTAAGAATCTGTAGATGGTAAGTGAATTATTGTTCGTCCTGTCCAAATGCAAGCGGCAGTTTTTTATGTCTGTGCACCACCTGTGTAAAATCTCCCAGTCCATTAAATTGAACGCACTGATCTCCTTGGCAACCGCTCTGTTTTGGGGGTAAGCGCGCATGTGCTCTCGTGTAGCGTATGTGAAATCTCTGGTCATAAGCGGTGTTTTCGAGCTGTGCTGTGTTGTTGTAATTCAGCAAAATAACATGAAACACAACTAGTTTCTCTCCCTTTGCTTTTAACTGGGGTATTTAGCAGCGAGCAGATAGACATTAAACGTAGCGGTGCTCATTTTAAAGGCTGGCCGTTCACAAAAACCTCGAGCTCCAAGGGGAGAGAAGCAAAGCAAGAGCATTGAGGCTCCAGCATAGCTGAACAGTTCAGAAACTATTTGGAATGAGGGGAAAATAACTATATTTATAAACAGATTAAGTCGTGTTTTAGACTGCTTATTGGTAGCGGATCTGATCTTCTTTGTGTGGTCGTGAATTTTTGCAGCCGTAACTGGTTCTGGATGACGGCTTCATAGCAGACAGCCGTTCTTCCCTCTTCCCGGTACTGTGGACAGAATCTTTTAGTGGTACGCAGTACCGGACCGGACCGGCCCACTTTCACCCCTGCCTCCAGGTATGTCAAAGGAACAAGGATCAATATTATGTTGGTTTCTGCATTCGAACACTTCAGGCTTGTTTAAGGACAGACTGTACATGTTAAATAATTACATCAGAATGTTTTACCTTTTTAGTAAATAATTTTTAAAAAGCTATTCAAACTGTGATAATGTATATGTTTAAGATTTTGAAATGTTTTTATTTATTGATCATAATGGTAACAATAATATAGACTTTATTGATCTCACAATGGATACATTTTCCTTTGCATTTAACCCATCCCTTCGGGAGCACTGGGCGACCATTGTGCGGCGCCCAGTGAGCATTCTGGGGCTAAGGGTCTTGCCAAGGGACCCAAAGTGGCAAGCTGTGGGATTTGAACCAGGGTACTCTCTGGGATGCAAATGCCCTGCTTTCTAACCACCAGGCCACCATTGTGATATAGATAATTTCACAGAGTTGAACCGAAAGGACAGCACATTTATTCACCTGTGCTTGTCCTTATAATTGACTGAAATCAATCTAACCCTTTAGCAAGAGCTTACTGCTGGAACAGATGACAGATGACTTCATTGTCCCTGCTGAAGAAAAGCATGACCACAGCATGATTTTGCCATCACTGTGCTTCATGGTGGGGACGATGTGTTTTCTGCCTCACAAAGCATCTTTGTCCACAGGTTTGTCGTTACCCTGACATTGCTTGTAGCAAACTGAAAATGGGATTTCTTACAACTTTTTCCTTGCCACTAAGGAGAGCAGTTTTATAGAGCCCACAACTGTTAGCTGTTTGGTCAACAGATTATCCCACTTTTGGCTGCTCCTACCTGCCTATGAATGTTTTCCTTGCCTGGCCTGTCACTTTAGGTGAACAACTCTTTCTTCAATCAAACTGTAGATAACAAAGAATTAGACCAGGCAGTGGGTTGCACAATGGTGCAGTTGTTAGAACTCTTGTCTTGAAGGAAGAAGCTCCTGAGTTTGGATCCTGGCCTGGGGTCTTTCTACATGATTTGTGCATGTTCTCCCTGGTTCTAGCCACAAAAATGCAGTATAACGTTTGCAGTGTACTGCCCATAACTAAAGACACTTTTTTTTTTTGTTTTTACCCTATTACAAAACACCCAAACAAATCTGTTGAATCCTACTACAAATGAAGTCAGCAACAAACGTATGTTGTAACATCGAAACATTCCTTGTAATGAGTGTCACAAAATTGAGATGCCACAAATACTTCTTAGGTACCATTGTTACAGAATTTCAGACATGAATTCTTAAAGTGGCTCCAATAGGAAGGTTCGACATGTTTTCTGATTGTTTCGGTTTATATCAAAGACTGTGTGTCAAGCATTGAGCTTTCAGTCCCAGGTGGTCAGTCCACCAGTTAGCATGGATATTAATAATGAAATAAAAGGGTGATGTTAATAACACACTTGAACAAAATGCTGTAGGGTCCCATACTTTTCCAACCAAAGAAATGATACATACTTCATAGAAACGGGCTTGTAGAAAATCCCATTTAAGTTGCATGTTTTTGGAATCAGATGGAAATAGATGACAAAAGATTGTGACTCAGGATTTAAGATCATGTTTTCAAATGAATCAAATTGTCTCCAGAGGAATTATAAATATGCTTGAGTCTCAGCAAAACCTGAAAGAGAAAAGTTTTGTTTACCCAAAGAGCCAGTTTAATACTCGGCAGCATGTTCTACCTGCGTCGCTTATTCACTGAAACAAATAAACTAATTAGATGTCATTTTTACAGAGTCTGATTTCCTGATCTTGTATGCGTGTAGAGTCAGACATGAGTTTGTGGATGTTGCTCTAAGCTGCCAGCATCTGGCCCATTGTCTGCCTCCACGGCTGGCTGCCTGATTAGCTGCTACGGTGCTGCAAATCTGGGTGGAGAGAATTAGCTCTTTGTGTGTGTGTGTGTGTGTGTGTGTGTGTGTGTGTGAGCGAAAGAGAGCAAGCATTTTTGTGAAAGTTGAGGCAAGAAAGTGTTTCTGAGTGATTGTATGACTGAAATAACATGTTTGCCACAGGGGAAGGTATGTATGTGAACGTCTTCTCTAGTGTGTTTATGAGTGTTTGTGTATCTCGTGTTTTTTATTTTTTTGACTGCATCAAATCAAGGTCCTGGAGTCTGAAGGTAAAATCATGAAAAACACACCATGCGTCGCAGATGGCAGGCCGACAGAAGTATAAAGCATTTTGGAGGGATGCAGTGAGACTACTTCAGATTTGGGCATAAACACTGATCAAATCAGTGTGGAATTCGTACTGAAGGTTCTGCACTGTATGTCCTGTTTCCTTTAACATAAAAGATCCTGAAGTATGCACATTCAACACATCATACACACACACACACCCACAATCATATTGATTGACCTTCTTTGGCTCAGAATTGCTATGAGGCTGTCATGAGGCAGTTTGCAGGTGCCAACACTGACAGTATCCAAGAGTGTGTGGCTGATGCAATCAGATTGATGTCAAAGTGCCGTCTGCGTGACCGACATGAAACTCAGCTGTATAAAGTGTAGACATGGAGCTCCTGGTGCTCAGTGGTCACTGTTAGTGGTCAAAGGTCAGATTTGGATCAATGATGAGTTGATCTGTATTCTTTCCTCGTAGCATCTTTATCCAGTGTGTACCACAGTTGAACAAATTAGATAAAGCAATGTATTTTTTTAACTTCATCAAAACAATGCAAATACATGTAACGTTTTGAAATATACTTACTCCTTGACAAACTACAAACTTTTTCAGTCACATTACAACCGCAAACGTCATTATATCGTATTGGGATTTTATGTGATAGACCAACACAAAGTAGTAGACAGCTGTGAGAAAGAGGGAAAGGTTTACAATATTTAAAACATTTTTTTGAAATAAAAGTTGAAAGGTTTTGTATGTCTTTGTATTTAGTCCTTCTGTGTGAGTACTTTTTATAACAACCTTTTCCTGCAGCTGCACCTGCAAGTCATTTTAGGGTGTGTCTTCATCAGATTTGCACATCTTAGAGACTCAACTTGTTCCCATCCTTCTTTGTCAAATAATTCAGCCTTAGTCAGACTGGATGGCGAGTGTCTGTGTACAAACTTTTCAATTCTAGCCACATATCCTTGATAAGGTTTAGGTCTGGCCAATGTACAAGACATTCTATCAAAGCTCTGGCCTTCTGCTTAGGATTTTGTTCCAGCTGGAAGGTGAATCTCAGCCCCAGCAACATAGTATTGTGTGTAAACTAACCACAGAAAGACTGATGGAGCTTTGTAATATAGTTAAACCCCCACCAGGTTTGGTTGATTCACAACCGCTGCATGGTGCTTGCTAATATAAAGTAGACTAGTATGATAATACAGTTGTTGAGAGAAATGTTGTGATGCACACCTGTGCAAATCAGAATAACAATTCTGGTCAGAACTGAAGTAGAAATTCTTCTACCTAAATGCTGTCAGAATGTTTGTTACTAAATGCAAAATTTCTCACAAATGGTCATTCTCTACTGTGATGAATTGCAAGAAGGCAGAGCATACAATACAGAACTTTTTAATCTCTAGGTAGGGTGCTGGTTTATTAGGTCTCCAACCTACTACTGTCAGGCAACATTTCTCCTGACTCCTTACTGGATAGAGCACTATGTAAATTCTCACTTTATAAACTTAAACTTGAGCTTAAGAATTCTATTATTACTTTTGTTTTTTTGTGGAAAAAGTGTTAGACATTGAGACATGAGTTTGGTGTGCCAACTTGAAAACTGTCACTCTTTTGCAACTACATTCTGGGTTCATTTATTTTCTTACACGTTTCCATCTTTTTTTCCACAAAGTTTCTCAATTGTGGACATAGAAATGAATGTAATTATTGTGATCTAAGCAAGGCACACACTAATGAAATGGAAAAAGATGTGTAAAGACATGGATTGTAAAAATGATGACATTTGCTCTTTTAGAGATGTATTTTCTTCTGTTTGAGAGAAAATGCAAATAAAAACATATCCATGGCCTGTCCATAGATGGAAAAAAAAAATACATAAAATATTCATGACACCTAAAAATACAAATGAAATCCTTCTGGTCATGGATATAAACACTCCATTTTCTTTTTTTTTTAACATGGTATGTGTTTCTTTTAGGTTAAACTTTCTAATACAACCTGCGTGTAACAGGAAAAGAGTCATAAAAAGGCTACCAAGACAAACCAGCAAAGGCTCAGTCAACAAAGAACAAGTGGACATATACTGCAAGCTTCAATGTCACTGTTTCTACAAAGTCTCTGTTTGTCAAGTACACACAGAGTTACTGAAGAAGAGTTTAGAAAAAAAAAAACAAAGTCCTTAAGTTGGAAAACAAAATTGTAATTTGCACATGCATAACTTTGCAAATGAAGCATAAAACTTTGTTTTCAATTTGTTTGTGTTTGCGTGGGAAAGGCCAAAAGCAGCAACAGTAACAAAACAGAGCAAGGTGTGATTTAAAAAGTCTAAAACTATGTGCTGAGTCTTTTTTTTTTTAGTCACATACTAAACAGTGGGTACACTTATTCTATAACCTTCCTTTTAAAGTATCACTATGAATGCATGGCAGATATGTCTAACATAGGCAGGGTTTATATAACCATCCAATTTTTCCAATTTATAATAATATCAATACTCTGAGAAGTGTTCAGAATTTTTTAAATGCAAAAACAATCTTTGCAGCACAATGAATAAAAATGTACTAACCCGTGGTCATAGTTGTAATAATCTTGTGTGTAGTAGTCCTGGCCAGGATCGATGCCAGACTCCATTGATAATTCCTGTTAAATTTAGAATAAAATATTAGTAACCAATCACACTTAAATGCTACTAACCGATAGACACTTTTTTAGGAAAACGCAAGCAAGTAAAGCAGAGTAGCAAGCAAAAAAAAAAAAGAAAACACAGAATACCTCTGGCCTGAGCAGAGAAGGTCGGAGAAGTTGCTGTGTCTTCCAGAAGGAAAGAAGAGCAAAGCATGAAAATAAAGACAAGATATTTTTTTATACCTGATTTATGTCTAATTTCAGTTTTGGTTTAGTTCTGCAATGACCAGAAGCTGTACTGAACATTGCAAAAGAGCTTTAGCACTCCTGCTCAAAATTACTTCTATGATGAAGAGTTTAGTGTAAAGTAGGTAATATCATCTGAAATGAGAATATTAGTGGCTAGCATTGACCGACCTTTATGAAAAAACCTCAATATTAACATTTATCAGGTGTGTTTAGATTTTCAATTATAGACATCTGACATAAAGTTTTCTGAGAGATTATTTTTATATAGAAAAGATATGACATATTTTTATCAATTTAGAACACTTGTTCCTTGATGGCCTTTTAGAAGAATGAAAGTTAAAATAAAATAGAAATAAATCATAATAACTTTTATAATAAGAAGTAAATGGTAAAAGCAAATGATTTAAAACAAAGTAAGCAATGGCTCAGGGAGACAAGCAAATCTCTGATTAAACTTAACACTGATTCATTTATGTTGTTTACTGTGTGTGATTTTAAATTTGTCTGTGATTTTAATATTTAATTTATTGTACAAATGTGTTTTTTCTAAAAATCTAAGAGATTTTGACCCTTTACAGTGATGGCACACTGAAAGAGAGACTGTATTGACTGCTGCACCTCCCTGTCTTTTTGTGTAATGTGACCATCTCTACACACCTCACTGACCACTGTCTTTGTTAGTAAGATGGCTTATTTTATAATGTTTAAAGCAAAGCTCAAAGTTTATGAAGCAATAGAACAGCACTTTCTGTTTTGGCTACACACAATTAATAGGAACCATATTAAAATATGTTTTAAGCTAAATTATAAATGGAGCATGTAAAAAAATACAAAGTAAACATGCTAGCATTAGGTTAGTGCTTCAGCAAACTGCTCAGCAGGAGCAAATGTCAGTGTACTGAAAACTGAAACTGTTTGAAACTGAAGTCAAATATTGATGATATAGATGCTTAGAAAACTAAGACTGTTCCTGTTTGGAAATAATATCTATCGCCGCCAGGAAAAGTACAGAGGACAGATGAAATTACAGGTAAATGCAACAACTTAATACTGACCCTCTACCGATGATCCACATGGCCCTGTCTTTAAGTGTTTAACCCTTTCTCTCTCCTAGACATGGAAATTGACTGAGCTTTTACTGTGACTAACTCTATGTGCTCTCTTTCAGACTCTAACCTTGAAAACTGGCTCAGAGTTTATCTGTTCTTTCTTTCTAGGTGAAACGACTAAAGGAGCTACATCCATTAACATTTACTTTTCCTTCCCATAGAAAGTACTCCTGGATCAGTGCTTCTTTGTTCTTTTTGTGTCTCTGCTCTGCTCTCAAACCCCCAGTCGGTCGTGGCAGATGGCCGCTCACACTGAGCCTGGTTCTGCTGGAGGTTTCTTCCTGTTAAAAGGGAGTTTTTCCTCTCCACTGTCGCTACATGCATGCTCAGTACGAGGGATTGCTGCAAAGTCAACGCCAGTGACTGTCCACTGTCTCTACATGCTCATCCAGGAGGAGGGAATGCTGCAAGTCACTGACTGGATGCAATCTGCTGGGTTTCCTTAGATAGAAAAACTTTTTATCCAATTTGAATAAAAAGCTAACTCAAACTGCACTGTTCAATTGTTAGGATTAATTGGATTGTATGTACCTGACTGTTGTAAAGTACCTTGAGACGACATGTGTTGGGAATTGGCGCTATATAAATAAAACTGAATTGAATTGAATTGAATTACATCTTAAATAATTGGATATGCGTCGGGAGCAACGAATGCAATTTAAAACCTTAGTATGAGTTTGTTGTTGAATTAACCAACATGTTGCAGCTCTCTCTGATACAACTTCCATTAGAGACATATTTGTTGTTGTTTTAACTGTGTAATAATATATTCCACCTCTCCTACTGGAGGGAGTTTATTTCCTCACTAACAATTCAACCAGCAGTTCCAGAAAACATTTGTTGTTCCTCAAATCTCACTGGTCTCCGAAATCTTTATGTTGCTTCTTCCCTTTTTACCATAAAACTGTGTCTACAGTCAAAAGTATTACTGCTTTGAATGTTGAACATGATTAATGTTTCATTTCCTGTCTTCTCTGATCTACTTTTTTTTATCACAACATCATTTTGATCAGGGATGCCAAACATTCTCAGAAGACTGTGTGCGTTTTCATTTATCTATTGTTGAAGGCATACCTTTATTACTTTTTTAGACAATAGAAACATCACTTTGGAAGTCAGTTTGAACTCAGATTAAAAGGAAAATATGAAAAAGGCAGTTATGGAGACACAAATACATGCAACTTTATCTGTATTGCATCAAACAAAGAACTGAATAGAACAAAGAGGATGATAACTAAATATCAAATGAATGATACTAAAAGAAAATAATACACGAAGATACCCAATTATAGTGAGCAACAAGAGAAAGACACTCACCTCATGTTGGCCATATCCACGCCTAGAAGGTTGAAGTGAGAAACAGTAGAAAGTTACACTAAATATTACCAGAAAAACATAATACAGATTTTTTTTTATTCTCTTTCTAAATACAGTCATTTTTGTATGGTTTGTATGGGTTGCGGTCCTGGGTTTGGAGCATGGGATCACCAAAGATTTACAAAAACAACCTTTATAAACAGAAGTACATTCGGTTTTAGTTCTAGAGTTTTATGTATTTCATAGATAGCTAACTTTGGGTTTGTTTAATTTTTCACAAACTTTTCCATATAGTCTTCAACTCAGCTCAGTAAATGAACATTGTTTAACGTGGCTTGTGTGATTTAAAGAACAAGATTAGATTAGTCGTTTATAGCTCTAAAACCTCAATTTGATAGAGGGGTTATGCTCTTTTAATTCTGACTGTAGATGTTAGAGAAAAACAAGAAAATACTACAATGAGACAAATAAATAGTAAATAAGTATACTGTATAGTAAAACTGAGTTAGGCAATCAAAATTGGCCAACAAATCTTTTGCGACACTATAAAAAAAAAAACCTGACTGGGGTTACTGAAATGCAATGACATTTCCCTGAATTGCATTTTTGAATGTACCAATGCAGATTTCACTTATAGTAGATTCTATATATTACATAATCCTGGATTGCTTTGGATTTACAAAACTAACATATCTGTACATTAGTGGAACTGTCAATGTTGTATTTTAAACTAAACTTCACATCTTAGGTTTATTGTTCTGTAGTTTACAAAATATTATTTATTTCCAGCGATATGTCTTTAGACTAGGCTGCACAGTGGCAGTGTTTGTAGCAATGTTGCCTTGCAGCAAGATGGTCCTGGGTGTGACTCCCGGCCGGGGGGCTTTCTGCATGGAGTTTGCATGTTCTCCCTGTGCATACATGGGTTCTCACCGGGTACTCCGGCTTCCTCCTACAGTCCAAAAACATGACTGTTAGGTAAATTGGTCACTCTAAATTGCCCTTAGGTGTGAATGAGTGTGTGCATGGTTGTTTGTCCTGTGTGTCTCTCTGTTGCCCTGCGATGGACTGGCGACCTGTCCAGGGTGTACCCCGCCTCCCACCCAAAGACTGCTGGAAATAGACACCAGCTTCCACTGTGGAAGAAGCGGTAGAGAATGACTCACTGGCTGTTATCTTTGGACTGTAAACTAATATTGCAAACTGCAGTTTCTGCCCTGTATTCATTAGACAGGCAACAAAAAAAAAAAGAGAAATAAATGACATTCCACCATTGCCTGTCTACCAAGCTGATACTAAAGTGTTCATAATGTGATCTCCAGATAAAGCATGTAGCCAATTTGTTTGAAAATGTAAAGAAGTACATGTCATATGACACATTGATGTCTCAGCTTATACAGACTCTAAATGAACTAATAATAGCATTACTTGATCTGCAACTTGGTGAAAATACTCTGTCTGCACTGCTACAGACCTGCTCACCTTGGAATGCTAAATCCTTTAATAGGCTTTCTGTTTTTATTTTGAACCCCAACTTTGTTTACAACCTTTTAACTTTGGTTTTGACAATTTGTTGCTTTTCCTTATCGATCTGACTTTTTTCTTTGCATTGTTTTTTTTATTCTGACTTATTTTCTCAATGTTTCTTTTTTTTTTAAAAAAGTACTTTCAAATTATTTAAAAAATTTTATTGAACGTAACAGCAGAGAGTAACAATATATAGGAGTGGGCAGAAGTCTGAATTTATATTAACACCCTTTCTCCTGAGACATTATTCCCAGCACTTCTTATTCATCAAGCAAAACATACTTTAAAAAGTTAAAAAAATAAAGTGCATTCCATAAAGTAACCCCAAGACAACACCTTAAGACAACAATACAATGTACAGTAGTATAGAAGGTAATAAATAGTGATAATGGTAGTAATAATAATAATGATTATTGAAATCTGATTGTCATTAACAATCATCTATTTATTCTGAGTTTTAAACAGATTTATGTTTGGACATTGCTCCACACTGATTCACAATGTTCCAAAGCTTCACCTTTCAAACAGAAATACAGAAACGTTTTCTTGTTCTAATTATTTGCATTTGATATTGACATTAATTCCTTCCCTTTTCTTCAATAATTTTTGAACATTTTCTTTTAGCTTTATATATTATCATAGTTATTTGTAGTTTAAGTAGATCTGTAAGTTTTATTCATTTGATTGTATTAATAGTTGGTTAGTATAATCCAGGTATCTAGCCTTGTTAATTACTGTTGATGCTCTTTTTTGAAGTCGGATTAATGACTGTAGTGTTGTTTTGTATTTGGCTCCCCAAACCTCTCCACAGTAACTTAAATATTGTAAAACTAAGGAGCAGTAGAGAACACTGAGTGCTATTTCATGTAACACATGTTTAGTTATGTATGTGCAATATAAAAATACTTTTGGATATTTTACTTTAAACATATCTGATATGAGGTTTCCAGTTCAGCTTGGCATCAGTAACAATGCAAAGAAGTTTGACTTCATACACCATTTCAAGATCCACTTCATTTATCTGAATTTTTAGTTCCTTGTCTGTTGTACAGTTCCCAAACAACATATTTTGGTTTGGCTAACATTTAAGACAGTTACTTACAATCAAACCATATTTTTTGCTTTTCCATTTCTTCATTGACATCTTTAAAACAACTGTTCCAGAGTGTCTCCAACACAGAAAAAGTTTGTCATCAACAAATAAATTCAAAAATTTCAATAATTTCATAACTTATTTTGGATGATTTAGGTTATTTACATAGATCATAAAGGATTTAGGTCCTAAAACTGACCCCTGCGGAGTCCCACACATTTTGACTTTAAATAAGAAATAGTTATACAACCATGATTACTCCAATAGGAAGGAAACAATTATTGTTTTCAAATGCAAGAAACATTTTGTTAATTTGACCACATATCCGATTACAGAAGCCGAGTTGGCAGCATTTTAACAATAACTCGGCACCGTTTCCTACTGTGTGAAATTATTTCTAACATGAAAAAAGAAACTTCTGAGACAGTAAAGTAATAAAAAACACAATAAGATTCAGTGAAAGTGAAACAACTCAACATAAGAAAGGAAGAAGAAAAAAGAAATACAGTGACTAGCCTCTTTGTCAATGTGCCAGAACCAGGAGATTACAGAAGACACTGTGGGGTGTAACAGAAGTAATGAGCTGGTAAAATGAAGATATATCACAGAACAACAAATGCAGACTTTTAGAGGACACATCAGATTCATACTCACAGGCCCACACAGATTATTCAGGCGCTTGAGCATTTCATTGATTTCTCTCAGAAATTCACAGCTGTGCTTCTTCCATAAACAAGACACACACACCAGGAATAAATTTTAGGTCTTTGTTCAGTATCAAAATACACCTTAAAATGAAATTCTGCCTAAAAGATAAGGGGCACTGTAAACAGGATTAACGCTGATGCATATAAGAGTGGCTGAACAGACAGGCTAAATGGACGAGTAATGAATGGACTGATGGCTGAAACGAACAGGGTGGTTAAGAGGGTCTTTACATGTTAAAATTAACTGACAAAACAAAAGTGTGTATTTGTGTTTCCAGCTGACATTTTGTGCCTGGTAATGTGTGCAGTGCAGTCAGTGTGTGAAGATAAGTCTCTATCTTGGTGCCCTTGTTGCTCTGACAGACACATTATGAGATCCCTTCGAGACACAAAGACGCAGACAGCCATCTAATCTCCACCAAGCACACAAACATGCGCACATCTGACATGACCAACTCTTTCTGTCCTCTCCACCTTTTCCTGCAGAATTTTAGGAAGTAGTAGAAGAGAAATATTATTAGGTATTAGGAACAGACCATAACAACCTGCTAATGGTCTAATCTTTCTTTTTGTTCACATTTTATCACTCAGCTCCCTTACAAAGAAGCTCTGCAGTTGTGTACATTTACCCATTTCCTTTTCCTCCATCTGTTTCACAGCCTGTGCTACTTCAGCCTTCTCTCTCTAATGAGATCTCATTCCTTGTCTTTGTTCCACTTTTTTTTACTGGTAAATTAAATAGAACTGCTTTTGAAAAAACCAACTCCTCAAAGCCATTTTATACATCGTCTGAAAATACATACCTAAAAGTATTATGCTTTCATAATGAGAAGAAACCTGGCTTATTATCAGTTGGTGAAATCCAAATATTGTCCATGTGTCAGGCTCTGCATAACAAACTATACGGCATTTTGAGATATGCTTATTATTGAAGGAAATAATCTCTCTAAATTTCTAATCCATAACCAAATTAATATTGAAGATAGGAAAAAAATTGTGGTGTATACTGTTTTATGATGACTAGAAGCTCTCTAGTTTGAATCTTGGCAGAAGCCTTTCTGTAACTTTTCTCAGTTTTCGTCATCTCCCCCATAGGTGTGTAGGACCTTTATAAGTACTCCACTTTTCTCTCACAGTCTATATTCATGTAATCTGGGACAATGTGAGTTTTTTTTAAACCAGATCCAGTGCTTCCAGTTAATCCCAGTATTATTCCCACCCCTGGCAGGTTGAGATTTAAAATGTATTCTCATTTAACCAAGAATTATGTTTCTGAGGGGCAATGAGACAGGCATCTCTAAAAAACCAAAACAATGTAAAAGAAGTATCAGTTTTGAAAAGAAATGAATAAAATCTTCATTTTTATTGACGTTCTAATTTAAAAAAGCATGTGGAATTTATTTATACTCATCACAACAGATATTGCTAAGATCTTTCTTACATTACAACAATCAAACACTTCTTATAACTGCTGGACAGCATGTTGCATGTCTCCACTGGTAAATTAGATTTTTTTTCTTCAGTGATCTTCAGTTCTTTGATGTTGGAAGGCCTCCTTGCCATTGCCCTAGTGTTAAGCTTCCTCCTCAAATTCTCTATCAGATTGGAGTCAGGACTTTGGCTAGCTGGCTTTAGGCTTAACTGTACTTGGCATTAATTATTTTGTTTCCACTGGCAAAGCACCATCTGAAGCACCAAAAACAGGCTCTGTTTGCTAACTCTTAGCTGGCTTCGAGGAAAGATCTGCTTTTGTTAGGGGCTGCATGGAAGCCCATGAAGCCAACAAGCAATTTAAAATATAATATTAAAATATTACTAAGACTTATTCTACCCACCCTTCATATATGTCAAAAGCAAGTAAAATCTCAGTCAATAAATCCTAATAAAACAAATATGTAAAACAAACCAAAAGCAATTAAATTACATTAGTTGATCTTTAACCAGTTACTACCAGAATTAACATTCCTAGAAAATTTGTTCATTTCTATTTTTGCATAAATACATTTATGTATTTGGTGAGTAATTTGGTAAACTGAAGCATTTTTAGGCAGAACTTTGGGCACTAGATGGCAGCAAAGCGCTTATAATACAATCCTCAGAATGTCTGGAAAATGCATCAACAGCCATTAGTGAAATGCATATGCCACCTTGGCTGTGTGGTGGTTTTAGGTGATTTGTTAGTAGTAGTCTACAAGATGTTAAACAAAGTGCTTTTACCAAGGTCTGTATTTGACCAATAGAATATTTTTTTTTTAAATGCATGTCCCATTTTTACTTGGTAAATATGAAAACCCCTTCACAATTATGCCCTGTTTTCTGTTTGTTCATAAACTACAGTGCCGAAAATACAATTAAGTTTGTGTTTGTAACATTACAAAATGTAAAAAAGAAAATTCTTCGTGTGGTGTAAATACTTTAGCAAGGCAATGTAGGTGATTCAAATTTTCTTGTAGCCATTTTCTGCCTTACTTTAATGGCATGTTCTCCTATCTTGCCCATTTTCGAAGATTGGCTACAATAAATGTGTCTCTGCGTCACATCATATTTGTACCACAGGGAAACTGCAAGTTATGGATTACAAATCAAACATTCATAGACCCACTGGTGATCCTATAAAAATGTACTCTGAAAAATATGCTTCAGTTGCATTAATCTTGAAGGAGTTATTCCGGCTGACCAGTCATTTTTTAATGTATAGTTTTAAACTAATTTTTTACCATGATTTGTTTCTCTCCAGTAAATAAATGTACTATAATTAAAAGCTGGATTATTTTTATAGTTTGTAGGTGTAAGATTATGTTACTACAATAAAAAATAATTTAATGTAGGCCTTTTGACACTTCTGATGTGACACTCTTTATATTGCAAGGGACGTCTTTTAAATTTAATTTTAATTACACCATGTAACAAGACTAATTAATACATTAGACATGACAGAATAAATTCAACAAATAATTTCCTAAACTTTACAAATAAGTTTTTTTGGGTTAACCTAATCAGGTAATGTAATTGCTTCACATTAATCAAGTAGAAATGGTGCCTAAACCTGGCTGAAGCACAAGCTGAGAAACATAATAATGGTAACCATCAAACTTAGGTCTAAAACACTGTACATGAACAGCAACAATATATTATGTGATGTACTGTATGCAGCAACTGTTTTCTGCTTCAGTGGCCTCCCAGAAACATAATTGCTTTGTATTATACATGTGTTTTCTAGTTCAATATGAAATAAATGGTAAAAACAAACACATTTCCAAAGATGTCATGATGCATCTGCTCTGTTTTACAAAAGCAACTGAAATAGTAAAAAGAACAATATCCCTGTCTGGCAAAGAAGACACAATGAGTACGTGGATATGTTATAAGATGCAGCAGACTGAGGTTGAAAGCTAATCTCAACATAAAACATTTCTAGCCCAGTCATGTGAAACCGATGCTGGGCTACTGTGTGTTTGCAAATACACGCCACTGCTTATGTAGAGCCACTCATCTGAATGTGAAATGCTGATGTTGTTTTGAGCACACAGAGTCTTTGTTAAAAAAAAATGCATTATGACAACACAGTCTAAAGTTGGATGATGACTTTGTGGTGGTGGAAACATGCCGCTGAGCATTTGAAAAATATCCCAGCTCACTGTGTTGTAAAATTACAGGAGAAAACAGTCCAGTGGGTTACCTGACAGTTGAAATCTTCTCATAATGCCAAGGGTGTCAACATCACAGTGTTTATTCGGCTGCACCCCATGATTGGATACAATCACACTGACATGATTAACGGTGCTTGCGAAACAGCTTCATCAATGTGTGCAAGACAATGACAACTGAATATGTTACAGAGAGAGCAAGTATCTCAGAATCTGGATCAATATCAAAAGCAAAAATTAACTGATATTTTTTTAGTTGAAACAGTTTATTTTCACAACAGTGTATTGCTCAAGAGGTGAGAGAATAAAGAGATGTATTTTAGTGACACTTAAAGTAATGCTAAGTAAAGTCTTTTCAGGTTTTCACTTTTCACATTTCAATTCATAACGAATCTTTCGGTTCATAGGATATTTTAAAATTTTCTAGATAAGTGACTCACATAGCTGTAACATTCACGTGTGTTGCATTTCAAATTAAACTACTAAGTAGTGTCTGATAAGCTGATGCCTTCACAGACTCACCAGAAACTGGAAGGACCTCTATATACACTGGATCTATAAGATATAAACCCCATGTAAAAATACCAGATTTGTATGATTTTATGAATTCCTAAGCAAACCAAAAAAAACAGATCTATCAATTGGATGAGCAGCCTGTCCAGAGTTACCACAGTGGTTGCTTTTTGATCAATTCTCTCCTTGTCCAGGGTGTCAGTGTAGGTGAACATCATGTTTTGGTGGGTTTGCAGTTGTTCCCTACCCTCTCTGTTTTCTGATGATGGACTGAACAGCACTCTTTAAGATTTTCAAAGCTTGGAATGTGGCTTATAAACCTAGTCCTGCTTTAAATTCTTCCACATCCTTATCCCTGACCTGTCTGCAATGTTCCTTAGTGTTTTTGATGCAATTTGTTCAATAATGTTCTCCAAAAAACTCTGAGCAGGTTGGCTGAGGTGCTAAGTAAAGGAAGATGAATACAAATGCAAGCTTCCTTTTAAAATTTGCATCTGTCTAAGATTATAAAACACATAAAAAAATCATTCTACTTCAAAATTAAGCTCTAATTTGTGTTAGTCCATCAATAAAATACTAATAAAATACTAATACACTGAAGTTTGTGCTTCTAATGTGACAAAAAATGTCAAAGGTTACAGCATTATGTGGGGGGCGCTAGCGTGCAGTAATGGAATAGACGTGTTTTCTGGAGCTCCATGTCGCTGCCTCCATTTAACATTTATTTACTGCACCAAAGTTATTCATTTTTTCGCCGGAGGACTAGTAGGCACCTGTTTCTTCAGTATATTTCAGTTTTGACATTTCACATTATGCCAAGGAAAGACGAAGCCCAGAAGTTGACCGCTCACACAGGCTCTGCTGTTAGCAACGAGACTATATTAGCCGCCGTCAATAGCCACAAAGATGATCTTTCTAAAGTCTACATCCTCGTGGATTGTCTCAAGAAATCACTGGAAGGACGCCTGGACTCCATTGAGGCTCGTTTAACAACCCTGCAGACAGAGCACAGTGAGGTCCAGCACCGTTTAGACGACATAGACGCGGCTCTATCCTCTACCGATGCCCGTGTTTTGGCGCTGGAGGCAACTTTCAGCGAGCTAGCGGCGACTAACGGGCTTCTTAAAACAAAGGTGAATGACTTGGAAGAGCGCTCGCGCAGACAAAACATTCGGATTGTTGGCGTCAAGGAAGGTAAAGAGGGTGGCCGTCCTGCAGTTTGTTTCAAAATTAATTTCAGAGCTGCAGGCACAGGACAACTATCCCAAGTCCGTAAAAATAGATAGGGCGCACCGTGCCCCGAGACCCAAGCCACTTCCCAATGAACAACCTTGGATCATCATCGCCAGAGTGCACAATGACTGCGACGTGATGAATATTCTGAGGCTGAGCCAACAGCAAGCCCCGCTGCTGCACCACGGTCAGAAAGTCTTCATATTCCCAGACTACACGGCGGAGGTTTCAGCGCAGCGCCAGGCTCCCTGTTCGTTTTTTTGTTGTTAAACCTCCTGTGTTCTGTTGTGTTTACCTTGTCAGCTGCCGTTTTTACGTTATGATGAATGCAGGATAATGATACTTCTAAGCCGGGCATGAGTCCTATTAATTTAGTCTCCTTCCTGTTCTACGTTATTTTTACTGGGCTTGTAATGCCAGAACCTGGGTTTTTCTGGAGTCATGTCTATCCGAGGGGTGAAGAGGTTGACTCGCTATTGCCAAACTGGCCGCTGAATGAAAACCTCTCTTTTATTGTGTCCTGTCCAGCAGAGTAGCGCTCAGAATTGTTGTCTGAGTGTCAAGAAGAAGACCAACAGATTTACTTTCACAAGTTGAGCATTACAGCTAGCGCTTTAAAGCTCTGCTTGATATTTATAAAAAGAAACTTTATTAGAAACTGCTTTCGGATTATTTCAATTGTTATGGACCCTGAGGCTCCTTTTTTAAGTAAAAAGAGCCATGGTCTCACACAAGCACACTAATTTAGATTATGTCTTTGTCACTGTAGCATGTATAAGTACATTTAGCTTTTCTTGCAAATAAATCTAGATTAGCTCTGCATACTTCATTGAAAAAAATACAATTTCGTCATATTAAAATAAACAATGCTTGTTTTATTTAAACCAAAAAAAAAAAAAAAGAAAATCCCTACACAACGCTTTAAAAATTTATTGCAATCAATAATAATAAAAAAATCGGTCAACTAAAATAGTCTTATTTTTTTCTGTTCTGCTGTTTACATATAAAGAGCTCTTACCCTGAAAACAAAAACAAAGTAACAATACCATGTGGATAAACAGAGGCTGGGCCGTATGTAAAGGAAAATAAATGAATAACTAGAAATGTTCAGAGCAACAAGTGTCTAAAATACAGCAACAAAAAACAAAAAATCAAGAAAAAGAAAACAAACAAGCACTTATAAAAACAGAAACAGCAGAAACAAACAGAACAACAAAAAACATTCTGGCCACATACAGTGCCTTTGCGAAAGTACTCGGCCCACTTGAACTGGTCAACCTCTGGCCACATTTCAGGCTTCAAACATAAAGATATAAAATTCAAATATTTTGTGAAGAATCAACAACAAGTGGGACACAATCGTGAAGTGGAATGAAATTTATTGGATGTGTCAAACGTTTTTAACAAATAAAAAACTGAAAAGTGGTCCGTGCAATATTATTCGGCCCCTTTACTTTCAGTGCAGCAAACTCACTCCAGAAGTTCAGTGAGGATCTCTGAATGATCCAATGTTGTCCCAAATGACTGATGATGACAAATACAATCCACCTGTGTGTAATCAAGTCTTTGTATAAATGACATGCTCTGTGATAGTCTCAGGGTTCTGTTCAAAGCGCAGAGAGCATCATGAAGACCAAGGAACACACCAGGCAGGTCCGAGATACTGTTGTGGAGAATTTTAAAGCCGGATTTGGATACAAAAAGATTTCCCAAGCTTTAAACATCCCAAGGAGCACTGTGCAAGCAATCATATTGAAATGGAAGGAGTATCAGACCACTGCAAATCTACCAAGACCCGGCCGTCCCTCTAAATTTTCATCTCGAACAAGGAGAAGACAGATCAGAGATGCAGCCAAGAGGCCCATGATCACTCTGGATGAACTGCAGAGATCTACAGCTGAGGTGGGAGAGTCTGTCCATAGGACAACAATCAGTCATACATTGCACAAATCTGGCCTTTATGGAAGAGTGGCAAGAAGAAAGCCATTTCTCAAAGATATCCATAAAAAGTCTCGTTTAAAGTTTGCCCCCTGGTCAGATGAAACCAAAATTGAACTGTTTGGCCACAATGCAAAACGATATGTTTGGCATAAAAGCAAAACAGCTCATCACACTGAACACACCATCCCCACTGTCAAACACGGTGGTGACAGCATCATGGTTTGGGCCTGCTTTCATCAGCAGGGACAGGGAAGATGGTCAAAACTGATGGAAAGATGGATGGGGCCAAATACAGGACCATTCTGGAAGAAAACTTGTTGGAGTCTGCAAGAGACCTGACACTGGGACGGAGATTTATCTTCCAACAAGACAATGATCCAAAACATAAAGCCAAATCTACAATGGAATGGTTCACAAATAAACGTATCCAGGTGTTGGAATGGCCAAGTCAAAGTCCAGACCTGAATCCGATCGAGAATCTGTGGAAAGAGCTGAAGACTGCTGTTCACGAACGCTCTCCATCTAACCTCACTGAGCTCGAGCTGTTTTGCAAGGAAGAATGGGCAAGAATTTCAGTCTCTCGATGTGCAAAACTGATAGACATACCCCAAGCGACTTGCAGCTGTAATTGCAGCAAAGGGTGGCGCTACAAAGTATTAAAGCAAGGGGGCCGAATAATATTGCACGCCCCACTTTCAGTTTTTTATTTGTTAAAAAAGTTTGACCAATCCAATAAATGTCATTCCACTTCACGATTGTGTCCCACTTGTTGATGATTCTTCACAAAAAAATAGAATCTTATATCTTTATGTTTGAAGCCTGAAATGTGGCAAGAGGTTGACCAGTTCAAGGGGGCCGAGTACATTTGCATGGCACTGTAACTATGGAGTAACGGAAATAACAAAGCAATAAAATATAAATGGGAAAGAATGAAGAAGAGAGGTGTAAATGAAAAATGTGGAAATACAAAGAGAAGCAGGAGAGATTAAAAGTAAAAATATCAACATCTACATATCTGAACAGAAGAAAGCTGAGGTTGACTTTCATGGGGTTTGCTATGACCGACACCTTCAATTCCAAACTGATGCATTCTTTACTCTCCGTAACGTTTCCTTTTTTTTAAATCTGGAATCAGAATTTTGCCAATGTTTTGGGTAATGAAACAAATATTTAGCATTAGGATGAAATAACAGAAATTTATATTTTAGGCCCTTTTATCTCTAGTATTAATTTAACACATGACCATTTAACAGTTATCTTGGTAAAAACGATTTTTGTAATATACTTAAAAAAAATTTATAATATGCAGTGAATTATTGGTATCGTATAATATTAGGCAAATAAAAAAATACAAATTCATGTTAGAAGAAACATGCGAAAAATTAATTAACACCAGTTAATGATGGTTTTCTGAATTAATTTACACAAGAGCTTTTGATTTGAAGATCTGGAAGTGTTTGAAATGACATAATTGACTTTTTTTTATCCCTGTGTTCAAAGTGTCCACTCCATTTTTTTTTATCTTCCTCTGAATCGGAAGATTTGCAGGATGATCATAAAACATGTTATAAATCCATCCATCCATTTTCTATATCCGCTTTGTCCGTACATAGTCACGGGGAAGCTGGTGCCTAACTCCAGCAGTCTATGGGCAAGAGGCGGGATACACCCTGGACAGGTCGCCAGTCCATCGCAGGGCAACACAAAGACACACAGTATAAACAACCATGCACACACCCGTTCACACCTAAGGGCAATTTAGAGAGACCAGTTAACCTAACAGCAATGTTTTTGGACTGTGGGACAAGGACCTTCTTGCTGCAAGGCAAAAGTGCTAACCACTGTGCCACCGTGCAGCCATATGTTATAAATCTACATTTCAGATATTTGACGTCTAGTCTAAACAGTAAAGATGTTCAAAAGTATGTTGTAATTTATAAAATATAAAGTGAGGCACAATGTCTTTATTTTAATCTGCTAGCTGAACAACAAGAGTTTATTTAGTACTAAGAGTTTGTTTACTTTGTTCTGAAATGACCCTGAAGTCATTTAGTACATCATTCTGTCTGACAGACATCTATTTGGTTGTAACTATGAAGCTGCAGCAAGCATGAACAGACTGTTAGGAAACATTAATAACCAGTGTTTTGCAGGCTTCCTGGCTAATAAACCAAACAAACTTTTTATAGAATATGCACATCACCTGTAAGAGCTGTTTTTTGTTGCTTACTGCAGGCCTGCTTTCACCGCTCATTATGATAATGACCGTTCATAGGATAAGAGTCTCAGACCACGAGTCTGAGTTAAGTTCTGAGTCTTTATCGTGAAAGTCAAGTCTGAAGTCTTTTTTTTTTTATTGAAGTGTGAATAGAGTATTAGTTTGAGTCACCATCTCTGCCCTGCAGGAAGATAAAAGTAAAAGTTTCTATGAAAAAACAAAAAACTAACAGAGGATCCCCGTCTTGCTATTTTCTGTCAAAGCTGGCATATTTCTTCACATTCGTTACACCAAAACTAGACTTGTTCAGAAGCTCAGTTCAGTGGTAAAAGCAACTCAAACCTCTGTTCAACCTTTTGTAAGAGAAGATATTTTTTGTTCCTTCACAGATTTCAGTGAGAATATCACTGACTGGAGCACAAATTGTTATATATAGTAATACAATTTACTGGCACAGAATATAAAAAGTTAATGAGAGTAGGTCACCTAAAGGTAACTAAAAAATATATTTTTCAGTTTATATTTGTTTATATACATGTTTCTTCACAGCTCCACAATAAGTAATGTAAAGCTACACCCCTCATTGAAATGTAAAAGCTACAGCATCGTAGATTGAGAAGGGAACCGTTTCTCAAGCTCTTCAACAATAGAGTTCATGTTTCGGTTTGGAATGTGTTGAATCAGGGGGTTATTCTCTCCTTCGCCTCCTTCTGCTCCTCCTTCTCTTCCTCCTTCTCCTCCTCCTTGTTCTGGCTCCCCCCCCAACACCAACATCTCCAAGGAGTCAAGAGAATCCAGCGAATCCACAGAAGCCCGGCTGCTCATGACCTTTTTGAGCGGAATCTGCTTCTGGTCTATCTGGCTGAACATGTTTGCCACAGACTTCTCAATGTCCGCTATGTTTTGGATGTTCTTTAAGATTCCCTTCAGCTCTTTTCGGGGAGGCTCAGGCTCCGTGGGAAGGGGCAGCGGTGGCGGCCGAAGAGACAAGGGCCGCAGCATGGGCACCTCTGAGAGAGTAGGAAGGACAAATGTGGATGGACGCAGAAGCGAGGGGGACACTGGGGGAGGTAGAGGTGGAGGTGGTGGGGGTGGAGGAGGTGGAGGAGGAGAAGCACCATTAGGGATGGAGTTAGATGAAACTGGAGAGCTCGGCAGGACAGATGAAGTGTAGCTTAGAGGTGGAGGTGAGGGAGGTGGAGGTGGAGGAGGAGCAGAGGTAGGAGGTGGTGGTGGTAGCGATGGAGGTGGTGGTGGAGGTGTTGAAGGTGGATCTGGGATCACCTCTAAATGTACCGGAAGTCTTTCTTCTGCAATGTGATTTCCAGTTAAATTTGCTCCAAAGCGCCTTAGTACAGGAGGTGTCGGCTTGTGACTCGGTGGAGGGGTGCTTCCATCATGAGTTACAATGATACTCGGAGGACCTTCCATAATTTGAGAAGTTGGAGTACTCTGTGAGGGGTTGTGCTTCTGATGCTGAGGAGTATCTGTGATAGCAGAAAGTAGGATATCAGAAGACAGTGAACCTCTGGAATCTCTGTTTTGCCGTTGTTTCATTTCCTGGAGTGCCTGTTGTTCAAACTGTCTGGCTTGTTCCTTCACTGTCAGCTTTGGCTCAAGACTTGGGCTTCCCATCACATCTGAATCCAACCCATGGTCAAAGCCTGAATCCAGGCCAGCATCCTTGCTCTCCTTAAATTCAGCCTTCAGAAGCTCATGCTCCCACTGCACGGGATCCATCACCACCTGCCGTCTCAAAGCATCATACATTTCCCTTCTATGCAATCTTGATGGAAGAGTCCAGCTGTGTCCACCTCCTGATCCCCATCCACTATCAGTGCCACTGTATCCCCCAAATCCCAAGTCACATCCAGGTGAGCTGAACCTCAGCCAGGCCTCTCGAATGCCTTTCCTGGAAGGGGAAAAATTTCCAAGAAGATCTCTCCTCCTCTGATTGCTTCCAAGGTTTTCGGGGCTACTTAAGGTTCCATCCTCATGGTAGATGGGATTTTTGGTAGTTCTGGGGTTTTCATCAGAGAGAAAGGTGATGTTGGACTCAGACTTGGGGAGTTTGTTGAGCACTCCTCCATTAGCGAGGCACTGGCGATGGGCGGCGATGGCTCGTGTGGCAAAGTCTGAGATCAGGCGCTGGCGGTCGTTTTCTTCTAAGCTGCCAGTGCTGCTGCCACCAGCACCATGGTTTGAACGGCTGATAGATGGATGCAAGGAGATAAAAATGAGACAGAAAATGAAATGTAGGGAGAAACAAAGAATTCCAAAGAAAATATAGGTGGAAAATAATAAATGGGAATGATGTATGTATCCAAACAAAGCTAAAGGATATGGTAGAGAAAGAAGAGGACATTTTTGAAAAAAGACTGGTGATGCAAATCATGAAATGAAGTGTGCTGATCAGCAGGTTATCAGGTTACTGTTGTCATGAGATAAATTTACTGGTACAGATTTTATATTAAGGTGGTATATAAAAGGATATATATATATATACATATATATATATAAAGGAAAATAATCTATAAAGAAAGGTTTCCTCCCTGTGATTTTATTACCAAACCAAAGGGACATGAGATGGAGCACCAAAAAATAGATCTGAGTCATAAACCCAAATAATAAGTGTAATCATACCTTAACTTTGCTACTGCAGTACAGCTAAGAACACTACATCTGCTGGTGAGTGGTAAGAGTACTGTGATTTTTACAACAGTTTATATCTCCCTAAACTTTTTCATATTGATGCAGATTTTTAAAACAAGCCTAGATTTATTTTATTCAAATTGTATGTGATTGACCGTGTTGGTTAGTGATGGGACTTATGGCTCTTTGAAGGGAACTGAATCTTCAGGATCCGTTCCCTTCAAAGAAACGTTCAAAGGACCCATTAAAATGATCTGTTGTTGAAAATGTGCATATTTTAAAGAGCAAGCAATTATACTCTTAATATAGTGTTAAATATATAAATATTTAGGAAACCTGGCATGTGCGGGTGAAATTTATAACTAAAGCTAAACCATTGGTATTAAGTAAGATTAATATTATTATTTAAAAGGTGCAAAATAGAACCACAGTATGTTCATGCAAAAAATCTCTATGTATATATTTTCTCCATGTTAAATCACCTCCTGCGTTATTAAATATAGCTAGTAAGGCAACGTGTTAATGGCAAACAACAGTTAACTGGAAACCGTGACCAAACAAAGTGAGCAAACTAAATAAGACCCAAGCCCTATCGTTCAAGGTAAGGAGCCATTCTAAAGAATCAATTTGTTTGTGAATGTCACATCTCTAGTGTTGGTCATTGTGAACTGAAAAGAAAATGAGACATGTTCGCTCATTCATCTTTGCAACATAACTCAAGCTCACATTGGATGGAGAGCATTAACACCAATTTTCATCAATCTTATCACAAATTCTCAGTTGGATTTATAACTGGACTTTGATTGGGCCATACTGACGTATATATATCCTTCGATTTAAGCACTGGATGAAAATTTAGGGTCCTTCTCCAAGCATTTTGCATTTAGGGCAAAAAGGTCAATTTAGTCTCATCTGACCAGAGCGTCATCTCCCACGTATTTGCTGAGTCCCTTACACGGCTGGTGGCGAACTCTCATCTTGCCACCTTTGTCTAAGACTCAATTTCTGGAGCAAGACTAATAGTTACCCCGTCTGTAGATTCCCCCATTTAAGTTGCAGATCAAAGTAATGCTCTTCTTGTCCAGCATATTAATAAATTTCCAGTTTTTGCATGTTCTCTCAGTTGTCAGATGATGGAGTGAGCAGTGCTCCACAAGATGTTGAAAGTTTGGGATTATTGGACTTCTAAAGGGGTTATAGTCTATACCTCAATTACAGAGAAACACTCAAAATTTACAACTGTACTCTGTACTCTGACATCTTTCTACTTTCTCTACAAACATAAAACATTTTATGAGGATGGACACACTAGCTACAGCAAGAGTTTCACTTTCTGTTCAGCTAGTCACATTTGTAAAACAATATTAACATCTTACGGTTGTCTTTCAGCCATGAATAAATGTGTAAAAAGGACAAAAGAAAAGAGAAGAGGAAAAGAGAAAGCAAATATAATAAAAACAGTGTTACAATAAATAAAAAAATGTAAAAAAGATCTCATTAATTGGCAAGAATTCAGAATAAAGTAGAACTATTCCTGGATTAGTTTTTTTTTTTGCTATTACATTAATCGTCTCAAACAATTGTGAATTGAAGAAATAGAAGCTGAGAATAGGTGTTTATTAACTTATTATATGTAACTGAAAAACTTGTTCACTACATGGCACATATTCAAAGAGCTTTAAACGACTGGCAATTAGAGCATCTGCCCTGGAAAAAAGACCATATAATAAAAACAATTAATGAAGAAAAAAAATATATATAGATATATATTTTATAATAATGAAACATAAGTCTATTAACACTACACACAACATCTGATTGCATTGTAAGACTGTAAAAGCACTGCAACCAGCATCACTGAAATACGCTGCCTTCTGGCCGTTTCACTCTGCTCTCATTATGTTACTGATACTGCTGAGATGTAGTTCTTAACTATATCTATTTTTTACAACACTTGATCATTATTCTTTTGTAAGTTTATTGATATTAAAAGCAAATCATTACCTGTGAGCAAAATATGTGCTTTCAGTATACTATTGATTACATATAAAATATAGCTGCAGTGTTTTGAAATAGATTTGGCAACGCAGATCTTTATACATATGCAAAGTAACCATTTGCTACACGAAGAGCTGCTGTCATGGCTGCTGTAGCAGATCAATTATTAAGGTTAGACTGGAAACACACATCCCATTCCCTGAAAATCACTTTGAGGGAAGGGAATGAATTACTTCTTCTTAATACACACGTCACAGCTTAGCAGCTTTAAGTAAATATTTCTTCAGCAGCACATTCTTACTCATCTGATACTGTAGCATACACAATTTAATCTCCACCAAAGCCAGCCTGCGATGGGTATTTTGGACATGTTGAAAACTGTTGTGTAAATTTTGCAACTGAGAGACACCATATGTAACCCACATATGTGCCTCTGCTACAAAACGTACACAAAGTCAAGCTAATGATTATCTAGCACAAGTACGTTACTCTATCCTTTTGAGGTAGCACACTGCGAAATTTACACCCTTCATTGTCCAACCCCTGTAGATTTGTTCTCATCAGAGATTCGAGGTACTGGCTCACCAGAGGCTAAACCTGAATCCACCTTACTCCATCCAACAGGGAGGGAGGGTGGCTCCCTCCCTGATAACCTAAGCCACTCTAACTATAAGCTTTATCAAAAAGGAAAGTTTTAAGCCTAGCCTTAAAAGTAGACAGGGTGTCTGCCTCACGGACTAAAACTGGGAGCTGGTTCCACAGGAGAGGAGCCTGATAACTAAAGGATCTGCCTCCCATTCTACTTCTAGAGACTCTAGGAACCACCAGTAAACCTGCAGTCTGAGAAAGAAGTGCTCTGTTAGGAACATATGGAACAATCATATCTCTGATATATGATGGAGGTAGGTCATTAAGGGCTTTATATGTGAGAAGGAGAATTTTAAATTCTATTCTGGATTTAACAGGGAGCCAATGAAGGGAAGCTAAAATAGGAGAAACATGATCTATCTTTTTAATTTTCATTAAGATTTCCATACTTTTGCTTTCCGTGGATATCAATTTTTTTATAATATTCCCTATAAATGAATAAGTGATTTAAAAGGCTCTTGTATATTTTTATATATTTGAAAGCTATAGTAAAACTTGTACCTCAATTATCATGCAGCTAATAGAAGCTGATGGAATACATTATTACCTCTTTGTAAATTTAAATACAGAAATAAAAATATAACCTTTCTAGGAGAACAACCAAAAGTAATCAAAAGAAAGGCTTCAACCCACTCAAGATCTTTGTTATAGATTCAGTTGTAAATGCGCTATAATTTGCATTTTGTCAGATTTAATAAATTTTAGAGATTCAGTCTCAAAGGACTGCAATAACACAGAGCACATAAGTATTTCACAGAACACCCAAACTCTCTACTCTGCAAACACTCCCACTTGCAGTACAACATCATCCCACCACAATTAAATACGCTGTGCAGCTTATCAGCAGAATTGATTTTGGCCCAAGGTTATCTTTATAAATTACAAGCTGCATTTATATCAATTATCTTATATCCAAGTTCATTTCCGCACACATATTTCAAAGGATCACATAGGCTTTAGTCATTTCACATGAGCAGACACAAACACACACAAGCTTGTCATTTGGAGATAGTTTCCACCATCTTGCATATGAATTGCTCTCATGTTAATAGGAATATGGAGGCATATCAAGGACAGACAGGAAACTAGCCATGCATGTAATGCTGATAAGAATTCCTCTCAGCGTCTTCTCCGCATCTCTGAAGAATTATAAATGAACTATCTAGCACTGCTTCATGTTTTTGTGGGGAAATACACAGTGGTTGTACACAGTCTTAAAAATTATGGAATTTGGTTTTATCATTTTCCAGGTCTGGATAACAATGCAAAAAATAAAATTCAGTTTAGAAAGAATGGTTACCATTTACCCACATGTTCAGAAAATGGACAATTTTGCTATGTTTTTGGGCCCTGAGTATGAACTAAGGTGTTGATATGCTAAACAGAGCATTGAAAAAGCTATTTTAAAAAAACTTTGCAAAAGGACAGAATGACGATATGGTTGTAAGCTCTCCATATTCAGCAATTCTCATCAAACCAAATAAAAAAGTGAAGAGGGTACATGATACAGTTTTGTCAAAGATACAAAGGAAAAGGAGTAGATAAAGAAAGATAGGTATAACTTAGTGAAGTAATACACACCCACATAAAAACAGGATGAGGTAGGAGGGCTTCAGTGATCAAGGAGCCAACAAAGGAGTTTACTTGAGTTTTATCAACCTATAATATTGGTCTATGTTCTTATGACACTAGAATCAAAAGTAAAACTCTGAAGAAAATGTTTAGAAAACATCCAAATGCGTGTGTGCTTTGCTTATGACTTAATTACTGAAAGGCATCAGTTATTAAAAAAACACTGAGCTCAAGAGGCTGCCCATAAATAGCTTAATATGCTTCTATGGGTAGATTGGTAACCTTCACTTCCATCTCTGTTAAAGTGAGAACATTGGTATGCATGACAACAGCAAAACTGACAAGGAACGAGTTGTTGAACTTAATCTTGCAAATATAAAATGTCTGGTTTTATTAACAACTGTTTGCATGCATTCTAAAAAAATAACGGCTTTGTTTGGTGTCAGAGTGATGTGGGATTATATTGCGACTCTCGTTTAGTTATAACATGTCATCTCCATTTACTGTGGTCACTTTTGTGACTAATGTCAGTTTAAAGAGAGTACAATTTGCAGTCATGGCTACAAAAACAAATATATAAATCAGATTTCTAGCCAATGAGTAAATGGAGAAACTACTGTAAAAAGAGAACTTAAGTTGTTATGCCAAAGGGTTTTGTCTCGGTAAAGCAGACGCGTGTTTTTAGCTTCTTTCATCAAAATTCAAGGTTGTGTTTCCACAATCATGTGAAATTCATTTGACGAAAGAAACATTTTGGAGAAAAACAACACTTTTAGTAAGAGCACACTCATCTATGATAACACTTTGGTAAAACATGTAAAAGAATACCTGCGAAAGTCTTCACATAATTCATTAATCTTTTTCACATTATTACCATATGTTTTAATGGTTTTTTCTGCGGGGATTTTATGTAATAGCCCAACGCAAAGTAATATATAATTATGAAGTGGACCAAAATTAGCCTGGCTTTTAACATTTGATAAAAAACTTATAAAAAGCTGAAAAGTCTGTCATGTATTTGTGTTCAACCTCCTTTAAATTTGATAACCCTAAAAATAAATCCAATCCAACTACTTAATATACATAATTTAGGCCTAATTTGTATTACTGCTATGAGATTTTGGGTAAATATAACATTGTAAATTTAGTGTTGAATACATTGGGATGACAATATCGATTATGATTAAACCATATTTTCCTCATTGCTCTCTTTCTTTTCTGTCATTATTATGTTCCAAAATTCTCCCTGAACTTTAGGATCACTAAGACCCACAGAAGATGGGAGAGGAAAACTGTATCCAAGTGGCCATTTACACTATCGGAAAGCAGAACTGTACTGCATGGCAGCTAAAATTGTATAGCCTTCCAAATATTGAATCCAAGTAGTCCTTTGCCATTGCAATTTAGCACATTGTTATAAGTGAAAGAAAAGGTGTTTTTATTTGTGAGAAGAATTTTAACAACGCTTCCTTTTCTGTCCACTATAAAACTATGCATTCCTTTGCGTGTTACATATAATTCCAATAAAATACATTGAACATTTTGGTTATAGCGTAACAAAATGCAAAAGAATACCTTTGTAAGGCAACAGGGGTTTAATTTCAGTTTTTTGAACTCTCTGATTTCTGCCTTTACATATTGAGATTTTGTTAAATTAACATCTTTACAACATTAAGCAATTAAGGGGCTTATTCCCCACTTTGGTTTTGTAAAGAATCACTTATTCAATAGACAAATGAAGTACACAGTTATGATTGTAGAAGCAGCTTTTATAGACGCTTTTAAAATGCAGGTAATGTGGAAACTGCACATGGAGACACTACAAAGCTATGAAAGCTGTCACAGTGCCAAAGTCTGAAGTATAATGGCCTCGAAAGTGTGAGTTAATGCCTCTGCTTTGACTCATTAATGTAAATGTCACTTTCACACTTCACTTACATGGCGTTGTCACTGAGCTCCTCATACAGGTTGTTGGCAGTGCCTCCTCCAGGTTTGCCTGTTGGCAGTGCCATCTGGATACGGGCTGTTTTGGCACACTCTGCTTGTCGCCTGGTCACAGCAGCACAGACAAATAACAGAATATGAAAAATATTTCAAATCTATGGGAAAACTATGACCCCACAAAATGGTGTAATGTTTGACCAATTGTTCAGGAGAGAATTTCAGGTCTGATGTTTTTCAGCTCATCACATGTAATAAAGAACACTTCTTATGTTAAATACAGTGTTTTGATAAAGTTTTCCTAAACACTGAACTTTTGTCATGCTACAGCACAACCCCTCAGTGTATTTTCTTAGGATTTCATATAATAGACCAACAAAAAACAGTGCTTGGAAAGTGGAAGAAAACAGATATGTGAATCATTATCAAGAATAATAATGTTGCCATAAGAATTTCAATTGAAGTTTGCCTCAAACCATGTAGTTAAAAAAGCAAACATGTGAAAGGAATTTCTCTGGCCAAATGAGACACTAAACTTTTTGACCTCTAAAAAAAAAAATGCATGGTTAAAAAATGACTGCACAACACCCTGACAATACCATCCTTACAGTGACACGATGGTGGCAGCATCATGCTGTGTCGATGTTTTTCTTTAGCAGGGACAGGGAAACTGGTTAGAGTTGATGGGAAGATGGATGGAGCTGAATACTGGAACAAATCCGAAGCCATTGAAAAAAAAAATATTTTTCTACATGTGCAAAACTAGAGACAAAACTCCAAAAGACATGCAGATGTAATGTGACAAAGAAGGGTTCCACAAAGTACTAAAAAATGAGGCCTAAACACACTTTTTAGATTTTTATATGTAACAAATTGTTTCATTCTGCTTCCTAAATATATACCACCTTATGTTTGTCTGCCACAAACAATTCCGATAAAACACATTCAAGTTTGTGGTTGTAAAGTGACAAAATGCAAAAAATGTTCAAGGGCTATGAATACTTTGGCAAAGTACTGTGTGTAGGTTCACTTTATATAAAAAAACACAAACAGCTCTTAGCGACAAAAAACTGATGTATTTTTGTGAAATGTCCCCCTTACCTTTTTGAGAGGTTGTAATTTATTAAATTGGATTTCAAATTCTTGGTAGTTTTCATGTTTCTGTGATAATTATTTAAAATCAGTTTATAAAGCTAACTAAAAACAACAACAAACATGGATCACTTAATACATGCTTAATTGGTAAAATAAAATGGGGAACAACAGCATGTCAGGATCAATAGCATTAGTTTTAGCTCTCCAAGACATCTTGCAGATGGTTTGCTTCACCTTATTTTCTAAAAGTAAGCTTATGCTTACAGTTTTTTTTTCCAAGATCCATTTTAGGTTCTATTGTGGTTCTTTCTTTGGCTCAGTCATCTCAGCAAATTTTGTATCGGAGTCATCTTGTGGTGTGATGGTTATGGCTTTCTACCCCTCTCAGATTTGGGACAATTTTTACGTTTTAGTGGTTGCTATGTTTCAATTTGTGTCTCTTCTTTCTCGGTTTGATCTCAGCTTTTGTGACATTATTGGTTGCCTCTATGTAAATGCAGCTGTTTTGCTGAATTAAAAAAAATATTTTTAACATCTTTAGCATTCTGTTTTTTCCATTAACTAACCTGAGTCTCATTGTTGTTGTTTCATGTCTCTGCTGTGATACATTTCTAATTGAAAACCAGAGCCCCAGGACTCCCTGTGTCAGGGGTCTTTTGTCCAGCAGGTATGCATAGTAATTTGTCTGTCAGTGAAATTTTGAATAATTATATCTCTGTATCTAAAACACAAAACAGGAGCTGTGATTTATAGTGATTTTCTGGACATTGAGTGAATTGCCTGGCAGGATTCTAGCAGCCGGGTTCCAAACATCTCGTTGCAGCTTACGAAAATCATTAATGTGAAACCAGAAATGTTATTCACTAATGAGTTTGCCAAACTAAGGTTATAATGTAATTGTGTCTGTAGGACATGGCTGATTCAAAATATAGCATTAACCACTGTAATTCACTGATCTTACAAAGCATATAGCCAAGGTCCATTAATTACACCCTGGGCGAGCCGCTACTTCTGCTGCCCCCCCCAACTAGTTAAAATGCAGGAAATCATCTAAATACTGGGGCAGGATAATGCAGTGTAGTTCCGCACAAACCACATATAATAGTCTCCCTATAGTTGGCAGCAGGGAGAAGGCTACAACTCCTTATTGATTGCACATGCATGAAAGAAATAGAAAACTTGTTCAAAGCGTAACTGATGGATAATAATTTATATTTTTATATGATGCTTGTGCTCCTCCCTCCTAATGCTGCCCTGGGCAACTGCCCATATGGCCTATTGGTTGGTTGGTTGGATGGATGGATGGATGGATGGATGGATGGATGGATGGATGGACGGACGGACGGACAAATGGAAATAGATGGAGACAAAAACAACTTTCAAACAATGGATTAAGGGCAATCTTTGATTGCCTCCTTGTTTCACGGCCACTTCTGAACTCACCCATTTCATAGTCCAATGAAACTCAGCTGAATAATCACAGTGAAACGTGTCTGGGACAGCTATGACATTAATATTATCAAGGGAATACAAAAGGGGGTACTCACTCTTTGAATCTGGTAGCGGCAGATTATGCAGCAGATGAGAGACAGTGACAGAAAGATTGGGATTATTTGGAGCATAAATCACACAGCATCTTTTGTTACCCAAATTTACTTATCGTAATTTACGAGCAAAGTCATGCAATTGCTCTTCATTAAAGTCATTTAGCAGCAGATAATAGTGATTATCAGGATAATGATTATCAATGTGTTTTCTCCCCTCTCAGATCTCCACTCCTCTGTCGGTTATTTGTGTGTTTCTCAGCAGGAGAAGCCCAGATCCAATTTATGTGTGTATGCACAGCTGTTTATATGCATTTCAGGAAATTTAATAGCTTGCACGGTGGTTAGCTAAACAAACTATTACAACTGGCCCTATGGAGCAGGCTGCCATGCCGAATCATCTGGGCCAGTGAATTGGCAAACTGACGATGAGTCTGCTAAAAGACTCAAAGTAATCATATTGTCTTCAGTAATTACAACAACTTTATTTTAATTCTAATTATTATAAAGGCTCAGTTTGGTCCTCAAATGGCTGTCAGGTTGTTCATGTACATAAATAATGAGCATTTTTTAAAACAATTTTTAGCTGTTGATCAATACACACAGGATAATAGTGAATGTCGGACTATTTCCAAATAAACTGCAGTGCCCATGTTCATCATGATGAATGAACACTATCAGGATATACAACAGCACAGCCAAATTGCATATTACCATTAGCTATATCTTGCAGCACTGGCTTCTCAGGTTATAACCATTAGTGGATCAGATTACTGTTAGTTCAGGTCTTTTTATTGGGATTGTTTATACATAACCCAATTAGAATCTGCAGATGTGTCATTCTTTCTATATTATTTTGGATTGCGGTGTCAGTTTTACTGCAAATATACACAAATAATGTTACTTACTGTCTGTACGTGATGATGACAATTAAAATAGCAGGAACACAGCAGATGATGATGATAACGGCCAAAGCTAGGAGTGCCCCCTCTGTGTAACCAACACTGTGTACAGCTTTCTTAACACTGGCCACCACTTCTGGGGTTCTGATTTCCAGAATTCTGCCACCAGGAGGAAGAAAAGACTGGAACTCTTTATTGATGTCCAACAGTTTCCCATCAAGAAACCTTGGAATAAGAACAATGTTGTGGTTGTCATTGATTGTATTAAAATCTGTTTATTTAATAGCAAAAAATATGCCAAGGCTAGAAATGTTCTGCTTCTGTCTTCTCATGAAATTGATTTGTAATTAACAGATAAAGTGCATCTTTTCTCAAAATATGAAAATAAACCACAATAATAACAGAAATGTGTCTGAAAACAAGATTATTGTACAAACATTATATTGTATATTCATATTATTAAAATAAATATTATATTAAAATCATGACACATGATACCTCACTTGGACTGTTTGACCTCTAAATATGCCCCAAAAAAACTTCACTTTAACAAAATTCAAAACACATCATTATGTGAGCTCTTATTTTGGTAATGGTTATAAGGGCCTTGCAAAAGCATTCATATATTTTGAAATCTTTCACATTTTGACAATTGGATGGACAGATTGGATGGGCAATCTCTGGATATGAAAAGCAGGTAGAGATACACCCCAACAGATTTGCAGATTTTTTTGCAGAAAGAAATGGTTCTGCTAAGTATTGACTCAGGAGAACTGAAAACAAATGCCCACCACAGTTTTGAAAGTTTAAAAATGTTACATTTTCATTCCACCTCACAATCATTCACCATGTTGTGTCAATCTATCACATTAAATAGATTTAGGATTTATGTGAAAATGTGAAAACAGAACAGAACATAATGGAGCGAAATAAATAAAGGCGGCCAAGACCAGAATAAAAACTGAACAATTAAAGAAAAATTCCTTTACAAGCCAAATGAGTTCTGGTTATCTAACTATCCAAATGCCCCAAACACTCCAATTACAGACCCAGATGACCTCTACTTTTAGGACTCCTATAAGAAAAAGCTGCACCCTACACCCAAAAGATGGTGGATCTGGGACAAGCCGTCTACCAGCTTTCCTAATTTTATACAATATTACACAAAACAGACAAATAGCTGTGCTTACATTTCCTTGCCAATTCCTTAGTGGTAAAATAAAGTACATTTGATCAAAACTGGTGTGTTGGTAAAGTTCTTACTTAAAGAGCTCCTGTCTAGAAACAGCTCTGTTTGTCAGTGGATCGATGGCATAAATCATGAGATCTGACTTGGTGTAATCTTCAAGCTCCATTGTTTCACCATCCCGATGGGGCCCAATGGTTTCCACGACAACCTTTGCGCCGACTACCTGCTCCTGGACGTAGCGTTCCAAAATGCTGAGGATTGAAAATATTTGATTTATAAAATTGATTAATAAAACACCTTGTTTTTTGTGATTTAAAAACCAAGCAAAATAATTTAGACCATTTTATACTCTTCACAAATGCTCCCATGGCAGCTATCCACACTTCCACATTAGTGCTGCAAAGAATACATATGTGTGGAAACAAGCATGTTAAAACAATACTTATGAGACATTTACATAGCCTAAGCAGCATCTTGAATGTTATATTTTGGACTTTTAATTATGCATTTAAAATATTCCTTTTTTGGGGTGGGGTATGCTTATAGATTAAAACACCTCAGTGAATCGGAGAAAATCACTGAAGTCTTGTTAGTTGTTATATAGTCCCACATCTTAAAAAAACTACAGTTAAAAGGTCTACTTAAAAGCACAAATCTAATAGAGGTATACGAAAATGAGTGTATGTAGACTTCTGAGTGTAACTGTATGCACACAAAGCCATTAGACTACAGCCACACTGCACACACATTGATCTCCTCCCGCTGCCTGTGCAGACTTGTACCGTTAAATGTTGATTTTTTGTTTCCCCCAGAAACATCTGCTCACAGCAGGAACTCTCCCGCTGTGGTGTGACTGTGAGAAAGGAAAAGCTTGTAAGGGTAAGAGAACATAAATTAAAATTACATCTGGAAGATAAAACAAAGGAGGAAGATGACCAAGCAGCTGCAATGCAATGTTTGTCACAAAATGTCCACAGCTAGGAATGCATCTGAAAGACATATCATGGCATATAATAAATAATTCAAGACATGTTTAGTGTTAAATGTTGTCTTTGCTTTTAAGATATGAGTGAAAATATATTTTCCAGACTGTGGACAGAGATATGTCTACATGAATAAAGCCAGTGCCTGAAATGATATAAGGTGCACTGGAGCGAAATAAGGTATCAAATATTTTAGCAACTGCAGGGTGTAGATATTGTTTTTGAAAATAGTGTGGAAATGTTTCAGAAGAGAGCACTGGAAAAGATATTCAGCAAAAAACAACAACATATGTAACAACAACAACATCAACATCAACAGATAACTAAGCAAAAATCACCATGGTGAACACATTGTTTATTTTAATCTCAGATTAAAGATTTTGAATTTATTTTAAAGGAAAAGGAAAACCAATAAAATACAGAAATTTGGTCTTATTTGATAACTAATAGGTACAATTCTCACTGTTTATTTGTGTCTTGTTTGCTCCCTTCAGACCTTCTTACCTGCTGAGTACTTTTCTGATGAAGTGGCTTATCTGTTAGATCTTCTTTAATTTCTTGGTCATTACGCCATGAGTCACAGTATGACTGCATGAAACTAAATAATGTTAAATTTGACTGGACAAAAGTAAAAGAAACTGGAATCACTAGAAAGTGGATGAGATGAGACTCAGCTGTGGTTCATAAACAGGATGTCTCATCGAGGTATGAGCCCCTGCTTCAGTTGTAGATATTCACATGCTGTATCTTCAGGTAACCTTACCCTTGCTAGATCAGCGGTTTACTTGAAGTAAAGATGGCTCTGATCTGTCAAGGTGAACAAAGAGCTGGGCTGAAATGCATTGTTCTTATTTTACTCATCCATCAGTGCTCAAACCCTCATCTACAGTCATGAGAATTTGGATAGAAGTAGCTAAGATTTGCTTCTTTCAGTGATAGAGGAGCTCCATCATTTTGAGTAGAGCTGCTCCTTAATATCAACAGGTAGTTAGCTGATATGATTAGAGATGGGCTCCATCTGATCCCACATCAGTATTAGATCCTAAATTTCAATATAAATAGATGTTTTAAATATATGAACAGATGTATTTTACAGGCGGGACGTGTTACAGAGGCCTGCTGTCAGTACACAGTCTGCTGGTCAGTATCACCTCCTTCGGAGATATTGTAGTGTTGAAACAGTGAAAATGCAAGATAAATGTTTATGTGTTTGTTGTAAGCATCTAGAGCAGTGGAAGTAAAGTTGGATTTTTATAGTGATAATAACTGAGGAGAAAGCTCTGGAGCTCTACAGGTAACAGACAAGGAACTGCAGCAGCAGCAGGAATGCTAACTGGAGTACTGAAATATTTCTTAGTTTTGTTTTTTTGAGGTATAAATCTCTTAAAGGATTTTAAAATGTTGGCAGCCCATTAAATCAATCTGAAACAAAGTATGAACATTTTACAAGCTAGAGGATACTTGGAGAGGTGGCTCTTGTAGTTAGTGCTATAATCACAATCAAAAGTTGTTTAAAACTGTTCAAAGAAATGTGATCTGAATATGTTCTTGACAACATTTGACTAAAATAGTAAACTCCTATTTTACTGATGTGGCTTCCCTGTTTTTCACAAGCACACTATGTAAAGTTGACCCTACTTATAAATGATTGATGATTGTACACAGCACAGGGAAATTACATCTACCAAGTCATACTGCGGCAGGATCTTTTCAAGCCAAATCTACCAACATTTTACAACCCAATAAAAGTAGTGAGTTGACAACACCAGTAATATTACGTTCTGATGTTCATTTTGCCCTTGCCAACCTGTTTTATCTCAGCAGTCTGTATTCAGGTTTTGCAGCTGGCAAGGATAGGCAAATGGGCATGCAAAGAACATTTTGGGACTTATTCTGTAATTACCAATCTTATAAATATAAATCAAGATATTTGCACAAGAAACAGCAGTGTCTGTTTGGTTTATTCATATTCACTTATAAGGCACCAGGATCAAATCAAAACTAAATATTAAATTAAAATAGCTCTGGATAAGAGAAAAGTGATATCGGCGGATATTTAAAATAGAAAATTAGGATCAGATTGGAACATTGAAGCACTTCTTAGGACAATCTCAAAACTACAATTTTTCCAGTGTAATCTGATAAAAGAAGTTTTGAGAGATAAACTCAGGGCAAACCCTAAACTCTCTTCAGAGCCTATAATATCTACATACCCCTTCTGAGTTGCAAGTGTCTCAGGATGTGCGAGCAAGAAAGTTGAATTGTCACAGGCCAGATGTATGCTTAGGTTTCCCTGCTGGACATTCTACCTTTGGCTCCCAACCCACCCATGGATGGATGGACAGATGCAGATCATTGAAATAAACCTGAATGAATCAGACTGCATATAACTTCATTTGAACCGAAAATGTGTATTAAGTTTTTTTGTAATGCAACTTATGATAAGCTTAGTTGACAGCTGGTGATATATGAATCAACTGGATAGTATCTGATTAAATGCTGTCTAAAACATGATTGTTTGGGTTCTTTATTAGCTGGTCTTGTTTTAAAATGTGATGATTACATTCTATGCTATTCATTATTCTGCTCAATAAAAAGCAGATGTTGAAATAAAATAAGCAATTGGTAGATTGATGTAACTTATGAACATAATTTTACCACTACTGAAGTGGTTCTCAAAGAGCCAATAGATTAGGTTTTCTTAAACAACACAATATTACTCCAAGTAAATCAAACTTTTTTGAAATTAAACTGTCCACGTAGGAAGCAACACTGATTGACAATCAATTTCACATGTTGTTGTGCAAATGGAATAGACAACAGTGGGAAATCTTTGGCGATTAGCAAGACTCACTTAATAAAGGAGTGGTTCTACAGGTGGGGACCACAGACGACATCTCAGTACCAATGCTTTCTGGCTGATGTTTTGGTCACTTTTGAATGTTGGTGGTGCTTTCACACTCGTGGTAACATGAGACGGACTCTACAACCCACACAAGTGGCTCAGGTAGTGCAGCTCATCCAGGATGGCACATCAATGCCAGCTGTGGCAAGAAGGTTTGCTGTCTGTCAGCGTAGTGTCCAGAGCCTGGAGGCGCTACCAGGAGACAGGCCAGTACACCAGGAGATGTGGAAGAGGCCGTAGGAGGGCAACCACCCAGCAGCAGGACCACTACCTCCGCCTTTGTGCAAGGAGGAACAGGAGGAGCACTGCCAGAGTCCTGCAAAATGACCTCCAGCAGACCACAAATGTGCATGTGTCTGCACAAATGGTTAGAAACCGACTCCTTGAGGATGGTATGAAGGCCCGACGTCCACAAATGGGGGTAGTTCTCACAGCCCAACACCGTGCAGGACGCTTGGCGTTTGCCAGAGAACACCAGGATTGGCAAATTTGCCACTGGCGCCCTGTGCTCTTCACAGATGAAAGCAGGAGTGTGTCAGCAGTTCCTGCAAGATGAAGACATTGCACCACAGACTGTCCAGGAGTTGGCTAATGCTTTAGTCCAGGTCTGGGAGGAGATCCCTCAGGAGACCATCCGCCGTCTCATCAGGAGCATGTCCAGACGTTGTAGGGAGGTCATACAGGCACGTGGAGGCCACACACAATACTGAGCCTCATGTTGACTTGTTTTAAGGACATTACATCAAAGTTGGATCAGCCTGTAGTGTGTTTTTCCACTTTAATTTTGTGTGTGACTCCAAATCCAGGTCTCCATTGGTTAATACATTTGATTTCCATTGATGGTTTTTGTGTGATTTTGTTGTCAGCACATTCAACTTTGTACAGAACAAAGTATTCAATGAGAATATTTCATTCATTCAGATCATTCATTCAGTGTTATTTGAGTGTTCCCTTTATTTTTTGGAGCATGGTATTTTTAACATCTGTCACTTATGCACAATAACTGTTTGGGAATTCTGTTGTTGGTGCTAAATACTGGGTTAAATCATCAAACTGTGGTATTTTTCATGATATCTGCTGATGGAATTAATGATAAAAGGTACAAATAGCCTGGCTTTATAACAGGCAAACTAAACTTTAATTATGCATTAATCAAAGTCAACTAAATCAAGATGGAAAGAAGACTAGATTGAGCAAACAGCAAGTGAAAATTGTTGTGCTTATGTATTTGACATTTTTCTAATTTTGTACTCACGTTTGAGCATGAAGAATGTCTTTGTTACAGTGATAATACTGCACATGCTTGTTGGTTTTATTTCAAAAAGCTAATTTGTCAGGTATGCTACAGTGAGGTATGCTGGCTGGTATGAAATAATGAGGTATGAAATGCTAGCTGATAAAAACAATTTAAATACTTCTAATATCTGAAAAATGTTCAAAGATAAAGAGATTACTAAGAATAAACTGTTACCTGAGCAGTTTGTCTTTGTGTTTTTCAACATATGTTGGCGGGACATTTGATACAACCACTTGCATGTCGAGCTGGTTCACAACGGACACCTAGATGTTAGAAAAATAATAAAAAATAAACATTAAACAATTTGTTTGAGATATAGACTCTGCAATAACAATTAAATTCCCTTATTTACATTTTACCTGGAACTAATGAGATCTTAACCAACATAAAGATAAAAAATAAGTAAAAAAATAGGTACTAGCCAGATAATCCCCATCCACCAATATTTGAAAATAATTAATAATCAAAATTCATTTGTGCCCTTTATGTTCAGTCCAGTTTGTTTTGTGCTGAACATTAAATCGAACTATAAATAAATCTCAGCTTAAAAAGTTTTCATGAATCAGTCAGAAAAATAAAACACACACACACACACCACTATCTCTGCTTTGCTGCTGTGTCCTCCACCGTAGTTGTCTGTTGCAACCACCTCAAACTTGAAATACGACCTCCTCATGCTGCGGTACATGATTGCTGTCTTCACAACACCAGTGTACGGCTCAATGACAAAACCATCTTTGCTGTCTTTAGTTTCTTTTCCTGTGGGAGGGGGGATGATCAATTTGTAGACCATGGAGCTGTAGTTACCAGTGTCTTTGTCCAAAGCCTGAAAAATTAGCAAAATATATTATTATTATTACTACTACTACCATCATCATCTTAATCACTGCTTAACAAAATAACATGACCAACACAGTCAAGTAATTTCAATAGCTGTAATCTGTATGATCTGTGGTTATGATAACTGTATTAGTCTTTATTTGTTTCCTGTTATCATTATTATTGTGGTACAGGTTTTTGAACAGCTGATTGTCCCATGAAACTAAAATATTTCTTAACTAATTCAGATCTAAAACATGTTTTCTCCCTTGTGGGTCTAACCCACCAAAAGCATTTCTTATATTCCCTTGTAAAAAATTTCAGGATGTAATGAAACTTGCTCTTACATTTGTTTAACTACAAATAAGCAGTAGGGGGTAAGGTGATTCTGCAAGCTGTGTGCAGATCCATTAATCCATTCTGTCATTGTGGCTATCAGTTCCCACCCAGACATGCTCAGACAGACAATGATTTATTGCAAGATGTTGCAGCACGGAAATGCATATTGCATACAAAGCTCTGAGACACTCAGCACATTAAAGGTACCTCAATGATAAAAAAAATATATAAGTAAAGTGATGTAAAAAACTGAAATATTTGTAAAACAGTCCAAGACGGAGTGGCACTAATGAAATTTTGAATATCCTCTATTCTATACTATACTACACTACACTACACTACACTACACTACACTCATTTCATGTTATATTTTGTATATTGTCAGCTCTACACTATACTACACCATACTATGTTAAACTATGACATGTATATAATGCTATACTACAATGTGCTATGCTATACTAAGCTGTACTAAGCAATACTGTGCCATTCTGAATAACACCATGTTATGCTGTCATGTGCTAAACAACTCTTTTAAGTACTTTACTGTATAAAATGATACTACGCTACATTGCTGTGCTAAACAATATTATATTATTCTGCAGGTTACCACACTATAGAAATGTGTTTTGAAACTCTGTCTTACTTTGCTTTAAGAATAGTCTTTTTGACACAAGGTCAAACACACATTTTAGATATCTTGGTAATCTTTTGATTACATTCCTTTGACAAATTTGGGTCCTCGGAGGCAGCAAAGCAGCCTTGAAGCAGACTGGGACTTTCGTCATGTTTTACTGTACGTTTTCCTTTTTGCTTACCTTAATTGAATAAAAATAAATTGAAACCGTGCATTTCAAAAGGGATTTTTGGAATTGATACATAGAACTTTGTCAGAGGAAGAGTGGCTCATGTAAGGATAGGTTTTTAAACATTGGTCCTGCAGTTGTGTGCTGCCTTTCTTATTCCAGTGACATCCTCTCTGGCCTTCATCCATGAGGTCAGTCTCAGTGTGCAGCTATTGGCAGAAGGTGGAATGGCAAAAATGGCAGATGGGGTGTTGATTTTAACAACCTTTATAGTCTCTTCTCAGTGGGTTTGAGTCCAAGGGGTCTCATTCCAGTTTAATGACAATACAACAGGTTGGTAATTTCCGAAATAATTGACATAGGAGGTGATTGGTTTTAGTCCCCATGTGATGCTTTCAGACAGCCCTCTTGTGCAAAATAAACCTGAAACAATCAGGTCTATTTATATACCTGAACCAACAATTATCCAAAGAACGAAGCCTGGATTTCATGCGTTTTTGTTAAGTAAAATTAAATTTTATTTTGAAAACACATTTGTGCTACTCAAGCCCATCTAAGTAGCAATAATAATAATTAACTTTTTACTTCCTAAAAAAATGTAATTCACTGATTTGAAGTATGCATACATGAGTAACTTTCAAATGAGGTCACTCTGATGGCAGAGTTTGATAATGTTCTCTTTTTAATCCAATGGAGTAAAAGTTTTCAAAGTTATGACAGGTTCTAAAAGTTTATAAAATAACCTTATACTGCCTCCTTTTGTGAGAAGGACAAAACTCAACCTTTTTTTTGCAGACTGAAATATCTCATTCAAACTGCAAACTACAACAGTTATTATGGATACCATAATGGCTCTAAAATTATGCGGAAAGGCTATTGGGGAAAGAATCCAAGAGTCTTAAAGCATTTGAGTGGTGGGACAGATGGTGTCCAACATTTTTACAGGTACATAATTGTAGTGCAGTTACACTCTCACATATAAAATACAGACAGCATGTGGAGAAAAATAGGACTGGCACAGCCACTGCATGGATTCCTAATAGAAAAATGTTCTGGTAACACAGTTGCTTGGAGAAATATAAATATTGATGCCAGAGAACAACAGAGCAACAATGCCCTTCAGAACCAGAACAGGGTTGAACTGGAAGGCGGCTAGGAGTTTAGCATTTTGAATTAGAGGTTTGTCACAAGACGTTATTCAATATTGTGTTAATTAATAGGCAGACTGGGCTCACTACAGCGTGTTTTTGAAACTCTCTGTAAGGTACCAGATCTGTAAGATACCAGACAACATTTCTCTTGACTTCTCACTGGATAAAGCACCATATAAATCTTCACTTAATTAACTCAAATTCCAGCTGAAGAGCTTGCTATTACTACATTTGTCTTAGGTGGCTATCATGTTATCCATCAAAGACTGAGTTTGGCATTGTAACAAATAACAAAATCACTCTTAAGGAGGTTTCAGCTGCATTCTTGTCTGCCATGTGCTCCTTAACAATTTTTTGCATATTTCAAAATTTTTGTCAGAATATAACTATTGTTATTTACATGCCTGAACACAGTTTAAAAAGATAAGTTGTGAAAATGATGACATATGTCCTTTAAGTGAATTTATTCATATTCTAAAATCCAAAGCACACTGAGTTTCACTTGAAAACATGTAGAGTATAATGAAATTGCTTTATTTTTATACAGCAGCCTCACAAACAATGCTGCTCTGCAGATGTGTGCAGTGGATGTGCAGTGGATGATTCTTTTCCAAAGCTGGTAAAGCTTTGGAAAAGAATCATCCACTGAAGCTTTGAGATAATTGGCTCATGCCAGTTAACTCAAAAAAGTAAACAAGAGACAGCCAGACATGGGTTTTCTTCTGCCAGGTAAGAATAAAAGTTTTATAGCTTCAAATTCAGATCAGCATGAAAACCTAATTGCCTCTCAGCTTGGCCGTGCTCCACCTCTGTTAAACCTTTTATGTGAATTCATGAATTACTTTTTAGGTATTTATCTTGAGCAACTGGCATTCAAAAAAAAAAAAGCTAGAAAGCCTCCATATTGGAGGTAACTACTGATCACAGTAGTGCTGCGATGTAGTGCCTTTATAATATGAAAATACATACTTTGTTTTTACTGTAGTTCTCAAACAAAACATGATTTTAGCTTATGCCCCTTTTCTGTTGGCTCGATTTGGCCCTACTCGGCTCACTTTGCGAGTGTTTCCATTACAGTTTTTTCCATACCGGTACCTACTTTTTTTGTCCCTGCTCCTGAGCAGGTCCAACTGGGGCTGAGGGACAACATGTGACGTGACCAGACTGCTTTTCACTGATTGGCCGTGGGAGGAGGAGAAATGAGAAGGTTTTCGTTGAGACAGTGCAGGGACAAGTTAATAAAACTCAAGAGCAACTACAATAATTGTAAGGACCACAGTGGCCGGTGCAGGTCAAACATGTAATTTTACCATTTACGGGTCATAACTTATGCCTGAAGGCTGACAGAAAAGAAAAAGGACAAATCACCTTTCTGAATTACATGCAGGCAGAGCGCTGTACGTAATAACATCCTAAACCAGATGATCACACATAAAATCAGCTGTTTAGAGGCGCAAACATTTCCCCCGAAACACACAAAACAAAACCACCATGAAACAGGGTGTTTGGTTCGGAAATTTATTTACGATCCTTTAGCGAACCAGTATCTGCAGGAGGAGGGAGCAGAAAGAGAGCAGCTGATGTAATCAGACTGATTGCATCGGACCAAACAGGAGGACGAGCCCGATAAATCTGCGGAGCACGAATATGCAATATCCAACCTAAAACTAACTTCAAAGGTCAAAAGTCCGCGGTTTTGCGCTTGTAAGTCCTTGTCCTCGTTATTGCCATGGCTGAGACAAAAACTTTTTCATAAAGCCCAAAATTGTAACTTCTTCAGGCAAACTTTGGAGCTTCACCATCCAGACAGCAGCGTCTCTCCTCTCTGCTTCTCCTGCCACACCCCTTCACATCAGAACCCTGGAGCCTTATTTTATAAGTTCTGGCTGGGCTGTGGTCCAGATAAATAAGACATTCTTGCTTATACATTAATACAAACGTTATTAGTATTTAATTTATTTATGTTTTTGTTTTTTATTTATTTTTTATTATTTCACGCAGATTACTTTAATGTTACAATTTAACACTAACATTAATAGCAGCTCAGCGCACTACACTCATGGCTGGAGGTGGGGCTTCAGTCGCCATAGCTTCAGCCATTGGGGGGTCAGTGAAAACACAGCTGATACCGTACCGAGTAGAGCGAAACCGAGTAGTGCAAGTAGCCAGTGGAAAAGGGGCATTCATTTCCTGTGTTGTTCTGACTTGACTCGTTCCTCTTTGTACCTTTCAAGTATTAAAATAAATACAATTGCTGTATGTTATCATTCTGTGCAGCTTGTGATTCACAGCTAAACAATTTTTCAAGAAAGAAAATATACTTTTTGGAAAACTAAGAAAAATCTGTGAGGTCCTTTACATTTAGCTTTTGATGGATCAAAGAGAATAAACTGCTTTGACTCATTGTACCTTAGATTATTTTGGATAAAATCCACCTGACCAAAAACAGCCCAACATTATGTTTTAACTACTCAAATGCTGATACATTGTAGAATTAACCTGAAAAGATGGTCAATTTACCACCTTTTACTTGGAATTAGAGAATAAATAATAGGCTAATTAATATACAGCGGTCAGACAATGAAACTGAAACACCTGTCATTTTAGTGTGGGAGGTTTCATGGCTAAATTGGATTAGCCTGGTAGCCAGTCTTCATTGAATGCACATTGCACCAGTAAGAGCAGAGTGTGAAGGTTCAATTAGCAGGGTAAGAGCACAGTTTTGCTCAAAATATTGAAATGCACACAACATTATGGGTGACATACCAGAGTTCAAAAGAGGACAAATTGTTGGTGCATGTCTTGCTGGCGCATCTGTGACCAAGACAGGAAGTGTTTGTGATGTATCAAGAGCCACGGTATCCAGGGTAATGTCAGTATACCACCAAGAAGGACGAACCACATCCAACAGGATTAACTGTGGACGCAAGAGGAAGCTGTCTGAAAGGGATGTTCGGGTGCTAACCCGGATTGTATCCAAAAAACATAAAACCACGGCTGCCCAAATCACGGCAGAATTAAATGTGCATCTCAACTCTCCTGTTTCCACCTGAACAGTCCGTCGGGACCTCCACAGGGTCAATATATACACGGCCGGGCTGCCATTGCCAAACCTTTGGTCACTCATGCCAATGCCAAACGTTGGTTTCAATGGTGCAAGGAGCGCAAATCTTGGGCTGTGGACAATGTGAAACATGTATTGTTCTCTGATCAGTCCACCTTTACTGTTTGCCCCACATCCGGGAGAGTTACGGTGTGGAGAAGCCCCAAAGAAGCGTACCACCCAGACTGTTGCATGCCCAGAGTGAAGCATGGGGGTGGATCAGTGATGGGATGCCATATCATGGCATTCCCTTGGCCCAATACTTGTGCTAGATGGGCGCGTCACTGCCAAGGACTACCGAACCATTCTTGAGGACCATGTGCATCCAATAGTTCAAACATTGTATCCTGAAGGCAGTGCCGTGTATCAGGATGACAATGCACCAATACACACAGCAAGACTGGTGAAAGATTGGTTTGATGAACATGAAAGTGAAGTTGAACATCTCCCATGGCCTGCACAGTCACCAGATCTAAATATTATTGAGCCACTTTGGGGTGTTTTGGAGGAGCGAGTCAGGAAACGTTTTCCTCCACCAGTATCACGTAGTGACCTGGCCACTATACTGCAAGAAGAATGGCTTAAAATCCCTCTGACCACTGTGCAGGACTTGTATATGTCATTCCCAAGACGAATTGATGCTGTATTGGCCGCAAAAGGAGGCCCTACACCATACTAATAAATTATTGTGGTCTAAAACCAGGTGTTTCAGTTTCATTGTCCAACCCCTGTAATTACAAGTGATACTAATACACCTGGTGTAAATTCTCTCAACTGGAAACAAACTGTCATGAAACAGTGAGCACTATAGCTTTTTAATTTTAAATTTTAATTATAGCACTAATAGGTGATCTGGGAGTCTCAGTAGTGTGGTACTTGGAAACCTTCAGTCTTAGTTGTGTCTGCTTCAGCGAACCCGAGGAAACTTTGAGCTCTTCTCTTTTCTATAGTTCTACATCCTTCATCTCCTGCCTTCTCTCATGTATCTTAATCTCTGAGAGTGGTCAAATGAACCAAAAACGGAATGGGTTTTACCTGGAAATAAAGCTGCTATTCACTTTGGAGTTCTGACTGCTAAAATAATCAACTACTTCAAACACCTAGGGGTCATATTACACTAGGATTTAAAAACTGACAAGCAACTGCCTCTGACGTTCGGTCTGGCTTTATTCAGCTATGTCTTCTCACTAAGGTCAAGCCTTTTGACCTGGAGAAGGCTGTTCATGCTTTCATCAGTTCCAGAATCGACTATTGCATCGCTCTCTATGTCGGTGTCCCTTAGTCATCCCGTAGTTGCCTCCAACTTGTTCAGAAAGCGGCAGCTTGCCTTTTAACTAACACTACCAGACGGGAACAGATTACACCTGTTTTATCTTCACTACATGGACTTCCCATCTGTTTTAAAAAAGATTAAGAATTTTTATTTATTGTTTTTAAAGCTGTTAAAAGCCTTGTTCCCTCTTATTTAGCCGAGTTAGGGAGCTTTTCTATTTGCACCAGGTTCCAGAAGTCAGACAGTCAATGTTATGGCCGGTGGTTTACTCACAGTTCCTCAAAGCTCAAGACTTTTTTATTCAGACAGGCTTTAAATACCTAAAAATGTGATGGTACCTTGTTTTATCCACCTTGTTTTTAATCTGCTTTTTATGTTTTATTTTATCTCTCTCTGTGTCTTTTATGTATTGATTTTGTTAAATGAATGATTAATTGGACATATAATAAATTAAATAAAAAAGGAAAAGAAAAACTAAAATAAAGTAAAAAAAAGAGACATCTCTGCTATGTGCTATTTTTAACTCCCACAACTGCATCATCAGCCTCAGTTTTATTTAGACCTGATATCATGTTTTCTTTAGATGTGCAAGATGATCACTAATGTTTAAAACTCCTACATTTAGTTTTGGAACATGTGCCATGTCTCTTTCATAACATACCACAGAACATAGGATAAATACAATAAAACAATTGATTAAAGTGTGCCATCTCAATCACAGCTCCTTCAGCATGCGTTATCTCTCTGGTTTACTCTCATCTAGGTGTACCTAAAGAATGAAGCCGTCATTGTGCCAAAATTAATAACTTGTTCCCTGGCAGCAGGATGGAAGACAAAGAGAGGGACTACAAAATAGACACTCAAAAAGAGTTTGCAACCCCTTCTCCTCTTGCCCAGTTTCACTATATATCAGAAGTTTCGAGAACAAAGTTAATCAATGTACTGTGCACATCTCAGTGCCATCCAGAAGCATTTTTTGACTGCTTTACTTGGTAAGTAATGATGGATTTAGACCTGCAACAACATTTTGCTAGGGTTATTGAGCACATTTGCTAATCAAATATGCGGTAGTTATCATTCCAGACATGTAGATTAGGCCAGAACCTCTCTTTATTTTCTAGGAATGTTAAAATTTGAGAGACAATTTGCCATTCCAGAGCCCTATATTTTCCCTGGTTTGATAGGCAAAGTTCTGAAAGCATCTTGGAAGGAATTCCCAGAGGACAGAGAGACAGATGCAGGAGCATTTAAAACATAAACAATATAAAGGCATGACAGTCATCCATGAAGACACAAGTAATAAAAGCAACCCTGAATATCACACAAAAAAACTGAAAATGTGATTGATTTTGTCATTTTAAAAGCCAAAATGCTCAAGCATTGCTGCAGTGTGTAATGGAAAACAGAAGAGTGACTGTTCCTTTTCTGAATGAGCATGGTCAGATGTGAGAAGGCTGTCATCAGAAGCAACATGTTAAAAGTTACATAGGAAGCATATTAAAGTAGACAGTGATACATAAATCCTTATTACAATGACATTTGAGGTTTTGAGGGTTCGTGGTCATACAAGTCATCCTCCCCAGTTTTCCACAAGTAGGCAGGAGTTAGCATAGTGTACACAAAGAGACAAGTGCAAAGTTTAGATGATGTGTTTTCTTGTCCCCACAGAGTAAAGGTTAACTGCAAAAGGTGGTAAGAATGACATGTTCGTCAGTGACACAAGATTGTGACTGGGAGAATTACAGCAGCTGATTAAATACAAGTTAACAAACAGAAACAAATCCTAAACATAAATCCCTACACAAATACAATATCTGCTCTTATGATTAGGGGTTGTTTGGTTTTCGGTTTCTGGGTTTTTTCTTATATATGTCTCACAGTTTTTGAATCATGCTTCTGTTTATTATTTTTCTGGTCATGTTTTAGTCTTGTTCATGTTTTGTCAAGTTTGGTTTTTGGTTCTGGTCATGCTTTAGTTTTTGTTTGTATTCAAGAGTCTCTGTTCTTGCTCCAGCCACGTTCTGTTCTGTCTGTTAATTATCTTTATCCGGTTCACCTGCTCCAAACTAATCTGTCTCCTAGCTCCACCTGGTTTACTCTCGATATATACACTCCTGTTCAGTTGTTCATTGCGGAAACATTATTCAGATATTGCTCTTGTCCTGTAGTCACACCAACCCTGTCTCGCCAGCCTGGCCAAGTCTGTTTTTTGCCTGTTCTGCCTGCCTGTTCGTTGTTTTGTTCCTGCCTCTTTTTAGAGTGAGTATTTGTTTTTTATTAAATTGTTTTTTCACTTACCATCACGCTGCCTGCTCGTCTGCATTCTGGGGTTCTATCTCGCAAACCATAACAATCTGAAAATGTGGTGTAATGTCTTGTTTAACTTAACATCAGTTTTGCAAAGAAAAATAAATCCCATGTTAGAAGAGATGGATAAAGTCATGTTGCTATCTGAGAGCCATCAGACCTACATCAATTCGCCATGCAGCCGGGCAATCAATTTAACCCAACTGTCCAGAGCAACTGTTTGCAAAGCTGGACTTCCAAAGATTATGTATTACAATCAAGCATGTACTGCAACATTACTCAAGGAGATCCAAGACAGACCCATTTCCCCTTCAACTTCCCCCAAAGTAGTTATCCATGATGGCCCATGTATGAATGTGCTCCTTTCTCAATCTACTGAAATGCTCCACAGTACAAAACCACAGTTGTGACTTTCCCTCCTTTAATTGCATTTTAAATCTTGGTATAACTCTAAAATAACATCATTCTGCATAGAAATAACATTTTTGATGCAGAAAACTCTCACTCCTGTTCACACTTATACACAAGAGATCCATAGTTACAGACTGTGTTAGATAGTGGTCATAATACATGGTAGACACAGTTCAGACTCATTGAGTAACATTAGTTTGAGTACAACATCAATCTTCCTGAGAGATCCTGAGCTCAGTCACAGCTGTCTAAAAATATTTCCTATTTCTGGAGCTCCATCCCATCAAATAAGTAGATAAGCATACAATTTTTTTCATTTGTGCTTAAGTCTCCCATGATATTTACTCTATTGTATTGATGCAATTTCACAAACTGAAGTAAGATGATGGAGAAAAATCATAACTCAAATACAACCCACAATGAACATTTTGTTTAAAATCCTGCCCTCCTGAACATTATTTTGCTCCGGCAAGGAAGTTTGTGACACAGCTTTATGTTCTCTGCTGCACCATAAGTCGACACTGGCATAAACTTGCATCCATTCACTGAGACCCGGTGTGAGATTTTAGTGTTTCCTTCATTTATGTCCAAACAGGTGCATCCATAAATAAGTATGAATTTAACTATAAACCCAATTTTCCACTAAATTTCTTGTTTTAATTTTCTTTTGCTTTGTACAAAAATAAGCTTGTGTGTTAGCTACAGGCTAAGTTACCAGCACAATCCCTTTATTCACAAAACTATTGACTTAAAAGGGGTTCAGTCAGTTATGTCACTGTCACCGTGGAAGGTCTAATAAAGCGGGAATTATCTTAAAGATAATTAAACATCAAAGCCCAGACTTTTATGCAAGTGCAGTCATTTGAGTCTTTTGTGTAATCCAGCTTCATTAAAACATATAACATTTTATTAAGATAGAGCTTGAAAGAAACACGCTTTGTGATTCCTCTTGGGTCCTGAAAGGTATTTTAATGAGAGTGGAATCACTCAAGCTGTTCATAGCGATTTGAAGTTCCTTACAGATAAGCAAAAGAGAGCTTTTTTCTAGCAGCAGATAAAGAAAAGCGAGTGCTGATGTTATCAAGTAATCCTGTTACTTAGTGTGCATCTAAAAACCTCAAATACAGAAAACCACACAGGCTCTGTAAGCGGGATGGAATGATTATTACAAAAAGACCATATGTATGTACCTGTACTTGCAAGACTGAGGTGAAAGTTTTGGCATCCTCTGCAACTCCTCCAATGTAAAGAGATCTGGTAAATACTGGAGGGTGGTCGTTCTCATCCTGGACATCAATCACCACCCTTGCTATATTAGCTAAAACACACAAACAAACCAAGAACACATTATCACACACTGATTCTTTGGGTATAAGAAAAAATGGACTTAGGTGACAGATGTATCAACTGCAAGGACAGTTATTGTACAAATTCAACCTGAAGTTCAGGCTGAAAACTGTTTTTGGCCTACATGCAAAATACTGTGTGGCAAAAAAGCTGAAACTGCAAATCACCCTGAACCAGGGGTCATGTTAACCAAAACGTTTCTGCTTTTGACTAGTTTTTTTAAACGGTGATGGAAAAATTTGATGACCATCTACCATTTTGACAGATCGCAATTCACAACCATAACCATTCAGTAGCAAGGTAGCATATGAAAAACAAATAAGTAACCAGTCTTCGGCAACTATGGAGGGAGGCTAGGTGGGAGTACAGAGTTCAGTAGGAGCAGGAGATCTTCTGGCCGAGGAGGGAGGATAGAAAAATGTTTTATGATGTGTAAAAAAGCCAGCATGACAACAGATTTGTCCAAGGATATTTGATTCCATATTTTAAGTGCAATCATTTAATGTCATTCGTTACACTGTATGTAGTCAATGGGACCACAGTCAGTGTTTTTTGTCACTGCGGAGAAAAAGTCAATGAAAAAATGTATGAAAATAAATGCTGCTAAAAGTTTAATTATTGTCATTTTTAAAAATAAAGTCTTGGGTAAAAATAGATAATGACAGTATTTTTTCGACCGTGTCCGTTAAAATGACAGACAACGAAAAAGTCTAGTGCAATCTCTGCCCTAAAAACACCCTCCATATTTTGAAACAAGGAGATGAAAGCATCGTGTGGGTGCTTTTCTTAGTCACCATCAATGAAGGTGGTCACTGTAAAGATGCTTTAAAAGAACCTGTCGGTAAATTATCAATTCATCAATTCTCAAGTCCTTTCTAATTTATTTTTCAGTCCAAAACTAAACTTTAACTTCTTCAAATCTAAAGAAGTCTTTTTAAGGTTTACTATGAATGTTGGCAATTAGCAAGGATTCTGTAAGAAATACAAAGAAGTGTCACAGTTGTAAGTCATCTGTTTACAGCTCTGAGAAAAATGCTTGACTGATACGAAATTTTGTCAAACAGGGAGATTGTGCCAATGCCTTAAAATATTGGAACCAGCGTTAAAAGTCACATATTGCTTCCATCATGATGTTAAGGTAGCTTTTAAAATTCATGCATGAAAAACATTATTTATCTGTTAACCACAAAAATGTCTAAACCCAATTGTGATTCAGCCTAATGCAAGACAAAGCATTAGCTAATGACTCAGAGATGAAAACTTGGAATGACTTGCTTCTGGATGTGAACATGGAAATCTGAATCATACCTATGTAAAGTTGCCTTATAATCCAAAAAAAAAAAAACCTGAGAAAACAAAAACAGACAAATCTGTAAAATTTGAAATTATTCAGCTTTCCTGACATTATAGAAAATTAATATATTGATACAATAATAATAAAAAACTACTCCAAAAATCATTACACAAACTCCAAACACAAGCCAAGAAGCTGATGCAAACATGAATCTGCAAAATCCTCTAGACACATTGCTGAAACCTTCATGTGAAGGAGAAAGCAGTGGTAGCATGGTATCCTATCGATTTCTTGTCTGATGAGTGCGGAAAAGAACGGGAGATTTGCAAATTACACAATAATTTGACGCTTTAATCCCAGCAGAATTCTTGAATTCAAATCGTTTTAATGAAATGAGAACAGCATGTGGTAAACACCATAATTAAAGAAGATAAGTGAAAGCTCCGGAGCTGAGCTTCAATTAAGAAGAACACAGATATGAAGTGAAAAGAAGTAAAATAAAAAAAAAAGAGAGAAAAAGGACATAAAAGAGGAGGCCAGTTGAAAAGAGAAAGCAGAGAATGAATCTAAGACTAATTAGATCAATTTTCACAAGTTGTTTTTTCCCATATAAAGGCAAATGAAGGAGCATGTAAGACCACAAGTTTAATGTTGAACGGAAGGAAAAAGTAACAATCCTCTTAGTCCTAACAACCCAACCTTATATGGACACTTAGCTTGCTTAAAATTTGTTTGAAATGTAAAAATAAAATGTTGGTAGTTACATAAATGTACAAATACCATGACACACTCGCTGCAGGGAGAGAAGACAAGCTTTATAAAACAACACCAGTAAAAGCATCACGTATCTCATCTATAAAAGATGAGAAGCTCTAATGTTACTAATTATTTGTAGTTCAATTTACATGAGAAACGTGCTGCTTTTCAGGCGGCGGTATCACTTACACTTTGAGGGAGCTCGAAGATTTGATGAGACCACTCTCATGGAGTCAGCTTCAACCTTCAGAACATAGCTGGAGTTGGTTTCATAGTCCAGGGGCTTGGCTGTGGAAATCTCACCAGTTGTTTCATTCATTGAAAACACACCTGTAGAGAACAGAGCAACAAAAGCTGGTTAAAAAAAGTGTTCTTGCACAGAGGGAACGACTTGTGAGTGACCAGTCTTGTAGTAAAGTGAAAATAGCAAGTTCTGCAGTGTGGTCTGAGCTGTTGTTAGAGATGTTTGACCAGGAAGAAGCTTTAATGGGAAAAGACAGAGCACCGGTGAAAACGCAATAGGAAAACTCTGAGTGCACTCACCTTCCTCATTGCCTTCAACGATGGAATACACGATAGTTTGATTGACAGCCGCTGCCATGATGAATCCCACCAGCGTTCCAATAGTAGCCTCCTCACTCACTGGCGAAAATCTGGGAAAAGATCAGTCAATCAATATTAATAGATCAAAAAACTAAATATTTGTGTGTTGACTGTTAGCCAACTTCTTTTCGAAGAGTTGCTGAGATCTGGCAAGGTAGAAGATGCTGTTAAACATGTGAAACATCCAATATATTTTTTTTCTCTTGGCAAAGCTGGCAATGAGTTCAACACAACATATGAAACATGTGCTGTGTTCATATAATAAAGAACTGGATGGCAATAGGGTAAGAAGCCAATCTTAAAAATATTCTAAAATAAATCCTTTAAAAACACCTATTGCACAAACCTCCTTATCACTGATGTCATTCAAATAAAACCTATTGAAATTAAATGGTCCATGAGTTAGTTTTCAAACAGTCTTTGAAAATCATATAAGACTCCACAAACCAAAGTAGCATTTGGCTTGAGGGAATGGTATTGAAGTGGAAATTTCTGGTTCAAACTCTGAGCCAGAGTTGTACAAAATATTTTATCTCGATCGACAATACAATGTTGGTGAGCTCAATATTATCAAAGCAAATAACTCCTTGGATAAATATATATTTTTCATCCAGTGCATTTACACTCAGCTCATTATTAATATCTTTGGTCAGTTGATTGGACTCTTACTGCCTAACATGCTCACAACGATTTAGAAGATACGTTCATGGAGCTTAATTGGAAAATTGCAATATAGGATGAGAAAGAGAGCAGTGGGTCAATCACAGCTGATGATACATTCAATATGCAGTATTTAAAAATATCTTTCTTCCATTTTGTATGCCCATGTATAAGTGCAGAGTTGGGGCTTGGTTGGTGAAACAGTCATTAGGTGAGAGACAGGATACAGAATGAATAATGTCCCCAGTACGTAATGCAGAGGAAACAGAAAGTCCCAGAGGACAAACAACCACGCATGCACACATTAATACCTAAGGTTTACTTAAAAAGACAACCTAGCCAGACATGCATCAAGTACCCAGAGAGAACCTACGCATGCATGGGGAGAACATGCAAACTCTATGCAGAAAGGTCCTAGCTGGATTTCAAACACATGACCTTTTTGCTGCAAGGCAACTGTACCAAAAATTGTGACACAATACAGCATCAGTCACATGTTTTCCTAATATTTTGCAGTCCAAAAATAGGGATGTTAAGACAAGTTTATAGCAGGGTTAGATTTTAAAACAATATCCAAAGCTTTGGACATATCATGAAGGACTGTTCAACCAATCATCCGTAGATGGAAAGAGATTGCCACAACTGTAAACCTACAGCCATCCACCTAAACTGACAGAAGTGGCAATGGGATGATCAATCTGAGAAGCAGCCAAGAGGCCCATTGTAAATCTGGAGGAGCTGCAGAGATCAAAAGCTCAGGAGGGAGTATATGTTGACGGAACAACTATAAGTTGTGGGCACCACAAATCTTGCCTTTATATACAAGAGTTAAGAAGAAAGTGTTGGGACCCAGTCATGGATTTCAACATTAAACTCCAGTACAGACTTTCTTGAACTTTCAAAATAAATTGCATTTAACTGACTTCCAGCAACTGAGGAAAGGGGGGTAGCAGCAGATTTCCCATGATGCCACTGTCTGAATAAGAGCAACCCTCTCCAACAAGCTGACCTCTTCCACACCAGTGTTCATCGGGATAGGAGAGGGACAAAGTGGCTAATGTCTCTTTGGTGGCAAACAGACATAAACTCTTCAACTGGATCCAAGGATGTCATACGATCATCGATCATATGCAAAGTTAAGTACGAATGAATTACTGTCTGTGTATCCGGTATTTTCCTTCATGAACGGGGAAATTAAGGTGTAGGAATTGCTTACTTTCTCTCTGAGGCCTGCAGAAGCAAACCGTCCCAGAGACGTTCCCTACAGAGACGCGGTTTCTATGAAGCCGAGCGGAGCGGTCTCCCAGTCTGGAAGGAAGACAGCAGAGACCCCATCACCGTGGTTACGGTAACGTGCAGTGTGGTTGGCGGACAGAACGGGCCGTCTTTCATCCACAGCTACGGAGGTTAGCTAGAAGCTAACCATTTGTTCACAGACCGGGCGACAGAACAGCCGCCACTCCCCACAGCTAAGGAGGTTAGCTGTAGCTAACCGTTTAAAGACTGTCGACGTTTCTTCAAACCTCTCCGCCTTGGACAACGTTCCTCACCACAGTTCATGAGGTTAAGTGTTTGGGCAGAATAATATAGAAAGATTTAGATTGAAATGATCTAAACGTTTTTCATTTTATGAAGTTTGGTTTTCTTTGTGTTGAACTCAGCTATCTTGGTGCTAGCAGAATATCTGCAGCACACATGTTCAGGTTGTGTTCTGTGTTTGTGTGTTTTTAAAGTTAAGACAAACTTTATTTAAAGGGTGATTTTAAACAGAAGGATGATCATAACGCGCTGTCTGCGCTTATGCATTTTAACCCTTTAATTAACCCTGGTATTTTAAAGGTATGAGTTTGATTCTGGTGCTAAATAATATTTAACAGAAAGGTTGTTGGTTTTCAAGCTAGTGAATAACAGTCCCTAAACATTATTTCACTAAATCTGATAACTAAGTAAACATCATTAAGCCCCATTTCTCCAGAAAGATTTGGCTCTTTTCCAAAATACTCCCTTAATAATATTTCTTTAAATATTACCTTAATATATAAAGGCAGCTAATTGGACACCGTTGAGAATTAGTCATCCAGAAGGTTGGTTTTATTCATCAGATCATTATTTAAAACATTATTTTATTAAAATAATGTTTTATCTGATCTTGTATTGTGAATGGTTGTCTAAATGTTGCTGATTATTTCCTAAGTTGGTTCCAAGACTAACTTAACTTCATTTCCAGATTCTTCAAGATAATCCTTGGTTCTCAAACATAAACATTGCATGGTAATGTTGCATCACTCTTTTGGTCATGGTTTCAAACATCTTTAATCAACTTGTTTATATTGTACATAGCCCATTAGTCTTCGTTATTCTTTAATTCTGCTTTGTAGTTTAGTTGGATTGTTTTAGCATAGTAAAGAGTTTGTTGATTGAAATATGTTTGACTTTGAGTTGACTTATTTTTGTTAATAAATTCTTGTATTTTAAGAAATTGTGTGAATTCATTCCATATATGTGCAGAGTTTATGCTGTTCAATAATGTCAGAGCTCGTCTCACACCTTTCTATTTTGTCCTAATACCATCGCCTTACTGGGCTGGTATTTACAGGACAACCCTTAACAGACCAAAATATTATTTGATAAAATATTAAAATATTAATATTAAATAATATTCTCAGATTCATAATCCCAACAAAAGCTACTATCTTTTTACAGTGTCAAATAGTTTTTTGTCAACACACCATGTGATGAGTTGCAGACCCATCAACAAAAAAGACACAGATATGGACCAGCCAGTCATACTCAACCGGGAACAAATAAATCATGCTGGCACAGGGGAAAGCATGCAGCATGGGCCAGCTTACTGTGCAGTAACAATACTAACCAAAGGTACAATTTTATGACTCTCCTGGGTTAGGAGATACAAAAACTCCCTGTACTAATGATCTACACATTTGCTTTATTTTGATGATAAAGCTTATTTTGGAACTAGTGGTGTTTTCAGCAGGAAAAATAAATAATGAACATGTGCTATATTGTGTTGATCTGAATCCCTTTGCAGGTGGAGGGCAGTTTTCTGTGCACACATATTTGACAGATTTTCTTTTTGAACCTGCCAAACCTCAACTTTCCAGCAGGATTTTGCTCCATTAAGAAAACCCTCTCCAGTCATTAGGCCAAGCTTCACAGCTGGCTAAACATTACAGCAGGGGCAACCAACTGGCTGTGCCATTGAGTCATCACAATGTGATAAATGATGTTGTTGGCGAGTTAGAGAGAGTGTGTGTTGAGCATGTTTGTTCACTTCCAGCCCAGTCAATTGCTTAGTGAACCACCTGCTCTACTTGAGTAAATTTAAACCTGAAGCTTATTGAAGAAATGCGTTGTAGAGGTAAATGTAGTGTGTGGGAGGACTTCACATAAGACCTGCTACTGACATACAGGCCTTACACATGACACAACTATAGATGGCCACTTAGTTTAATTTAACTTTTACAGCAATATATGTAATTGCTATTTTTTACTGAGGCATAACATTAAATTTAGATTATAATATGAACATTTAGTATTTTCATTATTCCTGTTTGAGCTATTCTTAATGTTCCAAGTCAAAATTATTTTGCGAAAAAAGGTGTATTTTTTCATATTACAGAAAGCTACTAATTAAAACTAATCGGAGGTATATTATTTTAATTTAAAGGCATAGTGGGAATTTTTTTGAAGTGAGGTTCTGTCAGTAATAGTTCCTGTACCCAAGTCGAAGTTCAAAGATGTTATTTTGAAGTGAGAAGAAAATAAAAAATAAATCTAATAATGACAGAGTTAATAGTGCACAAGGATTGTACTCCAGTACGCAAGAACTGAGCCTTTCCCACATCCCAAAAGTAAAGCAGAAGCTATTATTCACAAATCATAACTATTGTTTTCATTTGTAGTCACACTGAAGGACAGATGGTTGCAAAGCTGCCTAAACTCATTCCACATGTAAAGGATTCTGTTCATTCAAACATTTGCATAATTAACTCGTAACAAAAAAGTTAGGAATGAGTTTGACCCTCAGTTTATTCAATTTAGTTGGTGCAGCAGCTGCACAAATGAAAAACAATCAAGGACTACAGTCTTGTTTTGTGCTTGTCTAAAACTCTCCCTCTGCTGGTATAATCCTCTGTTCAACTTCTTGTTTCATAGTACACATCATTTTGTCTTTCTTTACGACTTCTCCATTAAAACCTCAATATGCACTTTCCCATTTCTATTTCAATTCAAAGATTCAATTCAAAGATACTTCATTGATCCCTGCGGGGAAATTAGAATTCCAGTACAACCCATCCAAACATACATCATGACACAAGATAAGGGGGGACGGGTCACTGAGGCTTTGTTGACCACTCACAGGCGCTGCCCTTGCTAGATGAGAAAAAAGGCCACATTAGGTAAGTAGAGGGAAAAACAATCATATTTCACACTTTATCCTTAGCAGGATACAGTTTGAGATTGCAAAAAAACCTCAGCACAAAGAAGCAACAAGTTTACAAAACAGCATCATGCCGGGAACGGTGAAGGTGGTGTGAGGGTTGCATATGTTTATCTTGAGCATGTGTGTGTGTGCAAGTGAGTGTGTGCAAGTAAGTCCATGAAGCACTGTCCCAGAGGCCATTGTCCTTGATGGTACGTTGGAATGTTCTTCAACCAGCCACACAGTTCTGAGCAGGCCCACAGATGTCCTCAGAGAAGGGAGGGGGCAGAGGGAGCAGAGCGTCATGTTTACATAACTTCCAGGAGAGGTTGAAGATAGCCAGCCATCAAGGCCGTGCAGGGAAGCCAGATTCAGAAAAACCATAATTATTTGGGTTAGGCTGACTCTTAATTTTCCGTCAGCCTTGAGAGTCTCGCTGGTGCTTCTCAAAGGCGAATCCAAACAGCCAAATTCCTGGTCTTTCGCCAGATCCGAGCGAACAACTTTCTCCAAGATTTATCCCATTTCACCCCTGAGTCCAGGAACCGCAACCTGCCTGCAATCCTGTGTAAGGATCACATCCAGTCTGCGATTCAGCTCACGTAACATCTCAGTCTGAGTGTTGATCGCTCTGAAGATCCCATCACACATGCCAGGCAGCCTCACAATTGCCAGAACAGCTTCTGACATTCTCCGAATTTCTCGATATGCCAGGTAACCGCTGACTCCAAAAAGCAGAAATCCTGATATCAAACATCCAATTATATACACATCTTCCACATCCTTGACAGACACACAATCCTCCACTTCTGCCAGGAGTCCATTGTGTATCCAGAGAAAAACGTCCCATCCGGGCAAGTGGGCTCTCCCGACCCCTGTCTTCTCGTCGAGAAAATTTGATCAATTGCATTGAGAGACCAGCTGACCAAATCCATATTTTGGAAGAATTTGGAAGATATGCAAAAACAGGCTCCAAAAAAAAAGACAAGACACAGAGCTGAAGCAGGGCAGATATGGGAGGGCTGTGGGAGACAGAGAAAACGCGTCCTCCTCCACCGAGAGCAGAAAGAAAAGAATTCCCTTCACTCCAGATTTCAAATGACATCTCAGCATACCTCAGCTACTTTTAAGTTAGTAGTTAGTTTAGTTTTTCCTCTCCATACTAGTGATTGGATAGGGCTGAAATATCAACTTGAGAGGATACCTGTGCACTCTTAAACCAACAGAACACTCAAATACACTGGATTTAACCGACAATGGAGTCACACAAAACTACACAGTATAGTATGCATTAAAGTCTTACACAGATAATTATGAAGTCACATTCCCAATTAACTTCAATATCCTGGGTTGACTAGTGCTCATGTAGTGCACACAAACACATCAGATTTAATTTTCAAATTCTAAAAAATCTCCTTGCTAGACATTTAAATCTAGTATAGTCTTTTCTAGGAAGTGGGTGGCAACCAGTAATGATGAGCAGGTGGAGCATATCACTAATAACAACAAAAATGAGTTTAATATAATGGAGGTGGTAAAAATACACAAACCAGCTAAGTATTAATAAGCACAGTTAACCTTGTTACACACTAAGAACTGTGACATGCTGTGAATAGAGATGTCCATCTAATCCATCTTTACCTAGCTCTGGTTCGGATTTGACTCCAAAAGCATTGAGCAAAGTATTCCAACTTTTTTCCTGTCCTCCAGCCTAACTGTACTGCTAATGACATAGCCTTCTTTATTTCTTCAAATATCTAGACTTATGGTTTTCCTGAGAATGGGGCTTCCAATACTTTCTCTATGCCTTGGAGCCAAGATACAAAAGTCTTAACCCAGCTGAACTACCTCATTGTGATTAAAGTTAACTTTATAAGTATACTCGAGTTAGTTCACAGCAGCACTAAAGGTTATTAAAGGTTAGAAGGCTAGAAGGTTAAGGCTAAAGGTTAAGGCTAGACGTTATGACAGAAAACAACAAGGTTGTGGGTTCATTTTATTGTTCATAATATGCAAAAAATGCATTTTGCCGTTCAATGCCAAGTTACATAATGAGTGGCAAGTTTCTAAGCATTGCTTTAGTCAGTATTAACTGACTATTAATTGTAAGAGAACATATTTCCATAATAAAATGTAAAATTCTCCTTCTCACATTGAAAGCACATAATGATCAAGTTCCATCATATATCAGAGGTCTGATTGTTCCATATATTCCTAACAGGGCACTTTGTTCTGATACTGCAGGTTTACTGGTGGTTCCTAGAGTCTCTAGAAGTAGAATGGGAGGCAGATAATTTAGTCATCAAGTTCCTCTCCTGTGGAACCAGCTCCCAATTTTAGTCCATGAGGCAGAAACCCTGTCTACTTTTAAGGCCAGGTGTAAAACTTTTCTTTTTTGATAAAGCTTATAGTTAGAGTGGCTTAGGTTATCCTGACCTATCTCTGTAGTTATGCAGCTATAGGCTAAGGCTGATGGAGGACACAATGACTTTCACTCTCTCTGCTACATTCTCATACTTCTCTCCAGTTTTGCATTATTTGCTGTTATTTCAGCTTTTAACTCTATGTTCTCTCTGTTTTTTTCTCTTTCTAGAAGCTACATCTGGCCTGGCTCTGTGTTTAGCTGTGGCACCTTCCTGAAGAGGGACATTGGCAAAGCTGCTGCCAACAACTTAATGCTCACCTTATACAGATGATACACTTTGCCCTGTTTTTTCAGTGTTTAACCCTGTCTATCCTATACATAGCTACTGGCTGAGCTTCTACTGTGACTAACTGTATGTGCTCTCTTTCCTACCCAGACTTGAAAGCTGGCTCAGAGTTCATCTCCTTAGCTGTCTTTCTCTTCTAGAGGAAGACTCTAAAGGAGCTACAACCGTTAATGTTTCACTTTTCTTTCCTATAGAAAGTACTACTGGATTAGTGCTTCTGTGTTCTTTTTGTGTCTCTGCTGTTTTCTCAAACCCCAATCAATTGTGGCAGATACCAAATTTGCAAGACAACTGTCTATGAAAGATTGTTATTTAATTCTATTCTTGTTCTTCTGGATTTGAGTGCAGCCTTTGATACAGTTTCTCACTCCATCCTTCTCCACAGATTATCTTCAATTGGCATCTCTCACACCCCCTTTGACTGGTTTCATTCTTATCTCACTGGCAGCGCTCAGTTCATACAAATCAAGTCCTTTTGCTCCCATCCATCCTCTGTCACATCTGGTGTGCCCCAGGGCTCTGTCCTGGGACCCCTACTTACTTTTTTCCCCTTGGCAACATCTTCAGATAATTTAACACCAATTTTCACTGTTATGCAGATGACCCCCAACTCTATTTATCTAGTAAGCCAAACTCTATAATTCCTCCTTCTTTCTTCACCTCCTGCCTCTCCGAAATTAAATCCTGGTTCCCCTCTAACTTCCTAAAGCTTAACAGCGACAACACTGAGATCCTCCTTGTATGAACCAAATCTGTACTTTCCAAAGTTGACAGTTTCTCCCTTCAGTTGATAATTCCTCTGCCTCCCCCTCACCCAGGTCAAGAGGCTGGGTGCCATTCTTGATAGCACTCTATCTTTTACCTCTGCATATATCAGCCTATGCAATATTAATGGTCTTTGCCCCTCTCTTTCCCAACACTCTGCTTCTATTCTTATACATAGCCTTGTCACCTTCTGCACTGATTACTGTAACTCTCTTCTCTTTGGTCTTCCAGAGAAATCTCGCAATAAGCTTCTAATGGTTCAGAACTCAGCTGCCTGTATCATTATCAAAACCTCCTCATTTCACCACATTACCCCAGTTTGCAGCAGCTCCACTGGCTCCTTGTTAAATTCAAAATCCAAATTAAAATCCTTCTGTATGCATTCAAGGCCATCCACAATCTCACCCCTCCATACCTTTCTGATCTTCTTCTCATTGTTACTCCCTCTCGCACCCTCAGATCCTTCTCCTACATCCACCTTATTGAGTCTCCTGCTCCCCTCCTGCACCATGGGGAGCAGAACTTTCTTCTGCTCTGCTCTCAAACTCTGGAATTCCCTCTCTCCGGATGTCCGTAATACTGACACTCTCCATCTGTTTAAGTCCAGACTCAAAACCCATCTGTTCAAAACATGTTATACATGTTATAATTGTTCTTTTCTGTGTCTTGTAATATTGTGTTTGTTTCTCATTTATCTGTACAGTGTCCTTGAGTGTTTTGAAAAACAGTTTGAAATAAAATGCATTATTATTACTATTATTATTAATTAAGTTATTAAATTAGGTATCCTTAATTGCATAGTATGTCTTTTTGCTTTCTTTTGCATCGAACTGATTCATATTTTGTTAAACCTAAATCAATGAGTTGCACTGCATCATGATGGAGGCGTGAGTCATATCAGGTGATATTGCTTTTTCTTTTAAACCTATGTATATAAAATTAATGGATTCATTGGCAGTGTATCGAGATAGGAATTGTATTGGCCACAGATCAGAGATGCACAACCCTACCAGAGGAGAAACAAAAATTGTCTCAGAGAAAGTAAATTGAAATCTGATTACTATTTTAAGTATTTAGTCCTACAGTTATAAAACTTTCTGTTTTAGCCTATAGTCATAGTTGTAGAGTGGAATTATCTAGTTAGTATATTTGTTCTTTACATTTGCTGACATTTGTTGAGTTTTTCTTCAGCTTAATTAACTCATTAGTAAATAAATCTTCATTTGATAAATAATATCAGATATAGGGCCTGATCTTCAGAGATCCCAAATAATGGGTGCTAATTTGCGTGTACTATAAATAAATTGCACATGCAACAAATGGGTGTGTTGCATGTGGTTTTCAAAGATCGCGCATGCAATGGATAACAGGTTCAAAACAGGTGAGACTGCCCTATTGAAATGAGAAATAAGAATTAGGATTATAGATTAATTAATATTTATCAAGAATTATAATTTAAAATCATAATTTAAAAAAATTATTTCTTAACCAAAATCATTAATTACAAATATAAATCAGAGATGTCCTCTGGTGTTGTGATTATCGGCTCATAGCTCTTTAATATTTACAATTAGCTATTCATCATTAATAATTGTTAAATTATTAACCAAAACCCCAAAATGTCACTGGTTAATCAACCGCTTCACCGAAGGTGGCGGACCTTCGACCTTGTTTTGACAGATAAATTACTCTTGCACGAAAAAAACACAAACGCTTCTCTTAATTATATATATGAAGATTTACTGAAGCCAAATAATTCTGATATACCATTATTCTGGTCCAAAACCTTCACCTAACTAACAAGCATCATTCTACACAAAGGGGATAAAAATGACTACCTAATAAAACAAAAATATATGCGCATTTAATGCCTATTAAGATCAAACCAGCAGTGTTATGGACAAATGTGCAATTTGGGTTAAATGGAAAGAGAAGTCCTCCTGGTGTGATGTCTTGATTGCAGCGATCAGCTGATAAAACAGATGGGGTCACGCCCCTTTTAGACGTATAGCTGATTGCCCCAAATCTCAAACAAAGAGTCATAAAACTCTGAGGCGGGAACTCAGTGGAAAAACTCCAGTAATAAAACTGGAACAATGGATTGGTCAGGCGAGGCCCAGACCGCAGCTGCTTTGAATGAAAAACTTTTAAAAGTCCAACTTCCAACTGCTGGCTGATTTGGGATCAGCCGGACAGAACATGCACGATTGAGCAGCGCTTGCGCAGCAAATCAAAAACACCACTCAGCAAAAAACACTTAACGGTAAACGGTCACGGTAAACTTCTCATCCGTCCAGGAGGGGAAAATATGAAAAACTGAATCGACAAGGAGGAAACTCAACTCCTTGGAACTAAACCCTCTGTGGGTTTTCTCCTGTGTCGGCGTGGTCTTCGATCAGTATATGTCTCTTCTGACCTTCTTGTATCAGACAGATTTCCAGCTTTCAAGCTCTTCTGGGAATTGCCTTGTGGAGCAAACGTTTGCCTGCGAGCTTTTGTCTCAAGCCTGCGAGCTTTTTGCGCCTCCGTTTGTTCGGGACGTGAGACACAATATATCATTGTTTTCGCTAAATACATAGAAATTGCTTTGTCATTACATGTTTTAAAGCCAAACAATTTTAGAAAAAAACTAAATTTCCCAAATTGTTGCCCATGCTTATAGATGATTGAAAACACAAAATCCCGAGTACCTGAAAGGGTTAGAATGTCCACAAAAAAATCTGTGTGAAACAACAGTAAAATGGCTGCAAAATTGCAATCATTATGTACTAAAGTAATGATTCAAAATACATATGGCAAAACCATAAGTATTTGATTCATTTTACACTTAGATCTGTCCAGCTTGAGGTCACCGTTCCTAGCGTCTCTCACACAAACAGACCGAGCCCGGATATTTCTCTGCAGTATTTAACATCTTTGGTTAGCCAGGCTGCTGAGAAAGACCTGCATTTCTGCCATTCACCTCAGAAGCAGTCTCGGTCCTGAGGAAGAGAGCCATAATGATAGTCTTTTGTCAAAGGCGCAGAGTGGCTTCTTCTCTACTCTTTGGAGAGACTGAATCAATTGTGCCACATTGTATAAAAGATCCAAAAAGGAATGTTCACAATCAAAAAACTGTCTTCAGACTAAAGCCATTTTTAAATAGATGTACTCTCCTGCAAAATCACCTCCTAAACTGAGGTATAGGAAAGAAACAGAATACTGCTAGAAACTGCCTATTTGGTAGTCGCTTTAGTTTGTAAAGAAGCATTATTATAGGCATGGTGGGCTTCAGTAACCTTACAGTTTCGTCATTTCTTTTTCCTTGCAGGTAATCAATTATAAAACAAGCCAATATAATATACAGGATAAATCTACTAAAGTTGCCCTACAAGAATGACAAAGTGTAAAAAATGTTCTGGCATTTAATATACAAAGAAGAAAGGTATTTTGTTGCATAATGTGAGGTTAAATGAGTGCTGAGATACAAATTAATATTTATGAAGAAATAACATACAATGCCCCCCAAAATTATTTTCACATTTTGTTACATTACAGCCATGAACCTGTGTTTTATGCAATTTAATGTGATAGATATGATAAAATAACACATAACTGTTAAGTGAAACTAAAATAAGAACTTTTTTTCATTTTTGCAAAGAATACCTAAAATTGCTGGGTATCTTTGTATTCAGACCCCATTATTCCGTTCTTAAATAAAATCAAATGCAACCAAATGCATTCAGATGCCATGTAATTGGAAAATAAGGTGCACCTCTTTAATAATTTAAACATAGTATATATACATTGGTGTTTTGAAGGCCTAAGAGGTTTGTTAGAGAACATTATCAATCAAAAGGCTTCAAGAGTTTCAAAGAACACACAACACAGGTCAGTAAAAGTAGGCGAGAAGTTTAAAAAGTTAGATTACAAAACAATATCAGAAGCTTAGGAAATGTCACTGAGCACTCTGATGACAGTCTATCATCTGAAAAAAGGAAAGAGTATGATACTGCATTTGCTTTTCTCTAAAGTTTCCACAGGTCAGCACATCATTTAAATCCCATATCAAACAGGTTTCTAGGATTTCCTTTTTTCACCTCCGGAATATTGCCTAAACAAGAAATATCCTGTCCAGGAGTGATGCTGAAAAACTAGCCTATGCATTTGTGACTTCATGGCTGGACTATTTACTATATAAAAAAAAAATCCACAAAATGCGGTTAAAAGCCTTCAGCTTCCTGTTTTAGCGACCCTTCATTGGCTCTGTGATTAATCCAGAATAGAATATAAAGTTCTCCTTTTCACATATATGAAAATGATAATGATCAAGCTCCATCATGCATAATAGATCTGACTGTTTTCCATATGTTCCTAACTGAGTATGTTGCTCTCAGACCTTTTTTTATTGGTTTTCTAGAGTTTCTAAAAGTGCAGGCAGATCTTTTAGTTATCAGGATCCTTTCCTGTGGGACCAGCTTCAAGTTTTAGTCTGAGGCAGAGACCCTGTCTACTACTGTCTACTAGGCTTAAAGTTATATTTAGAGTGGCTTAGGTTATCCTGAGATATTGCTGTAAAGCTGCTCTTGGCTTAGGATGCTGAAGGACTTAAGGACCACTTACCCTCACTGTGCTACATGCTCCTACTACTCTCCAAATTTGCATTATTTGGTTTCAACTTTATATTCTGTAGATGATACACATGGCCCTGTCTTTCAGTGTCTCTGTCCTAGACATACAGTACAGAACAAAAGTTTGGACACACCTTCTCATTTTCTTCATTTTCATGACTATGAATATTGTAGCTTCACACTGAAGGCATCAAAACTATGAATTAACACATGTGGAATTATATACTGAACAAAAAAGTGTGAAACAACTGAAAATATGTCTTATATTCCAGGTTCTTCAAAGTAGCCACCTTTTGCTTTGATTACTACTACGCAAACTCTTGGCATTCTGTTGATGAGCTTCAAGAGGTAGTCACCTGAAATTATTTTTCAACAGTCTTGAAGGAGTTCCCAGAGATGCTTAGCACTTGTTGGCCCTTTTGCCTTCACTCTGCGGTCCAGCTCACCCCAAACCATCTCGATTAGGTTCAGGTCCAGTGACTGTGGAGGCCAGGTCATCTGGCGCAGCACCCCATCACTCTCCTTCTTGGTCAAATAGCCCTTACACAGCCTGGAGGTGTGTTTGGGGTCATATTGAAAAATAAATGATGGTCCAACTAAACGTAAACCGGATGGAATAGATGCAAGATGCTGTGGTAGCCATGCTGGTTCAGTATGCCTTCAATTTTGAATAAATCCCCAACAGTGTCACCAGCAAAGCACCCCCACACCATCACACCTCCTCCTCCATGCTTCACGGTGGGAACCAGGCATGTAGAGTCCATCCGTTCACCTCTTCTGCGCCGCACAAAGACACGGTGGTTGGAACCAAAGATCTCAAACTTGGACTCATCAGACCAAAGCACAAATTTCCACTGGTCTAATGTCCATTCCTTGTGTTCTTTAGCCCAAACAAGTCTCTTCTGCTTGTTGTCTGTCCTCAGCAGTGGTTTCCTAGCAGCTATTTTACCATGAAGGCCTGATTCACACAGTCTCCTCTTAACAGTTGTTCTAGAGATGTGTCTGCTGCTAGTACTCTGTGTGGCATTGACCTGTTCTCTAATCTGAGCTGCTGTTAACCTGCAATTTCTGAGGCTGGTGACTCGGATGAACTTATCGTCCGCAGCAGAGGTGACTCTTGGTCTTCCTTTCCTGGCGCGGTCCTCTGGTGAGCCAGTTTCTTTGTAGCACTTGAGGCAACACACATATTTTAACCATTCTTACTAATAAACTGAACTTGACTGCATTGTTTGATAACTAGGATGAATTGCAATGTATGTACTTGACTTGGAATCTGTCTTTATGATTGGATTGAATTGACATTTTTATATAAAAGGGCCTTGAGACGATGTGTTGTGAATTGGCACTAAATTAATAAACTGAGCTAAATTAACAATCCCTGTATCTTTCCAAACTGACTGAGGAAGAGATAATGGTAAGGAAGAATGGGCAAAAAAATTCCATCTGTATTTGTGGAATTCTGACCCGAGTCATAAGCCCAAATGAATTGTTGAAAGTGATACTACAAAGTATTAACTCTAAATCTGAATACCAATGCACTACACGATTATTTTTTCTATAAAAGATGCAAGCCATCTGTCCTTTGTCTGCCACTTCCCAAGTATGCACTGATTTGTTTGCCCCATGCATAAAATGCCTATAAAAAACATAAAAATGTGGTTGTCATGAAATCTGAAAAAGCTATGTGGCATGAATACTTTTGAAAGGCATCAAGTAGGGTTATACACAACAATTTGTGTAAAACTGTCTAAGTAACTGCTCATGAATACATTTAATCCAAAGGGTTTTGCATTTATATCACAGCACAAAGTTAGTCAACAATGCCAGATCTTATTTATATAGACTATGTATAGAATAATGAATTAATCAGACTTCCTACAGTTTTATTGTATATATTCTGTCAGCGGAAGAAAACAAACTGTAGAAGGTTAAACTGTTCAAACTGCAGACATTCTTACTGACACACAACCTTCTGTTACCCAGAGGAGAAGAGAGCAGGCAGAGCTCAGTTTTAACTGCTATACAAAATCCAGCTTTGGAGTTCTCTCCTGCTGCTACCTCATCTGTCACTTTATCTATCTGTGGCCTCTTCTCTTTTCTAGAAGGTTGCTAATTGACCACAGGATTTCCATTAGCAGTCTGCTGAGCCAGTGGTCTTTGCTCTCTGCAATAACAGCCTTTAAAGATTGTCTCAGGCTGTTGATTATCCTCCATCTGTACTTTACAGTTTCATGGTTCAATACATATGCGCTAACAATTTTAAGAGGTTAGAGAGATATAATTGGTTTTCAAATTTCTCTATAAACATTTTAGGTAGAGTACAAGTTGCGGGTACAGAGTTATTGTCATCACATTGGGATTTTCATATATTTCATTCTTCTGCATATCATTGCATGAACAGTCATAAGAATACTTCTCTACTTCCTGCAACTGTTTTCTCCCCAGGGCTCAATGCATGTTCTCCCATCCATTCAACTGTCTGCTAGCCCTAAATCCACACCCGGATTCATACTATGGTAAAAAAAACGAAGCCTTGATGTCATTGAAAACCACTAATGATCAAAATGACAAAACTATGTGAAAAAAAATCACTTAATCTTTTTATTTTAAAATGCAGTTACCTAAGCAGCACTTTTTTGCTAATAGGCTGTGTTATACTGGAGAGTAAGCTTAAGATGTCCAAACTGAGCACTTTGATGCAGCAAACTAAAACAAAATTTGAATTTGAATATGACTGTGTAAATGCAACAAATAGTATAAAGTAAGGTTATCATCCATCTTGTCAAATGATGAATTAATTGTGGATAACCCAAATATTTGTTGAGCTCAATTTCACCAGTCCAGGTTTGGTTACCGCCAACAGTACAATTTAGAAATGACTTAATGAAAATCAGTCTGACAGCATGAAGTAGGCAAATAAAAATCTCAAAAAGCAACACCTCACACCCCAATCTGAAGAAATTCAACTACAGATGAGAAACATGAGAATCTTAGAAATGGTTTAATAAGAGTCTGGAACTCCAGTGAACCATTGTAAAAGCCATTATCCATAAATAGCGAAAACATTTAACAGTAATGAACCTTCCCAGAAGTGGCCGGCCTGCCAAAATTACTCCAAGAGCTCATCACCAACACGTCTAGTAGGTCACAAAAGAACCCAGAATAACATTTACAGGACTACAGGGCTCACTTGCCTCAAATTAGGTTAGCCTTCATGGTACAGAAGTAAGAGAGGAGACTGGGTAAAAATGGCATCCATGGGAAAATTCCATGATGAAAACCACTACTGACCAAAAGAACCAAAATCCCAAACCATCTTCATGATCCCTAGCCTGTGACCTTAAACTCAAGAGTGCTTGGGATATCCAGCAGGGCATTCAAACAAAGCACACATTCAACACCACCTCTCAATAGTTCAGAAAAACACAATGAAGCCTTAGGAGGGACATAATCAAAGTCTGGACTCAAGTCTGCTTGAGATCAAATTCCTCCATAGTAACATACTTCTTATGAGGTTTATGGAGCAATTACTTGTTCATATAGGGCCAGGATGGCTTAGATATCTTTTTTCCTTGATCTATATTTTTTTAATTTCCTCAGATTATCTTTCTCAGCTAATAAAATATGTTTGATGTTCTGAGACATCTGTGACAAAAAAACAAAAGAGAAAAAAAGGCATTGAAAATACTTTTTTTTTTTTTTACAGGATTGCATCTCGTTTACTTACTCCATTATAGTAAATTTTCCCTTGTCTTTTTTTGACAATCCCCCCTCCTATAGGTTACAGCTGCCCAGAAGACAGTCCCTGAAACCCTCTACAAGGAGGGTAAGTCACAAAAGGTTATTGCTAAAGAAGCTGGCTGTTCACAGAGTGCTATGTCCAAGTATGCTAATGAAGGTTGAGTGGAAGGAAAAATGTGGAAAAAATGTTGCACAAACAACAGAGATTTTTGCACCTTGTATAGGAATGGGGAGCAAAGCCCATCCAAGAGTTTGAGGGAGATTCATAAGGTGTGTTCTGCAGGTAGTCAATGTTTCAATGTTTGACAGTTGTATCCAGGATATCGGCTATAAACGGGCCCATTTATTGTGTTAAGCTAATCTTGAGCCATAGGAAACATCAATATCTTATCTTCAGTCATCATCAGTAACTTCACTGGTCTCAGGAGAAAAAAAAAGGACTCGACTGTTGCTCAGTTCTACAAAGTCCTTTTCCAATGAAAAGCTAAATTTGCATTTTATTTAAAAATCAAGATCAGAGTCAGAAGGATGAGTGAGGAAGCACACAATCCAAGCTGCTTGAACCTTTCCTTCCTTAGACATTGTCATTATCATCAAAAACAAAATAAATAACCACATAAAATATATCACTCTGCATGTACTGGGTTTATATAATGAATTTCACATTTGGAATTATGTTACCGAAATAAGTAATCTTTCTCAGGGACGCCACAAAGCTCAGTGGTGGAGCAGATGTACAATCTGTTCCTGCCCTTCTTCCTGTCAAGATACCAATAAATAATGGCCACTAGAGCCACAAAATCAAAGAGAAAGAACTTTCCAATTTTATGCTAATTTACTGAGATGCGCTTGTTTACTTTCTAGATCCCTTTTTATCACCAAAACTGATTTTCACAGAGTGTTTTCATATCTTTTTTAGCGCTGATGTAACTGTCAACCAAAGGTCTGAAATCAGAAGGTACAACTACCTGGAGACTCTGTTAACTAATTAGCTTGGTGGAACAGAAATTTGTTTTACGATGAAATAATGAAAAGATCACAGTTACATTATATGCCGTTCTGTCTAACAAGATAAACTTTTATTTGCTGCTCAAAAGCCATACAGTGTTTTGGTTATTTTTTCTAATTTAGAATTTTTTTTTTTTACCACTTTTGTTTAAACTTTCAACATTCAGGAAAAATAATGACTACCTTTCATAGCCACAACTTTTGTTCTCTTTGGTGCTACTATGCATTTAAAACATGTGAGTTTTTAGATTATGAATGTCCTTTTTTATGCTTTTTTGTGTGAGTGTGCATCAACATTAAATTATTAATATTTTTCTGCTTTAGTGTGAATTATTACAAAGTATCTTCATTCTTTATTGTATTACTTTAGCGTTTAGGAGACTGAAGAACTTAAAATCCACTAAGAGATGATCATTTTATTATTATGGATTAAAATATTTGTAGCCTGCTCTCAGTCTCTTGGCACAATTTCCCATTACGATCCTCTATCCTTCTTTTCAAATGTTTTAGAGCATCAATGACCAGCACAATGGACAAAAAAAAATAAAAATTGGATCTTATTAAAATCCTTTGAATGACAGAATTAATAGAAGGTGGGGCTCATTTGACAGTAATTTAATAACAATGTTGTATTAGCTGTGACTCAGTAGTCAAATCTGCTCTCTTCACGCTTGACACACTGTTCCTCATCGAGACTTCCAAGAAAAGAAAAGCATGTAACTCAAAACAACCTGCAGGGTCTGTTTTCCTTTTTTCAGTGAATTTTGAAATGGATTGTCCAATCAGTTGATGCCCTTGAAAAGTAAGTCTATTTTTTACACCAAAGGCACATTTTTAGTTTTCCGTGTACAAGCAAAAGTGAAAGATCTGGAGAGCCCATAGTAGAATATTTGTATTTTATTTTTTTGTTTGTGTGTGTTTTAGAAATATTTTAATCAAAAATGTTTCTTCTTTTGGGTCAAGAGGGTTGTTTAATAGTTATTTTTTCAATTACAGGTTACTTCCTGGAGAAATGTTTCCTCACATTAGATTGTAACATAATTCAAAACCTCTTCAGAGCAAATCATTTTAATGTTACAGACAACTTTTCACAAATATTCTGAAATGTGAATAAGGAATACACTGCAAAAAAGTACTTTGAAAGAGGGTCAATTTAAACCACTTAAAATAAATAATCTTTACTGTCTTAGACAGTAGAGATGGGCTACATTGTGTAGTTTATCGTAGCCTATGCTGTTTGGTTGCCTTCAGGTGAGCATCAAACGCAGTGTTAACATTTCAAAATATTGTTGATTACAAGTATTATCCACTGCTTAGCACTATAGTTGCGCTATTTAATGTAACTGGTGTAATCCAACAGCCCTTCTAGTATTACAAGTTTTATTTTAGAGCAGCATTACACAGATAGATATACACCTGTTAACCTCCTGGTTTTTGTTTTATTTAGCCCAAAATATTAATGGATTTTAAGACATTTTCACAAGTAATTGCTAAATTTTTGCAACAAGAAATATTTTCTCAAATGTTTCAATAAATATGACACCCTGCAGTGGTATACGTCCTGCCGGACATGTCAGAAAAATAGGTGCGTAAATTTAACCAATAATGCATCCAATAACGTAGTAGGTAGCTGAACTACTTTTTTGTACTTATTGAGGTATGTACTGTAGATTAATGTGCAATATATTGCCAAGTACTTGTGTTCTGAACTATGTTCTGAACAGAGGATGGTGGAAATGTATCCCTGGTTACTCATTTACCTTATTTACAAAAGGAAACATTTCCACCAGGCCTGTTGTTGATGGTGTAGTTGTGACAAATGTTTAAAGCATAAGCTGCAATTGCATATAGGACAGAAAATATACCCTGAGGGTCATTAAATGTAGAGCCTTCATAATGAACTCAATTCAGTTTATTTATATAGTGCCAATTCACAACACAAGTTGTCTCAAGGCACTTCACAAAAGCCAGGTACATACATTCCAATTAATCCTAACTACTGAACAGTGCTGTTAGATTCAGTTATTTATTCAAATTGGATAAAAAGTTTTTCTATCTAAGGAAACCCAGCAGATTGCATCGAGTCATAGATTTGTAGCATTCACTCCTCCTGGATGAACATGTAGAGACAGTGGAGAGGAAAAACTCCCTTTTAACAGGAAGAAACCTCCAGCAGAACCAGAACCAGGCTCAGTGTGAGCGGCCATCTGCCACGACCGACTGGGGGTTTGAGAGAACAGGGCAGAGACACAAAGAGAACAAAGAAGCACTGATCCAGGAGTACTTTCTATGGGAAGGAAAAGTAAATGTTAGTGGATGTAGCTCCTTTAGTCGTTTCATCGAGAAAGAAAGAACAGATAAACTCTGAGCCAGTTTTCAAGGTTAGAGTATTCATTAAACCTACAAAACCTACATTTCTAATGCAATATTCTAGAAAATAAGTAAATTGGAGAGAATTTACCCAACTTTATGAGTGGGTTTAACGCATTACATTGCAGGAGTATGAATCACTCTTCCGATGCCTTTCTTTTTACCGAGTTTGGTTTAAGGTCACAACAACTTTATGCATTCATAGCACCATGCTATTTTGCAAGCTTTAAAGCATTCATATTGTAGGCTTGATATATTTTAGATAAATGTGAGTTGTTTGATCTGATAGTGAGAGAGCTGTTCACCTGCAGCAGCTTTGCCCAAAGACACCAAACAGGAAGACAAAACCTGCAAAGATGCCTTCATGCCTGCCTCAGCACTGACTCGGAGCGTTGTCTGTCATGTTTAGAGTGTCAGTCTGCCTCTCCCTGTCAATTTGAGTTTCTGTATTCTTACTGTCCATCTGCTTCAAAGCAGTTCTCTATTCATAATTTCACCTGATTGTCTGCTTGTTTGCTTAATCTACTTCAATCTGTCAGCCTGTCAGCTCACCTGTCATTTTAAAGACTTATCATGCAGTATGTTGATCTGTCTGTGTGCTTGTGCGTCTGCCTATCGGCCTGTCAACTTTAATGTGTTTTTGAAATGCTCTATACTGACAGCAATGCCACTTCTTTTTTCCCCTCTTTTTACCCTCTGCAACTTCAGTAATACAGTATTTTCCTCCCCCCACCATTTTACCCCTTCACTTACATTACATTGTCATATTATTCTTCCTGTTTCAACCTTTAATGCCCCAAACCTTCTTCGCTCGCTTTCACCTGAGGAAGGATGCATGTCTTATATATGCAAAAGAAAGAATTTATTTCTAAAAAATGAAAGCACACAAAAATCTTCCTATCATTCCACGATGATAGAAAGTCCTATCAAGCGCCACCAGATATCAAATACCCTGTACTTCACTACCCCCTCCACTGCACTCTCTTTATGCACTTCCCTCTATGCAAGCAATTTATTTCTAAACTGTCACCCCTGTCACCTGACAGAACCACGCTAGTGATCTTCCGTCTGAGTAGCTTATCTTTAGCTTTGATGTTAACTGCATTGTTATATCCTCAGTTGCTTTGGATAAAAGTGTCTGCCAAATGCATAAACATAAACTGATAGTCAACTACATGAAAAAAAATTCATTTAGAAAATTATACCACATTATAATGCGGATTGAAAGAAGTATAAATTATTAAAATGTCAGTATGGCCGCAAATTGTGACTTACTGCAGTGCCTTTTATACATAATTGCCAGTATAAATACACTGAAGCATTTTACTATATTAACATGCAGAAACTGTTATGTTTTTGCATGGAAGATCTAGAAAGATTGTGCAAAGAATACGAAGAATGCTGAAAGTGTCCCATCTCTGTATGCCCCCAGTGTTGTGAAACATTACTGGAGAAAACTAAATGCGGTCGAGCTGTGAAAATGTAACAAAAAATAATAGCAGGTAATCTTGAAAATATTATTATTTATTAACAAGGGTCCAGATTTCAGGTAGGAAAAATTAGGTAGTGAATTATGCTACTGCAATAAAAAAAAGTATGTAAATATATATATATATATACTTTTTTTTTTATTGCACAAAACGTGTTTATATATGTATATATATATATAAACACCTTTTGCTCATCTTTGTCATGGATGGCATTAAATGTAGGTGATGTTTTATAAATGAAAAGAAACAGAAAGTGTGTGGGAGGAGTATTGGTTAGGGTATTGAAGCCTGCTGTGACTGTGTGTGCAAACCGATTGTATGTGGTCTGCTCAGTCACAAAATCAGCGATTAGCCACAGAGAGATCTTGAACACCCTCTAACGCTGGTAAAGATGATGAAATTAAACTCACGAAGACCTTGTAGTAGAGCAGATGTGGAAAACAGTCATTGCACTTTATGGATAAAGTGGAAAAGGAATGTGTGGAAAGGTTGAATGATGAAAAGAAACAGGTTGGAGGAAGTAAGATCAGTGTAAAACATGGGTTAGGAGATGGTGACAGGAAACCTTGGACTTTGGACTTTCTCAGTTTGTTTTAAAAAGAACTCTCTTCTTTTGGAGCCCTTTCACGAGGTTCTTTTACGACTCTGCAAAACCATTTATAACACTAAAATGAAAAAAAGTACAATGTGATTTATGGCATTTTTAAACCTTGAGAGATATTTAGGTATCGGCATGACAAAATGTTTAAATTACTTTAATTTAGGCCAATTTCATCTGGGGGCAGCAAGGACAACAATAATCATTTGTTAGTCAGTAAAAAATAACTTGTTTCTTTTCTCAACTGTATTCCGCCATGCAAACTTCCCCGAACGGACTCACCCACCCAAAGAAGAGTACCAACTCCTCAAACATATGCTTCTCACAAACCAGTGCCCCTAGCGGATGAACATGTAATACAAACAAAACAAAGGAGAAACACATTTACCTAATAAAATGAATGATCTCATTTCATGCTTATGTGAAAAATATGAACCTACATAAATTAAATACGACCTTTGTGTTAGAGCAGGGCTGACTAAAATAAAATGTATCAGGCGTCTCCCTGCTGGCATGGCTGTCTTTTGCCGACAGAATGACGCTTGATGAAACTGAAGATGATCTGATACGAGTGATTACTCTGAAATATTGTCTGCCTAACAGTTAACTTTGAAGAAACACTGGTTCCTGGTTCTATCAGTGAATCTCGGGTGAGCATCCTGTTTGTGCTGAAGTCACAAACACATTATATTCTTGAATGTATTAGTCACAGATGGTCACCTCCCAACAGGGAAACATGCTCCTCTAGACCTTGGGCTAAATAATGCTGGTTTTTGCTGTTAATTTATAAGGTCACATACTCAGTCTGTGTATAAAAGTGCATATATATAAGAAAATAAGCAGGTACATCTGACTGTCATCTGCTTCACACACTAGTTTGCTCACAATTAGTTGCTTGATATTCTAATTATGAAGAATCTAAGTACAATGTAAATAGTCATAAACATGAAGAAAACCATTAAATGAGGAAGGCGTTCCGAAATGTTTGACCAGCAGTGTGTGTAAATATAGATAGATAGATAGATAGATAGATAGATAGATAGATAGATAGATAGATAGATAGATAGATAGATAGATAGATAGATAGATAGATAGATAGATAGATAGATAGATAGATAGATAGATAGATAGATAGATAGATAGATAGATAGATAGATAGATAGATAGATAGATAGATAGATAGATAGATAGATAGATAGATAGATAGATAGATAGATAGATAGATAGATAGATAGATAGATAGATAGATAGATAGATAGATAGATAGATAGATAGATAGATAGATAGATAGATAGATAGATAGATAGATAGATAGATAGATAGATAGATAGATAGATAGATAGATAGATAGATAGATAGATAGATAGATAGATAGATAGATAGATAGATAGATAGATAGATAGATAGATAGATAGATAGATAGATAGATAGATAGATAGATAGATAGATAGATAGATAGATAGATAGATAGATAGATAGATAGATAGATAGATAGATAGATAGATAGATAGATAGATAGATAGATAGATAGATAGATAGATAGATAGATAGATAGATAGATAGATAGATAGATAGATAGATAGATAGATAGATAGATAGATAGATAGATAGATAGATAGATAGATAGATAGATAGATAGATAGATAGATAGATAGATAGATAGATAGATAGATAGATAGATAGATAGATAGATAGATAGATAGATAGATAGATAGATAGATAGATAGATAGATAGATAGATAGATAGATAGATAGATAGATAGATAGATAGATAGATAGATAGATAGATAGATAGATAGATAGATAGATAGATAGATAGATAGATAGATAGATAGATAGATAGATAGATAGATAGATAGATAGATAGATAGATAGATAGATAGATAGATAGATAGATAGATAGATAGATAGATAGATAGATAGATAGATAGATAGATAGATAGATAGATAGATAGATAGATAGATAGATAGATAGATAGATAGATAGATAGATAGATAGATAGATAGATAGATAGATAGATAGATAGATAGATAGATAGATAGATAGATAGATAGATAGATAGATAGATAGATAGATAGATAGATAGATAGATAGATAGATAGATAGATAGATAGATAGATAGATAGATAGATAGATAGATAGATAGATAGATAGATAGATAGATAGATAGATAGATAGATAGATAGATAGATAGATAGATAGATAGATAGATAGATAGATAGATAGATAGATAGATAGATAGATAGATAGATAGATAGATAGATATCTATAAGATGTGCAGATATATATATATAACCAGGAGGGGCAAAACATCTAAATCAAAGGAAGAGCAGATTTTACAAGAACTACATTGCAGAATTAACTTCATAGCAACTTGTAAGTGCATACAAAGGCTTGAATGTTTTATTTTGTGCTGTGTTATTAGTGGATTAGCATAGCTAGTCAACAGTAAAGCATTCTTAATTGCATCAGACTGGCAATAAAAATTAAGTTTGATTCATTTTTGCTTCTTAAAAGCCAGATGTAAAAATTTAGATAATCTACTCTGCTAAGCAAAACACTAAAAACATGTTGTGTTCATTTACTCATGAGGTAATGCAAAGGAAAAGTAAACTAAATTATTCTGTCTGTTCCCAGCCAAGATTAAAAGTTTAGTCTTTTTTTCTATTTTGGTGGTCCAGCAAATTCTTCATATTCCAAATTAAGCCAGATACAAACGTTTTGTATAAAGAAACAAATAGATTTTTATTACTCCATTGACATTTATGGCAGCCAAACAGGACTATGATTCCTGTGCTGAGTGCATACAGTGTATCATTGCTATGAAGCTGTATTAATAACAGCCAAATTGATCTGAATCTCTCGTGATGGTGTAATGTTTTAGCTCGTCGTGGAATGATGTAAGACAAAGCAACATATTTCCATGTTTAATCAGGTTTGTTCTTGACTAAAAAATAAAAAATAAGACAAGGCTTTGAGTGTTTGAAGCATCTCGGGCTCTTAACTCTCTGATCACTTTCTAATTAGACTAATTAAAGTGAGTAGCTAAGATATTTAGATGGCAGGGAGGACCTGTGGCTGCGTGCACAGACTAGAAAAAAACTGAAGAAAAAACAAATTTTTTATGTACTCATACACAGAAAAGGAAAAAAAAGGCTTTCAATAAAATTTCAATATTTTCTTACTGTTCACTTAACCTCCTGCTGATCATTTCCTCTGGTGACTAATAGCCATTCTTGCATCTGTGATACTGCCTGCATACTGATTCTGCAGGTGCAACAAGCCTTTTACAGTTAGGGGAAACAGGGAGCGAAGACTAAACACATTTTCAGCAATGATTAAACACAACTTCTTTCAAGGCTTATTACCTATTTTAATAGATGAGCGACCCACAGACTAAAATTTCATAAACAGCTAATAGAGCCAGAACTACGGTTGACTGGTGCTTAGTGTCTGTGTTCAGCAGAGAGAGTTGCCTCTATTAATTGGTGCATCAATGCAGCTGTATCCAGAATTTGTTGAATTGCATCCCAGTCACATAAAGCTAGTTTGATCCTGAAAAACACTTTGGCAATAGTAAAAACATACCACAATTGCTAATCCTGCTCGATATGAAATCTCTATTGGGTAAATTAATGACCTAAACAAGAAATAATAATGAAATAATCTATTTGTGAACTGAGGCTGCAAATTTTGAAAACTGCATATTAAATTGCAATAACTTAAAACATTCCCCTCTGTGCTCTGATGTTATTAGATTTTAAGTGAAACACGGACCATAAGTGCTAACTATTATACGTTATAAAATATATAAAAAAAAAAAAAAAAACTGTAAGAAACTGCACATTCTTATATACTTCACACAGGGAATTATAATGTTGATCTGCATGGCTTACCTGATATACTGTATATGCAAAGTAAACAAACAATCATGAAGGTGTAATTTGTCATCAAACTCCTGCTTTTTGCTTTTATAAAATCAGCTTGCTAGAAAACTAACCTAAGAGCTACTACTACTACTACTACTACTACAACTATTGTACTAAACAAATACTTTAACTGTGTTTTCCTACAAAGTCAGGAGGAGATAAGTTTGCTTTACCGATCCTATTCAGTATCACCCACATAATGCTTGCATGAAATGTTGACCAAAAAAAATGTTGGAAAGAAAATCCTCCACATTGAAAAGTAAATGTAATTATCAACATGTAAAAGGATTGAAATGTAATGCATACTTGCCTAAAGGTTTCTCATCTTTGGGTTTCTTTGGCCACATCTGGTGACTATTAAATGATTATTGAAAATTAAATGATTATTGAAACCCACAAAACATCCACTACAATTGTTGTGAGCTAAGTGGTTGCAATAAATGGATCACAAGCAATCCCATGATGTTGATGCAAGTTGTGATGCCTTTAAAACATGACCACAGGTGCTAATGGCTGTACTAGCTGTTGATATTTAATATCAGTCAGTCATTTTCTATACTGCTTCTTCCATAGTGGGTCACAGGGAAGCTGGTGCCTATCTCCAGCAGTCTATGGGCGAGAGGCGGGGTACACCCTGGACAGGTCGCCAGTCCATCGCAGGGCAACACGCAAACAACCACGCACACACTCATTTACACACCTATGGGCAATTTAGAGTGACCAATTAACCTAACAGGCATGTCCTTGGACTGTGGGAGGAAGCCAGAGTACCCGGAGAGAACCCACGCATGTATTTAATATTTAATGATTACTGCAAAAAAAACAAATAAAACAAATTAAAACTGAAATGTTCTGCCTAAAAGCAGGATGAACTTTAAGAACATTAAGATGCATAACTAAAGACAATAAGATATATAAAAACATATATAAAAAAGAAACACCACCCTCAGAAAAAAATATTTACAATTCACAAGCATAAAATAATAATATAAAAACATATGATATTTGTTATGCTTTTGAACTGTGAATGTGTCTTTTTCTAGGTCATGAGTGAAGTGATGATCAAAAGAGGAGAAATAAAACACAAAGGTCCTACATACTGAACTCTCATACAAACATGCCACACAGTTTCCCCTGCCCTATAGCTGTGTTTTATATTCACTATACAGCATCTCTGTGACACCTCTATGTTGTTATTGAAGCCAGGAAGATTTTAATGCTGCTTTTTGTTTAAAACAAGGCTCTTAAAATAGCTTGATTCACCAAACAGGCTCAATAATTTTATATAAACTGCTGTTTAGAAATCAGAATGGATAAAATTAACATTTTCTACATAACTGTCATGATAAGCATCCATAAAGTGCATATCAAAGATGGGATTTTTAAGGAATCTGCTCTAAAAGATGACAGGGAAGCCCTTTTGACAGATAGCATGTTGTTTATATCAAAGAGAGTAGAGATAAAGGATGAGGCATGAATAGTGAAAGTAGAAAACACCTCACATATATATAATTGCATCTGTAATATATATATATATATATATATATATATATATACACACACATATACAGGGGTTGGACAATGAAACTGAAACACCTGTCATTTTAGTGTGGGAGGTTTCATGGCTAAATTGGACCAGCCTGGTAGCCAGTCTTCATTGATTGCACATTGCACAAGTAAGAGCAGAGTGTGAAGGTTCAATTAGCAGGGTAAGAGCACAGTTTTGCTCAAAATATTGAAATTTACACAACATTATGGGAGACATGCCAGAGTTCAAAAGAGGACAAATTGTTGGTGCACGTCTTGCTGGCGCATCTGTGACCAAGACAGCAAGTCTTTGTGATGTATCAAGAGCCACGGTATCCAGGGTAATGTCAGCATACCACCAAGAAGGATGAACCACATCCAACAGGATTAACTGTGGACGCAAGAGGAAGCTGTCTGAAAGGGATGTTCGGGTGCTAACCCGGATTGTATCCAAAAAACATAAAACCACGGCTGCCCAAATCACGGCAGAATTAAATGTGCACCTCAACTCTCCTGTTTCCACCAGAACTGTCCGTCAGGAGCTCCACAGGGTCAATATATACACGGCCGGGCTGCCATTGCCAAACCTTTGGTCACTCATGCCAATGCCAAACGTCAGTTTCAATGGTGCAAGGAGCGCAAATCTTGGGCTGTGGACAATGTGAAACATATATTGTTCTCTGATGAGCCCACCTTTACTGTTTTCCCCACATCCGGGAGAGTTACGGTGTGGAGAAGCCCCAAAGAAGCGTACCACCCAGACTGTTGCATGCCCAGAGTGAAGCATGGGGGTGGATCAGTGATGGTTTGGGCTGCCATATCATGGCATTCCCTTGGCCCAATACTTGTGCTAGATGGGCGCGTCACTGCCAAGGACTACCGAACCATTCTTGAGGACCATGTGCATCCAATGGTTCAAACATTGTATCCTGAAGGCGGTGCCGTGTATCAGGATGACAATGCACCAATACACACAGCAAGACTGGTGAAAGATTGGTTTGATGAACATGAAAGTGAAGTTGAACATCTCCCATGGCCTGCACAGTCACCAGATCTAAATATTATGGAGCCACTTTGGGGTGTTTTGGAGGAGCGAGTCAGGAAACGTTTTCCTCCACCAGTATCACGTAGTGACCTGGCCACTATCCTGTAAGAAGAATGGCTTAAAATCCCTCTGACCACTGTGCAGGATTTGTATATGTCATTCCCGAGACAAATTGACGCTGTATTGGCCGCAAAAGGAGGCCCTACACCATACTAATATATTATTGTGGTCTAAAACCAGGTGTTTCAGTTTCATTGTCCAACCCCTGTATATACACATATAATTCAATATTCTGTCTGACAAGCAAGGTAAATTGAAAATTGAAGCAGGCATCACTACAGGGAATAAACAAAACTACAGAGAGGTGCTAATAAAAAGTACAATAACTTGGACCAATTTTATTCATGTGTCATAAATTAGGTGTTACTGGCTCTTTGACATGTAATTGCTGAGGCTGTCGACAGTACAAAAACAAAGACTGAATGGAATACTGACAGTAGTGTGATTATGGTGTTTTTATTCAGATGAAACAAACACTTCATCTCCTTTTTTGCATCTGTAAATAATGTTTATGTACAATTTTAGTTAACTTTCTGCATGCTTAAAAACATGTAAAGTATCAATCTCAAAGAAAGTAGTTTGTGTCAGTTGGACTATGACTAAATCATTGTTAACAAGCAGTGTCCCAAATTTCTTCCAGCTTAATTTTAATAAGGCATTCCTTGTTAACTTTCCCAAACTCCAGAAACGTTAGTGTGAGATACAGCTCAGGAAACATTCATAGCCTCTCCTTTGAATGGTAGAGCCCCATTTTTTCCCATTTCAATCACACACAACCTCAGTATATATTTCTAGGGATATTATGTGATAGAACACAAAACAGTGCAGAACTATGAAGAGAAAGAAAATGGTACATGGCCTCTGTAAATGTTTTACAAATGAAAATCTAAAAAGTGTGGTGTGCATATTTATTTAGATGCCCTGGATAAATACTAGGCTAACTTTTCCCTCACAACTGCAAGTCTTCCGGGGGTACTTCTCTACCAGCTTTGTGCATCTAGAGGTTGAAACTTTTGCCCAGTTCTTTTTGCTCAAGCACAGTCAAATTGGATAGAGAGATTTCCATTTGGGTTTAGGTCTGGACTTTGACTGAGCCATTCTAACACAGCAATATACTTTGATCTAAGCCATTTTATTCTAGGTCTGGCTGTGTGTTTATATTTGTCATCCTGCTGGAAAATTAACCACCACCCCAGCCTCAACAGGTTTTCTTTCAGGGTTGTCCTGTATTTAGCTCCATCCATCTTCACATTAACTCAGCTTCAACGCTTCTCTGTTAAATAATATCTCCTCTACAGCATGATACTGCCGCCACCATGCTTCTTCTTGCCGTGCTTCCATAAAGGCCCCATTTGCAGAGTGTACGACTAATAGTTGTGCTGTTGACAAATTCTCCCACTTGAGCTGTGGATCTCTGCAGTTCCTCTAGAGTTACCACTGGCGCCCTGGCTGCTTCTCTGATTAATGCTCTCCTTGCCCAATCTGTCACATTTGGTGGATTTTCCAAGCTTGGGATGTTGTTTCATAAACTAGACCTGGTTTAAACTTCTCCACAACTTTATCCTGTGTACTTCACAGAACAGCTTATGAGATCAAATTACACACAGGTAAGTTCTACTTACTAATTTGTTGACTTCTAAAGGCATTTGGTAGCACTCAATCTTATTGTTATCAAAGTGAAGAGGGCTCAAAACATGTATGCCAAACCAAATACTTTCTATGTATCCTTTTCCTTCCACATCACAATCATGCGATTTGTGTTGCTGTATCACATAAAAACCCAGTATAATAAATTGAAGTTTCTTGTTATGTCACAAGCAGTGAAAAAATTTAAGGAGTATAAATACTTTTACAATAAACTGTAATGCCTTAAGCTGATATCTAGATGAGGTACATCTGTTTGCTTTTGATCTTTAAGAGGAACGTTAACAAAAACATTATCAAGGTATTTTCTATTAAGCCCGTGATCTGTGATTTTTAATGGCATCTTTATTGATTCAGTATAACAATGTTTAACAAGAAAAACAAATTCTTTGAAACTAAACTGTGCACCATTCAAAACTGCTCAAATGTTTTTTTTCCTGTTAACGTTGTGTAATTAAGATGTACAGTATGTGCTTCTCTTTTCAGTTCAGACATGCTTCTCACAAAACAACTAAATAGCAGCTCCGTATGACATTTAGGTAACAAGAAAACACTTGATGTGTGTTTGTGTGAGAGAGCATACCTGTATTCTTCTCGAGTGAACACAGGAATAACAGAGGGCTGAAGGACTGTGATTTCAACCAGAGTCGTATTCTCTTTCACAGGCTCACCATGATCATGGGCCACCACCACCAGCTGTTACAGACACATGCAGATAGAGACAGTGTGTTATCACTATATAATTCCATCTATGTAATACAGATGTTTGCTACTGCTTCTGATGTTGTTTACACCTACAATAGCAATCCACTATAATTTCAGGTTTGCACAAACCCAAAGAGGAAAATGGTTCAAGACAGGAAAACAAATTGGCATTTTTTTTTTGCAATTGGAGAGAAATTATTCATCTGTTAATTGGAGAACTCAACTGGTATATTTTTCTGCTTGCTTAGACTTTATTTTTCTTTATTTAATTAGTGGTAACTAATGTTAACAAGACCCATGGTGGGGGGGTGGCTGACTCTAAAAAATCAACATAGAGTCTACTTGACTCAGTCTGGACAGCTTTAATTTCACATTGAAAGTTTTTTGTTATATAGCGTTTTTAACTACTTGCCCTTGGTCTGAGCTGATTTAAGTTGGTTTCTATGTATCATTTGCTCTTACATGCTGCAGATATGCCCAATGAAACCCAAAGGTGGGACACCCTTAGGTAAGTATGCTTTACATTTTATATGTTGTTTACTGAGATTTAGTTAACGCTGTGTATTTACTTTCTTTTTGTTCAGTCATGATTCCAAACGTAAGGACAGTGTCGGAAATTTTATTTGAATTATCTGGAGCAAACAAGGAATCCTCTTAGTGACACTTCACAGGAAACTGAGTTTCTTGTGTTAATTAAAGGCCAATAAAAAGATAAGGTTGCATGGCCTTAAGAGAGAGAATAATTAAAAATGTCTTAGCACCCGCTGTATTTTCACAGTGGAAAGGAATTTTTTAAGGAGTTTGCTTTTTGGAAAGACACCTTTAAGTTCAGAAGTACACAGAATAAAAAGGTACAATTTCCAGGTGAAGACCAAAGTAATGTTTAATGGCACGGTTTGTCTGATGTTCTACCACCTGCAGGGGAACTAAATTTCAGAGTCCAAAAAGCAAAGAAAAACACAATTAGATCCAGTCAAAGTATTCATACATATATTGAACTGTTTAGATTTTGTCATGTTACCACCACAAATGTCAGGGTATTTGGTTTTTAAATGATAGACCAACATAAAGTAGTGCATAACTGTAATAATTGTTTAGGGTCATTGTCCTGCGGGACTGTGAACCTTTGCCTCAGTCTCAAGCATTTTGTAGCCTCTAGCAGCCTGTATTCATGTTCCTTGTCCCTGCAGTGGAAAAGCTTTCCACAGCATAATGCTGCCACTGCCTTTCTTTCAACAATTCAACAATCTTGCCACCCTTCCATAGAGGCGAGATTTGTGGAGTGATTGTCAAGAAAGTCTTCCACCTGAGCAGTGGATCTCTGCAGCTACTCCAGACTTGGGCAGTTAGTTTAAGTGGACTGCAATGTCTTAGTAGGCTAGCAGTGGTAAAATTAAGATTAAATTGAACACAGATTGACTCTATTTACAAATCAGGTAATTTTATGAAGGAAAATACATTGAAGCCTGTGGTTGTAATGTTACAAAATGCAAAGGTGTGCATACTTTTGCAAACCACTTTATATGTTAAAAATATTATTATTGAAAATATTATTATTAAACAGAATTAAAACATAGATAAATGGAGTCGTATATCAGGGGAAATTTGAATAATCTGCACTTGTGACTGAGCACCTCCGCGTTCCTACCTGTTCAAGGGCAATGAGAAAACACTTCCTCCTGGCCAAATTTTCCTTTGAGAAGCTTAGCTTTTAATAAATACAGTCGTTTGAACTGTTGGCTACTAAAGTGACAGTGTATGTACTTACTCTGAACTTTAGGTTGGGCTCCTCGTTTAGATTTACTCTGGTAACCACATGACCTTTCTCTTCATCCACATCAAAAATACTTGCAGAGTATGACTTTTTGTCCACCTTGTAGCGAACTAGACCTGCTGGGGTATCCTACAAAGAAGAAAACCAGACCAGTAGAGGATGAACTGCCTCTTTTATGTTTTTCAGAAAAAAACATTTTTTGAAACATAGTCTAGGATTAGAACTGAAATGACTTGGAGTAGATGGTAAATGGCCTGCACTTTTACAGCACTTTATCAGGTCCAAAGACTGCAAATCGCTACACTACAATCAGTCATCCACCATTCATACACACATTCACATGCCCAAGGACAAAACGACTGAGATGGGCAGGGCGGGGTTCAAACCAGGAACCTACCTGTTACAAGATAAACGTCTACCCCCTGAGCCACCATCACCCCAGAGCTAAATGTCAGACTACCCCCTAATTTAAATACTAATGATGATAAATAAGAACACACAATACAATTTTAAATAGTCATAAATTAACCTCTGAAGTCTTGCTGGTATAAGCTGTCAATTAGCATGAGTGATTTACATAAAATGGCAGTAATTTACATCTACAGAATAATTTACATCTGGTTTGACTTGGTTTGTTAAAATGAAACAATTTCTCTGTAGGCTGTAAAGGGCACAAATTACGCAAAAAAAACATTAACAGAGGGAAATATTTATCAGCTGGTTTCAAGTCAGTTCACCAATATTTACTTTGTTTGGAGAAATGTGCACAATTTGTAGGGAGAATTTTTTAAGTATTAGAAAATGCAAACCATGATAAACATTTAGGCAGCGTACCTTAAATATACCGTTTAGAAAAGGAAAATTATGGACAGGAAGGATTTTCAATAGAGTGAGAACTTTTGAATACCGAAATGGTTTTTTACGCGCTGCAAATGTGTACTTTTTCAGTCTTGAATTTGAGATCACTCTCATTTGCAGCAAAATGAATTATTATGCTGATATGTTGGGGTCCACTTCAAAATCATTGAATTTCAGAATTCCACTTACTTCCATGGCTACAGGGTTACAATCCAACACCTAGGCATAAATACTGCTTCTACAAAAAAAAATTTGCGAATTGGTCATTCTTAGGAGTTCAGTGAATTCCAAAATTGTGCCATGATAGGATGAAATCTGCACAATAAATCCAGTCCTAGAATTTCCCCCCAATTAAATATTCCACAATGAGCTATTAGTGGAATTATAACACAGTGGAAGCAATTGGGAAAGAGAGCAACTCAGCCACGCGAAGTGCTGGGCACATAAAATCACAAAGCGGATTTACCAGACGCTGAGGTTTATAACACACAGAGATCACCAGCTTTCTGCAGATTCAACAGCTACAGACCTCCAAATGTCATGTAGTCTTCAGATTACTTTAAGAATAGGACAGTTTTTTAGAAAGCCCAGCTGAGAGCAAGAGTAGGCAAAATGGAAGAACCTTTTACATTATGGTAACATTTTCTGTTGCAATAACAATATTCTTGCAAAACCATTCTATTGCTTTCCGTTTCCCTCACGTATATATACACGTATAGAATATGATAACGGGGTCCACTTCTATGAACCAATCTTCAAAATGAGAAAAACAGGAGAAAATTCCATTTAATTATGTCAGGTGTGTGTCATCTAAACCCTTATATTGATAACCCAAATCTACAGTCAGAGCAATTATAAAAATGTATAAAATTATTAAAAAAAACAACTGGAAATGTGCCAAAGAAGGTTAGACAAAGACCAGTGTACATCTTTCCACCATGCAGTGTGACAACGATGATAAAAGAGAACTAACCTATCATTGCTAGAGAATTGTAGAAAATAATTACATGTAAGCTTATGTCTTTGCAACAAAAAAATTACTTTATTTAAAGACTCTTTTTTTTGCCAATAATGGTAACCTGTATAGAGATGTGAAAGACAGCTATTGTAGAGTAAGGCTTAAATAAATTGTCAATTCTTCACTCAGGTGTGCAGGAAAGAACAAAAGCAGCAGTGTGTGTGTGTGTTCTTGTACTTGTTGCTGAGTGAGAACCATTTTTCGTATTTTTATCGCAAAGTGGGTACTTTTGACAAACTGAGGACATTTTCCTGGTCCTCACTTTTTCAAATTCCGTTCTTGGGACAGGGGTTAGGTTTAGGACTAGGGTATGAATTGAGTTATTGTTAGGGTTAGGTATTAACTGGTGAGGGTTAGTGTTAGGGTCAGGGTTAGGCACTAAAAATCAAGGAAAATGAATGGAAGTAACCTAAAAGTCCTCATAAAGATAGTTATACACGGATGTGTGTGTGTGTGTGTGTGTGTGTGTGAGTGAAACGTTCGTGATGAATGTTAGTGGTTTTATAAAATTTTTGTTAGAAATTTTTGGTGTATTATTTACTTTGTAATTTTTCACAAGATGATTTAGGAACATATTCTAGTCAAAGATTCAACTTGATCACATAAAGAAAAACTGGCCTTGTAATGGTTTTGATCAGATATCTTAACTACAACACCGTGGTACTTAGTAAGAGCTTTATAGCAGGTAATTAGAGGAATTAAAGGTCACTCAATGTTCCTGAAGATTCAGGGTTGCATTTTCTTATTTAAAAAACTCATGCAAATATTAGACACTTGAAGTGAGATAAGGTGCAATTTTAATGATCCCAATGGATTATAAAAGTGACTTTTTTTTTTCCTACAGATAACGTTCTGTGAAACAATGTTGGTTTAGTAGCATTACTGCAGGTGTGAACTGAATTGCTGAGCAGCTTGTTAAATATTACCATTAAATGCTTCATTACAAAGCTGTTTAAAGTGAGTCAGCAAAACCTAACTTGGACAAATTCCTGAAAGCATTTGTGCCTCTGAGGTAAAATTTTTATCTGCAGGGAATAAACATTTGCACCCAGAAATGTATATAGGAGTCTGAAAAAATGCTATTTAGTATCAGGTTTGAGCCCTGGGGAGTACTTTTAAAGATAAAACCTGGAGAGTATAATGATGTTTTTTGGCTCAAGAGATTCTACTTTGATGCTTCTACCTGCACTCTGAATCAATTCAGCTGATGAAAGAGGACAGCTAGCACATAATTCAAAGGTAGTGAAGCTTTTAAAGATGCTTATGGCGAAACATTGGAGGAGAAGATTTTGCTTGCAGATGTAAAAGAACAAGTTCCGAGCTTCTTGAGCGGTAATGCAAAGTAAGGATACTTTGTGTTTGCGTCTGGCCTTTTTCATAAATATTTATTCGACAGGTGAATTGGAATACTCACAAAGTGGCTGTTTTCATGATTCTCTAAAAATGAGGGCTGTTTTTCACAAAACTTGCTAAATTCAGATCTGCATTTAAACAAATGATTGTGTAAATCAGCAAAGTTAATTTCAAATAATGTGTTTAAACCCCCACAACAACCTGTTGTCATATTTTGAAACTTTGCACCAAATTTCAAATTACTTAAACTTGACACTAATGTAAGCTGGTCAAATAAATCTGTACATATTATAAGGGTGCTATGGATAAAAAAAATCTAGCTTAAAGAGTCAATGCTAAGCAGAGGGAAAAAACAGTAAGGCGCCAAAGGGGAAAGGGATACAGATTCAAAACACACTCACGAACTGAAGATGAGCATCATTATCCCATATCATTCCATTCCAGCACACAATTTTAGGAGCAAGAGGAGGAAAATAGTTTGATTGAATATGCGCAGCTGCAGGCACTCACCGCAGGGTCAGAGTCATTGGCCATCACCGTGGTTACAATGGTTCCCTTGACAGCATTAGGGGCAACCATGCCTCTGTACATTGGCTGGCTGAATGCTGGAGCGAAGTCATTCATGTCCTGGAAAGAGATTTAAGAAAAATAACATAACACTGTAGCAAGCTGTGCTTGAAACATTATGCATTTTTATATAAGGAATGGCAATAATGTGAACTTTAACATTATCATGTTATTTTTAACAGGTTACCCAATGTCTGAGCTTTTCCCAAATTACGTTTCTGTGGTGGACCACTCATGAACTTGCAAAAATCAAGGCAGAATCATACAATGTAGAAAACAAAAGCCTTGAATCATTACCAACCACGAGAAAGAAAATGCTTCAGTCAGATGGGACCAAAGTTGAAACTTTTGACCTACAAGGAAAACCCTTCTTGTGTTAAAAGTAACTAAACACTACATCACCCTGAACACACCTTCCGGTGAAACAAGGTGGAGGCACATCATGCTGTAGGGACGCTGTTCTAAAGTAGGGAATAGCTAAATACAAGGATATCCTGGAAGAAAACCTGTTACAAGATGCAAAATACCTGAGGCAGGGGCAGAGGTTCACCTTCCAGTAGGGTGACTTAAACATACACTCAACAACGGAATGAATGGTTTAGAATAAAGCATGTTCATGTGTTAGACCTAAATCCATTTTAAAATTTGGAGTAAGACCTGCCAAACTCAAACCTGCAGTGCTGTCTCAACTAAAAAAACTTTCCCTGCATTTATTTCTTCATGATTACTGGCCCCCTCAAATCAATTCGGAATCACACAAGCACAACTCCCCACCTTGCCTCTCCCTCTTCCTCCTACACTTAAGGGCAAAACATAGTCGTGCTTACCTGATTTCACGGACATATGCACGGACTCAAAGCGGACGTCTGCTGGACATGTCCGCGCAAAGATCAATTTTCATGACCACGTATGCGATGTACTGCTTAACATTATAGAGCTGCTGAAAACATTCCGTGGCTTCTGGTCCAAAGTTTCTTTGGAGAAAGGGCCGGAGAGGGGGGCATTTTGGTGCTACACCTGCTGAGAAACGCTTGCATTTTCTTCCAATCAGCATCCATGCATACGTAACGCATTGCCTACATGTTTCATACTCATAAAATCTAGCTGTTGACTGATGTTTGTAAGGTTTAATGAAGAGACAGAGAGGGAAATATACAACCAAACTGACAAATTAGATCATTTCACTAATTTATCTTAATTACTTTGATGGTAAAGTCTGAAGAAGAAAAGAAAAAGCATGACCACAACCCTTTTTTTGAATGTCTAGTAGCCTAACTCTCGCAATAAAGTGTTGATAATAAAAAACAAACATAAAGCATTGAATGATTAGAGCATGCTGGCCAAACTCTGTTCTGTGTAGGTAAAAGTCACTTTAACTCAAGGAGCTCTTTTCATGTAAGCATTTCTACTTCCAACAGTTGAGGAATCCTTTTGCTAGGTAGCTAACATTATAGGCTAATATATGTCAAAGGTTGAATATAATGTTCTATGATAGAAAGCAGCAAACACAAAATGATGAATAAATAGGAAAATGTTAGCTGTCTGTTTGATTTTATTAGCATAATAATAGACCCAGTGCTAACATACCTAAAGTAGGTTTGTGATATGAAATGAAAGGAGGGTCTTAAGTTGAGCTACATGAAAGTGTGGTGAGTTATATTGATATTGGTAATTGGTTTATTAATTATTATGAGTGTAATGTTTAAACTCTGTCAGAAAACAAATAACATACACGGTTTTCTCACCTGATTCTTAGATTTTTTGATTACGATGCATAGCAGAACATTCATTTATTTCATTTACAAATTCTGCAGCATAATTCCAAGAAAAGGGAGGCTATAAAAGCATAAATACATCCTGTTTTTTTATTTCAATTTTATAAATAAACTTGGCAATGGATGCCCTTTTTTTGGCTAAAGCACCTGCGTCCAGAAATGTGCATATTCTGGTCTGGTTTTAGCTGTCTCTCAACATCAAGTCAAAGCTTAACAAAGTAAAGGCTGCACCTCAGTGTATATTGGATGAACTCGTAAGAGCGTTTTGGGCATTTACAATTGACCGATATAATTTCACAGTGACAACTGATTAACTAATGATCGTTGCTGTTTGATGATGTCATGTTCAACAGATTCTCTTTTTCAAAATAAATGAGCTATTAATGAGTAAAAAGATACAACACTTTGAAAGGTTGATATGAATAATTACTAAACATTCCAAATGTTGTGAAAAGCAGCCCAAATTCTAACAACACGTCCAGGACTATTTTTTTTCCAGCCCAACATGTTCAAAAAAAGAAGCCCAACTGGGAGGAAACCAGTGCAGTCTGGTAAATTGCACAGTACTACACAGTTTACCCCAATCCCATAAAGAAAACACTAATCAACAACAACAATAAACATGCACATGTACACAATGCCAAGAACCGGTCCTGCTCCCTGTTGAGTTCGGACCTACATTTTAAATATCAGTTCTCAAATATAAAGGAGTGATTGGTCAGACACCAGTTTATCTGCCTTATCTTATTACTAAATATTTTGTGAGAATATAATTTGTGCTTGTTTCCTCCGTTCAGCAGATTAAAATGTGTTAGTTATTCCCTATACAAGACTGATAACTAAAGGTGATCAAGCCTTTCAGGTTGTGGTCCCCAAGCTATAACATAACCTTCCTCCTCAGTTGGGTTTGGTTGATCCACTGGATGTTTTTAAAGATAGTTAAAAACCTATCAGTTCAGTCCAGCATTAGCATTCATTTTCATAAGTTAACTTCTGCCCCATTTTTATATGCATTAATTCATTCACATTGGTGCAGTTGGTAGCACTGTTGCCTTGCAGCAAGAAGGTCCTAGGTTCAATTCCCAGCCGGGGGTCTTGCATGTTCTCCCCGTGCATGCGTGGGTTCTCACCGGGTACTCCGGCTTCCTCCCACAGTCCAAACACATGCCTGTTAGGTTAATTGGTCACTCTAAATTGCCCTTAGGTGTATGAATGAGTGTGTGCATGGTTGTATGTGTGTTGCCCTGCGATGGACTGGCGACCTGTCCAGGGTGTACCTCGACTCTCGCCCATAGACTGCTGGAGATAGACACCAGCTTCCCCGCGACCCACTATGGAATAAGTGGTAGAAAATGACTGACTGACATTCATTCATTCACTAACAGGCACTCTTAATGTGATGAAAACTTGATTCAAGTTGCAAAGAAGAATGGACAAAACCTCAATTTCTAGCTGTACAAAGTTATTAGAAACATATCCCGAAAGACTTGCAACTATAGTTGCAATAATGGTGGTTTTGCAAGGTGGGGGTTGAATATAAAATCCATGCTACACTTGTTAGATTTATTTGTTTAAAAAAAATCTAAATTACAATATTATTTTACTTCAACATTACAATTATGCCCTAATTTGTGTTGGTCAATCACAAGAAATGACAGCAAGAAAATAAATTGACGTTTCTGGTCATAATGTGACATAACATCAATAATTTCCAGGAGTGTAAATATATTTGGAAGTTACTGTAGTTTGTGCCCTGGTCTAAATACCGATTTTTAATGCTTTTCTGGTATCCAAACCAAAACAATGCAATAAAAAAATATGTAAAGATTCTTATCCAAAAGTTACTCATGTTTCTATAACTGCAAAGTCTTAGACATTTACCTCCCAAATAGGAAATATATACACTACAGCAAAACAAATTACATAAGCTACTGCATTATAAGATGCAGGTGTAGCTCTTGTTTGACAGTATACCAGATACAATAGGAACAAAAACCCCGAATACTCCCTCTGCTGCCTTGCAGCATCCAAAGGAAGGACACAGAGAAGAACAGCTTGGAGAGACATAACCGTTTTTCTTACCATCTGACAGCAAGTCAGACTAAACTGTTTCTGTATAAGATTTGTTAGAATTACCAAAATTATTTCTGTTTAGAAAAGGTAAAAATAATAGAAGAGGGAATTATTTTAGACAATTTTTTGAACCTTCTTCAAATATTACTGGTTTACATACACTAAGAATATTGAGCTTTTAACAGTTTGAGAAACTGCACGGTGGCGCAGTTGGTAGCACTGTCTTGCAGCAAGAAGGTCCAGGGTTCGATTCCCGGCTGGGGGTTTTTCTGCATGGAGTTTGCATGTTCTCCCCGTGCATGCGTGGGTTCTCACCGGGTACTCTGGCTTCCTCCCACAGTCCAAAGACATGCCTGTTAGGTTAATTGGTCACTCTAAATTGCCCTTAGGTGGATGAATGAGTGTGTGCATGGTTGTATGTGTGTTGCCCTGCGATGGACCTGTCCAGGGTGTACCCCGCCTCTCGCCCATAGACTGCTGGAGATAGACACCAGCTCTCTGCGACCCACTATGGAATAAGCGGTAGAAAATGACTAACTGACTGACAGTTTGAGAAAGCTCAGATGATGATGTTATGGCTGTTCTAGAAGGTTCTGATAGGGTATTATTTGAGATATTTTTTAAAGCTTCAGCTGAATCACACTGTGCAATCTTAAGATGCCAAAAAGTGAAATAATCTGTTTAACAATGAATAAACAGCATGGGAATGTCCAGCCATGATTCTGCTCAGGAAGTAGACAGTTTCTGTGTTCCAGTGATAAAAATTGGTAATCCTAAATCATGTAAGAAAAAGGAAAAGTTTAGTCTAACCTAATGTCAGTCAGAAAAAGATTGGGTCTCTATGTGTAGTGTATGTAAACATCTGCTTTCAACTGTATATATGCTTCCACTTTGTAAAATTATCAGACAGCTTGATGCTGATAAAAGTCAGCTCTATTTATTCATTAAGTCTGATAAGTCTAATTAAATCGACTACAAGCTTGTGTTTAGGACAAACAAGCCTGGATGAGTCATAATTTCGTACTGCTAAACACAGACAAAATTAAAATGATTATTTTTGTAACTGAACACCCTGTAAATGAAAAATACTAAAATGATTTCCCTGGATGACATTATTTGGCTTTCTAGCACCAGCACGAGGAATGTTGGAATGCAACCAGGATTTGTCCTTTAACACAGCCATAAAACCAATAACAATGACTATTTATTATCAGGATGTCCCTTATATTCATTGAAAAGCCTAATCCAAAATGCCTCAGTGAGAGCTTTAACACAAATTACACATTTTCGGCTATTTATATTCATTCACTCTCTGCCTTATGTTAAAAAACACAGTCCTTAATTTTCCGAAGAGAGCACTTGTTCTCAGATGGCTGGGTTACTTTTGGTTTCAAGAGTATTTAAAAACAGAAAAAAGCAGAACTTTCAGTTGTCAGAGTCCTGTTTTGTGGAACCAGCCTCCAGTTCTAATTAGGAAAGCAGATGCACTGCCTGCTTTGCCCAGTGCTTTCTTCAGGATGTGAAAATGAAGTCAAGATTAAATGCAATCTGATGGTGTCCTGAGATAATTGTTTACTAATTGACCTGACTTAGAATTTTTTTTGGGATCAAATTTAATTTGAATCTTACTGAACTGTTTTATTGAAAAATAACACTCAGTGTGACTGTGATCAATGTAAGTAGATTTAAATGGTCCCTGTTGGCTTTTTGAAAAATGCCCTGAAGTTATGTTTTTGTATTGTACATTGACTTGCTAAAGTATCCATTTAGCTCGAAATTCTTCACTTATCACAGTACAATGATAAATGTTTATGTATTATATTGGTATTTTATGTGATAGACCAACACAAAGTAGTGTATAATGGTGAACAAGAAAGAACGCTATATCTTGTTTTCTACTACTTTACTTAAAATATTGGATCGTTCGGCATGGAGCTGTATTCAGCCCCCTTAAATCAATACTTTGCAGGGACATCTTTTGTTGCAATTATAGCTGCAGGTCTTTTGGGATATCATTCTTCCAGCTTTGCACATTTAGAGATAAATATTTTTGCCCATTCAACTTTGCAAAATAACTCAAATTCAGTCAGATAGGAAGGATGTTGTCTGTGAATATATTTTTGAAGTCTTGCTACAGTTTAATTTAGATCTGGATTTGAATCCTGTATCATCTTGAGGATAATGTTTCGGGGATGTGCGGTTTTAGTTTTTGTCCACAAAGAGTACCAAAATAATTTTTTTTTTTTTTTTCTGAACTAAGCACCTTCTATCACATGTTTGGTGCCCCCAACCCCCAAAGGGCTTTTAACAAGTTGAACTTCTCATTGAGCAAAGCATTTATTCTTTCCATTTCTGATCTACCTGAGCATGGAGGCCAGTCAATAGTATCAATTGGTGCACAATGAATAATCTATCCTGTTAAACCAGAGCTGTATGTCTCTCCAGCTCTTCAAGAGTTGCGTTTTAAAAAAATAAAAAGTTAAATACTGCTGAAATATGTAGACGTTTGTGGTTGCAATGCGACAAAATAGGTAATAGCTCTAGATGTCTGAACACTTGAGCAAGGCCCTGTATATTTTCTTTTCCTTCCAACATTTTTCCCAGTCTTTTAAAAATACTTTCTTTTTTGTGCTTCTGCTTTAACAGAGAAAGCATGCCTGAACACACCCCCAGACTCACCAGAATTCTGACAGTAACCGAGGCATGCCCAGGAGGCATGGTTCCCTGTACGTCCACAGCCTCTACAGTGAAAGTGTATGTGGGTTCAGAAGCAGCCAGAGCTTCAAAGTCCAAAACCTTGAGAACAGACAGCTCCCCCGTCATGGGGTCAATGCGAAAAAACTCCGATATCTCAGGATGCAAGCCTTCCACTCTGATTCGATATGTGAGGTTGGAGATGAGGTCAGCGTCTGTTGCCTTCAGAAAAATAAGAATAACGAAGGTTTAATAAATGTTCTGTGATGTTATATTTTTATTTTTGGAAAGTTACATTTTAAAACAGTGCTTTCATTTAGCTCTGTGTTGAGGTGAGATATTCAAAGTGCCTGTGGCAGTAACCTTTAATGTTCTGGTGGTCCACTGGTGGTCCGTGTAGTATTCTTTTTAGGTATTTTAATAGAGCGGCTTTAGGGAATCCTGCCCTTTTAAATTTTCAATCCTTTAACAACTCTCTCAGTAATTTTGACTTTTATGACATCTCCAGTGCTGCCTGGAATATGAAATGTAAGCACTTTGGTGATTTCAAAGAAAATTTAAGAGAGTGACTCTAAGTAACATTACTATGAGTTTCATGGACTAGATTTATTACTTGGAGGGTTTGGATTGAGTCAGAACATTAATCTTCAGTCGCCTTATTTTGAATATCAAGCTGCTGAAAATGTTTGCGTAGGATTGTTTGGAACAGCTTTTAGTCAAAGTAAAATATTATTTAAAAACTAAACTAGATAATTGATTAAAAAACGGCAACAATTCTTTTGAACAAGCCTTTTTTAAGATGCCACTCTGCTTCTAAAAAGATTGGAGTCATATTAAATAAATGTTTTATATCAAAGCCACAGGAAAAAGCTTAAGCACTGGTAACCCCCTGTTAGAGGAGCAATATCAAAACCCAAACCATACCATACCAATTTCATTTATGAAGTGTTTAAAACAACCACAGCTGAAACAAAATGATGCACATAACCGCTAACACATTTTATAAGTTGTTCTCTTAATAATATACCATTCATTGCATTAAGGTTTTAGTGGCAAAATGACTCTTTTATCTCCCGAAACTGTGAACTTCTCCAGGCAGATTGCACAGCACAGTAAGTTAACTGTTCAAATTGTGCTAAAAGACTAAAGGTTCATCTCAGTAAATTACAATATCTTTTAAAAGTTTATTTATTTCAATAATTGCATTTAAAAAGTGAAACTCATATTTTTTATACTCATACTTATACTCAACACACAGAGTGATATATTTTAAGCATTTATTTCAGTTTATGTTTAATGCTTATTACCTACAACAATACAAACTTTCCATCCACTGTTTAGCTAATGATATTCAGGTTTATCTGCCCAATAAGCCAAACAGGGTCAATCCACTCCAAACACTCTTGAGCTGTCTGAATGACATTACAATTTGGTTAAAACTGAATTTTCTGAATTTAAAGGAAAGTACGATTGAAGTCATCAGTTTTAGTGAATGTATTTCTCTTGACCATAATCTCTGCATTACTCACAAACTGTACAGAATACAGCAGCTCATCTTTTAACAGGTACTAAAAACATGAACACATATCTCCGGTTCTGGCTTTCTCTCCATCGGCTTCCTGATGATTGTAGGATTTATTTTAAGATTTTACTGCTTGATTTCAAAGTTTTAAAAGGTCTGGCCCCATCATACCTATGTGACCTCCTTAACATCCACACTCCAATAAGAGTACTTCAATCAACCAACCAGTTCCTCTTAAATATTCCTAGATTTAAACAAAAATTCAGAGATGATTGCAATTTCTGTCCCAAACCTATTGAACAGTTTACCTTTTCATATACGGACCGCTAAGACAGTCAAGATTTTTAAATCTGTGCTCAAGAGCCATCTTTATTCCTTGCTATTTAATTCTCGCAGAGTTTAACATTCTTTTAAAGCGGAGTGTTCTATGATGTATTTTTGTATTTAATTTGAACTTTACTTGTTTTTAATATTGTTGTTTTATGTGTTCATTTGTTCATGTGTTCAATTCTAAAGCACTTTGGTCAACTTTGGTTGTTTTTTTATGTGCTATATAAATACATTGACGTTGGAGCTAATGAAAACCTTAAATTCAGTTTCTCAGAAAATTACATTTTAATCCAGAAATGTTATGTTATTGCCCATACAATTATACAGGTCCTTCTCAAAATATTAGCATATTGTGATAAAGTTCATTATTTTCCATAATGTAACGATGAAACTTTAACATTCATATATTTTAGATTCATTGCACACTAACTGAAATATTTCAGGTCTTTTATTGTCTTAATACGGATGATTTTGGCATACAGCTTATGAAAACCCAAAATTCCTATCTCACAAAATTAGCGTATCATTAAAAGGGTCTCTAAACGAGCTATGAACTTAATCATCTGAATCAACGAGTTAACTCTAAACACCTGCAAAAGATTCCTGAGGCCTTTAAAACTCCCAGCCTGGTTCATCACTCAAAACCCCAATCATGGGTAAGACTGCCGACCTGACTGCTGTCCAGAAGGCCACTATTGACATCCTCAAGCAAGAGGGTAAGACACAGAAAGAAATTTCTGAACGAATAGGCTATTCCCAAAGTGCTGTATCAAGGCACTTCAATGGGAAGTCTGTGGGAAGGAAAAAGTGTGGCAGAAAACACTGCACAACGAGAAGAGGTGACCGGACCCTGAGGAAGATTGTGGAGAAGGGCCGATTCCAGACCTTGGGGGACCTGCGGAAGCAGTGGACTGAGTCTGGAGTAGAAACATCCAGAGCCACCGTGCACAGGCATGTGCAGGAAATGGGCTACAGGTGCCGCATTCCCCAGGTCAAGCCACTTTTGAACCAGAAACAGCGGCAGAAGCGCCTGACCTGGGCTACAGAGAAGCAGCCCTGGACTGTTGCTCAGTGGTCCAAAGTACTTTTTTCGGATGAAAGCAAATTCTGCATGTCATTTGGAAATCAAGGTGCCAGAGTCTGGAGGAAGACTGGAGAGAAGGAAATGCCAAAATGCCAGAAATCCAGTGTCAAGTACCCACCGTCAGTGATGGTCTGGGGTGCCGTGTCAGCTGCTGGTGTTGGTCCACTGTGTTTTATCAAGGGCAGGGTCAATGCAGCTAGCTATCAGGAGATTTTGGAGCACGTCATGCTTCCATCTGCTGAAAAGCTTTATGGAGATGAAGATTTCATTTTTCAGCACAACCTGGCACCTGCTCACAGTGCCAAAACCACTGGTAAATGATTTACTGACCATGGTATCACTGTGCTCAATTGGCCTGCCAACTCTCCTGACCTGAACCCCATAGAGAATCTGTGGGATATTGTGAAGAGAACGTTGAGAGACTCAAGACCCAACACTCTGGATGAGCTAAAGGCCGCTATCGAAGCATCCTGGGCCTCCATAAGACCTCAGCAGTGCCACAGGCTGATTGCCTCCATGCCACGCCGCATTGAAGCAGTCATTTCTGCAAAAGGATTCCCGACCAAGTATTGAGTGCATAACTGTACATGATTATTTTAAGGTTGACCTTTTTTGTATTAAAAACACTTTCCTTTTATTGGTCGGATGAAATATGCTAATTTTGTGAGATAGGAATTTTGGGTTTTCATGAGCTGTATGCCACAATCATCCGTATTAAGACAATAAAAGACCTGAAATATTTCAGTTAGTGTGCAATGAATCTAAAATATATGAATGTTAAATTTTCATCATTACATTATGGAAAATAATGAACTTTATCACAATATGCTAATATTTTGAGAAGGACCTGTAGAGAAGACTGCTGACATTTATAGTTGTCCAGCAGACAGCCGTTGGCACCTCTTACAAGGCATTTTAACTTAAAAAGGTTATTGTTAAAGGAGCTGGCTGTTCAAAGGGTATTGTCTGGAACTGAATTACAAGTTGAGTTGAAAGAAAAACTGTGGCTGGAAAACGTTGCAAAAACAATCGCATCCTTGATGGAATTATGAAGAAAAGAACAGGAAAAATCTACTTGTTTACTGGTTTTATGTTAGATATACATTTTTTGAGAAGTTGAATATTTTATGTTCATTAGTTGTGTGCCATAATATGCAAAATTAACATAAACACTTGAAGTATTTAATTCTGTGTTTAATGAATCTAAGCAATTTATTGGTTTCACTTTTTGAATTGAATTACTAAAATAAATAACATTCTCAATCAAATTCTTATTTACTGAGAACCACTTCTACAACATTTTCCCTGCTTAACCAAAAACCCACCTGTAATCTTAATATGACAGTGTCTTTTGGGCTGTTTTCAGGGAGATTGACATTGTAAGATTGTTGGGAGAACATTGGGCTGTTGTCGTCCACATCCAGAACAGTCACAGAAAGGGTAAGTCTGGATCGCCGAGGGTCCACTGCACCATCGGACGCTTCAACAACCAGAAAATAGTGGCCTTTTACCTTCAGGGTCACAGAGAGTCATAAGGAAAAATTAAAAATGCAGCTACAAAATATATTTTGTGACATCTTTGCCACAAGTTATGTTGAATCCAATAATCATAAACGTTCAATTAATCTGTGACTTCCTCTGACCTCTCTGTCCAGGGGTACTGCAGTCCTGATGGCTCCAGTGGCATTGATGGAAAACAGCTTCTGGTGGTTAACAAGCCTATAATGGACCTGACCGCTTTCCCCCAGATCTGGATCTGTTGCCTAAAGCAAGTCAAAGACAAAAAAAGAAATCTGTTAATAAGAGAAGTGAAATGAATCAGCAGTTTTGAAACGCTCAGATACTCTTTCACTTTATAAATCCTTTAAAAAGTCAAAACAAAACTGTTTTGTAACTGAAATATTAAGTTAAATCCAGTCTTTATTCTACCAGATTTTTTCATTTGCCACTTTGTAACATTGGCTGCAACACAAGTCCAAAGCATGATCGATTCAACCAAGATGCAGCTGCTGTTTTAATGAGATGTTTTAATTATGTTCTTTTAAAATGGCAAATACTCCATAGTTCCTTTCTAGTAAAAATGCAAGAAAGGTTTTCCTTTAATGACCCTTACATGACCTTTAATGTGTTGCTTTACATTAAAAATAATATACTACCACTTTAGGGTCAATTACTTTTGGAAGTTTACTATAACAGAAATGTTTCATTGCTTTATCAGACTTTGCTGGACTTTCACTTGTCTTTTGTTTATTATATTACAAACCAAGAAAACAGCTATCTGAAAACATTTAGCTTTCTTTTTACATCGCCTTCCTGCTTAGGTGGAATTAAATATTTACATGACTGCTGCACAGCTGATAAGTGAAGACTTAGTAGAGATTGCTAATTGTTGGAGGCAGAGGGGTTTGGCAAAAATGTGTGACTTGGCTTTCAAGGTCATGAAAAAGTCAAATAAGATCTGAGATCTTGATAAAAGTAATATGCAAGCTCAAACATGTGTTTTACAAGGTCTTTTTTACTCTTGAATTCCACTTAAAAACAATAATAGACTAAACCTAATTAAATTGGTAAAATTCAATTCATTTAATTAAAAATACTTTTTTCATCCCAAAGGGAAATTAATTGTTGTAGCTCATTTTATTATTTATTATTATTACGTTTCTTCAAAGAGCCATTGTAGATGCTGATGGCTGTGGGCAGGAAGGATCTCCTGTAGTGCTCCGTCTTACAGCAGATCTGAAGAAGCCTCTGACTGAAGACACTCTGTTGTTGTAGGACAGTCTCATGAAGAGGATGCTCAGGGTTCTCCATAATGCACTTCATTTTATAAGGAATCCCTCTATACACAATGATCTCCAGAGGAGTCCCCAGAACAGAGCCAGCCTTCTTTATTAGCTTGTTGAGCCTTGTTGAGTCCCTGGCTTTGATGCTGCTCCCTCAGCAGATGATGGCAGAAGAGATCACATTCTCCACAACTGACTTTTAGTATATGCAGCATCTTGCTGCAAAGACCAAAGGTCCTAAGTTTCCTCAAGAAGGACAGTCTGTTTTGTTGCTTTTGTAGAAGACTTCACAGTTGCACCTCCACTCCAGTCTATTGTCCCTGTAAACACTGAAGTATTTATACTCCTCCACCACCTCCACTTCTTTTCCTATGATGGAAATAGTGTTTGACCTATTCTTGTTTCTCTTAAAATCTACAGTCAGCTCCTTTGTTTTATTCATGTTTAAGATGAGATGATTGTTTCCACACAGCTCCCTGTACTCAGCTTCTCTTCCATCTCTGATACATCCTATGACTGCAGAACCATTCGAGTATGTCTGCAGATGACAGGAGTCTGTCTTGTACTGGAAATCTGAGGAATGGTGAGAGCACAGTCCCCTGTGGTGCTCCTGTGCTGCTGACTACCTGGTTAGACACATGACCCTTCAGCCTCGCAAACGGTCCCTATATATATATATATATATATACAGGGGTTGGACAATGAAACTGAAACACCTGGTTTTACACCAAAATAATTTATTAGTATGGTGTAGGGCCTCCTTTGCGGCCAATACAGCGTCAATTCGTCTTGGGAATGACACATACAAGTCCTGCACAGCGGTCAGAGGGATTTTAAGCCATTCTTCTTGCAGGATAGTGGCCAGGTCACTACGTGATACTGGTGGAGGAAAAAGTGGCTCAATAATATTTAGATCTGGTGACTGTGTAGGCCATGGGAGATGTTCAACTTCACTTTCATGTTCATCAAACCAATCTTTCACCAGTCTTGCTGTGTGTATTGGTGCATTGTCATCCTGATACACGGCACCGCCTTCAGAATACAATGTTTGAACCATTGGATCCACATGGTCCTCAAGAATGGTTCGGTAGTCCTTGGCAGTGATGCGCCCATCTAGCACAAGTATTGGGCCAAGGGAATGCCATGATATGGCAGCCCAAACTATCACTGATCTATCCCCATGCTTCACTCTGGGCATGCAACAGTCTGGGTGGTACGCTTCTTTGGGGCTTCTTCACACCGTAACACTCCCGGATGTGGGGAAAACAGTAAAGGTGGACACATCAGAGAACAATACATGTTTCACATTGTCCACAGCCCAAGATTTGCGCTCCTTGCACCATTGAAACTGACGTTTGGCATTGGCATGAGTGACCAAAGGTTTGACTATAGCAGCCCGGCCGTGTATATTGACCCTGTGGCGCTCCCAATGGACAGTTCTGGTGGAAACAGGAGAGTTGAGGTGCACATTTAATTCTGCCGTGATTTGGGCAGCCGTGGTTTTATGTTTTTTGGATACAATCCGGGTTAGCACTGGAACATGCCTTTCAGACAGCTTCCTCTTGCGTCCACAGTTAATCCTGTTGGATGTGGTTCGTCCTTCTTGGTGGTATGCTGACATTACCCTGGATACAGTGGCTCTTGATACATCACAAAGACTTGCGGTCTTGGTCACAGATGCACCAGCCAGACGTGCACCAACAATTTGTCCTCTTTTGAACTCTGGTATGTCACCCATAATGTTGTGTGCATTTCAATATTTTGATCAAAACTGTGCTCTTACCCTGCTAATTGAACCTTCACACTCTGCTATTACTGGTGCAATGTGCAATCAATGAAGACTGGCTACCAGGCTGGTCCAATTTAGCCATGAAACCTCCCACATTAAAATGACAGGTGTTTCAGTTTCATTGTCCAACCCCTGTATATATATCAGCCAGTCATTTTCTACCGCTTATTCCATAGTGGGTCGCGGGGGAGCTGGTGCCTATCTCCAGCAGTCTATGGGCGGGAGGCGGGGTACACCCTGGACAGGTCGCCAGTCCATCGCAGGGCGTCACACAAACAACCAAGCACACACTCATTCATACACCTAAGGGCAATTTAGAGTGACCAATTAACCTAACAGGCATGTCTTTGGACTGTGGGAGGAAGCCGGAGTACCCGGTGAGAACATGCAAACTCCATGCAGAAAGACCCCAGGCTGGGAATTGAACCCAGGACCTTCTTGCTGCAACAGTGCTAGATCTGGATGGATAGATAAACAAGTATGTGGTTGAACTATAATTTAATAAGGGACATTTAAGCAAATGTTCAAGTGTGTGTATGTATAAATCCGAGCCCATATATATAAATCTTGATTCCTGTGAATTAGAAGAAATACTAAATCCAAATTTATTTATCCAGGTCTTGTTTTTAAAAATTCCTATTTCAAGATGGTTGTTATTTAAAATGATTCCACCCTGGGAAAAGAAGGGGAGAAAACATTGTTTAAAGTTCCGTTTAAAAATGATAATGATGAATGCTTTAAAAAATCTTACATGAACAATAATCAGTTATAAATACTTAACGTATCTCTGACAAGAAAGGATTGATCTATAAAATATAAAGAATATAGAAAGAAAACATGAGTTGTTGTTTGCTTAAGTTTTACCTTTACTGACCTTAATCTATTCAGTCTGCCATTCAGAGATAACCTTATTCTGCATTTTTTGATGCTTCATGTCAAGTTAATGCAGGCGAGCAAAAATAATCAAATGTTTATTTCAAAAAGAAAAACCCAGGTGCAGGTTGCAGCTGGTGGGGGTCATAAATGGACTGGTGGGTGTTTACAGGGGAGGGAACATTACATTCCCATACATTCTGCTTTATGTTTACTCATGTAGAACACACTAAGCTCAACTGACCTAGCCTGGAGGAGAGAAGGACAGGGACATATAACCAGAAATATCTGTGGTATTTATCTTTTCTGTCCCTTTAGATTACTCTGATTATTCTGATGGTTAATAATGTTACAGATAACACCCACACATACAGATGTATGCATAAGAAATGACATCTTTTCCAACAAAAGCAATTTTTTTTATATTTGACTTATACTTTGTTGATAAGTCAAATATGTTCTTTCTTTTTCCTCTTTGTAATCACTACAGCTGCACTGGCACTCCCGCATTTAGCATGAAAAAAAAAAACATTGTTTACATTACAACATACAATAAAACATCTGTGCTTGAGTTTATAGATATTTGTGACCTGACTACTACAAATTACATACTAAATAATATTCTAATAACTACTGTGCAGTCTGTCTACACCTTTTTAATTCCCTTTGTTGCAGGTACTCACAAATTTTAGGTTTAATTAACACATAACGTTGACGCCTGTGCTCATTATCTTTCCCCCTATCTTTTCCCATCATTTCATTTGTTCACCAGAGGATCTGGAGTTATTTTGCAGCAAAAGCTAAACTTTCACAAAGTTAATGAGGCAGCACTTTCAATTTTAACTTAATAAAAAAAAAATGTAGCACAATGTCCTCCTTTCCTTTTTGTTGCACTTCTTTAATCTGACTATCCTCCTGTAACTGTTCTGCAGTCAAACCCAGAGTTCCTCTCCACATAGTCTTTTTCAACTAGTAAAACAAGGTGGAGGGAAAGTGACAAATTGCTAGCCGGTGTTCTTCTCCACCTCTCTGAATGTTCATCCTTTGCAATCAGCCCTCTGACAGCATTAAAATGGATGAGAACAGAGCAAAGGACACATAAATGTGGTTTTGTGTGCAGGGCAACTTTAAGGTTTGCTTACACCAAGAGTGTCAAGAGTTCAAAAAGTAATTTCTTTTCTTGCTTTTAAGTTAAGAACATTATGTACAAATTTTATATGAATTTGTATCTTTGTAATGACCTATTTGAGTTGTAGCCCTTGAGACACTCAAATTGGTCCTAGCAGTCTGACACTAATTCAAAGGGCTCTTAGAAGGATAGGATGTGGTTTCAGGGGTTGGTGGCTATTTTGTCAGGAAAAACAAAACCTGACCATTATTGCTCATAATACCTTGAAAGCAATATGAAATTCACAATTATGTCATGTCCACTGATGACAAAAACAAGGACAAGCTCTATTGAAGATTTGTAGAGCAAAACAAAACAAGAAAAAATATAATGGTGTGTGCAGCATTTCATCATCAAACGCAGTAATTAAAGCAAACTTTCTGCATTGCATCCAATACCTCTGAGGGCCCTTTGGCAAAGGAGCGGGGATAAAAAGGAAGCAATGCCATCTGGGAGCACTTAATAAAAAAGAAACTGAAGGTAAAAAAGAAACCTGCACATTTAATAGCAGCTGAAAATGATAATTTTTTATCAGCTAAAATTGTGACGCAAATATAAAACAATAAAGTGATATACTGTGCAAACATAGGTAGATATACTCTCAACATTACTTCTTTAAAAAGGGGAACTTTAAGGCAGAATGAAAATGAAACTACTTCATGATTTTAACTATTTAAAATGCAAACGAGGACATTTTTGAGAGCCAGAAAGTCTTAAAAAAACACACAAAAAAAAATGGACATTCCATTGTTTTTTAACGTGGATAAGTAATTTTAAAATGTTCACCCACAAGAGCAACACAGAAAAGGAATATAGCCAACAATTGTATTACAACTGTCCTTTATACAAGAAAGAGCAGTTAGATATGTGAGTGTAAAAAGGGGAAGAAGATGAATTTCTCCTCTCATACCAGAAGAAGTTGCTTCACTTGAAACATATTTTACACTGGGATTATAAAGCACATAAAATATTGGCTTTGGGGAAAGTAACAGCCCAAAGCTGAAGGTAGAGGACAACATAGGTAACGACATGGTTATCACAGTGAGTGCTGATTGCATGATTGTTTGCTTTGATTGTCTTCTGTATGTATAAAAGCTCTGTTCATGTTTGCAGATTGCTTAAATAAATAACCTCCTTAAGTGAAGAAATTCTCTAAAAGTTGAAAGTGTTTTTATATTTTCATATTCTATTCCCTCATCACTCAACCATAAATTGTTTAATTCAAACTGAATATAATTTCCTACATTTCTATCCTTAATATGACAAGAAATGATTGATGAATGAAATGATTTATGATAGTTTTGACTGAGAAATGTTCGGGTTTGGGTCTGTAGTGTGAAAATATATTTAAAAAAAACGTTCTCAGTTTGTTTAAATCCCCTTTCTTCTTGGGGTATAAAATACTCAATGCCATTATATTTCAGTGAGGATATTAAATAATTTGCCCCCTTTAATTGCACTGCCAGTGCCACAATGCACTAGCAATTTTCTCACTAGAGGTAGAACCTAAACTTGTGTTGATCATTTATTACTCAAGTTCTCATTTTCACTTTTACTTAGGGAATTACTCTTTCCTTCCAGCCGAATACTTTGCAACTATAATGAAGCCAGCACACCAAGGATTTAAACTCTACCCTATAGAGCTGTCCATTTTCCAGGTCACTCTTATCAACTTTTAAATTTCTACAACCATCCATCCATTGGTGGCTGATGCCTATCTCTAGCTGCAAGAGGCAAGGTGAGGCAACAGTAGCTCAGTGGGAACAGTAGTCGTCTTGCAATTCAAAAGTTGTGGATTCGATTCCAGCTTCCTCTTGCTATATATCGATGTGCCCCTAGGCAAGGTACTTAACCTCAACTTGTGTAATGACCTGTGTGTCGGTATATGAATGTGAGTACATTTGTGAGTGCTATTGGGTCAGTGTGGCTCTAGTGTAAAGTGATGTTGCACATGTGTTATTTCCTAATTACAGCTCTCTAATTATCACCAGGTATGCTTGTTTGTTACTTCTTACATGACCCTATTTATTGTTGAATGAAGCTAATTACTACTGGTGTTTTCAGTCATAGGTGCTTATTCTGACAAAAAATGCCCCAAACATTAAGTCTACCTCATGGTTAGGAGCTCCTTTAACAAGCAGCCTTATCACTAAACTGATATTGATTTTCAATATGGCTGCGTTTCATGATGGAAAGCCTCCATATAATTCTAAATACTGGTTTTTCGGTTAAATATGTTTCATATCCAATCTTCTTTATATTTAAAATCCACTTGCTTTGCTTTAATGCTGCTACTTGCTGTTGCAGTGACGTAATTTGTACATTCCTCAATTTTCATTTATTAAGCTTTTAATGCATCTCACGAAGTAATTGTTCGAATTAGTGGAAATTAGAAACTGTCTTGCCAGTGCTCTGGGTGAGAAGTCCTCTCCCTATGATTTGTATTCAGTGATTCATTGCTATCCGGGGGGTGACTGTGTTAGAAATTTAATGGGGCATCCAGCTTTTGTGTGATTATCATGAGTTGTTTGGAGAAGGGAGATAATTGACATGCGGACAGTCAGAGAGGCAGAAAGTAAATCAGGTGAGAAGCTGGAGGCTGATATACAAACTGGTTTCAGTTTTTACTGGGTATGAAGCATCACATTCAGATTTGAATTAAGAACGGGCAATGCAATAAGATTTGGCTCCTCCAAAGGATCAAAACTGGGGAAGTTGAGGATAAATTTGCAAGTTTCTGATTAAAGGATAGCCCTGTTATTGTTTGAACGACAGCCACACCACAGGACACAATTTATTTTATAAATATCCATCTAGTAAAAAGTAGCAAGACATTTAAAACCTGTTAGTTCCAGTCTTGTCGATTTATAACATCTGTTTTGTAGAGGTTTATACTGGTATCTTTTGGTATATTGTGTGTCTTTGTTTTCTCTGACATGCTTGCTTTCTGCTTTATTTTGATTTTCCCCCTGTGCTTTCAGATAATAAGGTCTCCGTTTTGCAATCAACACACCTGCACCCTTGTCTTTACTTTCCTCAGTATAAAAAATGGAAATGTTGTGATAGAATTGTATTAGGGTACCTGATCAAATTTTATATTTTAAAACCAGCAATTTTTGCAAGTCCCTTGGTCTAGACTGAAAATTGAAAATAGCCATGTCATTTACTGCAACAATGCTCTAGAATGGTGCCACATTTTATGTGAGATCTGCCAATTTAGCAAAAAAAGTAAAAGCAAAAAACCCCCACCTCTTTAAATAGGCTTTCTGGCCTTGTTGAGTATGATCCTGTAGCTGGTTTTTAATAGGTTTTTACTTGTTTTTGGATTTGCACACTATTTTCTTTTAGAAGCCCATTTTAGTACATGGTCTACTCCAGCTCATATTATTTGCTGGATTTCTTTGTATTTTGCCTGCACAGCACTTTTAGTGTAACCTAGGTTTTGAATGTGCTGTGTGAATGAGTGACTGAATCTCCAGTTGCTGATTCCTAATTGACTTGACTACAAACCCTTGTTTTCACAATCAACTTGCCAGAGTCTCCTATTATCTCTTGTGATCAACTCTTGCTAGTTTATTGAACTATTTCATTTTTGATCATTTATTTCACTTGCTTGCCTGCATCTTGATCACTACCAAAACAAAGTTTGTTTTTCTGGTCAACGTAATAAACAAGTAATAAACAAATAGGATAAATTAAACAAGTTAAAAGGGAACATTGGGCTTTTCTTAAGTGCCCTATGGCAGACTTTTTTGAGCACTACAGTTTTTTAACTAAATTTCATTCACCAAAGATTATTCACTTCTTGTCATATATTTCAGTGTGACTTCAATTTCCGGGTTGAGCATCTAACGATGGGTGCTTTTTGAATACATCCTCCTTCATCTTTTCTCTCTCCCTCACCATCTTTCTCACAGTTCCAGGAGTATAATTATATTACCAGACAGTTAAAAGCCTGGAACACAACAGAAATCATGTCTAACCTGCCTTACATCTGTTGCCTTTCAACACTGATTAAAAGAAGTAGCTGAAAGTCTGAATTATCCACTACATCTATACAATACCTTGTTCAGCCTGTTGCATTCAAGTGCTAATATATCTTTACTTCAAGTTAAATCCCTTTTCTTTTTTTACCTTATTACTTTCTCACATCTGACTTTAATTTATTTTATAAATAAAACTGCAAGACCTATTCATCACTGTGAATAAAAATTTTTTTTCAGTATCTTTGGGCTCAATGGTGCTACTCTAATTGAACCATAAAGTCAGGTATTGTAAAAGTGTACATGTCTTGTCCAAATAAGTTACACACAAAAAAAAAAAAAAAAACATTTGCCTTTCTATTTAAAAGTAGTTCAGAACCAAGGTTGTTTGATAATCAACAGAATGGTGATATGAAGATGACATGTTTCTGCTATGGCTGTCATCGTTGCTTTTAAAGGTATTCTTAAGTATTTCTAAATCTATCTTGCCTTTTAAATGTAAGAATAATCTGAACTTTCAGCTTGATTAATTAATCATTTAACTCTGACCAGCTTCCCTCTCTCTGCAATACAAAAGCATCCTCATAGCATGATGCTGCCACTACCATGCTTTACCACAGGGGACATGTTTTCAGGTTGATGTTCAGTTTTAGTTTTTTGTCACCTAAATAGTCCACATACAAAATGTAAGTGGACTATTTACCTATTTGGCTTGAAAATGAATCAAGGACAAAATACATTTTTCCTAAATGACATCTGAAAGTAATTGATTGCACTGGATTATATTGAAGGTTTTTTAAAGTAACGGGGATTGGACTGAAGTGCACCCCACATTATTAGATTTTATTTTACTCTTCATTGTTACATAATACTTTGCGTTGGTCAATCACATTGAATCCCAATAAAATACATTGAACTTTGTGGTTGGAATGAAACACAACTTGAAAATGTTTGAAGGGTATGAAAACCTTTTGAAGCCACAACACATTTGAATATATTAAACAACTAATATAAGTATGCAAAGAGAAAAAGTTTACTCGGCACATATTTTTAAAGATTTTAGTCTGCATCTGTTACTTTCTAAATGAAACAAAGAATTAGGCTACTACATTTCAAAATAAGGGTAATTAAACAACTGCAGTTAGTTTACTGACCCTTAATGATCTGTGCATTTAAAAGTAGAAGACAGACTGACCTTGTGCAATCATCAGCATATTCAAATGAATGGTATTTTTTGGGTTTTGACTTTATATGAAAATGATTTCATAATTAAAATTAAACTGATTTAGGCTCTAGTAAAACGTGGGTTTGGACAGATTACTGTATAAAATGTGGTTTAAGGACCACAGCTTTTATCTCCTGACAAGTCCATATAGAAATACTTCTTTATGTTTTTGACAATCTCAGGAAGAGAGCAAAGAAACTGCCTGTGCAGCAGAGATAAACTTTCCTCTTCTTTTGAACTTTAGAAAGCTGTCTCTTCCTCACAACTTACCTAGGACTTGTCTACATCTGGTAAATGTTATTTTCTGTCAGATATTGCTTTTTCTTTTCCTTTGCTCTTGTCATTTACGGATAGTCCACCAGCAGGATAGGAGTCCAGCTTTTGTTTCACTAAAACATGAAACACTGCAGCACAGCTGTTGCTGTACTAACTGCTTTTGTTCATATACCTTTATTTATAACAGCAAATTCACAGCCTTCAAATTATACTGATTCTGAGGTGGACTCGATTAAATAACGTAAAGTTAAGTTCTATTAATATCTATGTTTTTTATATAATATTTGTTATTTGACTATTTCATAAAACCCCCATACCTTTTCCCTTTTCCAGACATTCAACACATATTTCTACAGGAGTGGTGTTATAAACTCAAAACATTTTGTCGGGAAAAACTGCTCCATCATCCTCGCCCTTCTTCAGGTAACCCGGATTGCTTTGTATTTTTCTCCGGCACTCAAGTATTTTCAGTACCTCATATATCTTTATGTCCTGCTTTACCATACCTGCATCTCCAAACTAAAGTCCCCTCATTCAGAAATATGGCTTATACTTCTGGGTACAGGCCTTGGTTTGGAATGAGGCCCAGAATCGTGCCTTTCTCAGCCCGCTGAGGGATAACACCGTCTGTTTTGCTTTGGAATCTGTCCAAGGTTCCTTGAAAGGGAGGAAGTTCAGAACTGGAATAATTTCAAGTGCCCTCTCTTCAGATTAGGTGTGATTTTTGGATATTTAATTTGGAACATTATCAAAAATGTGAGTGAAAGTTAAAATTTACAGTACTTTAATAATAATATCCTTTATTGGATTTACAGACAATAATTTTATTTAGAAAATAAATGAAAGCTATTTAAGTTAAGTTTAGAATCTATTCAATGTTCAACTTGTTCAAAATCATATACAAGAATGAACAAGGGCCAGAGATTTATAACAGGAGTAGTGCTAGTGTTGAAATGCTGATTAACATTAACCAACTGACAAAGAGTCAGATGGATCAAAGAACCCTTGACACCAGTGCACAATCTAAGCTGGAAGGAAATCCAAGTAAGGACACATCTGAGGAAGTATATTCAAAAGATCAGAGCCATTTAAAGTGTCAGATTCACCCATGAACCTCCCATGGAAAATAAGCCAGTCAGCCCTTATGTCTGAAACATGTAAACAGTGTATACAGTACTTTTGTTTAAAGGTGGTTTGTAGAATTTGCGCATGATTGTGCAATGCAAGAAAAATGTTCCTTTCCATATCAAAATCTGAAAGGTTTTTCCAGCCCCCCACAAAAAAAAAAAACTCTTCAACTACCTGCCAGTATTAAACCCACAACCAAAACTTAAAGCTTCGCAGAGCTTTGTCCAAAACATGCAAATGAAGACCAGGACTTCTTTCCAGTATACACATAGTTGCCAAACCAGCCACTCAAAGGCTACCACAAACGTATGTTACATTGACACTTGGTTATCACAGGAGATGAATGTAACAGGTGAGGTAAATTAGAGTGACTGTAACTGTAAAATACTTCATTCCTACAGATGTGTGTGTGCTAAAATCTGCTCTAGTTGATATACTGAGGGCAATTATTGGTCTAATTATTGCAACACATTAACACAACCTTGTTTTTCTTGTAAAAATCAAAAGACAAATTAGAATAAAATGCTAGAAACATATAATTTTTTTATTAGCAGTGTATGTTTAACCATTGTTGCTCATTATTCATTCTTGGTAAAATACTTATGCACTGTTGTTTTTTTTGTATCAATTGTTTTGAGCAAACAGCAACAGCATGGATTTATTTTCTTCACAAATAAAATTTACTTTGTCATACATTTGTAAATTAATATGTGTGTAATGCTCTGAAATGATGGTCAAACATTTGTAAATACTGTGTGTTCCCAGAATGAGATTGGATATAAAAAATGACATTGTAAAATGTTTATGCCTTTCAGTCCATATAATAACCAACCAAGATCCAACAGATGATTAAAACTCAATAAAGTAATTTTGTAATTTGTCATTGCAAAACTCAAATGAACTGGAATGTGTCATTTGAGACATGATACAGACAAAAGTAATACGTCACTGACTACTCCCCTGCTAGGCTTTTAAATTATGCAATCAGGGAGTTGCTGAAACAGTCAGATTATTTTTTCTTAATTATCATGTAATTGTTCAAGTGTCATTATTAAACGAACAAATTATTGCTCAAACAAGTACACAGCCTCGCGGGAGTACATAATCAACACATTAATGCCCTGTTTTTTCATACAGAGACCTCATTAAAGATGCAACTGTGTTTTAGCTTCAGGATTTATCTTGTGAAAGTATGCAGAGAATCTCCTTACCATGACCTGTCCAATGAAGGCGTTATCCTGCTCCTCAGTGACAGTGAGATTCACAGGCAGTGAAGAGTTGAACACTGGATCGTTGTCATTCACATCAGTTACCACCATGTTCACCATTACAGTAGAGGTCTACAAAATGACACAAAACAATCACGCATTTAAAAAGATGTATTTTTTTATTCATTAAAGAGCTCGCCATAATGTTTCAAATTAATTAAATTTTGCTCCCAACTGCATGTTCTCTTTGTGTACGTGGGAAGTGAATTGTATAGTATTGGCTAATTTTGTGCCATGATGGTGGCGACTGTCATGCTATAATAATTTGTCCATAGACAATAATTTTACATAGAAAGCAGCCAGTTACTGTATCACTTAAGGGATCTGAACATCTCTACAAAAAAATCTATTGAAAATCTCTGACCAAAAACCTAAAGTGGGCTTTTTTTCTTGTAAGAAAAAACACAGATTGTTCACAATTAAAGTTTCTAACATTGGTGTCAGTGTGTGTGTGTCAGTGTGTTTGTGTGTGTGTGTGTGTGTGTGCATTTTTGTTTGTGCCTTGCCAGTGTAATGGAAAATTCTTTTAAAATGCTCTGATCTTTCCTTCTCCTCTCATTTGATCCTGTGTTTTATCACTCAGAGGTGACCTTCCATCTACCTCTATCCTCTGACCTGTGTGTTTTATTGGTGTTTAGTACTTAAGTACTTTAGTACTTGCTCAGTGGCAGTCTTCAAATGCTGACAAGCCTTTGAATAAAACCTTTACAAGATAAAGTCCGATCTTTCTCTTGTTTAATGAGTTCATTTCTCTCCCACTTTGATAAGAAAATCCACCACACCAGACATGTTGGCAGGAAGGTAAACTCTACTTTTTAAAGAGATACTTCAGATTTTTTGAAGGTTCTGTTAAGTTGTTTTCAGTAATAGTTCCTGAATCTACGGTAAAACTGTTTTATCAAAGTGAGTTGGAAAAAAAAAAAGCAGTTTAACTAATTAACAGGCAAATGAGCTCCTTGTTATGATTATCTCTAGTAATTTAAAGCAACTAAAATTAGTTTATTCAGTTTCAAAGTGACTAAAATGTTCAAGCTAACACTTCAATTTAAAGTTATTTGAAACAGATGACAGAGAAAGTACCAAAGTTTTTTGCTGTGCTATACATATAATAACACATAGTCTCTCCCTATTCTCTTGCTGAGCACTGCCTGTCAACTGACTGAAAAATGCCAGTTTTAGTTAAGATTCTTTTAGCGATCCAAGAAAACATTATATTATTTTAGCAGCAGTAGGAATACTTGTTGCTTTTCTGTTTTACATTACACCAATTTTGTTATTTCGTATATTTTTGTATAAATACTGTAACACCATGAAACTGGTATGCCTTAATTATCCCATGAGATTCTCATACTTACCTGTAGCTGTTTCATTTCTCAGTTAAAAGTTTAATTCATTTTGCTGATCATGCTCAAATGTTTAAAAATGTGAGACTGGCACCATTTTAAAAATATTTTTAGAGTCCCTTAAAATAGCAAAAGGTTAAAGCTGATTGATTTATTGTTAGGATAGTACAAAACAGATCATATGCCTACTTCAAGCTGTCCTGCAACAAACTTTAAATTGCATCTAACAAACAGCGCCTTTACAGTAGGATAGGTTCAATGCGCCGACTTGTATGGTTCTCATTCTGTGGCAGTATGATGGATTCACTAGCCAAACAGCCAATTAGGCACTTTGTAGTCTGACACTCTCACAACGGGACATTTAATAATAAGAGACACACACAGGTATGTGTGTGTGTGCAGATGTGAAGTCAACCCAATAACTTTTGGGTGATACTGATTAATGGACCAGTGTAATGCATCTATGCTCCAGTCTTCTGTTCTTTTTCTAGTTTTCTTTGAATCTCCTTTCTATTCTCTTTGAATTCTCTTCTGTTGCTGGGTAGCTCCTACCATTCTTCTCTTTTTTAAACTCCTCTCTGCCTCTCATTCAATATATAATGCAGTGCCAAACAGCACAATTTTTAAACTACTTTTAACTATTTTTCTACCTTTATGTCCTTCGGGACACAAAAATAAACCGCTCATCATCAAGCCCTAGAGACTGGTTAACAAATTGTGTGCTAAGAAGTGGGTATCAAGGCCTATTTACAGCAAGAGAGAAAACCATAGGGATTCATAAGCACCTCTCAAATCTTTCTCTCTTATCCTATCAACTTAACTCAAGTTTGTATGCAAGTCTATTATACAAGGTCTGGACAATTATCATAAGTATTACTCCATTAACATCACCTTATGTCTTCGTTGATATTTGGATATGTAAGGAGATTTTTTTTATTAGAGAAGAGGAGAAATATTGTGATGCCTGACTAATAGATGGATGATGAAGAGATAAGAAACATGAGGGTAAACTAATAAAAAAGAAGAGAGACAAGAGAAAAGACAGAGGAAAGGGTTGGTTTCCTTCTTACTTTCATGTAACAGTTGACTTTTAGGTGACCTGTGATCAGTTAGATGAAAGAAAATGTGAGCGGCAACCCACACTACCTGTGAAGATCAAGAAAGACACTGCGATGATCTTAAAGGATGCAGATGCGATATGGAGATGCAGTTGCTATTTAAAGGTAAGAATAGTTTAAACTTTCAGTTTCTACTTTATTAAGGCAAAATTCATAGTTGCAGAATTGCGACGAAAAACAGTGCCCATCATTGCGCTGAAGAGTACTTAATTTAACCTTTAGTGAAGAGAATTTTATTAAAGCCTGATTAATGGATGGATGAAGAAAAGAGGAGAAAATAGTTAAAGGCTAATGAATGGAACAAGCACAGTTTTTTATTTCACCTTTAACATCACGCAACAGCTGTGTGGGTCAGTGCAACGCCTAAACGTATTCCCAAAAATACGTATATCAGAATTATTTCATGGCTTTTGAAGTTAGTCTTACATATAAATAAGACATGTGATAGGCCACTGACAGTGCAAGTGATTTACAAGAGGCAGGAAATGGATGCCTAAGCGCCCTGCTCCCTAGCTTGCATCTTGGCAGGCTGTAGTATTGTTGAAAAAAAGCTCAGCTCCTTCAGAAATGAGTAAAAAAGGTGAGCCAAGAGCCTTGAATCATGTACAAGAAAGCAAAAATGGGTTCAGTAATATAATGTGGATTTTACCAGAAAAATTAATGATGCAAATAAGACACAGACGTTAGATGGTAAGGAGACATTGAGTATGACATTGGAACCAAAATGAAAAGGTGGTTTGCACAGTTTATATTCCACGAGATGCATATAAATATCTGAAAGAGGAGTCAGCCAAGATGCTATTAAGACTATTAAGACTAACCAAATATTGGAAGGTGAAGAGTGGATGACTGCCACTGATTTCTGCGTATTATAATCAACAAGTTCAGAATTGACGTTATAACATAGTATACGTTTCCTAAAGATTTCCAAAGTTATTCATAGCATGATGAAACTATCAACAACAGTGAACACTCATTAAAGAGAAAACCTAATGCCAGGGATTTGCTAACTCTGTTCAAAGGTTCAAATCTGGTTTCTAGATAGGGTCAAAAGTCTGAGGAGACTAGTGACAATCAAATCCTATTTGTTAGATTTGCAAAATAAATTTCACTCATGCCTGCAACTGTTTTTGACCCTAAGACATCCTAATGTTTAACTGCAAATTATAGGACTTTAATTTTACAAAAAATATTAACTTAAACTATATTAACTAATAAGTCTTGATGCTTCAACAACTAAGCTAAATTTCTTCACACACAAGAATAAACAAAACAAACAGGTTTACCTTTAAGTGCAACCAAACACCAACATCAGAACTACTGAGGTAAAACCAGAGACAGTTAGCATTCATAGTGATGTGGAGTGAAAATCGCACTGTCTGCTTTCAAAGTCCTGACCAAACCTCGGTCCCTGTGAAAGTAGCATGATTCATTTATCTTTTAGGGAACAGAAATCCATTCCTTCTGTGACATTAAAACTCATGTGACGTAAAAAGCTTTTGATTTGTGAACAATGATGTTCGGAATGTTCTTTTTTGACAGGGACCGATATTTAGACTTCCCAGAGTTGAAGGAAAGTCTTCTCTGCTTAAACACAGGGTTCAGTGGGTTTTAAAAAGCTGCCATACTGTTGTAACAATACTTCACCTAAAATACATATGGCTTTCCTTGTTTTTTCTAAAGAACTCGCTGACTCTGTATATACACCAACAAAACATCTTCAGTAATAAACATCTGGTTCTGCTAAAAATCTTGGGACCAAAGAGTCTGCATTTACTGGAAGCCACTATTAGCCACTAATAGTAAGCTACTGCTTACTAAATACTAGTTCTTTATGTTTCCACAGAGCACAGAAAACAGGAGCTATTGCGAGCATTTGGGCCAGAAGCTTGAGAGCAAGGGGCGAGCTCATTGGGGAACTGCTGCCAGTTAGACTTTTGTGAGCCATGTTCTTCAGAGAAATAAGCAGTTTTATTCACTTTACCTGTCAGTGGTCATAATATTATGTCTGATTAATCAAATCGCGTTGCAGGGACTCCATGATGCTGCTACATGAAGAAGCCAATGAGGGACACCTCTAAACACAAGCAGTGTACTGGCAGTTAGACAGTGGAGAGGTGTGATGAAGTAACAGGAAGGTGGGATTGCACCAGGGGTTAGCTCAGAGCCAAGTCATGTTTGCAGTATTGATGGAAAAGCTGATGAATGAGTCAAGACAATGGTCTCAGTAGACATGGGTGTTTGTGGAGGATAGTGTAAAGGCAGATGGCTTACAGGGACAGCAGCTGTGAGACAGGAAGGAGCTGGTGAAGGCAGATAAATTCGGGGGAGTTTTGCAGGGATTATAGAGGTCATGTGATGTAAAAAAACAGGCAGATGAGAAAAGAAATCAATAGTGATTTGTGACAGAAAGATAACTGCAAGGGGAAAAGAAAGATTCACTAGTGAGGCTTGTTGAATTAAAGGATTTGGAGACAACCTCTAATGGGTTGTCAGGGACAACTGCAGAGCAATGAAGACAAAAGTACGAGGATGGTGACTCCTATGTATGATGAAATCTAGCATTATCTGCAACAAAATAAAAGTAGATCCATTTTGTATGGTCATTGTTCTGGTCATTGTTTGGGCAAAAGTCTACAAGTATTTTCTCATTATTTCTTTTAAACCTTTATTCTATGATTCACAAATTTTTGTAAATCTCAACTATTTCCAAAACTGTCTTTAATAACCCTCTTTTCACATAATACTAAAGGTGCCATTTGTGGCATTTTACTTCCAGCATTTCCTTGACACAGAGGGACAATTAATATCAGTGTGGCACAGCTGAGTTTCTTACTCCATCTGGGCGTCCGTCTGAGGCTGTGATCACCAGGATATAATGATCCAGAGACTCCCTGTCCAAAGGCTTGTCCAGGACTAAATGCCCTGAACTGGAGAGAGAATAAAAACAGATTGGGTTGCCATTGAAGGTATTGTATACACTTCAAAAGAGATCAGAGTGCAAATATAAAACACAGCAAACAATAGAAATCATCAGTAAAAGGCAGACAAAAGGCAAAGCAGGGCAAATCAAGATACCATGGTGCAGAATACTAAGTCTAATTTCTAAGAAGTTTCTGCTCAGTTGTCACTGATTGCTAATCATGTGTAGCATTCCTTCTAATTTCATGCATTTGCAAGATTTGTTTGTATGCAAATACAAGTAAGTTTGACATGAGTTGAAAACTAAATGTTTAGGCATTTTTTTGCAGTGCTTTGCAAAGTAATTCATACCCACAAAACTTTGCTTACACTTTGCCGTTTGTAAACTTCAATGTATTTATTAGGATTTTATTTATCTAAACAACACTATGCAACTAATTGTAAAATGGACAGAAAATGCTACATGGTTTTAAACATGTAGTGTGGATTTTTATTTAGCCCCCTGAGTTCAATTCTTTTGCTGCAGCTGCAAGTCTTTTTTCCACGGATTTCTTAACAAGCTTTGGAGTTAGTCATAGACTTTGACTGGGCCATTCTAACATACTGTCAGTGCTATGCTGGAAGTTGAACCTTGCCCATAGTCTCCAGTTATTTGCAGCATAAAACAGAATTCCCTCCAGGATTGATTTGTATTTAGCTACATCCATCTTTCAGTAAACGCTTGTTAAAGAAAAGCGTTTCCACCATGTTACACAAAGGAGATGTTGTGTTCTGGGTAATATGCAGTGTTACTTTTTCACCACACACAGCATTTGCATGTAGGCCAAGAGATTCAATTTTGTTGCAATGCTTTCCACATTTTTCTTCCACATCCTTCTTCCACATGCCCAGCCTGTTTGTTCAGGTGGATAACTACAGGTATGCATATGTACCATACTCTTCCCCATTTCAGATGAGGGATCAAAGCAGTGCTCTGTGAGATGTTCAATGATTGGGAAGTTGTTTTAAAACCTAACATTGGTTTTAACTATTCCGCTCTACACTCTTGATCACCAACCATCTCCAACAAACATGTGAGGCCTTCACAGAACAGCTACATTTATACTAAGATTAAAATATAGAAAGGACAAATCTATGGGAATTACTAAGTACTAAGAATTACTAAGCTAATTACTTAAAGTAATTAGCTTGACTAAATTTTATTTAGTGGTATATAAGGATAAGTATAACAGTATATAAGAGGGCTAAATACAACTGCAGGCCACACTGATACTTTTTTTTTTGCTGTAAAAATTTTGAAAACCTAGCATCATTCCTTCCCCTTTACACTTATGAACTGCTTTATATTGGTCTTTCATATAAAATCCCAATAAAATAAATTGAAGGTTGTGGTTACAATGTAACAAAAAGTAAAGAAGCTCAAGTGGGAATGTGTACTTTATTTTTCAAGGCACTATTTCTAAATTGCTTCTCAGGAGGCTGCACTGAAAAAAAGCCACTAAAACAGGAGGCTTGTTTTTTACTCTGATTATGGGTAATTTGGTAATCCAGATGGCAGCTCATACCTATCCTTTCACCAACAATAACACCCCCCTGTGTGCTGTTGCTATAATAGCCATGGATGGATCTTATAATACAAGTTTGTACTCATTGTACCACTGTGTAGAAAACACAGCTGAGGTACTGCAACATCGTATTAGAACACTGTCTAGTTTCACAGACATCCAGCTAAATGTTCTTAAAAAGTAGAAATGAAGGGTGATCAGTAAACCTTTACCTGTACCATTATAGGATTCAGTCCGTCTTAGGTTTGTGCTTTTTATTCATAGCTCGTTCATACCTTTTAACTATAAAACATAATTTTGTCTCTTATTTCATGTATTTTATGTACCTTCTCCATGCTTTCCATTCCCCATTATCAAGCTATAACAAATTGTATTCCTCCTCCCTTCTACAACATTGATGCCCCTAAAATGTTTTGTAATTGTCAACTAAGAACAAGAAACATCAGTATATTCTGTTAGTTTTTTTTTTAGATAAACCAACACATAGTAGCGAGTCACTGTGAAGTGGAAGAAAACTTTACAGCTGTCAATCCATTTTGTAAATCCACTTAATCCTTACAAAAGGTGAAGGGGGTGAATAAGCGCAAGATACACCCCGGACAGTCCATCAAAGGGAAAACAAACATGAAACCCCAGGAGAAACATGGTGTTGTAGCACCATGCTTTGGAGAAGCTGTTCAAAGTGGAGAGAAAAATGGATAGAGCAAAATGCAGAGCAATCCTGGGAGACTTGATACTGGGGTGGAGATTCACCTTTTAGCTGACAACAATCCAGTACATACAGCAAGAGCTATAACAGAATGGTTTGGATCAAAGCATATTCATTTGTTAAAATGGTCTAGTCAAAGTCTAGACCTAAAGTTAACTGAGAATATGTGACCATATATGAAAATCGATGTTCATAATGCTCTCCATCCAATCTGATTGACCTTGAGTTATATTACAAAGAGGAATGAACAGCAGTATTAGTCTCTAGATATGTAAAGACATGCCCCAACAGACCTGCATTTGTAATAGCAGCAAAAGGTGTTTTACAAAGCAGTGACTGAATACAAACGTCACAGTTGTTACAGTTTCACTTGTGATAAATGTTTAAAAAATTGTGACATTTTCATTTTACTTTGCAATTATACAGTACTTTGTACTGGTCTGTCACATAACATTAAAATAAAGCACACTAACGTTTGTGGTTTTAACATAAAATGTGTGAAAAAGTTGGATATAAATGAATAATTGTAGCATATATGTATAGTTTTCTGAAAGTACACAGTCACTTTTCAGATATGAGCATCAAAAATCAAATACATCTAAATGTTATTTCTTGACTTACTTCTGCTGCAGTGCAAAATTTCCATTAACATCTCCACTGTAGATTTTGTAGGTTATTGGATCCTTCTCACGATCCACTGCCTTAAAAGGAAACAAGCAGTTAAACATATAAAGTATAAAGGCAGACTTACTATGTCTTTGCACATGTTGTAATTTTGAGTAGCAGTAAATTACCACCTGAGAGGTGCAAGCATTGTGGTCTTTGTGGCAGAACCTGTTGCATGTTATGGTACTTTCCCTTAATTTACAGAAAATGCTGGGGAACAAAGAAATACATTGAATCATGCAGACTTATTTAGTACCCCATGTGCAATACAGGTCAGTGCTGATTGCAGCATCATTTACTGCCAAAAAAAGTATGTCTTGGGTTTAGCTCTTGATGTAATTATGGCTTGGATGCAACGCTGTAAACAGTAAAAGAGAGTAAAATAAGTGACTCAGGCAGTATTTGCATGAATGTATGTCCCTGCTGCCAAAAAGAAATGCAAAGTCACTTTATTTTTAGTAGACAGACTAAATAGAGTAAAAAAAAAAAACTTTAAACTACAAGGGCTAAAACCTTTTAAACTTCAACATTTTTCAACATTTTTCATGTTATTTTTGTGTTTCTTACTTTTTTTCTGTAAAGGACACCACATTCCATGTAAATGGTAATATACATATTAATGTTTATTTAAATGACCCTAGGTGGAGAAGTATACAGATATTTCAAAGGTGGAGCATAGAGTGTGGTGATAATTGGATGTTTAGTAACTGCAAAAGTTTGTCATTATTTTTATTTTAGGCTAATTATTAGCTGTCACTAAAAATATACTTCAATTTTATTTAAATATTCAGTGCATTGAAATTAATATAATGCAGTCTCAATAAACAGTCTTTTCTGGATCACAGCCATAGAGTAAATTCAAATTACCTAAACAGGTGGTCATATTTGCACTGATGTGTGTGGAGCTTGCGCTGTATGGATATGTCTCTGACTGTTTGGGGGTGGAGCTCAACAGTGGTGTCTCTGCCCACTGATGTATTGGTGGTATCTCGGTGCACGGTGCTTAGATGTGTGCCAGCTCACTCCTGGTGGCTGTTTGCTGGGGCTCGGGCCCCTTAATCATTCTCCTGGTTTCATTAGTACCGCGCACTCTTCGGTAACATTTCTGTTTATGTGTGTCTTCTAGGGTGTTACCTTGTACTCTCTTCATTCTTCTTTCTCTCTTCTATTCTTTTCTCATTCTCCCCCCTTCTTTTCTTTTTTTCCTTTTTGTTTCCGTCTCCGTGTCCATTACAATTGAAATAATCCCAAAGCAGTTTCTAATAAAGTTTATATATATATATATATATATATATATATATATATATATATATATATATATATACAGGTCCTTCTCAAAATATTAGCATATTGTGATAAAGTTCATTATTTTCCATAATGTCATGATGAAAATTTAACATTCATATATTTTAGATTCATTGCACACTAACTGAAATATTTCAGGTCTTTTATTGTCTTAATACGGATGATTTTGGCATACAGCTCATGAAAACCCAAAATTCCTATCTCACAAAATTAAAATATTTCATCCGACCAATAAAAGAAAAGTGTTTTCAATACAAAAAACGTCAACCTTCAAATAATCATGTACAGTTATGCACTCAATACTTGGTCGGGAATCCTTTTGCAGAAATGACTGCTTCAATGCGGCGTGGCATGGAGACAATCAGCCTGTGGCACTGCTGAGGTCTTATGGAGGCCCAGGATGCTTCGATAGCAGCCTTTAGCTCATCCAGAGTGTTGGGTCTTGAGTATCTCAACGTTCTCTTCACAATATCCCACAGATTCTCTATGGGGTTCAGGTCAGGAGAGTTGGCAGGCCAATTGAGCACAGTGATACCATGGTCAGTAAACCATTTACCAGTGGCTTTGACACTGTGAGCAGGTGCCAGGTCGTGCTGAAAAATGAAATCTTCATCTCCTTAAAGCTTTTCAGCAGATGGAAGCATGAAGTGCTCCAAACTCTCCTGATAGCTAGCTGCATTGACCCTGCCCTTGATAAAACACAGTGGACCAACACCAGCAGCTGACACGGCACCCCAGACCATCACTGACTGTGGGTACTCGACACTGGACTTCTGGCATTTTGGCATTTCCTTCTCCCCAGTCTTCCTCCAGACTCTGGCATCTTGATTTCCGAATGACATGCAGAATTTGCTTTCATCTGAAAAAAGTACGTTGTACCACTGAGCAACAGTCCAGTGCTGCTTCTCTGTAGCCCAGGTCAGGCGCTTCTGCCGCTGTTTCTGGTTCAAAAGTGGCTTGACCTGGGGAATGCGGCACCTGTAGCCCATTTCCTGCACACGCCTGTGCACGGTGGCTCTGGATGTTTCTACTCCAGACTCAGTCCACTGCTTCCGCAGGTCCTCCAAGGTCTGGAATCGGCCCTTCTCCACAATCTTCCTCAGGGTCTGGTCACCTCTTCTCGTTGTGCAGCGTTTTCTGCCACACTTTTTCCTTCCCACAGACTTCCCACTGAGGTGCCTTGATACAGCACTCTGGGAACAGCCTATTCATTCAGAAATCTCTTTCTGTGTCTTACCCTCTTGCTTGAGGGTGTCAATAGTGGCCTTCTGGACAGCAGTCAGGTCGGTGGTCTTACCCATGATTGGGGTTTTGAGTGATGAACCAGGCTGGGAGTTTTAAAGGCCTCAGGAATCTTTTGCAGGTGTTCAGAGTTAACTCGTTGATTCAGATGATTAGGTTCATAGCTCGTTTAGAGACCCTTTTAATGATATGCTAATTTTGTGAGATAGGAATTTTGGGTTTTCATGAGCTGTATGCCACAATCATCCGTATTAAGACAATAAAAGACCTGAAATATTTCAGTTAGTGTGCAATGAATCTAAAATATATGAATGTTAAATTTTCATCATGATATTATGGAAAATAATGAACTTTATCACAATATGCTAATATTTTGAGAAGGACCTGTATATATATACACTCACTCACCACTTTATTAGGTACACCTTGCCAGTACCAGGTTGGACCCCCTTTTGCCTTCAGAACTGCTTTAATTTTTCATGGCATAGATTCAACAAGGTACTGGAAACGTGGCTCAGGGAGTTTAGTCCATATTGACATGATAGCATCACACATATGCTGCAGATTTGTTGGCTGCACATCCATGATGTGAATCTCCCGTTCCACAACATCACAAAGCTGCTCTATTGGATTGGGATCTGGTGAGTGTGGAGGCCATTTGAGTCCAGTGAACTCATTGTCATATTCAAGAAACCAGTCTGAGATGATTCGTGCTTTATGACATGGTGCGTTATCCTGCTGGAATTAACCATCAGAAGATGGGTACACTGTGGTCATAAAGGGCTGGACATGGTCAGCAACAATACCCAGGTAGGCTGTGGTGTTGACACGATGCTCAATTGGTACTAAGGGGCCCAAAGTGTGCCAAGAAAATATCCCCCACACCATTACACCACCACCACCAGCCTGAACCATTGATAAAAGGCAGGATGGATCAATGCTTTCATGTTGTTGACGTCAAATTCTGACCCTACCATCCGAATGTTGCAGCAGAAATTGAGGCTCATCAGACCAGGCAACGTTTTTCCAATCTTCTATTCAATTTTGGTGAGCCTGTGCGAATTGTAGCCTCAGTTTGCTGTTCTTAGCTGACAGGAGTGGCACCTGGTGTGGTCTTCTGCTGCTGTAGCCCATCCGCCTCAAGGTTCGACGTGTTGTACGTTCAGAGATGCTCTTTGCATGCCTTGGTTGTAACAAGTGGTTATTTGAGTTACTGTTGTCTTTCTATCAGCTCGAACCAGTCTGGCCATTCTCCTCTGATCTCTGGCATCAACAAGGTATTTGCGCCCACAGAACTGAGGCTCACTGGGTATTTTCTCTTTTTCGGACCATTCTCTGTAAACCCTAGAGATGGTAGTGTGTGAAAATCCCAGTAGATCAGCAGTTTTTGAAACACTCAGACCAGCCCGTCTGGCACCAACAACCATGCCAAGTTCAAAGTCACTTAAATCACCTTCCTTCCCCATTCTGATGCTCAGTTTGAACTACCGCAGATCGTCAGTAGGCAGTGAATGTGTGTGTGTGTGTGTGTTTATTTCCACCCTCTGCTCTAGAGCATTTCCTGGCAGGTGCTACTGATCAGGGCCTAATCACTGGCCTTCTTAAGGAGCTGAGACCAGGAGGGAGACATCAGCCCGTTGCAACATTTTTGTGGTATTGACCGTGATGTGCAGTGCTTGTGCATACATTTTGCTGAACCTAATCAGAATTTTCTCTTGTCTTTTTCCCCAGACCTTGCCTGATGGGTTCTTAAGGCTCCTAGTCCTGTGATCTGTTTTCTGAGCGAGCTTCAATGTTTTGTTCCTCATCTCCCACCGTGAGTCTCCCTACCTTCTCAGCTTCCGGCCCTAGCTTGGGGGAGGTTTTTTGGAGAACCTTACTTCTGTTGTCACCTGCCTGTCCACCCACCTACGTGGGAACGCTTAAACTGAGTTATCACTTGAGAGCTAAAGGAAAGAAAGGAAACTGCCGCCTCCAACACTCATTCTGCCAACCTCCATCTCAGAGGAAAGACTTACCTCCCCAGCTAAACCACTACTGTTCTGGCTGTAAGTCCCTGAACAAACCCTTCTAAAAGAAAACACCTTGAAATGATCCTGGGATATCCATAACCGTGTCACATTCCCTTCCAGAGAAGAACCAGGCTCCTGCTGTCATTGCCTGGGTCCCTGTCTCGCCTTGTTCCTTTTTCTTCACAAAATAAATCTGTTAAAACGCTGTCCTGAAGCTGTGGTTGTGTTCTCCTCAGAGTTTAAAGAAACGCTACATTATGACAATGTGTATGTATGTACATATTAAGCAGAGCAGTATAGCTTTAGCCGTACTGCTCCACTTGTGATAATATGTTGGCATTCTTCTTGGCACTCTCAGACAACAATTTTGAGTGCTACTCTGTCGGACTGGACACGTTTAAAGAGAAAAAAAAGATGATTTGTACTGTGTTGCACTCATACTTGTCAAAACTCATGCTATAGCTTTGTAATAGGTAAAATAAAAATAATAAAAAAACTAGCTTATGTTAATACCTGAGCCTTGTTTAAGGGTCTCACAAACAGAACTCTACACTTTCAAATGCTGGACCAATTACTGAAAGTAATTCTACTGTATTTTTGCATGTGTAAACAGTCTAGTAAAAGTGGACCATTTTCCTGTCATATTTTCAATAATTCTGGCCTTATTATAGAAAATTTAACTCCTCAGGTTCCAAAGTGAAAGGGTAATTTTCAAAACTTACATTTATTCAAATCTCAATAAATGCACAAAACATGTTGGTAAGACATTACAAATAAAATAATATCCCTATTAATGCGAAAAATTAGTTGCATCAGACATTACCTATTAATGTCTGATACAGGTTAATTTGTTGGGACAAAAAGCTATATGCTGTTGCTGTGAGGAAACAAGCCCAGAGTAACATCTAATTAATTTAAGCTTGATTAATCAGATGAATTTTTTATACCAAAGTTATGGATGTGTTACTCCAATGATAAAAGCTCTACACTCTAAATAGAATGTTGATGAGCACAGTTTGTGTATGATCTATAAGACAAGTTAGCAGGCTTGGAAAGTAAACACAAATTAAGGCAAAGCAACCTTTTTGTGTAAATGAAGAGTATAAATAAAACCCTGTCTGTGAAGCATGATGGTGAGAGTATAATAATTTGAGCCTATATTGTTTCTTATCAGCTTTTGAGGGTTGGCTTGATCTTAAAACTTGAACCGTGAAATTAAGAAAATCATAAAGGAAAATGTCAGCCTGACGTTGTGGGCTTTGCAAATTACACAATGTTTTTGTGTAATTTGGTGTTGGGAGGCAAATTAAAAGAATATTTCAAGCCTGGATTTCACATGAACATTGGCACTTCTGTTTTATTTTCATCCATATCATCCATCCATTTTTTCTTTGCTCTCTCTATAGCATTTTAGGAAGGTTTGATTTTTGATGCTTTCTTTAGCATTTTTATTAGATATGGAGACCTGTTGTATTATTTATCCTTTTCATCTTGCTTTTACAACTATTTTAAATTTCATCGTAAATAAAATGCTGTTTTATGTTATATCTTTAAATATTTACCTTATGCTTAAAGTACAGTCAGTCAGTTATTTTCTACCGCTTATTCCATAGTGGGTCGCGGGGAAGCTGGTGCCTATCTCCAGGAGTCTATGGGTGAGCGCTGCTTAAAGTACATTCTTAGTATTTTAGAATTTCAAAGTTTTTATATATTGCTGATATCAGTGGCTCTTCATTTTACAATTGCGAGAGCACTTTTTTACCTAAACCTTTTATATGAGATTTTCTTTTAGCTATATATTATTTTATTTTATATACATTGTATAGTATTTTCTGGTGTAATTGATGATTGCAAAATTGCTTGCCTTTTCCTGTTTTTAACCTTACTGTAAACACTTAATGTCATATTTGACTCAATAATTCACTATAAATAAAATCTGATGGAAAACAGACTATGACACTGTCAAAGTAAAGGGTACATCCATTAAAAATCTGAGGAAAAATGGCCATAAAACCAGTAAAGCCTGCAATAACGGGATTTTGAAGATTTGTTCTTCAAAAAATTAGGGATTATTATTCCTTTGAGTCAAGATGCTGGAGGACACAATCAGCAATTACCAAAGATCTGTGTTGATTCACTGACAGCGTTACTCCTGACTTGGCAAGCACATATGCAGTCACCAAGGGGTAACAGCAATGAGCAGCTCAGTTAATTAAAAAGGGAAAACAAAAGTGACATTTAATTATTGTAAGAGTTTAGAAGATTATCATACTTAATGAACTAAACCTTCATGTGGTCAACCTAAGGCAGTGGTGTTCAAACGTTTTAGCTTCCAGGCTAAAAATTGCCAAGTTTAAAATAATTACAACAATTTGTTAATTACCAACAAATGTGAAATTTATTTTCATGAAAATGTGATATTTGTTTTCATGAAAAACAACACCCAAATAATTCAATTGCAATTTTATAAACTTTAATAGCCCAGCAAATAAACATAACATGCAACATTTTTAATAATTAAATAATTAAAAGAACAAAGTAGATTGATTTCTGTAGAAATGCTTGTCTCTATCTGATTGTAAATCCAAAACAGAAAAAAGGGTCTCACATGAATGCCTTACTAATAGAAAAGATTAAAATGTCCCCTGATCTCAACAATCACTGAATACCTGTCCCTCTTTCTTCAAAAACACAGTTTAGGAAGTTTAATAAATGTTAAGGCCAAGTCTGCTTTTGAGTAAAAGTCACTAGATGTTTGTGATCCTATTTCATGTGTAATTAAATGTAATATTAAGCTTAATGATATTTCTTGCATTTTACATAAGGGTCAGGGTTAGGCTATAGCAATGAATAGAAGTCAATGCGAGGTCCCTGTAAAGATGGTCACCACAGTGTGTAGGCATGTGTGTGTGTCTACCTGTAGACTGAGAAGTGTAGCACCAGTCCTCATGGCTTCACTGATCTCAAGGTTGTATTGTTGGCGAGGAAAACGAGGAGGGCTCTGGTTGTTTGGGGGCAAAACTTCAATATAGACTGTTGTAATAGAAGACCTGGATAGAGTTAGAGAAGGTGAAAGACAAAAGATGATGAGGTACAGCACATAGAACAGACATGGAGAGCACTTACCCACATTGAGGGAGTGCCAGCAACAGAGAGTCTGCTAAATTAGAAACAGCAGTAGAGGAATAGTAGAGGAGGAAAGGAGGAAAAGAAATAGAAAAAAAAGAGATGTAATGAAGCATGCAAAGATAGTGAAGGCAGGCAGAGGGGAGACTGAATGGCCCGTGATTTGGATAAGAAGGGCTGCATACTTTCTGTTCTAGCTGTTAGCATGTTTAATCATAAAAACGTAATGTCAACAACACCATAAGTGACAAAGAGTTTGAATAGAACTGTTGCTGCTGGGCTTTACAAAAATCTGTTTCTGTGGATCTTAACATATCTATTGTGCAATCTGACAAACTTATTCTGATGTTTCACTGACTCAGTTTTCCAACGGGTGGTGACCTTTTAGTGAAAGAACATTTTGATGTAATCCTGCTGAGTGAATGTAAATGGGAACAGTTTGCCCTTTGGTGCCTCTTTGTTATTCCAGTTAACACTTTTGGCTTTAGCTACTTAAAACTTTGCAATTTCATATGGAAACTTTACACTACTAATGGTAAATGGACTGAATTTTATATAGCGCCTTTCCAGTCATACAGACCGCTCAAAGCACTTTACACTAGAGCCACATTCACCCAGTTGCACTCACTAATGCTCTCACATTCATACACCGATACACAGATTGGTAGGCAACTTGAGGTTAAGTGCCCTGCCCAGGGGCACATTGACAAATAGCAGGAGGAAGCTGGAATCGAACCCACAACCTTCTGATTGCAAGACGACTACTCTTCCTACTGAGCCACAGTCGCCTCAACTTTATTTATTTTTACAAAAATAGATCTGAAATGTACCACCAGGGCAAAGGTTCAGGATGTTGCTGATAGGTGAATAAGAGGCAGGTTCCAGTGACATGGACTTTAGCATGTCCCCAAACTCTCAAACCATGCGACATTCAGCGACAATACATTAGCTCAGACGATGTATTTGAAGCTGTAGGTGGCATCACATGACAACCTCATCCATTTACAGTGGCAACACAGGTCCTGACGGTGAGGCCTCTTCATGTTGATGTGTCTCTGCTTCTTCTCACAGCTGCAGCCTGAGTCTGAGAACAACCCTTGCTAACGATAGACTCCACTCTGTAGGGGTTAAAGCCCACCTGGCACTTCTGGCAGAGCTGCTTGTAGTACACCTTACTGGTGCCAGAGATGCACCAAACATAAGCTCTCTCCCACCGGATGTTGCATTTTTTACAGTGGAAGAAGCCATATCTCTGTTCCAGGAACTGGAAGTTTGAGTTCTTAGAGGATCGGGGAACCGTAGTCTTGAAGCCCTTTTCTATGTCCTCGCCACTTTGATCCGTGTCAGTATCAGACTTGGCTTGCTCAGAGGCTTCAGCTGGCCCCCGTCCAGCGCCGTCGCTGAGACTCTTCAGGTAGACCTTGCGGTCAAACACCGGCGAGTAGATGGACACAGGTCGGAGGAAGCGCAGGTTGCTCACGGGCGGTGTGCCGAAGAGCGCCTTTCCCCCCGCTTTGGTCGCATAGAGGAAAGGGAAAAAGGAAATTATATTGATTTTCTTAAACTGTTTATGCATAGATTTCAAGATTTAAAGAGTCTGGATGTACAGACGACTATTAAATCTAGGCACGTGACGTCGTCCGGTACGGCAGAGCTGGGGTTCCATCCTGGAGCCAGGCCTGGAGTCGGGACTCGTCGGAGAGCGCCTGGTGGCTGGGTTGCTCCTCGCGGGACCCGGCCGGGCCAAGCCCGAATGAGGGACGCGAGGCCATCCCCCAGTGGGCCCACCACCTGCAGGGGGAACCGTGAGGGACCGGTGCAAAGACGATTGGGCAGCAGACGAAAGTGGAGACCTCGGCGGCCTGATCCCCGGATGCTTAGGCTGGCTCTAGGGACGTGGAATGTCACCTCACTGGGGGGGAAGGAGCCTGAGCTTGACTAGAAATAGTCGGGCTCACCTCCATGCACAGCGTGGGCTCTGGAACCCATCTCCTTGAGAGGGTCTGGACTCTCTTCTACTCTGGAGTGGCCCACGGGGAGAGGCGGCAGGCTGGGTGGGTTTGCTTGTTGCCCCGGAGCTCAGCCGTCTCGTGCTGGGGTTTACCCCGGTGGACGAGAGGGTCGCATCCCTGCGCCTTCAGGTTGGGGATAGGTCTCTGACTGTCGTTTCGGCCTATGGGCCGAGCGGTAGTGCAGAGTACGCTGCCTTCTTGGCGTCCCTGTCAGGGGTGCTGGATAGTGCCCCTTCCGGGGACTCCATTATTCCGTTGGGGGACTTCAACGCCCACGTGGGAAATGACAGTGACACCTGGAGAGGCGTGATCGGTGGCAGAGGCAAAAACTTGGGCCTTGGAGGAGTTCGGTGAGGCCATGGAGAAGGACTGCCGGTTGGACTCGAAGCGATTCTGGCAAACCGTCCGCCGCCTCAGGAGGGGAAAGCAGTGCTTCGCCAACACTGTTTACAGTGGGGGTGGGAGGCTGCTGACCTCAACTGGGGACATTATTGGGCGGTGGAAGGAGTACTTCGAGGATCTCCTCAGTCCTGCCATCACTCATTCCCTGGTGGAAACAGAGGCTGGGGACTCGGGGTTGGACTCTTTCATCACCCAGGCTGAAGTCACCAAGGTTGTTAAAAAGCTCCGCGGTGGCAGGGCTTCGGGAGTGGACGGGATCCGCCCTGAGTACCTCAAGTCTCTGGATGTTGTGGGGCTGTCATGGTTGAAACGCCTCTTCAACATTGCGTGGCAGTCAGGGACAGTGTCTCTGGACTGGCAGACTGGGGTGGTGGTCCCCCTTCATAAGAAGGGTGACCCTGGCGTAGGCCTCCCTGGTAAGGCCTACGCCAGGGTATTGGAGAGGAGAGTCCGGCCGATAGTCGAATCTCGGCTTCAGGAGGAGCAGTGTGGTTTCGTCCCGGCTGTGGAACACTGGACCAGCTCTATACCCTCTACAGGGTACTCGAGGGTTCATGAGAGTTTGCCCAACCGGTCTACGTGTGTTTTGTGGACCTGGAAAAAGCATTCAACTGTGTCCCTCATGATGCCCTGTGAGGGGTGCTCCAGGAGTATGGAGTTGGGGACCCTTTATTAGGGGCCATCCGGTCTCTGTACAAGCGGAGCAGGAGTTTTGTTCGCATTGCCGGCACTAAGTCGGACCTGTTCCCGGTGGATGTTGGACTCCAGCAGGTCTGCCCTTTGTCACCGGTCCAGTTCAAAACTTTTATGGACAGGATTTCTAGACGCAGCCAAGGGCCGGAGGGGGTCTGGTTTGGGGACCAGATGATTTCGTCTCTTCTTTTTGCAGATGACGTGGTCCTGCTGGCCCCCTCTAGCCAAGGCCTACAGCATGCGCTGGGGCGGTTCGCAGCCGAGTGTGAAGCGGCTGGGATGAGGATCAGCTCCTCCAAGTCCGAGGCCATGGTTCTCGACCGGAAAAGGTGGCTTGTCCTCTTTAGGTTGGAGGGGAGTTCCTGCCTCTAGTGGAGGAGTTTAAGTATCTTGGGGTCTTGTTCACGAGTGAGGGAAGAATGGAGCGGGAGATCCACAGATGGATCGGTGCGGCTGCCGCAGTAATGGGGTCGCTGTGCAGGTCCGTTGTGGTGAAGAGAGAACTGAGCCAAAAAGCGAAGCTCTCGATTTACCGGTCGGTCTATGTTCCTACCCTCACCTATGGCCATGAACTTTGGGTCATGACCAAAAGAACGAGATCCTTGATACAAGCAGCTGAAATGAGCTCCCTCCGTAGGGTGGCCGGGCACTCCCTTAGAGATAGGTGAGGAGCTCGGCCATCCGGGGGGGGGCTCGGAGTAGAGCCACTGCTCCTCCACATCGAGAGGAGCCAGTTGAGGTGGCTCGGGCATGCAGGACGCCTTCCTTGGGAGGTGTTCCAGGCACGTCCCACCGGGAGGAGGCCCCGGGGACGGCCTAGGACACGCTGGAGGGACTATGTCTCTCGGCTGGCCTGGGAACGCCTTGGGCTCCCCAAGGAGCTGGAGGAGGTGTCTGGGGAGAGGGAAGTCTGGGTGTCTCTAGTGAGTCTGCTGCCCCCGCGACCCAGTCCCGGATAAGCGGAGGACGATGAGTACGAGTACGAGTATGTTTATGCATAGACTTCAAGATTTAAAGAGTGTGGAAGTATGGGTCAAAATCATACTTAAGAAGTGCATGAGATAAATTTTTCCACACAGAATACATCTTTAAGTTGTCATTATGAAAAACCTTTTCAATTAAGTTTATTAAAGTTCAGAAAGAGAATTCAATACCTATTGTCTTGTTCATTGTACGTTATTACATACAATGTAAGGACTTATTTGTGTTGAATTGTCTGTTTGGATTTCTTGCATTGTTTTCTGACATCTCAGCTGAATTTCATGTCATCCACCCCATTGGAAATCTATTTACTAAGAGAGAGACTTTAACATGATTAATTATTATTTTTTCTATGTAATGTTAATGACTATGTTTCAATTTACCCGCCAGCCTAAATAGGACGTGGGGAATGTGAAGTATTCAATAAGTTTTAATACTGCTAGATTTGGCATAGTAGTTTACAAAACAGAATTTAAAAAGGTGCAAATCAAAATGTGTCTAAGTGTCATTTTATTTGCAAAAGCAAATTAGTGGAATGCGAAAAATGAAATGATATTGATTTTCTTAACTACATATTATTTACTTTCTCTCTGATAAACAACTCTGGATGTTCAATATTCTCTTTTCTCAAACACTTTCATTCAGCACTTTTTCCCAAACAGAATGAAACTGAAATTGTGCTTCAGTTTCTCTTTTTGTAAAACTCTTTTATCTTAACAACAATGTCACACAATTCTAGGCTACACCCTAACTCAGGCTCTCCTGCTACCCCAGAGCTACAAATAATTTAATCTTTTTTTGATATTTATTTGGTAAGCTACATTTTTGAGAATCCATGTAAAATTTACGTATTGCAAACCATACTTGACCTAAATACAAGGAAATACAATTTTTTGTCATTTTTGTTTTAAACTCTTGTGCATCCTCAATGATCTTGCAATGGTAGTGAAACAGTCTGCTTTAGCTAAGTCCTATTAAATAACTTTACCTGAGGAGGCATCATTTAAAAGCATTACTTGACAAGTGATCCCCTTAGTGGTTTACACATTACTTTATTTGTGGAGTAATTAGCTTTCATTTCTTTGCATGTGTGGATTATTTGGGCAGTTGTCAACATCAGGAGTGAATTTTATTTCAATGGCCATATTAGAAATGCTTACACTGTGAAAAATGTTGATATGTTCATGGCTATTTTTCCTGTTGTAAACTCGAAACATTTCCTGAATTATTTTGAACTTAGAGTGGATACTGAACTGAGAATCATGGCAACTTCTGAGTCAAGCCTAGCAACACCCTTGTGTTAAGCTCTATCCAAATAACATTTAGCTTTGTATAGCTGAACAATTACATTTTAACCCAATTCAGGCAGATTTAAAACATGCCAATAAATTTATTAATCTAAAATAGAAAGCATCTGATAACACACCTTTAAGGCTCTAGAGTTGGGGCGCAGCGCTGGTAGTGTAGGGGGTTAAGAGTGCGACCCGAACACTTTAGTCCTCAACGAGGCTATCCCAGGTTTGAGTCCCGGCCCCGGTGACATTTGCTGCATGTCTTCCCCTCTCTCCCTGCTCCCATTTCTTAGCTACTGTAAAAAAATAAAGGCTGCACAAACAAAATCCTTTAAAAAAAAAAAAAAAAAAAAAGGCTCTAGAGTTGTGCATTGTTCAACACTTACGTTTGGTCATCTTTCCATTTCTGTTTGCTGGTGTTTATTTAAATACATATCAAGGTTCTATTACTTCAAAGACTTAATAACTGTTTTGGAACTTCATTAGTGTTCCTTTTTAAACTTTTCTTGTTTTGTTTTTGCTGTTGCAAGACTGTACAATAATGTAGGACAGTGTTGCAACATAATAATTTTTTTTGTCATCTCACTTTATATCCAACAACTTCATCTGTCCTGCCTTTTACTCCCATTTACGATAAAAGTTAATAAAACCATTGAGCATTTTTTTTCTAGCAATGTGAGGGAGCATCTTTATCAGACACAAAATCTCATATAGTTCTGGAAAACTGAGATTCAAACTTAAGGAAAGGCAGTGACACGCATTTTTTTCATGCCTAACAAGAAGAGGACACAGCTCATTTTGGATCTTGACCCATTGTTTCAATACAATTACTAAAAAAGAGAGATATTGATTTGGCATTCTGGTTATGTTTTCAGCTTGTAACCTGCCCGCTTCAACTTCAATAAAGTGGATGGTCAAAAATAATTCGATTCCCTTAAACACTAGCCTGGTATCAGTAAATACAGATGCTAAATTCATTTATTTAGGTTACTTTTTCTTGAAAATGAGCCGTCAATGCACATAAATGTCAATGACAAATGCTTGGGTAGTACTATTGACTCCGCCATCAAATGAATGCTCAAAAAAAATAGAAAATCATAATGCAAGCACATAAGTAAAATATCTTTTTATTACTGACAGCTGCAAAATATACACTATTTACAAGAACCAAAATGGAACAACATCCTACAACGGAGAGCAAATAAGTACGTACACTATTTTGTTTGTTATATGCGACCAACACTTGGCTGTTGTGGTCATTGTAATCCGGTAATCACTTCTCAACTTTTTCAGCTTCTCCTGGCATTGTTTTGATGGTTGCAGGCTGTGAGTGGAAATCAGCTCGAACACCTCTTTGAATACTTTTTCATTTCAGGCTGCTGCGTCTAGCTCCCTTTGTATCTTCTCTTTTCTTTTTTTCCTAATACCATGATACTGTGAAACCATGGTATTTTTAAGGATATCATATCATAGAAAATCCGTCCTATGCCTACCTGTAACTAGTCTAAATACAGGCTTAATACTCAACAAAGCAGAAAAACTAATAAAGTGGTAGAGGCCTCAGAAATACACATTAGAAAAATTATACTCTGGGTGTTATAGGGGTAATTTGAAGTCAGGAACGGTAGTGGTAAAAATATTCCACTATGGAACGGGACACGCCTTCAGGAAGCCAATAAACCACCAGCACATTGACATTTCTCATATATACCAAAGAAAATTTTAATGATTGCACTTCTTAGCATGAATGCACAAAACAAAAGGCGTGAATCATCATTTAGGACCCTAAATGTGTGACAAATTCAAACTAGACACTTTTAATCAGCAATCTGTGGGCTCTTCAATGTAGTTTATATGGCAAATAACATACAAAAAGCTTCAATTAGATGTTTCTTTAAACTGCTTTACTGAAAAAAACAACTCTTGATTAAGTTTTTCCCAGTGTTTTTAACTGATTACTGCTTTTGTTCTCTGCTTTTTTAGCTCATGAACTCAGCTTCTTTGTCCCATCTCAAGGACAGTGTGGTGTTAATTTACCCTTTTGTTCAACTGTTCCCAAAGAAAACAAAAGCTAAAACGAAATTCAAGTGCATCAGAAAACAACATTCTGCTGACAGTTTTATGAATTGAAGTGAACTCACCTTTGTAAATTTCAAAAGGTTATTTAAGTTAATGCAAACTTCATGTATGATTTGTTGGACCACTTGTTTGCTGAATATTGGACCATTTGCACGTTGTTGGACGCCACTATGCCTTTCCAACGTCACCGGCCATTTTGTACCGCAGGATAGTCTGTCCTACAAAACCCAGCGGCCCCTGCGGCTGATAAGAGAGGGGCGTTGCAGCCCTGAGGCCACCGTCAACTATATAACAGGGGATGAGACGACCCACCATTTGCTTTTCAGCTGGAGACCGGACCAGCAACTGAAGTGCATAACTTCTGGAGAAGAGTCCCAAGTGGATTTCATTTATTCTCCTTCGTTGGCCAACGGAAAATTCATGAGAGATGTTTCTGGAATAAGAAGGCCAGAAATTTCACTTTGCTGATCGCAGACGTGAGTTAACATGTAACCAAAAAACCACGGAGTTTTAAGGAGACACAACTTTCCCTTCTTGTTTTTGTACCAGTCGACTAGTGACGGTCCGTCATTATTTTTCTACCTTCCTGCCAAGGAGGCCACCAAGGAAGAAAACGGACTGTTTTGCTGAGTTACCCACGGACGCGTGGATCTCTTCAAACCCCCCCTTTTTTTTTTCTCTCACTCGCCACCCCAGAAGGAAGACATCAACAAGTAAAATCCACCCTTTTATTTTTATTTCTTTCCAAGAAATAGTCTGGCCAGGGTAGAGGAGGTTTTAGTGCGATTAGATTTGCCATTTAATTTAATGTGTTCTGAATTATATGTGCATGCAACCTTTTATTGAAACTTTGATGTACTGTGTTGGATGTCTGGAAGCCGCTGTGCTACCCACCTTTGTGTGTGTTTTGCGTGGTTGTTTAACACCTGAGAGCACTGAACTGTTATAATAACCTCATGGGGAAATTCACCATTTTTTGTCTTCAACTTTACTGCTTACTAGCGTGCCGCCAAAAGTTTTATAACTCTTTGTGTGCTCACCCCCCGCCCAGAGTTGGGGGATGTTTTATGACTGAGTATAACTGAGTTACAGTTTGAGCTGCGCCCCAACCTCCACTCACCACCACATCCCTTTGTCATATTATCATTTTTGCCATAACTGCTGGTTTGATCCCATACATAACACCCACTGCTGTTTTGCTTTATTTTGTTTAGTTAGATATTTTACCCCCTTTTGTGTAGAACTTTGCATGTTTGAGTAGGTGAAGATTATTAAATCGGAAGAACGGATTGTATCAGGCTGTAATTTAATATGATTCTTGATAAATATTAATTAATCAATAATCATAATTACAACAGATCACATTTTTTTAAATTTTCAATAAGTTAGAATATATGCTCTAATGATATCATATTAAAAGTAAAATGTTTTGAAATACCAACTTTTAAGCAGGTTTATAATATACTCTTCATTAAGCCCAGATTTCAGTATTAAAATGTGTATAATTAGTTCTGTTCGATGTAATATTCTAATTATAAAAGTAGTAGTTTTCAATAATATATGATGAAAAGACGCTGTGGACCACACAATGCCCGGCACATGCTTCACCGAGGATCCCTTTTCTGTGATATTTCCTCTGCAGAACAAAACACTCAGGAAATCAAAATCTATGCCAGTGCAACTGCTGCATTCATTTGTGGTTCAGTGTGGCTTGACTGGGGTTTACTGGATGAACCGTTCGAACCCCTCCATGTTGTTCCTATAGTGGAAAAAGCCTGCAGTATGGAGTTCGTGAAAGCAACTGTTCCTTACTGATTTAGTCCTTGAAGAGACGAAGGAAATGTATTTGAATGCATTTTCTGCATTAGTTGACAGTTTCCCTTTTGGGAAATAAAGAGAACTTGGTAATTTTTTGTTTAAAATAAATGCTATCTGGTGTTTGAGGCACCCTTTCATTGGCCTTCGTTAGTTCACGCTTTTTTAATTCTCACACTTGTAACATTTATTTCCCTCTGTTACACTCCCTTCCAGACTAATTTTTCTTTAGAAAAAGAAATTAAGGTATGTTTTAAAAAAAGGATTCAGCTGAAAATGATGATTAAATGTGGAGACTGACAGGGACATAGTAATAAAAAGGGAGCCATAGACATTGTTGAGGAGGGTCAGACAATGAGTGGGAAAGCTGTAAAGATCTGACATTTCATGCCTCAGCTCCACACAGACACGGGAAAAGAGCAACGAAGCAGAACGATAGAAAGTGCCTACCTTCTTTGAGGAACAGGCCCATTGTCTACAGCTTCCACAGTCAAAGCGTAGCTTCGGCCAACAGTCAGCTCAGCACCTGGTGCCACTGTAATAACCCCAGTACTGTGAAAACAATAATTAATTGTATATGATTATTAACCCTGCCGCATGCTTTCACAATACTTTGTATATTTCTTCACTGAATTGTCCTATAGTGCACCATTCACTGCCTGCTATCTTATTAGCAGTATTTTAGTGTGTGGAAATCAATTACCCTAAGTGGAGTTTTATTAAGCTGACGATAATAAACTTTTGTGTCTCAATTATTAGAATGTAATTTATTTCAAAAAGTTAGGCATGTACATGTATATTAACAGATTCATTACAAACACGTGAATATATTTAATGCATGAAACATACGCCCATATTCTGTACAGTATATGCACTCCTTTTGCATGAATTGCTGCATCAATGGTGCGTGGGATGAAGGTGATCAGCCTGTGGCACTTCAGAACTGTTAAGCAAGCTCAGGTTTGCCTAAAAAGTGGCCTTCACCTAATCAGTACTGTTGGGTCTTGGGTCTCTCATCTGCCTCTTGAGAATACTCCACTGATCATCTGAGGGGTTTAGGTATTTAGTTTGCTGGCAATTATTGGACCTTTTGGCAGTTTTAGCAGTTGCTAGGTCCTGGTGGAGAATGAAATCAGCACCTCCACAAAGCTTGCCAGCGGAAAGAAGCATGAATTGCTCTAAAATCACCCATTAGACGGCTGTGCTGACTTTAGACTCGACTTGACACTGTGGATTATTACCAGCAGACAATACAGCTCTGCAAATCATCCCTGAAATTTACTTTGCTCTGGAAAGATTGGTTAACTAAGTGCCAGGATGTAAATTGCGAAGTGGTAAGGAAGCCTGATTGGCATATCTCATCCTAACTTGGAGTTTATGTACAGCATACCACACATTTGGTAAGGATGTTAAGCTTTGTGTTTAAATATGACTCCCATTGCTTTTGTGGGGATTTTTACCTTCTTCTCTCTTGACTGATGTTTGTAGTCCCTAAAAGCAGAGCAAAGTGGTACAGCTACTAGTGTTTATCTAAACAAGTAATAGCAGCCTTGCTGGTATGATATTAGCCACAGGGTTTTAACGTTGTGGTTTTTATGAACCCTGGAACAGTTTTTTTCCTGAAGATTTTTTGTGTCTGATTTTCATTCTGTAAATATTGTACTGTGTCTGTTTAAATAGTCACATGCTCCTAACTGCAAAACAAATCTATTGACACCTAAGGGTATCAATAAAGTAAACTGAACTGAACAGAACACTCCAGTTCCTTTTCTCCTTCTCCCAGGTAGGACACTTCTGAATTTGTTTCCGATTCAGAATAAAAGACATGTAAAAGACATATGACTGCTGAAGCCCACGTCTTGGATACATCTGTTTGTAGCGGGTCTTGAAGCACAGTCTGTACTTTCAACTTCCTATGAGTCTCCAACAACCTTTTACATGGGCTTTGGTTCACAGTTATCTTAAGCCAGTGGTTAGAATTTTATTATAATTATTATTATTAAACCTTCATTTATACAGGTAGTCTAATTAAGATATGAGTTCTCATTTAAAAGAGAGACCTATTAGAACATATGTAAAACTCATATATACAAAAGTACAACATATAATATTGTTCCAACAGTAAAATATAAAACATCTCTAAAACAGTATTGAATTATCTCTGATCAATTTACCTGCTGTCTATTAGGAATGTTCCCTGATCACCAGCCAAGATGCGATAGGTAACTTGACCATTTTCACTTGCATCAGAATCAACTGCTAACATCTACAAAGACACAAACACAACCACAAATATGTATAGGGTTTACATGAGTCAAATTGTTCACATTTTAAGAGCTGTGCTAAAAGCTTGCACATACCTGTATGACCGTTTCACCAGGCAACATATCAGTGAACAGGTTTACACTATAGGAGATATTGGAAAAAGTTGGAGTATTGTCATTGGCATCCAGCACTGTTATGGTCACAGTGACAGGAGCACTCTGCTGAACACCATCTGATGCTAACAGCTGTGGAGACAAAAACACAGGAGAAAAAGATCAATGCAAAAATTCTAAAAATAAACACAATGTTCCTAGTTGGAGAAGAAACTATGATCTTCAGAATCCTGATGTGTGGAAGGTAGGGGGCTTGTGCACTGAACATGTTCTAGAATTCTCATTTTTCGTGTATTCTCCTCTATGATGTAAGTTCTGTGCTTTTTTGTACAATTTTACTCATTTTGGTTTAATTTTGTTTTCATTCCAAATCTTTAGAAAACATGGACAATGATTGAACCCTACATCTTTAGGGCCAGGGGCCAGTCATTATAGGCTTGCGGCCAGTCATTATAGGCCTGCAAGTGCATGGGACAGCCAGAAGACGGAGGGAGGAGTTTATCTTTCAAAGCCAGATTGGATTTCCATTATTTACACAGCCGTTTGACGAATCTGTATGCCTTCCTGGTTCATTTTAGAAATCAAGGGGGCTGTCATTCAGGGTTTGGTTTGGACTCTCACACATTGGTTGGTTATCAAAATGGTCCAGTCCTGTTTCACAAACTCAGCCTTGATTTAAAAGCAGAAAAAAAATGTATTTCCTGTTGCTTGGCTACAGTAAAAATAGCAATTGTTGCTGAAATGGTAACAGTTTTTGTGTTCTTTCAGTCAGTAATTGATTTATGTAAAGTACACAGTTGAGCCCTGGCATGTTTAGATTTAAAGTTATTTTAATTAAACAAAAATGTTGTTTTCTCTTTGGAAATGGCACAGACATCTCACAAAAGCTAATATGATTGTACAGGGTAAAAAGGTTTTGGAAATATGTCACCTTTCTACTTATATCAGTTAAACAAACAAATGCTTTGTCAAAAATTATTTATGATCTTCTCAATAAATGGAAAAGCCTTTGCTTGCTACAGCAACCAAATGATTCACATAATTGCTGATAATGTTTTGCATGTTTTGTCTTTTAACTTTGATTATTTATTTTATGCAATACTTCAATTGTCTCCTTGTCATCATCCTAATCTCCAGCTCCCTCTACAGTCTCTATAATATTCAGGTCGGTACTCTGCCTGGACTACTAGAAAATATTTATAATTTTTCGGCTAACCATTTCTACACTTAGGTAGTGTGTTTTGAGTCATTGTGATGTTGAAATGTCCAATTCAACCTGGAAAGACTCACAAGAGATGGCAATTAGAGGAGTTTATTAGATGATTTTTGTTTTCTTTTGTTGCTCGGACCACGGTGGAAGACATGGATGTTGATAATGACATGAGCTTGAATAAACATCTTAGGAATTAGAGAAGTCTTCCCCCCAGGATCCTGATACTGGTGGTGGAGTGGAGGCCTGAGGAGATAAGGGAGTTGGAAGGAGCTTGAAGCCTGATGGTGGAGATGGGGTGGAGGAGGGTTGAAGCTCAGCTGATGAGCAGGAGATTCTGTGTATGAATGTCTATTAAAGCAAAGCCTGGAGGGATGATTGGCTGAAGAGGAATGTGGATCAGGAGCTCATTGGTTGGAGCAGAGAACGTGGTGGAGTAATTAGACGGAGCCCGAAGTGGAGGTGACTCTTCCAAGTTGAATTTTTGTCAAAACTCCATTAGTGCCCAATACCAAGTTCCTCTGCTGAGTGCCTAATTTTGCTGTTAAAAATGTTGATGTACTCACTTCTTTTTTATGATGCCAATTGCTATGATTAAGTTGCCTGAAACATTGGCAGAAAACCAAACCTCAAAGCATTAGGTTCCCACCACCATACTTGACTGTAAGGTTGTCTTCCAGGGATTGATTGCTACTCCTTTTCTACAGTAAGTGAAGGCTGCATCATTTTGGCCAGACAATTCAGTTTTGTTTCATTTGACCAGAAGTCATCTTCTTTGCCCAGATGAGATTTTTCCAAGATTGAGGATGCTTTATACTGCCAATACATTTACATGCTCCACCTACACATAGTCTACAAAAAACATGGCATCATTCTGGGGTTTCTTGAGTTATGGCTGCTTGTTCTTGACACGTCATTGAGGCAGAACGTATTTTTATGCAGTGTTGGATAAATATTGTTTGATTGGTCAGATAGTTGGACACTATGAGAGTTTACTACATTAACAAATGATGCTGCTTAGGACTTCCCAGGACTTCTTTGCACTTGAGTTCTATACACAAGAACACAAGACCGTTGTTCTTGTTTTTAACACCACCTCAAGTGAAAAACATTTATTTTCTATTCTACCTGAATATATGTACATGCCTTTACCAAGAAAGGGGCTCCCTCCATTGTCTGCTTCCAGGGAATATATGAAGACCCAGGTAAAGTAATGGTTTAAATTCAACACGTTACTCAACTTAAAATATTACTTCGAATCTAAATCTTCCATAGTTTTAATACATTTTGGTTTAACTTTAATTTCTCATCAAGAGCAGGAACAAGAAGCTATGGTACATAGTCAACTGTTTGGGCTATTGTTTATACAGATGCTCAACTAGCTGCAAATACAAAATGGCACTTAATTTATTTACAAAGTCATTTAAATTTTGCTCATGTTTGTTCACACTTTTCAACTGAAAATTGAATAGTCGATGAGCCAAACAATGCTCAGTTTATATATTGAGTCATTAAAGTATGTCTTATGTTTGTTATTGTTTTGAGCAGAAAATTAACTAGTGTGCTAATGCTAACAGCATTGTGATTAGTTATTAGGTCATTTAGATATGTCTTGTGTATGTTTTTGATTTTGAACATTATTTTCTGTGTTCTCCTGCCATTACCTTGTCTTAACAACCTGCCTCAACTGACTGAACAAGTTGGATATTTGTATATTTAGCCCTTTTTTATCCGATTCTCCTACACAAAAGTCTATCCACCTTAAAGTTTATTTAATGTTTTCTCTCCCTGCCATACAAAACCATCTATCATTCCAGTTTACTGAATACAAACAAGAACAAATAAATGCGGTGTTGACAACTGCAAACCTTCCTTAATCATTTGTCAAAATTGAAGTCCTGAAAAGTAATTAAAGTGCAATGTTTCAAGGACTGCATATCTGTAAAATAAGCTAGTGGGTAAATGTTTGTAAAGGTAGAATTTATGCTGCACATTTATTATGCTGGTTAAGCTGGTTTATTTTGGAAACCTTCATCCATTGTATTTACTCACTCTGATCCTAATTGCCTAATATATTCCTTTTCCCATATTTAATGAATCATTGTCAGCAAATATCAAGAACATAATCTTCTTTACTGACACCAATCTTCTTCACCTGTTTATCTGCCAAGAAAGTGATTGACTCCTTTCTTATGAAAATTGCTTTCTCTGTCTCATGGTACTCTCTTTCTTTCTGTCAGAGTTTAATTTCTTCTCCAACACTTTCATAATGATTACTGTATACCTCTGACTTTTAATCAATATTCCAGCCCATCTGCTTTTTCATCTTTAACATCCAAATTGCTGAATGCACACTCAAGGGCACCTAAAGTCATATATTTGGCTTCAGAACTCCACATTAAAAAAACTCACTGTCTCTGTTGTAAGACTGGAATTGGCAGATTACAGCTAGACAAAGAATAAGCTCTTTATATCTTGTATAATGCCCACATATTAAGATGTTTAGATTAAGACTAAGATGGCAAAGGGCAGTCTCTCTGTGCCTGGCCAATAAAATTACCTTGAATTTGATTCCACTTAAAAGTCACAATGAATCAAAGAAAACAGAAAACAATAGAAGGAGAGGGCAATGAGAAAGAAGGTATTAGGAAACTAATGGAGAGACGTATTCACAATACAGAGTCTAACGCAACATCATTCTACAGAGTAGTGGAAGATTTAACCTTCAGGAATGCTCCTCAGCAAGAAATGGCCACTTTGTTGTTTCAACAACAGGGTAATCATTGTATTCCATGCTTAAAGGGATAGTACGTGTTATTTGAAATGGGGTTATGTTGATAGTTTATGGCCCCTCCATGTTGTTCCTAAAGTGGATAGCTCTCTTAGCTATTTTACTTTGATGAAACATATATTTTGAAATGGTTTAAATGTATTCTCCTTGTATGTTGCAGGCTGCCATGAATATCAAAGTAAATAACTATAGGCCTCTATAATGATATCCTCTGGAGGATATATTTCTTTAGATTTTGGGAGATCAATCAGCACTATTAGGGGAGCAGCACCCATCACATCTCTGGAAGCCAAACAGCAGGAGAACCTGTGTAAGCAACATAAATCTTTGGTTAGCAGCATAACTCCACCAGCCTGTATTCAAAGTCTCCATTGTAACCAACTGGTAGATAACGGAAAGTATTCCTCAACACATTATTCCTTTGGGTTTTGGCTCATCAGCACTACAAATTTTTCAGACTAAAGTTATTTTAAGATGATTAAAATAAGATTTTGTCTTGGTGTGATAGCAATGCACACATTGTAATACCCACACCTCAACTCTAGTTTATGTTCACCTTAGTTTACTTTATCACCACCCCAAACATGTTTGCACACTACCCAAAACATTATTTCTTTATCAAATTACTTTATCTTCTGTAACATCTTATGGAGTTTACAGGAAGTGCACCGATATTAACACTGGAAGGTCAAAATTCTGTTTTATGTTGGAATAACACTTTTTTCTTTGTTTTTCAGTTATTTTGAATGATTTCTCATTCCTGGTGCAGCAAAGGGTGAGGCCAACAGCTCGTGATACAGATATAATCCTGCAAGCTTCATTAGACTGAACCACAAGTTGTGCTACCATCACAGTTGTGTGAGGTTTATTTAATTTTCTTTGTGATCCATTGCTATGTGGCAACCATTTAGTTTCTCTTGTGTTTGGCATATGGTTCAGATAGATCTGTATATACGTTTCCTTCATTTGTCTGTTCATAAGGTTGGTTTCTCACTTATTTTGAGTCATTTAGATAAGCTTATCACCAAGGCCAGCAGTGTCCTAGGATGCCCCCCTGACTCAGTGCAGGTGGTGGGAGACAGAAGGACCTTAGCAAAAATAGCATCAATGTTGGACAATGCCTCCCACCCCATGCATAAAGCTGCTGCACAATAGGAGAGCTCAGGAGAGCTCAGTGACAGACTGCTGCATCATAGGTGCACAAATGAGCGTTTTTGCAGATCTTCTCTCCTACCAGCTGTAAGACTTTATAACCAATCACTTCTCCCAGTCAACTCAATAAGTTGCACAAGTTGGACAAGTGTTCCTTTTCTTATAAATAGTCTGTTGTTTTTTATGCTCAAACATGGACATTTTGTACATTTTCTAAATCAGTTGCATATGGTTTCTTGTTCTGAGTAGGCTGTTTTAATTGTACAGTCCCTTATTCTTATTTTTTGTTTTTTATATATTTTTTTACCTTTGTGTCCATCTGCCTTTCACTTTGCAGCTGGTACACCTGAATTTTCCCAGTGTGGGACAATAAGGGATATTTCTATTCTATTCTATTCTATTCTATTCTATTCTATTCTATATAGTTATGATTTTGAGTCTAATTATGTGCGATTGACCTCTTTTACATTTTTGCATAAATAAAAACATATTTTTTAACTACCACCTTTGCCTTCCTTGTCTTAGTGCCTGGTCACTGACAGCTCTTTCCACCCAAATAAAGCGTTTGCTGGTAAAGTATGCTGCATCTCAACAAACTGAAGAGATTAGTTACTGAAGATAAGACACTGACTAGTCATAACCTCTTAACAGAAACCTACATGAAAAAAGTCTCAACCATGCTTGTTATACAGGTCCTTCTCAAAATATTAGCATATTGTGATAAAGTTAATTATTTTTCATAATGTCATGATGAAAATCTAACATTCATATATTTTAGATTCATTGCACACTAACTGAAATATTTCAGGTCTTTTATTGTCTTAATACGGATGATTTTGGCATACAGCTCATGAAAACCCAATATTCCTATCTCACAAAATTAGCATATTTCATCCGACCAATAAAAGAAAAGTGTTTTTAATACAAAAAAGGTCAACCTTCAAATAATCATGTACAGTTATGCACTCAATACTTGGTCGGGAATCCTTTTGCAGAAATGACTGCTTCAATGCGGCGTGGCATGGAGGCAATCAGCCTGTGGCACTGCTGAGGTCTTATGGAGGCCCAGGATGCTTCGATAGCGGCCTTTAGCTCATCCAGAGTGTTGGGTCTTGAGTCTCTCAACGTTCTCTTCACAATATCCCACAGATTCTCTATGGGGTTCAGGTCAGGAGAGTTGGCAGGCCAATTGAGCACAGTGATACCATGGTCAGTAAACCATTTACTAGTGGTTTTGGCACTGTGAGCAGGTGCCAGGTCATGCTGAAAAATGAAATCTTCATCTCCATAAAGCTTTTCAGCAGATGGAAGCATGAAGTGCTCCAAAATCTCCTGATAGCTAGCTCCATTGACCCTGCCCTTGATAAAACACAGTGGACCAACACCAGCAGCTGACACGGCACCCCAGACCATCACTGACTGTGGGTACTTGACACTGGACTTCTGGTATTTCCTTCTCCCCAGTCTTCCTCCAGACTCTGGCACCTTGATTTCTGAATGACATGCAGAATTTGCTTTCATCCGAAAAAAGTACTTTGGACCACTGAGCAACAGTCCAGTGCTGCTTCTCTGTAGCCCAGGTCAGGCGCTTCTGCCGCTGTTTCTGGTTAAAAAGTGGCTTGACCTGGGGAATGCGGCACCTGTAGCCCATTTCCTGCACACGCCTGTGCACGGTGGCTCTGGATGTTTCTACTCCAGACTCAGTCCACTGCTTCCGCAGGTCCCCCAAGGTCTGGAATCAGCCCTTCTCCACAATCTTCCTCAGGGTCCGGTCACCTCTTCTCGTTGTGCAGCGTTTTCTGCCACACTTTTTCCTTCCCACAGACTTCCCACTGAGGTGCCTTGATACAGCACTCTGGGAACAGCCTATTCGTTCAGAAATTTCTTTCTGTGTCTTACCCTCTTGCTTGAGGGTGTCAATAGTGGCCTTCTGGACAGCAGTCAGGTCGGCAGTCTTACCCATGATTGGGGTTTTGAGTGATGAACCAGGCTGGGAGTTTTAAAGGCCTCAGGAATCTTTTGCAGGTGTTTAGAGTTAACTCGTTGATTCAGATGATTAGGTTCATAACTCGTTTAGAGACCCTTTTAATGATATGCTAATTTTGTGAGATAGGAATTTTGGGTTTTCATGAGCTGTATGCCAAAATCATCCGTATTAAGACAATAAAAGACCTGAAATCTAAAATATATGAATGTTAAATTTTCATCATGACATTATGGAAAATAATTAACTTTATCACAATATGCTAATATTTTGAGAAGGACCTGTATATGTCTTTTGGACTCTACATAATGAATCTCGTGGTATAGCCCTCAAAATGAAAGTATTCTGTTCTTATTTTACTTATTTTATTTGGTTGGACATATATTGCAATTATTTTTTAACAATGGTGGGCAGTTGAAGAATATTTAAATAAAAGTGATGAAACCAATTTGACAGTTTTTGACAGCAGATGTATTTTGCACTCTGCATTTTGATAATGAATTTGTCCAATCTCATTGGGTCTGTACAAGGAATTGTAAAAATCTAGACCTGGTCCTGATTTAGTGTGTATGGCAAGTCAGTCTGGGCCCAGTCCAGATCTTAAGTTTAAAAAAGAATGTTTTTTAATGTTTGAAATACATATTTTGTTTCAGCCATTTAGTGGTTTCTTTCTGGGGTAGTTGTAGAGAAATGACTGTCATCCAGTCACAAAGAGAATGTAGTTGTAATGCAACTTATTCCTTCCTCCTAACATTGTTGTGGTCAGACTATAGCTGCTGAAAAGAGTTAACTTTTGCTGTTGAATTCATTAATGAGTAATACCTAGACTAAATCATATCAGTGTTATGTTATTTTTTAATATAAATACCAAAAAGCAGAAGGGGGTGAATCATTTCTGGATTATGCTTACATAAAAATGTACAATGCAGAGGTAATCCAGTATTTCTCTTTTTTGTCAATGTTTTTATTATCTCCTCATATTCCTCCCTACATGTTAAATTTATTGCTTGTGTTCTGTGTAACCTCCTCCTTCACCATACTCGAATAGTAATGATTTTTTCTGAACCATGCTTCTTTTTGCAACTCTGCCTTTAATGGCTTGTAAAATGCTTATCCTCTTTGTCAACCCACATTCTTATTTTGCTATTGTTCTGCAAATATGCCCTACTAATTTTGCTTCCAGTTTTCACATTCTTTCAGATACAACTGCCTTTTCAACACTGCAAGTTTTGTCTCCCTACTTTCCCCCGATGCACGTAGTTTTTCTGTCAATAATAATGCACACACATGTCTAGCCTGTGTTTTACCGTTAACGTGTAGGAGTCTTGTGTTTCTCTGTCTACAGGCTGCAGCAGGGTGAGATATCTTCTGATCCCAGTAGTTGATACAGAGAAGACATGAGAATAACTGTCCAGAGAAAAGTGCAGATGTGGATCCCGGGTCTGGTAAAGACAAAAAGAGATATTTTACACAATGTGGAAATGACAGGGGCAGATTTAAACTTAGTAGATGCTCAATGGAAGTTTAAATAAAAATCATAATATTGTAAATATTAAGGGTGTAATGTGATCATATGCCACAAAATCTTGTCAATGTGAGATCTGTCTTGTGAAGTGGTATCAAGTTTCACTTTACCTGGTAAAGTAAATGAAAACTAATATTGTGGGCCCTAGAGATGAGGGTAAGTGCTTCAAGCTTAACACTCTGCTGGATCTACGTTGTGTTGATAGAATCAGCTAATTGACACTGCTCATCAGGTTGGTCAACAGCACTAAAGAAGCTTCCATTTCATGTAAATCCTTTATCTAGCAACATTTTTGCTATTTTGTAGATAGAAATATCTATGCTTAAACAGATTGGAAATACTGGCTAACCATTACACACTAATGATGCTAAAAGTCTCTGGGGTCTTTCTTTGAGATTGCATGTTCTGTCTGAGTACAGACCAAAAACATAACTGTTAGGTCAATTGGTTACTCTAAATTATCCTAAGGCCTGATTGTGTGTGTGCCTGGTTGTTTCACTTGTGTGTCTCTCTGTTGCAATGTGATGGGCTGGCAACCTGTTTAGTGTGTAACCCACCCCTTTCCTAATGACTACTGGAAATAGGCACCAGCCCCCCTGTGACCATGCCAAGACAAGTAGGTTTACACGATGGATGGATGGAACCATCTCATAATTTGAGAACTATAAATGCCACAGTATATAGACAAGTTACAGAGTTTGTGATTTGTTTTCTCATTTGCTCTATTTGCAAAAACAAAAAAGAGATGATCTTACATTAAAAAAAAAACATTGCCAATATTTTGTTTTGTTGCCATGAATGCAACATGTATCATCTCATCTCATTGACTGAATATAACATTACTCCCTTGGTAAAAATTTAAGAAATGGATGACAATTTTGTAGAAAGTGCATAAATGCAAATACTTCACGTTACAATGCATGTGGGTCTTCTTGTGGTTGGAATGTGCATTTACTATTGTGATCCAGCACTGATAGGTGTGATATGAAATACATGGAGTCTTGACCAGTCCATCAGTTATTTAAAGCCTGACTTCAAACTAACTTCTCTCTGCTCTCAACCAAAAGTAAGCTGCCACCTTTTGCTTCCTAGTTTAGTTTTGTTCGCCTATTGCAACGCTTCCACTTCTGCACACCATACACCACTCATTTAACTGACCTTTATGGCATGAATAAGAAACTTTGGTTTTACCTTAATTTGGAATAAATTGTTCGGTTCAGATTCTTTAAAGTGATGTTCTGTAAAGTTATTATCAGTAATAGATGCAAGATCACAGTGAGCTTGTTGTAAGAATTAGTACACTTTTGATGGCTGACAGCTGATCAGATGTACAATCATTGTTTTAGCTGACTTTAGCAATTTTAAAAATATATAAAAAAATTAGATCAGAGGAATATAACGCTATGATGGCAAATATTAATTGTCTACAAGGATAGAGGAAACCTTTGGATTTTAGGTCAGATGGTCAGTTGTACAACAATATTGCAGACGGTATGTTTTTAAACTTTCCAGGTCTTACATTTGTTTGAAAATTATCACAGCAGAAATCCCAGGTAAATCAGCTAAATGAGATTGATACAGGGTATGTCTGACTAGCTTGTTGGCTTACACCAGTCTGGGGACAAATTTACTTCTCTAACAAGCTCACTGTGTTTTTCTACTACAAGTAAGGGAACTACTACTGACAATAACTGCACAAAACCTCACTTCAGAATAATCTGAACTCTTTAATGACTTAATTTTTAAGAACCTTTACATGTTGTGTGGTACGTTTTGCTGTGGCCTTTGAGCAAAGTTATAAGAATTTTGGGCTTGTAGAGGATCATGACAGTTCTCATGCAGATCTTGCCATGGATCAGTCTTCAAGAGGAGGTGATGTCTTTGGTAATTTAAGATTTTTGACCAATTTTCTATTTTTAAAAAACCCATAATGTTATAGTTATGCCACTGATGTGTGTGATTGGCAAAGTGAAACTAAATCTGACTTTTTCAAAGCCTTTACGGTGAGCACTTTGATGCACACCATGGTTTATTCGAAATCTACCTATGAAGCAGAAGATGCCACATACCTGTGGAGGGAGCACAGACAAGGTTGGAAGTCAAGCTTTAAATAACTTACCAGGTCCCCAGGTGTTCCATATCATTATAATCAAAGTGTTACAGAACAAAAAAAGTGTTTGATTTTGACAGAAAATTCTAAATGAAAAAAATCTCAATTGATTTCTTCACATGAAAACTTTCCTGACAGTGAATTGTACATGTTTGTCTGTGTCTGTAAATACATGCCACACTCTGTGATGGAGAGGCAATTCTCATCTAGGGCCTGCTCTGGCATTTCCCAAACAGTGATCTCTTTAGTGTGTGTTTATATGTGTGTGTGCGCGACAGAGAGAGAGAGGGAGAGCTCTTCTCATTCCAGATAAGGCTGGCTCAGCAGCGTAGGGGGCCTGATAATCTTGTCGATGTTGCTGTTGTGGATATTGAGCCATAAATAAGCATGAACACACACACGCATACACACATATAAACAGCTGCAAACACACAGGAAAGTGTATTAGCATGCACAGACATAAATAAAAGTGAAAGACGGTGCATTGCTATTTGGACTAATCATCATTGTTAGTGCCTGTTGCAGAAGGAAAGACCAGGGTTTGAATACAAAAATAATGTTTATCAATTGCCTTAAACTAAAAATCCCACCCAAACACATTATCCTCCATAAACCCCCATCCCTGCTGGGGAGAGACCTTTAGAAAGCAATCAACCAAAGATTGTTTTTGTCAAAACGGCTTCTCTACATCTTAAACAAACTCAGCTGTTGGGGATGCATGGGGGATAACAATATTGCAGCGCTGTAAAATCCTAATTATTACTGGGAGGTAATTTAAAGAGCCAAATGGTTTTACTCTCAGACTCACAGGCACTATAGATAGGGCACTTCAAACAATGCAAGCAAAGCAAAAAGCTGGCATTCACTGGAGAGAAATGCAGGAAAGAGGAGGGCACTTAAATATGTCAGTCCTTCTCATTCCTCTGTGGTGTGTGGAAATGCTTTCAACATATTATTATATATAATATGTTTTAGACAACCAAGTTGGCGCCAACGATGGCCGCCTCGGAGCTTCGCTCTCTCTTTGTTTGTGTATTTTGTGTGTTTATATGTTTTTCGAGCCACAATTCTGTGGTCTCATTCAGCTGAGAGGAACTTCTCAACATCAGAGAGTCCTCTCTTGGGATTGTTTCACCATCTTTCATCAATCCGAGGTTCACTGAGCTTCTGGCAATTGGAGCTGTGGCACTCTATGGGATACTGCGCTGAAAGCGCCAGAGGGGGAAACGTGCTGGTGCGCTGGTAAAACTCCACAAAAGAGGACTTCGCACACCACTGCCTTCAATCCATCTGGCAAATGTTTGCTCTCTAAGCAACAAGATGGACGAGCTGCTTCTCCTCACCGGTAAAAACTCGGACCTCCACGGATCAGCGATTCTCTGCTTCACCGAGACATGGCTGAGTGAAAACATCCCGGACTGCGCACTGCTGTTGCTGGACTTCCAGCTGTTCAGAGTGGATCGCAGCGCAGAACTATCGGGAAAGAAGCGAGGAGGCGGAATCTGCTTTAATATACATTTAGGCTGGTGCAGAGACATAAAAGTGCTGGGAAAAATATTTAGTCCGGATCTGGAGTCATTTTCCATAATCTGTAAACCGTTTTATTCGCCGAGGGAGTTTTCCTCGTTTATAATAATCGGCTCATATTTTCCACCGCATGGCTGCACTTCTGCCTCGGAAAAACATCTCGCTGAGCTGATTGCAGATGTGGAGAAAAAATACACGGACTATTTCATCATAATACTGGGACATTTTAACAGAGCAAACCTCTCCAATGAACTCCCCAAATACAGACAGCATATTAACTGTCCCACCAGAGACAAAAACACACTGGACCATTGATGCACAACTTTAAAGGACTCATATTATGCTGTTACCAGGGCTGCTCTGGGTTTTTCGGATCATTCTCTTATCCACCTCATCCCAACCGATAAACAGAGACTAAGAACTTCCAAACCCACGGTTCACACTGTTCAGAAGTGGACTGAGGAATCAAAGCAGATGCTACAGGCCTGCTTTGAATGCACAGACTGGACTGAACTTCAGCCACTGACTTAAACCAACTAACTGATGTTGTGACATCATACATCAGTTTCTGTGAGGACTTGTGTGTGCAGACCAAGACCTTCTGCACCTTTGGGAACAATACTCCACACCTCAGGAATCTGCGCAAGGACAAGGAAGAAGCTCACAGCAGTGGAGATTGGGCGTGGTACAGGCAGGCCAGGAACAAACCAACAAAGGAGAACAAAGCAGCCAACAGAAGCTACAGTGAGAAGCTGAAGAACAGTCTTTCTACTGGTGATACTTCAGCTGCATGGACTGGTCTGAGAAACCTGACTGCCTACAGGAGCACCCCCACCCATCCTGTACAGAATCCTCGCCTGGCGGACTGTCTGAATGGCTTCTACTGCAGACATGACAGGAAGCCGGTCACGCCTCAAATCATTTCCTCCGCATCCCATTCAGGAACAAGTTCTTCCCACAAAGCTACCAACCCCCTACCTTCCGCCTGCACTAAAGATCTCCGAGGAAGATTTAAACAGGCTCTTTCGGCGCATGACAACAAAGAAAGCTGGAGGACCTAATAACGTCTCCCCATCATGTCTGAAAGCCTGCGCACATCAACTCGCTCCAATCTTCACAAGGATCTTCAACAAGTCACTGGAGAAATGTGAGGTCCCCTCCTGCCTCAAACGATCCACCATCATCCCGGTGCCTACGAAACCCACCATCCTAGGATTAAATGACTACAGGCCTGTAGCCCTGACGTCTGTGGTCATGAAATCCTTTGAGCGGCTGGTGTTGAAGCACCTGAAAGACATCACAGGACCCCTGCTGGACCCCCTGAAGTTTGCTTACCGAGCAAACAGGTCGGCAGATGATGCTGTTAACTTAGGTCTACACTTCATCCTGCAACACCTCGACCACCCAGGGACGTACGCCAGGATCCTGTTTGTAGACTTCAGCTCGGCCTTCAACACCATCATACCAGACATCCTCCACCAGAAGCTCACACAGGTCAACGTCCCAGCCTCCACCTGTCAGTGGATCAACAGCTTCCTGACAGACCGACAGCAGCAGGTGAGACTGGGGAGCATCCTCTCCCGAACTGGATCAATAAGCACTAGTGCCCCCCAGGGGTGTGTTCTATCCCCACTCCTCTTCTCCCTGTACACAAATGACTGCACCTCATCGGACTCGTCCATGAAACTCCTTAAGTTTGCAGATGACAACATTGTCATTGGTCTGATCCAGGACGGTGATGAGTCTGCATACAGACAGGAGATGGATCGGCTAGTACACTGGTGTTGTCAGAACTACCTTGAACTCAACCCACTAAAGACTGTGGAAATGGTGGTGGACCTTCAGAGAACACCACCCGCATATACCCCCTCACCATCCTCAACAACACCGTGTCGGCTGTGGACCACTTCAGGTTCCTAGGAACCACCATCTCCGAGGACCTGAGATGGTCTTCACACATAGACACTGTTCGAAAGAAGGCCCAGCAGAGACTATACTTCCTGAGGCAACTCAAGAAGTACAACCTTCCGCAGGAGCTGTTGGTCATCTTCTACACTGCCATCATTCAGTCTGTCCTGTCTTCATCCGTCTCAGTGTGGTTTGGCTCATCCACAAAACAGGACAGATCCAGACTGCAACAAATAATCAGGACTGCAGAGAGAATAATCAGGGCTCACCTTCCCTCCATCCAGGACTTATACAGGTATAGGGTCAGAAAAAGAGCTGCAAAAATCTCTGCAGACCCCACACACCCTGCACATAAACTGTTTAGAGTTTTACCTTCAGGCTGCCGCTACAGAGCACTGTTCACTAAAACCAGCCGCCACAGAGACAGTTTCTTCCCCCAGGCTATTTCTCTGTTCAACATTCAATAGAGTACAAAACAACAGCATACAGATGTTCCAAATGCACATTTTTATTTATATATGTGTATATTTGTATATTGTATATATGTATATTCTGTGATGCAAAACCAAAAACCAGAGAGCAAAGTGTACTGGAGTCAAATTCCTTGTTTGTATGTACAAACTTGGCAATAAAGCTGATTCTGATTCTGATATATGCTTATGTTATTATATACTACTACCCAATGGAGTAATTTAATTGATCCATTAGGTAATAGTGGAGTAGAAACTTAATCAGGTTCCAATATCCTGATTGCAGTAGTGTGCACACCTGTATACGTAAACTGCACCATCTGATTCATTTTCCACATTCAGTCTTTTTGAGCTAAGAATTGATATCAATTAGACTGACTCTGATTAACATAAAAAAAAGCTTAATTTTCCTACTTGGAGTTTCTCAATATTTCACATTTGCATCTTTTAGTTAAAGCCATAGTTTGCAGAGAGGTTACAAAGGATAACAATGATCTCACTGCACAAAAGATTTACTCAGGATAAGTTGTGAATACAAGACAGGCAAGTGTAGAGAAGCTGCGGGAATTTTCAACAAGGACTGGTTGCATTTTGCATGTGAGAACAATTCTAGCTTTTTCATGTTTCTGAACTCCAGGGTGATAAGTCAGAAGTCCTTTTCCCCCAAACAAATATCCAGGTCTGGCTAAAATGTCCCAGAAAATGTGTTGTTGTCTGTTGTCTGAAACTTGAGGTTTTGGACAACATTCCATAATGTATATTTTTGCATAACAAGAAACCTGAACTTTACTAAAAGAACTCTATATCCAAAGTAAAGAATCATGGTGTATGTACTAAGTTTTGTTTTTTCTTCAGAGAGAAACAGGGTTTTTAATCAAGGTGGATGAAGTTATGAACAGTTCCAAGTAGCAGTCGGTCCTGACCAAAAGCTTTCAGATGACTGGTAGAATGCTGAAAATATGTTTAATTTCTCTTGTCCACTGCCCTTCCTAAAGAGGACAAGAGATGTTTTCAGAGTCTGATGGATCTGAAGATCCTTTGCAAGGTACAGTAGGTATTTTTTGCAAAGTCATAATGGAGGATGCTGTAGAATATGTTCCTAGGAAATGAACTAAATGGTGATGCTGTCTCCAAAAGTGTTGCAACAAATTTCTACTTTACATATACACACTTATGTAGCAGGATTATTGCACTCTTTAAATTGTTTGTCTTTGTTCTTAAATACTTGTTTTTCAGTTCAATTGTCCATTATAAATGCCACATTAAAAATACTTTTAAATAATCTATCATAGTCTTTTTTTACTGACTGGCATTTTAACAATGGTGTTTACATGTTTTAGAGCCACGAGATGTAAGGTCATTTTGTCTCTTCTAACTTCCACTTTATACCCATGAACATTGTATGTTTAACCCATGTAGTTATTCCATTACAAAATGGTATTTTTTGCAGTATAATTTTAGCAAGATGAAATGTATAAAATATTAAATATTAGGATCCTTGATCACACTAAAATAATTAAATGATCTTGTGCTAATAGATATTAACTACCGAAGTCACATCCGCGGTTTAAAAAGGGTACACAACTTTATTTCCGGCGGGTATGAAGTGATGGATGATTAGTTTGAAACCTAGTGCCAGATGGCTTCATGTCAAACCTGAAAATACAGGATACAAAATAATCAAAACTACACAGGGGTGAAATGGTGAAAAGGGCCAAATGGCCAGCACCTGTTAAAATGACTATCAAACAGCTATGGCTCCTATGCTGAAATGTGACTTGTCTGTCTATGTTGTCTAATGTTAAAAATGCAACAGATGATTTTTACTTTTTTCCACTGTTTTTCATCTTTTCTATTATTCTAAAAAAGTATGTGTTAGGACACAATGTTGAGCTTGTTTTTGTGGATGTGCCCTCATTTCTGAGAATTGTCACCCACTTTAACCATTATTAAAATGAATCATATGAGCCAGGATAGCTTGATAGGACTTATGAACTGTAATATGATCATATATATATATATATATATGTGTGTGTGTGTGTGTGTGTGTATGTGTATAACAGCAGCTACATGGTTTAGCAAATATTAACATTTTAAGTAGCTGTTTGGTATTAGTGCCAGAGTCTTTGTTAATGTTGTTAGTTGAAAGTAGAATCAACATGCAACTCAAATGATACCTACAGGCATCTGATTGGGTTTCAGCTACAAGAGCATACATAACAAACTGTATGAGTAACTCTTCAGAAAAATTTGCTATACAACCAAGTATAAATTATAAATTATTACTTTTTTTTTTACATTTAATCACATTAAATGGAATTTATTTTATTGGGATTTTATATGATAGACCAACAAAAACTAGTGCTTACCTCCTCTACGTCATTATCCAAAGCTATTATGGTGAGGGGAGCCGACAGGCTTATGTTGGTAGCGACTGTGGTTCCAACTGGTGATGCCTCACTGATGTATCCATGATAACCAGACTCCAAGAAGTAAGGTGCCCGGTTGTTTTCATCCAAAACTTCGATTTGAAGGTTGGCGAATGCTGGCAGGGGGTGACCGTTGTCCTGCTCGGCCTAAATAGAGGGCGGAAAACAAGTGTACTGTTTTGTTGCAAACTTTCTGTTGTCGACCAAAAGACAAATGCAGTTGTAGAAACTCATCATTTTTGCACAATTTTCACATCATAGGGGTAAGAACAAATTGAGTTGGAATGTATGTACCTTCTTTAATAAGACTAGTTATATAAAATTGCAACTTTTTTTAAACTGAGGACATATTAGAGGATCAGCTTGTCTGTTAATAAGTAAAAAATGTCCACTTTCCGCTTTCCGATGGTCAGTGGTTAGAGAGAGTATGTAAAGTAATTGGCTTGGCTTTGTCTTTGTAAGGCTGATAAGAAAGAGAACCTTAAACATCAAAATTAAAAAAGAAACAAACTTTTGTACTTTGAAACAGTTAGTCTCCTTATGACAGATTTTTTTTTCTTTTCTGCCCACATTCGAAATATTTGACTCAATTACTTTAAAACTAAATCCTAAAATCATGTCTTTTGTGAATTCATTGGTCCCCTGATGCAATTTATATCCCCTATGTAGATTGAAGCCAGTCTCGAAAGGCTACAACCATCTACAAACCAGGAAAACAGGAGATCCGTTTAAATTGGTATCCCTGTTTGAACCCTTTTGACAGAGTCAGTCAAAACTGAAATGTTTATACGATGAACACTGGGCACTCCATATGAAATTAGAAAACATTTCAAACTTGCAATGTTGCCTCTTATATTTGGATGGAAATAATTTTCTCAGACAAAATGTTTTCTTCTATCAATCTGACGTTGTTGAGGACAAATGCAGTGCTTTTAATAAGGTACAGTAAGTATCACTGAAGTACACATACAAAGCAAAGTAAATTTAAGGAGTCATACATTTATTTACCTGTGGCTGTGTTCAGAATTAAACACCACATTCAGTCTTATGTTAAATAAGAGTCAGTACAAGCATGCCATAATATGAAGTGGCTCTGATAAAAGTTCACATCTTACATCAAAAACCACAAAGAGTTCTGCACAGAGCTTCCAAAGCAACAGAGAGATCTCATTGTAAAAAGGTGTCAGTCAGGAGAAGAGTACAAAATAATTTCCGAAGCTTAGATATACAATGGTACACAGAAAAAGCGAAGTGAAAGTAATATGACATTATTGAGAACAAAACAAATGTACAGGAACTGGACACGGGGCACCAAGAGGCTTAAAATTAGCAAGTACTGGCTATCTAGTGCACGTGGCAACAATCTCCAAAGCTGTTATGATTTGGGGTTGTTTGGTTTTTGGTTTCTGTTTTTTTCTTATGTTTTCACAGTTAAGGTTTTAACTCGTTCTTTTGTTATTATTCTTCTTAGATTTTGAATCATGCTTCTGTTATTTTCCTGGTCATGCTTTAGTTTTGTCGTCTTGTTCATGTTTTGTCAAGTTTGGTTTTGTTTGTATATTAGAGTCTCTGTTTTTGCTGCAGCCACGTTTTGTTGTGTCTGTCAATTAAGTTTATTCGGTTCACCTGCACCATGTTAATCAGTTTTGTTTTCCACCTTTACCATTCTCCATATATACACACCTGTTCAGTTAGTCGTGGCGGAGACATTTATCATGCTCATGTCTTGTTTTCAGATCATGTCTTGCTTTTTGCTCATGCCTGCCCATTTGTTGTTTTGTTCCTGCCTCCTGCTGTGAGTGAGTTTTTTGTTATTAAATCTTTTGCACTTACCGTCACGCTGCCTGCTCGTCTGCATTCTAGGGTCCTATATCAAGTAAACCGTAACAAAAGCACAATGAGCCAAAGCAAAAACCCATATCCGACCTAAAAGACTCCTATAGTCCCCAGGGTCCTATAATGAAAATAAACAATGCTTCAACAAAGTGTTAGTTTAAGGGTGTGCACAATAATAAGTCTACTTAATTTTTTTTATTTTTTTTTTTATTTTGCTACCTAAAGGGTTTTAGTTTGTATTTCAGTTGAGTTGTACCGGCCCCTGACCATCATAGTATCACCTCCATTTTTGATTGTCAGTATGATGTTCTTTTTCTGAAATACTTTACATCTGCTGCACAGTATGCACATTGTTAAAAAGGTTACCTTTTTGTCTCCTTAGTCCATAAAAATAGGCAAGTTGAGGCAAGAGAGTCCTGCAATGCTCTATTTGTTCTTGTTCATTTGAAACCTCCTAGATGAGCAATTGATGTGCTCCTACAGTAATTTTGGTAGACAGCTATCAAGAAGTGGTAAACGTCTGGGAAGGTTTATCATTGTTCTGTGTTTTCTCGAATTCTCCATCAAAAATAAAAACTGAAGAAATCTATAAAGGGAAAATATGTTGTAAAGCATTATAAGCTGCATTAAAGGTAGAAAACGTTCTGAAATGATTTACCTTGGTCTCATTTTTTACTTTAAAAAATTTCATTTTCACAGGGGTGTATAAACAAAACAATAAACTCTAACGTGAACCCCTGAGCAAACAAAAGTGTAATTTTTAATCCTGTCAATAACACAAATTCATGTAGATGGTTACAACACAATACAATTTTATATCCTTTGAAATGACAAGAACAAAGGTCTCAGTTTTGACAACTACTTTGATAATGTCTTCACTAATGTAAAAAAATTATATATTCCCATGACTAAACATAGTCCAACAAACTACGTTTTATGTCATGCTATCAACTGGCAGCATGCTTTTCTCGGCACTCACTTCTTCTGCTATCAGTGTAACAGTTTCCATAAGCCATTTTGCTAAAACAAAAAAACAAAACAACTTCAGAGCTAGCTACCTGCATGCTGAAAATTGATTCTTTCAGCAGATTTTCTATTATCCAACTAGACTGGGAATGGATGCAATAATTTGCAACAAATTAGTAAGCATCATTTGTTGTTTAACAGGGTCATGCTAAAGTTTCTGCCTGCACAAGATTCCTCTCCTGACATTATAAAGCAGGAGCAATTTCACTCCATTCTGGGCTTAATGCCCACAAGATAACTGTTATTTGTTTAAAGACATTTAAACAAGCTTGGTCAGTTGTTTTTCCTCTACAGCTCCAATAACTGGAACAGCTAGACTACTTTCCACTGCGTACACTTCTGTGCAGAGTCTTGTGGCTTTGGGAAACTCATCTAAACCTCAGGAAGACATAAAACATATATGTAAGCCTTATTACAAAAATCACACACACTGTTTAAAGAGCAGAGGCAAAGACACTATCGAGTTGCCTTAAGCAGATATAGTAATTAGAGGATTCTGTAATGTGTTAAATTTTATCTGTCAATGAAAAAAGCTGTTAATCATTTCCAAGTTTATCCTTTGCCCTCAGTACCTGGTATTGGAAAAGCACTAACCCGCTGGGCTGGCTGGTCTTGCGCTGGGCTGGGTGGTCTGCTCCTTTGTTTGGAGTGGGGCCACATTCTTGGCCGCTTGGGCGCTTCTGGCTGGGTCAGACAACTGGGTCTTTTTGTTGGGGGTCGGTGACTACTTCGGGCGGCAGACTGGGTAACGGGGCGGGGGATCGGGGTCTGAGGGGCTGGGTGGTTCCGGGGGGGGGCTGGGGACGTTGGTCCCGGTTTTCAGTTGGTTCCCGGGGCCTGTTACCTGTCCCTAGTTTTTTGCCTGGCAGATGTGCGTATGCCTCCCTCCTTTGTTGGGACTCGGCAAACGGGGGTGCCTATTGGGGTCAGCCGGGGAGCTGGCTCCCTGGGAGAGCGGTTTGCCCTCCAGTCCTTCCCTCCCCATCCGCGGACACCTCCCTCTGCCAGCTCCATCACAGTACCACTCATGGAGGGCCTTGGGATGCGGGTGCGCCATCGCAGTGCCACAAGGATTTTCCATCTCTGCGGTCCCATGGCAGCCTGTGCCCCAATTTTATTGTACAACTTAGACACTCTCACTTATAACATTTTCATGACATTCACATGTAGGGTCTTGGGGGTGGGCGCACTCAATGGCATCGAGAGGGAGGATATCGTGGTAGCCTAACCTCTGGTGCCTGCGCTCACTTCTAAGAGTATAACTGCATGTAGACATTGACGGTTCAGAGTGGTGGTGGGGGGGGGCAAACCCTCTTCCCCACCGTTTTTTTTCTTTTTAAATGCGTATCAACACGCATCAACACCACATTTGAGCTGGCAGAGGCAGGCTTGGGGTCTTTTCACACCCCTGTTCGCTATTTCCCATCTGTGGTCGGATGCCGGGAGAGGGAGTGGGCCCTCTAGTTGGGTCTGGGCTGGGGGTCAGGTCTTGGGGATTGTCTGGTGCTGGGCTGGCATTTCGGCTCTCTCGGGATTGCTTGGGTTCCCTTGGATCTCGGCCACTGGCTTTGGGCCGTGGTCTGCTGGCTGGGGGCTGCCGAGCTCCGGCAGGGGGGTCTTAGCCGGCATTGATTGGAATGTGGCCCCGCTTTGATGGAGGGCCTGGCCCTGGGGGCCTGCCGCTGGCTGGGGACCTCTTGGTGGATGAGTTTGTCCCGTCATGGTGCGGGGTCAGGTGTCTGGTTGTGGGTGCGGTGCTGCATGGGGTCTGCCCTGTTGCGCCAGTGGGGTGGCATTGCGCGGGGCCCTTGCCTTGCTGTTGCGGCACGCTGTGTGGTGGGGGAGTGGGGTGCGGCAGGGGTTCTTAGAGCGGGGCTAAGTGTGGAGCTTGCGCTGTGTGGGTGTACCTTCATCGGCTTCTCGGCCATGGAGTTCACCTGTGTGGGTGTACCCCCGTGGGGGTGGGGATTCGTGGCGTTTGGGTTGGGGGGATGTGTTCGATATCGGTGTCCTTGTTGGGGGTGGCCCTGTGGGGAGGTTCTTGTTGGGGTTCACTGGGGGTGGGAGACTCATGGGGTTGGGATCGGAGCTCGTTGGGGGGTCGGGACTGCTCCGTCCTAGGGCGGCTCCAGTTGGCGGGTTGCTTTGGGCCATGTGGACCCCTCTTTTGTACATAGCCCCCTCTCCGGAGGTGGATGGGGTTTGTTGGGGACTGGCTTCGGGGTGGGAGCCAGGCCGGGGTCACCCGGGTCTGGGCAGTACTGGCGCTGTCTGGCTGCCTCTGCCCCAGGAGGGAAGGGGACCACCTCCTGGATCTGGGGACTGGTTGCCCCTAGGGCGTACTGGCGCCTGGACCTGGGAGTGTAGAGTATGCATGAGGAGTGTGAGTGAGTGTATGACGTCCATTGTTGTTTATCCTTATGTTGGGTGTGAGTGATTTTATGTGTGTGCATGAGGGTGGGTGATTGTGACTGTGTGTGCCTGTTTTTTTGTTTTTTTGTTTTTTTTTGCGACAGGTTGGGTCTTGGACTGCTCCCTCTCCTGGATCAGCTTCCTCCCCGCCACACCGCCTGCCGGTGGTTGGAGTCTCTGCCCGCTGGTGTACTTGTGGTTCTTGGTGTCCGGGGTCGGGTGCTTTGGTGTGTGCTGGCTCACTCCCGGTGGCTGCTTGCCGGGGCCTGGCCCCCTGGGCTCTGTCGGGCCTCTGCTTGGGGGGTGGTGTGTCCCGGGGTCTTGGGCCTCTGGGTCCATGGCTGGATCTGCTCGGGTGTGGACGGCTGCCGGCGCGGCCTGTGGCCTCGTCGCTGCGGCTCCCTGGGGCGTCGTCGCTGCTGGGTAGTTCCCCTGGGACTCTCCACTGCTCTTCTCTGGGGGGGTTGCGGTAGTCCTGGCGGTGGTTCTCCTGGGGTTCCTGTGCTTTGAGGGGCCTTTAGATGTCTGTGGCTCGGATCTTCTCAGTGTCCGTCCAGGGACCATGGGGCTCGCTATTGCATATTTTTGTGGAGAAACCTTGTATACAAAAGCGCGTCCACACCCATACTCACAGGTGTTAAGCTTCAGGTGTTGACAGATACACATATGTTCTATATTGTGCTGCACCTCTCACTAAGTACATTTTACATTCAGAATTACCGTGTACTATTTTGTTAAAAAAAAAAAAAAAAAACAGCTGCAGGTGTATAAGCAAGCAGGGTGTAATCTTGTATTCTCTTCATCCTTCTTTCTCTCCTCCACTCTTTCCTCCTTTTCTCCCCTTTTTCCCCCATCCCTCTCTTTTTTGAACTTCTTCTTTCCTATTCATTTCGGTCTCCGTGTCCGTAACAATTGAAATATTCCCAAAGAAGTTGATAATAAAGTTTATTTTATAAATATCAAGCTGAGCTTTAAAACATTAGTTGTGATGCTCTGCTTGTGAAAGTAAATCTGTTGGGCAATTTCTTGGCACTCAGACAACAATTCTGAGTGATACTCTGCCGGACAGGACACGGTAAAAAAAAAAAAAAAAAAAGGAAAAGCACTAAGCCATCCTGAGGGTCATTTTTGAGAGTCATATCTATAGAGTATGCATGCCTCAGTTATATCTTCAAAAGAGCATGGAGTTTTCAACAAACTCTGCTTAGTGGTCTGCCATAATAGTTCTAGTTGTGACTTCAGGCATAAAAACTGATGTTTTTGTTTTTTACTCTTTTGAACAGATTATTATGAAACAGCAAATTATTGCCTAGTTATGAAAACTGTAGAGGTCTGAGTGGAACATGATGGTTTAACTGGTACAAATATAGGATGAATACAGTCTCCTAAGACCTGCAGAATCCATTTTTGTGGAAAAAAAAATTCAAGTCACCTTATTGCTCTCAACACAAGTTTTTAGAAAGGTTAGAACCTTGTCATGATATCTTCTATTGAGAGATTCCTCAAAAATCAGTTGGTGACCAGAGGTGGATGCTTTTCCGCTTGATGACAAGTGAAAGGTGAATGGCCAATTGGAAAAGTCAGTCAGTCAGTCATTTTCTACCGCTTATTCCATAGTGGGTCGTGGGGAAGCTGGTGCCTAGAGGCGGGGTACACCCTGGACAGGCCAATTGGAAGAGAAGGATCCTTGAACAAAACGTGGCTGCAGCAAAAACAGAGACTCTAATACAGGTCCTTCTCAAAATATTAGCATATTGTGATAAAGTTAATTATTTTCCATAATGTCATGATGAAAATTTAACATTCATATATTTTAGATTCATTGCACACTAACTGAAATATTTCAGGTAATTTTTTGTCTTAATACGGATGATTTTGGCATACAGCTCATGAAAACCCAAAATTCCTATCTCACAAAATTTGCATATTTCATCCGACCAATAAAAGAAAAGTGTTTTTAATACAAAAAACGTCAACCTTCAAATAATCATGTACAGTTATGCACTCAATACTTGGTCGGGAATCCTTTTGCAGAAATGACTGCTTCAATGCGGCGTGGCATGGAGGCAATCAGCCTGTGGCACTGCTGAGGTCTTATGGAGGCCCAGGATGCTTCGATAGCGGCCTTTAGCTCATCCAGAGTGTTGGGTCTTGAGTCTTTCAACGTTCTCTTCACAATATCCCACAGATTCTCTATGGGGTTCAGGTCAGGAGCCCAGTGATACCATGGTCAGTAAACCATTTACCAGTGGTTTTGGCACTGTGAGCAGGTGCCAGGTCATGCTGAAAAATGAAATCTTCATCTCCATAAAGCTTTTCAGCAGATGGAAGCATGAAGTGCTCCAAAATCTCCTGATAGCTAGCTGCATTGACCCTGCCCTTGATAAAACACAGTGGACCAGCAGCTGACACGGCACCCCAGACCATCACTGACTGTGGGTACTTGACACTGGACTTCTGGCATTTTGGTATTTCCTTCTCCCCAGTCTTCCTACAGACTCTGGCACCTTGATTTCCGAATGACATGCAGAATTTGCTTTCATCTGAAAAAAGTACTTTGGACCACTGAGCAACAGTCCAGTGCTGCTTCTCTGTAGCCCAGGTCAGGCACTTCTGCCGCTGTTTCTGGTTCAAAAGTGGCTTGACCTGGGGAATGCGGCACCTGTAGTCCATTTCCTGCACACGCCTGTGCACGGTGGCTCTGGATGTTTCTACTCCAGACTCAGTCCACTGCTTCCGCAGGTCCCCCAAGGTCTGGAATCGGCCCTTCTCCACAATCTTCCTCAGGGTCCGGTCACCTCTTCTCGTTGTGCAGCGTTTTCTGCCACACTTTTTCCTTCCCACAGACTTCCCACTGAGGTGCCTTGATACAGCACTCTGGGAACAGCCTATTCGTTCAGAAATTTCTTTCTGTGTCTTACCCTCTTGCTTGAGGGTGTCAATAGTGGCCTTCTGGACAGCAGTCAGGTCGGCAGTCTTACCCATGATTGGGGTTTTGAGTGATGAACCAGGCTGGGAGTTTTAAAGGCCTCAGGAATCTTTTGCAGGTGTTTAGAGTTAACTCGTTGATTCAGATGATTAGGTTCATAGCTTGTGTAGAGACCCTTTTAATGATATGCAAATTTTGTGAGATAGGAATTTTGGGTTTTCATGAGCTGTATGCCACAATCATCTGTATTAAGACAATAAAAGACTTGAAATATTTCAGTTAGTGTGCAATGAATCTAAAATATATGAATGTTAAATTTTCATCATGACATTATGGAAAATAATGAACTTTATCACAATATGCTAATATTTTGAGAAGGACCTGTATACAAACAAAACTTGACAAAACATGAACAAGACTAAAACATGACCAGAAAATAATAAACAAAAGCATGATTCAAAACTTGAGCAGTGAAAAACATATAAGGAAAAAACCTGAAACCAAAAAACTCCAAATCATAACAATCAGTGAAATGTTAAAACATTTAATCAGACAGAGCACAGAGATGTAAGAAATAGTTTAAAACAAAACTGATTTCTACAACAGGTCGAAACATGTTCGCAAAATATGTTAAGGCTGCAATTCAGTTTGAGCTCTTTCTGCCATATGTCATGCAGGATTTTAATATATTGGGAGCCTTCAGAAAAATTTAGAGTTGAGGATCAATTTTCTGTCTGCAACACGTGTTGAGTTCTATTGGTAATGCCGGCCACACTAATATAATATGACATATTAAAATGTAACCTTTTTAATCAATTCAACTTAGCTATTTCAGCTCATTTCAGTTTGACACTTGTTAACATACTGAATATACAGCATCCAAAATAATTCTAAAAACATTCATCTAAGTGCTGTCCATAATGACCACTGATATGTGATGTTGGGAGTTCAATCAGCGAAAAGTGTTGGACCATTTGTTTGCTACTACATACCCCAGTATGGTCTGCTGCCACAACTCCCCGCATGAATTACAGCTGATAGGAAGGGGCGTTGAAGCTCTGATGTCACAGTGGATTATATAATGAATATGATGCCTCTCCCTTTTGCTTTTCACACTGGAAACCGAGACCGGTTACCATGCAACGGGGCACGCACCCTTCTGGAGAAGAAACTCACACGTGGGTTTTCATTAATTCTCCCCACTGACCAGAGACTCAATGAATTAAGCTTGCAGGGATAGGAAGACTTGTATGTTTTACTTTATCGATCGAAGACATGAATTTAACACGTGACCAAAAACCCACGGAGGTTTCAAGGATATGAAATTTTCATCCTTGTTTTGTTCCAGTCGACTGCTGACAGTCCGTCATATTTTTCCCCTTTGCCAAAGGAGGCCAAAGGACGAAGACGACCGCTCCCTCCCCCCTCCAAATAAGACAATAACAAGTAATCCCGTTTTATTTTATTTCTATTAGAAATAGCTTGGGCAGGATAGAATAGGATTTTAGGGCGATTTAGAATCAGCACTTATAGTCCAATGTGTTCTAAGTTGTATGTGCATGCAATGTCTTACTGAAACTTTGATTGCTGTTGGATTCTGAAGCTGCCGCGCTTTGAAGCTGTGCGTGTCTAACTGTGTTTTGAACACCTGAGCGCAGACTCAGGTGAACTTAAACTTGGACTGCTAGAACCTCGTGGTGGAAAACTCACTATTTCCTTTGTCTTTACTCTTCGTGTTTTTCCACTGGTTGCCGCCTAAACGTTTTATGACCCTTTGTGTTCACTGAGCTACAACTTTGGGGTGCTTTATGACTGCATCTTGGTGGAGGTTGCTCCCAAAGCTTCGCTCAGTACTTTATTTTCACTTGTTTTTGCTATAACTGCTGGTTTGACTTTCATACACACTCAATGCTGTTTTATCTTGTTTAGTTAGTTATTGTACCCCTTTTGTGTAAACTTTTTGCATGCTTGATTAGATGAAGATTATTGAATCAGAATAGCGAGGTGTATCAGGGCTGTTGATTTAATAAATATTCACGTAGATAAAGAGAAAGCGTTTGTGTTTATTTTGAGCAAGAGTGATTTGTCTGTCAAAATAAGGTCAAAGTTTCCCCACCTTCGGTGAAATGGTTGATTAAACAGTAACATCTAGTAATAGTTATCAATTATTACTGAGAATTTAATAATTGTAATTATCAAAGGCCTTGAGTCATAATTACAACACCAGAGGACATCTCTGATTTCAATTCGTAAGTAATGATTTTTGGTTAAGAAAAAAAAAAAAAAAATCAAATTATGATTTAAAATTATAATTCTTGATAAATATTAATGAATCAATAATCATAATTCTTACAGAAGCTATCTGTGGTAAAAGGGGGCAGGTACAGGTTGCAATGTTGAAACAAGATAAAGTCAGATTTCAGATGCTGGATTGTTGCGAAAAAAGATAATCCCGTGGGTTCTGCATCCTGGACAGTGGAGTCTGCGCCCTGAAGGTAACCATCCAGACACCGAATGTAAAATGAGTGCATAAACATTTTGTGGTGTAATTTCATCATGGGCCCAACAAAGACAAAAAAAGATACTAATAAAACTTGACAAATCAGAATAAATCTGATAAATTACATTCTTGCTAAATTAAATGTTAATGATAGACTACTGTTTGTCACGGATAAAGAATCTAAAGAGAAAGATGTATTATTTACATAAGCTAAAGAGTTGTTCATCAAATCATTGGGACTGAAAGGCATTACAATATGCATGCTAAGGTCAATGGTACTGTGGTCTTTTACAAGGAAAAATAGGGAAATATTACATAAAAGGTCCTGTGTGTGTGCACTTGCTGTTTTTTCTTACCTTGATAACAAGATCAAATCTGCGGTAGAGCTCCCTGTCAATGGGTTTAAGCAGCATGAGTTCTGCTGTGGTTCTGTTTAAGCTGAAATATTCTGCATAGGCTGCTGGTTTGCCTGAAAAAAACAAAACAGCAAACATAATTCAGTATGTTGGAAAACATCAGTGAGTGAGAAAGAGAGAGGTGGAGAAAATATATGTATGTTATTGTGTCATGGAGGACTGTGAAAGATGGAGTGAGTAAGGGAGGGGGTGGGGGGGCATGACTAATACTCCTGGTTTTCTCTCATCTCAACCTTCGCTGGGAGAAGATGAGCCCTCATAGCTCACATTCATTTACGGTGCTTTGAATGCCGCACTGTTCTGTGGGGAAATCAAGTTCTCATAAGAACAGAAGAAACACGACCACCCGTGCACACTATTATACGCCTCCTTTGCATCTCTATGAATGTGTGTTGCTTCTTTTTTAGCTCACAATGATTTGGTGGTGGTAGTGTGGGGTGGGCTGGGCTGGGGTTGGGGTGGGGGGTCAGGGTTGCTGTCTTCCTGTCTTCCTTGTCTTACTGAGTGCCTTAACAAGGGAAATGTAGATGAAATTCTAATACTGAACAGTTCAGGTACAGTCAAAAGTTAAAATATTTACATAGTGCAGTGCACTTGTTTTCTTTAATTGTTTTATGAAATATTTACAAAACATGTAGAATGTAAATGAGTAAAATAAGGAGTCTTTCAGAGTAGATAACCGTATTATCTAACAAAATGTAGGCTCCTAGTGTTTGTGTGCAAGCAATGCAGGAGATAAGTTGTAACACAGCGCATCTCAAAAGTGTACTCAGCCTGGTAAAGGACCAGTCTTGTGTGACATAAAAAAAATCAAAATCTTTTCCACCTTCAAAGTGATATTTTCTCCATAAATTTTATCTAAAAAAACCTAAATTAATTTGTTAGGAGATAAACGTAACACATTAAAAAGATGAAATAATCTGCACATTCTCACACAAATACATTGTTGAAATACCTCTTAATATTATTTTAGGCATTCAGTTTTCTTTGGTAGAAGTGTATCAGCATGACACATCTTAAGTTGGCAACATTTGCCCACCATATCTTTCGATAGTTCTCCAAATCTGCCGGATTGTAAGGACATCACTTATCCAAAAATTCTTAAGGTGACCCTTTAGATTATTTGTTGAATTTTCGTTCTGGAGAATCTAAAAGTTGTTTTCTGGTCAAGACTTTTTCTGTGGGCTTAGTGTGATGGTGAAAACTGACTGATGTTTAAAATGTTAATAAGTTCAACGACCTTGACAAAACAATCTAGTATCATGCAAAGAAAAGCAACCCCAAAGCATGATGTTGTTACCACCATGTTTCAGTGTAGCAGTTGTATTCTTTCAGTTCCAATGCAGCTGGTCTTTTTTTATTGATTTTAGAGAAGCATCCAGTTTTTGCAATGCCACTGTTATTCCAGAAGTTATCACTTCTTGATAGCTGTCCTTAATTGTAGATTTTTGCATCTCAACATTGCAACATGTTCTCTGTTCTGTCACATCCATTCTGATTTACGGTATTATTTTGTATTAAAAAGTTTTTTCAACTATTCTGGTTAAGGTACTTCTGTTTGGATGATTATCCCCTCTCCATCTTGTAGATGCTGTGCACCTGGAAGGATTTTTTCCTGTCACTTGCAGCATGTGGTTGCAGGATGATATCCCTGACTCAAAGGTCTCTTTGCCCAGCTTTCTAACCATACAAGCAGACAAGAGATTTAAACTGGAGAAACAAAAGCAGGAGTAAAAAACAGAGGGTGTAATCCAGGGCATGCTACATTGAACTGTTAGTATTACATTTTCATCCATACAAACACAAGCTTCCAATATAGCTGTGGCAATATCTGGTTATTTCAATCATGCCTCACTCTCACTCCTAATGTTTGTCAGCTGTCAGAGATGCATACATCTCTATAGCAAGACCTCCTCCTAGAAAAATCAGATCATAATCCTTTCTCTGATTGGATAATAAGCCCCTTTTTCAGAGACAACCTGATATAGAAAACAATTGTGCAAAGATGGCCGCAGGAAGCCAAAGAATCTCTTCTAGGTGGTTTTGAGGCTACCGACTGGGATGCACAGTCAGCCACATGGAGGGGAATTTTATGCCATGGCTAAGTATTTGACTCAGTCCTGAGCAGTGATAGGAATAATGCTAATATTCCTTCTACAAGGACAGCTGAGCTTTATTTGTGATTAATCACATTCACTTTACTTGGAGGCAAGTGTGAACTCTAAGATTCTTAAGACCGAATGCAAAAACTGAATCAAAAGGTGCCTCCGCAAAGTCGCAAAATAATTGCACACAATATGCATAACATAAGGAACCTCTTGGACTTCAGCCAATTATTTAAGTACCATGCATTCAGAACCTTTTAACCTGAAATATAATCGGTGACACTTGTCGTTTAATGCAACATAAAAAATGGACAAACTGAAATAGTGGTAGGGTGGTCAAGTCATTAATAAATGAAAACTAATTACACTCACCGGCCACTTTATTAGGCACAACTGTCCAACTGCTCGTTAATGCAAATTTCTAATCAGCCAATCACATGGCCGCAACTTAATGCATTTAGGCTTGTAGACATGGTCAAGATGATTTGCTGCAGTTCAAACTGAGCATCAGAATGGGGAAGAAAGATGATTTAAGTGACTTTGAACGTGGCATGGTTGTTGGTGCCAGACGGGCTGGTCTGAGTATTTCAGAAACTGCTGATCTACTGGGATTTTCATGCACTATCATCTCTAAGGTTTACAGAGAATGGTCCGAAAAAGAGAAAATATACAGTGAGCTGCAGTTCCGTGGGCGCAAATGCCTTGTTGATGCCAGAGGTCAGAGGAGATAGAGCTGATAGAAAGGCAACAGTAACTAAAAAAAACACTTGTTACAACCAAGGCATGCAGCAGAGCATCTCTGAACGCACGTCGAACCTTGAGGTGGAAGCGGTTACAGTAGCAGAAGACCACACCAGGTGCCACTCCTGCCAGCTAAGAACAGGAAACTGAGGCTACAATTCGTACAGGCTCACCAAAATTGGACAGTAAAAGATTGGAAAAACGTTGCCTGGTCTGATGAGCCTCAATTTCTGCTGCGACATTCAGATGGTTGGGTCAGAATCTGGCGTCAACAACATGAAAGCATGGATCCATCCTGCCTTGTATCAACGTTTCAGGCTGGTGGTGGTGGTGTAATGGTGTGGAGGATATTGTTTTGGCACACTTTGGGCCCCTTAGTACCAACTGAGCATCGTGTCAATGCCACAGCCAACCTGAGTACTGTTGCTGACTATGTCCAGCCCTTTATGACCACAGTGTACCCATCTTCTGATGGTTACTTCCAGCAGGATAACGCGCCATGTCATAAAGCACAAATAATCTCAGACTGGTTTCTTGAACATGACAATGAGTTCACTGTACTCAAATGGCCTCCACAGTCACCAGATCTCAATCCAATACAGCACCTTTGGGATGTGGTGGAACGGGAGATTTGCATCATGGATGTGCAGCCGACAAATCCGCAGCATCTGTGTGATGCTATCGTGTCAATAAGAAACCAAATTCTCTGAGGAATGTTTCCAGTATCTTGTTGAATCTATGCCACGAAGGATTAAAGCAGTTCTGAAGGCAAAAGGGTTCCAACCCAGTACTAGCAAGGTGTACCTAATAAAGTGGCCAGCGAGTGTATATTTTTGCCAAAAAAGCAAACATTGGCCAAAAGCAACTTTGTCATTACAAACTTGTTGCTGCAATGGAAAATTTTAATAATATAATTTTTTTTATTTCATAGCTGGATAGACAACTCATTATCTGGGGTCTTTGCTTGCTATGAACCCAAAGCAGACAGAGGTTAACATTTTAATACAACATTCACCACTATTGTAAAATATTACACACCTTTTCAATATTTTGCAGCCTTAAATACAGCTTTTAGTTGAAGAATATTTATAAAGTACAAAAAATGTAAGAACACGTCTTAATTATTGGCAACCCTAAACATTCCTTTAAAATAAATGTAACTGAAGCATTTGTATATTTTACTTATTTAAGGAAATCAGTGGGCCTTTAAACTTGCCATTTGTAAAGCATACCTTACTGTTTTCCCTTGGGATTTATATATGAATTGGCACAGAGGCCCATCTATCCTGGCAAGTCTCAAAATAAAAAAAAAAGACAACATGCCTTTCAAGTAATGCAGTTGCGTGATGATCTTGAAAGGTCAAGAAAAAGCAACATGAAAATATCTTCTTGCCTCAACATGAAAACATCAGTTAATGAAAGAATGAAAGATCATCTTGCCACCATGCAGTGAGGAGCATTGTAAGGTAAAAAAAAAATCTCCAAAGCTCACTGTAGGAGAGCAGTAGGAAGAAATGGCATCTTAGGGTCACCATCTTATTTTAAGGCTTTTGTTAAAAACTCTTTCATTGTGGCAATACTTGTAGAAGGTGCTGCACAGATGGATCTTTATATTCAAAATATTAATACCACAGTCATAACAGCGACAGTGGTCAATATTTTTGCAATTATTACATCAATATTATATTTGTGGCAATAGTAACATTGGTCATAAATGTTGTTTGTAACAATCTAAGTTATTGCCAAAATTACATATGTACAACCTTTTGACAACTACAATGGACAAAACTTTAGTCATTTTACTCAAGGTTGTCATACCTACATAATCTCATAGTGGCTGATTCCTTTCTTTTCAGTATTACAAAAATATGGTTTTCTCTTTTAAATTAGGAAGAAGAAGAACTGAGACGTGCAGTGAAGCTTAAATTGTGCAGTCAACACACATATGTGTTTAGGGTTTTGATGGTATGTCATTGTTATGCCGTATTACCATCAGACTGATATTGTATCCCAACTGTCACTTTTTCAGTCCAAAGAACATTTTATCATCACTCAAGTGTGTTGGGGTTCAATTAAAGGAACTATTGAATATTGAAGCTTCTGTAATTGACCAGAAAAATAAATTATATCTCTTTCAAGTCAAATGTCAAAAGAGTTTCAAGGTAGCAGCTGATTTTTATTCTTTTTCTACCTCTGTGTTAGAATAGCCGAAGATTCTTCATATTGCTTCAACTTGAGGTACCCCAAACACGATAACATTCTCACTCTGGCCTTATCACGAACTACTGTCAGCTAGTTTTTCTTTCCAAATGTGTCTAAATAGCCTTGTAAATTTGTTCACATTATAGTTATTTGTGGACTTAAACTTTTAAATGGCGTTGCCATAAAACCGAAAGACCTTTTGTACATATTAGCTATTCAAATGTGGCCAGGACACAATGAAAAGTTTAACTACATTTGATTTCTTTATCAGGAAATGTACCTTTGCAAGCTTCGGAAAGACATATCCCTCAAATACAGTCATATTCAATAAATTAGAATATGTGTTCCAATGAAGCTTGTTTGTCAGGTTAGAAGTACCTTTTAAAAATAACAACCTTTAAACAGGTATTAAGTATACTTTTTATTAAGTCCAAATTTCTGTACTAAAATGTTTTTACTGGTCTGGTGCAATATTGTAGTCTTAAATATTGTGTTTTCATTAGCTGTAAGCAAAAAATCATCATAACTAATAGAGAAAAAGCTTGCAAACATCAGTCTGTGTGTATCTTATCTACATTATGTGTTTCATTTAGTGAATTGAGTTACTAAAATAAATGAAATGAAATATAATATTCAAATTTCTTGAATATGATTTTATGTATTAAAGACTTAAACAGTTATATATGTGTTTGAGCAATTATTATTAATGTTAACATAAAACGATTATTTTGCTTTGCTAATTGCAAAGCATTTTTTTATCCCTGTATTTAAACACATCATCTAGTTTTCAGGGACATTACAATTTCAGTATTATAAACATGCAACTCTATTGTGATCCCCTCTGCCAACAAATATGAGCTCACAAAAGTTCACTCACCTATAAGAATGGAGTACAGGATTCCAGGTCTGTCAGAGGGAGGTTGAATGTTTCTGTCTTGGTCCACAGCTTGAACAGGAGGGGTCACGTTGAGTGGATTTGTCTTATTCTGGTGACAAAACAAAGGAGAACATTAGAGTTCATAGGCAGAGCTCTGTGCACCACCGACAGTAAATTAGAAAGAATGTGTAATATTATTGGCTGCCCAACTAATTTATTCATTTGTACTTGGACAATCCCTGCCCTGCAGCAATGTACAGCATAATAGCTGCTCATTTTCCACTGATATTAAGGAATCAGCACTATAAGTAAAAAGTCATTGCACTTATTGAAAATCAGTATTTGACATTTTTTACCTGTCTGTATGTTTACTTTATCCACACACAAACGTGACAGAAAATGGCAAATGTGGCTCCATCTGTGTCTGTTTGTGGTGAGGCTATAATATTGATTTACACTGATGCAATATGTTAGTAATGGGACAAAAGAAATAAAATATATTTTCTGGAGCAACAATCCCCAAAGACATCAAATATCAAGCAATACCCACCATTGATTTCCAAATAAGATTGCATGGCTACCTACATACACAGTGCTGTGCCAAAAGTGTTTGCTCCCTTACAGATTTATTCTGTCTTTGCTGTTTTGTCACACTCAAATGTTTCAGATAATCAAACAAATTATAACACAAGATAACTGGAGTTATATCAATAATTACCTCTAGATAGACACATGTTTTAGGAAAGATGAGATCAATTTCACTGGACATACTAAGGCCAGATTACTGCCTAAACTGTAGAATCACTTAAATAGAACCTATCTGATAACATTAAGTAGCCTAAAAGGCATTAAATCTGATCAAATGAAGCAGCCTACCAGACTTCAAAAAAGCTTTTCCTATGTCTTTGGGATTCCAGCATTCCATGGTAATAGCCATTATCTATTAATGGTGATAACATAGAACAGAGTGGTCAAGCTCCAGAATTGGCCGTCCAACCAGAATTTCTTCAAGAGTGCCTAAATGACTCATGCAGGATGTCAAAACAAAACCCAGAACAACATCTAAAGCATTGCATTGAATCAGTTAGTGCTCCAAAGTCAAAAATACAAAAGAGATGGAAACAAAATAGCATTTATGGGAACGTTTTAAGATAAAAATCACTTCTGACCGGAACACACAGAACACAAAAGCTTTTTGGAATCTACATCTAAAACATTCAAGTGAAAAGACCATCATTTCAGCAATCAGACATTGTGGTGGTAGTGGGTTGGTATGGGGGCTGCTTTGTTATTGACGGAACAATAAATTCTGCTCACTACCAAAAAACCCTGAAAGAAAATGTTCAGCCATCATTTTGTCACTTTAAGCCCAAGTGCACTTTGGTTATCCACTTTTGAAATGCACAAACATCTAAAAGGGGGCAAATACTTTGTTACAGCACAATACTCTGTGCACAACAGCACGATCCTACACTTCCCATTACAAAAAGCATTGCACCTGTCATGCAGCACTTAAAATCAGCCATTACAAAGCATTTTCTGCTGCCGCCTGTCAGTGAGCGAGGACAGGAAAGAGGATTTAGCAAAGATGAACTTATGATGAGTAATGAACTCAAAAGAAAAAATATATGTGTATGCAAATATATTGAAGGGAGAATAATCTGCCAGGAGTTGAGGGTAAACAGGGAGCAGAGAGGCATGTAAATGTGGCAAAGAAGAAAGGAGGAACCTGGCAAAGACAAATCACTGACAACACAGGTTCTATCGTTACAGTTTATTTTACTGACAGCATTTTATACTCCTCTTCACAATGCATAAAAAGAAATTGACAGTCAACAAATGTAGAACTACAAAAGCTAAAAAAAAGAGGCAGTCATTGGAAAGCTGGTTATGATTCCTTTTTGATGCCATCATGAGTTTAAAATAAACAAATATAGTCTTTTTTAGAATTCACAACACATTTAAACTTCGTTCAGATATGACTTACCTATCTAACATAACAGCATTTTCACATTTAGTAAAGCAGAAATAGGAATTGTTATTTTATTAACTGTCATGATTACTCAGTACATGGTAAATTTGTCCTCTCCCTCAAAAAACTGGAAAAATAATACACATGAATCCATTTTACACTCCAGTAAAAGCTGAGGCTTTTGTTGTCAGGTGCCACTAAAAGCAAAACACTTTACTTTGAGTAAGTCTGTGCTTAAAATAGGGATTTGACTGCATAGGGGGTCAGCAAATTATTTTTATGAAAAAAAGAGTGTTGTTCTTATAGACAACCTTTACGCTGAGCACAAAATGCACAGTTATAGTAGTTCTCATCATTTTATCATAATGTCCTGCATGACCTGTGGCTAAGCAGCATTAACTGTAATCAAGAGAAAACAACAGACCCTTAGACCCTTGAAGTAGTTTCAAAGTCCTCTTATCAGAGTCACTGATGTGTTCTGGGATTTGTGCCTTGATTTAAGAAGATGTGCAAATTCAACTCTGCTAAACCATAATGCATATTTTAAAGTTCTTGATTCAAGCTATAGTTTAAGCTCTGTCAGAACTCTATCTACAAAATAGTGTGCTAAAGTTTGATTGTTTTCACAGCATTTCATGTTGGTGCCTGGGCAGTGTTAAAATTAACATGGCAATGATGCAAAAAGTATGCAGCTATTAGTATAGACTCATTACATGTTGTTCTGATTCCAAAAATCTGTGCACGCACACTACGCTGTTGGAGGAAAGAAAAACAGCATAAAAACTAAGCATTGACTCAAACCTAAAACAAATATTGGATTTAAACAGCATTGGTATTTAAACATAGTATTTTGGGAGGCTGTGGAATACATACTTAATCTCGATAAGGGGCTATCAAGTCTGCAACTGGACAAAAGTTGTGTTTCTAGACATTTAACATGCTGATTCCACAGCACAAAGGATTTGAGCTGTAGGTGTATTGTGGGTGGGTTGAATGGGACCCACATCGCACAAACACAAAGCCCAGGACTTTACAAGAGACTCTAAAACCATGCAAGTCATTGGGCAGTTATTATTTTTCCTTTGGATATGTACAGAAGCTGCTATATTTGGAGAAGCGAGAAGACTTATTCACAAAAATGAAAGAATCTGTGAGTTTCTCACAAGCTTCATAAACTGTGGATGTACCTTGAAACCAAGAGCCGGTTTTTCATCAGTGGTAACTGCAGCTGTAAAGCTGAGTAAGTTAGACTGCAGTTATTTGCTAAATACTATATGGTATATTAAGGTATAGTTAGTAGGACAAATTGCCTTACAAAAGTTGTTATGCCCCTTGTACTTTATCACATTTTGTCACATTATTACCTCAAACCTCAATGTACGTTATTGGGACTTTAATATGACAGATCAACACAAAGTGTTGCATAATTTGAAAGAGAAATAAAACTGATACAAAAATTTCAAAAATATAAATATAAAAAGGGTAGCCTGGATTTGTACTCAGCCATCTTTGTTAACCCTTTAAAGAACTACCCTTTCAAGAATGTATTGAGGTCAATGTCTGCTTCAGTCTACAAATCTTTAGTTTTGGCCAGTATTTAGCCCCATTTAGAATATCTTCCAATCAACTTCAACCAGCTCTCTCCACGTAAGAAAAGAAGCCCAAGAGAGTGATGCTGCCATTACCATGGAACACAATAAGAATGGTGTGTTCCAGCTGTGTTAGTTTTCAGCCACACAGCCAGCAGGTTTTATTTTGGTTCAAAATCATGCTCTTTATTGAACTGAATAACAACATAATGAGATGCCATCATAATTTAAAGGTTCTTGCAGGTTCATGAAAGATGGGCATGCTGAAAAGTTTCTATCAATGTAGTTTTTGCTTTTGCTTTTTAAAAATAAAGAAAGAACACGTGAATTCTTAATAATTCTGGGACCAAGGCCAGAACAACTCGTCAGGATTTTGATTGCTTAAATTTAGTATGAGGTAAGGTTATCTTTACAACTTTCATCCTATTACAACACAGTCATGGTACTTTTCTACCAAAGACAGGAGGGGGGGTTGGAGCAGGTGCTTATGGCATCATGCTGCAAAAATATAATTCAGTCATAGCCTAATATAACTAAAATCACAAGACTAAGAGATGAAAATATAGATCCAAAGCAGGTAGAAATGGCAAGCTATGAGGCTAATGCTGTACAGCTTCTAACATGATGTGATTCTAAAGCTGTTTGTCAAGAACATCCCGGCAGAATTAAGCAAACACTTGGTATCAGCAGGAAGACTAAGAGCAACAAGTATTAAGCCGGCATGAATGACATTACCACTGCGCAAAACCACTTTGTTTTTTATAAAATCAACTGAACTAAGGGAGAAGAGTGGTTGATCCTGAGAAAAGTTAGGAGATTAATAGAAGGAGGGAAAAAAACCTTTATGGATGTTAGTAGTTAGATAAAGTCTTCCGTGAGGTACCAAGTAATACCTTGCACCTGCATGAGCAGTGGGACAAAGATGAAGCACTTTCCAATTCTCATAATACAATAACAGATGGCCATTTACATGAGGCAGTACACTGCAGTGCTACAAAGTTGTAAGCGGTGCAGAAAAAATAGCTTTAAACTGAAGTTATAATGCAGTGCTGAGGTCTTTGATGCTTTGCTTAGCTCTGTGCAACTTCTAACCAATCACCTACTCACCTGATGTAATGACAGATTAAATAATTGGCCAAGCATTGGGTGAGCTGTTTATAGTACTGCTCAATAACCAGTTTTTATAATTCTCTTACAGATTTTAAATTTCTGAGTTGCAAAGGAAGTAGTGTTTTTAAGTACATGAGTAACACCCTCTGACACTCAACTATCTGACACAAATGGCCAACATCTTGTTGGGTATATAGGTGCTGAGTGGCTGTGATAGGGAAAGACACAGAGAGCATACTGCAGTTATCTTGGGTCAGAGGCTCTGAAGTTGTCACTTCTTATCAGTCCTCTTATCACTTTTTTTCATGCCACTAAAAACATTTTGCCTGGTAACAGTAGACCAATGAAATTGATGAGTAGTTCAAAGAGGTCCAATGAACTTGTGTGATAAATTAAGAGCACTTTCACAATTCTATTACCGGTATTGTAAATCAGTCATTCATATTCACCCTCATCAACATGGAAAATAACCAATGGGTTTTGAAAGGCTGGACTGCTGCGTGATTAAGGGTACTGGGAGCGCTCAAGTGAGAGCGTCAACGAAGAGGCTGAAGTGAGTGACGAGATCCTGAGGCTGTTCAATTCGGACACTGAAGAACAGGACTTTGATGGTTTCATTGCGCAGGAAGAAGATGAAGAACGCGATCAATGATTTTTGACCTGATAGGCTGCAGTGTATATCAGTCCTTAGGAGATATTGGAATGTTGTGTGTGCACTGTTCAGTAAAAAAGCATTAGCAATGAAATTTGTGTGTTACTGATAACGTGCGTATATTTAAAGGTAGCTGTGTTACAGGCACTGTTAGAAAAAAAGCATTTGCAATATGCATTTGTTTATATTACCATACGGATTAAATTAAAAGTAAAACAAATCCTCACATGCAATATCTTTCTGTATAAATATCTCATATTACAAAGTTGGACACCCGCGGCTTAAAATCTGGTGCGGCCCATACAAGTACAAAACTGGTTTTCTTTCTAAAATTAGAGCATGCAGCTTTTAATCAGGTGTGCTCTGTAGTCTGGAATTTACGGTAATTAATTGAAACAGCAAAGATGCGGCACAAAATGGTCTAGTGGAGGAGACCACAATGTAACTTTTTAGCCTATATGCAAATCTGTGTGAAGGGCACCTGACCCTCTAAATGTGTAATCCCATACGGATGCATGGTGGTAATGGCAGCATCATGCTCTGGCAATGCTTTTCTTTAGCACAGCGAAGCTAGTCAGAGTTGATAAGATGATTGATGGAGAAAAATACAGCTGAGTCCTGGAAAATAAAACATGTTAGAGGCTGGTGACTGGGGAAGAGGTACATTTTCTAGCAGGACACCATTCCTAAACATATAGCCAGACATAAACTTTTATGGTTTAAATCCTGGCATACTAATGTGGTAGAAAAGGCTACCTCCAAGTCCAGGTCTAAAATATCACTGTTGATATTCCAATCTGAATGAGCATGAGCTATTTTGCATAGAATGGACAAAACATTCATATGTGTCAGTAGTCACACAACCTTAAATGAGTTTTCCTCAACTTCACAATCGTGCAAAACCTTGTGTTGGTCTATTACACAGAATCCCAATGAAATGCTTTAAAACTTGTGGTTGAACTGTGGCTGGATTTGAAAGGTTTAAGGAGCTATAAATACTTTTGGAAATAGTGTATTTGCACATGTCTGGTAAGTTATTGAAGACGCAAAAGAAATTTTGTGACACATTGATAATCATTGTTTTCAGTTTTGATGTAATACATCAGGGAAGTATGAAACTCATCTAGGGTTGCTTTCTATCTAAACAAGCAGACTTACAGTGGGAAAAACAAGTTTTTGATACACTGCTGATTTTGCCAGTTTTCCCACTTGCAAATCATGTCTTGAATTTTTATCATAGGTACTCTTCAACTGTGAATGATGGAATCTCAACGAAAGTCCAGAAAAACACATTGTGTGTTTTTTAAGTAATTCATTTGCATTTTATTGCATGACATAAGTATTTGATACATCAGAAAAAAAAAAAAATATTTGGTACAGAAATCTTTGTTTGCAAATACAGACAGATGTTTCCTGCAGTTCTTGAAGAGGTTTGCACACACTGCAGCAGGGATTTTGGACCACTCCTCCATACAGATCTTCTCCAGATGCTTCAGGTTTTGGGGCTTCAGGTTTCGGGGCTGTCGCAATACAGAGTTTCAGCTTCCCCCAAAGATTTTCGATTGGGTTCAGGTCTGGAAACTGGCTAGACCCCTCCAGGACCTTGATATGCTTCTTACAGAGCTACTCCTTGGTTGCCCTGGCTGTGTGCTTTGGGTTGTTGTCATGCTGGAAGACCCAGCTATGACCCATCTTCAATGCTCTAACTGAGGGAAGGAGGTTGTTGGCTAAGATCTAATGATACATGGCCCCACCCATCCTCCCCTCAATATAGTGCAGTCGTCCTGTCTCCTTTGCAGGAAAGCATCCCCAAAGAATAATGTTTCCACCTCCATGCTTCACTGCAGGGATGGTGTTCTTGGGGTTGTACTCATCCTTCTTCTTCCTCCAAACATGGTGACTGGAGTTTAGACCAAAAACTTCTATTTTTGTCTCATCAGACCACATGACCTTCTCCCATTCCTTCTCTGGATCATCTAGATGGTCAATGGCAAATTTCAGATGGGCCTGGACATGTGTTGGTTTGAAGGGGACCTTCACACCAACAATGCATTTTTAGCAACAGCTAAAACATTTAAATAAATTAAAAACATTGGAGAAACTTATAGAAAAACTAAAATAAGTGAACATGTAAAATTGGTTCTGCAGTTATTTAAATTTCCATTCTGTGATAACATGAGAGAGAAGGGAGGATGGATACAGCTGTTTTCCCTTGGTCATAGTTCTTCCAATGCCACTCTCTCTCCTCATCTTTGTGAGGTGCATTTGAAAGATTGGAAGATCTTCAATCATGGTGGAGGGATAAACCAGTTCTGAGTTACAGAAGGAGAGGATGCAAGCCAGCATAATCAAAAGCACCAAAGATTTCTACCCACCTAACTTTTTAATCATTATTAAGTTCAACTTTCCATAATTTGGAAATAAAGATAAAGGACTTATGTCAGATCTGATGACTGTCTGGCAATGTGACTATTTGAAGGAGAGAAAGGGTGTTCAGTTAGTTTCATTAAAATGACAATACAAAATGCTGATTTTCTGTGGTAGACAAAAAAGATTTTGATCATAAGAGACATATATTATAATAGATATAAAGTAGATATTATAGATAATTTAAAGTATAAAAGAGTTGACTCTAGCAAAAAAGGAAGCTTCTTGTTTTACTTCCAGTCTTTTCTGCAATCATGAAACATGAAACAGAGGAAAATGTAAAGGTAAAAGTTGCTGACCATGACTCCTTCAGTTGTGAAATTAATATGTGGTTTTCTTGGTGTTGCTATCATGCAAAAGTAATGTGGATACAGCATCTCTAGTGACGGATATTATTGGATACACAACCCTGTTGAGGGGAAAAGTTTTTGTAATATAAAAAACTTTAAGAACCTGATAAATTATTAAAACATTTTCCACTCAATGTAAAATATATACTGCACAATTCAACTAAAGAGCAAACAAATATGTTATGGGAAAAGTGTAAAGGGTACAAAACAACATGGCTGCATAAGTGTGAACACCTTTAAATAAAAGAAAATAAAAATCTATATATAGGTTTTGGTTCAAAACTGATTGGTGTTTGGGAAAATTAGTCTCATATGCAGAAAAGTAACACAAGCTGCATTATGCTGCCATCACCGTGTTTCACTCTTGGTGTGATGTTCTTAGGGTGATTTACAGTTTTGTTTTGGGCCAAAAACATATTCTGGTATTGTGGCCAAAAGATTAACTTGGGTTTTAATAAACACTTTTTTTCCACAAGGTTTGGGGAATTTTGGCCAAGCCAAGATGGTTACTTTGGAAGAGACTTGTGTCCTGCATCCATACTCCTTAGTCCAGACATATGGAGGAGAGAGAGAATCGTTGTCAGGTGTGGAACACAATCAGTACTTGGCAAAGAGTCCTGCAGCTCCTTCAATGTTGCTGTCATGTTCTTGGCAGCCTCCCTGACCAGTTTCTAACTCATCAGTGTTAGAAAAATATACCGTTTATTAAGGTTAACTTTTGTTCCAGATCTTTTCCAATTATTGATGACTTACTTCATTGTGCCATAGTGTATGTATAATGCAACTTTATTGCAGCCTCATACTAACTGATACCTTTGTAGAAAACAAATCCCACAAAATCCCACAAGAGCAGCTGATCTTTATTTTTAATCAGTTTTGTATTTGATGACAGTATGAACTCAGGAAGACTGAATGTTGTAACTGTACCAAAAGTGGTGCACGCCTGCAATATCTTTGTTTAATTTTCTCCATTATATATCTTACTCTAAAGATGGGAACTGCTTCAAAATATTTACCATGGTCTAATTTTCCATCACCTGGCATTTTAACAAAGTTGTGTACACTTTTGATATGCACTGTAATGATTGTGTGAGCCACAAAAATTACTCCTTATACTGTAGACTTGCAATGATTAATAGGGTGTAATTGTAATCTATGTAATTTTTTATATTACATAGATTTTTTTTTTACTTGATTTGCAAAATGTTGAAGGAGAAAGAACATCACCATATTTTAAAAAAGGGGAGGCAGTATGACTCAACTTCTCTTTCCTTTAATCATGAAGTGTCATAAAAAGTGAAATTACCGAAGCCTCTCACATCAAAAGCTGCCTCCATATTGGAAGCAAATCGATAGCCAAGAAACAGTCTGTGCCTAATCCAACACTGCATCAGATTTGGAAACCCTCAAGAATTTTCCCAGCCTATGTATTTATTTATTTATTTTTTGCTTTGTTCAGCTTTTATGTAATAGTTTGTCCAGTTACACCTTTGATTTTTTTTTTCCTTTTTGACCTCTGACATCTTCATTCTTTTGGATTTGTGAGCATGAGTACTACTTATCCTCATCAGAAGTCTGAAATGACTTGGAGAAAACAGTGAATGTGGGAGTATGGCTGACTGACTGTTTATGTGCAGATCAGAAAAAAGAGAGAGAACTAAAAGCATAGTAGTAGAAATTATGTTTGTGTGTGTGTGTGTGTGTGTGTGTGTGTGTGTGTGGCAAAGATATTACCCAAAATAGAGATGAGTTAGACAATGTTCAGTTAGGCCTCACTTCTTACTGGCTCGACATCATTTTATACGTGTGTAGGTGGAACTGGGTGTTAAGGCATGAATGCACTGCTGGCTCACCATAATCATGCGTGTGTAAGTGTGGGTGAGTGTGTGTAGTGAGGGACGAATACTCTGCTGACTTGTCAGAGTTGAGGATTTTTCCCCACAGCAACTTTGTTTCATTTATAAAGTGGTACTGCTAGTTGCTCTGGATAACAGCATCAGCTAAATGTCAGAGACAGAGATACAAAAGCACTGCACACACAGCTGTGTAAGCATAAATAAAAACCACAGTGCCAGACTCGGTCTTGTAGCACTTGTCATTACACAGGGGATTTACACTACCATCTGTAAGAAATCACAGAGATACATTTTGACAGTTTGTCCAAAGATATTTCTTGAAATCTTTTTTCCTCCAAGTAGTGGTGTAATAAGATCTTGTACCACAAAATCTCATGCTATAAAATGTTAAAACATCGGTCATGTAAAAGAAATGAGTCCCAGGAAGCACTGTCATCTTGTAGCCTGCATTACTTTGGATAAATTGGACCTGATTAAATGGACAGATGAAATAATATTTAGACTTTTAGAGCAGCTGACTAATAATGTTGAATGTTGGCATCCCGTTTGAACTTTCCAAATGAGTCAAATTCTTAGTAATTGTAAGGTGCAAGTTGATATTGTGATCAATTTAACAACCTTGGAAGATTTTCTTGAGATTTTGCATGAGAATATCTCAGTTTTTGGAAATCCAAGGGTTAAACATCCTTTGCTAGAATCATCCCCAATGTCTCCTGTTTCTATACCTCATCTTCTGCTCTTACTTAACCTTCACTGGAGCAAAACCTCAAATGTGTCAGGAAGTTCTGGAAAGTGAGAAAGGCTTTAAAAGCGGGATCACATCTGAAGAATAAGAACACACAGAGAGAACAAGCAGAAAAGAAGCAGGACATGTTGTATGTGTGAAGCTGAGCTCTAATCAAGATAAGCCATCTCTTAAAAGAGTCTGATCAGCTATGCCAGTTTTTAATTTTGTTTTCTTCAACATCGCCTCTTTTTCTGCCTGCAGCACTTCTGTGATCTTTTACTCTACAGACATTTCTGGATATTTTTCTGTGCAGCTTCAAAGAAACAGCGTCCCTTAACAAGCGGAAGGAAACTTTTTATCCATTGGCTGTTATACTGAAACAGTATCCTGACTGGAGTCCAAAAGATTAATTCCCATCCTAAAATCCCAGTTTGTTGGAGATAACTGTTGCTTTCTCTCATTCCTCACAGCAAATCAGGCCAGTCATAAGGGCTATAGGCTAAGACTTCTTTGACAGAGAGAAAGAGATGAAAAACAGACTGCTGTCCTGCCTGCTGCTCAGATCCTGAGGTCCAGAAAGCAATGACCTTTCCGTGGACATGGAGAGAAAGAATTCTGGGTTACTCTCCTGATCTGGATTTGAACAAGCATGGAGGTCAAAGAAAAAAAATGTACAACCCTTTTTTTTTCCAATTTCTGTTTAATAAGATAAGACTGAAATCAGATTAATAAGTGGAGCTCTTTTGGAAGTGTATGAATGGGTGGATGACCGATTGTAGTGTAAAGTGTTTTGAAGTCCTCTAACTTGATAAAGCACTATACAAGTGCAGGCCATTTACCATTTACCATCATGAGAACACGAATCTTGTTACCACAAGATAATGCCTTTTATTTCGCATTATGAAAAGATGTCCATTCAATTTAAGCCTTCATGGAACTGTAAACCCTTTTCCTCACTATGCTGCTGCCAATAGCAGTATTATACTGCACATAAATGTCAAGATCTGTGAACAAAGGGTTTTAAACTTTCCTCTTTCTGACAGCTGGATTAAGTGCCCAGAGATGTTAAAAGCAGATATCAAAGGTCATACAGCATGTGGGTTATAGACAAAAAAACTGGGTAATTTTCCATTCAATGTTACAATTTAAATTTTTAGATTGGGGAAACAGCAGAGATGGACATATTGCAGTTTTGCCAGCCATTTCAAGCTTGTCAATTCTGCAAAGTATTTTCTAGCTCATTACCTTTTAACTGAATTAGATTCATTTATTTATCCACAACACCATCATGACACAATAAAAAAAGGTTATTCTAAATCTAAATTGAATGAAAAATGGCAGTAGATTTATAGGTCTTTCTCAGAAAGCAGAAAGGAAGACCCGTAAACCTAAATGTAGCCCTTTAAGAGAAGCAGAAAGTCGGCCAACTTCAACTATATATATATACAGTATATTTTTTTGTGTGCAGTATTTATTTTACAGAGTGAAATGATAGTTATGACTTTCTTAAATGTGTCTATTGATGCAAAATAATTAAAAGAAGTGCAAACAAACATATTGATTGCAAGGCAAAAAATATTGTCCAGTGAACACAGTAGAAAAGCAGGAGTGACCCTGTTTACATGCTATTCACACCGAACAACAAAATACAGTGAATAATGCATGTGCATAACACTTACAGGCTCTGTCAGCTCCAGAACACTGGCCAAATACGTGATGGGACTACAGTCACGGGTATTTCCCACAAGTGCACAAGGTAAAAACATGGGACCCAAGTCGTCTCCATCCAGCACATCCACAGTCAGTGTGGTAGTGGCTGTTCGGCGGTCACTCGGAAAAGGTGCCCGGTCCTGAACAGAGATGAAAAAAACTTTCACATTAGTTCATCAAACTGGAACAGCTCTTAAAAAACATTTCAAAACAGGTTTTCATAACAGCCAAGATTGAAGTTAAAGTATAAAAAACATTGAAAGACCAGGCTAAATGATTTAAATGAAAAATAGTGCCATCAAATTAGCGGCAAGGCACAACAGCAGCATCAAACAGGCATTAAGGAGTACAACCCTAATATTTATATATCAAACAAACTGCACCAGCAGGGTCTGGTCATTGACTCACTCTTCACAGCACAGCTATCCTTATGAACCCATTCTATTCAGAAGCATCAACACTTCAGACAAAAAAATCTAAGTATGAAGTCCATTAACCTGTCTGCTCTTGTCGCATTTCAGCATGACGTGTCTAATTTGTGTTAAATGCGTCAACTGATGCGGCTTACTTGGTGAGACGCATCACAGCGTTCCCAGTGAGCATTCCACTTGGAGGATAATGCTAAAGAGATACAACATTAAAACTGTTTTTAATCCTAATACTGTGTAATACTTGTAATAGCTAGATCACACTGTTAAATTTAAAGGAAAAGGGAATATATTTTGCCATTTTGTTTTCTCAAATACATTTTGAGACATTCATCTTACACTTTCTGACGTCTTTTCCATCCTGCTAATAAATTTAAATGAAATAACCGTGAATGCTTTGTAGTGCAACAAACTAAATATATTAAGTAAGCACACTGAAAGCAAACATTATGCTGCTAACCTTGCTGCCATTAGTTCACTTATATAAGAAAATACATCAGTGTGAAAATGAATTATGATTTAAGATAAAGGTAATATAGTTAAAATTTTACAGCAACATACTTCCAACTTGCAGATGTGTCTTACTGTTAATCTAAGGGTAAAAAAAACAAAAACAAAACATTTGACTCTACTGACAGTGGGATACAATGTTCAGTAAATTTAACTACATCTAGAAATGTGCTGTATTTCATGAAATTTTGTTGCTGCAGTAGTCTATTGGGAGGTTAAATACAGAACTTGTACAGTAACATTACCGGCACAATGCTGGCAAATCTGCAGTTAGCATTTCACTGTTTATGTACTTGACAATGCTGTTGCATTGTTTCATTACCCATTATTCATGCTTGCACTCAAAATCTTTGGATCTAAAAGGAAATGTTTTTTGTCATATTTATTATTATTTGTTTTTTATTTCTGATCCATAGCTTACACAAGCTGTATTTTATGTGTTTCATGGACTGGCTTATTTGACTCATGGTGGCAACAACCTTTTTTCAATATAATGCAATAAAAAAAAGATTTAGCAAACAAACACAAATTTAGATCAGATTTTTCATAGATCTGAAAATATAATATCAGTTACTGATGTTACTGGCTTTCAGGCAAGGCTTGTTATATTTCTTTCAGAGACATTCCAAGTCCTGTGTCTAAAAAAAACCCACAAGGAGTATTTTCCTCCTGGCAGCTACCTAATTTCCATACCGACAGCATAAATATTTAACTGCAAACAGTTTTTCATTGAATATTGATTAATTACATTTCAAATACACTTGTATTGTCACTACACAGCCTTGATCCAAATAAATATCTTGATTAATATGCTTGGTTTGTCAAGAAACTGAACAAAAAAACTGATATAACGTGATATATTCAGGAAAAAAACTGAAAACAAAAAAGCCGTTCAATGTTAGAATTTTGTACAGGTGTGAGATTTAAAAACGTGTCTTCTAGATACACTTAAAACAAAAAACAAATGTTCTCCCACACAATTTAATTTTTCTTTGAGTCTGACCTTCAGGAGACCTTAAGCTGAAATCGGTGGATTTTTGTGAGGCCCCCATTAAATATGCAACCAGTTCACAAGGAATACAATTCAATTCAATTCAAAAATACTTTATTAATCCCAAAGATAAATTAAATGTTGTTATAGCTCATATTATGTAGGTTTCTTCAAAGAGCCATTGTAGATGCTGATGGCTGTGGGCAGGAAGGATCTCCTGTAGCGCTCCGTGTTACAGCAGATCTGAAGAAGCCTCTGACTGAAGACACTGTTGCTGTAGAACAGTCTCATGAAGAGGATGCTCAGGGTTTTCCATAATGTTCTTCATTTTATGAAGAATCCGTCTTTCCACAATGATCTCCAGAGGTTCCAGAGGAGTCCCCAGAACAGAGCCAGCATTTTTATCAGCTTGTTGAGCTTTTTTAAGTCCCTGGTTCTGATGCTGCTTCCCCAGGAGATGATGGTAGAAGAGATCACACTTTCCACAACAGACTTATAGAAGATATGCAGCATCTTGCTGCAAACACCAAATGACCTAAGCTTCCTCAAGAAGTACTGTCTGCTCTGTCCCTTCTTGTAGATGGCTTCACAGTTGCATCTCCACTCTAGTCTGTTGTCCAGGTGAACACCGAGGTATTTATACTCCTCCACCACCTCCACTTCTTGTCCCATGATAGAAATAGTGTTTGACTTATTCCTGTTTCTCTTAAAATCTACAATCATCTCCTTTGTTTTAGTCACGTTCAACATGAGATGATTGTTTCCACACCATGCCACAAAGCGGTCCACCACCTTCCTGTACTCAGCTTCTTGTCCATCTCTGATCCACCCCACGACTGCAGAATCATCCGAGTATTTCTGCAGATGACATGAGTCTGTCTTGTACCGGAAGTCTGAGGTGTACAGAGTGAAAAGGAATGGTGAGAGTACAGTCCCCTGTGGTGCTCCTGTGCTGCTGACTACCTGGTTAGACACACAACCCTTCAGTCTCACAAACTGTGGTCTGTTTGTCAGGTAGTCTTTAATCCAGGAGATTGTTGTGGCCTCCACCTGAGTGTTCTGGAGTTTCTGACAAAGCAAATCAGGTTGGATTGTATTAAATGCACTGGAGAAATCAAAGAACATGATCCTCACAGTGCTGCTGGCTTTGTCCAGATGACAGTGGGTTTGTTGAAGCAGGTGTGTGATGGCATCTTCAACTCCAACTCCACAGCGATAAGCAAACTGAAGGGGGTCCTGATGGTTTACTGTTTGCTTACTCAGGTGGGCCAACAGGAGTCTCTCTAGGACCTTCATGATGTGAGATGTCAGGGCAACAGGTCTATAGTCATTGAGGACTGATGGGTGAGTTTTCTTTGGTACCGGAACAAGACAGGAGGTCTTCCATAACACCGGAATCTTCTTCTGGGCCAGGCTAAGGTTGAAGAGGTGCTGCAGAATCCCACAGAGCTGCTCTGCACAGGCCTTCAGGACTCTAGGGCTGACATGATCTGGACCTGCAGCCTTATTCCTATTCAGTCTCTCCAGTTGTCTCTTCACCTGACTTCTTGAGACACACAGGTGGAAGGGGGAAGCAAAGGAAGCATCAGCATCTTCTGATATGGTTGATGGCAAACATGTAGAAGGGTCTAGGGCTGAGGTGGAAGATAAAAAATGTGAGGTGTTACTGGACAGCTGTGGGTCCTGTGGGCCAAAGGAGGGCGGGATGTCTGTTTGGCTGTGAGCAGGAGAGGAGGATGCTGAGCTTCTTTCTGAACTGAACCTATTGAAGAATACGTTCAATTCATTGGCTCTGTCCAGACGTCCATCGGTCTGATCATCCTTCTGCTTGAAGCCTGTGATCTTCTTCATCCCTGTCCACACATCTCTGATATTGTTTTGCTGGACCTTGCTCTCCAGCTTCTTCTTGTACACCTCCTTTCTGTCTCTTATCTTGACTTTAAGTTGCTTCTGTAAACTCCTCAATAATTTTCTGTCTCCCTCTCTGAAGGCTCTTTTTTTCTTGTTAAGCAGGTCCTTCAGGTCACTGGTGATCCAAGGTTTGTTATTGGGGAAGCATCTCACGGTTCTGGTGGGGATGATGTTATCCACACAGAAGTTTATATAGTCGGTTACACACTCAGTCATGGCATTGATGTCCTCTCCATGTGGCTGGCACAGTGCGTCCCAGTCTGTAGCCTCAAAGCAACCTTGCAGAGCTTCTTCAGCTTCCTGTGACCATTTTCTCACAGTCCTCTTTATTACAGGTTGCCTCTGAACAAGGGGCTTATATTTCGAGCAGAGAAAAACAAGATTGTGATCTGATTTGCCTAGCGGAGGTCTTGCTGTAGAGATGTATGAGTCCTTGACATTTGCATAAAACAAATCCAATGTTTTGTTTTCTCTGGTAGAGCAGCTGACAAACTGTTGAAACGTTGGAAGTGTAGCAGAGAGTGAAGCATGGTTAAAATCACCAGAAATTGCCACAAAAGCATTGGGGTTTTGTGTCTGTAGCTTAGCAACAACTGAGCTGATGGCATCACATGCAGTGTCGGCAACAGCGGAAGGTGGAACGTAAACTGTTGCCAAAATAACACTGGTGAACTCTCTGGGTAAATAATATGGACGAAAACTTACTGCCAACAGTTCAATATCTGGACTGCAGAGTTGACACTTCACAGTAACATGTCCTGGATTACACCATCTGTTGTTCACAAGTACTGCCAGTCCACCTCCTTTACATTTGCCGCTCCTCTTTAAGTCTCTGTCTGCTCGTATGGTTAAAAAGCCCGGCAGAGAGACGCTGGAGTCGGGGATATGATCCTGCAGCCATGTCTCAGTAAAACACATGATACTGCATGCCCGGTACTCTGGCTGGGTCCTTTGTAGGGCTTGGAGTTCATCCAACTTGTTTCCCAACGATCTCACATTGCCCATCATAATCGACGGAAGAGATGGTTTGAACTTCCTCCTTCTCTCTCTTCTCTTAGTTCCTGCTCTGCATCCACGGCGTCTCCTTTTCAACTCATCAGGGATTTGGGGTTGTAGTTGAAGTATTATTTGAGCTTTTGAGATATTAATCAGCTGCTCCCGGTTGTAAGAAACAACCCCGTTGCCATGGCAATGCATCATAACAAATGTCCAAAAATAGAAAGTATCAAGAAAAATCCTCCAAGCTGCACAGCATCCAACACCGGAGTGGACAGTAGTCCAAAAAAAATCAACTGTATCCACCACAAGAGGAATAGTTCCCAAAAAAGAATAAATCAGAATCAAAAGTAACAGAGCTACTCCAACCTGCTGCCACCTTGAGCGGCGCAATTCTAGAATACCAGGTCCTTGTCAGGAAACGCAAGGCATCATTTTCTTTCTACTAAAGCAATGTGTCATTAAAATGTTCATTCTGCTTTTCTAGTAACGAGGAAACTTTTGCAATAACCATAGTACAACACTGTATAGTGCATAAAACAGAAATTCAACTTGAATCTTAGCAACTTGGTCATTGCATAAAATAACTGCTTTGTCATATGTGTAGTGCACATACACACATGATATTTGACCTTTAAATACATAAACTGCTCTCCTCAAATCCCTTTCAAAATATCCTAAATAAACATTTTGGATCAATTTAAAACACATTTTTCTTAAAGGTTTAACGCATCAATGTTTTTATCCAATAGGATGATCACAAGCTTGAAAGGTTTAATTTCTTTTCTGAAGAATGTGGTTGAGAGAAAAAAAAAAGGTTTGTCCTTGATTTTCTAATGCAGCATTAACCAGGTTATCCCTATTGGCTGATCAGAGGTTGTGTCATACAAAGGTCTGTGTAATGTTAAAAGCTAGGGACATTTACCTCAAATGTCTTCATATCTTACTCTGGTGCATTCCTCAGCCTTCATGAAGCTGGTTGTTCTCTAATGTTCTCTAAGAAATATTTGAGGTATTCACAGAACATCAGTAATTATACTGAAATAAGATGATACACAGGTGGACAACTTATTAATTAGAAGAGTTCTAAAGTCAGTTGGTTGCACTGGACATTATTTAGGGGTATCGGATTTTTTTATTTATTTATTGGAATTGTAAAAAATTTTAAAAACCATGATTCATTTTCTTCCTTTTCACAATTATGCACTCCTTTGTTTTGGTTTATCACCTTCATAATTGTCTACAATCCTAATAAAATACACTGGAATTTGAAATTGTAATGTGAGAAAATATGAAAAAGGTTCAGAGGTCTCACAAATTCTGTAAACTACCGTATATCATTTGGTACATCAACGTAAAATATCCTCAGGTTAATGTTGAGGTAATATACAAAGATAAGACTGCAAGTTATTAACACAATACATTTTAATTGTATAATTTTCCATCAGTTTACAGGTAAAAAGGTCAGCCTTATTTAATAGGTTTTTGTTTGGCTTTGCACAGTCACCATAGCTTGCTAAGAATTTATATTCAACAAATTTGCAGCTTCTGAAAACACTCCTAATATTGGCTTCAGATAAACACTGAATATGTCAGCCTCTTAAGTAGTCAGAAACACATTAATCTTTCAGTGTACTGTTGAATTTTAATAATGTTTTCAGGGTAACTGGGATCTGGGACATGAGTACACGGAGCATACTCCGAGAAGCCTTTTGTGAGCATAGTTCTTATATTACAAGCAAACCCTAAGATGCAGCTGATGGGAATGGTTGCAGTTATGACTCAGTTTAGATCACCTTAACTTCTACAGTCAATGTGCTTACTGCATTGACAAAAATAAATATAGTGTGCATTCATTAATAAAACATAGCATGCTGGGAAATAATAGGCAAACAATTAGATTAGCAAATACAATAGTTATAATTCGGAATGCTCTTGGAGATTCCCTTTGGCTGACTAAACATCAGAAAGGCTGTGGAACATTAATATTACAATAATAACACTTTGCATGAGAACAAAAGCCATATACATTGTAGTTATAATCCAGTAACTTGGTAAATACATTCGTAAACTAAGACTGAAGAACAGCTTTTTTTTAAGTAATATTTTCATTTCAAACAATAAAAGAAGCATAAAAATCTTTAAGAAAGCAAACTTACTTAAATAAATGAACAAATAAATACATTTTTGAACAGAAACAGTCACTTACATTTGCCTGTATAATGATTAAGTATCGTGTTATCTCCTCATAGTTGAGCCGCTCTCTGAGAACAACGGATCCAAACAGTGTAAGGGGGATGTCAAAGGTTCTGTTGGCCGTCTGAAAAACATACAGATATGTGGCAAAAACAAACACAGTGGGTCACACAGAAAGTCTACTCTTAAGTTTTAACAAAATCAAGACAAGTTAAGACATGCAATACATTTGAATACATAGTTACACAAGTGTAACAGCAAGGTGTATTGTATGATTTCAATACGATGCAAATGAGTTGTTCAGTTGAAGAGAAAATAATTTATTTGCATTCAGAACCAGCAGAGCATAAAGACAACAATAAATCAAATGAAAGCTTAAGTAAAAGGCATTTCGGTCCCATGGAGAAGCAAAAATCTTATGCAGAAATAGGAAATAGGCTTCAAATCTGATTTCATGAATAAGGTAAGTTGTACACAAAAAATAACAATAAATGTAGCTTCTATTGTGCTCTAAATACAGGTAGAAATTAGGCCTTACTGGAAAAAACATAGCTTTAAATGCTGATCATTTTAAATTTTAATTACTACACTTGGAAACTTTTTTTAGTCAGAAAACATTAATAAACCTCTACTATAAATTGTTACAAACATATTCATCAGATTTCCAACAATTCTTTTGAAAAGATCATCAAAAACCTAAGCAATCTATTTGCCCTTATTGTAGGTGCCTTATGGTACATTTATATTTTTCTCCTCTCCATTTTCTGTAGTCTATTCCTGTTCAGGGTAGCAGGTGGACTAGATTCTATTCAAACAGTCAGTGGGCAGCACACTATGGACAGTTCATGGTAGTGTCGACAGCAACACTTATGAAAAACATAGACGTAAACACATCTTGGGAGTAGCCAGTAGGACACTGCAATCACTGATGGATGACACGGGGCTCTACCTCTCCCTCTCCCTCCCTCTGTGACTGCCTACAGGAAATCAAATCTTGGTTTTCTTCTGCTTTTCTCAAACTCAACAGTGATAAAACAGAAGTTCTCCTCATCGGCTCCAAATCCACCCTTACACAAGCTAACTAACTCACCATCCCCATCAACAACTGCTCAGTCTCCCCCTCCCTTCAAGTTAAGGGCCTGCGTGTCACCCTCAATGGCACTCGGTCTGCCTACTTCCATCTCCGCAACATCAACCGACTGGGTCCCTCCCTCACTCCTGACTGTAACACTATCCTGGTTTACTCCCTGGTAACTCTCTGTCTGGATTACTGCAACTACCCTGTCTGGTCTTCCTGTCAAATCTATCTACAAACCATACTGGTTCAGAATGGTGCGGGGATCATCACCAGTACACCATTTTCCCATCACATCACACCTGTATATAGCTGCTCTACTGTCTCACTGTTCCTCGAGCTCACATATACACCATGGGGTACCGAGCCATCAACCGCTCTTCCCTGTGACTCTGGAGCTCCCTCCCACCTGTCATCTGCAACATTGAGCTGGGCATGTTTAAATCAAGACCCATCTTTCTAAATTGGCCTTGTTTTTGCCACTACGTAAAAATTCATTAAGGTCTTTTATTTCATCGAAGTCTACAATTTTAATGTTTATTTTAAGGTTTTAATTTTCTGACTCTTAGTTCTTTGATTTATGTCTTCGTTTTGTGCAGTGAGGTGATCTTGAGTGTCCTGAAAGGTGCCTACAAATAAAATGAATTATTATTATTATTATTATTGTTATTATATTTGATATTTGGGGCAATGGGGCAACTGTTGTATTTTGCCCAATTTTGTAATTAAGCACTTGGATGAATTATCAACAAACTGTAGATTTTAAATAAAGTACAGCCATGGCCAAAGGTTTAAGACCAATAGCAATTTAGTTTTTCACAAACTTTACAGCTTCTGTGTTGTTAGGTCTTTTTGCTAGACGTTTACATATATTTCTGAAGTTCAATAGTTCTACAAAGATTTAATAGGTCTCCAAGGCTACATTAGGTTTATCCAAACTGTCAATAGAATCTCAATGGGATTAAGATCTGAGAAGTTGGCAATTGATCCCAAATTTCAATATTTGGGTCCCTGTGGCATTCTGGTATCACTTCAGCCCATGGTGCTTTGTCAGGGAGGAAAAAGCTTTGTTCCAAACATAATTACTCTTCAATGTCTGGGAATGGTTGTTCTTGGAGGATCTTTTGATAAAAAAATTTTAAACATGCCAAATTTTTCAGGTAATTCTTGAATAGTCCTACTTCTTTAGAAGAGATCCAATCCCAAACGTTGTCAGCATTATTCAGAACTCAGTCACATCCATCTCTTCTTACCAACAAAGTCCCAAACAACTTGTAGAAGGTCCAGTAGAAGAAATACCCCCAGTCCTCCGCAGTCCAGTCTGTTGGAAGTCCTAGTATTTTCTAGAAAATGTAAGGCTGTACTTTCTTTCCTTGAGAGAAGTGACTTCTTAGAACCAGGCCAAGGTCCAAAAGACACCTCAGTGTGCATGCAGAAACACCCATGCCTGTGTGCTGCCATACCTGAAGACGTTTTGCACTGGTAGCAACCTTATGCCTTAGTTGGAAGCTGTTTTGGAAACTATTAACACTATTGGGACTTTCCTGGGCACTCTGAGACAATGGAACATGTCCTTTTGATCTGATTTCGCTTGAATCTTACTCTCAGCAATATCCTTGAATGTGAAGCATTTCGGATACAAATAATGATGGTATCAGGTATTCTATAGGAGTTAATCAAGGTTGACAAAAAAATAATGATTTCATACACAATTCACTAGTAAAACAAAAAAATGTGAAAAAGGAGAATGGCAGAGTGATCAGCTGCCACAGTCTCCTTAACATGTTCCTCTTAGGTCATTGAAATGATAATAGCAGCAGCGTAATTTTGGGACAGGGCTACAACATAGTGCCAATTAGATTTTTTAGATTAAGGAAATCTTCATTGGCTGTTTTAGTGATTGCATTTTGAGTTCATGACAGCAAGCTACCAGCACAAAAACTGAAACAATAAAGTCTGTAAAAAAATATATGTTTGGCCACAACTATAAGTATACATGGTCTTTTAACCTTTTTAGGGAAACTCTATCATGATGATATTTGTATTCGGGTTAAACATTTTTAAACTAGCCAACATAACATGTTTATAACTTGGCCCCATGGATGTTGTAAGCAAAAAAACATATTGGTAACTCACCGGATCTTTCGGGTTGAACTGGATGGTGTACTCTATCTGTCCATTTGGGCCATCATCAATGTCTGTTGCACCATTATTCCCAGAGAAACCAGAGAAGATAGTTGTTCCTACAGGGGTTAGCTGAAAAAAAAAAATAGAGCTCTGTCTACATATGATGCCAAAACCTTCAAAACATAGTAATTAAATCCTTTCTGACAGTGTCATACAAACGTCTATTGTTTTCATGTGGCACAGATGAAAGAAGAACAAAATAAGATTCACCAGCATTTGGCCACAAGGGATGTTAATCCACCACTGTTTTCCACAGAACAAAGACAAAGGGCTTTGCATTTCTATTTTCATTACGCATAAATTGGACTTGAAAAGGAAGATCATTTGGGAGTCTTTTGTGTCTCTTTCAGTTGCACTTCAAATAAGTGAAATATAGCAAGTGTTAAAACATATTACATCTGTGTATAGTATGCTCAACAGTCTTTTACTAATGTGAACAAATGAAATGACTCACTGCCCCCCCGATAAAAGAATACATTTGGGTGATCCAATTGCTCTGTTTTACAGTGTCAATGTTAAAATTAATTACTGTTAAGATAAACAAAAGGCCAATTCAGTCACTGCTTTTAAATAATCAAACACATTAACACCAAAATATCTGAGAAACAAACACAAACACGAGTGCATTCATTGAGCAGAGAAATACTATTGCGTACTACTGTGGTACACGTGGAAAACTGATGGTTACACTGCCTGGCCAAAAAAAAAAAAGTCGCCACCTGGATTTAACTGAGCAAAAAGGTACAAGCCTCCGATTGGATAATTACTGCATTGGTGATTATGTTTCAGCTGGCAACAACTTATTTAACCCCAACTGGTGCAATGGGTTGCTTCTCATTTCTTAAACAACCATGTCGAAAAACACATCCCGTGGTCGTGGAAGAGATATTTCAGAAGGGTCAAATCATTGGCATGCATCAGCCAGAGAAAACACCTAAGGAGATTGCAGAAACTATCAAAATTGTGTAAGGAACTGTCCAACACATTATTAAAAACAGGAAGGATAGTGGAGGTTAAAAATGTCGCTGGAAACAAAATCCTAAATGTTTGTGATCACTTAAACGTTTGGTGAAATCAAATTGAAGAAAAACAACAGCAGAACTCCGGGTTATGTTTAATAGTAAAGTAAGAGCATTTCCACACGCACAATGCAAAGGGATCTCAAGGGATTGGGACTGAACAGCTGTGTGGCCTAAAGAAAACCAATAATCAGTGAGGCTAACTGGAAAAAAAGGCTTCAGTTTGCTAGGGAGCATAAAGATTGGACTCTGGAGCAATGGAAGAAGGTGATATGGTCTGCTGAGTCCAGATTTACCCTGTTCCAGAGTGATGGGCACATCAGGGTAAGAAGAGAGGCTGGTGAAGTGATGCACCCATCATGCCTAGTGCTTACTGTACCAGCCTGTTGGGGCAGGGCTATGACCTGGGGTTGCTGCAGTTGGTCAGGTCTGGGTTCAGCAACAGTATGTGTTCAAAGAATGAGGTCAGCTTGAATATGCTTAATGACTATGTTATTCCATCAATAGGTTTTTTCTTCCCTGATGGCACGGGCATATTCCAAGATGACATTGCCAGGATTCATCGGGCTAGAATTGTGAAAGAGTGGTTCAGGGAGCATGAGACATCATTCTCAGGGATTGGAGTCCAGACCATAACCCCATTGATAATCTTTGGGATGTGCTGGAGAAGGCTTTGCGCAGCAGTCAGACTCTACCATCATCAATGCAAGATGTTGGGGAAAAATGAATGCAACGCTGGGTGGAAATAAATCTTGTGACATTGCAGAAGCTTATCGAAACAATGCCACAGCGAATGCAGGCAGTAATTAAAACTAAAGGTGGTCCAACAAAATATTAGAGTGTGTGACCTTTCTTTTTTTGGTGGCGACTTTTTTTTGCGCCAGGCAGTGTAATTAGCGATGTGACATTCACGAACGAATTGATTCTTTTGAACAGCTCGTTACCTTGAACGATAGGACTTGAGTCTTAGTGAGAGCCGTTCTTTGTTTTTGTACTACTTTGCTTTCTTATAAAGCTACTTTTTCAATTTTATTTAATTTTAAATTATATTATTTAGGCCATTACATATGAAAACGGAAAGGGGGGTAGAGCATATATATGAGCATACAGCGCACATGCTCATTGCTCATGGTTTGTTTTCATCACGTGTCATAAAGGCAGGGTGTGTGGCGCTGCGTTTCCCCTGGCTGCGACGTAGGCTGTGTGCAGTGGGAGGAGAGGAAGAGTACAGTCACAGTGTGCTCCATGATGAAGACGAACCAATGAGTGGCGCAACAAAACGTTTGCACACTTTATTCAGTTAATGCTTACAGTAAAGTGTTGTTTACCATTAGTGTGTTGCATTAATACAAATTTTTCATGATGCAGTTGGCAATTTCTATTTTTTGCCAAAGCAAGTGCAACTTTTTTCTCTTCTATTTTTTTTTATTTTGCTTTCTTTGTTTTGTTTCTGTATTACATATTGCTTTAAAATTCTGTTAATGGACGCAACACTTAGTAAAGAACTACATCAGTATTTGATATTTATATTTTGATGTTTTATACTTAATTTTATGGAAAATGTATACATAGATAGATTTTTTGCATGTGGTTCTATTTTGCTAATTTTAAATAAAAATATTAATCTTAATGCAGATGATTTAGCTTTAGCTATAAATTTCTCCCACACATGCCAGGTTTACTAAAAATGTATATATTTAACACTATATTAAGGGTAAAATTGCTTGTTCTTTGAAATATGCACATTCTCAAAACAGATCATTTCAACGGCTCTTTTGAATGGCTCTTTAAAGTAAACGGATCCTGAAGATTCGGTTCTTTTCAAAGATCCATAAGTTCCATCATTACTAAGAATCCGTGTCAACCAAAATTTAACAAAATATTATACAGTAGTTTTTGTTGGTTATGGCTTCTCTGTGACTGCATCAATTTAAGATGGCTAAAACATATAGCATTATCAATGAATAGCCACAGTGAAATGGATGTTTGTAGGATACAACTTGCTAAACATTTTCTAAATATTGATGACTGTAAACAACGAGGCAGGTTTATTTATGCTGTCATTGTAAATCTCAATCTATATTTTCTATACCTTGAGGCCTGAACTCTTACAAGCAGTTTGCTTGTTCCGTTAAATAATTTAGTCACAGCAGGAGGAATTTCTGAGAGTGAAATTGAGCTTTTATGGATGTTGATAATTAATAACCTAATTAGTTCAAACAGGCAAAGCTTTTTAAAAATCGTAAGTATAGAGTAACGTAAAGAGTTACTATAATTTGTTCCATTAGAATCATGTCTCAAATATAGTGCAGGGGGGTGCATGAGCCACAAAACTGGGAAACCGAGTTGTTAAGTTTATGTTAAGTTTGGTTAGTATGTGAGATAAGATAACTGTTTTGCAAGTGTTTAGCTGAAAAGATTTTCTGTGGCATATATATATATATATAGTTATAAAGGGTACACTCAAATAACACATCCTAGAAATGAATGAATGAAATATTCTCATTCAATACTTTGTTCTGTACAAAGTTGAATGTGCTGACAACAAAATCACCCAAAAATCATCAATGGAAATCAAATTTATTAACCAATGGAAGGTTGGATTTGGAGTCACACAAAATTAAAGTGGAAAAACACACTACAGGCTGATCCAACTTTGATGTAATGTCCTTAAAACAAGTCAAAATTAGGCTCAGTATTGTGTGTGGCCTCCACGTGCCTGTATGACCTCCCTACAACACCTGGGCATGCTCCTGATGAGACGGCGGATGGTCTCCTGAGGGATCTCCTCCCAGACCTGGACTAAAGCATCCGCCAACTCCTGGACAGTCTGTGCTGCAACGTGACATTGGTGGATGGAGCGAGACATGATGTCCCAGATGTGCTCAATCGGATTCAGGTCTGGGGAACGGGCGGGCCAGTCCATAGCTTCAATGTCTTCATCTTGCAGGAACTGCTGACACACTCCCGCCACATGAGGTCTAACATTGTCCTGCATTAGGAGGAACCCAGGGCCAACCGCACCAGCATATGGTCTCACAAAGGGTCTGAGGATCCCATCTCGGTACCTCATGGCAGTCAGGCTACCTCTGGAGAGCACATGGAGGGCAATGGGGCCATCCAAAGAAATGCCACCCCACACAATTACTGACTCACTGCCAAACCGGTCATGCTGAAGGATGTTGCAGGCAGCAGATCGCTCTTCACGGTGTCTCCAGACTCTGTCACGTCTGTCACATGTGCTCAGTGTGAACCTGCTTTCATCTGTGAAGAGCACAGAGCGTCAGTGGCAAATTTGCCAATCCTGGTGTTCTCTGGCAAATGCCAAGTGTCCTGCACGGTGTTGGGCTGTGAGACAACCCCCATTTGTGGACGTCGAGGCCTCATACCATCCTCAGGGAGTCGGTTTCTAACCATTTGTGCAGGCACATGCACATTTGTGGCCGGCCTGCTGGAGGTCATTTTGCAGGGCTCCTCCTGTTCCTCCTTGAACAAAGCCGGAGGTAGCGGTCCTGCTGCTGGGTTGTTGCCCTCCTACAGCCTCCTACATGTCTCCTGGTGTACCGGCCTGTCTCCTGGTAGCGCCTCCAGGCTCTGGACACTACGCTGACAGACACAGCAAACCTTCTTGCCACAGCTCGCATTGATGTGGCATCCTGGATAAGCTGCACTACCTGAGCCACTTGTGTGGGTTGTAGAGTCCGTCTCATATCACCATGAGTGTGAAAGGACCACCAACATTCAAAAGTGACCAAAACATTAACCAAAAAACATAGGTAAGTGGTCTGTGGTCCACCTGCAGAACCACTCCTTTATTGAGTGTGTCTTGCTAATTGCCAAAGATTTTTCTATTCCATTTGCACAACAGCATTGTCAATCAGTGAAGTTTCCTAAGTAGACAGTGATTTCACAGAAGTTTGATTTACTTGGAGTTATATTGTGTTGTTTAAGAGTTCCCTTTACTTTTTTTAGCAGTGAATATATATATATATATATATATATATATATATATATATATATATACACAGTACAGACCAAAGGTTTGGACACACCTTCTCATTCAAAGAGTTGTCCTTATTTTCATGACTATGAATTAACACATGTGGAATTATATACTGAACAAAAAAGTGCTTTGATTACTGCTCCGCACACTCTTGGCATTCTGTTGATGAGCTTCAAGAGGTAGTCACCTGAAATGGTTTTCACTTCACAGGTGTGCCCTGTCAGGTTTAATAAGTGGGATTTCAAGCCTAATAAATGGGGTTGGGACCATCAGTTGTGTTGTGCAGGTGGTGGATACAGTACACAGCTGATAGTCCTATTGAATAGACTGTTAGAATTTGTATTATGGCAAGAAAAAAGCAGCTATGTAAAGAAAAGCGAGTGGCCATCATTACTTTAAGAAATGAAAGTCAGTCAGTCAGAACAATTGGGAAAACTTTGAAAGTGTCCCCAAGTGCAGTCGCAAAAACCAACAACTGTTAAGAGGAGACTGTGTGAATCAGGCCTTCATGGTAAAATAGCTGCTAGGAAACCACTGCTGAGGACAGGCAACAAGCAGGAGAGACTTGTTTGGGCTAAAGAACACAAGGAATGGACATTAGACCAGTGGAAATATGTGCTTTGGTCTGATGAGTCCAAGTTTGAGATGTTTGGTTCCAGCCACCGTGTCTTTGTGCGGCGCAGAAGAGGTGAACGGATGGACTCTACATGCCTGGTTCCCACCGTGAAGCATGGAGGAGGAGGTGTGATGGTGTGGGGGTGCTTTGCTGGTGACACTGTTGGGGATTTATTCAAAATAGAAGGCATACTGTACCAGCATGGCTACCACAGCATCTTGCAGCGGCATGCTAGTCCATCCGGTTTGCGTTTAGTTGGACCATCAGAGATGGTTTCGGGTGAGCTGGACTGCAGAGTGAAGGCAAAAGGCCAACAAGTGCTAAGCATCTCTGGGAACTCCTTCAAGACTGTTGGAAAACCATTTCAGGTGACTACCTCTTGAAGCTCATCAACAGAGTGCCAAGAGTGTGCGGAGCAGTAATCAAAGTAACAGGTGGCTACTTTGAAGAACGAGGAGTGATGGCCTAGTGATGGCCTAGCACCACGTCCAGGTGCTGATACCCCATAGGGACAACCAGCCCCTGGTCCCAGGACGTCATCCCCTTCCCTCCCCTGGGCTGGCCTAGCCTGGACTGGTGCCTGAACCTGAGTAACCCCAGCCCGGACCCCGACCCCCCGCCCCGACCCCTGTTACCTGTATGTCATGAAAATGTTATAAGCGAGAGTGTTTAAGTTGTACAATACAATTGGGGCACAGGCTGCCATGGGACTGCAGAGATGGAAAACTCTTGCGGCACTCCAATGACGCACCCGCACTGGAACCGCCCAAACCCTCAAACCCTGATCTCCAGCCCCGACAGCCAGTCCCTTGCCCGAAGAAGCCACTGACCCCCAACAAAAAGGAGCCAGCTGGAAGCGCACGCAGCAACGGCCAAGACTGTGGCCCCACTCCAAAAAAAAAAAAAAAAGGACCAGCTGGCCCAGTGCAACAAAAAGAAGGGCACATGACCATCCACCCACGAACCCACAGGGCAGAGCCAACAGAGCACCAAGTCCCCAATGCCCAGCACCGGACTGCAGCCACAACCAGGCAAGCTGGCCAACAAAACACATCCCACAACAACACTGAGGCCGCCAATAAGCCACAGCCGACCCAAAATGGTAGGCCCACCCAATGCAAGCTTCGGGCCAGCATAGGCACATGCACCCCCGCATAGACAAATGAACCAAAACCACCAGGGCCAGCCAGGGAGTCAAGCAGACCCTGCAATGCACCACACTGCCCACCACCGTGCCCAAGCAAAAGACGCCGGCCCAGCAAGCCGAAGGGCGTCACAGAAAGGCCACAGACATGCAGCAAAGAGGCTGAACTCCTCCCCAAGACACAGAACACCAACATCCAAGCCAGCCAAGCTAAAATGACAGAGCCAATCCAAGCCGCAGTTCCCCACGAGCTAACGCCACAGTTACATCACACATCCTTCTGTACATCGGTAGGGGCACGATGAAGAGCACCACCCCAAGCACACACCACCCACCAGGAACCACCCAGCAGACAAGCAAACCCCGTGAGAAAACCAACACCGAAGCCCACAAAGCCAAAACCAAAGCCCACAGAGAAGCTGTGACCAGTTCATTCCTGTGATCAATCCTGGCCAGCCTGCCCACCCAAACAATGCAGACCCTTCCGAACCCCCTCCTCCAGACAGCACTGGGACCGGCGTCAGGAACCGGAACCCAGACAAGGCACCAGAATTGGAACCACCCCAGTCCAAACGATGCCTATCCCCATCCAAGGCCAATCACCCACCTCAACCCCAGAAGAAAACCTACAGCTACCCTAACATTTGAACAACTCCCAGAAAACATAAGACATGTGTTTACCAGAAAAAATAATTTTCTGTGGTACATTTATATTAAAATGCTTCATTATTACCTTAATTAATTATATTTCAATGACACAATCAAACAAACAAACTGCATAGTTATCTACCGTGGTGGTATTTAAAGCACGCTCCTAAACTGTCTTTTATGACTAGGAATCTAACACCAATAGGTTGGGAATCACTATTGTCCTTTGTCATGTTTTATAGTAGGACCAAATGAAGCGATTTTAAACATATTTATTGGATAACATTGCCATTAGCAGATGTGGATGATTTAAAAAAAAATGACAACCCCTCAATTCATCTTAGTGTGCAATGAATGTTGGTTTTGGTCTACTGCAACGTCATTTTCCATATATGGTAGGGATGAGGTTCTCAGTTTATAAAAACATACAGATCCTTTTTTAAATTAAATTCCATTCATTCCATTCATTTCAGTCAAAACAGTAATTCATATTCAGCTTTACAATTAGTAAAACAACTATTTTAATTTTGGCATAATTCGGTTCTGGTTAGCTTACATACTGTCATCAATTGGAGAAAAAACTGGTCACCTAAGACAAATACTTTAGTGAAAAGCAGACTACCTGCATATATGTTGTGAGGGACATTTGTACTTCATCAACTTAAGTAACAAATTTAAACATTCATACAGCTTTAGAGATGAGGGTATAAATATTTCAATAGCTTTACTTGCCATTGACCTGCCTAAGTATCCATATTATGCTAACTAGACAAAGGTTAAATGTAGCAACTTAAGGTATTAATAATACCTTAAGTTGCTTTCACACTTTGACACTTTCACAGATTTGTGTTAACATCATAGAAATAATCGCTTCACCTCCTGAAGAAAAAGAAGATAAATTTCACATGATAAGTTACTCTGCTGTAGATGTCAGGGAATCTTAGACAAGGTAAAAACAGAAATCTGAACTCTAGTCGGCTGTAAATAATTGAGATTTAGTGTAATTTCGGCAGCACCGATTATTTGCTAGATCATTTCGTTTAGTCATGTTATCTCTTCTTTCCCCTGGTTCTCATAGTCTCACTTTGCAGCCTTTATATAATGAAACAACTTTAAACCCTGGTTCCACTGCCTACCTATAAAATTAACCACCAGGATAAGCTTAAAGGGAAATACTTTCAGACTCAACTTAAACTAACTGTGTCCTAGAGTTCATTGTAAACAATTAGTTTTAGATAGCACCTTTCTAGTCAGAGAGGCCACTCAAAGAGCTTTACTCAAACACGCACACATTGATTTACAGATTTGTAGACAACTTGGGGTTAAGTACCTTGCCCAGGAGCATATCGACATGTGACAGTAAGAAGCTGAAATGGAACCCACAACAGCTATCCACTGAGCCACAAATGTCTTGCAGAGTGCTTGCAAAATTATTGATTCATTTTTTTCAGATTTTGTTTTGGTATTAGCACAAACAAGCACTTTATTGCAATTTCATGAGACAGATCAACACAAAGTAGTTTCAATATCCTTGGAAGTGGAACAAAAATGATGCATGATTTTCAAAATATGTTACAATTTGAAATCTGAAAAGTGCAGCATGCATTTGTATTTAACCCATTTTAGTCTAATACCACTAAAGAAAATACAATGCAATCATCTTGATGACCAAAAAATGCTACACATAGTTGAGGGATAACTTTGTGAAGACGTTTAAAGCAGGGTTATGTTATAAAACAGTATCCTAAGCTTTGAATATTTCATTGAGCACTGTTCAATTCATTATTCTGAAATGAAAAGACTTGTTTAACAACTACAAACCAAACAAGACAAAGCTGTCCACCTAAACTCCAAGTTTAGCAAGAAAAGCATTGATAGGAGAAGCAGCCAAGATGCCTCTGGCAGTTCTGGAGGAGTTGTAGAGATCCACAGCACAGATAGGACATTCTGTTGACAGGACAACTATTAGTTTTGCACTACTATCTTGCCTTTATGAGAGGTGGCAAGAGGAAAGTCATAGTTAAAAAGAAAACCATTGGATGGAAGCTTGTTTTCTTCAAGCAATGTAGAGTACAATATCATGTGAAGCAATATGTTAGGGGTCAGATGAGTCCAGAATATTATTGATTTGGGTATCCCCATCCAATCAAACAATGTAGGCAGTATCATCAGAGCTACATTGGAATAGTTTAATTTAAATGTATGTGTTAGGATGGTTCAGACTAAAATCCAATTGAAAATCTTTGGTGTTATTTGAAAAGGGATGTTCACACACATCAAGTATAGCATATACTTTGCTTAAAATTCATTTAACTTTTTGCTTTTAAAGTGAACAAATATCACAAAATGAAATTTATATTAATACTAAAACCTGCTATACTTCAGACCAGAATATTGGTGGTTAAAAATGGTTGAAAAAGGATAAAGGATGTTCTGTTTAAGCCTACATTGATTTTTATTAGGTGGGTTTAGTTCTGGTGGCGGTGAAAATGAAATAAACAATAATGTAGCTGTCTGACTAATGCGACCACTCACTGAATAAAAATAAATAAATAAACAATGTTCCGGTTGTTACATTACTGCTACCATTTTAATCAAAGTAGCCACTTTTGAAAAATTACTGCTATCAAATTGTCTGAAATGACCTGAGCTTAACACAGAAAAAAATATTATTATGATGCGGAAGCTCCTAAATTGAATTGCAGTCTGTGTGAGTGATTAGAGGAAATAATTTTAAGAACAGTTATAGGAATCTTCAGAGGCGTATAAGGTGTAGGTGGAGTGCGGGAATAAAAATAACAAAAAAATGCTTCTGTTTTTTTCAAGTGCAGAGCTTAGTGAAAGGGAAACACTGGAGTCATGAGGGAGGATAAATAGAAGGAGGGAAATGCATGTTGCAAGAAGAGCAGAGAATCTATAAGAAACAATAAAACAAGTTGAGGGGACAGATTGAGCTTGACAGGCTGAGGAAGACTGTACAATGATATATTTGGCTTAGCCCGCCTAGGATTGTGCTGGCAGCAAGCTACATGCATCCACGTCCACTTTAACTGTACACTTGCCCTTGTTGAAATCCTCTTCCCCTGATGCCAGAGGACAAACTGTCATGTTGAAGATTATTCTGAAACCACAAAATAACAGATTTTCCCCATCGGTCCAAAACTTTTCTATTTCCTTTTTATTCTCCTTCAAGTTATGCAAACAAAGAAAAAGACGGAAAGAAAAGGATGTTGGATGTTTTTTGTGTTTAAAATGAGTGAAGTCACATATTTCCTATAAAAACTTTGAAGATAATTTAAATAAATTCATTGAGTTTATACTTAGACTGGACTAAGAGCAAATGTTTCAAATATTAGTCTTTAGTTTCCCTAATTTCAAGCAGTTCAGCATCTGCCAACACAATGGTTTGCTGTCTTAATAATACCGCAAACTTTAATTTATTGTATTGTGATTTTATATGGATCAACAACAAGTAGTATATGACAGTGATGTGTAAGAAAATAATACATGGTTTTCAGTTTCTCATGTGAAGATATGAACTAAGTGTCATATATAGATATATAGGCCCATTTACTCTGATAAATAAAATCCACTGTAAACAATTTCTTTCAGAAGAAATGTAATTAGCTAACAGAGTACACCTGTTAATAGTTTCATCTCAATATTGACATGGCTGTTCTGTGAAGGCCTCAGAGTTTTTTTAGGGAACATACAGGTCCTTTTCAAAATATTAGCATATTGTGATAAAGTTCATTATTTTCCATAATGTCATGATGAAAATTTAACATTCATATATTTTAGATTCATTGCACACTAACTGAAATATTTCAGGTCTTTTATTGTCTTAATACGGATGATTTTGGCATACAGCTCATGAAAACCCAAAATTCCTATCTCACAAAATTAGCATATTTCATCCGACCAATAAAAGGAAAGTGTTTTTAATACAAAAAACGTCAACCTTCAAATAATCATGTACAGTTATGCACTTAATACTTGGTCGGGAATCCTTTTGCAGAAATGACTGCTTCAATGCGGCGTGGCATGGAGGCAATCAGCCTGTGGCACTGCTGAGGTCTTATGGAGGCCCAGGATGCTTCGATAGCGGCCTTTAGCTCATCCAGAGTGTTGGATCTTGAGTCTCTCAACGTTCTCTTCACAATATCCCACAGATTCTCTATGGGGTTCAGGTCAGGAGAGTTGGCAGGCCAATTGAGCACAGTGATACCATGGTCAGTAAACCATTTACCAGTGGTTTTGGCACTGTGAGCAGGTGCCAGGTGCTGAAAAATGAAATCTTCATCTCCATAAAGCTTTTCAGCAGATGGAAGCATGAAGTGCTCCAAAATCTCCTGATAGCTAGCTGCATTGACCCTGCCCTTGATAAAACACAGTGGACCAACACCAGCAGCTGACACGGCACCCCAGACCATCACTGACTGTGGGTACTTGACACTGGACTTCGGGCATTTTGGCATTTCCTTCTCCCCGGTCTTCCTCCAGACTCTGGCACCTTGATTTCTGAATGACATGCAGAATTTGCTTTCATCCGAAAAAAGTACTTTGGACCACTGAGCAACAGTCCAGTGCTGCTTCTCTGTAGCCCAGGTCAGGCGCTTCTGCCGCAGTTTCTGGTTCAAAAGTGGCTTGACCTGGGGAATGTGGCACCTGTAGCCCATTTCCTGCACACGCCTGTGCACGGTGGCTCTGGATGTTTCTACTCCAGACTCAGTCCACTGCTTCCGCAGGTCCCCCAAGGTCTGGAATCGGCCCTTCTCCACAATCTTCCTCAGGGTCCGGTCACCTCTTCTCGTTGTGCAGCGTTTTCTGCCACACTTTTTCCTTCCCACAGACTTCCCACTGAGGTGCCTTGATACAGCACTCTGGGAACAGCCTATTTGTTCAGAAATTTATTTCTGTGTCGTACCCTCTTGCTTGAGGGTGTCAATAGTGGCCTTCTGGACAGCAGTCAGGTCGGCAGTCTTACCCATGATTGGGGTTTTGAGTTATGAACCAGGCTGGGAGCTTTAAAGGCCTCAGGAATCTTTTGCAGGTGTTTAGAGTTAACTCGTTGATTCAGATGATTAGGTTCATAGCTCGTTTAGAGACCCTTTTAATGATATGCTAATTTTGTGAGATAGGAATTTTGGGTTTTCATGAGCTGTATGCCAAAATCATCCGTATTAAGACAATAAAAGACCTGAAATATTTCAGTTAGTGTGCAATGAATCTAAAATATATGAATGTTAAATTTTCATCATGACATTATGGAAAATAATTAACTTCATCACAATATGCTAATATTTTGAGAAGGACCTGTACAACAGTAGGCTATTTTTCCAGATTAAGTAGGAATCCTCTAGGTGTGTAGAGCGCCATTTTCTCTCCAATTTTCTAACATTGTGCTTTAATGTATGCAGCTCTGAATTAAACCAAGGAGCTAGCCTCCTATGAATGATTACCTTTTTTTCAAGGGGGCTGCATTGTCTAATGCATCACGCAATGATGAAGAAACACTATGAACAAAAAAATCAATTTGTGAAGGTGCAGAAACAGAATTATTGCCCTCCACTGTGCTTTTCAGTGATAATGAGGAAATTAAAAGTGGAACAGATTCTTTAAAGGTTGTTACAGCATCACCTGATAATGATCTAGTCTGTGGGTCATTTTCTACCGCATATTCCATAGTGGGTCGTGGGGGAGCTGGTGCCTATCTCCAGCAGTCTATGGGCAGGAGGCGTGGTACACCCTGGAAAAGTCGACAGTCCATCGCAGGGCAACACACATACAACCATGCACACACTCATTCATACACCTAAGGGCAATTTAGAGTTTGGACTGTGAAAGGAAGCTGGAGTACCCGGTAAGAACCCACACATGCACTGGGAGAACATGCAAACTCCATGCAGAAAGACCCCTGGTCGGGAATCGAACCCAGGACCTTCTTGCTGCAAGGCAACAGTGCTACCAACTGTGCCACCGGTCTGAGTTGTGTTTATTTTTATGAGATGTTCCTGATTTCCTCCTTTTAGATTATTTTTTAACCTATTCAATTTTGGCTGTGGGCGAGACACTGTCTTAATAGGGTAATGGTGGGTAGAAGTACAGAAGCTGCAGAGAGGAGTATTAAACTACGACCCTGCTTTTGCGTGTTTGTTACACACAGATGCACTTTATCTTTCACAGATGTAGATTCTTTTCATTTAGTATCGAGAAAATGCTGAAGTCACGCAATTCTAAATCAAAAGCCTTATGGTGCATTGCAAAATTAGTCACATCCCTTCAAGTTTTTCACATTTTTTCAAGTTACAAATTTAACTGTGTTTCATTAGGATCTTAAGTAATAGACCAACATAAACTAGGTTGTAATTTTGAAGTGGAGAAAAAACGGATTTTTCATCACTAAAGCCAATAAAAATCTGATTACTTTGGCATTATTTTTTTTATTCAGCCCCCATGTTAAAACCACATTTAATGCAGTCACAGCTAGAGCTGCCAGTAACATCCTTGTCGGTCTGGATGGTGTTCAGTTGGTTTTCTCCCCCACAGTGTTTTGCATGTAGGCCAAAAGATTCAGTTTTGATCTTATTTTGACCAGAGCAACTTCTTCTACACTTGTACTATGTCTCTAAAATGGCATATTGCAAACTTTAAATCTGAATTCCTATTGCTTTTTTCACAAATGGCTTACTCTTACCCCCCTTTCAGAAAGTCCAGTTTTATGAAATGCACAAATAGCTTTCCTGTCGATAGATTCTTCCACCTAAGCTGTAGATGTATACAGTTTCTCTAGAGTCACTATGGGTCTCATGGCTGATTAATGCTCTCCTTGCCCACTTTGTCAATTTAGTTGGCCAGCTCTCTCTTGGTAGGTTTGCAATTGTGTTGTCTTTTTTTCATTTTGGATGATAGATGGTCCACGAGACGTTCAGAGCTCCGGATATTGTTTTATAACCTAACCCTGCTTTAAACTTCTCTACAACATTGCCCCTGACCTGTGTGCTGTGTCCATTGGTCTTCATAATGCTGTTTGTTCAATTACAGGTCCTTCTCAAAATATTAGCATATTGTGATAAAGTTCATTATTTTCCATAATGTCATGATGAAAATTTAACATTTATATATTTTAGATTCATTGCACACTAACTGAAATATTTCAGGTCTTTTATTGTCTTAATACGGATGATTTTGGCATACAGCTCATGAAAACCCAAAATTCCTATCTCACAAAATTAGCATATCATTAAAAGGGTCTCTAAACGAGCTATGAACCTAATCATCTGAATCAACGAGTTAACTCTAAACACCTGCAAAAGATTCCTGAGGCCTTTAAAGCTCCCAGCCTGGTTCATAACTCAAAACCCCAATCATGGGTAAGACTGCCGACCTGACTGCTGTCCAGAAGGCCACTATTGACACCCTCAAGCAAGAGGGTAAGACACAGAAATAAATTTCTGAACAAATAGGCTGTTCCCAGAGTGTTGTATCAAGGCACCTCAGTGGGAAGTCTGTGGGAAGGAAAAAGTGTGGCAGAAAACGCTGCACAACGAGAAGAGGTGACCGGACCCTGAGAAAGATTGTGGAGAAGGGCCGATTCCGGACCTTGGGGGACCTGCGGAAGCAGTGGACTGAGTCTGGAGTAGAAACATCCAGAGCCACCGCGCACAGGCGTGTGCAGGAAATGGGCTACAGGTGCCGCATTCCCCAGGTCAAGCCACTTTTGAACCAGAAACTGCGGCAGAAGCGCCTGACCTGGGCTACAGAGAAGCAGCACTGGACTGTTGCTCAGTGGTCCAAAGTACTTTTTTCGGATGAAAGCAAATTCTGCATGTCATTCAGAAATCAAGGTGCCAGAGTCTGGAGGAAGACCGGGGAGAAGGAAATGCCAAAATGCCAGAAGTCCAGTGTCAAGTACCCACAGTCAGTGATGGTCTGGGGTGCCGTGTCAGCTGCTGGTGTTGGTCCACTGTGTTTTATCAAGGGCAGGGTCAATGCAGCTAGCTATCAGGAGATTTTGGAGCACTTCATGCTTCCATCTGCTGAAAAGCTTTATGGAGATGAAGATTTCATTTTTCAGCACGACCTGGCACCTGCTCACAGTGCCAAAACCACTGGTAAATGGTTTACTGACCATGTGCTCAATTGGCCTGCCAACTCTCCTGACCTGAACCCCATAGAGAATCTGTGGGATATTGTGAAGAGAACGTTGAGAGACTCAAGATCCAACACTCTGGATGAGCTAAAGGCCGCTATCGAAGCATCCTGGGCCTCCATAAGACCTCAGCAGTGCCACAGGCTGATTGCCTCCATGCCACGCCGCATTGAAGCAGTCATTTCTGCAAAAGGATTCCCGACCAAGTATTAAGTGCATAACTGTACATGATTATTTGAAGGTTGACGTTTTTTGTATTAAAAACACTTTCCTTTTATTGGTCGGATGAAATATGCTAATTTTGTGAGATAGGAATTTTGGGTTTTCATGAGCTGTATGCCAAAATCATCCGTATTAAGACAATAAAAGACCTGAAATATTTCAGTTAGTGTGCAATGAATCTAAAATATATGAATGTTAAATTTTCATCATGACATTATGGAAAATAATGAACTTTATCACAATATGCTAATATTTTGAGAAGGACCTGTATGTTCCCTAAAAAAACTCTGAGGCCTTCACAGAACAGCCATGTCAATATTGAGATGAAACTATTAACAGGTGTACTCTGTTAGCTGATTACATTTCTTCTGAAAGAAATTGTTTACAGTGGATTTTATTTATCAGAGTAAATGGGCCTATATATCTATATATGACACTTAGTTCATATCTTCACATGAGAAACTGAAAACCATGTATTATTTTCTTACACATCACTGTCATATACTACTTGTTGTTGATCCATATAAAATCACAATACAATAAATTAAAGTTTGCGGTATTATTAAGACAGCAAACCATTGTGTTGGCAGATGCTGAACTGCTTGAAATTAGGGAAACTAAAGACTAATATTTGAAACATTTGCTCTTAGTCCAGTCTAAGTATAAACTCAATGAATTTATTTAAATTATCTTCAAAGTTTTTATAGGAAATATGTGACTTCACTCATTTTAAACACAAAAAACATCCAACATCCTTTTCTTTCCGTCTTTTTCTTTGTTTGCATAACTTGAAGGAGAATAAAAAGGAAATAGAAAAGTTTTGGACCGATGGGGAAAATCTGTTATTTTGTGGTTTCAGAATAATCTTCAACATGACAGTTTGTCCTCTGGCATCAGGGGAAGAGGATTTCAACAAGGGCAAGTGTACAGTTAAAGTGGACGTGGATGCATGTAGCTTGCTGCCAGCACAATCCTAGGCGGGCTAAGCCAAATATATCATTATACAGTCTTCCTCAGCCTGTCAAGCTCAATCTGTCTTTTTTCAACACGACCTGGCACCTGCTCACAGTGCCAAAACCACTGGTATGAGCTAAAGGCCGCTATCGAAGAATCCTGGGCCTCCATAAGACCTCAGCAGTGCCACAGGCTGATTGCCTCCATGCCACGCCGCATTGAAGCAGTCATTTCTGCAAAAGGATTCCTGACCAAGTATTGAGTGCATAACTGTACATGATTATTTGAAGGTTGACGTTTTTTGTATTAAAAACACTTTTCTTTTATTGGTCGGATGAAATATGCTAATTTTGTGAGATAGGAATTTTGGGTTTTCATGAGCTGTATGCCAAAATCATCCGTATTAAGACAATAAAAGACCTGAAATATTTCAGTTAGTGTGCAATGAATCTAAAATATATGAATGTTAAATTTTCATCATGACATTATGGAAAATAATTAACTTTATCACAATATGCTAATATTTTGAGAAGGACCTGTATAAAAAGACATTTTGCCAAGCCAGAACAGCTTATTTCTCATCATTAATAGAAGAGAACAATAATTATCGTAGGTTTCTCTTTAGTACAGTGTCTAAACTTACACAGAGTCATAGCTCTGTTGAGCCATCCATTCCCTTATCTCTTAGCAGTCATGACTTTCTGGGATTCTTCATAAATAAAATTGATTCTATTAAAAATAAAATCTTTGACATACTCCCGAAGATGATTACTTCTTCCTCAGCAAGTGAGACAACATTGGAAATAACTGCAGAACCTGATTTGTGTTTGGACTGTTTTTATCCTGTGAAGCTTCCTGAGTTATCAGAAATATTAGCTTCATCTAAACCTTCAACTTATATGTTAGACCCAATCTCAACCAAATTATTTAAGGAAGTGTTCCCTCTGATTACCAGCCCCATTTTAGATATGATTTATCTATCTTTAGTAAATGGATATGTACCACAGGCTTTTAAGTTAGCTGTAATTAAACCTTTACTTAAGAAACCTTCGCTTGATCGAGATGACTTGAAAAATTACAGACTTATATCCAATCTTCCATTCTAATCTAAAATTCTTGAGAAAATAGTTGCTAATCAAATGTGTGAGCATTTACACAGCAATGACCTCTTTGAAGCGTTTCAGTAAGTGCTTCAGAGCTCATCATAGCACTGAAATAGCTTTGCTGAATGTCACTAATGATATTCTTATGGCCTCAGATAATGGACTTGTGTCTGTACTAGTTCTGTTAGATCTCAGTGCTGCATTTGATACAGTCGACCATAATATTCTCTTAAAAAGGCTGGAATATGCTGTAGGGATCAGGGGAACAGCGCTAGGCTGGTTTAAATCTTATCTGTCTGACAGATTCCAGTTTGTTCATGTAAATGATAAATCATCTTTAAACTCCAGGGTTAATTGTGGAGTATCACAGGGTTCAGTACTTGGGCCAATTCTCTTTACTATATATATATGCTTCTAATAAATAAAATTATCAGGCAGTATAGGATACATTTTCACTGTTACGCTGATGATACTCAGCTTTACTTATCCATAAATCCTGATGAGCCCAACCAGTTAGATAGACTACAAGCATGTCTTCAAGACATAAAAACTTGGATGACTTAACATTTTTTGCTTCTAAATTCAGACAAGACAGAAGTTGTCATCTTTGGACCGGAGTCTTTAAAAAAGAAACTACTTAGTCAATCACTTAACCTGGATGGCATTAAATTGACCTCCGGTAATAAAGTAAAGAACCTTGGTGTTACTTTTGACCAGGACATGTCATTTAAATTCCATATTAAACAGGTTTCTAGGATTTCCTTCTTTCACCTCCGGAACATTGCCAAAATGAGAAATATCCTATCCAGGAGTGACGCTGAAAAACTAGTCCATGCATTTGTTACTTCAAGGCTGGACTATTGTAATTATTTACAATAGTCCACAAAATACAGGTCCTTCTCAAAATATTAGCATATTGTGATAAAGTTCATTATTTTCCATAATGTCATGATGAAAATTTAACATTCATATATTTTAGATTCATTGCACACTAACTGAAATATTTCAGGTCTTTTATTGTCTTAATACGGATGATTTTGGCATACAGCTCATGAAAATCCAAAATTCCTATCTCACAAAATTAGCATATTTCATCCGACCAATAAAAGGAAAGTGTTTTTAATACAAAAAACGTCAACCTTCAAATAATCATGTACAGTTATGCACTTAATACTTGGTCGGGAATCCTTTTGCAGAAATGACTGCTTCAATGCGGCGTGGCATGGAGGCAATCAGCCTGTGGCACTGCTGAGGTCTTACGGAGGCCCAGGATGCTTCGATAGCGGCCTTTAGCTCATCCAGAGTGTTGGGTCTTGAGTCTCTCAACGTTCTCTTCACAATATCCCACAGATTCTCTATGGGGTTCAGGTCAGGAGAGTTGGCAGGCCAATTGAGCACAGTGATACCATGGTCAGTAAACCATTTACCAGTGGTTTTGGCACTGTGAGCAGGTGCCAGGTCGTGCTGAAAAATAAAATCTTCATCTCCATAAAGCTTTTCAGCAGATGGAAGCATGAAGTGCTCCAAAATCTCCTGATAACTAGCTGCATTGACCCTGCCCTTGATAAAACACAGTGGACCAACACCAGCAGCTGACACGGCACCCCAGACCATAACTGACTGTGGGTACTTGACACTGGACTTCTGGCATTTTGGCATTTCCTTCTCCCCAGTCTTCCTCCAGACTCTGGCACCTTGATTTCCGAATGACATGCAGAATTTGCTTTCATCCGAAAAAAGTACTTTGGACCACTGAGCAACAGTCCAGTGCTGCTTCTCTGTAGCCCAGGTCAGGCGCTTCTGCCGCTGTTTCTGGTTCAAAAGTGGCTTGACCCGGGGAATACGGCACCTGTAGCCCATTTCCTGCACACGCCTGTGCACGGTGGCTCTGGATGTTTCTACTCCAGACTCAGTCCGCTGCTTCCGCAGGTCCCCCAAGGTCTGGAATCGGCCCTTCTCCACAATCTTCCTCAGGGTCCGGTCACCTCTTCTCGTTGTGCAGCATTTTCTGACACACTTTTTCCTTCCCACAGACTTCCCACTGAGGTGCCTTGATACAGCACTCTGGGAACAGCCTATTCGTTCAGAAATTTCTTTCTGTGTCTTACCCTCTTGCTTGAGGGTGTCAATAGTGGCCTTCTGGACAGCAGTCAGGTCGGCAGTCTTACCCATGATTGGGGTTTTGAGTGATGAACCAGGCTGGGAGTTTTAAAGGCCTCAGGAATCTTTTGCAGGTGTTTAGAGTTAACTCGTTGATTCAGATGATTAGGTTCATAGCTCGTTTAGAGACCCTTTTAATGATATGCTAATTTTGTGAGATAGGAATTTTGGGTTTTCATGAGCTGTATGCCAAAATCATCCGTATTAAGACAATAAAAGACCTGAAATATTTCAGTTGGTGTGCAATGAATCTAAAATATATGAATGTTAAATTTTCATCATGACAATATGGAAAATAATGAACTTCATCACAATATGCTAATATTTTGAGAAGGACCTGTATGTTCCTAAAAGGGCACTTCGTTCTCAGACTGCAGGTTTACTGGTGGTTCCTCGAGTCTCTAGAAGTAGAATGGGAGGCAGATCCTTTAGTTATCAAGCTCATCTCCTGTGGAATCAGCTCCCAGTTTTGGTCCGTGAGGCAGACACCCTGTCTTCTTTTAAGGCTAGGCTTAAAACTTTCCTTTTTGATAAAGCTTATAGTTAGAGTGGCTTATGTTATCAGGGAGGGAGCCTTCCACTTTCACCCTCTTCGATACATTCTCACACTACTCTCCAATTTTGCATTATTTGCTGTTATTTCAGCTTTTAACTTTGTTCTCTCTCTTTTTTCTTCCTAGAAGCTACACCAGGCCTGACTCTGTGTCTACCTGTGACACCTTTCTGGAGAGGGGAATCATCCGAGCTTCTGCTGGCAACAACTTAATGCTCACCCTCTACCGATGATCCACATGGCCCTGTCTTTCAGTGTTTAACCCTTTCTATCTCCTAGACATGGCAATTGACTGAGCTTAACTGTAACTAACGATGTGCTCTCTTTCAGACTCTAACCTTGCAAACTGGCTCAGAGTTGATCTGTTCTTTCTTTCTAGTTGAAACGACTAAAGGAGCTACATCCATTAACCTTTACTCTTGCTTCCCATAAGAGATACTCCTGGATCAGTGCTTCTTTGTTCTCTTTGTGTCTCTGCTCTGTTCTCTCAAACCCCCAGTCGGTCGTTGCAGATGGCCGCTCACACTGAGCCTGGTTCTGCTGGAGGTCTCTTCCAGTTAAAAGGGAGATTTTCCTCTCCACTTTCGCTACATGCATGCCCAGTATGAGGGATTGCTGCAAAGTCAACGCCAGTGACTGTCCACTGTCTCTACATGCTCATCCAGGAGGAGTGAATGCTGCAAGTCTCTGACTGGATGCAATCTGCTGGGTTTCCTTAGATAGAAAAACTTTTTATCCAATTTGAATAAATAACCGCTGCTCATGTGACACGCTTGCTTGACGTTGACACTGTCGCTACATGCATGCTCAGTATGAGGGATTGCTGCAAAGTCAACGCCAGTGACTGTCCACTGTCGCTACATGCTCATCCGGGAGAAGTGAATGCTGCAAGTCACTGACTCAATGCAATCTGCTGGGTTTCCTTAGATAGAAAAACGTTTTATCCAATTTGAATAAATAACTGAATCTGACTGCACTGTTCAATGGTTAGGATTAATTGGAATGTATGTACCTGACTTTGGTGAAGTGCCTCGAGACAACATGTTTTGTGAATTGGCGCTATATAAATAAAACTGAATTGAATTAAAAATTGTTTTACCTCACTGATGGCGACATAGTATCGAGGCTGCTGGAAACCTGGAGCATTGTCGTTGCGGTCTCGGACAACAATGCGGACCTCATGTAAAATCACTGTGCCAATCAGCTCGTTGGTGCATTGAACCTGAACCACGATGGACTGTATATACAATGGTGGCTGGAAAAGAGAAAAAGAAATATAGATAACATATTATTGCAGAGTAGAAAATCAAGAAGTTTCCCATTCGTGGTGAGTTACATTTTCAGAGAAAGCCGGTCAAAATAAGAGAGAAGTGGCAGAAGATTGGATATCTTCTCAGAGAAGATGGAACTAAAAGTTGTAGTTTATCAGATTGAGGAATGGCAGTTAGTGAGACAGCCATAAAAATGCATTTCTGACATCAAAATTCCTCTTTATAAGATAGACAGTAAATGTACTGATGCCAATTTAGTGTGAATTTGTTAGAAGGTGAATAGTTGCAATGATTTCAATTTTTGTTTCTGTCGCAAAGATAATTTGTAGACAGAAAGTTTTCAGACCCTTTTCAAATTTTTACCTTTCTTTCTGATTCATATAAACTATATTCACTTCTCCTTTGGCAAACAACAATGCAACAACAGGCAATTGTACTGTTTATTAATGTTATATTTAAAAAGAAACCATGTTTCAATGGCAAGCGTGTACTGAAAAAGATAATAGTTATTTTTTTCCTAACCAGGTCACATAATTTTAAATACAACATATATTACACTGTTTCGCTAACATAAATAGGTCAAAATAAAAGAAATCTGTCTTATTTTAAGGGCTTTAATCTTTAAGAAGTTTAAAAAGAACATGTCGTCAAAGTCAAGTTGTAAGTAGATGACATTAAAAACCCAAAAAGCTTCTGTAATAATTCCCTTTGATGAGTCAAAACTACAGACCAGGGTGCAAAGCAGCCTATTTGTTTAGCAAATAATGTCAGCACTAGAGCACTATCTTAGTTTTGTATCTACAGTAGGTAATGAACTCACCACAAATTCCTCTGCAGGGGTGTACAAAGCGGATCTGAAATGATGGACTGGAATCCAGATCAACATATCCTCAATCTTAGAGAAAAAATTGAATTTACTTTCTATTATATATTCTGTTTAACATTTAAACTAATTTAACAAATAAAAACGGACAGCCAGAACGGTTATACCCTTAATTTGTTGCCACAAGACAATTTATATCTCATGGCAGCAGCAATTACTGCCTACAAGCAAACTCTGCACTTGACAACAACACATCTGCTTTTGACAATTGTTGGTTTGGTTTCACTCTTCCTAAACAAACTGCTTAAGGAGCAATTCCACACTATTTTCTGATCTTTTCATAGTTATTTAATAGGACTAAGATCTTTGCTCTTGGAGGGGCAGATAAAATAATGATTTTTCTTTATTATTAACATTCTTTTTTCTTTTTTTTCAGTGCTTTTAGCTATATGCTTTGGGTCCTGTTGGAGGGCCCAGGAAAAGCATCTAAAGCTCAGAATTCTAACACTGGGCAATATATACACTCCTGGGTGACTTGGTAGACTTGAAACTTCACTAAGCCCTGCACAGGTCACTGTGTCAGATGCAGCAAAGCAACCCCTAAACAAAGCCACAGGAGCTATGGTGTTACTTCCACAGCATAGAATACCCATTTTCACTTAGACTTTTTACTGCTCTCGCTTTAAACTCTGTTCTGACACTAGAAATACTGGACCTATTTGATTTGTCAAATAACAAAGCTCAGAAAACACTGGTCTGAAAACTTTCTGGCAATCTTTGAAGTATTGGCTAATCAGAAAAAATAAGAAAATAGCAGCCACATAGACACAGTTAAAATAGAAATATTGCACTTTCTTACATCTCTATCAAGAAGTCGTCCAGTGCTGTTTAGGTAAAGAGCCTGTCTTGCAGGATCAAGAATCACCCAGTTGTCATGGTTGTCTCTTAGAGACAAAGAGATTGTACGATCTGGACCCTCAGCCACACCATTGATCTGCATGTTCTCCACCAACAATGTTCCTAAAATACAAACAAATATGCTCATTAACCTTCAAACATGTCTAGAATTTACAGAAATGTAGATGATTTATTCAAACAATAACTTAAAAACGGAACAAAACAACTATAAATGGTAACATATTTAAGAAAACAAGCACAGACATTTTAACCAAAACCTTTCTACATCATGTTCTTTTGATTTATTTGACATTTAATATTCATTCATTTTGGATACATTCAAAAAGCTATGTGTTGTTGAACACTAACACTGCACTTCACCCTGAACACACCATCCCCCCATGAAACATGGTGATGGCAGCATCCTGCTATGGGGATGTTTCCCTTCAGCAGGAACAGGGAAGCTGTTCTGAGCTGATGAGAACATAGATAAAGCTAAATTGTTATGGGCCGAGGCCATTTGATTTGCTTTAGACTGTGTGCAGTTGCTGGTTTGCTGTCCCAACTGTGCTGTTACACGTCTGGGAGTGCCTATCCTCCACTGACTTCTCCCAATGGACGTTCCTCTGAAACCTGATTGAACTGTCCATGTTGTGGAAAATTCTTTTTAATGCTCTGACCTTCCCTTATCCCTCTCACCTATGACCTCTGTGTTTTGTTACTTAGAGGAGAAGGACTCTAAATTCATTATCAGGAGTTTTATGGTTAACACTCCCTGAAATGTTGTATCTCAATGGATGCTAGATGGGTGCTCTCATAAATAACCTTGTTACCTCTGATCCAGGGTGGGGTCTAGGGGCTATATTTCCAAACTCTTTTAAGTTGAGATAACACATACTGGTATAAATACCGTTTGTAAATTCTGTTCGGTTCTCTGCTTCACTGACTAAGCTCAGTGACAGGGTCTTCAAATGCTGAATGCCTTTGAATGAACTTAAAGACAAAGTCCCGTCTTTCTCTTGTTAATGAGTTGATTTCTCTCCCACTTTGATAAGAAAAGTCCACAACAATTTTGGCGTCACGAACAGGATCCGACGAGCCAGAGCAATTCCGCGGGAGGGGATAAGGACGCCTGGCCAGCATGAAGACTTTAAGTTGTCCTTAGTCCACCTCCATTTAACAGAGGGGAGTCCTGGTGCCTGCGGCTTCTGGCCGATCGGATACGGACCATAGATCTGCAAATATATCTGGGTGAGAAGTTGCTCTGAATTATATAATATATATATATATTTTTTTTATTACACATTAACCATCATCTCCTAACTAATTGATTAGGTTTCAGAGTTGGGAGAGGGAGGACATTGGCTGAGGGCCACTTAACCCTGTAAGGAATACAGGGAGGTTTTTATTGGTAACAATAAGAAGAAGCAAAACAAAGTGTTTTGCAAGTGGTTTGTTGCAATTTCTACACCTTATAAAGGAGGAAAGCCAGATGGCAGATGTGCCGCTGAACGGGTAAAAAATGGGTTCCGAAACCTCAAAGGCATCAGGGGTGCCTCCTTCTCCAGAGTCTGTGATTTATAAAATAATGAAAGAAAAAGGTGGAGATGATTGTGTTAAATGTGCTTTAATTTGGGAAGCTAAGTTTGGATTTCCACAGGGTGGAAGTTTGAGTGTAAATCGGTTAAATAATGTAAAACAGTTGATGGATGGAGATTGGGAGAAAAATAAAAATAAGAAAAAGATTAAAAAAGCACAGAGTGCATCGATTAAGGGATTAAAGAGTTAAAACTTTCCTGTAGGACGTTTTGTTTGTCTTAAATACTGCAATCAGTCGGAAAATAAGGTAAAAGTGAAAAGGGACATTAGAGATGGGAAAAGAAAGTTGTTTTAGAAAGGAGTATAGTGCATGTTCTGGAAGGAAGAATGTGGAAGACACAGAAAGTAGAATTCGAAGGAAGCGACAGGCATGTGGACAACTGACTGACTGATAATATTTCTGTGTGCAAAATCTGAACCTATACTAAACTTTTTCTTCTGCCTCTCTCTCTCTCACACACACACACACGCACACACACACACACACACAGAATTTGAGTGCAACATCTGCGTTTTTGAGTCTGGACATTAGAAACCTGCCCTTCCCATGGTTACTCCACCAGAGACGCTTCTTCAGCATGGCCTGAAAGAGAGAGGGCCTGCCTGCCTGCCTTCCTGTCTGCCTACCTGCTGCAAATGACAGTGTGCGTTTCCACCAGAACGAAACTCAGAGGAAGTCTGGCCCCAAACCCACTGAGATGGACAACGATCCATGCTGTTTGCCAGAGCCAGAAGAGCGATACACTGGATTTATATTGAAAGCACATCTTACGCTGGAGCAAAGTTCTTTCTCCCTCCTGGAGAGGTTAATGTGGACAAGGAAGGAGTGAATGCCCCACAAACACACCTCTGAAGGGCCTGAGTTTTTTTTTTGGACTGATAGAGGACTGTGCGCATTAACAGTTTGACTCTGGAGCAATCAAGAAACTGAGGGGGGTAACGTACAAACACACACACATTTGCATAAATCTTTTCCTATTTTCTGCAACGAAGAACGCTTATTAACCGCTGCTCATGTGACACGTTTGCTTGACGTTGACACTGTCGCTACATGCATTCTCAGTATGAGGGATTGCTGCAAAGTAAACGCCAGTGACTGTCCACTGTCGCTACATGCTCATCCGGGAGGAGTGAATGCTGCAAGTCACTGACTCAATGCAATCTGCTGGGTTTCCTTAGATAGAAAAACTTTTTATCCAATTTGAATAAATAACTGAATCTGACTGCACTGTTCAATGATTAGGATTGATTGGAATGTATGAACCTGACTGTTGTGAAGTGCCTTGAGACGACATGTGTTGTGAATTGGCGCTATATAAATAAACTGAATTGAATTGAAACTGAATTGACAGATATAGTGGGTTAAAATATTTTAGGGTTAGAAAAGTATCTTAAAAAGGGTGATAACTTAGCTTATTTGATACTTTCCAGTTAATTCTTTTAGAGAAGCAAATTATCTCTTTCGTCGTGGAATATTCAGGGTCAATTATTCTAGTTATTAAATTTTATTAAAAAGCAGAGGAAGTTACAACATCTCCAAAACCCAGCAGTAACCATGTGTTTCTATGTTATTCTCAGGACAGATCTCATGAAGGAGCATTTTCAAAACCCAGCGCATGTGTAACACCTGATGGGCTCTCCTTCAGGCATTCTTTTCTGTTGTCAGAGTTTGTATCCCATAAATCTAATGGGTAGAGACCTCATTAAAGCAGTCTTAGTTTTATTGCAGATGGTCTTCGTACAGTCTCTGACACAGTACTTTAAGTAAGCGATAACTTATGCTTATGGAGGGTACAAATTCATTGTTTTTCACAGCAGCTGCTGGGAAGAGGTTATATTAGTTTTTTTCCTTCCCTCTTCTGATTCATGCAGTGTGTTGATTTACACTGTACTTTATATCAGGTCCTGACAAAAACTGTGAAAGGCTTGGTTCTGCAGTGTCTTTTTTCCTCTGGGGAAGGAAAGGAAACCTAATCACTTCTGTGTTGCACAGAAATATAAAAACACTTGTTGTTTTCTAAGATATCACCAGCTAAAACTTTTAAAACTTTTGAGAGTAATTGGTTTTGTTAAACACATTTTCCTTGGCAAAACAAACCTTTAAAATGAGAATGAAAAACATTGGGTTATTTTTGAAGGTAAGAAATATTCTGATTGGACAGTGGTACCACACACAAATTAAACTAATCTCATGTTCCCTAAAAGACTCTGCATAGAAAAGGCCTTTGGAACTGTGGAATTATTTCCAACCACCGTACCGAATTTGTTAAGCATGCTTTTTCTTTATTTTAAAACAGATCTGTGTTTTTTTTTGTTTTTTTTTTAGCATAATGTTTTCTGAAGCTTCTTATGAACTGGGCTAGGAGCAAATATGATGTGAGGCAAATTAGGAGCTGTGAACTAGTGATTGCAATTTTTAAATCTGATTATTGTCCAAGCCAGAAATAATACACTAATAGGTTTGGGGTTATTAAGCCAATCCTTCAATCTCTGCAGAAAGCTAGCATCGTTGTTCAATGCAGCAGTCCTCAACCTGTGGTTCCTGGACTTCTGAAGTCCGTGAGCCACATATTTTGGGTCCATAAAATTATAATACTTAATTAAAGGTAGACCGATTACCTATTAAAACAGATCTAAGACAATGATGATTTCCAGTCATTTTGGTGGCTTTGAAATGCAATAATACTAAAAATTTCTACTCTGGGGAACATAGATTGGGGCTGAAGAGTTTTGTTTTGGAACCAACACTAGGATTCTTTAGAACGGGATAAAGACAAGTAAAATCCTTTATTTTAGGAAAAGAAAAGAAATAAAGGCCCTCTCAACACTAAAGAGGATGGTCGGCTCAAACTCCAGTCTCCTTGTTTGATTTCTTAGGGTTTAAAGATTAAAAGAATACCTAGGAGTACAAAGGTACACAAGGTAATTTCAGATTACCGTATTTTCCGCACTATAAGGCGCACCGGATTATAAGGCGCACCTTCAATGAATGGCCTATTTTAGAACTTTTTTCATATATAGGGCGCACCGGAATATAAGGCGCATAGAATAGAAGCTACTGCAGTCAAACGTTTGACTGGGGTTGCGTTATGCAAAACAGTCAGATAAGTCAGTCAGTCAAACTTTATTAATACACTACAAACCAGCGTTCTGATAACTCCATTCACTCTCATGGTAAGGTCTCCTCTACATAGAATTCTATTGAATAGAGCCAACCGCACGTTAGGAATGCATTGGAGTCTATGAAGTTGAAGTTGAAATCAAACGTTAGTTAAAACGTGAAAGGGAACTTTTCCCTGATTCAGTAAACACGTAAAAGAAACAGTTTGATGCACTAAATCAAACGTTAGTACTGTTAACCTTTCCTGTTTCTGTCCCCTGACCGTAGTCTGATGACACAGGGGAGACGCTTTCTCCAGGGCCGAAGTTACTAGTTTCCTCGGGGTTAACTCCCTCACTCATACGTTGCTGAGTTGAGCATGAAGAAACAGCATCAAAACACTGAGTTGTTGACGAGATTCGGGGTTCTTTTTAATGACTTTGCAGCACGTAAAAACACAGGGCTTACAGACTCATACACCGCTGCTCCGGTCGCCGTCTCTACCCACCCCACACACACAATAATACCGACGTCACTCCTTCACTCTTGATTCTCAGCTACGGCAGCACACAGCGCCACCTCTGTCCGGAGGAGTAATGTCAACATCTTCCATACACACACACGAAACATACACCCAACACACTGAGCTTCTAATCACATATAGTTCAGGCAATTCCTGCAACAGTACATTCAAACGTTATACACACACAAGTGGTGTTGGACTAGGAGTAAGCACAGTACAGGTGTTTACCGCTATTACTTCGGCGACACCCCTGACTACGGTAGCCGTAATGCTGCAAGCGGTGCAGCTTTGTAGTTTACCAGTCGTACTGAAGCATTTTGACAGAGCGCCGTGTACAACCAGTATGGATCAACCAATTAACCAATTGATCCATATATAAGGCGCTCCGGATTACAAGGCGCACTGTCATTTTTTGAAAAAATTTAAAGGTTTTTAAGTGCGCCTTATAGTGTGGAAAATACGGTAATAAGAAATAAAATATTGGAACATTTATCAGCATTTAGATAGATTAAAAGGGGGTTCTAGTAATAATTTTCTCCTCAACTCTCAAAATGTATATAGCCCAAAATAAAGAAAATGATGTCTGTTCTCCTTTTGAAACACTATGTGGGAACAAAGTCCAGTTTGGAGTCAAGCTTCTTTACTTAATTTCTGGTTAAGTCTAACACTGCATAAAAATGTCAATGCTGACTAAAAATACTTCTTTGCATTTAACCTGAGCAGAGAAATTCTTGAATACAGCTGTGATCAAATTGAGCCAAACAAAAAGAGAATTATAACAGTAACTCTCAGGATTGTAGTTATTATTATTACAGAGTTACAGTACAAAGAATCGGCAAAGGGTTTCAGCATCAGTGAATTTGGATTCATGTTAGAGGAAACTGTTGCTGTGCTTCTAAATAGTTTGAGATCTCTTTGGACTATGTGCACTCATCTTAAAACAGGATCCTGAAGATTGTCATAACAAAATTGATCAATTATAGCATTAAGAGATATGGCTGAGAAAACATTTTGAAAAGAGATTGTTAAAAATTTCTTTGAATTCTTGAAGCTTCAAATTTGGCCATTTGTCTGTCTTTGATGTTTTGTCTTTGTTTTGTTGGAATGACTGTTTGTTTATATGTTGCATGACACAATAATCCATGTTTAGAATAATGTTTCCAAATACCAGATTGATTAAAACCTTGAGTTTTCAAGACAGTTAAGAAGCAGCTTGTTTCTAAGGTAGGTGCATGTTAACAGTTTTGCAGTTTAAGGTTCACTACGATAGGTTGGAATGAAGAAACTGTGGGGCCCTCCCATAGACTGCCCATCAGAGGTTAGTTCTGCCTGACTCTGCCCACCTACCAGGTTTGTATACGCCGTTGCTTTCATGGAAACGCTAAGCACCTCCTTTCCTGAATTTTGACACTGTTTAAGAGACAGTATAATCAAAAGACTTGTAGTGATTGCTGCCTTAAAGCATGTTTTTTGTATAATAATTAAGGATGTAGCAGGACATTTAGATTTATGTGTTTTACTATTAAAAGGTTAATGAAATAGTTTAAACTAGTTTAAAGAATTGGTTTTGCATGCAGAATCATTGTATAGAAAGTTTTCCCTGGTGCCATTAAGCTAGCTGACAGTTCAAGATATGCCAAAAGTAAGGAATATATTCTTTACACCATAAAGAATCAGTCATGATTTCATACTTGGTGGGAATTATTTATTAGATTAAACTTGTAGAGTTTATGCATCAAAATTACGTTAGATTTCCATTAATCTAATACCCATCTTCATACAAGACAAATTAGGATGATATGTGAATTAATTCTAAGTGAGAAATTGATTAACTGAACAACTGAAGTTTTGTTGTTAATGGAACTGAATTGCAGTTAAAAAAAATATTTTGTGAAATTTTACATCTCCACCGGTTAGACCATTTTTGAAATTTTCTTTTATTGTTCTGACTTACATGAGATTGAGACAAAGGGCATGAGCAAACCTCAGACCTTTTAAAGGGCTGTTTGACAGGTCTCATAATTTGGGAATGGGGATATTGCCAAGATCACTGCCTTCCACTTTCTTTGTGTGAAGAGAGGATGTTGTTTTACTGTCAAAACCTGTCCACTGTGCTTTCTCAAGTTTCACAGACTGTGAAGGCTGCATTACTGGAAACAGCCACTTCCAAACTCCACTCCTTGGTTCCAGGAGAACACACTTGAAGTCCAGACCCTGGAATGGCCCATATCAGATCGTACCAGTCACCCACACCGCTGTCAAGGTAGCAGAGCGTGTTACCTGGATCTATGCTACACTGCAAGGTGTTCATCGGAACACCACCTGAGCAGCATCCTGGTTCTGAACCCCTTGCCTAGAGGGGCTTCCAAACGACCGCCCACTTGTACCAGATTGGTAACAGGGCAGCTTGAAGCGCAGAAGCCACGGAAGAGAGGCAGCGGGATTTTTAAATTTTGTTTATGATTTGTTTTCTCTGGAAAAAAAACAAAAAAGGGAAAAGAAACTGTTTGCTTTCAGTACCAGAAGAAAGGACATTCCACTTCAAGGTCACGATGCAGCTATATGGAAGATGGTCTGTTCTGATGTTGATGATTGGTATTGCAAGTATTTTTACTGCTGTGTTTATTTGGGAAAAAGGTGCAGCAAAGACAATTTGTGACTAATCTGAGTAATACTCATCAGCTGATTCGAAGAGAGATTCATCACTTCTCTGACTACCATGATCATGCTGATAATGTCTGGCGGCAACTGATGCATCAAACTGTGAGGAAGATAAGGAATGACAGTTGCTATGTTTGTTGTTTGATTCCACATGCTATTAATGAGAAACCATTGTTGATACCTGTTTCTATTGATACTAGCTACTTTCTTTCCAGATTGGCAACATAACCAGCTGGTGGAGGTAATTTTTCCTTGGGTGAGGAATTATACCGTGAGGCAAAGCAGAAATGTTAGTAGATTTTCTGGTGAGACTAATTTAACGTGTGCTACTACAGGAACTCTTTATAGATTTTGGGGTAATAGGAATTCAATAAGGGATCCAGATATTTGTATCGCACAGGAGGAAAACACACCTTATTTCTTTGGAAAGACAGAGGGTTGCAAAACTATTATACCTGTTGCATGTGCTTTAACCAACAGAGATAAATCTGAGCCATGTCCTATCAGAACTGATCCTAATACCATTTCAGGTTTCTTCGGTCCCAGATCCCTTTGTGTTAACTCTTAATCTTACTGAATGGAAGTAAATTGTATGGCCAGGCAGGTAAAATTAACCAGGGTCCTTGTTACTTTTCTTAGTAGAGAAGGGTACTCGTGTCCTAAGAACATGGTTTGGATGTGTGGAAATAGATCATATCTGTATCTGCCTGCTAATTGGTCTGGAGTATGTTATTTAGCTTATTTACTACCTACAGTCACTACTTATGATTCAATCACCCCATTATTAGAAAAGAACACAATGCTCAAACGGCAGAAGAGAGCTAGGATTCCACATTGGAAAGGGATTTTGGGTACAATTATTCCTAGTTATGTTGCTGCTAATGCAGCCCATAGGATTAATGAGTTGTCAGTTGAGTTAGAAAATCTTACTGCTTTAACTGAGGAAGGTTTCACTGTTCTGACCAAGGAGCAGCAGGCTATAAGAACTATGAGATTGCAAAATGGAATGGTTTTGGATTACCTGTTAGCTGAGAGGGGTGGTGTTTGTCATTTAATTGGGGAACAATGTTGCACTTTTATTCCTAATGTGTGCTGGTGTCTAACAACATGACAAGTATCCATGATAAATTACAGGAGTTGCTGACAACTCAACAGAAAGAAAATATGGGTTCCTCTTGGAATCCTTGGTCCTTGTTCATTACTGGTGGTTGGACATCCTGGTTAATAGAGATTTGGAGATTTATTCTTTTAAAGTTTTGTAAATTTTTTTCTTAGTTTTATTTTGATTATAATCTTGGGGGATGGTTTTGTAGAATTTTCCTTTAGTTGTGATTATCTTGTAATCAGAAGAAAGGAGTGTTGTGTAAAATTATTTTTAATGCTCTGGCCTTCCCTTTACCTCTCTCACCTATGACCTCTGTGTTTTGTTACTTAGAGGAGAATGGCTCTAAATTCATTATCAGGAGTTTTATAGTTAACACTCCCTGAAGTGTTGTATCTCTAGGAATGGTAGATGGGTGCTCTCATAAATAACCTGGTTACCTCTGACCCAGGGTGGGGTCTAGGGGCTATATTTCCAAACTCTTTCAAGTTGAGATAACACCCACATACTGGCATAAATACTGTTTGTATATTCTGTTCGGTTCTCTGCTTCACTGACTAAGCTCAGTGACAGGGTCTTCAAATGCTGAATGCCTTTGAATGAACTTAAAGACAAAGTCTGGTCTTTCTCTTGTTAATGAGTTTCTTCCCTCCCACTTTGATAAGAAAAATCCACAACATCTGTCTCCTGATCCTGCCACAGAAGATGAACAACATTGGATGAAAATCTGTTAGAGACTTCAAAAGACTTAAGAGTAGGTTGATGGTTCACCTTCCAGCAAGATAATTACCCTAAACACACAGCCAGAGCTACATTGGAAGGGTATTCATGAGCTAAAATGGCCTAGTCTGAGTCCAGACCAAAATCCAATTAAAAATCTGTGACAAAGCATGAAAGTTACTGTAGACTCACCCCAACTAACCCATCCACAGCAACTGAATTGGAGCTATGACACGAAGACTGAAAAGCCTTCCACAAACAAAAGGAGAGCTTATCTCCGTAAATACAGGTACATCCAAATCAATTTGCATATTGTGAAAAAGATCAATATCTTTTGCCACTCATTTTAGAAAGTGAAACTTAGAATGACATATTTTTAAGTTTTAATTGGTGAGCTACCAAAGTAACCTGGACTTCCACTACACCTCCGCAGTGCCACAGGCTGATTGCCTCAATCCCATGCTGCATTGATGCATACTTTTCAGATGCCTTTATTTCTTGAAATTTTCGGGACACTGAATTTTGTGTTTTCATTATCTGTAAGCCACCGTCATTGAAATTACATAAGGAAGAGGCTGGAAATATTTCATTCTAAGTTTACTTTATGAGTGACAAAAAAATTAACCTTCTTCTCTATTCTACTTTTTTGAGATGTTCTGATATTGAGCCATTTCTGTTTGCTTTCTCTAAAACACCTAAAATTATTTAGACCAACTGGAAGACAATATAAAACACTTTAGAGTATAATTCAATTTGAGAGTGTGGAACAAACTGCAAGAAGCTATAGGAGAAATATAAATTGGGGGACAAGTTTTATTCATTTTAGATTAGTTTTTTATCTTTTCATCCACAAGAAAAGCAAACCCTTAGCTATAAAAAGAAAACAAGATTCAGAAGAGGGTGATTTTCATATAAATAAAAAAAGGATATCTGGACATTTCCCCAAAGAAAGGTCTTTATGTATGTATAGCTGAAAATGCTTTGGGAGATCCCAGAATGAGCTGGAGGGTGTCGCCAGAGAGAGGGATTTCTGGGTTTGCCTCCAGAACCAGTTATCCCCATGGATGGATGGATGGAGGGATGGATGGATGGATGGATGGATGGATGGATGGATGGAGGGATGAAAATTCCTCCTCAGATGATCAGATAAACAGTAAGTATCAGGTGAAAAAAAAAAGTAACAGGCGACATTACTGCAAAAAGTAACTTGCCCTAACCGGACGTAGTAGTAGATTGTAAATTTTAAACCTTTCACAGAATATAGAAATGCATCACAAAGACATGCTTCATTCTGTAGGTATGACAAGACTTGAGATTCAAAATAGGCACTTATTTTTTTTCAGAATTTAATCCAGAGGAACAGGGGATTTAAATGAATCAGATAAATCATGAGGTAAATTTATTTTTAAACTATACTGAAATGTTATTTGAAAAATTACAAAATTAGTCTTAGCACACACAACAGTGTTTGGACCCCACAGCCATGGGTACAAAATGAAAGGCCAGTACGAACTTTTCTGGAACTTTCAAAACAATTCGCATTAACCAACTTCCAGCACAGCCAGGAAAAGGGGTAACAGCAGACTTCCCGTGACGTCACTGTTCAAATAAAATCACTGCTTTTGCAACAAGCTGACCTCTTCCACATGGGTCCCCAGAGGAACTGGACAGAGGGACACAGCGCACTTTGTGCCTCTTTGCTGGCAAACAGACATAACTCTCCAAACTGGATCCAGGAGTGTCATACGATCATGCGATCATATGCACTAAATTAAGTAGGAATGAATTGTTGTTTGTGTATCCGGTATTCATTCATGAACAGGGGTAATTAAGGTAAAAGTGTGCTTGAATTTCTCTCTGAGGTCTACAGAAGCAGTGTGTTCCAGAGAGTTCCCAGCAGAGACCCTGTCTCTACGACGCCGAGTGGAGCAGTTTTCCCGGTCTGAAGGAAGGACAACGGGACCGCATCACCGTGGTCACAGCAGTAACGTGCAGTTTGGCCGGCTAACAGAGTGAGCCGCCCCACCCCACAACTACGGAGGTTAGCTGCAACTAACCCTTTGTTCACTGTGGATGCTTTCTTCAAACTTCGTCATCCTGGACAATGTTTCCTCAGCACGGTTCACGTAAGAGGTTGGGTTTGGGCAGACAGAAGTAATTTAGAATGAAATAATCTAAACATTTTCCGTTTTATGACATTTGGTTTTGTTTGTGTTGAAACTCAGCTATCTTAGTGCTAGCAGATTATCTGCTCAGCACATGTGATCAGTTTGTGTGTTCTGTGTTTGTGTGTTTTTTTTTTTTAAAGTTAAGACAAACTTTATTTAAAGGGTGATTTTAAACAGAAGATCGGCCATAATGCGCCCTCGACGCTTATGCATTTTAACCCTTTTATTAATGGTATTTTAAAGGTATGTGTTTGATTCTGATGATAAGCTATAAGCTTCTTTTCTTACCTTTAACCATTAACAGCTAAGAACACGTGCTTGCCTGCTAAAGATCAATTACCCAAAAAGGTTGTTCGTTTTCAATCTAGAAAATAATATTTCCCTAAATATTATTTTACTAAACTTGAAAACTAAGTAAATACCATTAAGCCCCATTTCTCCAGAAAGATTTGGTTCTTATTCAAAATAATATTTCCTTAAATATTATTTTACTATTTCCTTAATAATATTTCCTTAAATATTATTTTACTAAATATGATAACTAAGTAACACAATTAAGCCCATTTCTCAAAGATTTGGTTCCTATTCAAAATAATATTTCTTTAAATATTATTTTAATGAATAAAGGCAGCTAATTAAACACCGTTGAGAATTAGTCATCCAGAAGGTTGGTTTTATTCAGTAAATCATTCTTAAAATATTATTTTCTTAAAATAATATTTTACCTGATCTTGCATTGTGAATGGTTGTCTAAAGGTATGCCAATTATTGCCTAAGTTAGTTCCAAGATTAGCTTAACTTCACTTCCAGATTCTTCAAGATGATCCTTGGTTCTCAAACATAAATAACATTACATGGTAATGTTGCATCACTCTTCCGGTCATGGTTTTCAACCTTCATTGATCAACTTGTTTATATTGTACATAGCCCATTAGTCTTCCTTATTCTTTAATTCTCCTTGGTAATTTAGTTGGATTGTTTTAGCATAGTGAAGAGTTTGTTGATTGAAATATGTTTGACTTGAGTTTACTTATTTTTGTTAATAAATTCTTGTATTTTAAGAAATTCTGTGAATTCATTCCATGTGTGTGCAGAGTTTTGCAGTTCAATAATGTCAGAGCTTGGCTCATCCCTTTCAATTTTGTAATAATGCCACCGCCTTATTGGTCTGGTATTCACAGGACAACCCTTAACAGACCGACATATTATTTAATAAAATGTTAAAGTATTAATATTAAATATTAAATAATATATTCATATTCATTATTACAACTGCAGGATCCAATGTGTAAACATTTTTCTCAGGGTTACATATTTTTAATGTGGCCACATTTCAGTCTCCGTGTCCATAACAATTGAAATATTCCCAAAGAAGTTTATAATAAAGTTTATTTTATAAATATCAAGCAGAGCTTTAAAGTATTAGCTGTGATGCTCCGCTTGTGAAAGTAAATCTGTTGGGCAATTTCTTGGCACTCAAACAATTCTGAGCGCTCCTCTGCTGGATAGGACACGGTAAAAAAAAATAAAAAAATGTGGCCACTGACATAAAATTCACAGCAGATGCTAACAACAACCTAATTAATTAAACGTGTGGTTCGGCTCGTCCACAAAACAGGACAGGTCCAGACTGAAATGAGAAATTAGGTCTGCAGAGAGAATTTTCGGGGCTGACCTTCCCTCCATCCAGAATCTGTACAGGTCTAGAGTCAGGAAAGGGGCAGCTAACATCTCTGCGGACCCCACACATCCTGTTCACAATGTGTTCAGTCTTTTACCTTCAAGGCAGTCACAGAGACAACCTACTGTCTCTAATGAACACAATGAACACCTTACAGCCAGAGTAGTCAGCTACTCTACAGGGAAACCAAATAAGCATATTTGGATAGCCACAACCTGCCTTTCTTTTTTTTACATAAAAAAATGCCTGTACATAAGGCTCCTTTATGCCAATTTTTATTTTGTCTATAGTTTATATACTTCTAGTTAATGACGGTACAATGTGAGCAATGGAAACTGAAGTCAAATTCAAGTCAAAACTTCAAGTCAATAAAGATGATTCTGATTTAAAAGAAATCAAAGCAAATTACTCTACAAATGAAGAAGGGGAATGGGAATTAAAAATAAATAAATAATCAGCCCTAATGTAATCCAATTAGCAAAAGAAAATACAATACATAGCACTGATAACATAAGGCACTACAACCATAACACCCACAGCTATCTGTGGGAATATTTTTAAGACAAAAAAAAATAAAGGTTTTCATTGAACTCCTGTTCAAATCCTAATAAAAAAAACATCCATGATACAGAATGGGTGCATTAACTTTCTCTGTAGAGTAGTTTCACTTTTTTATAAGCTGATTGTACTTGTTATGGTCACCATACTGTAAAATGTCCGATACTCCATGTATAAAAAGTGTTATAATTATAAATATGTTTGTTTCGATGCTTAGATATGTCACACATGATGTAATTGTACTTTAGGCTACTTCTGTCATATTGCATCTTTAGGACTGTGAGATCATCAAAAACGTTAATACCCTAAATAAGTTAAAATTTTTAGGCAGCAAATTCTAGCCATATTAAAGCTAATGCAGGTGATTTAATTTAATGTTGATATTCCAAAAAACACTGGTACCTCTGCTGATGGTGTTGTTGGCAGCCCAATTTGATGTGGCTCCCTGTTTATTTGCATGTAAAATGAGTGACAGAGATCTGATCACATCAGATTTTAATTTCAAGTTTCAAGAGTCATGCTTAAACCTGTTCACTTGTATCTGAATCACCCAAGCCACATGTCAAAGCCAGCCCTGACTAGGCCCTTAGCACCTAGGTGAAGACATTAATATTTAATCAACTTTCACTGGAGCTGTCTTCAATTAACCTATGAAAATAAAGACATTGTCAGTTTTTTTTTGTTTTCAAAAAACTTCTTAATTGACCACTTTGAGATCTACTGAAACAAGACATGAAACATATTTCATTAAAAATCAACACAAGCCTGAGGCAGTGGGGCCTTGATAAGCAAATCCAAAACTGTAAACTTTGTGCTTATACACAGTGAAGGTCGCATGCTAATATTGGTGTAAAACACAGCAATTATCCTTAACAGTTTTCCTAGAATACTTAAAGTATAACAAAGAGAGTTACATTCTTTGAAAAAAATCAAAAAACTTTGCATGCTTGACTCTGTAGGACTCCAAAACACAAGAGACCAATTATCTGGCCTTACATTTTGCATTAAGAATCAAACACCCGACTGCATCACATCCTTAAGCAGATCTTCACATAGTGGAAACTTTTAGTCTGAAAACTTAATTTTCTACCAGTGTACCTATGCTTCTTTACTTGTGCACAACAAACAGCATAAAGGATGAAAAAGCAGTTGATATCTACATTTGTACTGATGCAAGCACACAAAGATTAAAAAAAACCCAGCATATTAATAGACACAGACAGTAAAATAAGTAAAGGAAACCTAAATGAACAGTTTGCAACTTGTCCTTTGTAGTGTCACCAATGAACAAAAATCAAAACCAGTGTTTGTAGGCTATTTTAGGTTGTAGAGAGAAAGACAGACAGAAATTAGAGACAAAAACAGAGATTTAGATCGGGAAGAAAAAGTTGAGTGCCAAGCAGGATTGTTCGCGTCTGTGTACAAGTCAACAAGGAAAAAAAAACATATTTTTGGTCCATGTACATAAAACCATCTGTGCACAAACATCGACATTAATACACATGCGCTGAGCAATTTCCTATCTGATCTGACAGATATAAAATTGGGTCATGGCCTTCTGTGCTGCCATGGAAACCATTTAAAATGTGCTGCTGTGATTTGTTGATTTTTAAATAAATAGGGAAATTTAATGAAATTGGTTTCTGTATGTAATAGATGGGATATAAAATCAATTCATTAAGAAAATGTGATTTTTTTCCTATCTAGCTGCTCCCCTAAATCTAGGTCCCTTTGTGCTTTGTAAAAGGAAGAAAAAGCATGCAGACACACACACATACACACAACAAAAAAGAAAATGAGCAATGTGCGTTGCTGTATTTAATTGAATAGGGTATAGTCTAAAATATAAATACGTTTTTTAAACAGAAATCTTACTGCAAAGAAGAAGACTGGATTCAGCAGTTAGCAGTCTTAGATAATTTGGCATATGAGCTAAAGCACAGATGCAGAATGAAGAATGTGGGAGTAACAAATGAGAGAGAAGAATAAAAGCAATGTGCTAGAAAAAGCATAAAGAGTGATAAATGACAATATAAAACATAAAAAATACATTTGTGATTGTGGATTGATAGATATTTTACAGAACATTAGATAAACTGAATATGGACAAAGTGCAGGTCTGTCATCCAGATATAAGCTTTGATTGAAAAGTAATCATCACATGAACTTGGAGTTGAGGAAGAAGAGAGTCAAGAGAAAAACAAAGGAGGTGAGAACAGATTCTCTTGTTAAAGATATTGCAATACCATGATTACAAACAATAAGAATTACTGAAATACAAACAGCTTTAAAACTTGGTCTTCTCTGTTTTACTTTAGCTTATACAACTGAACTTACAATGAGCCTTGCAGCTCCATCACATAAATATCAATTAGTGTCTTTGCCCAGTTGTCCTTACCTCCTTTTGTTTATAACATTAAACAAATCATTTTACAGGTATGTTTCTGACCATAGCATACGCAACCTGCCTAACAATGTGGCGGAGTCCTGACACATCACTCTACTAGACCCCTGAAGATGCAGTATGGTATCTGTCACTAAGATGTTAGAAGCAAAGCCTGTAAGTCCTGTAAGTTGCGAGTCGGGACCTCCATGGATCGAACTTGTTTATCCAGCACATTCCACAGAGGCACTACTGGATTGAAATCAGTGAAGTTTTAGTCAACACTTATAGCTCACTGTGGTGCTAAGGCACTGCGGTGCTAAGGCAGTTATCACAAATACCTGATGGTAGCTTTTGCCGCCAAGGGTGTCTAAACAAGTTATTAGATTTGGGGAAGATTCATTTTCACAGTAGATCAGCTTAGTTTGGATGGGTTTTTTTCCTACTTAATTTATGAAATCATTTTTTGAAAACCAAATTTTGTATTTACTCTGTTCATCGGTGTATGGTAGGCATTTTGCAGCAGGTAGGTCCTAGATTTTGAATTGGAGCCTGCGTTCTTTCTGCATGGAGTTTGTGTGTTCCCCCCTTGCATGGGTGGCATATTCTCTACCCTCCCTCTCTCTTTTCTTGCTTCTCAACTTATCTTTGCAATTGTGACTGTCATTCCTGACACCTTTTTGATATAACCACCCTGAAGCTTAAATCTCTATTAAATCCGGGACATTGTTTTATGGCCAAACAGCAACATATGGCTTTTAGCATACAGACAAATATTGCACTGAATTATACCTCAACAGCCCTTTTAAGATGATTAATAGATGACAACACACAATATATAAAAATATATTGTAAATATTAATATTTATACCCAAATGGATCTTGTTGAACAACACCAAAAAGACACATATTCTCCTAAATATGTAAATACTGATATGACCATATGTGCCCACACACTAAAGCAGCCTTAGTTTAATATTGTTCTGCTGCACACCAATGAACAACACTATATCTGTCTTTAGCAGTCCAAATACCCTACGCAGTGTTTTTTTTTTTAAATGAATATTAAAATGTTTTTTTTTTTTTTTTTTTTTTTACATTTGGTGAATTACCTACTTGGTTCATTTGCAAATGAAAACCTAATATGTCTAAAACAGGTGTCAGAGGGTTGGTGTAGTGTGGCCTTAATTTTACATCTCATTAGTTTTTTAATCTCAAAAATAAAATTTACTTAAGAGAGAAAAAAAAAATACTGTAAACTCTTATTGTCCATCTGCCTAAGCCCAGATGAGCTGAAAAAGAAGGCTATAAAAACAGTCATAAAGTGTAGTCGTCAGAGTGGCCCTCCTACAATGCAGATTTTAATAACAGCTGAAAAAGCTGTGGGATAAAGATGTGACTTTTTGATGTTCATACTAAAGCCAGCCAAACAGCACAAACAAAACTAAATTGCTCATAATATCTTATAGAGCAAGTGAATTTAAAAATTCCAGGTTGTAGGATAGACTTAACATCCTTTTTCATTTCTTCCTTTACCCCCATTCCAGCTTTCACCAGATAGGAGGTGGCATCTACAGTGCCTTGAAAACGTAATCAAGGTCTTTGAACTTTTGCAAATTTTTACAATGTTAGAACCACAAACCTCAATAGATTGTGTTGGGATTTTATGAGAACGATCTGCACAAAGTAGTGCATAACTGCTGAAAAGAGTGGTGTGCATTTATATTCAGTCCCTTTAAAATTAACACGAACTGAAGCATTGATGGAAAAACTTAGAAGGAACGATGTCAGGATCTGGGTTGTGTGTGTGTATATTGTGCTTGCAACATTGTCTCAGTGTTTCAGATGGTGCTGGAGTTCTCAGGTGTGCTGGGTGACAGGTGCAACTTATTCTGCTGATTCCTTCGATCTCGAGTAACTTTGTTTATGTCCCTTCACAGGCTGAGAACCTGAACCTTGGATTTATATCACTGAACACAGACTTCGTATCCGGACGTTTCTGGATGATCAAGATTATCTACGTTCTGAGGACTTTGTTTCCTAACTACTGTTTCCATCTGGACTAAGACCAAGCTGGCAGTTTCCTGCTTCCTCAGTCTCCTGGACCAAGCCATAAGCGTACCCTGTCCATCCTCCAACGCAAGTATCTGCACAACGAACTTACTCCAGATATCTCCAGGTTCACACAAACAGCACCTAAGAAATCATCTGAACAAACTCTGCTACGACAACCTGGATCCTGAATCACTCTACCCCTGGCGACCTGACTGCACCTACTTAGTAAGCCGTTCACTTGATTATCATTTTTACATGTCGTTCGCTCAGTTTCATTTAGTTCCCTGTTTTCACCAGTTCTCTTCCCATCTTCCCGTACAGTTGGAGATTCGTCCGTTCACGGTCCTGATTATTTGTGGCACAATAAAACATAATTTTACCTATTCTGTTTATCCGGAGTATTCTTCTGTATGTGGGTCAGATCTATTACGAAAACAATGACAGAACACTCTGGCCAACAAGACCCAGCAGAAGCATTACGTAGAACTCTCTCTGAACATGCTAATCAAATCCATTTTCATGACTCTTCTCTCCGTTCCCTCTCAGAGCAACAACGTCAAACTAACCAACAACTAGAGCAGATTGCCTCCATGCTGCAACAGTCCTTAGGTTCACAGTCCACTACTCATGTAGAGGACGCTATCGCACTACCGGTATCTCAACAGCTTCCTCATTCTCGTGATGTCACTTCCCCTAACCCAGAAAAGTTTTCTGGTGAGGTGGGTAATTGTGGGGGATTTTTGTATCAGTGCTGCCTGGTTTTCAACCATTTCCCATGATGATGTAAAGATTTTGTATGTTATTGGTTTATTGACAGGCAAGGCCTTACAGTGGGCTGAAGCCCGGTTTCCTGATTGCAGAGAGTTTGGGTTGTACTTTTGAAGAGTTTGTCAAGGAGTTTAAACGAACTTTTTCCTCTGTGATAGATAAATCTAGTGTTGGTCAACAGTTGAGAGCCTTAAAGCAACATCATAGACCTATTACTGAGTTTTCTTACAAATTCCGTACGCTAGCTGCTACTTCTGGTTGGAATACAGGTCCTTCTCAAAATATTAGCATATTGTGATATAGTTCATTATTTTCAATAATGTAATGATGAAAATTTAACATTCATATATTTTAGATTTATTGCACACTAACTGAAATATTTCAGGTCTTTTATTGTCTTAATACGGATGATTTTGGCATACAGCTCATGAAAACCCAAAATTCCTATCTCACAAAATTAGCATATCATTAAAAGGGTCTCTAAACGAGCTATGAACCTAATCATCTGAATCAACGAGTTAACTCTAAACACCTGCAAAAGATTCCTGAGGCCTTTAAAACTCCCAGCCTGGTTCATCACTCAAAACCCCAATCATGGGTAAGACTGCCGACCTGACTGCTGTCCAGAAGGCCACTATTGACACCCTCAAGCAAGAGGGTAAGACACAGAAAGAAATTTCTGAATGAATAGGCTGTTCCCACAGTGCTGTATCAAGGCACCTCAGTGGGAAGTCTGTGGGAAGGAAAAAGTGTGGCAGAAAACGCTGCACAACGAGAAGAGGTGACCGGACCCTGAGGAAGATTGTGGAGAAGGGCCGATTCCAGACCTTGGGGGACCTGCGGAAGCAGTGGACTGAGTCTGGAGTAGAAACATCCAGAGCCACCGTGCACAGGCGTGTGCAGGAAATGGGCTACAGGTGCCGCATTCCCCAGGTCAAGCCACTTTTGAACCAGAAACAGCGGCAGAAGCGCCTGACCTGGGCTACCGAGAAGCAGCACTGGACTGTTGCTCAGTGGTCCAAAGTACTTTTTTCGGATGAAAGCAAATTCTGCATGTCATTCAGAAATCAAGGTGCCAGAGTCTGGAGGAAGACTGGGGAGAAGGAAATGCCAAAATGCCAGAAGTCCAGTGTCAAGTACCCACAGTCAGTGATGGTCTGGGGTGCCGTGTCAGCTGCTGGTGTTGGTCCACTGTGTTTTATCAAGGGCAGGGTCAATGCAGCTAGCTATCAGGAGATTTTGGAGCACTTCATGCTTCCATCTGCTGAAAAGCTTTATGGAGATGAAGATTTCATTTTTCAGCACGACCTGGTACCTGCTCACAGTGCCAAAACCACTGGAAAATGGTTTACTGACCATGGTATCACTGTGCTCAATTGGCCTGCCAACTCTCCTGACCTGAACCCCATAGAGAATCTGTGGGATATTGTGAAGAGAACGTTGAGAGACTCAAGACCCAACACTCTGGATGAGCTAAAGGCCGCTATCGAAGCATCCTGGGCCTCCATAAGACCTCAGCAGTGCCACAGGCTGATTGCCTCCATGCCACGCCGCATTGAAGCAGTCATTTCTGCAAAAGGATTCCCGACCAAGTATTGAGTGCATAACTGTACATGATTATTTGAAGGTTGACGTTTTTTGTATTAAAAACACTTTTCTTTTATTGGTCGGATGAAATATGCTAATTTTGTGAGATAGGAATTTTGGGTTTTCATGAGCTGTATGCCAAAATCATCTGTATTAAGACAATAAAAGACCTGAAATATTTCAGTTAGTGTGCAATGAATCTAAAATACATGAATGTAAAATTTTCATCATGACATTATGGAAAATAATGAACTTTATCACAATATGCTAATATTTTGAGAAGGACCTGTAATGAAGCTTTGAAGACTACCTTTTTGCACGCTCTAGATGATTCTTTAAAGGATGAGTTAGCCATGACTGATGAACCTCCTACATTAAATGAAGTAATTACCTTAGCTACTAGAGTTGACAACAGGCTAAGAGAGAGAAGAAGAGCCAGAGCAGAGAGATCCAATTACAAACTTCAGCTGAAGACTAATTTTCCACTCTATGTTAAAGCTCCACCAGCAACCAGTACCTGAGCCCATGCTGGTGGGATGTACTCGTCTCACTTTTGAAGAGAGACAGAGACAGAGATAATCCAAACAGTGCTTTTATCGTGGTTCTTCAGATCATTTTGTAGTTTCTTGTTCTGTTTGCACCGGGTCACCAAAAGACAGGGTCCACCAACAGTGAAGGGGGGGTTGGTGGACCACACACAGATTAGTAAAGCCCCCAGATTCAGCTTACCTGCAACTATCATAGTAAATCAGCATACCATGACTTTATCTGGTTTGATAGATTCTGGATGCGAACAGAACTTGACAGATACAGAGTTGGTAAACCAGGCAGGTATTGAGGTGGAACCACTTGATTCCACACCTTCTGTTCTAGTTAGACGGTAAGAAATTACAGCAAATAACTCAGCGGACCAAACCAATAGTACTTTTATTGTCAGGTAACCATAGGGAGAAGACATCCTTTTTTGTGTTTCCTGTGTCTCAAGGATCCTTAGTTTTAGGCTTTCCCTGGTTGCAAGAACATAACCCCCATTTAGATTGGTCTAAGTGTCGTGTTGAGTCCTGGTCCACTAATTGTCACTCATCTTGTCTCCAGTCAGCCTTCTCTCCAAGTCAACCTAAACAGGCCAATAAAGAGGACGAGGTAATAGATCTGTCTGATGTGCCCTTTGAATACCATGATCTAAAGGGAGTCTTTGGTAAGAACAAGGCTCTGTCTTTACCACCTAACTGACCCTATGACTGCACGATCAATCTTCTTCCCAGTGCCCCTCTGCCTACTAGTAGACTTTATGACATCTCCCGTCCTGAACAAAAGTCTATGCAGAACTATATTAATGACTCTCTGTCGGCGGGTATTATTCGGCCTTCCTCCTCACTACTTGGGGCAGGGTTTTTCTTTGTATGGAAGAAGGACAGTTCATTACGACCTTGCATTGATTATAGGGGCCTAAATCAAATCACTGTTAAGAATAAGTACCTACTTCCTCTCATTATCTCTGCTTTCGAACCAGTTCATGGCGCTACCATATTTTCCAAATTAGATCTAAGAAATGCTTAACATCTGGTCAGGATCCGCCAGGGGGATGAGTGGAAGACGGCATTCAAGACGCCGCTGGGCCATTTTGAGTATTTGGTTATGCCTTTCGGACTATGTAATGATCCTGCTGTGTTCCAGGCCTTAGTCAATGATGTCCTCAGAGATTTTTTGAACATTTTTGTTTTTGTATCCTTGGATGACATTTTGATTTACTCCAAGGACATTCAGGAGCATTGCAAGCACGTTCGCCAAGAACTTCCGCGTTTTCTGGAGAACCGCGTGTTCAGCTACTGGTCATTCCCCTTTTGAAGCTTCTCTCGGCTATCAGCCGGCTTTGTTTTCTGCCAACGAAAGGGATGTCACGGTTTCATCTGTCCACCAACATGTCCGCCGCTGCAAGTCCATCTGGAATTCTACTATCCAAACCCTACACCGCACTGCTGACAAAACAAGCGTTTCGTTGACTGGAAACGGCGACCGGCACCTGACTACCAGCCTGGACAGAAGGTATGGTTGGATCAGAGATGGACAAGAAACTGAGTACAGGGAGCTGCTGGACCGCTTTGTGGCATGGTGTAGAAACTATCATCATATCTTGAACGTAAATAAAACAAAGGAGATGATTGTAGATTTTAAGAGAAACAGGAATAGGTCAAACACTATTTCCATCATGGGGGAAGTGGAGGTAGTGGAGGAGAATAACTACCTCGGTATTCACCTGGACAACAGACTGGAGTGGAGATGCAACTGTGAAGCCGTCCATAAGAATGGACAGAGCAGACTGTACTTCTTGAGGAAACTTAGGACTTTCAGTGTTTGCAGCAATATGCTGCATATCTTTTATCAGTCTGTTGTGGAGAGTGTGATCTCTTCTGCCATCATCTGCTGGGGAGCAGCATCAGAGCCAGGGACTTAAAAAAGCTCAACAAGCTAATAAAGAAGGCTAGCTCTGTCCTGGGGACTCCTCTGGAACTTCTGGGGATTATTGTGCAAATAATAATTCTTCATAAAATGAAGAACGTTATGGGGAACCCTGAGCATCCACTTCATGAGACTGTTGTACATCAACAGAGTGTCTACAGTCAGAGGCTTCTTCAAATCTGCTGTAAGACAGACCTATACAGGAGATCCTTCCTGACTACAGCCACCAGCATCTACAACGGCTCTTAAAAGAAACCTGTAGAAAATTAGCTACAACATTTAATTTCCATTTGGAATTAATAATAATAAGTATTTTTGAATTTGAATTTAATTTGAATTAAATCGCTTTCTTCAAAGGTCAGTTTAACTCTTCACTTTTAATACCTCTGCACTCAGCTTGCATAATAAGTTGAACTTTGTGTTTGCCTTTGTTTGTGTGTCATGGTTACCATTTACCATCCATTTACAATTACAAAAGTGTATCTACAGTACAGACCAAAAGTTTGGACACACCTTCTCATTCAAAGAGTTTTCTTTATTTTCATGACTATGAATATTGTAGCTTCACACTGAAGGCATCAAAACTATGAATTGACACATGTGGAATTATATACTGAACAAAAAAGTGTGAAACAACTGAAAATATGTCTTATATTCTAGGTTCTTCAAAGTAGCCATCTTTTGCTTTGATTATTGCTATGAACAATCTTGGCATTCTGTTGATGAGCTTCAAGAGGTAGTCACTTGAAATGGTTTTCCAACAGTCCTGAAGGAGTTCCCAGATATGTTTAGCACTTGTTGGCCCTTTTGCCTTCACTCTGCGGTCCAGCGCACCCCAAACCATCTCGATTGGATTCAGGTCCGGTGACTGTGGAGGCCAGGTCATCTGGCGCAGCACCCCATCACTCTCCTTCTTGGTCAAATAGCCCTTACACAGCCTGGAGGTGTGTTTGGGGTCATTGTCCTGTTGAAAAATAAATGATGGTCCAACTAAACGCAAACCGGATGGAATAGCATGCCGCTGCAAGATGCTGTAGTAGCCATGCTGGTTCAGTATGCCTTCAATTTTGAATAAATCCCCAACAGTGTCACCAGCAAAGCACACCACACCATCACACCTCCTCCTCCATGCTTCACGATAGGAACCAGGCATGTAGAGTCCATCCGTTCAACTCTTCTGCGCCGCACAAAGACACGGTGGTTGGAACCAAACATCTCAAACTTGGACTCATCAGACCAAAGCACAGATTTCCACTGGTCTAATGTCCATTCCTTGTGTTCTTTAGCCCAAACAAGTCCCTCCTGCTTGTTGCCTGTCCTCAGCAGTGGTTTCCTAGCAGCTATTTTACCATGAAGTCCTGATTCACACAGTCTCCTCTTAACAGTTGTTCTAGAGATGTGTCTGCTGCTAGAACTCTGTGTGGCATTGACCTGTTCTCTAATCTGAGCTGCTGTTAACCTGCGATTTCTGAGGCTGTTGACTCGGATGAACTTATCATCCGCAGCAGAGGTGACTCTTGGTCTTCCTTTCCTGGGGTAGTCCTCATGTGAGCCAGTTTCTTTGTAGCGCTTGATGGTTTTTGGGACTGCACTTGGGGACACTTTCAAAGCTTTCCTAATTGTTCGGACTGATTGATCTTCAGTAATGATGGCCACTCGTTTTTCTTTACTTAGCTGCTTTTTTCTTGCCATAAAACAAATTCTAACAGTCCATTCAGTAGGACTATCAGCTGTGTACTGTATCCACCTCCTGCACAACACAACTGATGGTCCCAACCCCATTTATAAGTAATGAAATACCACTTATTAAACTTGACAGGGCACACCTGTGAAGTGAAAACCATATCGGGTGACTACCTCTTGACGCTCATCAACAGAATGCCAAGATTGTGTGTAGCAGTAATCAAAGCAAAAGGTGGCTACTTTGAAGAACCTAGAATATAAGACATATTTTCAGTTGTTTCACACGTTTTTGTTCAGTATATAATTCCACATGTGTTAATTCATAGTTTTGATGCCTTCAGTGTGAAGCTACAATATTCATAGTCACGAAAATAAAGAAAACTCTTTGAATGAGGTGTGTCCAAACTTTTGGTCTGTACTGTACATGAATTTACAGAGCCATGTAAGAATGACTTTGTGCCCTTACGCATATCAATTGTTTTTGCTTTTTTGTCACACTAAATGTTTGAGATTATACTAATTTTAAAATCAGACAAGGGCAACATGAAAAAAGCTTTCCAAACCAACTAAACATTATGAGAAAAAAACAACTGCCCTCTAAGCAAACTGGTTCCGCCACCCTTGACAGCAAAAGCTGCTATCAATCAGCCAGGGGGTTTGGGTCTTTGTGTTGCTGCATAACCCATGTGCTCTTGACCTTAAATTCATGAACTATTCTGCTAGAGAGCAAAATTAATGGTTCCATAAGTTAGGGAAAGTTTCCCAGGTCCAGAAGCAGCAAAGCAGATCCAGACTATCATATAAACATGTTTGACCACTGGTATGGTGTTCTTTTTCTGAAAAACCGTGTTTAGTCTTATGATAGATATAAAATTCCACTTTTGTCTCATGAGTCCACAGAATTTTACCCAACGTATTAAGGATCATCAATTTGTTTTTGGCAAATGTAAGATGGGCCTTTGTATAATTTTTGGCTAAAATATTGGACTTTAGGATTTTAAGTATAATCCATGGCTCCACCAATTATGGTCATCCAAGTTCTAAAGCAGCAAAGCAGCCCCAGATCATTACATTACCACCACATCACATTGCTGTCGATGTGATGTTATGTTTTTTCTGAAATGCTGGTAATTTTATGACAAATGTAATGGGATTCACATCTTCCAAAAAGTTCCACTTTTATCTTGTCAGTCCCCAGACATTTTTCATCAGATGGATCATCAGTTTGAAGGTTTTTGTGTTTTATTGGTCAGTGTTGGTTTTTTCCTTGGAACTCTCCCGTTTTTACCATTCTCTGTCTTTTTGTTGAATTTTGAACACTGACCTTTACTAAGGCTAGTGACAGCTTCTGAGTCTTAAATGTTGTTCCTTTTCTTTCCTTCTTTTGTCAAAAGGGCTCTTAGATAAATTTTGGGAGGCTGGGCACCGCTGGCAAGTTTCACCATTGTTCCATTTCTTCTCCTTTTGTAGATAATGGCTCTGATTGTGGTTAACTGCACTCCCAAAGCGCTGGAAATTTATTTGTAACTCTTTCCAGGCAGATAGATGTGAATTACTTTGTTTCTCATCTAGTATTGAATTCCTTTAGACTGGGGTATGATGTTTTGATTTTTGAGATTGTTTTAACTACTTCATGTTGTCAGAAGGCTTTTATATAATTTATTTCTTGATTTTACAGGTCTGCTATTATAAGGAACCTCAACTAATGAACCACAATAAATAAATGATTTAACAGAGAGGGCGACATATATATATATATATATATATATATATATATATATATATATATATATACATATATATACATATATATATATATATATATATATATATATATATATATATATATATATACATATATATATATATATATATATATATATATATATATATATATATATGTATTGACAGCACAGCTCGGAGAATATACTTTTATACACAGCGTTTGCATGTTCTCCCTGTGCAAGCTTAGAATTTTGTTGCGTACTCTAGCTTCCTCCAACAGCTCAAACATTTTTTGTCATTTCATTGTTATGTATTCTATGCAGTCATATTGCATTCAATAAAAATCTACATTCAATCGCACAGCAATCTTTGCTGCTTATACCTTTACAAACACATTGTTGCGGCCAAAGACCAGAGAGGCGCAACCATTATATACTGTAGTACTACCACCAAAACAGGAAATGCTGGGATGTAAAAAAAAAACAATTGTAAGAGAAAAAATATGTCTGTTTGAAAACTGACCAGTGTGAGAATAAAATGTAAAAAAAAATTATTTAAAGATGGTAAAAACTGAATGTGTTAGCCTCTTATACATTTCATTTTGTTTCACATCACAGATTACAGAAGCACTGTAATTAAAAAATCAACATTGTTAATTGTGCTCATCAGCAACTATTTCTTATGCAACTCTCAATAGATACATACAGAGGGCAACTCAAATCACTAATTAAATTCCCCTCAATATTTTATTAGCGCTGTGTAATTATCATTATTTCCTACAAGTACTATAATGAGGAAAGATCTGATGGATACTTGTGGTCAAGTATCTGGCAGCGGTTAAACCCCTCTACATTTTGCATTTTGTTAAACTGTCACCCATGATAGAAAATTGTATAACTTTTGTATTCTTTTCCCAGTTTTCTTTCAGTATGAATCAATAAGGGGGAAATTAGTGTTCAGGGACACAACTGACCTACAGACAGCTCATGTCCATGTCGATAATGGACTTCATGCCTGTTAATGTGTTTATCCACTTTGCATGCTGCTTTCATTCTCATTTTGTTCAAATGTAGGTATTTTGAGGATGGCATATACAATAACTTACAAAAGTATTTATAACTCTTAAACATTTTATTTTCCGGTTTTGTCATCTTACAGCTACAAAGATCTGTGTATTTTCAAAGGGATTTTTCTGTAATTGAGTGTGTCTGCTAACATTTATTTAAGAAGTGGAAGAAAAATTATATATGGTTTCAAGATTTCTTAAAAATAATGTAAAAAGTGCGGCATGCATTTATATTCAGCCCCTTTTATGCTGATAAAATAATCCAGTAGAACCAACTGCCTTTAAAATTAATCTAATTAGTAAACAGCTGTGTCCAGCTGTCTGCAATTTAATCTCAGGCCTTAAGGCCTAAGAGATTTTTCAGGGAACATTGGTGAACAAAAAACATGAAGACCACAGCAGACAAGTCAAAGATTTGAACTTCTTTCCAAAATTGTTACGAGGTTTAAAGGAGTAATACACTATCAATTTGAGTACAGGTAGGGACAAATCCAATAGGAGATGTAGCCAAGCATCCCATTGTAATTCTAGAGAAAATGCAGAAATCAACAGTTCAGGTGGGAAAATCTGTTGACAGGAAAACTTTTAGTCGTGCTGCACTCCACAAATCTGGCCTTCATGCCGAAAAAAATTTGATTGTTGAAAGGAAGCCATAATACATACAACCTAAAGTTTGTCCACGTGGGGGACACAGCAAACATGGGGAAGACAGTGCACAAATCAGACAGGACCACAACTGAACTTTCTGGGCTGAAAGTGAAGTGTGGTGGTAAACTAACACTCCACATAACCATAATGAGAATGCTTTTCTTCAGCAGGGACAGGGAAGCTGGTCAGATGTGATAAAAAGATGGATAGAGCTGAATACAGGGTAAATCTAAATGTTCTCATGATAACAGCTAGAAAGTCTCCCGTGTTTGAGCAGCAGACCAACTTTCTCATAACTCCAGTCAGCCATTGAGATGAAAAAGTTAGCTAAAATGCAGTGTTCGACCGACATGTTGGTTTTAAATTAAGTAATTGGGTAATACATCATGCCGTTCTTAAAATAAATACTTTATTGAAAAAGATTTAATTTCAGTAACTATGAACACACTATGCTCTTACTTAAAACTGACAGACAGTTTGGATACAGCAGTATAACATACTCACTTTCATTGGACCATTAATGAGAGCTTAATCCGCAGTAATTGCCTAAATAGGGCATTCTGAAATCAGCAGACTGACCAAAGAGCTCATCCATATCCTTATACACCTTTCTACATCTGGAGTTCTGGGCAATTACATCTTTTCCTATCAAGATATCTTACCATCTTATGCTCAGATCAGTTTTACATGTTTTAGCTTTTTTTTTTTTTTTTTTTTACATCATTTAGCATTGATCTATGCATTGATGATATAAAACACCAGAGCATTTTATTTAGTGAAAATGTGCTAAGAAAACTGCTTTTTGTTTCATTTTGCTGAAAAAAAATAATTTGCTCATGTGGCCACAAACTTTAAAAATAAAGCTCTATTGCAAAAACACCGTAACTTATACACTATGATCATGATGTACACCACTAATGCATTATAAAGAGAAGAATCAACTAGTCAGTCTGCAGATGACACTGACATAATGAATTACACCATATTCTTCCATAGTTTAAAGCAAGCCTAGCAAGAAACAAGCTCAACACTTTCAAGCTTGCCTGACATTTGCAGTTGCTGACAAGAATAAGCCAAATGGCTTCTTGAGAAAACCTTTGGGATCAAACAAGACAAAGACAGAACATATGTTTGGAGGAGTTGGTTTTTCATTTTCAAGCCTATGAAAACTGTACCAACTGCTAATCATGGTGGTGGTAGAATCATGCCGAGGGTCTTTTTCACTGCCAGTGATACTGATGCATTGCAAAAGGTGGATGAAATAATTAGGTCAGAAAACTACCTCCAACTCTTTTAACTTCACCTAAAATCTTCAGCTAGTCATAACTTTGACACAATTGTTTGCTCCAAAAAGACAATAATACCTTCCAAAGATCAGAACTGGTTTTAGAACGGATGGACCATGTTAAGCCTCTGGGTAACAATGCATTAATTAAAATGTGAAAGAACAGGAGCTGAGTAATCGTTTGTCAAATCTTTCCCTGCCAAGTCTACTCGGGAGATTAGGGGCAAATAAACAAAGCCATTAGAGCTGATTGTTTTGTGTGTTCTAATAATTAAATTACATACAAAGAAAAACTTGGTTCAAAAGCAAAACAAAAAATAGGTTCAAGTTGCTCCTATCTGTGGTATCTGATGGGCATGTCTGCATCTGCATGTATTTAGCACAATCTGCACTGTGAATCTAGTGCTGAAATACAACAGACAGGTCAGTAAAACACTCACAAAAAGAAGAAGAATTTTTCAAAATGGCAATTTTTATCTCATCGAAAAATTTATTTAAATGTGGAGTAGAGATACAAATGGAGAAAAACGTTCCTTTTGCAAAATGTCTATTTTAACAACTAGACTTTAACTCCTGAAACAGTTAGGATAGATTTAATTATGCATTATGCAGTCCATGCAGATGTTGTTCATCTGAAACTGCATTTACCTAATTTCAAGAACTGTTGAAATGCTGATTATGTTTTTATGATTTCCTGATGCATAAATCTTAAAATATAAAATTTTTTCATAACTGCAGGTAACTTGACACACCAGATGGTTTGATATACAGACCCACTGAAGCTGATGAGAAAAGAGCAGAAAGTTTCAAAAAGTATTTGGCAGATTATGAAACGAACCATCTGTTCATCACCAGTTTGCTCATGAGGCCCTGAACAGTAGAACTTAGTCGAACTTCCTCTTGCCAGGACAGAAACAAAAACATATAGTAAATGCAGAAAATAAACCTTCTCAGCATGCTTATGCGTTTCTCCTCTATCAATGATTAAACACTTTCTTATTATAACTGTTACTATAGGACCTTATTCTCTAATTTCCCTAGAAGCAACTGCATTTTGAGTACTGTAACGCCTGAAACTTGTCCAGACTGAAAACAGCACAATAAGAATGAACAAAGCCAATATGAATAGGGGATTTGTCTCACATTCTGATCTTACTACACCTAAAACAATACTGATCTGGTTTTATTTATTCTGGACCTTGTACAGAAACGTTAAAGATGTGTGTCAGCTGGCGAAAAAAACAAAGCTGGTGGATATCCATACTCACGCTTTACTAAACTGTGTGCTCTGTGTGCTCAATTTTGCAATCTCTGCGCACAGGTTACTAAACTGTGCTCTCGGTTTTGCATTCTGTGCACACTGATTACAAGACTGTGCTCTCAGTTTCTGCAATCCATCAACACATTAGACATTTAACACCCAGGTTGACTTCACCCCACCCTCTGTCAGATACCCTCTGCCCACCCAGCAGAAAGCACCTGCAATGAGATGAGGTACCTCCCCGCCAATTTAGGAGGTCCCTATGCCCAGCAATGCACCAAAGGCCTCCAGGCCAGGGCCGGGCACCAGCACATGCACTGGCCCAAAACCTCGGTGACATACCCACCAGGACCCAGCCCCCCCAGGCATAGCCAGGGCCCCAGTCCAGGGGCAACATGCCCCAGGAACCTCGAGCCCCCAAGTGCATCTCAGACCTACCCAAGAGAAGCGCAGCCACCAGGCCAATAACCTATGTGCACCGGCACAGGCCCCCCAAAAGCATTACATGCAGCCACCAGATGTCATCCCTGAGAGCCACCAAAGCCCCACCCTGATGGGGGCCACAGCCCAGCGATCCCAACCCATGGACACCTCAGATGGCCCAAACCCAGACACTCCCCCGTATCAGCAACAACACCCTACAGTTTGAAGCCAAAGGTCCCCCACCCCCACTAGGTGATGGAGCAGATTAAAGGGGCCCAGAGAGACTGATCGGATGTGGAGGCAGAGGCTGTCTCCAGAGGTATGAAATCCTTTGTAAACCAGAGTGCGTGGATGTAATTGTCTGGTATATTGCCTGTGCACTGAAAGAAAGTATTATGCGGTGCAAAATATATACAGTTGTGTGTACATGTCATTGACCAAATATGCGCTACAACGCGCTCAACTTTTGTTCAGAATCAGCTTCTTATCACTGGTAACGACGCGGCTTTCCTCTCACTCATTCCTGCAGCTTCACAATGCTTTAAAAAGTGAGTTCAATAGCGAAGCAAAAACGCTGGGCTTTGTCCTGTCCATCGGACGCTCAGCGTCTCTGAGGGTCTATGGGGCAGCCTCGGCTGCAGCAAAACGAGACGAGTCATTGGATAAATGCTGGGCTTTGTCCCACCCATCAGACGTTCAGCGTCTCTGAGGGTCTATGGGGCAGTGGGCTGGCCTCGGCCGGCCCGGACGCTCAGCTTCTACATGATGATTGGATGATCTGTCTGAGGCTGAATCCCTTTTTGATTGACAGCGAAATGTGCGAATCAGCGATCTTGAAATTGAGCTTCCCCTCCTTGAAAGACCAGCATGTGCCACTGATATATATATATACAAATAAATGAACTGAAAAACAGTCTCTATGATGTCTCTATGCTAATCTCTGTTAATGTCAGTGAAGATTGTTGTGATTAGCATGTTTGCTATTTTCTAAAATAAAACAGGGTTTCTACAAGTCTACAGAAATTATTTAGGGATGAAAATGTTAATGTTTAGTCAATAAAAAATTTGAAAGTATTACATTTGTACATCTGCTCATCAGTTGCTATTTCCACTGTTTTCATTGTTTATTTTGGCAAAATGCACTCAGTTGTCCAATGAGTTGTAGTCTAGCCTAGCTTAGTAATAATAGATTTATTACATTCTGACAAAACTATATGCTCAATGATGCAAAGCAATAAGCCCTGTTGAAAGGAATTAATCTTTTTCCTCAAATCAGCAAAAGAATTCTGCTCCTGGAAGCAGTTAAGTGCATGAGTTACTATATGATCAGACATTTAAAACCAAAGTTATTTAAAACCATCTATACTTCTGCATGGCAAAGTGTATATTTAGAAAAACATGAAAGAAGATCCTCCAATAGTTTGATACAACCTTTTGTCAGTAACCTATGAAACTGGGTATATACTGTGGGTGTTGAAGTTTGTTTTTTCACTGCAGAAACCAGATGTTTACATAAAAAGATAAATAAATGTTTACCTCTCTGTCTGACAATAAATCACAATGAACTTCTCTGTGTAAGGTCATTTAGGGTAGTGAAGTGAAGATTTGGTGAGGGCTGTTTATTGGTATCAAGATTCAAAGTTATCATTTCAAAACTGCTGAAATTCTCCCCAGTACTGTTCCCAGGTTTTAAGATCCTTTTAATGGGATGACAGAACTGGTGCAGAATGGGTTTCTCTGGCTGCTTTGAGCATCGAGTAGTGGAGCGCTTCCCCTGCCCCAACTGTTGCTCTACACTGACAGTAAGCTGGTTTAAAGAAAGTACAGTTGGCGAGATGCAAACTGGTTGGAAAGCTATTTTAAATAAAATCAAAAAGTACATTTAATACTTTGTTAGTTTAAATATTTACGGTGATACCGTTATCCCAGGAAACCTAACTATTCTTTCTCAAGATATCCAGTCATATTTAATCAGTTTGAGTAATACTGAAAAGTTCATTTTTTTCAGTAACTCAATTAAATCAATTAATTACACACCGACTGTTTTCAAGGCTTTATTTCTGTTTATTATGATGATTTTCTGCTTAAAGGCAATGCAAACACAACGTTTAAAATTAGAAAAAACATCAGATCAATTAAAACATTTTCAACACTGAATGTGGGCTTAATGACAGGTATGTGAAATACCTGCTTAAAGATTGTTATTTTCAAAAAGTATTATTAATCTGACAAAACAAGCCTCATCAGAAAGTATATTCTAATTTATTGAATATGACTGTAAATCTCATGCCAGTCCTTGTTCCTTGTATGAAAAATAGACATTACCTATGAAGATTCAGAATATTTCCTTTGATCCTTGGGTAGAGTTTAAATAGCACCGTTACCAAGCAAGTGGTTATTTGACCTTAAAAACATGTTACATTTTGAGCTTAATTTTGGGTCAAAAAGGTTTTGAATAGGTTTGTCTTATTTGACAAGAAAAAAGAGAGAGAGCAAGAAACAGTAAAAAAGAAAATCAGAGATGAAAAAAAGGAAAAAACAAGACAATGTTCAGGAAAACTTGATAATTTTACATTTGGAGAGCATGAACTTCAGCTTCACTCTTGTTTCAGGGAAACTTTTATTGGAAAAACATGAAAAAAACATTGTTTGCCCCAAAGTTTATAACTTAAAGTCAAATTAATCTCACCTCATCAGAATCAATTTTTGAAGTCAGACATGTTCGGAAATAGTTTTACAAGCAACCTTGCTGAGACAAAAAGATATATCCCTCTTTTCAGTGTACCCATTTAATGTGATGCAACAGTCGGCAGCAGCTGCATCTAAAAGCAGCGAAGAAACTACCAAAGGTAATAAAATCCAACCATCAGCAACTCAGAGGCTCTGTAATAAAGACTTAATTGTATCTTTTTGGTGCTCTGGTCACACAGTGATTTAGGTCATTTCCTCTGCAACACAGATTGGATTTAAGTGACACTGTTGTTACAGGCCTAATGAATTAATGAGTGCAGGCTGCATGCCAAGCATCATCTAGTGCTGTTTAACACAACCTGCCGAGACAAGGCAAGGATGTGATATGCAGACTGAGCTCTTTGTTAAACGGTCGAACAAAGACGTGTGTTTGAATAGGTTAAGAACAGACATCAACTGTTTTTTCTTTTTTTGTATAAAGCACTGATTTTCATTTTTAGATTTTTATTTATTTTATTTCAATTTCTCTCTTAGAATTACACATATTACACATAATTTTTTTTTTGTCATTTTGAGCTAAAACATAATATGACAGCTGTACAGCCCTTGTAGATGTATTTGTTCTAATTGGAAAGTAAAATCTCAGATTATACTGTAGATTACTGAGCAGTAAAATGATGAGCACATGTGAATTGAAAAATCCCTGTTTCTTTTTTAGTAGAAATTTATACTTATGCTTTCTCCTTAATACTACAAAAACATGTCCCAGTTAAACAGTATATGCTTTAATGATGTATTAAAACCCTTCTTTTCAAATTGGAACTAAACCTCCACTACATCTATGTTATAACCACCGATGAGTATGGATCAATGCCAAAAACTGTTGAGCGTAAATTTACGCGAGCAAAAGTGATAGCTATGGGTGCAGAATTTTATGCTGTTCGCAGAAGCAGCTATTGCTCTTTTTGGCAGAGGCTGGGTGGATGCAGTCTGCATCATATCACTTCACACAACTGGTTACAGTTCTTGTACTCTGTGATTGGCCATCAGAACAAGATGAAGAACAAGAAGTAGTATCGGAGAGACCCAGGACAGGCCTGGCAGACCATCGGGAGGTATGTATGTCTTACAATGAATATTGGGTGTAACACAGCTTATTTCCTTAGCTCGACATTCAGTTATAATATTTTAGTAACTTACCTTACATTGCCAATGCTATCTGCCTGAAGCATGTAGTTCTGAACTTGACATAACCTAAAGCTAGCTGACTAGCATGTCTTTTTTTGTTTTTTGTATGTCTGTATAACAGGCACAACAAAACGCAGTCAGGGAAGTGGTTGCTTTGTTAAGGAAAACCCTGACTAATGAAGCAGAACCCTCTTCACAAAACCGTAAGTGTGCTTTAAACATTGTGTAAGATTATTTAGCAGTGTGTCATTCCATTAAGATACCATTTTATTGTTTCCAATGGCTGCACAGTATGTTTCACTGAACCCTTTATAAACTGTATTATTTTCAGGCTTTGTGAAGTGACACATTTTCTATCAATTAGTAAACTGAAAACCTCTGCTTAGGTGGCATAGGTTAATGTTACGGCTTGCGAGATATAGGACCCCAGAATGCAGACGAGCAGGCAGCGTGATGGTGAGTGAAAAAGGTTTAATAACAAAAACTCACTCACAGCAGGAGGCAGGAACAAAACAACAAATGGGCAGGTGAGACAGGCATGGCATGATCAAAAATCAAGACATGATCTGAGAAATGTTTCCGCGATCACTAACTGAACAGGTGTGTATATATGGAGTGAAAACCAGGTGGAGCAAGGAGACAGATTAACTTAGAGCAGGTGAACCAAATAAACTTAATTGACAGACAGAACAAAAACAGGAATTCAAGAATACAAGCTAATAGAAATCAAACTAGAAAAACATGAAATCAAAGCATAACCAGAAGCCCAATCCAAGAAAACAACTTAGCAAAACATGAATACAAAAACTAAAGCATGACCAGCAAAACAAACAGAAGAATGATTCAAAACATCAACTGTGAAAAAGATATAAAGAAAAAACCCAAAACAAAAACCAAACAACCCCAAATCACAACAGGTTATGGGTGTTCCTTATTATATTTATACTATTCATTAGGATTGTTTCTGCTCTAGAAACACATAGTTGTATTTAAAATGTTTAATTTTAACCCTGTTATTAATTAAACAATCAGGCAGCTTATATGCATATTTTATTATTTATTTCAGGTTTTGTACTTTCAATACTGAACAATATTGTTGAACCCCTATCAATATAGTAACAGTAAAATAAAACCGTAACTGGAAAAAATGTGTGTCTAAGCTTTTTTCTTATTTTTACATTTTGAAACACTCTATACTTAAGGGGCTTCTCTTTGTTCCTGCCCCTACGCAAAAAAGTGTGTTCTGATGATCAGTGTGATGAAACGTCAATTTGACCATCAATGTGGAGTGTACCATGGTGGCACATGTGGATAATTTCTCTGTTTTCAAGATTAGAATACTCAGGTGGTCATAGTTAGAAATAAAAATAAATGAAATCTCTACAATGTTAGGTTCTTCTTTTGAAATGGTGAATAGTAGAATATAAAGAAAAGCCATTTTCAGACAAATTTGAGGTACTTGTGCTTTAGTATGTCCCTTTAATGCAAATTTATCCATATGCTCCACAGCATCTTCAAATAATCCAATTCACACAACATATTTTAAGATGTGCTAATGTTGAATGTTTGTGACTGAAGGATAAATTGTTTATTTTTGGTCTGAAAAATGTTTTACTCCTACTTAAAAAATAAATAAGGAACTCTTGGATAAACAAGATGCTCCCCAAGCTCATGAAAAGTTGACGTTTGCAGAGATACATGGTTCTCAAAGGACAATAATACTATAAACATGATCTTCTTCAATATGATTACTGCACATTAAACTTCCCAAGAGTATGAGCTCAAACATCTGCAGCAGCAATATTCAAGACACACATTAATGCAGCAGCCTTATTAATTCAAAACCATCAGATAGAATGGTTTCACACTGACAGGGAACATTTTACTGAACAATAAGTATTTTTACTTCATGCTCAATACTTACATGTATGTTGTTTTATTTTACAGTGTGGTATTAGTGCTTTTCCCTAATAATTATCTAAATAGTTCTGCCACTGATTACATCTCACAACTCATGGAAATCAAAACTCCATATCTCAGAATATTATAATTAATAATGTAAAATGTAGAGATATCGACTGGAGAAGAGCCTTTAAGCTCTTAGTCAGGTTCAGTACTTCATGCTTCTGTCTGCTGACAAACTTAATTGAGATGCTGGTTTCCTTTTCCAGCAAGACTTGGCACCAGCCCACAGTGCCAAAATTTGCAGAAACTAGATTGATGACGGTTTTGTGAAGATGGTTCAGCTTCATTAGCCAGGGCACTCCTTAACAAGGGAACCACTCACCTCAAAGTATTTTGTAACTTTGCCTTTTACACAAACATGAACAAACAAACAAACAAAAAAAAGAAGCTAGTCAGCTAGCTTCTTCTTGACAGCCAATCACAGAGGACAGAGACTGTAACCAATCATGTGAAGTGATATGATGCCGACTGGATCCGCCCACCCACTGACAAAAAGAGCAAGCTTGCAAAAGCTGCAGCAGAGAAATTCTATGTAAGTTCTCATTTTTAAATATATACATTTAAAAAAGGCATTGATGTGTTAATTTACCAGTGAAGCTGCCTGCAAACAGCCCCACGGCATGAATTTGCCAACACCATGGTTAACAGCTGGCAAAGTGGCTTTGGTTTCAAAGTGTTTCTTTGAATCTTTTAAACAGACTTCCTCCCACTGTAGCCCAAAACCCCAATCTTTGTCTCATTTGGTCATCAAAACATTTAACCAGAAAGCACTTGACTGGCTTCAGTGGAACTTAAAGGTGTTTATTTTGGTGGCCAACGTAAAGCTTGCTTTAGTTGACAGTGACACTAGTGTTTTAATAGTTTCCAGTTCATTGTAAGCTTCAACCTTGAGGGTTCCTGGGTTACCCCTAAACATTTGAAACATTTTCTTCTTTTGTTATGATCTGTGGATGACAGCTTGGGTCAGATGTTTAACATTTTGATAGAAATGGGTGTTCCAACAGGACATTGATCTGTAACATATCAAAAGTTGTTCTGGAATAGAAAAATCTGGCTTTTGGAAATCAACTCTACTAAAGATTCGTCAACAATGCTCAAGTTTCAAGTCCATGCCAGGAAAACTCTTAACATGTCTGAAGTGTTTAAACATTCAACCTGAATTATACCAGAAGGTTTTTGATGGCTACAAAAAATCATGTGATGAAGATGCCATTTCTTGTGAGGTGTTTAAGCATATATTGGTAGGGGCATATGACATGTATGAGCATGCATTTATATTTTTGACAACCATGACAGAATGTTTCAAAGGAAGAAAAAACTAATTTGAATGAAGAAAATGTCTGGCAATTGTCAGTGCACACCATGACAACCTCCAAAAATTGTTTTAACACCAATTATGGAAGGATTGAAAAAAGAAAAACAAATTACAAGTATTTTACCATTGGGACTTTCTTCATCTATGGCCACGATGGTAGCAGGAGGACCAGAACGGGAAAGTTTACATTCTGAAACAACAACAAAAAATCAAGATAAGATTACACTAATACCTCTTGGGTGTTATTTTTCTTCACATCTACTTTGTTTAAAAATATATATATATATATATAAAACTTCATTGGAATGCCTGTGGGTGGTTTTATTTGATAAACACTTAGTATTTATGAGAAAAATAATTTAGAAGAGCCCTGAAGTGTATACAAAAAGCTGCCAGGACAACAGCACTAAACTCATAAAGATAAATAAAGAATGAGCTTTGCAGAAATAGCCTATACTTTATTAAGCTCATTGCTCTTTCCTCAGTGAGGAAGAAAGCAAAAGAATTTTACAACTTCAATGTAATGTAGTGTAAAACGAGGTGCGGTAAGAGAAGCAGGAACTGACAGTAAAAACAGATTAAAGCCCCATTTTTTTAAGAGACAGGCTTAATCCGCTATAACCATCTCCGCTGGGTCAGCAAGATAAATTAACCAGCACAGTATGTGAGCACATTTAACAAAGGAAGAAAAAGGAGATCAGGCTTACCCTCATATTGCCAGTCTGCAGTTAGTTACAGCCACACCACACCGAGATGGATGGAGAAGGATATAAGTCAAGGAGGGATTGGGAGAAGAAAAAAATCAGAAGAGAAATATATGAATAAATAAGCAGGGCAAAGAGAGGCAAGAAGACAAAGAGTAGTGTCAAAAAATAAAAACTGAAAGCAGATTTAAAAAAAAAAAAAAATTGAATTAGATACAGGTGTGTGGACAAGTCAATGTGTCAGACTCCTGAAGCTTTAGTTGCCCACTTACTACACCCTATTAATATGCGAGGAAAACATGGTCACCTTGGCTGGAGGCAGAAAATTGTCACATTCACAGTAAAATGGCTGCTAACACTCAGTTGTTCCTTCAACAGCAACCTGTCCCTGCCAGGATACATGAAAATAACCCACCAGCATTAAACAACAGCCCAACATTAGACTACAGCTACAGAGGATTGTTGGGAAAATCCCAGAGGAAGCCTGGAAGATGGATATCTGCTCACTGAGAAAAAAGACTTAATGGAACAGTGATCCCACTCTTTCTTCCTCTCACTATGCAGCTCTCCCTCATCCTCTCCATTATAACACATTATTGCATGAGATAGATAATTTAAACAATCATCTGTATTGTTTTTAATAGCAGCAGAAAGTTAAAAGAATATATACAAATTACACCAAAGTTGATTCGACTGTCCCAGAGCACCATATACACCTACATAAGTGCTGAAAAAGATAGATTTTTGCACCCAGTCATGCAAAGTTGGACACAAGAAATGCTTTCATGTCTGACTGATTTTAAGCTGGCCCTTTCAAATAACACAAAGGTGATTACGAATAACAATTGGTTCATTTCTGGGACAGTTAAAGGACATATCATGCTCTAAAATTCTTCCTTCTACCATTTAAATCATTTAGTTGAAGTCTGTAAACAGTGAAGCTGCAATGCTTTGGTCTGAATTCTGTTATTGTAGCTCTAAAGGCCCCTCTGTTACCCCTATTCTGAGGTGCTTCTGAGAGCAACTTGTTTTGGTGCGGTCTCTTTGGATGCAAATGAGGCACTTTAAACCTCACCCCCCTCCAGGTTGCAGAGCCTTCCACTACACCCCATTGGGCAATTTTTGTTTGTTTTAGTTTGATAGCAGAGATAGAATTACCTAGCAGTGCAGAAACATTTTGTTCCTAAATTGATTAAAAGATGTCAACAACGGAAGACTTGTCCATTCAGCCTCATATGTTTGAGCCAGAGTCTGACCCAGAGCGAGAAGAGAATAAAGACGACGAACCTGCAGAACCAAGCCTTCAAATGAATACTGTATATTACTGTATTTGCACCCTTTACATCCATACCAAGCAACTACAATATGAAGCGTAGTTTTACTATAGTGCCCATGCATTTAAAACAACTATTTAACACCCACATCCCTGATGGTAAGGGAAGGTGTAATGAATTGTGTGGGTTAATACACCCAACAACCAGACATTAAGACTTATCCACTTGCAGCTTTCGGCATACTTAACCTTGGACTACAAGATTGCAGCGAGATATGAAAATGATGGATTCACAAAATTGGTTGGCTGGAAGTCCATGACATTATTTCACAGTTCCACAGCAAATATTGTGACCATCAGAACACAAATATTGTTTATATTAATAAATGTAATAGGGAATAGAGAAAACTCAACGGATTGAAAAATATGATCCAAACAAAATATAAAGATATGTACGCAACACCTGAAGAAACTAAATTAAACTTTTCTACACTCCTACAGACACCAAGTATACAACAAATGTATTTAAGAGCTAAAAAAAAAGTTAATTTTGGATTAAACTAAAATATTTAGTAGATATATGCCTGGCAGCAAGTCTAATAAGAAAACAATAATCTAGATAGGTTTTTAGTTGTGCTAATATTAAAAATTATATTTTTTTAGCCAGCAGCTTTTTAATTAAAATCCTTGCATATTTATTTGGTCTACAACACATTCAGTTTTATCTTGAGGGTTCATCTGGATACAATTCTTTTTATTTTTTAGAAATTAAAAATTTACAAACAAAAACCAATTATTTGTGAAACACGCTCATAAGCCCCACAAAGATGTTTCCAAAAATGTACGAATACCCAACAATGACACTAAAATTACTTAAACCCTACGTTTACTTAGAATATATTTAAGGGGCCTGCAAGAAAATCTACACAACTGAAGACATGAGGAAACAACACAAGAAATAAAAGAATCATAGCCAACAAGATAAATAAGCTGAGAATTTTAATGGATAAAAACATGAATAATATAGTGTGATAAAAACACATATTTTTAACATAAATTAGATACAAAAAATGACTTAAATAAAAAACGTTCATGCTGCTACGTTTTAAAGGAGTTGTGATGTAGATGTGTTGTTATAACAAAAAAGAGCCTTTCCAGTAGGTAATAAAACCATGTGCTTACAGTCATGTGAAAAAAGTGGGAAAACATCAACTAATATAGATAACCAATGTAAACTAAAGAACAGAGCTTTAAAAAATGTCAGAAAAAACGTTTGTGGCAGTTTATGTATATGGCAAGGTCCAAAAAGTCTGCAAGTGGAGGACATTCAAAAGAACTGCCCGCAAGGCCAGGAATAATGTCCTTTAGTCATGATTCTAAAATGTAATTATTTTGACACAAGAACAGAGGACATAAACCAAATTCAGTATTATAGGAAAATAATTTCATATCGGCTGTGACACATAGATCTGGAAGTGCCAAGGTTCGGTAATATTTTGCTGTAGTGGCATCTGGTAAGTTCATCATCATCATAGAATCCACCATGAGTTTTACCATGTAACAGAGAGTGCTTGAGAAGACGTTTAGACAATCTGTGAAAAATTAAAGCTAAATTAGACTGGACACAGCAACATGACAATTACCCAAAACATGCCACTAAACCTAATACGGACTGGCTGAGAATTCAGAAATGGAAAGTCGAATGGAACAGCTGGCAATAAGCTCAGAAAAGTTGTTTTTACTGATTAAAGTTGAATTAAGCCAGTAGTGATAGGACCTGGTGTATCAATTTCCAATAGACCTGTCAGAAAGCTGAGGTTGAGAGCATGGATCAGAGGTAATGCAGTCACTTTGAAGTGAAATTTTGTTGGATAGTAAACAACTTCCAAATCTTTTTAAGGAAGAGTGGTCAGAATATTTTATATGGTGGTTGATGATGTATGAGAAGCATCTGGTTATTCCTAATTTTGAAACCTTATTTTATCCACACTACTTGTAATTTTATCATTCATGTTTGCTGGATGGTTAATAAACTTTTCTGTGGTCCACAAAGTGTTCAATGTACTTTAGATATACTTCTGCTTTGCTTGGACTGTAAAGAATCAGAACATTCACCCCACTTGGGAATCATATTGTCATGGCCTTAGTTAATTATATTACAGAACATATTACAGAACATATAAAATCAAATATAATCCAAAGCACTGCAACAGTTTAAATTGCAGTTAGAAATTTACTGTGTAAATATTTTAATCCAACCTCAATTTCTCTACGCATTTCTTTCCAAATAGGCAAACTTTCAGTTTTCTTTTTATGGTGTGTTATCAATAGTCCTTCACAGCCTAGAGGCATTTTCAAAGTAGTTTCTTTGGTTATTGTTTGTTTTATACAGATTTTTTAGGGTCAATATTAAAAAGGCGCAACATTTCTTTCCAAAGGGGTGTCAGTCTCACACAAAACATTTCTGTTTTGGTCAAAAGCTAACTTGTCTGAAGAAGCTAGTTTAATGTGAACATATCTTTTTCTGAGACTCTTATTTTGAATTAAAACTTGAAGTAGTTCTGTCGTACTAACAGAGTTAACAAAGTGAACTGAATGGACTGCTCACCAGGCTTACTGACAACACTAACATTAGCATTGAAGAAGCCTCCACCATATTTCAGTTGTTTCTGTGTTAGCATTTTGAGTAACTGGTGGTAAAGAAATGCAAAACGTGACAAACAAATAATGTGTGAGCACTCTGAAAATGTCATAACAGGATAATCATTAGCCAATAACAATGCTTAAAGCTGTTTTATAAGAGCTATTTAAGAGTTTTTAATACATCTGAGCTGCAATTATTATATGTAGTTCATATTTTACATTAATAAAGGATGTCTAATTTAGTTATAAAATGGGGGAGCAAAGTTGGAATAAAACAACAACCCCCCCCCCCAACCTGAAAAGAAATCAAATCAATATGAAAAAATAGGATTTTCCACTTGGTGTGGCTTAGTAGGGCAGAATGTAATGTTTTTGGCAGGACAGTTTCATTCTATTTTGCAAGTCTATTTTTTGCGAGTATATGCTAATTTTTAAGACCATCCTTTCTATCCGAGACCAACATATATTATTATGCCTCAAAAATTCATAGAAAGGTCCCAGTAAAGGGGAGATAAAGTTGACCCACCAATAATATGCCCCTAATTCACCTTGGGAGGTAGTAACAAACCCGTAACAGATGCAAATGATACGATGTGAATTGTGCACAACAACTCGGATTTTAATGAAAGCCGTAAAAATGCATTTGAAAAGTTGGCATGAGGATCACAGCAGAGTTCAGCCTGGTGGAAGGATTTCCCTAGGGAAATTTTGCACACATGTTCGTATGCATACACTTAAGGTAAATACGGCATATTGATCATCTACTGCAGCATCCCTGCCCTAATACTCCTAAATCAAATGGTTGAATTCCCTCATCAGCATGTGATTCAGCTCTGTAGAGGCCTGATAATGAGCCATTTCATTCCAGTGTGTTGGGGAAGGCATGCATCTAAAAGTTGCAGGATGGCAGCTCTCGAGAACTGGACTTAGGCATCTCATATCTACTGAATGCCAAATTTGAGGTAATAGTTCTTGTTGGGGCTACGATGCTATATATTTTAGTCCATCTATAAAACTATTAACTTTTGTATATTTCATAGAAACAGCTAAATAAATGGGTGCATTGTCTCTTGCAATATTATATATTTAAATAGTGCCACCAAATTAAAATAAATTTGTTTTCTATTAGATATTTACACAACAAAGGATCGTCATTTGAGCTGAGAAGTTTAGAAGAATAAATGTCTATGCCTGAATTTATCAAAAGGTTGGAGTTAAGCAGTTTAACAAACAGAGAAAACAGAATCCACTGGAAATGGCACTGCACAGAAAATAAGTGAAAAAGCAGCTAAAGTCTGAAGAAGATGATGAACTTGCTGCATTAAAAACTTATACAGAGCAACATGCTGGATTGCCTGCTGTCTCACCCACTGCTCATACCAGGAGGTAGGAAAAGCATTTAGGTTGAAAAAAACAAAAACCAAGTCAAAACAGATACTGAAAGTCTAGATTAACTTGGTGTTACTTTATTGTTTCCAGTGTGAACAAGCCGTAGTAAGGGAAGGAATATTCGCGTGTTTCATCTTCTTCTTCATCATGCTGTTTTCCTTTCTGGTCAGTGTTTGTAAATGGTAAATGGACTGAACTTATATAGTGCCTTTCCAGTCATACAGACCGCTCAAAGCGCTTTACACTAGAGCCACATTCACCTGGAATTGGAACCCACAACCTTCTGATTGCGAGACAACTACTCGTCCTACTGAGCCACAGTCACCCCTTTGTATTCAGGTTTGTCCTCCCAAATTAGCAGCTGCTGTTTTTCATTATGTTATCCAGGCAGTGTAATCTGCTTTCAAAGGTTAATTTTGAACTGCAATCAAACCAAATGAAGGTAACATTTTTGCCCCCCCAAATTGAACCAAGTCCCCCCGGACTGTCTTTGTGTAAAAGTGACTTTAGAAGCAAGCAAAGTAATGAGTGGTGATTCAAGGCTGTAAGGCAAGGTGTGCAATACAGTTTAATACAGTGTGCAATTTACAGTAATGCAATACAAGACAAGAGCTCTGCCTTAAGTTGAACGTTTTAGAAAATTCTTGCCTACATTGCGGAAAAGGTTATGGTCCAGAATTTTGCCATCAGTCTTGTGAGGCTTGCCTAAAGGTTCATCTCAGGCCAGCAACCTGGAAAGACGTATAAGCCATGGAACAACAATCACTAGTTACATCACACTCCACCAGCTGGCCAGTGTGTGTAGGCATAGATGACAGATGTGTATCCTGTGCTTGACTGCCTTTTTATCCTTCAGTGTAAGCTGATGCCCCTCATATTTTACTAACCAGCCATTTGTTCTCTGTGGGTCAGCTCTCTTTGCTTCTCATTCCTGCTTCCGCTCCTTTCCTTTCCCACGTCTTCACATCACCCAAAGTAATTCTACTTCTCAGTCTGATTTTCCCTCACAAAATTATAAAAAATAGATATCAGGAGACTGGTTTATAACTTTAAGGAGCAGATGAACATGAAGAGATAACAGATGGAGGTAAATGTTTTATATTTGGAAGACAGGTCGTGCCAATATAAAATCTAGCTCTCTGTGCATATACTTTTTAACACAGTTTTTTTTTTCATTTGAATTTAAATTTGAAATATATGTTGCCACAATACAATTAGCACTTAAATCGGGTGCTGCAGTACTTCTGCTTCTCAGAGCTGTGTCAGCAAGCAATTCAACATTAAGGGTTAACTGCAATAAAATGCAAATGTCCAGCTCTTCTTTGACATTGTGGCAGGCATACCTTCCAACCCAATGTGCTGTCATTGTTAGAATTCTCCTACAGTATATGCAGGCACTTATGCCCTTTAAGTGTCTGAAAATTTGCTTGTACTTTTTGCTTTTATTATGCTTGTCCAAATTCTTTTATTGTAATGTTTCTGTCAAATAGAAAAAGGCTGATAAAAAGCTCGATGCCAGGCCGTTTTAGGGGGGATGACGGTGAAGTATACAAGGTACGAAGCCCATGAAAATTAAGCTAAAACTTTTAAAAGCACTTCTGCATTCAGACAATACTGCTTTCAAAGGAAAAAAAACATTTAAAATTCACATTCCATCAAATTCCCTTCTTTTAAAACCTGGTGTGTATTAACATTTCACCTCTGGATTTACTATTTAAATAATGTCGATCTGGTTTGGCAGGCACAAGAAGCAAATGAAAGGCAGCAAGAGTGACAACAAACAAAGTCTATCTGGGAAAGAAAAACAAGTTACTTGACTACAGGCAATCACCAGTGTCCGATCAGGCTGTGGCTGGCTAAGAACAAGCCATGTTGTCTCTGCACTCACAAACACACAGCTTAGCAACTGTATCCATGACACACTCACATACAAAACACACTGCCTATTCATATCACTTTATACAGTTTACACAAATGAGCCCATATGCCTGTCTGCTTTGCTCACACATGCTAGGGTTACCATAAAATATACATGCAGAGGTTGTGACTCAGCAAAGCACCTGGACTGTGCTGATTGTGTGTCTCTATGTGTTATGCATGCACGTGTACTGGTCCATCGTTCACTGGTGGAGAGAATGGGTTGGTTAAGTGTGAATCGATTTTGAAGGCATCATCTTTGTCTTTAATGTTTGCCGAGTGATATTTAATAAATTCTTAAGGGTAGTAAAACACTAAGGAGGGAGTTGTAAGCTGATCTATAGGAATCTAAGTAAATAATAAAAAACTAATAGCATATTTACTGTCCATTTGTAATAAGATAAATGCATTAAACTGTTAAAAATGTGTAGCTTTTGCTGAGACTGTGTTGTCATTATACCCTTGTGTTGTGAGCAAATTAGAGAGTAACAGCCAGGATCACAAGTCTGTGCCAGTTATTTATAATAAAAAATGGAACACATCTTTTTTGGCAGGGTTTGAATTTTGTTCATTTTACATTTAATAATACCAAAAGAAACTCAATTTGTAGTCATCTTATATATGCTTTAAAAATGTCCATAAAATATCAGTGGAAGCCAAACAGGACCAAATATACGGTATGTTTGGCATGCCAAGTACAAATGGGAAGTAATACAGCAGACTTAAAACTCAGCCTCACCAGCTGGTTGAAATCTTAAAAAAGGTGTGGAAGAAGATTGATTTTAGTATAAGTTGTGCATTTAAAAGTCAAGCCAGAGGACGCACAACAATATAAGAAGTTATTTAAAATCAAACTAGTTTTACATAGGCTCGTCTGCTTTTTATTCAGACTGGTACTTTTAAACAGGAAGTGCAACTTTGGCAGCTAACAGGAAGGCTGAACATTCTGTATTACAGGAAAGCTGCTTTGTTTTATCTCTTTTAAGGATTATACTGGATTTAGAAATGTTGGCAGTCTTTTAAAATCTCTCAGTTACATTCTGCAAGGAGTACACATGGTCAGTTGTTTGCATTTGCTGCTGCTAAATGCTATTATAAAATCCTAATGACAGCGTAAAAGTTGTGCTAACTAAATATTTTGTCTTTGTTTTTAAATATTTGTAAAACACTCTTTTGTGTAAGTGTGAGTCCTCCTTTAAATATGGTGTGATATCATCTCTTATCCTAATATAAATAATTAATGACTACTTTCTGCAGGAGGTTTAGAAAATAATAGTTTAAATGCTGTTACACCTTGTGAAAGAAATGGGTTAATATCAGTATTGGGCGGTCAAAGAGGGAGATTGTCAAATAGCCTCACAACTCTAGTTGGTGCATCTTCTAAAACACTGCTTTAAACACCACCATTACTACTATGCTGCAAATCTACTGCTGACTTGTTTAATTTTCTCGCTAACAATCAATATTTCAAGAGGTAAATTATTAAAAGTGTCTACATTCTACAGTTCAAACAGCAACTTGATCATTGTATGATCAGAGTATTTTCTGACAGTAATCAGTTGCCTTTATAGCCTGTTAAAATTAGCATTCTTAAATACTGATTTTTGTGAATAACAGAAAGCTGTGAATATTTTTGTAGCTTTAACACTTCCTTAGAAAAATACCAAAGTGTTACCATTTGCCTAGACAGGCTTGTGATGTTTTATAATTATTGCCAGAAAGGTTAACTGATTTTTAACCTTTCTGTTGTGAATTAAAATGCAAGACAGCGCAGTTTTATAAAGTGAAATTGAATCACAGTGCTGTGAAAAAGTATTTCACCCCTTACAGATTTCTTCTTTTTTTCACACTTGAATTTCAGATAACCTGGGTTATAACCTGAGTTATCAGAAATTTAACAGCATTTTGAATAAAATTGCATTGTTAAAGGAAAATAATATCAAAACCAAAAAGGCACTATATGGAAATGTGATTGCCCCCTAAACCTAACCACTTCCCTTGATGCCAACAACTCTCATCTTTTAGGCTACTCTGCTTTGTAGAATTGTTTTAATTCAGCCACACTAGAGAGTTGTGTAGCAGAGATGGCCTGTTTAAGGTCATCCCACAGCATCTTAATTAAATTTAGGTCTGGACTTTGACCAGCTAGTTATTCACAATTGATTTATATTTTTAACAATGACAATATTTACTTTCTTGGGGGGATTTAGACCTTATTTGTGGCACTAGTGGACTTTATTTTTTTGTTATTTTTTAAAGGAAGCAGGAGACAGAGGGGAAAGACTAGCAACACACATTTCTGGGGTCAGGACTTGAGCCCTGGACTGCTGCATCAAGGACCAAAGCCTCCATATATGGTCATGTGCTTCGCTGCTATGCCACAAGTCGTGCCCAATGAAGCATAAATCTGCATAATGCATTTACTCAGGATCTTTTTGCATGACATTAAAATTAGTTTGATTATCTGAAGCCAAAATTATACTTAAAGACTGCTGTCATGTTTTAGATGTTTCCCCGGTTCAACCCACCAAAATCAAATAAAAGTGTGATTTGACAGAGTGGCAAAAAAGCAATAAACTGAAAATAAATCTAAAAAGAAGCAAATAGCTTTTGACTGCACTTATGGCTCAAAAGAAAAATTTCATATTGTTACAGAATTAACATGCAACTTCTACAGACTGTTCATGTCCTACCAGTATAATTGCCTGATCAGATCTAAGGAGGGGACACATCAAGCTGAAGATTTTCCAGCTGGAGACTTGATGAAGGTATGCTTGTATGTCAGGGAGAGCAAAGCAGGCACTGTATATTCCCCACCTGAATATCCACATTTCACCCATTCTGTTACTACCAAGCAGGTCTATATTATTGTTTGTCTGGCCAGAGTTAAGATTTTCCAGCTCCCTTCTCCTTTTCAGCACTTTTTCACAGCTGAAGACCCACCCTGAAGATGAGGGGAAAAATTGCTGTTACAGTTATGGCTCTTTTCAATATCTAGTCTGCTTTGCTTCCTCTTGTTACATGCAGTGCACTATATAACAGCATGATCGGATGAAAGCTGAAAATGATCACAAAGTAGATATAAATGAACCATATTGCCAAGTTAGGAAAACATAAATAGATATAGCAATGTTTGTACCAAGGATACCTACAAAGTATGATGTGAGATGGCATGAAGCATAAATGACTGAAAAGCCAAAGACAGCTTTTTGCCAAATGACAGCAAAGAATACCTCAAGGAAATCTGATTATTTTAACCTTCATCAGGACACACTTGCATTACAATAATACTCACTACATTACATGATTTCTCAGATTGGGGCTGTCCAATGGAGGCTGACCCAAGTCACAAAGTGTTAAAAGTATCAGGTAGCCATCTCAAACCCGTTAATTTCTACTCTATGCATGTATCAAAGAAGGTTCATGAAGATGATTATTGCCCTACCCTCAACAGACTTCAAAATCAGTTATGTAAATATGTGTCTTACAGAGTTGTAGGAAACGGTTTTTTTAAAAATACCCCAGAAGATATGACACCCCTCTATTTAAATATTATATAATCTAAGATGATGGTATTTAGGTTGGTGTGGTTGGAGTGCCAAAAATGTATCTCAAAAGTCTCAATGTTCCTGTCAAACATTCATAACTCTTTTAGTCAGAAAATTGTGTAGGACCTAATGTGATCAAGTCATCAATAAGAAAAGCTGTCTTCTTTTGATTTTGAACCTGGGTACCAAATTGCTACAAAACATTTCCGATATAACAGCTGCATTGAAAATTGAGATTTATTAAGTAAATATGCTCTAAATTAAACTTTGCTAACAGATGTAGACCCACCGTAATTCCTCCATCTGACTAGTGGAGAAATTATATCTGAGCGGTAGCACAGTGTCTGTTAATCTTCTGATTTAGCACTTTCTTTGTGAGTTGGTGACTCCCCAAAGCTTTTATTAATCAGTTTCCTTAATCATGCCATATTGTGAAAAATTTGTGTTAATTTTAGCAAGTTTTACTTGACTGCATTCTGCTTTTTACCATCTGTTACATGTTTGCTTGGCTTACTTTGCTTGAAGATCAAGAAAAGGAGAATCTCATGATTTTTAATCAGAAAAACGCAGTGATAATAATGTGAGCACACATTTGAAAAAAATAAATCCAGCCAGGGGTTATTCCAAGAATTGTTTGTGTTGGTATTAATGGTTGAAAATGTCTCCAACTTAAAGGAGAGAAGGAAAGACATGAATTATTTATATTAAACCATATTCATGTGTTAGAATGGTCCAGTTAAAATTCAGGCCTAAATCCAGCAGAGAATCTGTGGCAAGACTTGAACATTTATGTTTGTAGATGGCATTCATCTAATCTGAATGAGTTGAGATATTTAACAAGGAAGAATGTGCAAAACAATTCAGTCTCGTATGTGCAAAGCTGGAAGAGACAGCCTCCATAAAGCTTGCAGTGTCACGCGTGTGGTTGAGGAGTTGGACCCGGGACCATAAAGTAGCACTTGATGAAAATAATGGATGCAATAAGAAAGACAGAACACAAGCAGAACAGAACGTGGAGCACTGGCAGAGTCAAAGGAAGAATAACAGAGAGTGTAACAGGAGGATCCAGCTGGGAGCAATGAAAACAGGTGATCTTAAATACTGAGGGATGAGTGGAGATGAGACATAGAATGCAGGTCTGAGTAATCAGGATATGTGGGGCAGCTGGGGCAGCAGGCAAGCAGGAAGACTGTGAACAGAGACGAATTAATATGAACAGAGCTCAGCTAGGACACAAAGAGATTGTAAATTAGGAAAACGATAAACAGAAACAGAAAAGTAACTGAATGAATACTAAAACTACAACAATAATGAACTAAGAAAATGTGCACAGAGTAATAACTAATATGGCAAGAATATAGAACATAATGAACAACAGGGAAATTATGAAAAACAAACACAAAAGAGAAACAAAACCCAAGGATCATGACATGCAGCTGTGATTGCAATAAACAGAGGTTCGACGAAAGTTTCATTCTGGGACACTGAATACAACTGCATGCCCCTTTTCCTTCCAGTACACAAGTATACACTATTTTGCATTGTTCTATTGTAGAAAGTTCAAATAAAAGACAGTTTCTGGTTGTAATGTGACAGAATGTGAAAAAATGAAAGTTTTGCAAAGCACTGTATATGGGGCTCAGGATCACCAAAGTATATTTTATCTATGTATTTGAGCAAGACTAAAGGAAAGCTGATCATTAGAGAAGAGGATTAAAAGGAGTAGTCTTGCATTTTTAGGTGAGTAGCGAACCTTTGATTAATTTTAAAAATGCACAATGCTACACTACAAGTTGTAGTTTTGTAGTTGTTTTTTACGGTGCTCACAGATTTATTCAATAAGAATTAACATCAGAATTAATAATTAACAATTGTTAATTAAGAATTAACAATTACATCATCGAGACCTAAAAAAACTTTTTCATCCTACTTAATATGCAAGGTGCACTTTAGAGATAATTTGCCTATTAAAAGCATAAAATTTCAACTGTGTAAATGAAAATGTTAGAGCAAGAAGCTACACTGGTAGATTTTTCACATTTACTGTATTCTCTTCAATGTGCCAGTGTAAATTTCACTCTGCACCCCAAAGATGCATATCCAACATAACTAAATCTACAAGAAAAGCTAAATTTGTAAAAGCTAACAATACTGATGCAGACAAACTAGAAAAGGGAAAGGGTGTTTTTCCTCTAAAATGTCTCATGTCATGTGCTTTTTAGGCTGCCATCAGCAGGTACACCAATCTACAAACCTCCCTGGAGTCTGATTCCTCTCTGTCTTTTCAGCTCTATCCTAGCAGCCAGCCATTGATCCATCACTTGTTCATCTCTCCATTCATCCATGGAGGACAGAGAGGGTACAGAGGAGAGGAAATTTGTTAGAGAAATGATTTTTTGTCAAGCTGATACTCAAACGGGAAAGCTAAGGAGAATTGGTAGACAGACTTAAATGACATTAAAAAGGAAGCAATGTGAAGATTTGTGTTGGGAAGTAGATAGAAAAACAGTAGGCCAATAAAAGGAAAGGATTGTGGGAGGCGGGCAAAGTGACCTTGTTTTAGATTGATGTCTCTCAAGAGGAAATGAATTGCTGAAGTGCTTCCACACATAAAACATAAACACTGACACACACACACAAGTTCACTGCTGTAGGGAATCACCACCCTTTCACTGCACTAGCTCATTCATTAGCCAAACTCCTGGTCTCTCTCCTTCACTTTCTATGTCTCTCTCAGCATATCAGATCACTTCCAAGTGAAGACAGGGCAGAACACAGCTGACAACCTCGATGGTACTAAGCAAACAAAGCTTGTTTTTGTTCCTGCCCACTAATAACCTTCAATGAGCTTCTGGTGGCCTAAAAAGTCCACATTCTCATAAGAATGCAAGAGGTGGTGGTGAGTATCTCCTCTGGTCAATAGGAGAGATGTAAAAATGTGTCTTTAGCTAATAAAATCCCTTTCAAGGAAGCAAAGATTGATTAGGACAATGTGGACTCGCAGTCATATTTATGCTACAATTAGGAAGACAAGCCCGTCTGTAACAGCAGCAAACTGCACCTTAGCACCTTTTTAAGTAAAAAAGTCAGCTTCAAAGGAGCAACAGAAGGTGACCTTTGTTATTTATAGTGGAACAAGAAAATGTGTAAACAAGTAACACCATCTGTGTGTTCTTATTTAAGTTATAGAACCTAATTATGAATAGAAATGAGCAAACAAAGGCAAACATTTGTTAAATCTTTTCCAATATCTTGTACATGTTTCTGTGGTCCATGGTGATAAATTAGGAGAAACAGATTGGATGTGCTGGACCCGGTCTGCAAGGATACAAATTTAGGACCATGTCAACAGGGAGGTCTGAGTTGACCGTTACAGACTTGGACAGGTAGTGAAATTTAAAACTCAAGGAACCATGTGGATTTACACATGCAGAAAGGGCCTAAGACTCCAGAGGCTCACTAAATCTGTTTTTATTTAAGCTACATATAAATAAACACATATTAACAGGTATTAAGCAAATTTAATAACATGCTTATAATGGCATTATTCAAAACTTAAAACATACCAAATAAAGAAAAGCAAGCCAAAGTACAAACCTAAAACCCAACCTAAACCCTGCAGCATTGAAAAAGCCCCTTGCTTACTAGTCAGACTAGGCAAAGGCCAGAACAATTTAGTATCTGTTTAATAGAACAACAATTCCTTTATTTGATGTAACTGTAAATAAAAATAAAAAAATCAGGACTTAAGTGGTTAAACACAAGCTGAAAGTAATAGAACATTGTTGCAAAGTTCCCTTATTTTACCTTTCAGTTAGCAAATTAGACCAGCTGTACTTTTACAAGTTACACTTGTCCACAAGTTATCCAAAGGTTCTGCCATAACTAAATGTGTGCTTTAATCCATTTTGTAATTTCATTAGACAATTTTATTTTCAAAAATATGTATTCATTCTGTTCTATACATTGTTCACTTTGTTTTTTGTATATTTACTTTATTTAAACCTTACCGAAACTCTTATGCGTGGTACGTTTTATTACATGTGTGCATGTTAAATGCTCTCATGTAAAAGGCAGACTCCTGATGAATAATCGGAAAGGAAGGGGAAAAAAAAGGGATGACCAAAAGTGCGATAGTGATGAAAGTAGGAAAGAAAAAGGAAAAACAAACTGAGGGGAAAAAGAGAGAAGGGAGGGAAGGGATTGTAAGAAACCAATCTAAAGAAGTAGCGGTCCAGTTTGGAGTTGGGAGTACATGCAAAGGAGGGAGATGTCAAGTGCTTTTGGGAAGAAATGTTTGACAGAGAAAAGATACAGATAAAGGAAAAGGCAAAAAAATAGGCAGTTTCCTGATGCGATGACAGATGAAAGAGACATCTAACCACAGAGGAAAACAGAAACTGATATTAAAATCAGTTTATTACACTTCTGTTTTAAAAAGTATTCTTTCTTCTGAGATTTCTTCTGTTTTTGCTTTTTCATCATAATTTTCAGATAAAACAAATGTTAATATCAAACAATAATAACCTGACCAAATTTAAAATGCAATTTTCCAAGAACACATTCCTGTAATTCTTTAAAATCACACACATTACCATTGATTGACTATTTCAGTCCATCAATGTGCCTCTATCACAGAGAGATACAAGAAGCTATCTAGTTTAGTCATACATCCACTAGCTACTTTTCTTTTTATGTACAAATGCTAGAACCTTGTTGAACTCCCTTTTGCCTTCAGAACTTCCTTACATTCGGCATAAATTCAACAAGATATCAAACATTTCACCTACTTGGTCCATTTAGAGATGATAGCATCACACAGTTCCTGTAGCTTTGGCAGCTGCACATCCATGTCATTTTCATGTTTAAGACACCAGTTTAAAATGTTTTGAGCTTTGTTACATGCTGCACAGCAGCTATGAGAAGATGGGTCCACTGTATACAAGAACATGAACAAGGTCAACAACAACACTCAGTAGGCCGTGGTGATCAAATGATGCTCTCCTCTAACTGAGGGGCTCATAGTGTGTCAAGAAAAAATCTCCCACACCACTATACTACCACCACCAGTTGGAGCCAATGATAAAAACAGGATGTATTTACTCTTTTATCTTGTTTACACCAATTTATGTCTGTTGCAGCTGAAATCTAGGCTCACCAGATGACACAGCAGTTTTCTAATTGGTTATTGTCTAAATTTGGTGAGCCTGTTTGTATTGTAGCCTCAGTCTTTTGTTCTGATGTGACAGGAGTGTAATTTGTTGTTCTTCTGTTGCTGTAGCCCAACTGCTCCATAATACAACGTTTTGTGCTTTCAGAGATGATAATTTGCATACCTTGAATGTAACAAGTAGTTATTTGAGCTGCTTTTGCCTTTTTATTATCTTGAATCAGTCTACCCATTTTCCTTCGACCTCTGACATCAAGATGGCATTTCTGTCCACACAACTGCTACACACTGGATATAGACAATGGACCATTCATTGTCAACCTGAGAGTTGGTTGTTCTTATTTTAGTTATAGAACCTAATTATGAATAGAAATGAGCAAACAAAGGCAAACATTTGTTAAATCTTTTCCAATATCTTGTACATGTTTCTGTGGTCCATGGTGATAAATTAGGAGAAACAGATTGGATGTGCTGGACCCAGTCTGCAAGGATACAAATTTTGGACCATGTCAACAGGGAGGTCTGAGTTGACCGTTACAGACTTGGACAGGTAGTGAAATTTAAATCTCAAGGAACCATGTGGATTTACACATGCAGAAAGGGCCTAAGACTCCAGAGGCTCACTAAAACTGTTTTTGTTTAAGCTACATATAAATAAACACATATTAACAGGTATTAAGCAAATTTAATAACATGCTTATAATGGCATTATTCAAAACTTAAAACATACCAAATAAAGAAAAGCAAGCCAAAGTACAAACCTAAAACCCAACCTAAACCCTGCAGCATTGAAAAAGCCCCTTGCTTACTAGTCAGACTGGGCAAAGGCCAGAACAATTGCGTGGAAATCTCAGTATATCAGCAGGTTATGAAATCCCCAGACAAGTCCATACTAACCATACTAACTTCAAAATCATTAAAATCTAATTTATTTAGGATTTCAACATCAGCAAGTCATCTTCAGTATGTCTAGATATCTAAATGCATTGATTTGCTGCCACTTGACTGGCTGATTTGACATTAGTGTTAACAAACAAACAAATAGGTATACCTAATAAAGTAGCCAATGAGTGAAAGAAGAGCACTTTCTGAGATTTAAACTATAATTTCAACATCTTATTGTTATTTCAAGTTGTACAAGTTTCAATAAAAAGAGAGCGGTTTGATTCCTGAATGCTAATCTTTGATATGTTTGCGGGACACACAATAAACCTCTGATACAGTTGTAGCATGTTTAATGGAAAAAGAAAATAAATCATCTCAATATAGAATAGGAACTGTCATGTTAATATGTTTGTTCAAATGGGTGACAAAAGAGACCATTATAAAATTGTTTCTTTTATATTGATTTTAATAAAGCAGAGTCAAAGGTGAGTATTTTACATTTTCTGCTGCATGTATTTATTCTGCAGATATTGCTATTCCTAATATAAACTGTGAACCCCAAGCAGTATCAGTGATTTTATTCTAGTGTGATGCTGTCACACTAGAATGCATTGGTCACAGAACACCCAAACAGTTCCAACATCACCATAATAATTTCTGACGACCATAACCTCCTCTTGATTTGGTTTAGTAATATCATAAGCCATTCAAAAACGGTCCAACATAGATATATTCCTTTGCTATTTTGATTTTAAGAGGTTCAATGAGAGGTGTTTGTGGTGAAAAATCTAAAGTTTACTCTTCTGAAATAGTAGCTTGACTAGGTTTACAAGCCTTAATGAGAATCACCAAATGATTTTCCCATCTGTGAGATCATAAGGATTTAAAAAGGATACCTAGTCTTTTTCACTTGTTGCTTTAAAAGTGCACATCTCACATCTGAAAGGTTCTCAGTCCTGCCAAATACTATCCATAAAGGTGTTTAAGAAAACTAAGACAGTATTAGGGGCATTCTAGATAAAAAAAAAATAATAATAATGTGTCTACGGAGAAGTTAAGATACTTACAAGAAAAACGTTGGATATTCTTTGATGTTGCAAAGTTATACATTTGCAAGAAAAAAAGGATCATTTTGGATAATTTCACCAATAAACACTCCATGTGGGTTTGGCATGAAACAAACAAAGAATATATGGAGAAGCAACCATGTCCATTGTTGGGTATTGTGGTGGACCTGTAATGCTGTGGGCCTATAAACCTGCTTGAATTCATGAGATGATGATTTCTTTAACATTCTATATAGAAGTCTGCTGGACTCTGCTAGTGAAGTGAAAATGTGTCATCACTGGGTCTTTGCGGAGGATGACGATAAGACATGTAGGGCCAAATAGGCACAGAGATGGTTCACCAGACATAAAATTAACCTTTGTCCAGAAATCCTATAGAAAACCTATGATATGAGATCAACAGAAGGAACAAAAGCAATGACCCATGACTCTGGATGATCTGGACGGTGCAAAGAGGAATGGTCAAAGGTCCCTCTCACTGTTGGGCCCAATTTTGTGAAATGATGTAGAAGAAAACTAAGAGCTGTCCATGGGCAAAAATGGGGTTATACAAAATTTTATCAGAAGGCTTACCGATAAATGTAACAATAAATGCAGTTTGGTTAGAAGCAAAAATGGTTGAATTTAGATTTAGGTAAAAATCATACAAAACAAAACTGTTTTCCTTGCATCCCAAATTAGATTTTAAAGCCATTTTTTTCTGTAGATCTTAAAAAGAAACTCTAGATATATGTTTTCAAACTACTTAAACTGGCCCCCTCTCCGGTCGGGGTCGCTCAGGTTCAGGCGCCAGCCCAGGTTCAGATGCTCGGGCGGTCTGCCAGTCTCCATCCCCAGAGGGAAGGGGACCACCTCTTGGGCCCTGGGGCTGGTTGTCCCTACTTGTGAAAGTGGAGCATTGTGTTGGGCTTTTTCTTGGCATTCAGACAACAATTCTGAGCGCTACTCTGTCGGACAGGACACGGTTAAAAAAAAAAGAAAAACTACTTAAACTACAAATCCAGTGCTCCTTACCATAACATATCATTGGATGTAGGGAAACCTGTTGAACATGCATGTTTGAATTGTGCTTGACCAGTAAAAATTTGTCTAAAAAGCTACCAAACAGCTTAGCAAATCAATCAGTATTGTCACTGCACTATTTGTCCCGGAAGCACAATTCGTCCCGTTAGCTCATTTGCGCATAAGCTAAAAAAAAATACTTCTAGATCACCATTGCATGCTCTTTGGTCACTTTAGGAAACAGGATGGAAAATAATTATTTCCATTATTATAGGCATGCTAAATTATATCCTTTAAAATAGTTATAATATTTCTCTCTCTCTCTCTCTCTCTTGCAATTTATATTTTGCAAGTGTGTGAATTATCATATTGGCTTATGTACATGTGAAATGTTTTTGAAAAACTGCTTTAAGTAAAGTTAATTATTCGTAATGCTATAATCACAAGACAAAACAAGTTTCAAGGGAAGGAAATAGTAAAGGTTTGGACCTCTCAAACTGTCCAACCAAACGCCTAATTTGACACATTATGTGGTCTCCTTTTCTGGGATTAAGGCCAATTAAAAATGTAATGGTGCTCTTCATCTGGAAAAAAACCACGGGTAGACATGTGTCTCTTGTCTTGGGACTTCGGACAATATATAAGTACACTTATGACATGGCATCTAACCAGCTAAAATTATTGCTTGTTCTGGGACCTGTGTTCATTAAAGACACAGCAGCAATGATCCATATCTTGAGACTAAAACTGACTACAACAATATTTACCTTTCTAGAAGCCCAGCATATTAGGACAGATATTCTTGTCATGAACAGAAACAACATGATTATGTCTGACATCGTTTGCGAGACCTGAGATTTGGTTTACAGCTGTAAATAAGTAAAGCCTGATTTACAGTGTGTACTCTGGAGAAATTATACACGTGTTTGAAACCAAAGAATTCCAACACTAAATTCCCAACAAATACTCTTGATCCAAAATATGTTCAACTTCTATCCCTACAAAGAAAAGTCACAGATGTTCACCTTTGGCTACAGCCCCCGCAGCTAATTGCCAAGCAGATCAATCTCAAAGCCCATGGGTGGAGTAGAAAATTAATATTCTGATAAATTGAGCAGAAAGTCAAGAGTGCATTATGCTGATCTATCCCATCAGTGATGATTTAATTTAGGTTTTCAGTTGCTTCGGTGTCCAAGGGAAAAAGTTCAAGGGAAAAGGAATGTGGCTGGGTTTTCAATCTTAAAATTTGAGAAACACCAGATTTGCATCTCAATAAATTAGAATGTAATCAAAAAGCTAATTTATTTTAGTACGTCAATGCAAAAAGTGAAAGTCGTATTTTATATAGACTCATCGGGTACAGAGTGATGTGTTTCAAGCATGTATTTTTGTGGTTTAAAGCTAATGAAAGTGCAAAATTCTGTTTCCCAGGAAATTTAAATATTATGTGAGGCCAATAAAAACGGAATGTAATGGCACTGTAATGACCTACAGAGCTTACATGTAGCTTCTATGCAATGGCCAACACAATCATGGGGAAGAGGGCACCACAAAAGGTCATAGATTCTGTGTCTATACACAGTGCTGTGTCCAAGCATATTAATGGACAAATAAGTGGAAGGAAAAAGTATGGTTGAAAAAAGTGAATAAGCAATAGATAACTGCGGCCTTGACGTGATTGTAAACCAAAGCCCATTCAAGAGTTTGGGGGAAACCCATGAGTCAGAGCTTCAACAGCCGATTAACTTTCGATTTAAACTATTGTAAACAAAGCAGCCTTGTGCATACCAACTTGCATATTTTACTAAAATGTAAATTTCCGCTGCATTTACAACTCTTGTCCACATGAAAATAGAGTTTTTGGTAAGTACAGAAAACATTTTTAAAAACTGAAATGTTTTAAAAACCCAATGGTGTGTATGTATGGAGTAGACTAAGACAATTATCCAGTATTGCTTTCTGTGCTAGAAACAGTGGAACTGTTTTTATTTTATTTCCATATCTTTCTCTTTTTGCTGAACCTATTTCTATTAATTAAACAAGAACTGAAAACAATTATGAGAAGAAATTGTTTGGGATTTTTTATGTTGCTAAGGTTGACGTCCGTGGCTCATAGTGGCACGAGATTGCATTAGCAGTTGCAGATGTTTGAAGCGTTTTTGTCATTTTAGTCCAAAACCAATGTAGAAGTAAATTAAAGAGAGACCAGTTATCCTAACAGTCATGGTTTTGGACTGTAAGAGAAAGCTGGAGTACCCAGAGAGAACCCACGCATGCACAGGGAAATCATGCAAACTCCATGCAGAAAGACCCCAGGCCAGGAGTTGAAGGCAGGAATGTTAAACTTGATAACTTTCACAACAACACAACTCCTAATTTCTTGCATTTAATGGGTTGCAGCAGGACAGCGATAACAAATGGCAAGGCTTGGATCCCACCAGACCGCCACAATCAGGTAACAAGATGGGCCTGCAGCAATTCGGCCAGGTTTGTGATATTGCCCTTGGGCACAGAGATGTGATATGTTAGGAAGTTTTACAGTCTTATCCATCACTAACAACCATCAGGGATGTGTCTGTTCAGTCGCACATTCGTTATTTTGTTCCAAAAATGCAACCGGAGTCATAAAGAACTATCTACAGAGACGAGAATGAGCCCCACACCAGATGGTGTGGCCCCTGCAGAGCCCTGATCTAAACTTTATCAAGTCAGTAAAGGAATATACGAAAAATAGCATCAGCTCAAATACACAGTAAGCTGATGAGGAAGTACACTGTACAAACCTGCCTCATAGAAGTTTGCAATGGGCCCAATATTTGTATTACTTTTAAGACTGAAAATGTCTCACAATTGACCCATTAAGCCAAATAGACAATAAAATGCTGCCATTGTTTTAAGATCAAGTTAGACATAGTTGTCTACTTCAAACGATGGCCAAAGTGAAGAAACCACACAGGGCCTGTCATTATGATTAACCTTATTATGTCTATGTCACTGCTGCCACTACTGCTTTGTCTTTCTGCTGGCTGCCATCTCTTTTCACTGTTTCATTGATGTTCCCTCACTGCTGGCTTGGCAATCAGAGCAGCAGCACTGAAAAGTTTGTATGTTTGACACCTTTTACTGGTTTGATTTCCATTGTTTGTCAGACTGATGCACAGGAGAAAAAAAACATGCCTGTAGTAAAATTCAAGTGAGCAACAGTTTGTGTGAATCTATTTTGTAGGCCTTAGCTTATCAGACAAAATGCCTTGTCTACCTCATGGCTTTGTGCTGAATGTGTTGAATCTGTTATATTCTTTCCACTCCCTTTGGACTTCTCTTTAGCTTAGTAGTAAATAAATTATTACTAAACCCTTCACCCTCAGAAAATCTTTAAAGGAAGTAGAGGAACAAAAAGACAAGGCAATAAGACAAATGGGACAGGGAGGAAGGCTTGCAAAGAAAGACACTCTTTACCTTCTGTGTCTTGGCCGAGGCAGGCTGATAGCAGCAGGAGATGAAGGACTCCAGTTCTCATTACATTCATCCATCTGACCCGGCCTCGTGACGGTGGCGCCATTAATCGCTTTCCAAACATCCTCACCACCATGCTTCAACAAGCATCCAGCTGTACAGAAAGAAGAGGAGACGGGAAGGTTGGTTTCAATCATTATCCACATTTCCAGCTGTGTGAGTGAAAAAGAATATCCAGTGGCCTGTCGCTTTCTTCACAAATGAAAGGAAATGCATGTCAAAGTTTTGGTTGTATTGGTTGTTTCAACAGTTGCCTGGTTTTCAGTTGATGTCAGTAGGAAGCAGGGAAGGTTAGCTCATGGTGGGTTTAGATTAAGCTATGGGGAACCATTCTTTGTCTTCCACAGAATCTACTTGCACACATCAATATCAGAGAAGATCTCATATTTGATGTATCAGAAACTGTATGCACTCCATCCCTACAGACATAGGCTTTAAAGAAAATAATGTTTTAAAGTTGACAGTTCCCTCCATTACATCCCTAAGGTAAAGGTCTCTCAAATTCTAAAGCTCAGAGACCATTTAATATTTATTTTGAAGAACAAAAAGCACACTATAATCTGACATTTTTAATTGGTCTTTGTGCTGATGTATCAAAGTAAATCACTGATTTTAAGGATTCCCAGCATTAGAGAGAAAAAGAGAGAGAGAGTGAGAAATGTGGATGATGATGATGATATGGAAGGTAATTTAGTGCTGGATAAAATGCCAGAGGTTGCAGCTAAATCTCCAATCTTTGTATGGAAAATCTTCCACATTTGAAATGCTACATGGACAAGCGGGCTTAAACAAAGGTTAAGCTGACATGTGCTTATGGATTTATGTGAGTGTAGCTTTTTCATTTGAGCATAGTTTAGGATTAGAGTAATAATGCATTATATGGAGAGCAAGGAAAGAGAAAAAGGTCCCATGGAGTATAACAAACGTTTATTCTTTGAGAAAACTGTATTTGCGTGTGCCTATAAATTTTTTTCATCTCAAACTCATCAAGCATGATTGAATATTTGAACATTTTAATAAAAACTCTAAACATCTTTGCATTCAGAAGTGCAAAAAAAAACATACTCGGGTTCTCAGCATAAACACTCAAGATGGTTTAATTTTATTTTGAGTGTTTTTTCTATTGTTCATTACTGAAATAAAACTAAAATGATTTTTTTTTTCTTTTTGTGAGTTGTTGCATCATCACCTCTTCATGTGGACTAACACAGACACAAAAAGCTGTACACAGACTTGCATGAGTAACACCTGAGTTTAGAGCGTGTTCAGCAATATCTATTTAGAATGGACTATTTTAAGTTCTTTGTTTGAGGAAAAAAGAGTTGTCTGTCTAATTAACACTGATTCATGAAGCCCCTACGGCAACATTACTGTAGCAGAGTCAGACTGTTGTCCCTACTCTCTCAATGGAGAATGAGTTGGTTGACAATGAAAATGTAATTGGGATATTCTACAAAACCCCAGAGGTGAAATCCAGCTGTCTTAAGCCGCTAACTTTGTTCAAGGATGACACTTCAGACACATAATGTCGAAACACTCTCAGTTCTGCCGTTTTCATCTAATCATTTGGGACTGTAAGAGGATGTGTTGGATAAAGTGCCAGAGAAAGTCTATGAAAAAAATGATGACATTTGACATTGTAAAGACATTCTTGACAGTCTTAAAAAGAAGACCCAATGTTATTTTTTTTCCCCCGATAGCAGTTTTCATGATTCCCAATATGTTAGATGTTTATGCATCCCTAATGTAATGCTATAACTGTGCAGGAGTATTGTGAATAGCTGTTATTTTTATAAGACTGAGCCACAAGGCAATTGAAAAAGACATGACACATGAAACTAGGTTTGCATCCCATCCATTTGTGCTGGCTTTTAGAAGATTTAAAATCACATTAGATAATCAAAAATCAGTTGCAATCTGTCAAAGCAGGGAAAAATGGCAATATTACATTTTATTTTAAACAAAACCTTTCATCTTAATTACCATCATATTATATTTTTGCTGGTTAACTGTGACAAAGATCAAATCCAACTGGATAACACTGCATAATCCAATCTTTAAATGTTCCAAAATGATCAATAATGATTTTTTTATAAATATGGAGTAGTGATTCTAGTTTGGGTTGCAGAGTGGGGTAGTTTTAGCACTGTTGTTTTAGCACTATGTTTGGGAAAGCATAGTATTCCTAAAGAGGCACATGTGTTACAATTCACAAACCATATTTTAAAACAAATCTTTAATTGGGAGCACAACATTACAGTCCTGGTTTGACCAATCCACCTACTGTAGCTTTATTGCTTGTTTAATTATGATCTAAACCTAAAAAGATTGAAAATTATCATTTTTATTCACAAAATAAAAGTGTTTCAGTAATCCAAAACTGTTTCAAAGATTCTGTTCGGTGTGAAAATATCCAGTTTTAGATTGATATCATGTTTTCTCATTTAATTTATTCAATTAAAATATTTTCATCCATCAACGTGTCTTTTTTCCCCTGAGTACCCAAAATGTGGTTGAGGCTTCTTCAGTGGTTATGAATCTTAATGTTAGCCAGCCCAAATAAAAGTTTTCAATAGTCTGTTTAGTCAACAAGACAGGACAGCTCCACAACTACTTTCTTTCTCTCTTTAAACTAAGAGTATCAAACATAGTTACAGGATTATAAACTCCTAAGATCAGATGTTTATGATAATGATAGCTAACACTTCCTTCACCAGATGGAATTATGCTGACAGCATAGATGGTGCAAAGTGACATACTTCTTTTTTACAACAATATTCTTATTTTAATAATACCACGCAACTAGTTAGCACATCACACACATTATTCAATTGCAGTTAGATGGTCACGGTTTATATCTGTGCAATTTGGATGTTTTCTTTGAGTTTCTTTTGGCTACTTTGTTTTTTTTTTCAACATTCCATTGTCCTACTGCCAGTGTCAAGCAATAAAAAACACAATAGTCTATCTGTGCTATGTAAGCTAGGTTAGCATAAAGTTCCCTCACTGATTGACCTGTTAAGTGCTGCAGGAATGTAAGAGATGAATCCCGGAACCTGAACAGATCTAAGCAGATACAGAAAATTAGGGGCCGATTTCAATCTGCACCAAGGTTAATTGGTAATGTAATGATCCACCATTACTGGGACTTTCTGAAGATGAATGTCAGACATTAGTTTGGGGAACAAATATCCACACAATAATTGTTTTGCTTTTTTGGCCAAAAAAGAAAACAGTATAAGCTTCACTGTTTCAGCCAACTCCTTCCCACTGAGGAACTCATCCCCTCTGGTCTAATGTATATCAAACATGAACTAGTTTTATGTGCTGTAACATGCAGTATTTACCTCAAAAGAATCCATAAATCATTAAAATATTAGATGTTATTTTAAAAGCGCTCGTTCGTTTTTTCTTAATAAATATAGTGAACAAAAGTGTCTTGCTGTAGCAAAGGTTTAGTTTTTTTCGTGGCTTCTATTAATTGTAAAATGTTCCTTATTATAGTTTAACAGTGTGTTCCTATGAAGGATGCCAGGTTAGCAAAATTAATAACGTAATTCTTCTATGTACTAAGTTAAGTTCAATTCAGGTATCAAGTCTGTAATGACTAAAATAAACATTCTCTCATTAAAAGCAGGCAGTTAATGTAGTCCAGCTTTTCTGAAATCCTGAACTCCTGTCAGGATACAGACCAAACTGCACGTCAAACCAGACCCAGACGGTGGTGCAGAAAATGCAGGCTGAATCATAGTTTGGGAATTTTTCCATTGGATTTGACAAATCTCCAAAGATCAAAGTGTCATATACAGGGGTTGGACAATGAAACTGAAACACCTGTCATTTTAGTGTGGGAGGTTTCATGGCTAAATTGGACCAGCCTGGTAGCCAGTCTTCATTGATTGCACATTGCACCAGTAAGAGCAGAGTGTGAAGGTTCAATTAGCAGGGTCAGAGCACAGTTTTGCTCAAAATATTGAAATGCACACAACATTATGGGTGACATACCAGAGTTCAAAAGAGGACAAATTGTTGGCGCACGTCTTGCTGGAGCATCTGTGACCAAGACAGCAAGTCTTTGTGATGTATCAAGAGCCACGGTATCCAGGGTAATGTCAGCATACCACCAAGAAGGATGAACCACATCCAACAGGATTAACTGTGGACGCAAGAGGAAGCTGTCTGAAAGGGATGTTCGGGTGCTAACCCGGATTGTATCCAAAAAACATAAAACCACGGCTGCCCAAATCACGGCAGAATTAAATGTGCACCTCAACTCTCCTGTTTCCACCAGAACTGTCCGTCGGGAGCTCCACATGGTCAATATACACGGCCGGGCTGCTATAGCCAAACCTGTGGTCACTCATGCCAATGCTAAACGTCGGCTTCAATGGTGCAAGGAGAGCAAATCTTGCGCTGTGGACAATGTGAAACATGTATTGTTCTCTGATGAGTCCACCTTTACTGTTTTCCCCACATCCGAGAGAGATACGGTGTGGAGAAGCCCCAAAGAAGCGTACCACCCAGACTGTTGCATGCCCAGAGTGAAGCATGGGGGTGGATCAGTGATGGTTTGGGCTGCCATATCATGGCATTCCCTTGGCCAAATACTTGTGCTAGATGGGCACGTCACTGCCAAGGACTACCGAACCATTCTTGAGGACCATGTGCATCCATTGGTTCAATGGCTCTCAGCCGAAGCTCAGCTGTCCCTCAGACCAACGGCAGTCTGAGAGCACAGCATAACACTATTCTTCGTAGCTACAGCTCTCAAAGCAAATTGCTTCATTTTTGTCCACAAACAAATAATCGGAACTGCAAAGGCAAACTGAAAGGAGTCAAGCTAGTGTTAGCCTGCCGTCTCTGTGAACTCCTTCCTCATCAGAGATCCTGACTAACTTTTTGAAGCCATGTCATGTCATCATTTAGAAATTAATGATTAAGCTACGTGTGTTTTAGGTGACATGTTGTTTAAATACTATTGCACTTTTGTAAAACAAACCCTTTTTTTGGGAGCCAAGTGTCCAGAAACCCCAAAGGAACATAATTTTGGTCACTGTAAAAAAAAAGAAACGAGCAACTTGATCATCATCATTATTGCTACGCAAGTTAGAACACATTTACAAAAACTACTAAAAGTTAAAAATTTAAGAGATTTTATGCAAAAAGACAGCTTCATAACTTTATCTGAAACACGTGTGCTACTATTTTAAAACAAATAGGTTTAGAGATAACTGATAGGTATTTAATTGTATGTTTCTATTTAACAGTTGAAAATGATTACATTAACCATATGATTCAATAATTTTTAAAGTTAGGACTTTCTTTGCTTTGAAATACATAGAAATCTGAAAAATGAAATTGGAATGTGAGAAATAGTAAAACTGAATTAAAATAATTTAATATTGTTATTTAGGGTCCTAAGTATAGGATTTATGTCTTGGTATCGGTAGTTTTACCTCAGTTGTATTGATGTTACTGTATGTTGCTGCACTTTAAGTTCAGTTCATTCATTTAGTTTATTATTCTGTGTAAAGTTTTTTTTTTATATTTGTTGAGGCATGAAAAGTAATTAAGTTGGTCAAGTTTAAGTTGAACTTTTTCTTTAAAGTTAAAATGCTCGTTGCATTTCACTGCAAAAAATAAAAGCTGCTTAGAGTCCCAACTAAACAGTTGTAGGCATAAAGTGCCATTTGTTTTGCTTGTAAATTTTAGGCAAATTAAATCAACATGATTTGCTTATCCCTAGTTTTTCCAGACGTTCAACCTTATCCAGAAATCAGATTTGAACCTTTACGTCGGGCTGGAGTGTTTTGTGTGTACTGTCGGTGCGGGTTTTTTTTTTTTGTCAGTAAGAAGGATGGCTCCCTAAGGCCCCGTATAGATTATAGGGGGCTTAACAACATTACTGTTAAAAAAATAAGTATCCCCTCCCTCTGCTCTCCTCAGCTTTTGAACCGGTGCGTGAAGCTACAGTGTTCACCAAACTAGATCTCAGAAATGCCTACCACCTAGTTAGGATCCGCCAGGGGGATGAGTGGAAGACGGCTTTTAAGACACTGCTCGGGCATTTTGAATTTTTAGTAATGCCTTTCGGCCTCTGCAATGCCCCTGCTGTCTTTCAGGCACTTGTTAACGACAATCTCAGGGATTTTTTGAACATTTTTGTGTTTACCTTGACAATATTTTGATTTATTCCAAGGACTTGAAGACCCACCAGCATCACGTCCGTTTGGTGTAACAAAGACTATTGGAGAACAGACTGTTCGTGAAAGCAGAGAAGTGTGACTTTCACCAGACTCCTGTAACTTTCTTAGGTTTCATTCTAGAGGGTGGACAGGTCCGTGCAGACCCAGAGAAGGTGAGGGCAGTACTGGAGTGGCCTGTTCCATATTCAAGGAAACAGTTACAGAGGTTCCTCGGCTTCGCCAATTTCTACTGCCATTTCATCCGGAACTATACCCAGATGGCAGCACCCCTAACAGCCCTAACGTCCACCAAGGTCACCTTCCATTGGAACTCCGCCGCGGACCACGCCTTCCGCATGCTACAGGAGAAGTTCACCCAGGCACCTATCCTCAAGCATCCGGATCCATCCAGACAGTTTGTATTGGAAGTCGACGCCTCAGACACTGGAGTGGGAGCTGTTCTCTCACAACGCTCCTCTGATGATGGCAAATGCACCCTTGTGGGTTCTTTTCGCATCGGCTAAGTCAGGCCAAGCAAAATTATGATGTAGGAGACAGGGAACTCCTTGCTATAAAGTTAGCTTTGGAAGAGTGGAGGCACTGGCTTGAGGGTGCTACTCACCATATCATAGTTTGGACTGATCACAAGAACTTAGCATATTTACAGACAGTCAAGAGACTTAACCCAATACAAGCCCGTTGGTCCCTGTACTTTTCACGTTTTAACCTAACCATCTCTTACAGACCAGGTAGCAGGAACTCCAAAGCTGATGCTCTTTCCCGACAGTTCGCACCCGATGAGTCAGAGAAGGTACCCGAACATATGGTGCCCCCCACTTGGACAATAGGTGCTATGTCTTGGGAGATTGAGGGACAGATCTCCCAAGCGTTAGATATTGAGCCCAATCCCGGAGCAGGTCCTCCCAACCGTACTTATGTTCCAGCTGCGGTAAGGGCCAAGGTTATTCAGTGGTTCCACGTGGCTAGGTTCTCTGCACACCAGGGAGTAAGCTGTACCATAGCCCTAATTAGCAGACGTTTCTAGTGGCCCTCTATGCACCAGGACGTCAGGGAGTGGGTGCTTGCCTGTACTTTCTGCAGTAGGAACAAGAGTAGTAATCAACCTCCTTCAGGTTCACTTCAACCACTGAGCATCCCTAAGGGCCCTTGGTCTCACATAGCTCTCAACTTTGTAACCGGATTACCCACTTCTAAGGGGATGACGGCCATTTTGACCATTGTCGATCGATTCACTAAGGCTTGTCACCTAGTACCACTTAGGAAACTTCCTTTGGCTCTGCAGACTGCCAAACTCTGAGCTAAACATGTTTTCCGTCTACATGGCATTCCACAGAACATACTGTCTGATCGTGGACCCCAGTTTATTTTCCAGGTTTGGTGACAGTTTTGTTTATCTTTGGAAGCCAAGGTATCACTGACTTCAGGCCACCATCCCCAATCAAACGGTCAGGTGGAGAGACTTAATCAGCAGCTAGAGTCCACACTTAGGTGTATAACCTCTATGGCCCCGTTAAATTGGGTTGAGCATCTCCCTTGGGTTGAGTACGCAATCAATTCTCAGGTCTCGTCTGCTACGGGAGTTTCCCCTTTTGAAGCCTCGTTAGGGTACCAGCCGCCCCTGTTCGCTGCTGACGAGGTCGACGTGGCCGTTACCTCCGTCCGTCATCACATTTGCCGCTGTGAACAGATTTGGATGCGGCCTGTTCAGGCGCTCCATCGTACACCGGTTCAAAACAAGCGCATCGCTGACCACAAGAGACGGCCAGCCCCTGTTTACCAGCCTGGTCAAAGGGTCTGGACCTTACGTTATGAGTCCCTTGTTGGATATCCTGGTCCTTTATTTGTGACCCTACCTTGATATCTGATTTTCTTGCCTCTCATCATTCGTCTTCTGGAGCGCCAGGTGGCGGTCGTTGAAGGGGGTGGGGGGGTAATGTCGGGGCTGGAGTGTTTTGTGTGTACTGTCTGTGTTGTGGCTCCTAGTAGGCGCTAGTGTTCAGCAATGGTGGTGACAGGTGTTTCTCATCCCCGGTGATGGAGTCCTGGAGTACTTAAGCAGGAGGCAGCCATCATCTCATCGCTCGAGTACTAGTCTCTGTGGTAGCTACTCCAACCTTAGAACCAAGTTTAGGAGTACTTTGTCTTCGGCTTTGTTTAACCTGCTTTTGCTCTTTCTAGTGAACTGAACCGGTGACTACCTGGAGGATACCCAGGCTGGCCCCGGTGGCTTAATTCCTATGCTACCTTCGTTCCAAGGACCCTCCAAGGACAGACCTATAACAAGATGACCAGCTATTGCTGTACCCAGGAATCCACTCCAGTTGGCTGCTTCCGGACTCCGATCATCGCTGTTCACTCAACCAAATTTGTCCACCCTCCACCACACCGCTGACTCTCCGCCTGCTCTCCAAGCACTAGCCCAAGGAGCTAGAAAACTATAGGACCTATCGTCTTCGTTTCCTTCACTGTTTCTCCAGTCCAAATCCCTCTCCTCCTGGCGGATAACCATTCTCCCTCCTAGTAAGATATATAACACAGTTAACATCCCGCTTAGTTTACTGTTTTCACTCACCTGTCATTTCCTTCCCTACAGTTGTGCCTGTATTCCGTTCCGTTCCAGTCTCTTTAATAAACTTTTCAAATTTGTACCTGTTTCCCTTTGAGCGTTATTCTGCATGTGGGTCAGATCCGTGCGCAAAACTATGACACTTTGAGTCACATTTACCCTTGCATCCTTGTGCATACACATATTGCTAGGTAGTCTAGGATTTACTGTATTGTCCAAGAAATCAAACACATAACTATAGAACTTTAAACATGCCATATATCCCTGTCTATTGCACTTTTGTTACCTTATATCTTGTGACACATGGTACCTCCCTTGGTCGGAGGCTTTCACCTCATCAAAGTGATTCTCACAGTGTAAAGGTTACAACCTACATGGATTAACACTGGCATAACATCACACTGACATCACAAGAACAATTAGGCAGTCCCACTATTCTAAGCAATGTAATGTTTAATCCTCCAGCAGAGAGCTTAAGGCAATTTTGTAAGCAATTTCAAAAAACATTGTTGATGTGTAAATGTTGCTGGGGGTCATAAACCTTCCTTTGGTAAATACATTCCCACTTAGCGAATGCTTTTAACAGCTGCACAGTGACCAATTAATCCAGTGGCCCAGACTGAACCAAACTGGTTCCATTACCTGAATATGACATTAACAGTAAAGAAAAAATATATTAAGGGAATAACATAATCTCACAATTACCCAACAGCCAATTATGTCACCCTAACACAAACCAGGCAGAAACACTAACAACCATATTTGTGCACTTCTGTTTATCACTGATCTCAGGATAAATTGCTGTATTTTGATTATTTTACCTCTTTAATTTTGTAAAAAAGTATAGTATAAAGATGGCCTGCTCTTAAGAGGTTTCGTTGAATCTAATATGATTCTTGTAAACATCAATACTTATAATTTAGTATAAACAGTTGGAGATGATTGACTCTACTGCAAAAGCTGTAAACCTAATTTGCTGGTGCCACTCTGACCCCAGAAAACAGACATTCTTCCAAACAAGATTTGTACACAAGCAAAAGCAGAGCAATCTCATTACTCAGTAGTATATTTGAAGCATGAAGCTCAACATTTATGAACATACACTAGCACAGTACAGGCCTGGTTTTGCCATTGCAAACCCTCAGATGCAATAGTATAAAGTACTCCAACAGTGGATTGTAGAGCAGAGAAGATGATTTCTGTGAAGTGACAAATCATGCCACTTTGTCTGGTAATCCATTGGAAGAATCTGGGTTTGGTAGTTGCTAGGAGAAGGGCACTTGCTTGACTGCATTGGGTCTAGTATAAAATTTGGTGCAGAGGGGATGATGGTGTCGTGCTGCTTTTTCAGGAATGAGACTCAGTTCTTTACTTCCACTGAAATGAATCCTTTTTAATTTATTTGAACAATGATGTAATGGTACACTTTTAATTCTTCAGCATACCAAGATATTTTGGACAATTTCATGCTCCCAACTTTGTGGGAACAGCATGGGGATGGCCTTTTCCCATTTCAACATGACTGCGCACAAGCACACAAAGCAAGATTCATAAAGACATGGAAAAGCAAGTTTGGTGTGGAAGACCTTGCCTGAACTGCACATAATATTGATCCCAAACTGATAGAACACATTTGAATTGAATAACAATGAAAACTGTGAGCCAGACTGTCTTCTCAAACACCAGTGTCTGACCTGACAAATGCGCTTATGGAAGAATGGTCAAATGTTCCTATAAATACATTTCTAAGCTTTGTGAAACACAATCGCAGAAGTGTTAAATGGGTCGTCTCTATGGATCATGTGTATGTAGAACAAAAAGTAGATTCTTAAACTTTTGTTCAGAAGCTAGCGACAGTGATACCTGTGCTCATTTAAATTGCTACTGTTAGCTAACTTCTGTACAAGAAGAGAACATTGTTTGGATAATGCCACAGAAGCACTTTTCAACCATAGCTCACATATCTAGGTTTCCTGCTATAAGTAACCAAAAAACAAGATACTGCACCGTCTTGGCAGCAGGAAGAGGTACAGGTCCTTCTCAAAATATTAGCATATTGTGATAAAGTTCATTATTTTCCATAATGTCATGATGAAAATTTAACATTCATATATTTTAGATTCATTGCACACTAACTGAAATATTTCAGGTCTTTTATTGTCTTAATACGGATGATTTTGGCATACAGCTCATGAAAACCCAAAATTCCTATCTCACAAAATTAGCATATCATTAAAAGGGTCTCTAAACGAGCTATGAACCTAATCATCTGAATCAACGAGTTAACTCTAAACACCTGCAAAAGATTCCTGAGGCCTTTAAAACTCCCAGCCTAGTTCATCACTCAAAACCCCAATCATAGGTAAGACTGCCGACCTGACTGCTGTCCAGAAGGCCACTATTGACAACCTCAAGCAAGAGGGTAAGACACAGAAATAAATTTCTGAACGAATAGGCTGTTCCCAGAGTGCTGTATCAAGGCACCTCAGTGGGAAGTCTGTGGGAAGGAAAAAGTGTGGCAGAAAACGCAGCACAACGAGAAGAGGTGACCGGACCCTGAGGAAGATTGAGGAGAAGGGCCGATTCCAGACCTTGGGGGACCTGCGGAAGCAGTGGACTGAGTCTGGAGTAGAAACATCCAGAGCCACAGTGCACAGCCGTGTGCAGGAAATGGGCTACAGGCGCCGCATTCCCCAGGTCAAGCCACTTTTGAACCAGAAACAGCGGCAGAAGCGCCTGACCTGGGCTACAGAGAAGCAGCAGTGGACTGTTTCTCAGCGGTCCAAAGTACTTTTTTCGGATGAAAGCAAATTCTGCATGTCATTCGGAAATCAGGGTGCCAGAGTCTGGAGGAAGACTGGGGAGAAGGAAATGCCAAAATGCCAGAGGTCCAGTGTCAAGTACCCACAGTCAGTGATGGTCTGGGGTGCCGTGTCAGCTGCTGGTGTTGGTCCACTGTGTTTTATCAAGGGCAGGGTCAATGCAGCTAGCTATCAGGAGATTTTGGAGCACTTCATGCTTCCATCTGCTGAAAAGCTTTATGGAGATGAAGATTTCATTTTTCAGTACGACCTGGCACCTGCTCACAGTGCCAAAACCACTGGTAAATGGTTTACTGACCATGGTATCACTGTGCTCAATTGGCCTGCCAACTCTCCTGACCTGAACCCCATAGAGAATCTGTGGGATATTGTGAAGAGAACGTTGAGAGACTCAAGACCCAACACTCTGGATGAGCTAAAGGCCGCTATCGAAGCATCCTGGACCTCTATAAGACCTCAGCAGTGCCACAGGCTGATTGGCTCCATGCCGCGCCGCATTGAAGCAGTCATTTCTGCAAAAGGATTCCCGACCAAGTATTGAGTGCATAACTGTACATGATTATTTGAAGGTTGACGTTTTTTGTATTAAAAACACTTTTCTTTTATTGGTCGGATGAAATATGCTAAGTTTGTGAGATAGGAATTTTGGGTTTTCATGAGCTGTATGCCAAAAACATCCGTATTAAGACAATAAAAGACCTGAAATATTTCAGTTAATGTGCAATGAATCTAAAATATATGAATGTTAAATTTTCATCATGACATTATGGAAAATAATAAACTTTATCACAATATGCTAATATTTTGAGAAGGACCTGTAGATCTGATGGAGACATGCTCCTATTGCATTATGAAAAGGATTACCCACATAATCAAAATAAACTTAATTTGTGCCACAAGATAAGCTAAATTAAAACTCCACAAAATTTTGTTGTCAAAGTGAAGACTGTGTAGTGATGCGCTAGCCAGTTGTCGACACTTCATCCAGAGGGAAAGTATAAGCTATTACCCAGTGAACATTTTTTGTCTAAATATGGTCTTAATGGTAAATAGATATCTAGGATAAAATTTCGATACATTTGGTTTCAAAACCAAATGTACCAAACCATTGAAATTATTTTCAATGTTTAGATTCAATAATTAGATATTTAATAGAAGTCTGAATTTTGACATGTTTCAGCTGAGACTAACATGCATAAAAAGAGGACTGAGCTGGGTTTAAACCCAGGAACCTTCAGTGACTGACATCATCTTTAGTTAAGGTACACACCAGTGGACCTCCTAGAGGACAGCTGGATTTGTTGTATGTCCTTAGTATGTCTGTTGGCAAAATAAATAGTTGCAAAATTAACATCAAAGTAGGAGATACAATATTCTGTTTAATATGCAATTGCTTTAGATGTGTAACTAAATTTAGGGTATATTCACACTAGGAAAGTCCTTTGTTCTGTTTGTTTGGTCCGTACCAAAACATTCCCATCGGCCACCAGCCTGGTTAACAAAGCCTGGAAACCACCTTAACATTCTCCCTTTCCCCCACACCCCCCCCTTTTTTGCTGACAGGACACTTGTAACCTGTAACTCTATGCGTTACATTAACGCTCAGCTGGGACTCCTGCTTTACTTGCACTGCCATACTTGCACAATGATCACCTGCACTGTTGTATTGCTCTTGCATCTTATACTGCTCTATATTTACTCTCACTCACTTAAAACTGTGCACATGTATTTATATTATATTGTAGATATGTTTATACTGTTTAATTTGTACTGTATTGCACCAACTACGCCAAAACAAATTCCTTGTATGTCCAAAAATGTACTTGGCAATAAAGCTTTTCTGATTCTGAAAAGCAGACTTTATTTTTTCATTTTGTGCAGTTCGCCTTCAAATTGTACTTTTTGCAAGTGAACTATAACCTGTAAACAAAGCCATGCAGGTGACAATCATTGCTCCCATTGGACAGAAAAGATGGGGGAGGGACAGAGCACAGGGGAAATGGAGCAAAACAACAGTGGAAGTCCTGCTGTCCAGCCCCTTTGTTCTTTATATTTGTGCCATTATTACAGCTACAATATCATTGTGAGGGTCAAAAGCAGCTCATTTAACACAGATTTTGCACGTTCTATTTATCATTTTGGAACCTCGTCGGTAAATGCATGCTGTAAGCCGAATGAGATGCTGTACTCTGCACCGAGCTAAAACACAGGCAACAGCGTTGCTAAGCAACAGAGCTCGGTTTAGATATGATTTCAGTTTAATGTACACTGCTACGGCAGATTGTTGGGTCCAAATAGACTTATGTTTTGTGTAGTTGGGGCAGATCAAGGCCGGTTTGTATTCACACTAAAACGAACCGCAATACCGAGTTTGTTTGGAAGCGAGCTGAGACCACCTCAAAAAGTGGTTCTTGGTCTGGTTGTTTGGTCCACACTTGAATTTGCTTAAATGTATTTAAACCTGCACAAAAAGTCCGGACTAATGGGGATACGAACTCTGGTCCATTTAAAGTGGACTAAAGGTGGCTGGGATAAATACAACCATAGCTAGATTTGTTTATGTGTTTTAGTTTCGCTCTCAGACTACTATGTACATCAGATTAAAAAAACAAAAAACATCAACATCTTGTAAAAAATTTCAAGCTCGCTCAGATTTCATTTTGATAGAAAATGTGTTTTGCTGTAACATCTGGACAAGATACAAGAAAGTTGTTCCTGGTATATTACAAAATTTTCAAATGTTATTTGGAGATCATTAAAGTATTCACTAACATGCAATATCCAAGTTTCAAGAAACAATGTAGTTTTCATTAAAGATCATTTCTACCCAGTTAAATCGAAATATTAGCTTATTGAATAAATGTAACTCAAATATTCTCAAAATAATATTAATCAATGGTCCCTGTTAGTGCTCTCAATAATATGCATGCTGATGCAGTGGAAGTCAGTACCAGTACCATTCAAATCAATCAGCACTTTTCTAAACAAATCTCTACAATTAATACTAGCAGCAAGAAGCCAAATCACCATACCATTGCTTCTAAAAAGCATAATAAAGATCAAACAGTTGAGTGTTTGACTCTAATCCAGTCTAATGCTGGCAAGCATCTGCACTGCTTCTAAGAAAACTAAGGATAATGAATAAATTATCTATCTTCATGATTTACCAGTTGTTATCACTGCAGAAAAGTCCCAGTCTGGATCAGTTCAGGATAACAACACTCAAACAGTGTTAGAGCCAGGAAGAGTAGCTGCCTCATGTTTAATTCTCTTGTCTTCTTTTGACAGCACTGTTACAAACAATTGCAGACCACGCTGTAAGCGTCAGAAACCAGGGTAAAGTGTATTAGGGCTACAGGCACTTCTCTGCTAGAACTTCAAAAAGTTTGAATCCTCCAGAGAGGAGCGGAAATACACCCCACAGAGAGACAGACATACTCAAAGAGAACGAAACATGGAAATTCAATGGAACAGGAGAGATAGAGGCCGATCAGACAACGAGAAGAGACACAGGAAGGAAGTCTTAAACAAAAAGAGTGACAACCGACAAGAGACGGTGTTATAAAAAAGGAATTCAAACTAAACACTGAGGCAAAAAAACAGAAGGACCAAGGCTGAGTTTGTGACCTGCACTGGTTTGACTAACCATGAACAACCTCTGGATCATATGTAGTGATCACAGGGCAGCTGAGGAAATTAAGAGAGAGTATAGCTAATGTGATGAAGTATGAACTAGAACATCTGTACTGAAACAAAAGTAATAAGAAAGAGAACATCCCCAAAAACAACAGGGTAAAAGTAGTAGAAGAGGCAAAAATAAACCTTTTCAGAGCTTAAAATGACAATACAGACTGAGAAGTGTTGAGGAAAAGTAAGAAATTTTGGCATCTTGTGTAAGGTCAATATTAGCAATATTTTCCTTGGAGTTCTGGAGCTGAAATTTCCCCCGTCTGTCGGTCCGTCTACATGTTTAACTGTACTGTTCATCAGTGTCTGCCAGGTTTGTCAGAATCTCTGCTGTCAAAAATTCTTTTTTTTTTTATAAATTATTTTTTGTTTCAGACTATCCTATTTAAATTTTCAGAAGCTTTATCTAATGCAAAGGTTTATGGTCTTGCACATTCTTGTAAAAACTTTTATTTTCCATAAAAGACTGCTTCTTTGCTGTCAAATATCTGAGAAAATTATCTTTAGCTTTTTTCAAATGTTCTAAAACTCTTCCAGGAAGAAAATTCAGAAAGTGAACCACCGAGAAAACAACTGAAATTGCAGAGAAACATTAAAAGCAAAACAAAAGGCTCTATTCCACCACAAGTAACAGGACAAACTTGTTTTATCTGGACAAGACTCTCCACTTTTTAGCATTTCCACTTTAGACCTCCAACAGCAGTTTGCAGAAAGTTAACAGATCAAAAACAGTTTATTTTACAGAAAACTTATATGATTTTATGATTCAGTATTGTATGTTTTTGTCCACTATGCTTCTGAGAGTTACATAACTACTCATAGTGTCATTTATTATCATTATTAATCATTAATTTATTATTTACCAGGAAGTACAGTTCTCTTAACACTTTACAATAAAATACTATACCTTGAAACATAGTTTGTGGACAAATAGATCAAACCACAGCTTTACATTTGGGGTCTTTCATTTTTGTGAAAAGTATCACCAAAGAAAAGTAGACACAATATAAGGCATTTATTCCAGTACAACTCAGCTAATGTCTAGTTAAACATTCTGAATTGAGTTTATGTAAAAAACTACTTGCAGTGCCGTGCTGTCAACACGAATTAGTTGATTTGTATGGAGCAAACTGTTTGCAAATAAACATACAGCAGGATTTGCATGTTTCGTATTAAAAGCAATCCACACTAAATCCTCACCATTTTGCAGCATCAGTGGGAACAAACTAGTGGTCCTCACATTCTTGACACATGCAGTTGACCAGGCTGTCCAATAAGCTAATGGCCGGGCACTTTGCCCATCTTGTTCCGCCAATCTCACTGAGTGTCAAAGTGACAGTCAGCACCTGTGAGTGTGAAGGAGCATCTAAAACAGTACAATTTTCTTGATTGTTCCCAGTGCTACGAAGAGAAAACCAAACACAATACAAGAAAGGCACAGTAAGTCTTTTTTTTCCATTTTTCCTAAGTAGATTGAATCAATTTTATGCTGTAAAAGAATTACAATCAAAATTTCAACACTTAAAATGTACACCTAAACTCTACTTTTTTCTTCTCCGTTGATGTCTCTTATATGACACAAAATGCCTTGCTTGTAGCTCTGCATATCCTTCCTCACACTTTTGCATTCCTTTAAAATATCACTGCACACCAAGGGTAAAATGGTGTACAACAAAAACAAAATGTAAGAAATTATTGATTAGTCTATAAAACTGTGTTGAAATTGCTTTGGATCATAAACTATGATGATTTTATTACATTACAGTGGCCCACATATGTGTTCTTTAGATGGGCACTCTTGGTAAAACAAAAGGCTAAATACTGCAATAAGAGCCAAGTAAAAGAAGGATGCTTGAAGAAGATGACAAAAAAAGAGGGAATTGGAGGAATAAATTGTCCTGGATTAAGTCTTTGGTAAACCTTTGAGAATTTAGGGACTGTTATAAATGCGTAGTAAATACATCTTGTGCTTGATTCAATAATATGGTCAAGCACAGGTATTTAAATCAATTTTAATACAGTAATGTAATAAATGTCATCTCAAGGCACATAACAAAACAATCTTGGATAACTACCAAGCCAGCGGACTTTCTAATGATTGTGTAGGCTATAACATGCCCATAACATAACAATTTGGTATTAAAAATCCTTTTTGGTCTAATGTTTCTACTTCTCTCAGAATCTTTTTTTTTTGTTTTTTCTTTAGCTATTGGCCAAAATCAGTGAAATTAACAGAAATAACTACTTCAAAAATATTATAATTTGTGAAATTATTCTAAATATTATGGAGATGCATCTGAGGATGCTTTGTTACTGAGGTTTATTATTTGCTCATAAAGTAAAAGCACCTGGTACCATTATTTTCCAATGTTGTAAATGCTTTGATTTTACTTTATTTTGTAACAGTTGCTTTGTATTTTTTTTTTTTTTACATGTTTTCTATTGGTTTGTATGACTCACTGAACTGTGATACCCCACTCGTAAAGAACATGATTGCACACATTCCAGTTTCTGCTTGTTTTTGTTGTACAAGTTACCGACACTGTACTGCTTTTATTTGTCTTGGTAATAAAACTCTTTCTGCAAAAAAGTTAAACATAACAGAAGATTAGAAAAAAATAGATGCCTGTTGTCTTTCATTAACATTGGTTTCTTCCCCACTGCAGGGTCATTGGATCACACCCAAACTGAAATGTTAGCATTTTCATCCGCACTTGAACTCAGTGGTACAGCAGCAACATTAGTGCATTGATGTCAACAAAACTGACACGTGGTACGTAACCTGAAGTGCTACCAAATGAATGAAGCAATTTGTGAAATTTGCTCCCATCTGCCTCCAAGGACTTTTTCTTTCTAAACATAATCAGTTTGCTGCAGCTGAGCTTACTAAGGGCACAATAAGATAAAATTTCAGCTACAGAAATATATGTATTGATTTGTTGTGCCATCCCAGGAGCAAAATGAAAGATATGAGGAATCCAGTGCAACTTTTTAAACATATACCAAACTAGTGAAACTACTGTGTATGGAGAGAACCCTAAAAATCAAAGAGAAAATGATAAACATAAAAGGAAAGAGAGAATCTGTGAAGTATTTGGTTGTGATTGCACGTATTTATTTTATTAAAACATTTAACAAAAAAAAAAAAAACATGCTACAGCAGTATTGTTCAAATATGGCTTGTAATATATAATCAGTTTTTTCTTCAGATTTTGGAAAGTTTCTTCTTATTCACTGAAACTAAATTTAAATATGCTTTGCCCTTCTCAGCAGAACAAGGAGCAGGGCCAGTGCAAGTATAAGAAATCAGGTCAATGTATCTGTCAGCGAGACACTTTGATCAGTTGATCATGTTGGTCATCCTGGATTGAGGAGGTTTAAATTATATTTGGGCTTTGCTGTGTCCTTGGTTTCTCTCTGACTTTCAGTGTTGTAATATTCATGACTCTTCTTTGTTGACAAGCTGTGAAGGGTTGCAGAGTGGGCTTTAGTTTCTCATTTTCTTGCAATGAAAGCTGTAATGTACATTCAAGAAATAAAAGGTGTTTTCCACGATGTAATAAGTGGAAGAAGATAGCCCTGCCAGCTATCTCTCAATGCTGCAGTTCAGGAGAAATGACCCCTGTTAAATAATGGGTATTCTTACAGGTACCGCCACTAATCAAGCAGGGTTTGCTATTATTTTCCTTTGTGGGGTATCAAATATTGGGAAGTACACCTGTTACTGCTTTGCTTGGTTAAACAAATTGTGAAATAAAGAATTTTAAACTTTTCGTGGCAGATATGTTTTAAGTTTTTTTCCACACAATAAATACCTTGCTAATCTTTACAGCATAGTTCCAAGTTTCCCAACCTTTTGATGTTTTCAATTTTCTTTTAGCTTATCAGAGTACTGAAGCTCAAAATTAGGATGCCTATTTCTTTTAGAGCCATGTTTTATTTGTTCTTATAAGAATCGGGTGTTGGGCCCTGAGGGAGGGAACATGGACTGAACTATACATAGAGAACAAACAAGAGTGGTAAAAACTCTTAATGACAGAATATGCAGTATTAACCCATTTTCAAGACAGCTCACATGAAAGAGGAGTTACAGATAGGATCCTGGGAGCCCTGGGAGGAGACGTAAGACCTTGTCTTTGAAGAAACATTGGATCCACAGTAAAATATGGTCTCCTGTTTGTTTCATTTATTGTTTTATATTACCACACCTCAACAGACAGGTATTCATAAAACAATAATTGTCAGAGGCTGAGAGCTGTTTGGTTATTATTTCCTGAACTTTATTAATAATTGTCACCTATTATTAGTTATCCATCCATCCATTTTCTATGCCTGCTTCTTCCGTACTGGGCTGGTGCCTATCTCCAGCGGTCTACAGACAAGAAGCAGGGTACACCCTGGACAGGTCGCCAGTCCATCGCAGGGCAACACAGAGACACACAGGACAAACAACCATGCACACACTCATTCACACCTAAGGGCAATTTAGAGAGACCCATTACCCTAACAGTCATGTTTTTGGACTGTCGGAGGAAGCCAAAGTACCTGGAGAAAACCCACGCATGCACGGGGAAAACATGTGAACTCCATGCAGAAAGACCTCTGTCTGGGAGGGTCGGGGCAACCTTCCCCCAGGAGTCATCACTCGCCAGGTGATCAGTGGATCCAGTGAGGCAACAACATAATGGTACTTTGTGCCTCAAAGTGGATGAACCATGAAGAAGAGTCGTGAAGTCAGAAGTCCAGCAGTTTAACAGCCACAGAAAAAGAAGCCGGAGACGCAGGTGGTGGTTCCACAGCAGCAGGCCTCACCTGGGATGAGCTGGCTTCGCCGTCAAACCTCAACATGTCCACTTCAGGGGTCATCAGTGTGGAGGGGTAAGGAAGACGACACAAGAGCTAAGTTAGATCTACTCTCTTTACTCAACTCCAACAAGGAACTGATCACAACACAAAAAAAAGTTGCCAATAACGCACGTAAAGTAACACCCTGACGTCTGGGTATGAGTAGAGCCCCCTAGTGGTTTGCCACAAAAATTATTTTTCTTTCTTGTTAATATGTATATATAGTGTTTTTAGAAAAGAGGAAGGCAAAGTTCAATTAGTAAAAGTATGCATGGTACTGATCTGGGCACTGACTGTTAAGTTTTCTTCAGAGAGGCAGCCTGGGAAAGAAACTGTCTCAGCGGTGCCTGTTTTTGTTTTTGCAAAGAGCCCACTGTAGCGCCAACCTGAAGGTAAAAGTCTAAACAGTTTGTCCACAGAGGTTAGCTGCCCTTTTACTGATCCTAAATCTGTACAAGTCGTGGATGGAGGCAAGGTCCGCCCCGATGATCCTCTTTGTAGACTTTGTGAATGAACCAATCCACATTGATGGAGGAACACAGAATTGTCTGATAATGGCAGTGTAGAGGATGACCAGCTCCTGTGGCAGGTTGTACCTCTTGAGTTGCCACTGAAAGTACAGTTTCTACTTGGCCTTCTTCCAAACATTGTCAATGTGTGAGAACCATATCAGGTACAGAGAAAGAAGCATGGTTCCCAGAAACCAGAAGTGATTCACAGTAAATACAGTGTTGTTGAGGATGGTGGATGGTGTTTTCTGGAAGTCCGCCATCATCTCCACAATCTTAAGAGGGTTAAGCTTCAGGTGGTTCTGACCGCACCAGTGAACTAGCCGATCTACCTCCTGTCTGTATGCAGACTGATCACTGTCCTTTATCAGTCCAATAACAGTGGGGTCATCTGCAGACTTCGGGAGTTTCACAGATGGGTCCACTGGGGAGAGAACACACTCCTGGGGGGTGTTGGTGCTGATGGTTTATGTGAAAGAAAATACTCCCCAGGCCCACCTGCTGCTTGTCAGACAGGAAGCTGGTGATCCATTAACAGGTGGATGCTGGCACTGTGAGCTGGGTAAGCTTCTGGTTGAGTGTGTCTGGGTTTATGGGGTTGAAGGTCAAGATAAAAACAAAAAAGGCTACTTGTTAGACCATATAACTGTAAAAAGATTCAGAGAACTCAAGATTTTTAGACTACTTTTGCCTATTTTTCTCTACTCTAACAAAAAATGTAGAAACCTTCTTTAAGAAAGTAAAAACTTTCACTGCAACACACTCTTTTATTTAAGTGCACAGGAGAAAGCTTCATACCAGAGCACTGCACTAATGATCACAATTTGAACGTGTTCCAACTTTAGCAGCAGCTAATTTGACCAAGTAGATGTTCCAGCTGACTATTCGACCAGAGTCTGTGTGGTGAGTGGCCAAATTAACAAGCAGAAACATGACGGCTGACAAGGGCCGAAATTTGAGTGAGAAGAGAGAAAAAAATAGGACATAAAGTTACTTTTTAATCCAATAAAAATAAGAGAAAATGCGAGCACAGGCAAAAAGTACAGGACAAAGTTTTGATATTAAGCCTTTGCTGTTTTTTGGTGCTCCCTGCTGTAATTAACATCATTTCAGCAAACATCACCATCTTGGTTCAGTAAAAAACAAGTTTGCAATATGCCATCACATTGTTATATACTTTCCCTGCAGGACTATAAACATTGACTACAAAGATTCCACATGTGGTAAAAAACCCAATTAACGGTGGTTCTGCTTTGTTTATATAGCCTAGTTCCAAGTTAAGTAAAGAAACTCCAGATATTTGTTGAATAGATATTTCTTTTGTGTGTTTTTCAAAAAGTAATGAGTGCCTACATGCACCAAACCTTTTTCTGAGTTTTCATATTAAGAAAATTACAAAACCACCAACCTGAACACAAATTTGAAGTTAGTAAATTTAATTTATTTCACTTTGTAAGTAATGAACCCAGCCAATAATGCTAGGCTTTGACCTTCTAGAGTGGGGCATACTCAACATCCCTGCTCTGTTTTTGTAAAAGTGTCTGTGTTGCTGAAGAGTTGTTGTACCCACATGTTCCTTTTCACATGCGAAGGGATGAATAATGAACCAAGGCTTACTCTTAACATGGTGTAAGTAGATGTTAACCATGACAGATTGTGCTGTCACCGGTGACCACGGCTGATCAGTCAGATAGCCTTCACCCCTCCGCTCCTCAATTATTTCACAGTCACATGAGTCTACAGACGGCAATAAATCTCACATCTCATTTCAGGCAGTTGATTTCACCCCTAATGTCATGGAAGCTCAAATTTAAATGTATGTAATAAATTTTTTTTCTTCTCCGGCTAACAATTGGTGAGCCCATTGCTGAAAAATTGTCCTTGTGTTTCTGATTAGTAAAACTCTTTTTGTTTCCTAGCTATTCATTTTCAGTGTAATTGTAGAAATTGGTTCCAAAATGAGATATCCAAAATTTAATAAAGGTTTCTGCTGTAAAGCCTGCAGGGTTATTTACCTAAGGTATCTGTAATCAGAACATTTAGAAATGTATCCCTAATATATTTTGTTTTATATGTTGGTTTATCCTTATAGACTGCATTTCAGCAGATTAGTGTCTGAATGAGATTCAGGAATAAAAACCTGGACATTTTGAGCAAAAACAGAAAAAGCTTTGAATCAGTCAGTAAACTGGAGATTTGGTTGTATACATTTAATAAGCATAAGTCACACTTATTTTAGTGAGGAGTCAAAGTGAGAACTGACATCCCCAAAGCACCCACTATTTTTTATCTTAAACTGAAGACTGTGGGGCGCCCCATGGCTCCGTGGTAGAGCAGGCACACTATGTGCTGAGGCTATAGTCCTCGATGCATTTATCCCTTGTTCAGTTCCCAGCGATAGGCCATTTGCTGCATGTCTTTCCCTTCTCTCTACACTTCTTTCTGTCTAGCTACTAATTTATAAAAGCCGTTAGTGCCACAAAAACCTTTAAAAAATCTTGAACAGTGTCAAGAAACTAAAATAAATCTCACAGCGCGTACAGTTGCCCAACTGAAAATATGCAGTGTTTATGGAGAGGAGGAGTAAGGTTTGTTTGCATTGGCATCTGTTTCAAGCAAATCCTGACACCTAAAAGAATGATTCTTTATATTGTCTGCAATTTCAAAACAATCATGTGGAGATTGCTTTTTTTTTTTTTTTTTAAATAGGGTGAATGCAACAGTTTAAAAGACAATGACACATTTATAACACTCTGTGGTGAACGATGTTTTCCAGGTATCTGTAAAGCACCCTTAGAAATGTGTTATTGCCACTAATTCAACCAACCCCCTGCATTTCCAGCTTGTTCTCTGCTCAGAATGTCACCCTGCTAACACCTGCCTTTGCCAGCCCAGTGAACTAATTCCACGGCACAGTATGCGAGCCTGACATACTGCCCTGGAACAGGCAGCAGGGCTTGCACACTGCTCCTGGCTGCCAAATAAAATGCTGTCACCTTATTGTGGCTGCAAAACTGCTGATCCAGAGATCCTGCATGTACTGCGCCATACACATAGGAGCTGTAACTAAAGTTCCTCTTTTAGGGCTTCATTTATTTTATTTTTTTTATATAATTGAATAAACTATTAAAATTATTAAACAGTGTGAAAATTGTTTTGAGATGCATTTTAATACAATTTTAGACTCATTTATTCTATCTACCGGGTAGGAATTCACATCAGTTGCGTAGATAAGTTTTTAAATAATATTGCCGAGGCATTATTGTCTCCAAAAATGTTCATCAACTCAATTTATGTGAAGCGTTACTCTTTTCTAAAGGGGTTAGCATTACAAGACATTTTAACAGAGCCTTGCTCACTGCTGAAAAGAAAATCCACCAAAACTCATCATTCTCAAAGATTACCAACATGGGGAAGAACAAAAATGAACAGAGAGAAAACATAGGGGTGATGAGGTAGAAATAATTGGCAGAAAGGTTTTCAGTTTTGTGCCATGAAATGAGAATATGAAAAAAATGGGGAGAAACTGCAAAGAAAACACACAAGAAATACTAAGAAGGAGGTGACGTGGAGAAAAAAATGTTCAAGAATCAGAATCAGAATCAGCTTTATTGCCAAGTTCGTACATACAAACAAGGAATTTGACTCCGGTACACTTTGCTCTTTGGTTTTGTTTTTGTATTAAGGAATATACATATTTACGATGTACAATATACACATATATAATAAAATGGTGCATTTGCAACATCTGTATGCTGTTGTTTTGTACTCTATTGAATGTTCAACAGAGAAACAGCCTGGGGGAAGAAACTGTCTCTGTGGCGGCTGTAGCGGCGGCCTGAAGGTAAAGCTCTGAACAGTTTATGTGCAGGGTGTGTGGGGTCTGCAGAGATTTTAGCAGCTCTTTTCCTGACCCTAGACCTGTATAAGTCCTGGATGGAGGGAAGGTCAGCCCTGATTATTCTCTCTGCAGTCCTGATTATTCGTTGCAGTCTGGACCTGTCCTGTTTTGTGGATGAGCCAAACCACACTGAGATAGATGAAGACAGGACAGACTGAATGATGGCAGTGTAGAAGAAGACCAACAGCTCCTGTGGAAGGTTGAACTTCTTGAGTTGCCTCAGGAAGTACAGTCTCTGCTGGGCCTTCTTTCGAACAGTGTCTATGTGTGAAGACCATCTCCGGTCCTCAGAGATGGTGGTTCCTAAGAACCTGAAGTGGTCCACGGCCGATACAGTGTTGTTGAGAATGGTGAGGGGGGTGTATGGGGGTGGTGTTCTCCGAAAGTCCACCACCATTTCCACAGTCTTGAGTGGGTTAGAATTAGAAGAAGCTTCTAATTGTTATTATTTAAAATAAATCTTAAAAATAAGCTTAGTCCTAAGGTCATTTGACCTCAGGAATAAGCTTATTGAGGTCGTTTGAAACACTTCATTATTTATTAATTTTTGCCTTTGCAATTTTATTTCATTAGTTAAATTTGCCACAGAAACGTTATTGTTCTACACAAAAGAATAAAGAAACCAATTTTGAACACTTGGAAGGGACTTTACTGCTAAAGTCAATTTATACTGAGGAACCGCTAAAATGAAAAAAGCAGTATGGAAAAGGAAGACATTAACAAAAGCTACTTTGGCTGCTTTAAATTTGTTAAAGAGACAACAGGGACAAGATGCCAATCAATCAATATTTATTTATAGTGTGCTTTACCCACCCAGAGTGACCAAAGTGCTGCACAGGTTAAACAGCTGGTTAATAGAACAGGACAGAGAGCATCAGGGATTCACCTTTTTTCACCACAAGTTGGACTTCAAAGCTGGAAAAGCTGTCAGCTGGGATCTGCCAACACACAAATTTGGATCGAAAGACCAGAGCAACTCCACCGCTTTTCCCTTCTAACCGTGGAGAGCTGATGAACCCGCAATCAGGAGAAAAAAGTTCTGAGAATGAACTGGACTCACCGGCCAGAACTCCGGAGTCACATCTCTGTTAAAAACTTAAGATCCAACTCCCACCAAGTGAAGAAAGTGTTCAATATAAAAGTTTTGTTTGTAACTTATCTAGCATTAATTAGACCCGAGCGAACAGACACCTCCTACGATATCCTAACGTGTGGAGTTTTCCCCAGGGACTAACGAGCTTGAAGCTGATTTGAGTTGAATGTCACATGTAGCCAATCAGAAACTATTGCCATTTTTTCTTACTCGTCAGCCATTTCTTTACTCTGAACTCACGTTTAATCTCAAGAGGTTTTGCGATATTTCCCTTTCGACATCTGAATTTTCCCTGGGTGAAATCTGTTCATGTGTGGTGTGTTGTGCTTGCCGTGTGGCTATACACCACACACTGTAGGATCAAAGTTTTTATATCTATGATTTTGTTTATGGTCATGTGGGGTCTCTCTGGTATTGAAAATCAACCAACAATTTTAACATCTTGTCGTGCGAACCAGGCGTTAGAAGCAGAGGCGATATTACACTATCTATGTGGGGAAGCAGTCACTGTAAAACTAAGTTTTACAAACATTTTAAACCCAAGATAAAAATGATTAGGAAGTTTAGCATCTTGGATCCAAAATTAGCAATGGTACCACAGCTAGAATGTGGCCAAGCCAACTGCAGCTTAGAAGACATTAACAAAACAGATAGGGTTCTGCTAGACGATTATAAGACAAAAGAAAATGATCCATACTCCAGCCAAGATGAAACCCTTAAACCCAGCTAAGCGATGATAGTGCAAGCCTGTTTTCAATCCTGGTACATCCAGCAACCCACACAAGCCACTCAAAAGAGGACAACAAAAAGGCAGTAGAAGTGTTTGACATCTACAGGGTCTCCAGGAGGAGGGCCAGAGACCAAGCATGGGGGCTGGTTCAAGTGAATGATGGGCATCGAATCTACATGCCAGAGGTCGGACAGATAAACAACAACATTCCAGCTGTATGAGCTGATCACCTCGATGACAAAGTCAAACTCAAGGTGAAAGCAACTGTTGGAGAATGGGCCATCATCCTGATGATGCTGCCTTTTCACACCTTGATGGCATGTCAGCCCCGACCAGCAAATTTAGAACCACTTATGTGGGGGTTGTACATGATGTAATGTTAAGGTTAAAGAAGGCAGCCTACAAATATGCACAAGAAACTGAGCTGAGATTTTATGAAGTCTCTGCTGAAGAGGAGGAGGAAACCGCACTGCCACTTTGCACCCTTCATCTACATAAAAACCGAGTGTCTGTTGAGAAAAACAGAATTTTCTAAACTCCGATTGTGCTGTAGTTGATGTACAGGGCTCTTGCAAACACTTTGCTTCCTGTGCTTCAGATCTCAAAAACTATTAATGGTTTTTATGTGTTTAGTTTCCAAAACTGTCTTATAATGTCTCGTTCTTTTTTCATTAAACTTCAAATGTAATATAAAGTTTATGAATGAAGGGAAAGGATAAACATTTTATAAGGCAACGCAAACTACAATGGTTTTGAGAGAATCTTGAGCTGTGCTGAGAATCTTCTTTTGACTATTGATGTGGTTATTGTCAATGTTATTGCCACCTACTGGTGCAGTAAAGATATAATTGCATTTTTAATTGAAATCCCAGAGACTGTGTTCATGTTGATTTTTTTCTGATCTGCATTAGTATAACCAGGGCCTCCAGCTTTTTTCCCAAGCAAGGTAAAAGACGTATGAGAAACAGAAACAACATTAGCAAAGAATTGACTGATTGTTCTTGAATTTCATGTGATTTAATCACAGAATGACCTGAGGTTCATTCTTTCAGGTGCCTACTATTGCTATGGTCAGAGCATCAGGACACCAACACAAAATGACACCTTCAGCAGTAATATCTGACACTACAAGAAGAGAACAGTAAAGTTTAATCAATTCTTCAGTAAAATCATTTGAGTACAGAAAATGTTGTTTTTTTTTTTATTTTTATAAAAATGTAAACACTGATGACATCTAAAGCTGTCTTCTAATGTCCAGTAACGACAGGATAAATATCATCAAGGCACTCTGAGCCTAATCTTTTTCCCTCAATGTTGCTCACTGCACCAAGAAAATCCTTACCTCAATACATGCATGGAAATCTACACCAGTAACCACTGAGCTCCTCCACAGACTGTGACAGTCTCCTCTTACTTTCGGTGTACAGCTGCTTCATGCAGACTTATGCTTAGGAGAGTTACTAGGTTTGGTCTCTGTTTCTTTGGTCACTTTACAAAATACAGCAGTGAAGTACAATGTATTATTATGACAAGTGGTATCCATAAACCCTATATAATTGGGTAAAACAAAGTATTTTAGCATTTATAAGGAAAGATGGGAATATAACAGTAGGCTATGCGGTAGACACTAGGGAAAATTTGTACATGCAAAATCTACAGCCCAAATTTAAAAACATTTTAGAGGCAGAAAATATGAAGAAAAAAAAAAAGTCACATTTTCTCATTCTACTGAATATAAAGTAATTTTAAGGCAGGGAATAATCCAAACCTAAGGGAAGAGGATGAAACATAGTTCATGGAATGGATTTGACAAATAGCTAAAGCAAGGAGTCTGCAGCCAAACTCCAGAGAGTTATCAGGTAATAAAATGCTTTCTTTTACTGCAGTTTTTGCTTCATGTATCATCTGTCAGTATAAAATGTGATAAATGGTGTCCTCAGAATAACGTTTTGACAGCTATCTTACTCCAGTGCAGTTAAATGCTCCCTACTTTAACATGAACTGATTATGTGGAGAAAATTGAGACTTGCACAACCAGCCTGCATTACTAACATAAAGTAGGCTATTCTGGTAGCACTGAAATGGTAGGGCTTATGCCTGTGGATGTCAGTGTAATAATGCTGGTCAAAACTGGAGCAGAAATTACAACATATTACATCGATCAGAATGCTGCCAGAATGTTAGTGTCTGGAATTATAGTTTAGGTTACAACTGTTCATTCACCAATGTGGTAAAATACAGGCAGAATTGGCTTGGCACAGAGCGTTTTTAAATCCCTGGGTAATAGCCAGTTTGTTCGGCCTGCAAGCTAATGTAATCAGAGAGCAGTTCTCGTGACTTCCTCACTCCTTCTGGCTAGGGTGGATATTGTGATACAAATTGATACCAGAATTCGGTCATCAGTCTTCTGCAACATTTTTCTGCATTATAAATGCTCTGCCTCTCACAATTTCAGACATGGAAAAGATAATTTAACATAACATAATGAACAACAAGCCAGAGCACAATTTAAGGAAAATATGTAAAATCAATAATTTATGCCCTTTAAGTTAAAGTGACAATTTTAGCTGGATATAATTGGATGGTGTTTAATGAATCAACAGGCACAATATGGTACTTTAATCTTTACTGAGATTACTGTTTTGTGCACTATCTCTGAAAAACAAATGCAATAACCAAATATTACAGCAGAAGTATTACAAAAACACATTTTGAGTTTGTGGATTATTTAAAAAGGCATTCCAACTTTACAGTTTGAGCCAACAGTTACTCATTTCCTTTGGAAAAACAATAGAGGTGGTACACTGCTGAGACACTCATGCCGTGGTTTTGAGAACTCTACTTCCTCAGCTCTTATAAAATTGCTTTTCATTATATTTCACCCAAGACAAATGGGCAAACATATTACTGATCCCTCTTGGCAAGGAAAGAGGGGGAGAAGAAAAGAGGGTGAGGAAAAGATTTCAAAGTTGCACTGCTGTGCTTTGTAAAATTATCTCTAAAATAGTAACAAAATGTATTTAATTGGTCACAGTCTGGAGCCCAAACAAAGATTAAAACAGTAAGTTATTTTAATGCTTACAAAAGAAGCAGATCCACTTTAGAAAAGTCCAGGTCTTGCAAGAGAAACTGAGCCGGAGCATCGACTGGAGGATATGAAGACAACACTATTGATATTGATACTACTGCAAATAATTAATTTAATTAATATTCATATTGATTAGTTTCTCAGAATCTTTTTGATTATCCTAGGGAGGGGTGTATTTTTCCAATGCATATTCCTTTTCTCTGGAAGAATATATTATGGTTATTATACCTTTATTTAATCAGGAAGTCCCACTGAGATCAGAAAATCTATTTTATATGGGAGACCTGGCCAAGACAACAGCCACACAAAGTATTACACAATAAAAAAAACAAATGATACTGCGATCCAAAGTTACCTGTTAGGAAAACAATTGCATCCCTCCTTTACTGCATTTCATATGATACTCTTAAATCCTTAATGAATGTGAGTGTTATGATTTTAGGGAACCTTTTGTCAAGGTAGGAAATGCTTGTTGCCAAAATCCCTCAAAGCCCATACATATTTGAGGAGGTAAAGGGCTCTGATGCCTTGCAGAACCAATTATCCCACTTCAACTATTTCACATTTTATTATGTTACAACCACAAACATCAATGTATTTTTTGTGATTTTATGTGATAGACTAACACAAAGTGGTGCATGATGCATAATGCGAAGGGAAATTATACAAGACTCATTAAAATCTAAGGTGTGCTATGCATCTGTATTGAACACTCGTTTACTCTGGTCCCCTTAAATAAATTTCAGTGCACTTAATTCTCATCAGAAGTGGACTAATTAGTAAATAGAGTCTACCTGTGTAAAAACCTCCAAACAGAGGTGCCCAGGACGCATTCTGATCAGACCCCAGCTGACTCCTTTCGATGAAGAGAATCAGCAGCTCTACTTTGAACTCCATGCGGATGACAGAGCTCCTAACCCTATCCATATGGCTGAGTCCGGCCATTAAAGGGAGGTAGCTCATTTCACCTGCTTGTATGGTCTTTCAATCATGATCCATATCTCATGACCATAGGTGATGGTCGGAACTTAGAAGGAATGGTAAATTTAGCGCTTTCCTTAGTAGCTTAGCTCCTGCGGTTCACAGCACCAGACCCACATTACTGCAGACAATGCCACATTCCATCTGTCTGTCTCCCATTCCATTCTACCATCACTTATCACCAACATACTTAAGCTCCTCTGCTTGGGGCAGAGACTTTCAACCAGGGTTCAGTTGTTCCAAGCTTTCCACACTTAACTGTTCAGCCAAGATGGCCATGGGAACTCTGGAGGAGCATCACAGAACATCTGCTCATGTGGGACAGTCTGTTGACTAGGCAACTATCAGGAAGGAACTCCACAGGTCTTTATTGAGAAGAGGCAATAGCCACTGTGTTGTAAAAAAACATTAAGTTCCAACTCCACTTTGCCACAGGTCATGTAGGGAACACAGAGAACATGTGGGAAAAGGGTATCTGGTTAGATAAAACAAAATCTGTGTCAGGGTTTGGACTTTTTTGGACTTTTGTTTGTGGTTTTGTGTTTATTTAGTTTCCGTCCAGATGTTTTCTAGTTTGGGTTTTGCAGTTTGTTTATTTCCTTTTGCCCCCAGTTAGTTTTGTTCCCTTACTGCCTACTAGTGTGTGTTGTGTTCTCTCCTCTCATTCTTAGTTTCTTAGTTGTTGCTTTCTTATTACTTTGTGTGGTATTATTATTATTATTATTGTTTTTGTCATCATTAAAGTTCTTTGTCTTCCTTGGATTCTCTAGTTTAGTTTCTCATTTAGTATCCCTGTGTTTATTTATGTTAGGTATTTGTTCTCACTCCTAGTTTAGTTTCTATAGCTCCAGCCTCCCTTATAGGCTAGCTTTAGTTATTGTTTACTTTTTATTCTAGTCCTCGTTTCTTCTGCCTAATCCTCGTTTTGTTCTTTCAGTGTTGGTTTAGGTTTGTTTACTTTTGTAGTCTGGGTTTCTTTATGGTTTCTATTTTGTTAAGTCCTTAGATCTTAGGTTGTTGTGTTCCCTCCAGTTTCTCAGTTTCCTTTAGTTCATGTTTCTTCTTGATTCTTATGCTTTATTTATTTTGGTCTATAGTTTCATTTAAGTCTGCTCACTGTCTTTTTATTTAGTCCTTTTCCTCATGTTTTAGTCTTCGTATTAGGTTCACCTGCTCCCTCTGGCTCCCTGCATCCGTGTCTCACCTGTTCCCTGTTTTCTTTGATTATCTGCCCTTTGTTACCCTCTCAGGTCTTTCTGTATATTAGTTGGTCTGTGTTCTTAGTTCCTCGCTGGTACCTTCTGTTCGTTCCGTTCACTACCTATGATTAAGTTCTGTTTTGCAAAGTTCCTGCAGTGAGATCTCATGTGAGTTTTGGTTTTCGACTCTTGTTTGTACCTGCAGTAATTTTGCTACGTTTTGGAAAGCCTTTGAATAAAAGCTTAAGACTTCCACAACATGCTGCTGCCAAGCTCTTGTTTGCGCTTTGGTCCGACCCAAACTCAGAATATGACAAACTGACCTTTTTGGCTTACATGCAAAATGATATGTGAGCAGGAAAATGAACACTGCACATGAACCTCAAGACTTCATTAACTTAGTGTGACAGAATCATGCGGTGGAGATACTTTTTTTTGATGAGAAAATGGATTGAGATACAAATAGAATCATCCTGGCAGAACACGTTAGAGGCTGCAAAAGGCTTCAAACTGTGATGTAGGTTCACCTTTCAGCAAGATACCAAGCCTAAACATATAGAGGAGCTGGAATGGAATGGTTTAGATCAAAGAATATCTTAATCAAATTCAGAATTTGTGGCAAAACCTAAACTGACGTCCACAGAGTAAGCGTGTTTAGCTTCTAAATTGTTTATCGTTATTAGATTTGACATATGTATCATCTTCCTTCCATTTCATACATATGTACTACCTTCTTTTGTTCTGTCACAAAAAATTCCAATGAAATACACGGAAGTTAATGGTTGAAATGTGACAAAATGTGAAAATGTTTTAAAGGGGTGTGAATACTTTTGCGTGGCACATAAATGTTCAAAAAACCTGTGCACGTGAGCTTTCATCAACACATCTTCAACCTTAGCCTAAGTCAGTAAAAGGTTTCAAAGAAATACGCTGTATTTAATAGCTTATATAATTTTCGAAAAATTAAATGTCTCATCCATCAGCCCCTTAAACCTCAAAACAAGTTGCTCTAATGTTTCACATGAAAGCACATGCCATATGGTTTTTGTTTTATATAATGTTAGATACAAAAAACACAACACTGTTCTCATCAACTCTTAGCGGGGTTTCAATGATTTCAATTTGTTTTAGCCTATCCTGCCATGTGAAAACCTCCCGACAATACAACCAAGGCACCGGCAAACATTATTATCTGAAAACAAATGAACATTGCAGCAGATCTATACTCACTGATTCTCTGTTGGTCTTAGACAAGATAAAAACCTAAATGTCTCAGGTGTTGCTGGGTCTTAACATTTAAATCACTTTGCGAAAACGAGTAGGAAAAAGGATTTCATTTTAAACGTGAGTATGCAAACTAAGATGACTCAGGATATCAGGAGTTCCCAATTTCACAAAATGGCAAACTTCTGATTAAAGTGTTACTGAAACCACTTATCATTTTATACACAAGGGCTCAAATCAGTGACTTCAGCTTGTTGCAGAAGGGCCTTCACTTGTCGGATCTTTCCCAAAAGCACTTGGAAAAGTTAGCAAATGAGGATGGAACTATTTTAAGCCTCCAGTGATCCAGTTTTAACTTTTCTGGAACTACAATTTTATGGCTGGGCAATATTTAGCCAACTCTACTTGTCAGTGTGGAGGGAGAGTGAATGGAAGACATGGGGAGAAGCAGGAGAGGGGAGATGGTGGAATCAGTTTGATGCCAAGAGCTGCACAGAGACCCTGATTAAATGCCTTCCCTAACTCACAGGGACCACTGATAAGACCAATGCACTCTGGGCGGTATGTGCATGAGTGTGTGTTCACCAGCCAGAAAGCAAGGTCTGTGTCTATGCACGTGGAGAAGCTGGAGTGTGTATGATTCAAAGTGTGTGTGTCCCAACACCAATTCTCCTGTGTAAACATGCTGACCTGGCACAACACCAGAAGAGACTTTGAAGTTGGCAATAGCTACTGTAATCTCACTCCCTATATCTCTCACAGACTCTCGCACACATAGACACATGCATACACACATGCACTGCTGAGCTTGAAGCAAGACTTAACATTGGTAACCTTTTTTGGCTAAGCATGTGGCTGCTAACACAGACAGACACCCTCACATGCTAACATAATCATTATTTAAATGCATCTGTCCCAGACATAAAAAGATAAAATAGAACCTCACAAACAAAGCCTAAATGATCCTCCTCTGGTTATGTTTTTATCTGTACCACATTCTTGCTGATATTGTTCTGTTTTTCTGTCAGTGTCTTCATTTTTTTAAATCTGATCATTTGTGACTTGGCCTAGACTACCATAAGAAGCGTCCCTTGTGCAACCAATGCAATAAAGGACATTTATAACAGAATTACATACATTGTCTTATTTACAGTGCAGGTCATGCACTCATCATGTGACTGAATCTCAGTATTTTGGACTCTAATTGAATTTAAACAATTTCTTCAAGCGTGGAAAGATGGTTCAGAATGCATAAAGGCTCAAATGATTTCATACAGCTCGACAAATATTTGGATAAATTATATTTAAGCTTCTGAGAAACCAAACACCAAATCATGTTTTAAAATTTGACCTCTCTTCTTATCAGCAATGGTTAGGTCATTTTAAATCCTTGGAAAGGATTTCCTGACATGGACAGAGTTTTAAAGCATATGCTACAAATGTGCTCTATACTCAGAGACACTCTCCTATATACATATATATAATTATTTCTTTTAAAAGCCATGACCCATTCGCTTACTGGACACTCAATAAAAATTGTTTCCCTGATCATGCTCTAATAGCCCGAGCCTATCTCTCTGCCCCATTGCAAAGCGAGCAACTGTTTAGCTTGTCTGGGCATGTAATAGATGACAAAAGAAGTCGCCTATCTGGTGAAAAAGCAGAAATGCTTCTGTTCATCAAGAAAAACCTGCTCATTGACTTTTGAAAATGTTACATTGCATAGATACAACATTTTCAAAAGTCAACGGGTAATATCGGCTATGGTTGGCTTGTGGGACTCCTGAGGCAGCTGACAGATACCGTAAGGCCAAGCGTGACGTGGCCTGGGTTGTGGCAGAGGCAAAAACTTGGACCTGGGAGAAGTTCGGTGGGGCCATGGAGAAGGACTATCGGTTGGCCTCAAAGAGATTCTGGTAGACCTTCATAATAAGGGTAACCGAAGGGTGTGTTCCAACTATAGGGGGATCATCCTGTCTTTATACAAGCGGAGCAGGAGTTTGGTCCGCATTGCCGGCACTAAGTCGGAACTGTTCCCGGTGCATGTTGGACTTCGGCACGGCTGCCCTTAGTCAACGGTCCTATTCATAACTTTAATGGACAGGATTTCTAGGCACAGCCAAGGGCCAGAGGGGGTCTGGTTTGGGGACCAGTGGATTTCGTCTCATCTTTTTGCAGATGACGTGGTCCTGCTGGCCCCCTCTAGCCAAGACCTATAGCATGCACTGGGGCGGTTCGCAGCCGAGTGTGAAGCGGCTAGGATTACAGATCAGCTCATCCAAGTCCGAGGCCATGGTTCTTGACCGGAAAAGGCTGGCTTGTCCTCTTCAGGTTGGAGGGGAGTTCCTGCCTCAAGTGGAGGAGTTCAAGTATCTTGGGGTCTTGTTCACGAGTGAGGGGGGAATGGAGTGGGAGATTGACGGATCAGTGTGGCTGCCGCAGTAATATGGACACTGTGCCGGTTCGTTGTGGAGAAGAGAGATCTGAGCCGAAAAGCAAAGCTCTCGATTTACCGGTCGGTCTATGTTCCTATCCTCACCTACGGCTGAATTTGGGTGTTTTTATTTTTGCACTACAAGGATACTTAGTACATTTTCAAGTTATTTTGTTAGTTTGTCCTTAACTGACCCCAGACCTTGTGATTTTGTAAAAAAAAATATATATATATATTTTGTTTCATGGATATTGTTCAGTGGTTTTTAAAATAAAATTGGAGCATTGAAGGTGTGTTGTGACGTAACACCTGACAGTGTCAGTAATTAAAAAAAAAAAATTGGTATTGACCAAAATCAGAATCGGCAGGTCAAGCTTTTTAAAGATCGGCGACCGGCCAGAAAACTGCAATCGGTGTGACACAGTGTAATGTCGTGAAGGCTTTTTGCACAAGAGTCTTGATCAAAGTTGTGCATATGTGTGCTCTAGGTATGCACTGATAGGTGAAAAGTATTCTAAGCCTGTCTAATGAATCCCTTTTACCAATGTTCTTAAATTACTCTAGCGTTATGAGTACTTACCCTACTTAGTGTGATGATGTGGAAGACACGGACTCTAATAGATGTCAGTAGCTTTGATTCTTCTCCATGCAACATATGTTTGCTTTTTTGCCTGCAGTTTCTCATATGTTCAACCACATCCTTTCAGTGATTTTTCTAAAGGTACTTGTTTGCTTTTGTATTGTTCTGTCAGAAGGGTGACCTAACCATACTAGCATATATTTCATCAAACAATGAAGGCGGGTGGAGTGTGGGACAAAGAATGAGCATTGATGGAGAACGACAGTCTCCATTTGTCCTTTAAACCATTTAATCAGTCATTTAGCAACCTAACAGTATTGTGAGGTGAAAAGACTCACATGCATCTTCTTATCCTTTCTGTCGTATCCTTTCCAGAGCTTCAGGAATACTGTGCCTTGCAAAACTATTCATCCAACATTTATTTTCTTTGACATTCTTTTACATGTCATGGTACAACCACAAACTTCAGTGAATTATATTTGATTTCCTTTGTTTTTTACCTATACGTGGTAATACAAGATTGTCAAGTTTTGTTTACAAATAAAAACCTTTATACAGGCTCCTTTACTCCAATATCCTTATATAAAATTATCAAGACATGGCAATTCACCTCTAATGAAAAGCTCAGCAAGGACAGCATTAATCAGAGAATCCTCCAAGAGGTCCAAAGTAACCCGGGAGTAGCTGCAAAGATCTGCATCTCAGGTGGGACACACTGTTGACAGGAAAACTATTAATTGTGCAATCTACAAATCTGGCCTTGATAGAGAAGTAGCAAGAAGACAGCTGTCGTTTAAACAAAGCAGTAAAAAGCCCCACTAGCACTTGAAAGGGGCAAAGAATCCATGTAAGAAATGTGCTTTGGTAAGATGAGACCAAAATATAACTTTGCGGCCTACACGTAAGAGATGGTCAGAGTTGATAGGAAGATAAATGGAGCTACATACAGCACAACCAAGGACAAAACCCTGTTCAAAGCTGAGGAGATTAAGATTAAAGCATATTCATGTGTTACAATGTGTTTGAATTCAAATAAGAATCTGTGATATGTTATTCAGAGACACTCTCCTTTTAATCTTCCTGAGCTTGAGCTAATGCAAAGAAAGAATGAGCAAAAGTTTTAATCTTTGGCTGTGCAAAACTGGAAGACACGTATAACAAACGACCAGCTGTTATAATTGTGGAGTGTGGTTTTACAACGCATTAACTCAAGGGGGCTGAAAACAAATGCTCACCACACTTTTCAGACTTTTTCTGTAAGAAACATTTTAAACTGTCCTTCCACCTTACAGCTATATACTCCTTTGTTTTGGTCGATCGCATAACATCCCACTAAATACTGTTTTAAACTTGAACTTTGTGGTTGTAATGTGACAAAAAGCGTAAAAGTTGTAGGAGTAAATATACTTTTGCACAGCACTGTTTTAGTTAAAAGGAGAACAACAAAATAGCAAAAGGCTGTCTGTTTATTATGTAATTTTCTGTTGGTTATTTCCCACTTCTGAACTCACAGCCACACTTCTTATTTGAGTCTGATCAGAGGCTCCTAAACCTCACCGAGGCGGTTTAGGAGCCTCTGATCACATAGAAAGCTTCTTAGGGTATTAAAGTGGGGCAGAGGGCTGTCAGAACTTTTACCACAAAGGATTAAAACTGACTTAAATTAATCTTACCATGGGACTGGGTTTCACCAGTAAGGGTATTCTTATACACTATCCCACCACTTACAAGTATAAAAAAGGGGGAAAAAGCATTTCCGTGCATTATGGAAACTGGAGCTCAGTTGAACTACAATTTTGGATGGGACATTAAAATGTCATGTTGTAACTGATTCTTTTATCCTTTTGGTTTTTATGTTTACAATCTATTTTTCTTGTTTATTTATTCATCAGTGAAAATGGTACAACAATTTATAATGCCCTTTGTGAGAAATAAGCACAATAAATAATTAGTCTCCAAGAAAATAGGTTAGGCAGCATTTGCTATTTTGTCTCTTGTTTTTCCCAGCCTGGGTTGCCAAATATGCAGACTGCACTCTGTATATTGGCCAGCAGGCACATAATCTTGTTAAAAAACCACAATTGCCTTGAACAATTGTTTTGTTGAATTTGAATTCAATCTCTTGCGCATACAAATTCAGACCGGCACCTTGCTAAATCAAGCAACGTTTGACAAAATGTCATGAGAATCTGAACGCAGAAGTTCAAGTATGAAAGTTAAAGAAATCTGAGCTGTTTTGAATTATCCTCACTCCCATCTCTGCTTTTATTAGCAAGAAAATAAAACAATCGAAGGAAAGAAAGGCATCAAATATGCTTTTCAGAAGTTCTACAAAGGCTAAAAAATAATCTTAGATAGACATTTTCTATAACAAAGTAGAAGAGTAAAGCTCCCATTGTGTGTGTGGTGAAAGGTTGGCTAACACAAGCTGGGAAATGCTTTTTGGCTTTCACCACATGCTCTTTCATCTGACGGGAACACTTAAAAGTTCATAAGTCCAAAGAATATGCCTTTAGTTAAGATGCAGCCTGCGTTGTTCACAGAAGCCTGACTAACTCAATAAGGCACGTCTGTACAAGCTTGTTGTGAGCATTATGACAAATATATACCCTAGCAGAGCTGAAACAACAACTGTCTTGTGAAGCTTAAAAGAAGCACTTGAGTAAAAAGCTCTTCTCATCAGGGGGTGTATTTATGCAAGGGCATGAAAAAAATCCACACTTTACATACATAAAAACCGCTAGCACTGGGTAAAGAGAGAGGTATTAGGGTAAGCGGAATAAATCTTCAACAGCACAAAATAAACAGATAGAGAACATGTGCTTTTGAGGTACATAGGGAATTGTCTCATCCCTCTTACGGCCGGCGTATTCTTCTATGCTCAGACTAAAACTAAAGATCTCAGCCTGCTTCCACATGTGAGCCTAATTCACTGTGACATCTTCCTAATCGGTAGTCTGGGGGGGATGAGACCAAATGCAAAGTCTACAGATATCACAGGTGTGATGCAATAAATGTAAAAAAAACAACTATAAAGAGGACATTTATTTTTTTAGCAAGCATGTGTGGCTTGTTGTTGTCATTAAAATCATTTGTTAAATCATCAGAATCATCAGACCTTTAAACAAACACTGCAAATTAGCATCAAACAGCCCTAACCCAAAATAATCTGCTCGGGGATACAGAAAAAACTATTACACTTTCACCAAATTATGAACTCCCACCAGTAATTACCATTTATGTTTGGAGACCCATGGAAAGCAACTTTCTTACTTAGAAGGCCTTAGTCCTGCAATAGGTACACAGTAACAATGCAGCAGCCCATTGGCTGGTGACCAGAACCAGCTGGACTCCTGATTGGATGACTTGACTGGATTGGCTACTGAAAAATCTGATATTTGTGTGGTCAGTGAACATACCATACCTAAGAGGCTAATTCACACTAGCAATAGCATGTATTCATGCCCCACCACATCCTTTAGGATATTCACATGCTATCCATACAGCTATGCAGTTTGATAATGGCTCACTTCAGCCTCTCTCGTTCCAGGAAAAATAGGTTTTTTTTTGGCTCCATGCATTACAGATGACTTTTATGGTTTTGGAATGTCTTTCAATGATGTTGGAAGGATGGTGGATGATGTGTTATAGAGGAGGAACTGCATGGCTAACTGCTGAGAAGACAGCCCAGCTGGCAGTATTGGCTAAGTGGGAACTTACATAATCCGGTGTGCTGGGAGAAGGAGGCTGGCCAACATGGTTCAGGGAGACAGCCGCACCAGTTTTTCTGCATTGCATGACAGAATGGTAATCATAAACCGCTGTGTTTGATATTTCTGATCATCTCTGTAGCAACTTGTCTGAGTCCAGCTGGAAGCATTAGTGAGTGGGCAGCTAGCATTGCAACTCCCCTCTTGTCCAGACAATGAAGGGGTGTGTTAAAACCTGATGTATCAAAAGGAAAGTACCAACACCTATCAGTCAGTACAACTATTGGCTATCATGGAGACTAAATGCATACTGGTAGACACAGGTGGACTCTGTAGAAGGTTCTGAGGTATGATTTTCTAACTGTAGGAAGACTCTACTCTATTAACGATATCATCCAGATGAGAGAAATAAAGTTTTTTTTTCATTCTTCAATTTTAAATCTATGTGAAACGACATTACATTACTTGTAATGTACAGTATGGTAATTGAGACATATTAAAAACATAAAAAACTAAAGCAAAAACAGAAAAATTTATGTATATCTGGCTGTACAACACATGGAAAGACAGAACACTAAGTGAGGTAAGTGCTCCTCCTCCATCTGTGGCTTCACTCACTATGCCTCCTGCTCATAATAGGTCAGTTAACATTGGCTGGATTGCCTCTTTAATGTATTACCAACATACCAAAACTTTTGGAGGTTTGGCAAGTAATTTAAGGTTTGATTACAAATCTGGGTTTACCAAAATGATGTGCACCTAGCATAAAAGGTTTGCTGCATCACTGCCATCACTTAGCCTGGGGCCCTTTCATAGGTCAGCTTGCAAATGAGCTGCCACACACAGATTTGCTTTGAATGTCTGCAGCAGGTTTTGAAAAGGTCTCTCATTGGTTTTGTCTTGGTCCTGGATTTGGTTTTGCGTTCCTCAAAGTTTTGGTCTTGTCTGATGTTGGCTCGACTTGGTTTCGAGTTTGGGGACCTTAACTACAACACTAATATGCTGTTTTTGTAATATCATATCTTTAAAGCAAATTCAATTTGAACTCTATTTAAACAGAGTTAAAGGAACCTTGCCTTTAGCGACAAAAAAAAAAAACTTTTCTAATTGGCAAGGTGAAGGGTAGTATTGAACTCAGATCTCTGTTCCCAGCAGAATGTGACAGCTCATATCCCCAGTAATTACTATGTGCATGTCACTGGGTGCTGTGGGATCACAGTGTTTCTATGGTGAGGCTTTTAGTGACTCATTGAGAACATTTGCCCTTAGCTTCAGTGCAGGTGTGAGTTTCAGGCAATCCAGACTAGGAGGTGTGGGTATCATCGCTGTATCAGGTTACCCTCTGTCAGTAAGGTGCAGATCCAGAAGAAGGTAAAGAAACCTGAGTAAGGCTTTACAATACAAGGCTGATCCCTAATTCCACCAACTGTTTTGTTATGGTTGACTTTTTGAAGAATCTAAAATCAGAACTTGCACAACTTATGTACAATATATTTCACAAATAAAGAAAAGAATCTCAGTATAGTGTTTATAGCTGGAGAGCTGTGGAAGTGTCATATTTGCTGTCCTACTGATGCAAGGTTTCTTTGTGGGAATCTTTAGTTGTTCTACTGTCAGAGCCTTCCAAAACCATGCATTATTTAATAAATTCAGTTTCTTGGCTGTTGATTGCTCTTGCTTATGCTAACATGCTGATGACAATAGTAACCACTCGAGTTAAAGAAAAACTCAGAAAAATGCTGTGAAGAAACTAAGCCAAATAGAAAGTAATTAAATACATTCAGCCCCATTAAATGAATGAAAAAAAACATTCCATTAATTCTAAAGTCAGTCTTCAGGGATAACGTTATAAAGTGCTGCTCTCTAATTGTGAATCTTGGGACCTGGAAAAGCTAAGGCTACCCTGCTTAGTGGAAGATTTCTCAAGCTCCGGCATCACGATTAAGAAGTGCTGCATTGAAATTACCTAAAATAGTAATAAATCATAACCATGAATATGATTAAAAGTTCTCATTTTGGAAAGAAAGATCATAAGAACTTTTCTTAAACAACATTAAAAATGTTGTTTTTTTTATATTGCAAAACTTTAATATAGATTTTATGTTGTCTTTAAATTAATACTCCAATCTTCAAACTCTCTCCCCAAGTATACATATTCCCCAAAAACAAGAACCATTTATTGTCATAAAGTGTTTTTTTGATGGACCAATATGCAGGGAAGAACTCCTGAAGCTCGAGGTTTTTCAGGTAAGATGAGTCTTTATTTTTCATGGCAGGACACAGACAGGGTGGCAAACACACAAGATCGCACATAAACTCACATAACATAAGGAACCATCACGGAACAAAGGAAACAAAACCGCTGGAACCCAGGCGATCGGTGCAGAGACCGCTGGGACCTTCGGTGAGGCTGTGGAGATCTGTGGCAGACCGCCGAGGCCCAGCATGCAGAGAGGGTGCGTCCTCACACTCCTCAGGGACAGGGACAGGAAGTGGAGACAGGTCCTCCACGAACTCCTCCGGAATGGGAACCAGGGATGGAGGCAGTTCGTCCTCGGAGCCCTCCGGGACAGGACCAGAAACAGGAGCAGGAATTTGAGGCAGTCCATCCACGAGCCCCTCACGGACAGGAACAGAGTGTGAGGGTGGCTCGGCTTGGGACCCCTCCGGAATAGAACTAGGAACAGGATCGGGGTGTGGAGGCGGTTCATCCAAGAACCTCCCCGGAACAGGACCAGAAACAGGATCGGGGTGTGGAGGCAGTTCATCCAAGAACCCCTCTGGAACAGAACCAGAAACAGGATCGGGGTGTGGAGGCGGTTCATCCATGAACCCCTCCGGAACTGGACCACAAACAGGATTAGGAGTCGGAAGCAGCGGCGATGGCTGATCAGGAGCTAAAACATGAGCTCCAAAGCCACCTCCAGCTTCAGTGGAGAGGCAAGTGGAGGAGGTGACAGGAGGCCTCCTCATTGAAGCGGCCCTTTGTCGCAGGGCCCTTTGTCGCTCGGCCTCAATGGCGAGGTGAATCCGAGGACCAGGGAAAAAAATCCTTCCTCGCCTCGAGCCAGTCTTGGAGGCTGCCAGCTATCTCCAGCCTCCTCCATGGGGAGCTGGGAGAGGTAACAAGGTGGGAAAACAATTTGACCAGAATCTCACCCCTCTTGAATTCCCTCATCATTCCTCCCGCTTGGTCCCGTTGGTCTTTATATTTTATCGATATTTTATATCGTGACAATAATACATGTGCATAGATATTCAGCCACCTTTATTCAACCAACACTAAATTAAATAAAACCAATTATCTTCAGTAATTAGCAAACAGAATGTGTAATTTAATGTTAGTATGAAAACAACTCTTCTGCTAAGAACACAGAGGTTTATTAGAGAACAGTACTGAGTATACATGAAGACCAAAGAACAGACCAGACAGGTCAGGGATGAACTACGTAGGAGTTTAAAGCAGGGTTATGTTATAAAACTACTCAGGGAGTACTGTTCAAGCCATTTGCCAAAAGGGGGAAGAGTATAAGAGCAGCTGCATGACATGGCCATTGAACTAAACTAGAAGGTGAGGTAAGGAGAGCAATGATCGGTAAAGAATCAAAGAGGCCCATGGTGACTCTGGAGGATCTACAGAGATCTGCTGCTCAGGTGAGAAAATCTTTTGACCGGACAACTATTCACCATACTCTCCAGATATAAGGAAGAGCGGGAAGAAAGAGCATTTTTTCAAGACAGTCACACTGTAGAAGTTCAGTTTGTGCCACTACCAATGTAAATGATGTTATTCTTTTGCACTGACAGGGACGTTGCTCAGAGTTGATGGGTACGACCTAAATACAGGGCAATCCTGGTAGAAATCATGTCAGATGCTGCAAATACTTGAGACTAGCAGTCCAGCCACACAATAACTCTTAAATATAGAGCCAAAGCTACAATTGATTGGTTTAGAGTAGCAGATTCATGTGGTAGAATGGCCCAGTCAAAGTCCAGACAGAAGATATAAGTCAAATTCAAAAACTGATGTCCAGAAACACACTCAGTCAGACCTAACTTGTGGGTTTTTCCAAAGAAGATAAATAATTCAATTTATAGATGTGTAAAACTGGTAGAGACACACCCCAAAAGACGTGGGGCTGAACTTCGAGTAAAAGATGATTCTAGAAAGTTTTGACTTGGGCTGTTTAATACAAATGCACAGCACACTTTTCAAACATTAATTAATACCCTTTTCCATCCAATCCACATTTAAGTGCTACTTTGTGATATTCTGTCACAGAAAAACTCAATGAAATACATTGGAATTGGAATTTGTAATAAAAAGGCCCTTTAGTTATTCAAAAGTTTATATCGCAGGCATCTAACACCTAAATTAAAGAAAGAGGGTTTTGTGAAGAAATTGTGAAAGTGAATTTCTCTGTCACTTCTAACTTAAAAACCTTCAACCAAAGTGAAATATCACATCACACTGAGTCACAGAAACGTAGATAGTCACAGTTAGTTGGATCGAAGTGCTGGTGTCTCTCTCATCCAGCGTGACTAACTGGATTTGACACAGGGAGGAGTAGACAGCTCCCAGGTTCACAAAGCACATTCTGTTTGTCTGACCCCATCCTCTCCAAGCACATTTACAAACACACACACCTACACATAGAGCCTGCACACACAATCCTATTTGGCAACACACTCACGCACAGGTAGAAGGCAGTGTCACATAATCCACTGGGTAAATTCACCAAGACACACTGACTCTGCCTCACTAGGACATAAACAGAAGGAGTTTGTAATCATAGGTTTGTCATTACTGATCAATAGATGGCTAATCCTATTTGTATAAACCACATAATGACACATTATTAAAAGTTCACAGCAAGGGCATTGTTGTAAGAGCAAAAGAATAAAAAATTGTGAAGCATAGCCTGTATTTGACGTAACCCCCAACCAGGTGTCAACTTTGACTTTCTCCCCTCTTTATCTGACCTGCATTGGGTAGGCAACAGCTTGTCGTAATTTAAACTAATCGGATGATTCTCTCTTCATAATCCAAGATCTACAGGGTGCCAGGGGCTGATTGTGACGGGACCTCTGTATGAGTTAGACACACTGACGAAATTACGGTGCACTTGTTGGGGGGTAAAAATCAGAAATTTTAGGTTTAAAGAAAGGGCAATATAAAATTCCTGAATAAAGCTCGTGGATTTGTCAAAAACAAAACATAGAATCAGGTTTCATACAGTGCATTATGTTCCCATATAAGTAAGTGATAATTGATAGGTTAAGAGGTTAAATTTAAGACGAGCATTGCAAACGAATGCGCTGGCTCGCGTTGAATAGACTCTAATGGACGTCATTTGAAGCGTCCAAACCAGCAGTCCTCCCATAAGAAGGTCTCAGCACCACGGACAGCGAATCCTTAAATTTATCCAAGAACATGCTTTCAGCTGCCACACTTTACTACGCCTAGTCTTACATTAAGGCGCATATTTCCTCTATTTTAGTCTCATGATCGAGATTCTTCTCACATATACACGTGCAAACTGATTTTATGTATTTTAAAAAGCAACACAGACCTAACACAGGAGCATCAGATGTAAAGGCTTTTGATAATATAAAAACAATTGAAGAAGCAGCAAGATGGCATGCAAGTAGAAATTGCAGCTGACGCTCTCCAAAGTCAATAATGAGCAAACATAGAGCTTTCCCATTAGGGAATATGGGTTTTAGAGGGATACAGCGCAGGGCTTACCGTGTTATCCTCGTCGAAGCCATATGTTTAACATTCAAATCTACTTTTCCACACACTGTTGCTGTCCCCCTTGGCCGCAGGTAACTGGAAATCCAGGAAATAACATCCAGTACAACTTATCCACCCAACCTGCTCGCTTGGCTGAACGTTCACTCTACTTATTATTATCTACTCAATTATTTTCTTTTTTCTTGGGAAGCGGGTAAATATTTCAAAGACGTCGCGTTCAAGGCGAAAAGAACAGCCCGCGTCTTACATAGAAGTCAATAAAGAGATGGCAGTAACGTTTGGTGCTCTCCTTTTTTCTTCTTTAGTTGAAGTCTCCGCTGCGGGACTTAGCGCTCTGTGGGAGGGAGACAGAGCAACAGTCTCTGCGCTCTAGTGCTCCCCCTTTGCTTCCCCAACCGCGGAGTGAGACAGAGAGGGAGGGGGAGGCGCAAAGAGTTGGCCAACAGCGGCGACATCAGCTGAAGGAAGAGAGAGAGAATGTGTGTAAAAATGTGGATTCGTGTAAAAGCCGTCATGCGTTCATCGCAGGAGTTGCCAGCTGCACAGATGACAAACGTTGCACCGTAATATAATAGACAAGAAGCGCACGGATTAGCCGGTGTTCGCTTCGCTCTGCTCCGCTTCACTTTTAGTCTGTGCGCCCCACGGCGGAGAAAGAAGTATATAGGTACGCTGTTACCGAATTCCTGCTCCTCACGCCACTGCTCTGGATTTGAATGCATCTCGCACCGCAACAGAAATTCATACATAAAAGTGATGGATAGAAGTTTATTTTGCCACAGGTACACAGTGTACCATTCAGGAGCAGAAGGATGCAAAATGCAAAAGCATGATTGACAGTTGGATATAGTGCTTCGCTGTGGCAGTTATGTTTTCAGGATTGTGTCCACTTTCAATAAACTTTACAAGTTGAAATTAAACGAGTGAGTTCAATTTATAAAAAAAAAAAAAAAGGTAAAACTGAACGCAGTATGCATTAACCTTTAAAGCAAATATAAAAACAGGCTAACAACAAATCTGAAGTTTTGGGAGCAGGCTCCGATTGTACCTGTCTGTACAATCAGAAGAAACTGCACAACTTTAATGGGAGAAGTGCAAGAAAGAGCCCTTGCCCCATAAGATTAACGTGACTAAAGTTTACCAGTGAGAACAGTGAAAGATCAGGGCTTTTAGAAAACTTGCATAGATGAGTATACAATGTTATTATTTGAACACCAGGACTGAGGGCATGTTGAGGATGAACAAAAGGCATTGTTCTAGAAAAATAATATACCAAGTGTCATGGTTTTGAGAAACTTTGCTGCATCAAGTCCTGAACAGTTCACGATCATAGAATCCACCATGAATAAAAATAAATAATAAATATAAAGCCGAAACAGAACTGGACCCTGCAACATGACAAAGTTCTAAAACATACCAGTAAATCAATCAATAAAATGCTCAGACTTAAGGTAAGTGCTCGGCTTAGTCAAAAGAATATCTTGATCTCAATTAGATCCTGTGGGGTGACATAAAACAGTCTGTACACACAAGAAACCCTTTGAACATCTTACAGCTGAAAGTGACCATGGAGCCAACTTCCCTTAGAATGATGTCAGAGATTGGTAGATAGCTACAAGACATGTCTAAATAAAGTTCTTCCAATTAAAGTGGGCAACAATACCTATAGAAGAGTACAGTGTCACAACATTTTCCTCAGATAGAATACACATTTTTGTCATTTATTTGATGAGTGATAAAGGGTTCATTTTTGATGTTTAATCAATTTATTTTTACAAAACGTTTAAATATGAGATTAGACCTCACTATGTGCACATTTCCTAGCTAAAGAGTTGAATCACAGTTGGTATCACAGTTTTTACACATAACTGAAACTTACACTTACCCACTAATTGTGTGCTTTTTGGCCACCTTGATTTTCGTTATGATTAATTGACAAATAACAGCCATGAGCACAATTATTAAACATAAATAAGTTGTTTTTATTTGTACTATCCTCAGCAACCTTGAAACAAATATTTCCCAGTTTAATGAATAAAGGCCTACCCAATGAGATTTACTTTGTATCAGGTAGCCTGTATTCTTTGTTATCTCACTGAAAGTCCGTACAAGTTTCATGATATTGGAGCTTTGGAGGTTGTGCAGGACCAACGTGCAGACCAGAGAGTGGGAGTTGCACAGTAAGTTAAAATATTTAATAATGAAAAATGGATAAACTTACAGGTAAATGGTAGGACACAGAACATAGGCAAGGTAACGGACATGAAGCAGGTAAACAACAGGCTTGGTATGACAAACAGTAGGATCAAGTGGCGAGAAATGAAAACCAGACAGTAAAAATACAGAGGCAGGTTGGAGTAGTGACCAATGAACAAGAAGATTTAATAAGGAGAAATGTGGAGCAGTTGATGGCAGGGAAAATGCAGAGCAACCGAAGGAGGAAGGCTAATGAGTAGGAGCACAAACATAATCTAACAGAACTCTAAATGTACAGGAAATAAGTAAATAACAACAACTAGAGAACAACAGCCTGGAAACATATCCATAAAGAAACTCAAACTCAGATAGCTAACACAGGGGAATCATGTTGTTTATGGACTGTAGTCACTTCTAGGTGTGATCATCACAATGTCACATTTATAGTAAGATGTAATAATTACTGTAATAGTTATAACCTTTTCAAAATTAGACGTAAAGCTGAATTTAATTTTATGGCCATTCTTTTCAACAAGAAATTTGTTTTCAGAATATTCAGAAATATAATATGAAATTTATTTATTCTGCTCTTGTGGACAGTTAATATCAATGGTTCATGACATTTTTACAGAGAAAGCTGTTACATATGCCATCCACATTATTTGCAACACCTATTTGGTAAGTGCCTTTGATGCCAAAGCAATTTCTCTTGACATCAGAATGCTGGAGGTACATATTAGGGGCTCCATGGTTAGCAGGATGAGGCGCATTGGTATAAGGCTTACACTAGTGTATCACTTGGATGCATCATCAGCTCTAAAGTAACAGAAAAAAAGACAATGCATTTTTCTTAATATCAAGGTTTTACATATCAAGAAAAAAAATGCTGTGGGGCCTTATGTGCAAAGACTTTCATAGATTTTCAGCTGAGACATAGAGTACAGTAAAAACAATAAAACTGGGCATGCGCAAAGTAATCCAGATGTTAAAAACTGTGAATGTGCAAAGACTAAAGCAAAATTCCTTTAAATACCCCATTAAATGTGAAGATGACCTCATATGAGGGAATCCCAGACTCCATGCTTTTAATACACAGATTGATGTCCTGCACAAGTAATTATTCTCTTAGCACAAAGAGGAGCTTCATGTGGGTGGGAGACACTGTTAAAAGACATATGGGCATGTAAAAAGACAGATTCAACAAGTAGTTATCTTTTATGTGAAAAATAAGGCTCTCACCTGCTAATGTTGCCCACCACTTACACGGATTGCACAGTGTTATTGTGAATGATTGCAGAAGTGCACTGGGGAAAGAGTAAGGCTGGGGTTTATGTATGTGTTTACAGAGGCACTCTGTTTACAGAGGACTCAGGGACACTTGTGGGCTTGATGGAACTATCAGAAACCGGATTTTAACCAGCAAAAACAGGTAGCCACTCAGTTCAACCACTGACTGTTTATTGATGCCTTCACAGCAGCCCTCCAATGAGCATTCAGGCTGTGCAGCTGTGGTGGTACACAGGTGCCTGTGTATTAGGCCAGGTCACCTCGTCAAAATGCTGATTAGTTGAAATTGACCATCAAATAAAATTTGTACATCTTGAAAATGCTTTTGAAAACATCTGTATTCATCCTTTGATGTTGCTTTTACAGTAATGTGTGTGCAGATGATACATTGCATAATCTGCATATTCTATTTATTAAGTTCTTTCTTGGATGTTGAGAAAATGTTATGCATTCAATCCGCCTTAAGGAGCACAGATAAAAACTATGCAGGGGAGAAATTTGGTTCAATGCATTTCTTCTCTTGTGGAGTTATTGTACCTGTACATAATGGCCTTTTTGCTATGTTTTTGAAGGGTTGACAGCAGAATAATAAGGAACATCTGAAGGAAGGTCCTTAGGACATATGATACCAATGCAAAGATTATTGTCCATAATTGCAAAACCCCTTGTTTGACAAAGTCAAACACAGCCTATCTGCTCTAACATCTCATAACAACTATCAAGCATGGTGGTGAAGCTGGGGTGATTTTGGCTTGCTTTGCAACCACAGGACTTGGGTTCATCTTCTGAATGCCAAAGTATTCTAGAGGTGTTGTCAGGAAATCTTTCCAATGCTAAAAAAAAATGCACTGACACAGGTATTAATTTAGCTGTTTATGTGTTCACTATTGCTATGTATCATTCCAGTGACAGTGCTCTTTACGTATGATAACATGAAATATTCACATGAATGCCAGGATCCATGGTTTCACTGCGAAGCATTACATTGTAACAAGCTAATCACCCACTTGTCATAAAGCAGTACGTTTTAAAGGAACTTTGTGGGGTTAAGGAAGACCAACACACAAACAATGAGGTTTTCAGATCAATTACGATGAAAAAGATTATGTTGTGATTGTTGATTTTATTGTCCAAAACTAACCATCCAGTGGATTCATCAACCCAATCATTACTGTTGTGGTTCATGGTTTTTATAATTTGCTATTAAATTGTGAGATAGGAAGAATGATAGCTGTAAGACTGCCATCTGCTCGCTGGTGTCACAATGTATTTATTTCTTTCCATTTAATTTGTTTACAAAGATCCAGGAATACTGGATGAGATTGAGCTATGTGGTTCAGTAGCATGCAGTGCTGCTCCATCTGCTCTGCAGGATTACAGCAATGTAACTTCATGTGTAGCCTTTAAATCAGAGCCTCCATATAACCATAACTTTAATATCTGTTTGATATTGAATAAATGTCGGTTTCTACAAAAATTGAGTCATTGATATTCTTGATATCTGATTAGATCATCAAAAACTGAAACTACTACAAGTCAAAAGGGTTTGCAGGCAGAGGGCCAGGCCAATTATAGCTGCTCTACCACTGTGATCTTACCTGCGTGTCCATCTGCTCTGTACTGCTCTGTGGGATTACACAAAATCCTATTGAGCTCAATGGACGGCAGCCAAGATCAGAAGGTCTGAGTCAATCATGACAAGCCATCAGTACACGGTAAGTTTGTCTTCGCCAGCAAAGTCCGAGGTGGATGAAAAGGAATCATTCAAAAATGACTCAGAAGATTAGAACACTCATTTGATGCTATATAATGATCAGATTTCATAGGTATCCCGTAAAGTTGCTACAGCTGTAAGTGCAGTGAATGCAGTGGTTAAAGATGTGATCATGTAAACGAGATAGCAATGATCCAATGAAAGTAAAAATTCTCTTTTTTTATTCATAGATCTCTGGAGATGCTGCAGTGCATGGCTACATAACAAAGAAAAACTGAGAGAAGGGATTTAATGAATTTTCAGAAAGCTATTGCTTTCAATTAAAAACAGTGCTATTCTTAACCCTGTATGTTTGCAAAGATTCTTCATCTCAGCTAAGAATCTGGTTTCTCCATTTGTTTAGAACTTTTGTTTTGTGATTTTTATGAATAATTTATAGTGAAATGAAACAAGAGACCAAAACTATCAAGACAAAAAAATATATTTTAGTTAAATCATCTTGATGAATAATTTATGCAATTTCTACCCCTTTAGCAAATTGTAGGAAACATCACCCAGTTGAGTTGATTTATTCAGCTATCATTTGTGCTGTTCCCTGTCTGTTTACTTTCTGTATTGACATAAGGATTAATTCATACTAAATGTATTTATTTTTATCTCTCTTTTAACTCTAAATTAGCTTGAGATAATGGGAAGTAATAGTAGTGCTACTTCTGCAAGTGCCAAAACAAAACCTCAGAGATGCTAGCTATGGATTTAATCAACCAGGATTTTAGATAAAAAGTCTATTTATGTGTTTTAAAATTTAAGAAAAAAAGTACGTTTTTATTTATTCAGGTTCGGCTTTTAGGCATTTTATGAAGATTATTATTTAATGAGAAACAAAACAAAATTGTCACCAGATCTGTGAATTGCAACTATTATATTGCAGGCTTGTATAAAAAATGTTACTTTAACATTTCTATATTCCAACTCTGCAACAAAAACATCTTTTAGTGGATATATTTTCATAGCAGAGAACGGAACTCATCACAGTTGTTTCATTGAAAATGCCTTGGAAAAAGTATGAATATCCCTTGAAAGAATTAAGTGTCACATAACTAGTAAATAGACCTGTGTGTACTTTAATTTTAGTATAAATATAACAGTTTTCTGAAGGTCTCAGAGGTTTGATAAAAACATCAGAGAACAAACAGCAACAAGAAGACAATGGAACATAGGTTAGGGATTAAACTGTGGAGACATTTAAGGCAGAATTAGGATGTAAAACAATTAAGCAAACAATCATCTAAAAAGAAAATAAATATAAAAAACTACCAAGATACAAAAAGAGAACTGTGGACTTCCACATGTCTGATTCGTCAATTTCCAGATGCCTGAAGGTGCCATTGTTGCTCTTTTAAAACATTTATATTGAAAAACAAACAGCATGTGAATCTCCAGCCATCATAGTGTTCTGTCTCCCAGTGGTGTGTGTGAGCAAAGCAGCCCACAAACCTTAATCAGTTACCGGTTCTGTTAAGTGAAATGGGCAAAAACTACCGAAAACTATTCCAGGAAGCTTGTGAGAGGACAGTCAAAACAAAAATCATATACAGGTCCTTCTCAAAATATTAGCATATTGTGATAAAGTTAATTATTTTCCATAATGTCATGATGAAAATTTAACATTCATATATTTTAGATTCATTGCACACTAACTGAAATATTTCAGGTCTTTTATTGTCTTAATACGGATGATTTTGGCATACAGCTCATGAAAACCCAAATTCCTATCTCACAAAATTAGCATATCATTAAAAGGGTCTCTAAACGAGCTATGAACCTAATCATCTGAATCAACGAGTTAACTCTAAACACCTGCAAAAGATTCCTGGGGCCTTTAAAACTCCCAGCCTGGTTCATCACTCAAAACCCCAATCATGGGTAAGACTGCCGACCTGACTGCTGTCCAGAAGGCCACTATTGACACCCTCAAGCAAGAGGGTAAGACACAGAAATAAATTTCTGAACAAATAGGCTGTTCCCAGAGTGCTGTATCAAGGCACCTCAGTGGGAAGTCTGTGGGAAGGAAAAAGTGTGGCAGAAAACGCTGCACAACGAGAAGAGGTGACCGGACCCTGAGGAAGATTGTGGAGAAGGGCCGATTCCAGACCTTGGGGGACCTGCGGAAGCAGTGGACTGAGTTTGGAGTAAAAACATCCAGAGCCACCGTGCACAGGCGTGTGCAGGAAATGGGCTACAGGTGCCGCATTCCCCAGGTCGAGCCACTTTTGAACCAGAAACAGCGGCAGAAGCGCCTGACCTGGGCTACAGAGAAGCAGCACTGGACTGTTGCTCAGTGGTCCAAAGTACTTTTTTCAGATGAAAGCAAATTCTGCATGTCATTCGGAAATCAAGGTGCAAGAGTCTGGAGGAAGACTGGGGAGAAGGAAATGCCAAAATGCCAGAAGTCCAGTGTCAAGTACCCACAGTCAGTGATGGTCTGGGGTGCCGTGTCAGCTGCTGGTGTTGGTCCACTGTGTTTTATCAAGGGCAGGGTCAATGCAGCTAGCTATCAGGAGATTCTGGAGCACTTCATGCTTCCATCTGCTGAAAAGCTTTATGGAGATGAAGATTTCATTTTTCAGCATGACCTGGCACCTGCTCACAGTGCCAAAACCACTGGTAAATGATTTACTGACCATGGTATCACTGTGCTCAATTGGCCTGCCAACTCTCTGACCTGAACCCCATAGAGAATCTGTGGGATATTGTGAAGAGAACGTTGAGAGACTCAAGACCCAACACTCTGGATGAGCTAAAGGCCGCTATCGAAGCATCCTGGGCCTCCATAAGACCTCAGCAGTGCCACAGGCTGATTGCCTCCATGCCACGCCGCATTGAAGCAGTCATTTCTGCCAAAGGATTCCCGACCAAGTATTGAGTGCATAACTGTACATGATTATTTGAAGGTTGACGTTTTTTGTATTAAAAACACTTTTCTTTTATTGGTCGGATGAAATATGCTAATTTTGTGAGATAGAAATTTTGGGTTTTCATGAGCTGTATGCCAAAATCATCTGTATTAAGACAATAAAAGACCTGAAATATTTCAGTTAGTGTGCAATGAATCTAAAATATATGAATGTTAAATTTTCATCATTACATTATGGAAAATAATGAACTTTATCACAATATGCTAATATTTTGAGAAGGACCTGTAGTTTAAAGGCAGTTATATAATATCAACACATTGTATGTAAACTTCTAAATTGAAAGAAATGGTAATCCTTGAGAGCTGAAAACAGGAAACATTTAGTCCGATTATTGTCAAAGAGCTAGAAAATAATGTATTTTAATATTGCGTGAAAACCTGGTTGCAAATATAGGTGCACAGTATAAAATGTTTACAATGAAAGTCATAATTATAAAGATTTTCCAGATTGCGATCTAGATACAAGCAAAAAGAGCAACCAGAAAAATATAGAGAAAGGGGTGAACACTGGATCTCAGGCTGAATGATGAAGGTTTATATTTTAACAAGACAACTACCTGGAGCAATGCAGCAGGAGAAAACAGAAAGGGCTTCAGGCAAAAAAATGTCATGGAGTGACTGAACAAGAGTGTAAATTTGAATTTCATGCTCTGTTGAACCTATGATGCATGCACATTGTTTCATATCCTGATTGTTGTTATGCTTTTCCTATAAACAGGCAGTGCATTTGAGTTAGCTTTTAATTCATGGTTGCCTTTGGGTTTGGTGGACTAAAAAACCCTTGATGAATATTGATGGATAGATATTTCCTAAAGTAGTACTTTTTTTACATGGGACAAAAAAACAAAACACTCACTAAAACTTTGTTTTTGTCTTTAGGCAAAAAGCCAGGATAAAATTCCGTTTGCCAGTGGGAATCACAATATAGTAACCAGCTAGAAACATTAATTCTGGAGAGTCCAGGGCAACTTTGGGGTAAGTAAGTAAGTTTGTTTATTTTTTACCAATCACAGATAATAACTACAAAGCCGCTTTAAAGTGGAATCATTTAAAAAAACAAAACAAAAGGTGAAGAGAAGAAATAAATTAGCATATAGTTATAAAAAAATCTTATCTAAAAAATCAGTTCTTTTTCAACAACTGACTTGTGAATGTTTCTAACTAACCTGATTTTTAATCTGGTCTTAAAAAACTTGTAAAAGTCTTTATTTGGATGAGTCCAGGTTGTCAGTTACAGCTTTAACAAGTCAGTGATTTACTCAGTAACTTCACCATACAAAAAACTAATACAAATAAGCGAAAAAACTAACAAAAAGTGGTCAATGCTTTCTCTTTGTTCCAGTTTGGTGAAATGGAGTAAAGACGAAAATTCAATCTGGGACACTCAACCCTCCTCCAGCTTCACCCAATGGCTTCTCCGTGCGTCTCCGCGCCAACCAATCATCTTCAAGTCTGCAATAATCCTCAGCCAATGATCCTTCAAGGCTCCACATTTAAAGTCTCCCATTCATGGATCTCTCTGCTGTCAGTCGAGCTTCGACCCTTCTCCACCCCATCACCTCCATCAGATTCTCAGTTCCATTACCATCAGGCCTCCTCTCCATCACCAGTACCAGATCCGGGGGAAGACTATTCTAATTCTAATCCTAAAACGTTCATCAGTTCATGCATTATCAGCAATCATGTCTTCCTCTTAATTCAGCTCCTTGTACACTATTGTTGAAACTTGTCTTCAGACCACCACAGAGCCAGGGTGGCAATGTATATACAAATGCTTGTATTCAACACATACCAGTGGGATTTATGCTAAATTATGCCTATTCTAGCTTAATTCAAATACTAAGGACCTAGGTTTATTTTGATATGTGCTACATTCAAATAAACATTTCTGCCTAGATTTAATTGTAAAAAAAATACAAATCCGTGTCACAAAAACTCAAGGTTTAATCGAGGGTTTCTTAACATCAGCATCATCTTTCCCTGCCCCAGCACACTTTACTCAAATGCAATCAAGTGCTGCAGAAACCAGTCACTCATTTATTTAAGTCAGGTGTGAAGCAGCAGGGAAATTTCTAATTCATGCAAGACAATGGGCCCTGAGGACCAGGGCTGAGAAACACAGGGTTAATCTATTCTTGGTGGATTTACAGCACTCTTCTTCACTTTAGAAACTCATTGTGATATGACAACTTTCTACTATAAATAAAGAAACTATTAATGACAACTTAATGTAACCTCACATCAAAGGATCGAAGGTTGTCCTTAAGTACCTTTGTAATGGTTATACAGCAGCACAACTTAAACGTACATCTTTGGAATAACATGTTATGTGGAAGTTCTGGATCTAACAGGACCACCAACCTGATGAGGAAAACGTTCAAGTTGATGCTTTAATCAGGCTGTCCCTGATAGCCCCATCTACCAAGATGGGGTTCTCTCAAGAGGTCAGTTGCAATTAGTGAAATAATTTCAAAATCATAGTAGTTAGCAACAGAACTAACACATAGAAGCAGAAAATTATTTTTTTTCCTTTTGATTGTTAAAGTCTTTAGGCTTTCCAGTGGGACTGATAGTACTGGTACATAGGCTGTAATAGTGTTTCACACAATAGCCTCGTTTTAGTAGAAGAACCCACATATGTATGTTATTTTGAAGTGCAAAAATGTTCCAAGTGTTTTTCTCTATAAGTGGTTTCTAATTTTAAGGCATATATTATAGAGAATTTCAGCAGTGTGTAAAATGTGGCACTTATGTTGTTTTTGAGACTAGAGAGTAGGAAACAAGTATAATCTTAAATAATATACTGAAACAGCTGCTCCTAGACAAACCCAGAGAGTCGTGTGCTCAAAACAGTGTGTATTGTGCTCTTCTTTTAAACACATTCTATAGATAATCTCTGGCTAATTTCTCTTTATTTTCAAGCGGTAAAATAAACAATATTTCTTTTCTGTCCTATTTTACACTGTATGCAATGAAAGCCAAGTGAGCATTATCCACAGTCAGACTCCTTTCTCTTGATGTTTTCTGATGTAATTATGCCTTCTGAGGAACCAATTTATGGGATTTTGCAGCGTTTCATTCTCAGTGACTCAATGCATACTGTCATTTCAGCTCAGAATCTATGAAAGGACGAGCAGAAGTCAAATGCTCCATAGCTTTTACACCATATCATCTTTGATAACAGGAGCAGCAAAGGATAATTTTTTTCTAAATATAGCAAAAACGAAAATGTAAAGCAAAGCAGTAGCTGCTGGGATAATTAAATATAGAGTGAGACATCTGCACACAGAAAGGAGGGAGAAGATGAGGATTGGCAGGAGGACATGAAAGAGAACATTATATTTTTCCTGCCTGCCATTGTTAAACCCATCTGGAGCTCTTCCTAGTTCATTTGGTGGAGCAGATGTTAATAGCTTAGCAGTGCTACGCAGTAAGTGTTTAATTTGGTCTGAGGGAAAATGATTTATTAAACACATCTGGGCCAATAAAAAAAACCCTCCCCGAGTTTCTTCTTTTATGACTCCTGATCTTGATTCTTTCCCCTGAACCAGAAAAACAACCATCTTGGGTCTTCAAAAACAGAATGCCTCACAAACACACTCTCTGTTTCCTGAGGAAATGTCATGTTGCCTGATGGACATCAAGCAAAAGAATGTTGTGGAACGAAAGGCTCAGTTAGGGGGTGTTTCAGTGATGAAGAACCAGTGCACTCCAGCATTGGCGGTTCTTGCATAAATATCACTTAGGATGAACCACTTCTTGTACACTCCCATCCACATTCCCCAATAACACCACACCAGCCCCTATTAATATTATACAATTAAATACATTATCATGATGTTACATTAACGCTCAGCTTGGACTCCTGCTTACTTGCACTGCTTTACTTGCACAATGATCACCTGCACTGTTGTATTGCTCTTGCATCTTATACTGCTCTATATTTACTCTCACTCACTTAAAACTGTGCACTTATATTTATATTATATTGTAGATATGTTTGTACTGTTTAATTTGTACTGTATTGCACCGACTACGCCAAAACAAATTCCTTGTATGTCCAAAAACGTACTTGGCAATAAAGCTTTTCTGATTCTGATTTTCTGATTCTATGATTTAATTAATCAGAAACATGTCCCTTTAGTTTTCAGCAGAAATAAAATTAGTAAACAGAATCAATATACATAAAAAAATTACCTGTCATTTGTTTTTTACTTTGGGACACTACAATGAATTAGACCAACAGGAGATGGGCTGAAGAAAGATTTTGTTTTTTCTTTTCTTTGGCTTTTTCTTCAATTTCTAAGTCCTAATGACTAAAAACCAACTAAAAATTGTAATCTTTGTGTTTTCTCTAATAGAATAATGTATTCATTGACTTCATTTACTTAAGAATCTTACATGTCTAAATACGTAAGATTTTAAGATTTTTAAAATATGCTGTCCAGATTCATTAAAAACATAAATATAGCACATTAATTCACAATTGAAAGATTGGCTTCAAATCAAATGCCAACATCATTATCATCAGCTGTCTGTGGTTTACAGCAGTATTTGTCTAAAGTTCTTACACAGGGAATACCACAAGGGGGCACACATTAAAGAGAAACATGAAACTGTTTAAAAGATCCCCCGTTTTAATTCATTCATATTCTATACCACTTATTCCATAGTGGGTCACAGGGAAGCTGGTGCCTATCTTCAGCAGTCTACGAGCAAGTGGCAGGGTACACCCCCAACAGGTCGCCAACACATTGCAGGGCAACACAGAGACATACAGGACAAAAAACCATGCACAGACTCATTCACACCTAAGGGCTATTCAGAGAGACTAATTAACCTAACAGTCATGTTTTTGGACTGTGGGAGGAAGCCAGAATACCCATTGAGAACCATGCATGCACATGGAGAACATGCAAACTCCATGCAGAAAGACTCCTGGCCAGGAGTCGAACCCAGGACTTTCTTGCTGCAAGGCAACATGCTACCAACTGCGCCATATTACCCATACCAACATGCTACATATCACCCATATCAAAAATCATATCAGGGCAGATCAAAGCACATTGCTGCTAGCTCAACATGTTTGCAAGGATAACGTTTCTCTTATAAGAGTAATGAATGGGTAGATGAAATATCTGTTTATATTTTTAGCAAAAATAACCTTTAAGGAGTGTTTTTTTTTTTTTAACGCGACGTATAGTGGTCTCCATACCCTTGACAATTGAATGCTTTCCTTTTCTTGAAATATCAATATACTTTTTCTGAATTCCATCAAACAATTCAGTTCTCTGATGACATCATACAACTAATAAAAAAATGTGAATTTGTTCAAGATGTAACAAAATTTCAATTAGAACAGAAACGCTGAGAAAGCCATAATCCCTTCTACCCAAATGCTGTGTTTTATTTAAATTCCCTTGGAAATTAAAACACAATTGAATGAACTTTTAGAAGTTTATTAACATATAAGTGTATATCTTTAGTACCTGAGGCAACTTAAATGTATGAAATCTAAACACAACCATAGCCATCCTTTGTGGTAAACAAAATGGTTAGAAGTCCTTGTGATATTTTATAGATGATCATTTATCTATAAACATCATCAGAAGAATTATGTCATATATAATTATGGCTGTAATGATACTAAAATTTCAAACTTGATTTTAATACTAAGAAATGGAGTTTTGACGAAAATTCAAACTGAAAGACTCACCTCCACCCCCGGCCATCCGATGACTCCACTGTGCGTCTCTGCTTCATCCAATCAGCGTCAGATCCACATGTGTCTTCAATCAATCATCCTCCAAGGCTTCGCTTTTAAGGACCTCCAGTCATGAATTCCCCGCTCTGCAGCTGCGCTTGGACCCTCCTCCGCCCCTCCTCCACCATCTCCCTTCATTACTCCTCCTGGCTCCCTTACCTTCTTAGGCCTTCACTCCACCACCAGTATTCGATCCCAAGGTGGGAAGAATGATCTAATTCTAAGCTTAAGACATTAATTCAAGCTCATGTCATTCTCAACATTCATGTCTTCCTCTGGGACCTGAGCGCCAAAGATATTAACTTTTATCAATAAACTTCTCTAATCGCCATCTTGTTTCTTATGTTGAGTCTTTTCAGGTTGAAATATACTAGATACCATTTTCAATACAGCGGCAACATTTTTTAAGGCATAAGGTTCTTTCTAGTTAAGAGGAAAAAATATGATTAATTACAGTATGAGAATATTTTAACTTTCTGAGGTTTTTCTATATGGCAAAACCATTAAGTGGGGAACAATTTGGCCGATCATTTAGTAAAAATATATAATATAAAAGTGTCACTTCCTTGTTTGACAAAACCGTAGACAAGATTACAGTATAAATGTTTATATGCTTTAGGGAAGTATTTGCATTTGATTTAGTTGAACGATTATTTTATTTTATAAAAATTGCTTATCTTCGCTGTGTGAAGGACACAGAAACAGAACACAGAAACAAGGCAGGATGAAACAGATGAAACCCGCAGCGAACAATGGAAACTAGGAAGCCTAAATACAGAAGAGATTTGATCAATTACATGGGAACCAGGTGGGTCTAATCAGTGAAATGTTGAACAGCTGTGAGAGACTGCTGAGCAGGGAAACGGAGGAAGGAGACTAATTTACACAGATAACACAAAAGGAGGGGACCTCAGACACAAAATGATCTATGAATCAAAAACAGAAAAAGCCTAAAGCTAAAATAAGATAAACCAAAGAACACAAGAAATAAGTAAACAAGTAAACACAAAGGAATGAACTAATATGGAAAGGGTCTGATGACAACAACAAAGAACGGAATATGGCAAGGCTTTATTGTCCATAAGAGAGCACCTAGAAATGATTTGAAAACAAACAGAAAAGAAAACCAAAACACAAACAACCATGGATAATGACAGACAGCAATTGTCAAAAATAATAAATAAGACCAAGTAATTCCCCCCTCAGCATTTCGTATTTTTAAAATTTTGTTTTCATGTCCCTCTTTTTCCAGGTTCAAAATGGTGCTATCTATTGCAGGATGTGTCTTATCAACCAAGCATCATCTCACACAGGAAAAGGCACACAGGTAAAAGGAAACGGATCCCTCACCTTCTAGGGGTTGAATTACAAGCAACTGTAAGAGCTGAAAAAAAGGCAAAGAAGCGGAAGGGGGAGGGGTTGCAAAAGAGAAACTATACCAGAAAAGAGGCAACAGAAGGAGAAGAAGAGCAGTGGACTTTAGTGAGTAGGCAAAGTCTAGGGCTCTGCCCTCTGAGTAAGTATGATGAGTTAGTATGCTTATTTCCTGAACAAGATTCATATGAATGAATAGTGCCCTGCTTTGTAGTAAATGCCAACCATGGTCTGCCCTCTGGCAGAATGTGAGGCTTGGACAACTCTCCCTGGGACACAGTTGACGTATGGCTTCTAAGGTTTTTATAGACTTAAATTGGGTTTCAGCCATGTAGTACTTTTATCTCCCTTTTGGCTTTTCAACAACTTTTTACTTAGTTTTATTTCCTCTTCAATTAAGAAACCCAAGAAACCATTGACACAAAGCAACCGAGTTAGAAAACCAACCAGAACACAACCCAAACAGAAAGATAAACGGACTGAATGTACATAGCGCTTTTCTAGTTGTACTGGCCACTCAAAGCACTTTATAGTAGAGCCACATTCACTCAGTAGCACACACCAACGCGCACACAGATTGGTAGGCAACTCAGAGTTTAGTACCTTGCCCACGTGGAAGTTGGAATCTTACCTACAACTTTGCCAGACAGCTCTTCACACTGAACCACAGTCACCCACAATTCACAATGAATAACATAGCTTTAGCTTGTGGCCTACACTGCAGCCAACCATTGGGGGCAGTTATTTTATTTCAGCTGTTATTGCTATCAATAAATATTTTCCGGTGTTTGTCTGTACTAGAATTCTATTTCTTTGACAATTTCTTTACAATTTCTGTCTTTCACAGTTCTGTGTTTAGCTTTTTTTTTCCTCAGCATGAGATCGAGGATTTCCAAGTTTGTTAGGAAGATTTGTACTGATACTGTATTTAAATTGTGTATCACATCTAAAGGGTAAGCATATCCATGGAACATTGTACATTACATTATACAAAGCAAGGTGCTATAGAGTGAAAAATTGAGTCAACATGTTAACACTTCAAATATGTTTTTATTTCAGGATGGAGGCAGCTCCATAAAGTAGCCATCAAATATTAATTAAATATGTTACAGAAAATCAAAAAACATGGAAACAATTATAAAAATCTCCTGACTAATGTAACCTTTCTCATTCATAAATTTTTATCTCTGACTGGAAATAATACACCAATATGCAACAAGGCTAGAGGTCAAATCTTTAGAATTTTCATACATTTTGCACTTTAAACTTCTTGCTGTCTCTTTAGTAAAACTCAAGTGGTAGTTTGTACCAGCCAATCCATGAATAAATCTGAGACTTAAGATACTGATTAAGGCATATTACTTTACCACGGCCCTTTGCATCAGGATAAAAGTAATGTTCATGTTCATCAGCTAGCCTGCAGAGAAAACTCTTCGAAGTGCAAAGTGTTTCCTCAAGCATCATCTCAGAGAACCATCCCACTGAGAGCAGTTGCCATCCTGACTAAAAGATATTCATTGAGACTTTTTATGGCACAGTTTGAGACATGGTCTAAATGTTTTATTTTTTTAATCAGGAATCTGGAAAATCAGGTTTCAAAGAAAACTGAGTCATTGTGCCACTTTACACAAATATCAATATCAAAGATTTGTCTTGTCCACAAGATCTAAATTAACTTTCGACAGATTTTTCTTTTGGTATGGGCTTCAGTCGTCAGATTTGTCTGTACTGTATGCTGATTCAGGAACATTTAAAACCACACAATAAGCAAAGTTTCAGGGTGAATAACAGACACCAAGAGGAAGACACCGTTTCAATTCAAATTCAAAAATACTTTATTAATCCCAAAGGGAAATTAAATGTTGTAGCTCATTATGTAGGTTTCTTCAAAGAGCCATTGTAGATCCTGATGGCTGTGGGCAGGAAGGATCTCCTCGTCTTACAGCACATCTGAAGAAGCCTCTGACTGAAGACACTCTGTTGTTGTAGGACAGTCTCATGAAGAGGATGCTCAGGGTTCTCCATAATGTTCTTCATTTTATGAAGAATCCTTCTTTCCACAATGATCTCCAGAGGTTCCAGAGGAGTCCCCAGAACAGAGCCAGCCTTCTTTATCAGCTTGTTGAGCTTTTTTAAGTCCTTGACTCTGATGCTGCTTCTCCAGCAGATGATGGCAGAAGAGATCACACTCTCCACAACAGACTTATAGAAGATATGCAGCATCTTGCTGCAAACACCAAAGGACCTAAGCTTCCTCAAGAAGTACAGTCTGCTCTGTCCCTTCTTGAATCAGAATCAGAATCAGAAAAGCTTTATTGCCAAGTACGTTTTTGGACATACAAGGAATTTGTTTTGGCATAGTCAGTGCAATAGATGGCTTCACAGTGTCATCTCCACTCCAGTCTGTTGTCCAGATGGACACCGAGGTATTTATACTCCTCCACCACCTCCACTTCTTCTCCCATGATAGAAATAGTTTTTGACTTATTCCTGTTTCTCTTAAAATTTACAACCATCTCCATTGTTTTAGTCACGTTCAAAATGAGATGATTGTTTCCACACCATGCCACAAAACGGTCCACCACCTTCCTGTACTCAGCTTCTTGTCCATCTCTGATCCACCCCACGACTGCAGAATCATCCGAGTATTTCTGCAGATGACAGGAGTCTGTCTTGTACTGGAAGTCTGAGGTGTACAGAGTGAAAAGGAATGGTGAGAGTACAGTCCCCTGTGGTGCTCCTGTGCTGCTGACTACCTGGTTAGACAAACAACCCTTCAGTCTCACAAACTGTGGTCTGTTTGTCAGGTAGTCTTTAATCCAGGAGATTGTTGAGGCCTCCACCTGAGTGTTCAGGAGTTTCTGACAAAGCACATCAGGTTGGATTGTATTAAATGCACTGGATAAATCAAAGAACATGATCCTCACAGTGCTGCTGGCTTTGTCCAGATGACAGTGGGTTTGTTGAATCAGGTGTATGATGGCATCTTCAACTCCAACTCCACAGCGATAAGCAAACTGAAGGGGGTCCTGATGGTTTACTGTTTGCTTACTCAGGTGGGCCAACAGGAGTCTCTCTAGGACCTTCATGATGTGAGATGTCAGGGCAACAGGTCTATAGTCATTGAGGACTGATGGGTGAGTTTTTTCTTTGGTACCGGAACAAGACAGGAGGTCTTCCACAACACTGGAACCTTCTTCTAGGCCAGGCTAAGGTTGAAGTGCTGCAGAATCCCACAGAGCTGCTCTGCACAGGCCTTCAAGACTAGGGCTGACACCATCTGGACCTGCAGTCTTATTCCGATTCAGTCTCTCCAATTGCATCGTCACCTGACTTCTTGAGACACACAGGTAGAAGGGGGAGGCAATGGGAGCATCAGCATCTTCTGATATGGTTGAAGGTAAACATGTAGAAGCAGAATGGTCTAGGGCTGAGGTGGAAGATAAAACATTTGAGGTGTTACTGGACAGCTGTGGGTCAAAGGAGGGTGTGATGTTTGTTTGGCTGTGAGCAGGAGAGAAGGATGCTGAGCTTGTTTCTGAACTGAACCTATTGAAGAATGTGTTCAGTTCATTGGCTCCATCCAGACCTCCATCGGTCTGATCATCTTTCTGCTTGAAGCCTGTGATCTTCTTCATCCCTGACCACACATCTGATATTGTTTTGCTGGAGCTGGCTCATCAGCTTCTTCTTGTACACCTCCTTGCTGTCTCTTATCTTGACTTTAAGTTGCTTCTGTATACTCTGTGTATACTCTTTGTATAATTCTCTGTCTCCGTCTCTGAAGTCTCTTTTTTTCTTGTTAAGCAGGTCCTTCAGGTCACCGGTGATCCAGGGTTTGTTATTGGGGAAGCATCTCACGGTTCTGGTGGGGATGATGTTATCCACACAGAAGTTTATATAGTCGGTTACACACTCAGTCATGGCACTGATGTCCTCTCCATGTGGCTGGCGCAGTGCGTCCCAGTCTGTAGCCTCAAAGCAACCTCGCAGGGCTTCTTCAGCTTCCTGTGACCATTTTTTCACAGTCCTCTTTATTACAGGATGTCTCTGAACAAGGGGCTTATATTTCGAGCAGAGAAAAACAAGATTGTGATCTGATTTGCCTAGAGGAGGTCTTGCTGTAGAGATGTATGAGTCCTTGACATTTGCAAAAAACAAATCCAATGTTTTGTTTTCTCTGGTAGAGCAGCTGACAAACTGTTGAAACGTTGGAAGTGTAGCAGAGAGTGAAGCATGGTTAAAATCACCAGAAATTGCCACAAACGCATTGGGGTTTTGTGTCTGTAGCTTAGCAACAACTGAGCTGATGGCATCACATGCAGTGTCGGCAACAGCGGAAGGAGGAACATATACTGTTGCCAAAATAACACTGGTGAACTCTGGGTAAATATAGACAACAACTTACTGCCAACAGTTTAATATCTGGACTGCAGAGACGACACTTCACAGTAACATGTCCTGGATTACACCATCTGTTGTTCACAAGTACTGCCAGTCCACCTCCTTTACATTTGGCGCTCCTCTTTAAATCTCTGTCTGCTCGTATGGTTAAAAAGCCAGGTAGAGAGAAGCTGGAGTCGAGGATATGATCCTGCAGTCATGTCTCAGTAAAACTCATAATACTGCATGCCCGGTACTCTGGCTGGGTCCTTTGTAGGACTTGGAGTCCAACTTGTTTCCCAACAATCTCACATTGCCCATCATACGGAAGAAATGGTTTGAACTTCCTCCTTCTCTCTCTTCTCTTAGCTCCAGCTCTACATCCACGGTGTCTCCTTTTCAACTCATCAGGGATTTGGGGTTGTAGTTGAAGTATTATTTGAGCTTTTGAGATATTAATCAGCTGCTCCCGGTTGTAAGAAACAACCCCGTTGCCATGGCAATGCATCATAACAAATGTCCAAAAGTAGAAAAGTATTAGGAACATCCTCCAAGCTGCACAGCATCCGACACCGGAGAGGACAGTCGTCCAAAAAAAATCAACACTATCCACCACAAGAGGAAGAGTTCCCAAAAAAGAATAAATCAGAATCAAAAGTAACAGAGCTACTCCAACTGGCTGCCAACTTGAGCGGCGCAATTCTAGAAGGCTGATATGAGAAACATTTCCTGTTTAACAAGCCCAGCCAGCAAAAACATAAATCAAAATAATTAATACTAATAATTTTATTTATAATGCACTTTAAATTACTTTTGCCAATCTCAAAGTGCTTCAGTTAAGAGTGTTAAAGACAAAAACAAAGTTGAATTAAATAAAAACAATGAAAAAGAAATTGTTACAGTGAGTTTAGAAATCTTTTGAACCACAGGGTCTTTAGTCATTTCTTTTTTGGAGGACTCTACAGTCTGTGGCACCTTGAAGTGTTCTGGGAGTGCAATCCACAGGTGAGGTGCAGCTGTGCAGACAGCCTAGTCTTCCATAGAAGTTAGTTTGGTCTTTTTGGATTTGGAGTTATGAAGTTTTTGAACAGAGAGAACTACAGTGGTGTATGGAGTAAACAGTTCTTTAAGTTAATGGGGTAATTTCTATGGACACACTGAAAGGTGAGGAGGCAGATCTTGTACTGGATTGAGACAGAGATAGGGAGCCAGGATACCAGGAAGTAAGGTAGTAGTACAGGAGTCCAGCCTGGAGGAGGTGACGGCATGGACAGGTTTTTCAGTGTCAAGGAGGGTGAGTGATGGACGGAGGCTTGGAATATTTTTGAGGTGTATAAATGAGATCTTGCAGATGTCATTAATGTGGGAATCGAAAGTGAGGTGGGCGTCGAACCGCACATCAAGGCTGGTGACAGAAGAGGAGAGTGGGATGTTCTGACCAGAGAAAGTGATGGCAGGGATGAGTGGAGCCGATGAGGAGTGCCAATTAAAATTGCTTTAGTTTTGGAGCTTAATAAAGAATGTTAAAGGAAAAGAAAACATACATATAACTGTAGATTATTTTATGCAAAAATGCTTATAGCCTAGTAGTGAAAGTAATTCATTCAGTAGTTTTCCTGGATTCGCTTTTTCAAGAGATACAAAACAATTATTGAGTGTTAGGTATTTTGTAAAACCATTTATTCTGGAAAAAAAATGTCAGAACTACCTAGCTGAATTATAGTTTATTCATCTGGTGGCACACCATTCTCTTCTTTTTTGACCTGCTTGAAATTCTTACACATTTTCGCAAAGACCTTCTCCTGGTGAATCACAGTGCTGAAGTCCATACTCTTCAGGTGAGGCAATGCCCAAATAACATGACTCCTTAAACACAGTAGAATGCACACACATTAGGTTTTCTTAAGATAATTGATATTTATTTGAATTTATTTCGAGATATGATTACTTCTGTCATTTAAAGTGCCTAATGGACGTCTCTTTTTCAAGGTTTTCTGGTCAACTGTCATCTAGAGAACACCACAGACCAGACCAGGAGCTCAGTAAAGGAAATACATACAGCTAAAGCTATAATTAATCACAATCCTAGCAAATATATTTGTGATAAGTTATGAAATGGGTTTTCCTACTTGGTTGAAAATTGTTCCTCTAGTGAAAGTCCAAATTGAACAATTAGGTCTGCAGAGAGAATCATCATGGCTGACCTTCCCTCCATGGAGTATAGGTTTAGGGTCAGGAAAAGGGCAGCTAACATCATTGCAGACCCCATTTAGACTATTACCCTTCGGTCAACACTACAGAACAGTATGTATCAATTTCCAGGAAAAAAAATTTATATATTTTAATTTACATGTTAAATAAAGAAATATAATGTTAAAAATTGTTCATACCATTCTGACTAATCAGTGGGAAAATTTCTAGTGGTATTTTGACAATTTATCTTTATTGATGAGCTTCTAATTATTGAAGTTGGAAGGTCATCCTTACTATCACCCAGATCTTTAGCTACTTCCACAAATTTTCTATCAGACTTATGTCAGTACCCACAACAAAATGGTAGAATAACAATCAGTTGGAAGATAAATGCTGGTCAAATTAAAAGATGATCTACCAGGGGTGTGAATATGTTTTAGCTTTACTGTACATATCCCCCAGAATCAGCTGGAGAACGACACCAGAGAGACCAAAGTTTGAGCTTTTCTCTTAGACCTGCTAGACTGTCGGGGATCAATTTTCAGATATGCAGAAAACAATAGAAACTAGAAAGCAGTACAAATTTGTCAAATTCAGTTGACTGTTATCATAAGCAAAACCACCATACCTTTATCAACTTTCATGTTAATATGAATGTTGAAGTACTAGTTATGAAACAGGTTGGTATTAAACGTGTTGCAGCCATAACTGTACTGTAAAAGCAAATCAAAATATGTTTCTCTGGAAGTTTTAAAAAATTGGTTGAAAGTTAAAGCAAATCACCTGTATCCCTTGGTATTTTCAATGACATTTCCATGCAGTGTGATGGTGTGGAGATGGCTCAGCTTTCCCAGTTTGTTAACTTCAAACAGGTTCCAGATGTCGTTGCCATGAAGATACAAAATACGCAGTTCTTTTAGCTCACATAGGACCTTAAATGCACATACAGACACTAGTGTCAACTGCAAATTTAAATTACAATCATAAATAAACCCAAGATGCAGAAATAAATACGAAATTACCAGTCTAACAATTACAGATTTCTTTTCAAATGCAAATAAACTGAATATTGTATGGAAACTGTAATTCAGTGTAAATATAAATAATTGTTCAAATAAGAATTCTTGACAAAATGAAGAAATTTATGGAGAACCCTGAGCATCCTCTTCATGAAACTGTCGTACAACGACAGAGGCTTCTTCAAATCTGCTGTAAGACAGACCGCTACAGGAGATCCTTCCTGCTCACAGCCATCAGCATCTACAACGGCTCTTAGAAGAAGCCTGAACAATATGAGCTACAACAATATTTAATTTCCCTTTGGGATTAATAAGGTATTTTTGAATTTTTGTGAATAGGTTCAGTTAAAAGTGATACAATGATGAAATCTGCAAAGGTTATAATCCCACTGAGTGATGATAAAAAAGAATTAATTAAAACTGAGTCTTACATAATCGATGCTTGTTATTTTGTTGAAGGACAGGTCCAGCCAACCGAGCATTGATGGCTGGGCTAGAAAGTGGCTCAACACGAATTCAAGGCCAACAAGGTTTGTGATGTTGTTGTTGCTAATACGCAAAGAGTGACTCAAGTACTTATTCTTCGAATTGGTCCTTAAAGGTCGCAGGCCAGTACGTGGGACCTCCAACATCGCACCTAAACCACAAGAAGTCAGTCAAGTTGCCAGTAATTGTTTTTGCAATTATCTCTTTGCTGCTAAAACCTATTTGTATGATCCTTTACAATATATCCATCATATGATTAATATATTCAGATCATTAAAGCAAGCAGACCATTAAAGATCCCTAATATAAAAAAAGTAGAGAACTGTACCTGTGACATTGTTGAGGTCTTTAAAAGACAGATCTACTGGAGGACCATACATGTTTACGCTTGAATGTTCTCACTTGAGCTACCAGTTTGTTTTTCTAAACTCCATGCAAAAGAATTCTACATGTTTGAATGTAAATGCATCAATGTAAAAAACTGTTTCCATGGGAATATTTTAGCCATGGTAAATGTAAATGGCCTCCACTTAGTCAAGTCCCAGCAGGCAAGAAGGGAGAAGTGTCTTTCCCAAGGACACAATGACTGAGACAGACAGAGTGGGGGTTTGAAACGGCTACCCACTAGTTACAGGACAAACCTCTACCACTGTCGCCCCTATGGTATATCAGATCTACTAAGAACTAACTGATGAATGGATTTTTATTATTTTTGCAGTGGGTGGCCTGCCTATTTTTTGCTCTTCTTCCCCCAAACCATGTTGCAGCTTACCTCCACCTGCTTTATAAACTGTGTCTGACTTCATCAGTGTCATGTATGCTGTCAATGACAGCGCTCTGTTTTGTACTCTGGGGTCACTGTTGCCTCAGGCATTCCACTACTACAGATGGAAGGGCAGGGAGGTCCCAGAACAGAGAACTCTTACCAGAGATGAACTACTATAAATTGCTACTAAAAATTCCATGTGGTTATAATTATCCTTTTTGATGAAAGTGTTCCTGACAGAATCTTAAAAATATATAAATATGAAAAGGTTTGCCATGAAAGAGGATGATTGATAAGACGTCCTTTCATTTTGGATTGTTGCTAAATGAAAAAAGAAAAATTAGGATTCAGAATTTTGTACCTAAATAAAAATTATATACAATGTCTACAAGTAGTATAGATCTATTTTAACATTTCACTTCTTTTCTCAGACACATGCTCAATACAAGACTAGAGGCTGCTGTAACACATTTGTCATAGCCATTTAGCCTATTTGCTGATTTATTCTTATTCACCGTTTGAAGTACTGTCAAGCTGTTTCAACAAGTGTCAACATCTCATATCTATGTGTAAAGCTGATTATTGGTGTGTAAAGCAATGCTATACTTTAATAATGTATTGATTTTCCCCACACTGTTCAAACAAAATAAACTCCCTGTTGCAGTCCTGATGTGATGCTGAAGAGAGGGGAATAAAGTACCTTAATCTAAAGTCTGGGTCCTCTGGACCTTCATCTGTCTTTTACCCCCAGTTGCAGTAAGAAGATGGGAGGATGTTCAGATTTGTGAAACCTTTATTTGATTTGTGAAAGTTCAATAAGAGCAATTCCAGTGCTTTTGTTTTTGCATCTGGACCACAATAGAACAGGGTCAGCTCAAAACCTACAGAGACAGCGACACGCATATTGACCAATCATGTGTGGCTTACAGAGGGAAAAAGTGTGAAAGAGAAGGGGGGAAATAAAAGTGGCTCCCAATCAGGAGCCGACTCCCTTTGCTCACGTCGAAAAGCTTAGAACTCCTTTTCTATGCTCGTCTCTCTGAACAATATTTAACTTGAGAAATGCAAATTCCAGGTTGAAATAAACAAAACAAACGATGATGTAGAGTTGATATATGTACGAAAACTGTTGAGTTGAAAGGCTAAAATATCAAACAAAAAAACAAACTTGGCCACATTTTTTAAGCGTTAAAGGTTCAACTCATCCCCATGGAGATCTTTCCAGCCCAAACACACCGTAAAGCCCGCCCACCTGAAAAAAAAAAAAAAAACTGCCAGAATCTGAATCTCATGTTTTTTTAGCCAACAAACCTTAATTTGCTATCGATGCAACCAGGGCTTCCTCAACACCTCAGCAGTGCTTAGATTTCGAACACCAAGATGAATAACTTCAATGGGTTTCTAATTTAATGAAATGAATCTACATATTCTTAAGCACCAATGAATAATAAATACAAGTAGGTAGGGAAAATACTGAATAAAAGTAGGCTGAATAGGAATAAAATGCACAGAATGTATGCTTTAAAAGGGCAAATTAGAGGACAGGTTCTAAAAGACAGCTGACAGAGGACAAAAGTAAGGAGATAACAGTGGAAAACGTCAATTGGCAGCCTTAATTATTTCCAGTACATTAGCATCTCATTCAAGAAGCAAGGGCATGTGAGGAGAAAAAAAAACAGACAAATAGACAGTAAGTCAGACTCAAGGACAGACTGAGATGAGGACACTGACGGGAATTAGGACTGGTGCAAACACATTAAATAGAAGTTGTGTAAAATATTTGGACAGTCAGGAGACTGTGGAATAGTGTGTAAATGGCATTGGGTGCGTGCATGGTGTGTGTGTGGGTGTGTGTGTAGCCAGAAGGAGCTTTGAATTTATTAAGACCACAGATCAAGAAAAGGGGTCACTTTTGTTGAATAAAACAGCAATCAAGAGACCATGTTGAAACAGCGAATAACCTGAACTTCTAAATAAATTTCACTCTGTACTCCCTTTGCGAGCATCATCTGCTTGAATGATGGGTTTAATATTTATGCACCACGGTGAGCCTGTTTAGCAACATGGTATAAGGCTGAAGAAGCTTTCCAAGCGATAGTTTTAGGGATTTTTGAGGTGCCTTTTGTGCTTAGTGGTACAGTAATATTAAGGGCTTTCAATAGAGCAGAATAAGTAAGTTGAATGAGGCCCGATATGGATATCAGTGAGAGTAAAAGCAATGACGTCCACCAGGCTGAGAAAACAATTAACTAATGATGTTTATGCTTGACAGGGTAACCATAAGTCATCAAAAACAAGAAGTAAAGCTAACCAGACCACATAACAATGGAATAAGAAGGCAAAGGTCTCACTGCAGCACCAAAAAGGAAAAAAACAAGAGAACAAGAGAACACCAGGACAATGATAAATGTAACAGAACTCAATAACAATCACAAAACCTTGGAAGAAGGTTTTAGTGATAGATAAAAGTGTTATATTCCATGAGTTCAAGTTCACATTTTCCATGATTTCTGGACATAAACAGGCTGATTGATCATTAACTCCAAAACCTGTAACAAATGTAGCTTTATGTGTAAATAATAAACAATTTAATTTTTGATGAAGGACAATAGCTTTACCTGAGCATTTTTTTCCAGTACACAAACATAGTTGTTATGATTTGGGGTTGTTTGGTTTCTTCTTATGTTTTTCACAGTTAAGGTTTTAACTCATTATTTTGTTGTTATTCTTCTTAGATTTTGAATCATGCTTCTGTTATTTTCCTGGTCATGCTTTAGTTTTGTCGTCTTGTTCATGTTTTGTCAAGTTTGGTTTTGTTTGTATATTAGAGTCTCTGTTTTTGCCACAGCCACGTTTTGTTCTGTCTGTCAATTAAGTTTATTCTGTTCACCTGCTTCAAGTTAATCTGTCTCCTTGCTCCACCTGGTTTTCACTCCATATATACACTCCTGTTTAGTTGTTCTTGGCAGAAATATTTCTCATGTTCATGTCTTGTTCTCAAACCAAGTCTTGTTTTTTTTTTTTGATCATGCCATGCCTGTCTTGCCTGCCCGTTTGTTTTGTTCCTGCCTCCTGTAGTGAGTGAGTTTTTTGTTATTAAATCTTTTGCACTTACTGTCATGTTGCCTTCTGGTCTGCATTCTGGGGTCCAATATCTTGCAAACCATAACAATAGTGACCTTATACAGAAAATTATTAGGATACTCAGTCTAGAGGGAAGGATCAAATTATCTGCTGTGTGTTTGTACCTCACGGTTGCATGTGTATTTATTAAGACAGGGAGCTATTATTCATAAGTTGTATACATTTTCATTAAGCTTTCAAGTGTCTAGCAACGCCTTGGATTGCCGGGTTGAACGGCAGAAGGAGGAGGCGATGAGGAATCTGCCGACCGACCTAGAGGTTCTACCCTCTCCACTGCTGCTGGAGCAGATGGAGCGTGAGGCGGTTCAGCGCCAGCCTACATGAGGGCTGCAGCAAATAAGCCCGCATCTTCGTCAGCCACAGCACTGTCTGCCAGGCTCGCTGCACCTCCGCCCATGCTGTCTGCGCTCGCTCCAGCCCGGTGTTCTGAGGCAACACCTGATGAGCTGGAGCAGCGCCAAATAAAGAGCCTCAGGACGACTGGTCTCCTGTATTCCTCTCCTGAGCTGATGGAGAGGATAAGGCAGATAGAGATGGATTATGAAACGGCCGTCCTCCTTCACCCACACCAAGCCACATGAGTGCTGCTGCAGAGCAGCCCACGTCAGGACCCCATGGAGCTGCTGCTGCTGCAGAGCAACCCACGCCAGGACCCCAGGGAGCTGCTGCTGCTGCAGAGCAACCCACGCCAGGACCCCAGGGAGCTGCTGCTGCTGCAGAGCAACCCACGCCAGGACCCCAGGGAGCTGCTGCTGCTGCAGAGCAGCCCACGCCAGGACCCCAGGGAGCTGCTGCTGCTGCAGAGCAGCCCACGCCAGGACCCCAGGGAGCTGCTGCTGCAGAGCAGCCCACGCCAGGACCCCAGGGAGCTGCTGCTGCTGCAGAGCAACCCACGCCAGGACCCCAGGGAGCTGCTGCTGCTGCAGAGCAGCCCACGCCAGGACCCCAGGGAGCTGCTGCTGCAGAGCAGCCCACGCCAGGACCCCAGGGAGCTGCTGCTGCTGCAGAGCAGCCCACGCCAGGACTCCAGGGAGCTGCTGCAGAGCAGCCCACGCCAGGACTCCAGGGAGCTGCTGCAGAGCAGCCCACGCCAGGACTCCAGGGAGCTGCTGCAGAGCAGCCCACGCCAGGACTCCAGGGAGCTGCTGCAGCTGCAGAGCAGCCCATGTCAGGACCATAGCCAGACACACCTCAGCCTGACTCCAGGCCAGACACACCACAGCCTGGGGTGACGCCTGACCCTAAGTCAGCCTCAACCCCCTCCACACGGCGCAGAGGATGTCGTAAGAGGGACGCCCAGGCTCAAGTCATTGGGGGCCCTGGCGACGCCTCTGCTCATGCCACTGAAGGTCTCGGCGATGCCTCAGCTCCTGCTCCTAGCCTGCAGGGGTTCAGTGAGGAACTGGTCCTTGTTCTGGCTTCTGAACCCTGCGACGCGGGGTTCGAGGAGGAAGCGCCGCTGGACCCTGTTCCAGAAGGGTTCAAGGAGCAACTAGTCCTCATTCTGGCTTCTGAACCCTGCAACGAGGGGTTCGAGGAGGAAGCGCCGCTGAACCCTGTTCCTGAGGGGTTTAAGGAACATTTTGTCCTCGTTCTGGCCTTTGAACCCAGAGACGAGGGTTCACCAGGCTCTGCTTCAGCCTCCGAGGGTTCGCCAGGCTCTGCTTCAGCCTCTGAGGGTTCCACAGCGTTTCTGGGGGGTCCTCTACTCTGCTTGGTCGCCGGCCGGAACTCTGTGCCTGCTGGGGACGACCACCTGGTCGTCCGCCTGAACTCTGTTCTTGTTTCTGGCCCTCCTGCCGAGGCCCCCACTGCCCACCCTGTTTGGGTTGTTGTTTGGACTCTTGTGGGCGTCTGGTATCCGCCCTTAAAGGGGGGGTTCTGTTATGATTTGGGGTTGTTTGGTTTTTGATTTCTGGTTTTTTCTTATGTTTTTCACAGTTAAGGTTTTGACTCGTTTTTTTGTTGTTATTCTTCTTAAATTTTGAATCATGCTTCTGTTATTTTCCTGGTCATGCTTTAGTTTTGTCGTCTTGTTCATGTTTTGTCAAGTTTGGTTTTGTTTGTATATTAGAGTCTCTGTTTCTGCCACAGCCACGTTTTGTTCTGTCTGTCAATTAAGTTTATTCTGTTCACCTGCTTCAAGTTAATCTGTCTCCTTGCTCCACCTGGTTTTCACTCCATATATACACTCCTGTTTAGTTGTTCTTGTTCTCAAACCAAGTCTTGTTTTTTTTTTTTTTTTTGATCATGCCATGCCTGTCTTGCCTGCCCGTTTGTTTTGTTCCTGCCTCCTGTAGTGAGTGAGTTTTTTGTTATTAAATCTTTTGCACTTACTGTCATGCTGCCTTTTGGTCTGCATTCTGGGGTCCTATATCTTGCAAACCCTAACAATAGTGACCTTATACAGAAAATTATTAGGATACTTAGTCTAGAGGGAAGGATCAAATTATCTGCTGTGTGTTTGTACCTCACGGTTGCATGTGTATTTATTAAGACAGGGAGCTATTATTTATAAGTTGTACACATTTTCATTAAGCTTTCAAGTGCCTAGCAAAAGACAAGAGGCCCATGATAAATCTCAACCAGCTGCACAAATCCACACCTCATGTGGAAGAATCTGTCAACAGGAAAGCCACTCCACAAATTTACCTTTCTAGAAAAATGGCAAAAAGAAAAGCCATTGTTGAAAGCCGGAAAATGCCTAGCTTGCAGTTTGCCACACACCATGTAAGCCATGCAGTAAACATATGGAGAAAGGTAGTATGGTCAGAGAGTAAAATTCTGCTTTTTGGCCCATGTGCAAGATGCTCTGTGCCAGAAAAGTAACATTGCACATCACCCTGAACACATAACCATTACCATGAACCATAGGACATACAGGGCAATCCTGGAAGAAAACCTTGAAAACACTTGAGACTCAGATGGAGGTTCCCCTTCCAGCAGTACAGTAACTCTAAACATACAGGCAGAGCTACCATGGAATGGTTTAGATCAATGCATATGTGTGTGTTGGAATGGCCTAGTCAATGTCTAGACCAAAGTCCAGTTGAGAATCTGTAGCAAGGCTTGAAAAGTGTTATTCATAGACACTCTCCATCCAATCTGACTAAGTTTAGACTATTTCACCAAGAAAAATGAACCGAAATATCAGTATCTACCTGTATAAAGCTGGTAGACATACATCTAAAAAAGTTGAGGCTGTAATTGTAGCTAAAAGTGGTTCTAAAATGTATTGGGTAGATTTTATTGGGAAGAATCCATTAATTTCTCCCTGCACTGGCATTTGCAAAGATAAGTCGTCTGCAAGCAGGAGGCTTCAGAAATTCAGGAAGCGTTGTAGTATAGGATCCACATATATAAATGTGCAGCTGTCTCACAATGGCTTTTATAGCAAGTTGTAAGCGCTTTTAATAGCAGCTGCAAAATTACCTATATATGCCTTGGGCTGTTAAAATGATATGACTGCATGTGCAGTTCTGCATAGGAGTTGACATTTTAGGATGTGTAGGATTAACATGTTACCATGAGACTTTTTTAGCATTTATATATTTATGGAATTCTATCTTTAAATGTATCTGTGAGTAACACCATTTTACTCAGCAATATGGACTTATGATATTGTCTATAAATAGCCAGAGTCCTAATTCTTCCTAAACCTAACACATTTGGTGTGTTTTTGGTGTAATAAGACACACCAAATTGTTGACAGCAAATCATAGCAGGCTGTACTCCAAGTACTTGGTGCAAAATGAAAACTGGATTTTAATGAAAACAGAAAATAATATGTAAAAGATTTTAACCGGATCGTTTTGTTACATTATGAATGATCCACAGCTTGTACAGTCAGGATTGTAAAAAGATGCTTATTCATGATTATAATACTAACAGACCAGGAAACAATGTGAAAACCAGTCTTGAGTAACTGACCCAAAATCGTTTAGTCCCATCTCAAAACATTTATAAAAATTGGACAAATCTCCATCCTACTCAAGCAAATGCTTTTGTCCCCAAACTAGATTTGGCACAAACATAATGTCAAGGATAAAAGTTGGACATTTTTCAATAGATAATCAAACAATGTAAAAGGAGTATCAATTTTGGGTAAGAGGGTAAGAAACCGTGGGCAAAGAATGATGTGTCAATCCCTTCTTGTATCTCCTTAAATTATTAAACACCAATTCAAAAAGCATCTTAAATATTGCATCAAAAATGTGAAAAATATGTGTAATGCATTAAACAATGAAGACAAATAGTTTTTGGAATAATAAGCGATTAAATAATTCTAGAACTTCAGTAGTCACAAGAGAGGAAAAATGAATAGGTTAAATGTAAGCACTACATAATTTATAATATAAATAACTGTATAATACATTCTGTTCTGATTGTGGAATCTACACATTTCTGTGGCTGCTTAGTTCATTTTGATGGTTATTTACTGAAGTCAGGCAGTACAATGGATTATTGGACATCATGAACACTGTGGTTACCTAGCCTGACACTGTAAGCATTATTCTAAGTAAGCATACTTTTTTTTCCTGACATGGATAAATCCTGAGAAAACTGTATAGTGGGAAGCTGTCAGAGTAAAGGTGGACCTGGAGATGACATTCCTTGCATTTATATGTTGCGGTTTTGTGTCAAATACAGAATTTGTAATTAAGAGGAGCTGCCATACAGTCAAGAACTTAAATATGTATTCTCCGTTTATACATGCACATTCTTACACATTTATAAGAAGCTATATTCAATTTTATCTCCCAAAGAGGAGGGGTTTTAGTTTTGTGATTATGTATGAAAAATGTCTTCAGAATCACAATCACACAACAACAGTACAAAAGGCAAAAACAAGTTCCTGTACACACTATCAAATAGCCTCCAAAATGAATTTCCCAAACCACTAAGTGGTTTAGTGTAATGCATTTAAAATAAGTCTATTGATCCATCAAAACAGTTTACCGGCCTAATAGCAGAAGGAACAAAATAATTTCATAATCTAATGGTCCTTCTTGGATGGTGCTACAAAATGGCGACCTGAGGGCATAAGGGTAAATTCTAAAGAGAATGCAATTCTTTCTGGAGACTATTTCAATGGCTTTTATGAACATTTGCCTCTCCAAAAAAGTGTACAAGTCCCTCTGGTGAACATCTATTATCATGGAGCAAACCCTTGGAGCAAACCCTGCTATTCACTGACAAACCCCCAAACCAGCAGAGAGAGAAAGATAAAATACTTTCGATAGAAGACTGATAAAATTTACGTCACATATCTTTACAAATGTTAAAATAATGTTGCTTCCTCAGCAAGTGGACAAGTGGAAATAGATGCTCAATTATGTTTGATAACCATGTTAATGTAGTGGAAAAATCAAAATTCTTTCTACTGTTGCACTCGGTGGATTGTTTGGTGTGAGAAGACTCTCTAAATTTGATCTGATTTCTCTTTACTGTGACATCTCAGACATATTCTAACACATAAGCATGTTAAAACACATGATTTCTGTTGCCGCACTACACGTTTGGGGACCCTCCATGTTTCACACAATTTTTCTCATAGTGGTAAGAGATCGCTAGCTTAGAGTTAGCTTTAGCTCCACCATGACGGTCGTTTCTCTGTCTATCTCTGAGTCTCCTCCTCTCTCCTGCTCTCTGTGTCAGATTTTCAGTTATTCCTCCCCTTTAGTGATAATGGCATGTGTAATAAATGTAGCATTTTTTTAGCTTTGGAGGCTAGGGTGTCGGAATAAGAGACCCGGCTACAGAGGGTAGCTCCACGTAGCAGTCCTTCAGCAGAGCCTGCACAGCCAGGTCCTCAGGCTGGCTGGGTGAAGGTATGTAGGAAGCAAAGTACTAGATCCCAGCCCACGAGTCACCACCAACCTGTTTGCATTTCTAGTAGATTTTCCCCGCTCAGCGACATACCCGGTGAGAAGCTGACTGGCGGCTCCATAGTCAGAAACGTGGCACTAGAGACACTAACAACCATAGTCAAATGTCTGCCAGAGGCCAGAAAGGGCAACATCAAACCTACCTGAAACTGCTGACTAAGGAGAAACATAGATACAGTAAGATTGTTATTCACGCTGACAGAAATGACATCCTGTTAGGCCAATCGGAGGTCACCAAAGTTAGTGTTGCTTTGGTGCGAATGTTTGCCAAACCAATGTTAGACTCCTAATTTTCTCTGGTCCCCTCCCTGATCTGACCAGTGACGACATGTTTAGCCGCATGCTGTCATTCAACCGCTGGTTGTCTAGGTGATGTCCTGAAAATGGTGTGAGCTACATTAATAATTGGCAAACATTTTGGGGAAAACCTGATCTGATCCGGAGAGACGGCATCCATCCCACTTTGGATGGAGCAGCTCTTCTTTCTAAGAATCTGGCCGAATTTATTAGTTCTCCAAAACACTGACAGTCCAGGGCTCAAATTAGGAAGCAGGGTTGTAATAGGGTAATTGGTTACCCACCAATTACCCTATTAAGACAGTGTCTTGCACATGGCCAAAATTGAATAGATTAAAAAATAATCTAAAAGACAACCATGACATCTCATAACAATAAACACAACTCAGACTGAAAAGAAAAATAGAACCATTAAATGTGCCTTATTGAACAATTGAAAGATCTCTCTCTTCGAAGACTTTGTTAGTTAATGACCTGATTTGTGACAGATTGATTGTGATCAGATTGATTGTGATCAGATTGATTGTTTTGTCTCACAGAAACTTGGCTGCAGCTAGAGGATTATGTTACTATAAATGTGTCAACTCCTACTAATTATTTAAATTTTCACATTCCTCAAAATGCTGGGTGAGGAGGAGTAGCAACCATCTTTCAATCCAATCTATTGATTAGTCCCAGACCAATTAATAGCAACAACTTTTTTGGATATTTAATCCTTATCTATTCTCATCCAAATTACAAATCACTAAAACCACTTCTGTTTGCTGTTTTGTACCACCCACCAGGCCCTTACTCTCAATTTTTAGATAAGTTTTCAGACTTCTTATCTGATTTAGTGTTAAATACAAATAAGGTCATTATAGTGGGGGATTTTAATATTCATGGTGACACTGAAATGATAGCCTAAATATAGCCTTTATTGCTATCTTAAACTCAATTGGCTTTGCTCAAAACATTAGCAAACCTACCCACCTTTGTTTTCACTCTCTGGACCTTGTGCTGACATATGGCATTGAGTGTAAAGACATAACAATATTTCCTCATAACCCTGCCCTGTCTAACCTTTTTTTTAATAACCTAGTTATCTACACCTGAAAAAAATTTAATTATAATAGATAATTATCAGACAGTGCAGTAACAACCTTTAAACAATCAATTTTTAATTTCCTCATTATCACAGAAAAACACAGTGGAGGGTAATAATTGTGTTACTTCCCCTTCACAAATTGATTCTCTTGTTCAAAGTGTTACTTCTTCATTGAGTGGTGCATTAGACAATGTAGTCCCCTTGAAAAAGAAAGTAATTATTTATAGTAGGCTGGCATCCTGATTTAATTCAGAGCTATGTGCTTTAAAGCACAATGTTAGAAATTTGGGGAGAAGATGGCACTGTACACATCTAGAGGACTTCTACTTAATAGTCTACTAGCTCTCAGCAGTAATGACTTTATGGGATTCTTTTTAAATAAAATTGATTCTACTACAAAAATCATTGGACATGATTACTTTATACTTAGTAAGTGAGACAGCATTGGAGGTAACTGTAGAAACTGATCTGTGTTTGGACTGCTTTGATCCAGTGGAGCTTCCTGAGTTATCAAAAATATTAGTTTACTATAAATCTTCAACTTGTATGTTAGACCCAATCCCAACCAAGCTATTTAAGGAAGTGTTCTGTAGCATATCTTTAAAGATAACAGTATACTATATTTTAAATCAATGTAAATGGATGGTGACCAATAAGGTCAATGGGCTAGTTTTTCTCAGAAGATAGATACGACCCATGAAGGAGCAGACAAACTAGAAGTTTGCAGTTGCAAGTGCCTTGTATTTAAAGTGAGAAAAATTATATACATATTTACAACATCAGTGAAACATCCGAATGGCCATATAAAATGCGCAAAAGAAAAACAAAATTAATCAATCAATCCCACACTCCCTTAATTGATAGACCCACACTCTTCAGTTCATCCACCCCAAGCTGGGGTTGGTTAGAGGTCCCACACAAGTTAATTATAGAGGGCTTGGTGCCGTGCAGGTCATGGACTTACATAAGTCAGATCAGAGTGGGGACAAATTGTTCACTGGCTGCAAGGAGCCTCCTACCAGCCTGGCAGGAGAATCAGAAGTCTTCATGCACCAAAAGTGCAATCGTTCTTAGGCTCTAGGCCTGGATCTTCAGCTCGCCATCAAAACCTGGCCTAAATAATAAAATAAAACAATTTTTACAATATATATATATTATATATAGAAAATCAAAATATTCCAGTGTACACACAAATTCAATAAATGGCACTCTTTGCACTATAAATAATTTCAATCATTTTCAGTCAATATGCATATTCAATAAATATAAAGTTCAATATAAATTACATTCATGAAGAAAAATCCAATAAATATGCACCATATAAATTAGTTGACATGAAATGTAAAAAAACAACTAAACAAGTGCACAATAATTATTTAAAGGACTTTATTGTCCACCAACTGGGTTATTCAAACTAGTATGAGCGTCTGAATTTACATAGTCAGTAGTTTAGCAGCTACATCAACAAACAGTGACATCAATGAGCTAACACTAAGTCACACACAGAAACACTCACCAATTCCTCAGTTTATATCTCACACAACCGGGTTTTTCTCATCTCATCTCCTCTCGGCTCACAGTAGTTGGCTCCTACAGCTCTGCTCCTCCCAACGCATCCTTCTCTTTCATACTTCCCCGCTCCAGCTAATATACCTAGCAGATAGGCTGCGGTGGTACATGTGACCCCGATACTCGACAGCGATTGGCAGTGTAGTAGTCTCGCGAGAATTGCTGACATTATATTAAAACTATCGCGTGATTTGAGAGATAAAGGACCTAAAGAGTGAAAAATCGGAGAATGAGGAAATGGAAGTTAAAATTTACACCCGGGTTACAGTTCCCTTTGATTACCAGGCCCATTTTAGATATGATTAATTTGTCCTTAGTAAATGGATATGTGTCATTATTTTCGTAATAGAGTCACTGGAGACCACTGGCTTTATGTGAGATACATGGAATGTAGGATGAATGCGAAGACTTGCAGGTAAACGAAGGAAAACTGCAGAGGGGCTAATCACAGTCTCAATCTCATAAGGACCGATGAAACGAGGCTAAAGCTTGCGAGACATGGACTTAAGAGGTATATCACGCGTTGACAACCATACATTCTGTCCAGGCTGGTATTCAGGTGCAGGTCGGCGTTTCCGGTCAGCGAAACGCTTCTTTTGGTCAGCAGAGCAGTGTAGGGTTTGGATAGTGGAGTTCCAGATGGATTTGCAGTGGCGGACATGTTGGTGGACTGATGAAACCGTGATATTCTTTTCGTCGGCAGGAAACAGAGGCGGCTGATAACCAAGGGAAGCTTCGAACGGAGTACGTCCAGTAGCTGAGGAAACGTGGAAATTTAGTGCATACTCAACCCAAGGTAGGTATGAGCTCCAATCTGTGGGATTTGTGGATGTGAGACTACATAATGTTGATTCCAGTTGTTGATTTAATCTTTCAGTTTGTCCATTGGACTGAGGGTGGTAACCTGAGGTCAATGAGACTTTAGCTCCAAGAGCTAGACAAAACTGTTTCCAAACCTGAGAGATGAACTGTGGACCTTGGTCGGAAAGAATGTCCTGTGGGATTCCATGAAGACGAAAAACATGTTTGGTGAGAAGTTTGGCAGTTTGAAGGGCTGATGGGAGCTTCCTGAGGGAAATGAGATGGTAGGCCTTAGAGAAACGATCAACAATTGTGAGAACTGTAGTCATACCTGAAGAAAGGGGAAGTCCACTAACGAAATCCAATGCTATATGAGACCAAGGTCGATTTGGGATGTTGAGAGGTTGAAGAAGACCCACCGTTGCCTGGTTACTGGACTTATTCCTTGGCCCAAGTAGCACAAGCCTGAACAAATTCTTTCACATCTTTATGTAGAGAGCCACCAAAAACTTCTTTGTACTAATGCAATGGTCCTGCTAACACCAGGATGGGCTGAAAACATAGCTGTGTGGAGTCAGTCAATTAGTCGGGAACGCACTTGAGACGGAACATAGATGCAGTTTGGTAGTCCAGTGCCAGGGTCAGGTTCCTTTTGTTGAGCCCGACAAATAATGTCCTCAATCTCCCACCTGAGTGCTCCTACCGTCCAACTGGGCGGTAGGATGGAGGCTGATTCTTCCACAGAATCCTCAGCAGCAAACTGTCTGGAGAGGGCATCAGGCTTGGTGTTCTTAGGTACGGGTCTGAAAGAAATACATAAGTCAAAACGAGAAAAGAATAAAGACCACCAAGACTGGCGTGGGTTAAGCCTTTTGGCTGACTGAAGATAGGCCAAGTTTTTATGATCAGTCCAAACTTGGATGGGATGTTCAGCCCCTTCCAGGCAGTGGCGCCATTCTTCGAGAGCTAATTTGATGCCCAGTAGTTCTCTGTCGCCTACATCATAGTTCCCCTCTGTGTTACTGAACCTAAAAAAAAAGGCACAAGGATGAAGTCTTCCATCCTCTGAGTTCTGTGATAAGACATCTCCAACCCAGATATCAGAAGCATCGACCTCCAGGATGAACTGTCTTGAGAAATCTGGATGAACTAAGATGGGGGCTTGGGAGACTTTCTCTTTTAATGCCTGAAAAGCTGTTTCAGCTCCAGATGACCAGGCAAATGCGACCTTAGAGGAGGTTAATGGCGTAAGAGGTGCAGCAGTAAGACTGTAATCCTTTATGAAGGGTCCGAAAAAGTTCGCAAATCCAAGAAAACGTTGCAATGATTTTCGAGAGTCAGGCACAGGCCAGTTCAGCACAGCCCTGTTTTTCTCTGGATCCGAACATACCTGTCCAGCCTCAAGGATGTAGCCCAAAAATGATATAGAAGACTGATGAAATTCACATTTCTTAACTTTTACAAACAGGGTGTTCTCCAGAAGGCGTTGAAGTACTTGGCGTACTTGTCTGCGATGCTCCCGAATGTCTTTGGAATAAATCAAAATGTCATCCAAGTACACGAAAACAAAAATGTTCAGAAAGTCTCTGAGAACGTCATTGACTAAAGCCTGGAATACAGCAGGAGCATTACATAGTCCGAAAGGCATAACCAAATACTCAAAATGGCCCAGCAGCATCTTTAAGGCTGTTTTCCACTCATCCACCTGGCGGATCCTGACCAGATGATAAGCGTTTCTGAGATCTAACTTGGAAAATATAGTAGTGCCATGAACCAGTTCAAAAGGAGAGGTAAGGAGGGGAAGTGGGTGCTTATTCTTAGCCGTGATTTGATTTAAGCCCCTATAATCAATGCAAGGACATAGTGAGCCATCCTTCTTCCCTACAAAGAAGAACCCTGCCCCAAGTGGTGAGGAGGACGGCCGAATAATACCTGCCGACAAGGAATCATTGATATAGTTCGCCATAGATTGTTGTTCAGGATGGGAGATATTATAAGGTCTACTAGTAGGTAGAGGGGCACCTTTCTTTCACCTCTGGAACATTAGAAAATTAGAAAAATCCTGTCTAGGAGTGACGGTGAAAAACTAGTCCATCCATTCTTTACTTCAAGGCTGGACTATTGTAATTCTTTACTATCAGGATGTCCACAAAATGCAGTTAAAAACGTTCAGCTGATCCAAAATGCTGCAGCAAGAGTTTTGATGAAAATTAAAAATAAAGCCCCTAAGGATCAAGCTCCATCATACATCAGAGATCTAATTGTTTCATATGCTCCTTTCCTGTGGAACCAGCTCCCAGTTTTAGTCCATGAGGTAGACACCATGTCTACTTTTAAGGCTACGCTTAAAACTTTCCTTTGTGATAAAGCTTATAGTTAGAGTGTCTTAGATTATCCTGAGCTATCTCTGTAGTTATGCAGCTATAGGCTTAGGCTGCTGAAGGACATAATGACCACTTACACTCTCTCTGCTACATTTTCGTACCACTCTCCAATTTAGCATTATGTGCTGCTATTTCAGCGTCTAACTTTATGTTCTCTCTGTTTTTTGCTCTTCATAGAAGCTACACCTGGCCTGACTCTGTGTCTAGCCGTGACACCTTACTGGAGAGGGGCATTGGCCAAGCTTCTGCTGCCAACAACTTAATGCTCAACTTTTATCGATGATACAATTAGCCATGTCTTTCAGTGTTTAACCCTGTCTTTCCTAGACATAGCCACTGACTGAGCTTCTACTGTGACTTACTCTTATGTACTCTCTTTCATACTCTAAACTTGAAAACTGGCTCACAGTTCATTTGTCTTTCTTTCCTAGATGAAGCCACTAAAGGAGCTACATCCATTAACATTTTACTTTTCTTTCCCATAGAAAGTACTCCTGGATCAGTGATTAGTGCCTTGACACGACATGTGTTGTGGATTGGTGTTACATAAATAAAACTTAATTGAATTCAATTTTATCTCAGATCTCTCTCTAAGATCAAACCTCTCCTTTCTATGTGTGATTTAGAATCAGTAATCCATTCCAGCTAATCTTCCTGACTGGATCAATGCAACTTTCCTTTAAAAGGAATTAGCCAGGTCACTCTGTCTTGCCTTCAACTAGTCCAAAATGCGGTAGCGATTGTTAAGCACAAAGCAACAACAGCACATCTCTCCGGTGTCAGCCTCTTTGCACTGGCTGCCTATGTATTTTTATTTTAAAGTTATTTTATTTGTTTTTAGGTCTCTTAGTGGTTATGGGCCAGCATATTTGCCCAACCCACTGCATCCCTATGCCTCATCTCATTCCCTCAGGTCAGCAGACCAGATGGTGCTGGTGGTCCCTAAATCACAGAGGAAATTGAGAGGTGATCAAGCGTTTTCTGTTGTGGCCCCAAAGCTTTGGAACAAGCTTCCTCTGCACATAAAACAAGCTCCTTATTTCATGTTTTTAAATCTCACTTGAAAACACTCTTTTACCCTGGCTTTTATCACAATGTGAGTTTGGCATTAATTGTACTGTTTAGTCTGATTTTATTGTGCTGTGTTACAGTGTTTAGGATTTTGACAGTTTTATCTGTCTTGTGTTTTACTTCTGCAGCACCTTGGTCAACATGTGTTGTTTTTTTTAAGGCACTATATACACTCACTGGCCACTTTATTAGGTACACCTTGCTAGTACCGGGTTGGACCCCCTTCTGCCTTCGGAACTGACTCAATCCTTCGTGGTATAGATTCAGCAAGGTACTGGAAACATTCCTCAGAGAGTTTGATCCATATTGACAAGATAGCATCACACAGATGCTGCAGATTTGTCAGTTGTAAATCCATGATGTGAATCTCCCATTCCACCACATCCCAAAGGTGCTCTATTGGATTGAGATCTGGTGACTGTGGAGGTCATTTGATTACAGTGAACTCATTATCATGTTCAAGAAACTAGTCTGAGATGATTCGTGCTTTATGACATGGCGCGTTATCCTCCTGTAAGTAACCATCAGAAGATGGGTACACTGTGGTCAGGGATGGACAGGGTCAGCAACAATACTCAGGTAGGCTGTGGCATTGACACGATGCTCAATTGGTACTAAGGGGCCCAAAGTGTGCCAAGAAAATATCCCCCACACCATTACACCACCAGCCTGAACCATTGATACAAGGCAGGATGGATCCATGCTTTCATGTTGTTGACGCCAAATTATGACCCTACCCTCCAAATGTCGCAGCATAAATTGAGACTCATCAGAACAGTTAACAATTTTCCAATCTCCTATTGTCCACTTTTGACGAGCCTGTGCAAATTGTAGTTTCAGTTTCCTGTTCTTAGCTGACAGGAGTGGCACCCGGTCTGGTCTTCTGCTGCTGTAGCCCATTCGGCTCAAGGTTCGACATGTTGTGCGTTCAGAGATGCTCTTCTGCATGCCTTGGTTGTAACGATTGGTTATTTGAGTTACTGTTGCCTTTCTATGAGCTCGAACCAGTCTGGCCATTCTCCTCTGACCTCTGGCATCAACAAGGCATTTGTGCCCACAGAACAGCCGCTCACTGGATATTTTCTCTTTTTCGGACCATTCTCTGCAAACCCTAGAGATGGTAGAGCGTGAAAATCCCAGTAGATCAGCAGTTTCTGAAATACTCAGACCAGCCTGTATGGCACCAACAACCATGCCACATTCAAAGTCACTTAAATCACCTTTCTTCCCTATTCTAAAGCTCGGTTTGAACTGCAGCAGATCATCTTGACCATGTCTACATGCCTAAATGCATTGAGTTGCTGCCATGTGATTGGCTGATTAGAAATTTGCGTCAACGAGCAGTTGAACAGGTGTACCTAATAAAGTGGCTGGTGAGTGTAAATAAACATAGTATGGTATGGTATAATATGGTATGGATGACATATGACAATTTTTTTTATAATCATTTACTTCAAGGTTATTATATTCTTACTTTTCCTTTGTCTGTCACGCTCCTTCCCCACCTCTTATCTTTTAACGATCACCCTTGAGCTCATGCTATTAGCAAACTGGTCAACTAGTCTCACAAAGACAGACATGACTGCTTACCTTGTATTAGGAGTAGTAGTCCAGTGTTTCTGTAGAATGTGCTGGTTTGAAAAGATTTTATTGTTGACCTCCATCTTGACATATTCTTTTGTTCTGAAATCAAGATTCTCCTTTCTTTTTTTTAGATAACTTATAGGGTTTTTTTTTTTTTTTTACTACTACCTTTGTGTTCAGGCTCATAGCTCATGATAATTTCAATGCTCAGAATTAGGAAATATGTAAAAAAGCTTTAAAGCGTATGTGTCAAAACATTCCTCCCAACAACTGTTGTGTTAAAAATATCTTAGTTTAGAAGAGATTGATGATAGTCACTGAATCAGCTTTTAATAATCTTGCAAGATGAGAACAACACACAGGGCAAACCTTCAGGTATGTGTTCGACATGTGTTCTTACTGGGAAGGATCACAGCCCTCTTATAACAGACACAGTAATGTACCATGTTCTTCAGATTAGCTCAGAGAGCCCTGCTGTACAGCTTTTACAGAAATTGGGTGAGAAAAACAGGACTTTGAACCATGACAGAATTTTATCCCTATCTGTTTCTCACACTCACGATTCCTCCCTAAGCTGTCTGAACAAACTAAGCTGAGTGCATCTGCAGTGTTCAAACATGACTCAGTTCTACTACTGTAATAAAAAGGGACTGAATACTTTTATTATGCATACGATGATAAAACAACACTACTTAAGGCTACTTTCTCAATTTTTCACAACACTGTGTAGCCAGAATTGCCTAGTTTATATTCAGGGGAAAAGTTTTGTTTGTGCAAGTGTCACATTTGTCTTCATTATCAGTGTATGTTTTACTCATAAAGACTTAGCTACACTACAGAAGCCTACTGTTGCTTTCAGAACATTATTCTGAGGTTCCTGAAAGTCACACCACTCAAACTGTAGTGACTTGACTGAAGTTCTTATTTAAATGAAGATCATTCACGTTTCTTGCATAGATGATCCTTCTGGCAAAAACGCTCACAACATACCTTTTCTGTGTTGCCTATAACATCCATTCAACAGGAAAACAATTAGCTCTGTGATTACATTGAGAAATTTCTAGAATGTCATTACAGAAAAAAAGTGTACTCCAAAATTGTATTTCTGCTTTGAAATAAATGGAAAGATTGATAGTGATTTATTTATGATTTATACTTTTACATCTAGCATATGAATATGTGTCTTTTAAAAGAAAAAAAAGGTAGGAAATGAGCTATAACATTCTTCTATATAATGATAGTGTAACTGTTAAGATGTAAAACTGTTCTGTTGATTCTTCTGTTTTGTTAAACTTTAGTCAAGATTTTTTTTTTTTTACTGTTTTTTATCACAAGTCACCAAATTCTTATAGAGAATAAAGGAACCCACAATGAAACTGAGGATTTATGGAAGTGAAAACCCACAGAACAATTGTAATGGATGCCACTGCTGTATTAACCTCCTTGCTGACTATTATGTTAGCCGCTGTTTGTATTTACGATGTTGTATTTTAATAACCTGTACCAGTTCAACAAACAACTTACATGTAAATTGTGCTTAAAAGATTAATAATCACCCACTGTTCTAACAGTAGATGTGAGTTTGCTTAGCTCTCTTCTGACCTCATTGTACTGTTGTAGACTTTTGAGTTTAAGAAGGATTTCTTCAAGCGTTCAGATAAAATGAAATAGTATATATACAAGCAAATGAATATGGCTGTCAGAAGAAAGCAAAGGCATGGATCAAAGTGTCTCTATGCTGGAATCAGTTGCAAAGAAAGAATATTTAAAAGAAAGGCTGTATAAGAGAGCTTCGTTAATGTGATCCTGATCTACTTTGACTAATGCATATCTCAAATATTTCTTGTGAAAAAGTAGCGTTGAGGTTATCTCCTTTATATTGTCTTAGGTCAATGTTTAAATCATTGTCACACCATAGTTAATCCAAGAAATTGTTTAAATACAGATTATTAATATCCATTCTTTGACTGAGAATGGCCACACTTTGTCATAACCTTGACTTATCTTTGTGAAGCCACACATCGCATGTTAATTTTCGGAGCAAGTTACAATTTCTTCCAAATGTTTTAAGATACTTTTCCCTCAGCCAACTCTGTAAATAAGAGTTTAAGGATGGGAACATATATATACATGGTGGCAGATATACAGTAACAAACAATGAATAAAAAAAACTTTGTAAAACTTTAATAACTCAACAATTAGTAATGATTTACAAGTGGATTTAAAATACTAGGGGAAAAAAAGGAATAGATAGAAGAAAAACCATAAATAGGATCATTTTTAGTTTTTCCTTTTTTTACGTCTTTCTTGTAGTGTTACATGAGACTGTGATTTACACAAAGGCCATTCCAAATCGGTACATAGCCGTTTCAAACGACAGTGAAGAATATCAACTTACACAAAAGAGAAAATAAGTTGTTCTCTTGTATTCTGCAGTCCAGACAGAGCTTTGCATGCTGCTTCAGTACCTTCTGGGTGAGATTTTCTTTTAAGGTTTCTTGATAAAATTACTCTTGAGTCCTATCGGATTCCTTAGTGCTAGGTACACATAAAAACACAGCTCAGACCTCTGTCTTTAAGTCTGCCTGTGGCTCATCTGATGCCAGTGAAAACATGTCCTCAGAGTGCTCTTCCAAAGCCATCTGGCATGTATTTGATTCTTGGTCTGATAGTTGTGTCAGAAGAAGCCACGATTATTAAAGCTATTTCTACACCTGAACATGTGAATAATAGGACAAATGTAAGATTATTTTTTTCAGGGTAAGGAAAAGACTGGCTATTTTAATATACATTTGTGTTTTCCTGTTTAGCTTTATTTTGCTTTCATGATGTTTAGTTGTTCTACAATAAAATGTAAACGTCTTTATTGTGGAGCCCCCTGACCCCTAGCATTAATTTAGTTCTTGTCAGTTTTATTTATAAAGTGTGAATTCCAAACAGTGCACCTTGGTAAGCTTCAAAAAAGCTAAACAAATCAACAACAGTCACCTTACTTATTGATCTTATGTAATATTTCTCCAGCTCCTCCGGGTGGAGCCCAAAGCATTCCCAGGCCAGACGAGAGACATAGTCTCTCCAGCGTGTCCTGGGCCGTCCCCTGGGCCTCCTCCCGGTGGGATGTGCCTGGAACACCTCCCGAGGAAGGTGTCCAGGAGGCATCCAGTATAGATGCCCGAGCCACCTCAACTGGCTCCTCTCGATGTGGAGGAGCAGCGGCTCTACTCCGAGCCCCCCCCCGGATGGCCGAGCTCCTCACCCTATCTCTAAGGGAGTGCCCGGCCACCCTACGGAGGAAGCTCATTTCAGCCACTTGTATCCGGGATCTCGTTCTTTCGGTCATGACCCAAAGTTCATGGCCATAGGTGAGGGTAGGAACATAGACCGTCCGGTAAATTGAGAGCTTCGCTTTTCGGCTCAGCTCACTCTTCACCACAATGGACCGGCACAGTGCCCCCATTACTGCGGCAGCCGCACCGATCCATCTGTCGATCTCCCGCTCCATTCTTCCCTCACTCGTGAACAAGACCCCGAGATACTTGAACTCCTCCACTTGAGGCAGGAACTTCCCTCCAACCTGAAGAGGACAAGCCACCCTTTTCCGGTCGTGCACCATGGCCTCTGACTTGGAGGAGCTGATCTTCATCCCAGCCGCTTCACACTCGGCTGCGAACCACCACATCGCATGCTGTAGGTCTTGGCTAGAGGGGGCCAGCAGGACCACGTCATCTGCAAAAAGAAGAGGCGAAATCCACTGGTCCCCAAACCAGACCCCCTCCAGCCCTTGGCTGCATCTAGAAATCCTGTCCATAAAAGTTATGAACAGGACCGGTGACAAAGGGCAGCCCTGCCGGAGTCCAACACGCACCGGGAACAGGTCCAACTTAGTGCCGGCAATGCGGACCAAATCCTGCTCCGCTCGTACAAGGACCGGATGGCCCCTAATAAAGGGCCCCTGATTCCATACTCCTGGAGCACCCCCACAGGGCATCACGAGAGACACAGTCGAATGCTTTCACCAGGTCCACAAAACACATGTGAACTGGTTGGGCAAACCACAAGCCAACTACAGCCGATAGAACTCCTTCTTCAGCTTGACACCATCCCTTACTGCCGGTGTCCACCACCGGGTTCTGGGATTGCCGCCACGATAGGCACCGCAGACCTTACGGCCGCAGCTACAGGCAGCAGCATCGACAATAGATGCAGAGAACATGGTCCACTCGGACTCTATGTCTCCAACATCCCCCGGAATTTGGTCAAAGCTCTCCCGGAGGTGGGAGTTGAATACATCCCTGGCCGAGGGCTCCGCCAGGTGTTCCCAGCAGACCCTCACTATGCGCTTGGGGCTGCCATGTCTGTCCGGCTTTCTCCTCCTTCAGTGGATCCAACTCACCACCAGGTGGTGATCAGTGGACAGCTCAGCCCCTCTCTTCACCCGAGTGTCCAAAACATGCGGCCGAAAGTCTGATGATACCACAACAAAATCGATCATTGACATCCTGCCTAGGGTGTCCTGGGGCCAAGTGCACTAATGGACACCCTTATGTTTGAACAATCCGTGACTAGCACAGAAGTCCAATAACAAAACACCACTCGGATTCAGATCGGGGAAGCCATTCCTCCCAATCACGCCTCTCCAGGTGTCACTGTCTTTTCCCACGTGGGCGTTGAAGTCCCCCAGCAGAATAATGGAGTCCCCGGGAGGGGCACTATCCAGCACCCCCGACAGGGACACCAAGAAGGCCGGGTACTCTGCACTACTGCTCGGCCCGTAGGCCGAAACGACAGTCAGAAACCTCTTCCCAGCCCGAAGGCGCAGCGATGCGACCCTCTCATCCACTGGGGTAAACACCAACACGAGACAGCTGAGCTGGGTGGCAACAAGCAAACCCACACTCCTCTCCCCATGGGCCACTCCAGAGTAGAAGAGAGTCCAACCCCTCTCAAGGTGATGGGTTCCAGTGCCCACGCTGTGCATGGAGGTAAGCCCGACTATTTCTAGTCGATATCTCTCGACCTCCCGCACAAGCTCAGGCTCCTTCCCACCCAGCAAGGTGACATTCTACGTCCCTAGAGCCAGCCTAAGCATCCGAGGATTGTTTTGATGAGGTCTCCACCTTCATCCGCCACCCAATCCTCTTTGCACCGGTCCCTCACGGTTCCCCCTGCAGGTGGTGGGCCCACTGCGGGATGGCCTTGCGTCTCGTTCGGGCCTGGCCCGGCCGGGTCCCACGTGGAGCAACCCGGCCACCAGGCGCTCTCCGGCAAGTCCCGACCCCAGGCCTGGCTCCAGAGTGGGACCCCGGCTCCGCCGTACCAGGCGACGTCACGTGCCTCGATATATTAGTCCTCATGAAGGATTCTTGAACCGCTCTTTGTCTGACCTGTCACCTAGAGCCTGTTTGCCATGGGAGACCCTACCAAATTCATGTATTTATTCTTTATTTTTGCATAAGTGTATGTCTTACAATAAAAATGTGCAATAAAGTAATTATGTCAATAATTTAGGAAGTGTAATCAATTTGTTTTCTTAGATGTAGAAAAAACAGATAGTCATATTTTTAGAATGTGGGAGGAAGACAGAGTACCCGGAGATAACCCACACATGCACGGGGAGAACATGCAAACTCCATACAGAGAGACTACAGAGAGACCCCCGGCCGAGAGTCGAACTGAGGATCTTCTTGCTGCAAGGCAACAGTGCTACCAGCTTCTCCACTGTGCAGCCCTTCCCAAGATGTTATACATTCATCTGTAATACATTGAAGTCGTAGTAATTTTATGTAAACTTATCATACCGTGAGAAACTCAAGCCAAGGTAGATAACAACAAAATTGAAAAGCTTTGTCCTTATTAGTTAGATCTGTTAAAAGACAGGAAGGGCTAAGTTTGCTTGGAAATAAAATGCTTTTTAAGGTGTCCTGCAGTCAAACGGCAGCAGACCCTTTTCACATAATGCTGCCTACAGCCCTTAAAATAACGTCTTGCTTTTTAAATTTTCAAAGATGCATTCAGTGTTAAGTTGAAAAGAAACTCATAAATGTATAGTTACTGGTACATTTCAAATCAATTCAACTGTTCCCTGGTGAAGAAGTTTATGAAGTTATCACTAGTGACAAAGCTTTAAGTATTTTTCAGCCCGACTACAACACCGAAAGGAAACTCTGAGATAATTGTGTTCTTGTCTGTCAATAATATTAGGTAAGTCATTCTTGCAAAACGACAATGGAACAGGTGGTAGGGGTTCGTCCTTTAACCAGTGGGTTCGAACCCCCCATTCATCTGTCTCAGTCGTGTCCTTTGGTAAGACACTTCACCTGCCTTGCCTGCTGATGGCGCCGACTGTATGTCAGCCCCACTTCTGTGGCTACATTGTAGCCTACTACTGTCAATGTGTGAATGTTTGTATGAATGGTTGGATGACTGATTGTAGTGTAAAGCTTTTTGGAGTCCTTGGACTAGATAAAGCGCTATACAAGTGCAGTTTACCATTTTACAATCATATATGTTTGTTGTAAAGTAGACGACCATAATTTGAACTAAAGGAAAAACCTTCAATGATTACCTTTATTAACAATGTGTTTTGCACTCAAAGAAGGCCACAAAAAAAGTGAACAAGATGAACCCGTGCAGAAAGTATTTTATATAGCTGCTTTCTGTGGAATTGGAAATAACGTTGATTAAAATATTAATGGAATGAAAGCTTCATTCAGACACCTAAAATATAAAAAATACTCTTAGAGGCTGTGAAGTCAATTATTGTAAGCCTTGAGGTATTTTAAAAGGCCTGATAAGACACTGTTGTAAGCAAAAAGATCAAAGTTTTCTTGAAGAGAGTGAGCATGGCTGTTTTCTGTTTTCCATGCTTCACAAGAACTGCTCATCCCAGTAGGAGTCAGAACATGACTGCTATCAAGTATTTCAGTTCAGACCAACACTCAAGAAAGTTTGTTGCAAAAGGGGCCCAGATATACATTTAGAGGTTTCCATATTTACTTCGGAACAATCAGCAGCCTGTTTTTACATTCAGTCAGCCTCACTTACACTTTTTTGTGTCAACAGGAGGTCAATGGCTCAGTTAGCTGCTCTGTCAGATGATCAGGCCACCTTTCACATAGTCAAAAAAGTCATGTCAGTGAATTTGACAGGGAACAAAAAATTATATTTCCCTTCATCAGTGACACAATATGCAAACAATAAATAAATAAAGATAATCAGTTATTTTACTTTTGCACGATGCCTGTGATTGGCTTTGTTTCAGAAATGTCAAATTGTTGTATATATATTGTTAAAGCATATAGATAAACCCTGCTAATGATTTTTTGTTTTTAAATGTCCTTTAACAAGCTGCACCTCAACCACATGCTTTTTATAATCATCATAAGCATCTGGCATAATTCTGGCTGGATAACTGCCCTGCAGTTTTCAACATCAAAACATTTTCACCTTTTTTTATTTTGGTAATCTTAACCACTTAACGTAACATAGAAATTCTAGTGTAAAGCATAGCTTAACAGAACTAACTCAAGGTTGCTCCCTTCTGATTCTTTCCAACTGTCAGAGCACATATAGATACAGTTGTCATCTGCTTTTTCATCCCATGACTTTGTTTGAGCATATATGGAGTGATTTACAATTAAAATTCATGGACAAAGGAAGAATATCATGCTGCTCTCTGACTCTCTCTTTCGTAGCCTGTATAATATTTCGGTTCAGGGAAAAAAAGGGTTCACTAGCAGAGAAAGACAGCACAATGTGGCTAAATTCATTCTGTCGACTTTTATTTTAGGATAAGTGGGAGGAGAGATGTATGAACTCAATTTTCTAAATGAGAAAAGGTATCTTTATATCATGGTATCCCTCACAAAGAGGTAATATGTGGTTTATTAGTATGTTCATGTTTTTGTATATGGCTGGGGTTAAATGTTTTCTGGATGGCCGCAGGTTGGTTTGTGTACTGGTTTGAATTTCATGTTCATTATAAGTGATATCAAGAGGACAAACATGTAGATGGCATCAGTTAAAATGAAGAGTTGTGGCATATGTGCATGAAGCTCTGCAGTCTATCCTGTTCAACGTACATCCCTTTCTTAAAGGCTTTTGTTATATTTTTTTACTTTTCTTTGATGTAATGTAACTCTGCCATATAAATAAACTTGCCTTGCCTTTCTCATTGTTTTGCCCTCTTTTTCTAGGCCAGTATTCTGTGAATAGAGTGGTGGCTGTTAAGTGGTGTTAGGAAACACATTTATTTTGATATTGTTTGATTCATTAATTTTGACTATTTAACAAAGTTATAATCTGTCAAATAGTTAAGATTGATGACTGCTTGCATGTTAATATGCAATGTGTCCAGAATGCATTCAAGTCTTTAAGTATGATTTAATACCCATATTACTGGTGCTCCAGCATAAGTATTTATTGGCAAAACTGCTGTGTGCCACCTGAACCCATATCTCACTGCATCTCAATATAATTAACTATTTTTCTTTTAAAGAGATGGTAGTGTTCATTCAAATTGCTTGGTTTCCTGGCATCCCATGACATTGTTAATCATGGCCCATACATTTTTATAAGTGTTAAGATCTGGGCTAAACTAAAACATGAACATGAATGTTACCCATCTAGCTCTTGATTTGAGGTAAAGAATTTGGTTGTTGTCACGGATATTAAATTTTCCATTAAGCTTGTGCAATGCACCAGTATCTCGGGCAGCAACACATACCCAAAGAATGATGCGGCCACCACCCTGTTTGACAGTTGTTCAAGTGTTGTTAGGTTTGAAAGCCTTAACTTGAACCCTTCAAATGACTGTTTTTGTCATTGTGGTAAAAAGCTCAATCTTTGTCTTGTGTAAAGCTTGCTTCACTTCACTGGATAGTGAAACCGGTGCTCCATGTTTTTTCCAAAGATAGGACAAAAAGCGGAACAAAGTCGTTAAATTCATGTCATCCAGCCTTATTTACAGGAGTTGGACAATGAAACTGAACACCTGTCATTTTAGTGTGGGAGGTTTCATGGCTAAATTGGACCAGCCTGGTAGCCAGTCTTCATTGATTGCACATTGCACCAGTAAGAGCAGAGTGTGAAGGTTCAATTAGCAGGGTAAGAGCATAGTTTTGCTCAAAATATTGAAATGCACACAACATTATGGGTGACATACCAGAGTTCAAAAGAGGACAAATTGTTGGTGCACGTCTTGCTGGAGCATCTGTGACCAAGACAGCAAGTCTTTGTGATGTATCAAGAGCCACGGTATCCAGGGTAATGTCAGCATACCACCAAGAAGGACGAACCACATCCAACAGGACTAACTGTGGACGCAAGAGGAAGCTGTCTGAAAGGGATGTTCGGGTGCTAACCCGGATTGTATCCAAAAAACATAAAACCACGGCTGCCCAAATCACGGCAGAATTAAATGTGCACCTCAACTCTCCTGTTTCCACCAGAACTGTCCGTCAGGAGCTCCACAGGGTCAATATACACGGCCGGGCTGCTTTAGCCAAACCTTTGGTCACTCCTGCCAATGCCAAACGTCGGTTTCAATGGTGCAAGGAGAGCAATTCTTGGGCTGTGGACAATGTGAAACATGTATTGTTCTCTGATGAGTCCACCTTTACTGTTTTCCCCACATCCGGGAGAGTTACGGTGTGGAGAAGCCCCAAAGAAGCGTACCACCCAGACTGTTGCATGCCCAGAGTGAAGCATGGGGGTGGATCAGTGATGGTTTGGGCTGCCATATCATGGCATTCCCTTGGCCCAATACTTGTGCTAGATGGGCGCGTCACTGCCAAGGACTACCGAACCATTCTTGAGGACCATGTGCATCCAATGGTTCAAACATTGTATCCTGAAGGCGGTGCCGTGTATCAGGATGACAATGCACCAATACACACAGCAAGACTGGTGAAAGATTGGTTTGATGAACATGAAAGTGAAGTTGAACATCTCCCATGGCCTGCACAGTCACCAGATCTAAATATTATTGAGCCACTTTGGGGTGTTTTGGAGGAGCGAGTCAGGAAACGTTTTCCTCCACCAGTATCACATAGTGACCTGGCCACTATCCTGCAAGAAGAATAGCTTAAAATCCCTCTGACCACTGTGCAGGACTTGTATATGTCATTCCCGAGACAAATTGACGCTGTATTGGCCGCAAAAGGAGGCCCTACACCATACTAATAAATCATTGTGGTCTAAAACCAGGTGTTTCAGTTTCATTGTCCAACCCTTGTTTTTATTTATTTTTTAAAAACATTGTCGATCAAAATTTATTATCGCCAGCATAACTTTTATTCAATTACACAAAGTGACTTCGGAGAGTAGCTCAATACAGCTCCAATGTAGTCTCGCCAGAGCAGACAGGGTTAGGCGCATTTGTCAGAGGAAAATATGGACAGATTTGTAGATGGAGATGGAGAACAACAATCAAAGGACAAATGTAGCACACTGAAAACGTAAAAATTGAAAGTTTATTTTCAAAAACATTAACTATAGTATTATAAAAGGATATATACATTTCATAAACTTGAACATGTTATTTCAAATATTTCTGTACAATGTTTTAAAATCACAGGTACAATGATTGTAATGAAAAGGTTCAATAATTTATAATGTTCGAACTTTTATTGTTGTGCAAAAATAGGTTGGTTTAGCTATTAATAACCATTAATAAGTGCCAAAGGCAATTATTAACAAATTTTATGATTTTATTGAAAATTACCCAGTTATTGTTTATTCAATACCTGCTTGGTGAGGTGTGAGGTGTGAGGTGTGAGTCAATTCGGGCAGTGGTGATCTCAAATAACAAGCCCTTCACACATAAACACAACTTCTCTCCAAAATATATGAATTTATTAACAAAATAGATCAACTTCCATTAAATATTTTTTAAAAGAATAAGGAAAACAAAACAAAACAAAACAAACTACAGAAAAAAGATGTAAAAAGGAACAAATAGGAAAAAAAAAACTAACCAAAAACCAATAAACTGATGCAGTGATATTACAATTTGGTGTGAATATGTATGTTTAAGAACCAGTGTTTGGTTTGTGGAATTACGAAATGAGGCCAAATTATCTTTAAAACTAGAACAATAATTGGTATGTGTTTAAACAATCAGTTCACAATGCAAAGCAGAAGGGAAATAAAACACAATTTGAGTAAAATACTGTTTCAAAACTCATTTGCTGAATTACAAAGGATAACATTGATTCTTAATGTTGCAATAACTAGTTATCACAGCGGGTGATTATATGGAATGATGGACTACCAAGATTGCTGCAAAAAACATATAACACAATATGGACTCACAATTTGGTGGAAGGATAGCAGAGGTGATGACGTCTCGCCTGGGATCAATGGCTCAGCTTTAGTATTAGCAGCTGGGATAATGGAGACACAGTTCAGCAAGTTTATAAGGACTATGTGGACATATTTTATGCAGGTTAGTGAGAGTAGAGGAAGGGAAAACACTAATAAAATGGAAGAACTCATGCTACCGGACTATCACTGCTCATAGTACTCATCAGTTTTAAAAATAAAATTGACTCTGACTCTGATCAACACATTATGGCATGGAGGAATCCACCTGTGCCTTCAAGTCATCTGCATTGTTGGTTGTGGTATTTCTCATCTTCCACTCGGAAATATCCCGTAGATTTTCAGGTCAGGGCAGTTTCCTGGCCAATCGAGCACAGTAACACCATGGTCATTGAACCAGCTTTTGGTACCTTTGACTGTGTTCGGAGGTGTCAAGTCCTGCTGAAAAATAAAATTAGCATCTCCATAAAGCTTGTCAGCAGAAGGAGCATGACATGCTCTAAAGGTTCCTGGTAGATGGCTGTGTTGACTGTAGACTTTAGAAAACACAGTGGACCAACACCAACAGATGCCATGGCATCTCTCCACTCTTCATCCAAACTCTGGGAGCTTGATTTCCAAATGAAATGCAAATTGTACTTTCATCTTAAAAGAAGACTTTGGACCACTAAGCAACAGTACAGTTATTTTTCTCCTTAGCCCAGGTAAGGTGCTTCTGATGTCTCTGGTGCAGGAGTAGCTTGACACAAGGAATGTGATATTTGTAGCCTATGAGTAGGATTTGTCTGACCGTAGTGGCTTTTGATGCGCTGACTCTGGCTTAAGCCCACTGTTTGTGAAGCTGCTCCAATTTCTTGATTGTTTTTTTCTTGACAACCGTCACAAGGCTGCATTTATCCCTGTTGGTGCACCTTTTCTGACCACACTTTTTTAATTCCACTCAATTTTCTCTGATGAATGACAATGATATATAATGAATGAATATATAAGTTCACTTTCAGAAATTAGGACAAAAAGTATTGAACTTTTTCAAAATATTCAAATTGTTTTAGTTGTACATGTAGACCAGAGATCCTTGCATTTAAATGAGCAAAAAAAATAATAATTTGAAGCATTAAAAGAGAGATTGTTAAAACATTTCCTGCCAGACATGCACTGAGCACTGAACAGACTGCCTTTCAAACTCAAGGCTTTATCGTACACCACCCTCATACCTTCATGAAGTCTGTCAGAGCCACTAGCACAGCTGTAGTAGTCTTGTTTCAGACAGCAGATCTTCCTTACATAACTTCATTCCTAATGTATAATTGGCAACATTTCTTGATCTGAGTATTGGTGTATAAATATATGTGTGCCTATTACTGGCCTGGTTAAATGTGGCTCTAGTGGAAAAGCACTTTGATTGTTTGGCATGACTAGAAAATTGCTACATGAGGTTAGGAGACAGTTCCTCCTAGGCTTAAAGAAAATAGAAGGAGAGATGGAAGATGTCTGCCTAAAGGCAGGAAATTAGAACACATTCTGATCACAAAAGACTTTAGTTCACACAGCTGAAAGGCTGAGATAATACTTTATGCCAGTTTAAATCAATACATAAAGTTTACCAAGGTAACAGAGTTTATTTCTTTCATAGAGTGCCAGATTCCACTAGTTGGATCTTCAGTAGCAAAATAAATGTGTGACAATTATATCTAAACTTTAAAAATTGACATTTAAAAAAAAAGATTACTGCATTTGAAGCTGCTGTAAAAGATTACAAATGCATGCAGTGTTCAAAAGACAACCATGAGGGAACAGGATGGCTGTTAAAACTTTAGATAGAATTAATTATGCAATGCATATTCAATGTCATAAAAGCTCCTGAACTTGTGAGACTGTCACCATCTCAAAAGCTTTCGAAAATAAAATCCCATTTGACTGACTATTTAAAGGTCATGTGATTAAGAAGGCAATGGGAAGATATATATCTTTATGGCCTTTCAAATGAACACAGGACATCACCAGATTACAAACATAAACGTACACAGACAATCAAAGACAAAGTCATTGAAATGGACTTCAAAAAATGTGTGTGTCTATGTGTGTGTAAAACCATAATTCATTGTTATCTACCACACACAGACAGTGACCTCTTAACTTCATAGAAATAGGTGATTAAGGGGAAAATGTGCATGCCTACATGCGTGGAAAAGGGGATGATTAACGACTATGTGCAGATGTGTTTCATTGCTCATAACTCGAATGAGGTTAAATGTTTTCTGAGGACAAAAAGACATTCATTGATTCCAGAAAGAGAAAGGAGACATTCTAAAGCCTCATCCACTCTTAGGCCCTGTCCCAATACCCACACTACACCCTACGCCCGTCTATGAAGTGTTTACTTTGTACGAGTGCATGTAAGGGTTGAAGTGCGTAGGTTACAAGCGTGCAAAATTGGAGAATTGGGACAGTATGGGTTACATCATCGACTTGCACCTCTGCACTGTAACTGCAACATCAAAAAGGGTGGGAACCAGTGCTGTTTTCAGTCTTGCTGGTAAAAAACATATTTTAAAACTGCAACAAGCAATTGTTTTGAGGAGAAGAAAGTGCAGGAAGCGACGGAGGCTTATACACCAGACTCTCGCCGTGCCAGTGTTTGTTTGAAAGGTAACTTCAGTGTTATGACCTACTGACTGCCCAGACTCACTCTGAACCCAGTGGTACCTTACAATGTTGAGCCTGGAAAACCAGTAAAAAAATATATTTGTTGGCTTGCTGTCTAAAGTTTACGCAGTTCTTATTATTCTGATTTGATGGCTGGTTACGTTGACGGTTGTGATTGGTTTTTGCTCAGAACGTCATCTGCAGCAGTGAATTGTGGGTAATATACTTCGAGTCCGCTTCGATGCGGGCTTCGCCGAAGGGCGGATGTGGAGCACAAAGGGGGCGGGGCTAAGGACCACTCTGGAGAATTGGGACACACTACACACTTGAACCCATCAACGGGAACGCGCAATTCAGGGACACAAGGGTGGAAGTGCGGGTATTGGGACAGGGTTTTACTGGCACCTTTGGTAAAGATTTCTAATAAAGCCTTAGAAAAATCGATGAGTTATTCTAAGTCTTGCATTTGCATAATCATAAATTGAAATATGATGAAAAATCCAATCTTTAATTTAAGAACATTATGCACTTGCGAAAACCAAAACATACAAAGAAACATTGATTGTTACTAATATTGGAGCCCCACTTATTCTATTATAATGCCATTTTGGCAGTAAGGCATCACTTAGTTTTCTCCTAAAACATTTCACAATGTTGAAGCATACAAAGAGAGGGATCTCTGACCACTTATTTTTTCATATCTTTCAAGAATTATTGAGTGGTCCTCTCTTCTTTTCAGTTCACTTTGCAGGTTTTCTTGAGGATTGAGGCCTTCAGACTGAGATCCCTACTGGAGAAGACTGATTTTGTTTCTGGTGAACCATATCCCTGTTGATGTTGCCATATGTTTTGGATCATTGTCCTATTGGAAGACCCTGTGGTAACCCATTTTCTGGCAGTGGTTACTACATTTGTTTTACGATTTCCAGGTTTAAAAAAAGAATATCAATGATACAATGCACTACAACAAAATTCTAAAAGTCTTTGGAAGGGAAAGAGGACCTCAGCATCAGAGATCCCCAACTATACATACTACAATTAGCTGTGGACATGAGGTGCTTTTCCACATGTTCATTCTTTGTTTTATGCAAGACCAATATGGATTGTTTGTTGCCAAAAAGATTAATCTTACTCTCATCTTATAAAAGCACACAAGTCCAGTTCAAATTCAAATAGCTTTTCACAAACTCACAAGGCACATTTTTGCTAAACACTCAATCAGCAGGTAGTTAGCACCCAATGGTTGTGATGGAGACATATTGGTGACTCCAATATGCTCCTGTGTCCTTCATCTCTCGAACACTGAGCATAGGAAATTACTTTATCCAAATGAACTAGATAAAGGACCTCCATTTTCTGTCATTGTCACAACCTCGGTTATTTGTGTGTGAGTTGTATCTCTCGATAAAGGATCTCTCCAGAGGGATGCGGCAGAGATCACACCTGTTGTCAATTTTCCACCTGGCTGATAGTGATTTAAGGTGCTACATAACATCCACTCTTCGTCTGATGTTCAGCCCTCTTGGTAGATTTCAAGCCCATGTATCCTAGAACATGTTGCTAGAGATTCTATGTGTTTGTTGCCTCCTCCTCGTGTGGATCATTCTTGTCTCCGTGTTTCCAGGTTAAAGATTGTTTGGTGGCTCCCATATCCAGCCAGCTCCAATCAAGCAAACTCTCAGCGTCAGATCCACCGGGCAATCATTCCACTGTCGTTCTCTGCAGCCCAAGGTACTCTCAGCAGCCACCTGTCTGCCCGCTCTACAACCAATCGCCTCTCAGCCTCAGAGATCCTTCTGCCTCTTTCATATTAGATGTCACTCTCCCACTCAGACTTAAATCAACCATACAACACTCTTAGAAATCACCCCAGGATGTCTACGCCCCTCCCAAAGTTAAACCACAGCGTTTACACAGTGAGTTATCACCTTACACTTATTACCTACCTGCCCGATCTTTCATTCTCATCTTACAGACACCACAGAAGCTGTATGCTTAAGCCTACAGTTCCCCTCTCAATATAATTACATTCTCTGTAAATAAATCTTTTACTTCATTGTTAACCAATTCTGTGTGTGATTTTTGCATATGGGTTAGGAGGATCCCTAGAATCATGACAGTCATATGCTTAGGGACACATATTTAAATAGTTTTCCAATTCAATGTTTCTTGACAATCTGAAAGACTTGAATGAAAATAAGGAATAAAAATGCTTCTGTTAAATTAATTTTATAAGGATTAAAGGTGCAGATAAGGGTAACTTTTGTAAATAACACACATTTCTTGATGTGGATTATTTTCCATAGTAAGTAAATATTCGAGAATTAGAGAGTAAACTCTTCAAAACTTTTTAAATAAGATTATGCTACTTGAATAAAAATGAGTTTAGCCCTCTTTATCAGTGTGAAGGGCACTGTATGTCTCCTTTGAAGAATGCATGTGAATGCGCTGATCTCAAAAATCTTTTGGTGATGTTGTAAACCTTTATGTGGTTACTTGTGATAGCATGCATAAACTCTGAAAAGAGAATGTAAATCCAATTTTCTGTTGCAAGAATGCAGAATAGAGGACCAATGTTTAGGTTTAGGAAAGTAGCAATTAAGGCTGAATAAAGGTGGCATCTTCTGAAGCTTTAGAAACACCACTTTTTCTCCGTAAGTGTGTCTGTGTCTAAGTTCTAGTATTTAGTCAGCTTTTGAGTGAAGATAAGAGTCACTAATGTCTTTCTGCAAAGCAGAGAATGTTACTGAAGAGTATAATTACTTGTGTCCAAACAGCCAAAGAAAAAAATCAAATACATGATTCTGCCAAGCTGAGATGCCTGTGAAAGTCTCGGAGGGAAAAAAAATCCTTATATTTGTGTCCTAGTGTGACATCTGCACGTCCCAAAAGGTTTTTGACATTAAATTTACATTCACTGATTTAGCAGATACTTTCTACCAAAGCTAGTTATAGCGGAGCAACAACATTCAAGCTTCAATGCAGTAAGAAAAAACCCTTAGCATAAGCTTTGATCCATTGTTTTTTCCACATTCAACAAGTAAATGTGTGGAAATTATATCCCAGTAAGGTGTGTTAGTATGTTAGGTGTTTGGAGATTGCATTTTTCATATATGTCACTGTAAAACTTTGTCCGATGGCTACTGAGAGCCGCTAAGTTTAGGAATTAATGTTAGAATTGATCACTATTAGCCTATAATTAGGCCTTTTTATTATTTTTATTTAATTTGCAATTACATATTTTATTTTTTTTACAATGCAAAACTGATGCGAAACTGACTCATCATCAGTCAATCATTTATTAAATGTACTTATGAGCATATACGTCAATATACCATAACATTATGACCAAAAACCTGATTCAGTTCCTTGCGAAACTAATTCTGCCACTTGAGTTTTTGTACTTTTGGTCACATTATTGCCATAATCTGAATGTAGTTTGTCAATATTTTATCTAACAGACCAACACAAAGTTGTGCATCATTGTGAATTAAAAGGGCAATTATACATGGTTTTCAAAATATTTAGCAAAAATAAAACATGTGCTTTGTAATTGTAGTTAGTTTCAATAAGTCATCATCTTGTAGAATCACCTACAGCTGCAAGACTTTTAGGATACATGTGCATTCAGGGGCTGACGTCTAAATAGTTCAAAGTAAGGCAGACCAGACAGAAAGTATGAAAACCAATTTTTCAGTCCTACTTAAGATTATAAATTGGATTAAAGCCTGGGGTTTCAAAGACCACTGCTGTTCTGCTGTGATGGTTGCATCTGTGGGGAAATGTTTTTGTCATATGGATGTAGGGTCTGTGACTGGTCTGCAAAATAGTTAAAGTAGTTATACAGCATGATATTGTGTATGTGAATGCCAAGGTGCAGGTTTCCTCAGCAAAGCTTTTTGGGCAAAATAATTTTCCTGTTTTTGGACAGTGGGTACCTCAGCATAAGCCTATGGCATTAATATTTATAGAAACACAAATTATGCATCATCAAAACTTCTGACAAGGAAATCTTAGATGTAAAAACTAACTTGCAAGCTGAAGGTATGTTTTAGCAACTTTATTTATGAAGACAAGTGGCCATTGTGGGTAAGCACAGTTTTCAGTGATCAAGGCTTGGACAGGCATTGGAACCTCGGGTGGTATTACGTTTGTGTGAGATCTTTAAATGCTTATGCTGTTTTTCTTTTACTCTACCTAAAAAAGGCTTCAAGAAAGAAAAGGTAGGGTCAACTGTTGATTTAGGAGGGCAAGTCAACAAAGTGAGTTTAAAACAACTGCTAAAGCAATTGATGTGTAAGACTAAGGCTTTATGTCTATGGAAGTAAAATTACAATCTGACACAAAGTAATACATACCTGTGAAGCTGAAAAACCATTATACATGATTTTAAAAATACATTTACAGATAAAAATACTAAACTGCAGCATTATTGGTATTCAGCTCCCATAACTCTGTTATTCCTAAACAAATTCAGTAAAACAAGTTGTCTGTGGAGCTCAACTAATTAGTAAATTGAACCATCCTTTGTGTAATTTATTGAAGTGTTGTTTAGTTTAATTTCTATCTAGAGGTTTATTAGAGAACTTTAGTGAACAGACAATATCATTAAGACCAAGGATCACAACAGACAGGTCAGCTATAAAGTTGTGCATATGTTTAAAGTTGTCATGTTGTGTGGTTTGTGGTAGGATCAAAGTGCAGAGAAGGAGACGCTAGGAGTTAGATGAATAATGATAAGTCAGATATTTACTGTTCTCACTCACGGACCAGGCAGGGAAACCAGAACCAGGCCAGGACATAGGATACACGACCAGGTACGACCAGGACACATAGATAAGTACGACCCCGGAGAAATTACTCAGGACTCAAGCTGATAAGTATGACCCAGAACAAAGATAAATACGACCCATGACACAGCGGGGAACAAAGGCAACTAAGGAACTTAAATACAAACAGGAAATGCAGGGAGAACCAATGAAAAATAAGACCAGGTAATTAGGAGAAAAAAGAAACAGGTGTGAGGAAGACAGAAGGAAACAAGGACCAGACTGGGTAAAATAAACAAAAACACAAACTCAAAGACACAGACATAGACACTGGCTGGATACAACAAAAGTAGGATTAGGTTACAAAACAATATCTCAAGCGTTGATTATCTCACATAGCACTGTTTAATCCATCATCTGCACATGTAAAGTGTATGCCACATTTCTCCTAACATGGCTGTCCAACCTAATTTATCCCAGTTAGAAGAGTATTATTCACAGAAGCAGCCAAAAGACACATAATAACTCTGGAGAAGCTGTAGGGAGGTGGAGAATTTAACAGATAAGTCTTGCACTCTACAAAGCTCGTCTTAATGGAAGAGTGGTAAGAGGAAAACCGTTATTGTTAGAGAGCCAGAAGGCTTTCTGCCAACAAAACTTTAAATGGGACCAGAAGGCCCATTGAAAGTTTGCCGGGAGCCATGCATGGGACACAGCAAACACATGCAAGAACATGCTCTGGTCAAATGAGGCCAAAACGGAGCTTTTTGGCAAACTTCACATAACCATTAACACCCTTTGAAGCAAGGTTGAAGGAGTATCATGCTGTGGGGTTCATTTTCTTTAGCAGGGACAGACAATTCCACATGACAATTACTGATTTCTGCAGATAAATACGTAGACCTTTATGTAGTGCCCAGTTGATTAACTGAAATTTTTAAATTTTATTTATTTATAAAGCTCAATGGAAAGCACAGGAGAGATAAAACAGGCTCTAGCTGAAAAACCAATGATCCCAAACTGCAGTACAACTGTTTCAGCTATCATCAACTGTAGGGTAGGGTTATTTTTAATCCTTAAATCCAAAATACCTGAATTAGTTCTCCCCAGAAAGCTTTGACTGGGCAGTTGTCCAAATCCACTTAAAAATTATCAATAACATTTACAAATAAATCTGAAACTGCCACACAGGGTCACCAAAGTTTAGCTAAAATGGGAGTAATTTGCTGTGTGTTCAGACTTTATCTGGGCAAGATTTATTGGGGCGTGCAAGTTGATTTAGGCAGTTCAGTCTGACAAAAATCTCTAATATGGAAAAAAATCTTGCCTAACAGCAAATGAGATTTAATACCTAAAACGTCAGCCACAGAAATAGCCATTCACTTTAGGAAAGGCATCATGACTGGGAAGAAGGCGGAAGGCTTGTTCTGTTGTTTCGAGAATGGAAAAACGTCCTGTTATCTCTCACTATTTTGCTGTCGGCAACAAAATCCTATTGTAAGCAGCCATTATTTAGCAAAAAATGACAGCTTAAACCCACTGGCAAAAGGTGTACCTTGCTAGTAGTTTGTATCTTCAAAGCTGTCTCAGTTCGTCATGACATAGATTCAGGAAACATTCCTCTGTGGTTTGGTCAGACAAAATCTCACAGATACACTCCTAGTACAGGTTTGGATCAGGAAGGAGAGTATGTAACCATCTGGATCCATTTGCCTTCATCTCTTATTTTTCTTTAGGTAAAGTACTCTATCATTTGAATGATCTCTAATTCATAAGTAACTAATGACTCCATTAAGAGATGGTCTTTTCCCTGAATGAAGTTGCAATCACCCGTTTTGCTTTGCGCTCCCAGAAAGGTTTATAGACTTTGAAAAGCACAATCAACATAATTATTAGCTTGAAAACTATTTTCTCCAGAGGTGTTTTATTCACAGGCTTTGGGGGCCACAATGATTTGCGTCTGTTCACTGAGTTTTAATTAAGACAACAAGGATTTAGCATCTTCCAGTGGTATGGCCCTCGGGACAGATTCTACCTCATTTGTTTGCCTCGATGCTCTCAAAAAAAAAAAAAAAAAACATCCAATAACATTCGGTCTGGGATTTAAAATGAATTGGGTTTAACACTATGATTGCAGTTTTAGGATGGTGGGTTATTACCGCCAGTGGATTTTTATGGAATACAATACAATCAACTGCAGGGTCAGGTGAAAGCCTTGTAACCCCACAGAGTAAACATAATTATATTCTAAGACTGGCAGCTATGTGTTTCTTCTTAAAATGATGTTCAATAAATGTTGCATGGGCTACAGCATTTCAACAAGAGATCAGAGTATTTTTACTATTTATACAGTTAAAACACACACACACACACACACACACACACTCACACAGACCCAAATGTTTGGAGTCGAGAGGATTCTCCATGATGGCATCAAAACGGCTCAGTGCCTTTGATCATAGCCCACAAAACTTCAAAGACACAAAAGGAGAATTTCATTTTGCACTTAATGGAACAAGTGTTATAAATCCTACCTGCATTACCTTTCTAACTAATCCATTGAGGCATGTTTTAGGTTATGTATCGTAAGATATTACTAAATCTCTGCTGAACAGATAGCACCTTACAATTCATGCTTCATTAGGCGGTCTGTGTATTGAGTTCGGAATGACTGTCCATATCTTTTCACTATTTAAGTGTGTTTGATGCTCTTTTGAGTTTCACCAAATTCAATTAAAACTCTGCTTTTGGGATTAAGAATGAGTCAATTTTTTAAAATGGACAGAGTAAAAACCAGTTTTGTTTCCCCTAGATGTTTTACCATCTTTATCTTTTTAGTTGACAGGTGCATTTGTTTCTTGTCCTACTGAAGTAGCTAACTGGGACTGTGACCACATGTTAACTAAAAATAATAAATGTCATCTAGTGGTTTTGATTTACCAAAGTAATAAGCAAAGATAAATAAGCAGAGAAAAAGTAGACTGGCACGCAGAAAAAGCTGTTAACTTGTCGAGGACATCCATTTTCTGCCTGCTCGACCATTTCCCTTGTGGAAAAAAAACCGATAAAGGTCACATGTTGGTGTGTGGCCTTATGTTCCTCTACGTTTGTCTATTGTTGTGATGATTTCTTTTCTAAAATGATATAACAGTCAGAAAAATATAACATTTTCAATTTCTGTTTAATAAGTGCACAGAATATTTGCCAAAAGTCCTCAGGAGTCAGCAGTGATAGATGCCATTTTTGCCAAGTCTGTTTCTTATTGTTGTATCAGGAGCACTGACTTTTAAAACCATAATAAATGTAATTATTAAAAAAATATTTTGTATTTACTCATGTTATCTTTGTCTGATGTTAAAATAAGTTTGACAATCTGAAACATTTAAGTTTGACAAAAAACAAAGACAAAAAATCTGTAAGAACTAGATTTATGCAAAAACCTCATCTGGGTCAAACCATGAATGTTGTCACTATAAGATATTGGCTTGATGTATGTGAGGATACCAATAGAGTGCTGAGCTGTTTGGTTTGTGTAGAAAACAAAAACAGCCATGAAAAATAGCTTAAGTATAAGTATTAATACACAGCTGAGGAGGAAAGAATACAGTTGTGCAAATGTTCAAAGCAAAAAACAACAGTAAAGACAGTAGGTGACTTTATGTGCATTTTTGCATGAGCAGTAGCAGTGTCAGCAGTAAGACGGCATTAGCAAAGCCTCGTAGAAATGTCACCTCATCAGTCAAGCTGACATCTGCAATCTTGGCTCTTCTCGGTTTCTCCTTTTCATTCACTTTGTTTTACTATTAAAAACTAAATAGTTCTGTCTACCCAAGGTTATTTTTTATATCTTTTTGGTCTGACTCCATCTTTTCGCTTTCTGTTATTTTTCCTCTTTTTACATATTTTTTCCTTTGAGCCTAGAACAAGCATCAGCTTCACTCATGTGTCCTAGAACAAAGCAGATAATTTGTAAATGCTTTTTAAAGTTTTTGTTTTGCCATTTAAAAAAAATAAAACTCAAATGCTTGGATGTGGCTGCACTTAAAAAATGCTTCACCAACCTGCATTTTTGACTGAGCAGGGGATTTTAAAATGTTTAAAAGATCTGAAATTTTCTTCAGGAATGCAAATATTACATCTACAGGCAAATAATGGGGGAAAATATTCTTCATAACAGATGCAATCAGTTGATGAAGAAAATAGTTTTTATAATTACGTATTCGGGAGGGATATTCAGTTATTTTGAATACACACATCGTAGCATCAAAACACTCAAAATTAGCTGTAAATGGACTGAATTCATACAACGCTTTTCCAGTCACACCGACCACTCAGACCACTTTAGACACTAGAGCCACATTTACCCAATCAGACTCACAAACATATATACTTTCATACACTGATATGCAAATCGATGCCTTGCCGAGGGGCAGGTCAACATGTTGCCTGAAGAGGCAGGAATCAAACCCACAACTTTCAGATTAGACTCAATCAACTTGACTTGGAATTGTAATTTAAAAGATAAAATAGGACAAATTCCTGCAGTCTTTCTACACAATCGTGGTGTAAAATCACGTTTATTTTGATTAATGTCAAAACGTTTGTTGTTATGTTAATAAATATGACAATATTTTTTATGTAATAGTTTGCCTTTTAATCACTTAATTTGACTAAAAATAAATCAGATGAATAAGCAGATCACTGATGTAGGTAAAAAGAAGGAAAGTAATTAAAAAAGTAAAGCCTCAAGAAGAAGTAAACAATACAAAACATGAAAAACCAAACAAGAGGTTTACTGTACTGTAAACATTTTTGTGTGATGCAGCTGTATCAGTCTTTCTTTTTTTCTTTTGCCATCGGTTATATGTTATGTTGATTTATAAGCCAATTTAAAAAAAGTTTACAGCTAGATTTAGTAAGAAAGCAGCCTCTGAGATGGATTTTTTTTTTTTTTGGCAAAAATGCACATTTAATTTTTATTATTTTGTTGAAAACATGAACACACAAACAACATTGCTTTTTTTGTGGTCATGATGTGTAAAATTGTATTCTGTTTTGCTCTTTAGATCTTCAGTTTGAACATTTTACTGATTTCCAGACTCAATCTCATGTCGTTCAAAGCAGACATGTTGAAAATTTATACAAGATTTGTACTCTCTATGACACTCTCTCTCACACACACACACACACACACACACACACACACACACACATACATACATACATATGAGCATGCAATGAAATGAAACCTGGCTGACTCGAACCTCAATTGGTTTCAGTGAGTTGTCACATTCTGGCCGAAAGTCAATTTTACACTTACTTAGCCCCATAATAAGAAGTCATGTTGACAACCCCACAATACATCTCTCCTTTGAGAGGAGGGGAGGGGAAGAATTCATGGAACTGACAATAGGGCAACTGTGGGGGGTCAAACAGCAAGTGGGGTAGTTGATAAAGAGATGCTGAGACAAAACGAGTGACAAAAAGTGCAAAAACAGAGAAATTGCTTTGCATTCCTGCTGAGGTTGGACCAAGCTTTTGAAAAGTTACACTTCAAAAGTACTTTTAGTCCAGGATTTTTTTTAAGATGTTCTCATTTTAATGAAATTTATTTTCGACACAAAAACTGTACTCTTATGGTTTTAATCTAAACAAAGTTTTAAGTGAGCCTACGTTCTTGTTATCCATTTCTTCTAAAGAACCATTGCAATATTGTAACACTGAGCAATTGTATCACACTGCAGTGCCTCACCGAAAATGTTTGTACCAGAGTCCAGATTCCCAGATAGGAAGCACATGCTATACAACTCTCCACACCTTGTTCTCAAGTTATGATTGGATCTATTTGACTATATGTTTCTGTATATTAATTGGATGTCATTTTGTTAAGTGCAATGAGACAACATATGTTGTGAATTGGTGCTTTATAAATAAACTAAATTGAATTTCTTCTGAAGGCCGCGTGGACATTGGAGATCTATAATTGTTGACTGCAGAAAGGTGATGACCCTCTGTGACCCTGCTTTTTGATTTTTTTTTGTGGCCACCCACTTTGTGGCTAAGTTTATGTCACTCCCAATCACTTCCACTTTCTTGTAATACTACTAACATTTGACAGTGGAATGCTTATTTGTGTGGAAATTTATCAACTTATGCACGGTTGGCATACTACCATGGAAGGGATTCACTGAGCTCCTGAGGGCAACCTGTTCTTTCCCCAATGTTTGCAAAAGTAGTCTGGGTGTATGTTGCCTAGGATTTTAAACACCTGTGTCCATGGAAGTGATTGGAACACCTGAATTCAATTATTTGGATGACTGAGCGAATATTTCTGGCAACATAGTGTATGTTATGAAGGTTTTGGGATATTGGCAGTATTCATGTATGTGGCTAAATTAAATTGCATGCATGCTTTTGACCCCTTTAAAATATTTTCATCTCGTTGAGCATGCTTATTGCTTACACACTTGTCTGGTAAACACAACAAAAACACTAGTTACAAGAGCAACTTTAAAGCTTCCAAATATCTGCCCCAGGTGAGGTGCTTGTTTTCTCTTGTTGACAAGGTAAACACACACTAGCTTCGATGCCGTGGTGGAAAGATGGAACTGTATTTTATCGTGGGAAGAACTGCCTTTGGGTGTTCAAATCAATATACATGTCTGACCAAACATAACACCAGCAGCAGGAATGCGTTTCTCTAAACAGACTTCAAAAAGTTAACTGATGAAAAAAAAGAAAAAAATTAAACCTTCGGTGCTGTCGTGCTGTCTGTTCCATCAATGTTTGTTTGTAGGAGCTTTCTTATTTTAGCTGCACATCAAAGGAGTCTGTGACATCAAACAGCCAATCCATGATATTCTTGTCATTATCATCTGTCAATCACTCCCAGCAAAAAAAAAAAAATAAATAAATAAATAAATAAGTTGCACTCCAGCTAAACAGCATCAAACATGGCAAGTTTAACTCGGAATGTATTATTCATGCATCTGAATTCGGCGACTGTTTCAGGCAGCACAATATAATATGGTAAATGATGACCTTCATGCCAGAGCAGTAATTTCACCCATCATTTATACTTGTGTGTTTAAAAGGCTCCCCAACAAAAAAGACTTAGCTTACAATAACTATGGTCCCTTTTATTTTATTGGTTTGCCTAGAGGATTGTATGCTTACATCTCTTTGTATAAACAGATCATGCCAACACACTGAGACATAAACCACTGTTCACTCAGCATCTCTCTGTAAACAACTGATATTAGGCTGGACCACCCGATGAGCAGCATTTGATCTGGTTTTAAAGAGGAAGACATGAAAGGGAAGATTACCACCACAAAAAACTACAGAACTATCCTTCAGAGAGAGGAAGAATGCATGAGTGCATATTTTGAAATTGTTTTGCAGAGTTCCAGCTTTACTTTTGTTTCATCTTCCATCCTCACTGTTTGATGGCATAAACGTACAGTGGAAAAATACTTATACTCCTTGAACCTTTCCACATTTTGTCACATTAGAGACACAAACTTCAATGTATTTTATTTAAATTTAGTGACAATTTATTTCAGAAGTCCTCTAATTAATGAACACAGTCTGCCTGTGTGTCATTTAATCCCAGTATAAATGCAGCTTCTGAAGTCCTCAGACATTTGTTAAAGAACATTAGTGAACAGAAAAGCATTATGGAAACCAAGGAACAAAGCAGACAGGTTGGAGACAAAGTTGAAAGTAGGAATAGGTTATGTAACAATATTCCAAGCTTAAAATATTTCACACATTACTGTTTAACCCATCATCCCAACCTAAACTGGCAGCCTGGGCAAGAAGAATATCAATTAAAGAAACCACCTAGATGCCCATTGAAACTCTGGTTGAGCTGCAGAGATCCACAGCTCAGGTGATACAATATGTCACATGATGGTAAACAATGGTGAAATACACAAATATGGTTATATGCAAGAGTAGGATGACAAAAGCTATTTTTAAAAATATGCTATAAGAAGTTCCATTTTGAGTTTGCTACAAGCCATGTTTAGTGCACAGCACACATGTGACAGAAAGTGCATTGGTCAGATGAAACCAAAATTGTACTTTTTGCCTTTTATGCAAAACACTATTTGTGGCAGAAAATTAACATGGCGTATCACTCTGAACTCAAACATCCACACTGTTTAACATTGTGTTGACAACATCATACTGTGAAGATGTTTTTTTTATTTATGTATTTAAACTGAATGTGCACAGACACTCTCCCTCCTGTATAAATTGTGCAAGCTTTAAGTCAGTGTCTAAATGTACAAAGCTGGCAAAGAAAAATGTCAAAAGACCTACAGCTCTAATTGCAGCAAAAAATGTTACTAGAAAGTTTACTGAATTAGGCTGAACATGAGTGTACACTACATTTTTAAGATTTTAGTTTATAAAAAAAACATTAATAACCCTTTCTTTCCACCAGACAGGAATATGCTAATTTGCATTGGCCAGTCATATTAAATCCTAATAAAATACATTGAAGTCTGCAGCTGTATTTTGTGGAAAAGCTCAAGGAGCATGAATATTTCTGCAAAGCTTTGCAGGTACAATGACATGAAAACTAAAGGTAACCCAAGATAGGTGGAGCATCTGGTTACAAATCAAAACATATTTCAATACTTTTCAATTTCAAACTCAGGCATTCACAGCTCATCTCAGTAATGACCAATGCAGTTCATCAGATCAATCTTATTAATTTCCATGGCAGAAATTTCTGGTATTTTTGGTGAGCAGATCATTTTGCTTAGTTCAGCTAAAACAGCTGACTGTCACAGCCCGTATGGCTTTATTTAGTCCCACTTTTATATTTTTGCCTCAGTGAAGGAGGGTTTTGTCATGGGTAGCTGGTTGCAGGAACACAAAGGGTAGGATCAGGTTCTCCCTAAGAACTTCAAAACCTCTTTAAACAGGTATTGAGAATAAGTCAAACTGTGACTTGGCAGCATGACGAGAACTGCCCGCAACAAGAGGATCTGAGAAAGTAGAGGTACCCAAGGGCTATATGTATACAGAGGAAAGTGATTGGATAGTGGACAAAGGTGAGCAACTGGAGAATAAGCTATTTTGAACAAGGCACTGTGAGAGATATGAAGACTATGGCAAGAACTAAGATCAAAGGAAGGTTATAACACAAATATATTAAACAGAGTAGAAGACGTACAAGAATATCAATAAACATTTAATGTACCATAAATGTGAATGATGCAAGTCTGCAACACAACGTTGCACACCATTGCCGCAGTATGGGTTTCATTCAGCACATAAAAAAATTCTAATATACATCCCAAGGAGAGGTGAAACTCTCAGACAGGAGACAGCTCCCATTATTTATGCCTAGTAAGTAGGCTCAATCACAAGAGACAAGTCAATGTAATAAATATTATCCTGGACCAGATATCAAAAATGTAAAGAGTCACAATATAACTTGCTGGAAAATTGCTATTGTAAAAGAAAACTATTTAAGTGCAAAACCTTAACAAAAGTTCAGCATTTTAGCAGCTTGTGGTAGAAAACTGGGTTGCGTTTGCCTGGTGGCAGCATTTCCAAATGTTCAGACCCCTGTTTCTGCAGCAGCTCTAAAACAGATCCTGGACAGACCTTTTTTAGCTCCTCTCACTAACCTCCATTAGGATACCTACCCTCTTCTCTGTGATATTGCTGTTGGAGTACGCAATATGGATCTAATAATAAAAACTAAAATAAAATAAAAAAACTTTAGTTCAAGCACAGTGTTCATTTGGTCCCAGTTCCTTAAATTTGTGTCTGAAGTCTTTCAACTAAATAACTACACATATGAAACAAAAAACACATTTCCATCGTCTTTTATTTTTTTTATTTTTATGGTGAAAGCATATTTCAGTACAGATATATGTAAAACTTATTTTATTTTAAGCAAAGCTCACTGTATGTGTGGTTGTATTGAGAGTCCAAAACCTCTGGAAACAACCGCATGCCAGTTTGAGGTTATAATTTTGTGTACATAGTGAAATATCCATCCATCCATTTTCTACACCTGCTTCTTCCACACTGGGTCGTGGGGGAGCTGGTGCCTATTTCCAGCAGTCTACAGCTAGAGGTGGGGTACACCCTGGACAAGTCACCAGTCCATCACAGCACAAACAACCATGCACACACTCATACTTACCTAAGGGCAATTTAGAGAGACTAATTAAACTAACAGTCATGTTTTCAGACAGTGGAGGGTAGCTGGAGAACCCAGAGAGAACCCACAAATGCACAAGGAGAACACACAAACTCATGCAGAAAGACCCCCAGCTGGGAGTTGAACTGAGGACCTTCTTGCTGCAAGGTAACAGTGCTACAACTTGAGCCACCGTGCAGCCTATAGTACAATACATAAAATACAAAACAATTTCATGGTGAAATTGCAGTAGAGGTAACAGGAAAAAAGCTTGGGCTTGTTGCACTCACCTCAAATGACGTGGTATATTAAAAAGAATATAATCAAATTTAAAGGTTCATTATTTAATTTTGAAGCCTACTCACATATTTGTGCAGCACCTCCTATCTACATTTGGTTGAAAAACTCCATTTAATCTTCTGACTCTCTTGAAGCCATTTCTGAAAGGGCCGGTCTGCTCTGATCGGTAAGCTGATGATCAAAAGCATTAAAGGGCAAAAGGAATCACGTAATTCGTAGATTGATGTACTCCACTTTAAAGGTATTATGCATTGTGGTAGATACAGAGCACCCCAAACATGGAAGTTAAATGAAGTTACAAGATCCCCATAATATTTTCTTGTCAGACATTGTAACTCCACAGTAAAATGACCTTTTTCTTGAAAAAAAGGAAAAATAGCAAACATAAAAAAATCATAATGTGGCATTTCTTAAAGAACATACTCAATTAGGCTTAACATGAGGAAGCCCAGTGACATTTCGCATGAACTCACTCGGACATAAATATTCAGTAATCAATTCTAATGTAGGGTTTCTTGAAAACATCCATACTCATTTAACTTTCATCTAAATGTTGCTAAATGTTACTCGTTTCATTAAACTGCAAAGCATAGTTTCTGATTTAGCGTCTTTCAGTTTAAGGCATTAAGAGGATTATTTAGACAATAATGGAGATGTTTTTATTTTTATTTTTTAAATAATCTTAGTTTGACAGAAAACTGACATCATTCAGGATCCTCTTATAGTAACAACATGATTGACAAGGTGAGTCTCTGAGGCATTTAACTCTTTAGATATGATTGAATTTTAAAATCAATAAGTTTTAAATTATATGTCATCAATTGTTTTTAGAATACTCTATAACATCATCAGGTAGCTCATATTGATGTTGTTCCTGAGGAAACAAAATTGTAGTTTGACCTCTGAAAATGTTACATATTGACATTTTATACTTTGCAAGTAATTGTTGTGATATTGACTAGTAAGAGTTTGACATAAGGCCAGAATAGCTTCAAGCATCGATTTAGGAAAACAACACCACACACACACACACTCACACACACACACACACACACACACACACACACACACACACACACACACACACCAGTATGCAAAAAGGACAAATAAGGAAATGCATCTCGCAAGCAAGGGAATCACATTTATGTTTAAATATACATTTGTTTATTCAACAGATCAGAGAGATTGGACTTAATTAAAATGGCCTTTGTATTTTAAATCTAAAACATACAGCGCCGTGAAAATGTGTGTAACCCTTTATAAATTTGTTTGATTTTTTGTATTTTTGTCACCCTCAAATGTTTCAGATCATCTAACAATTGTTATTATGTTTTTGTTTTTTTATTATACAAAGATAACTTGTGTAAATACAAAAAGCAGTTTAAAAATATAGTTTTGTCTATTAGGACCAAAAAAAGCCTTGTCATATGTCATAATAATATTGTCCCTCCTTGTCAAAACATGATTTATCAGAGTTCAGCCAGATTATTTGGGCCATTGCTGCCAAGAGGAGTGGACCAACTTTTCACCATAGTGATATAAAAGATTCAATAACAGTTACTGTAAAAACTTGATGCCATTTGTCACCGAGGGTCGCACAACCAGTTAAGTTTAGGGGGCAATTACTTTTTCACATTGCACCAGGTTGGTTTGAATAGTTTTTTTCCACATAATTCAAGAAATTCTAATTTAATAGGGCATCATTTACTCAGGTAATCTTTAATGTCAAAAGTAGTTTTTTGATCAGAAACATTGAAATGTGACAGAAAAAGCAAATGTAGAAGAAATCTGTAAAAGAGCAAGTACATCATTTTAAGTAATAATATTTAGGGATTATTATAATTCATATTTATTTTGTTACTTAACAACAGAAGGGATTTCCCTAGTTAAACGCAGTTAACCAATGTTATTCTGGTATGATCTATCTATTGAAGGGATTTGAACGCAGAACACAGGCAGGCAGAATCATGTAGAGATTTTGAATAAAAGACGCAGTGTCTGGAACTTATGAGATGCAAGAAGAAACAGGACTGGTTGAGAATACAACAGGACCAGGAACCATGGATGACAACAACAGAAACCCGCACGGAGTGACTGAAAAATAGAGGAATAACTGGATGAGAAACAGTTGTGTGGGGAGCGTGACTAACAATGAGCAGGCATACAATAACACAAAACTGGAAACCAAAACGATAAACTAAACTTAACGTCTAAAGCTTGGTGACATATTCATGTTAAGAATTTTTTATTTAATTAGTGAAAACAGGTTTCTATTTATGTGAATCAATATAGATACCCTAATATTAAGGCCTGAGAGAACATTCCTCCGCTAGGCTGATTATACAGATAATGATGAAACATGCACTCCCCTGTAATCATTAACTTGAGCCTAAAGCAAAGATACTACTCATGAACATTATGTTTATTTGTAATTATCAAGAAAATTACACTTCTCTTCAAAGAATAATGATAAACCTCTAAATATATAACAAAGGCTTAGAAAAATTGTTCTGACATATGGATGAAGGCAAAAGACTCTTTTGAGAGCTTCACATCATATCAAATTGTCATCATTGTGTGCAATTTTAGAAATGCAAAGGACTGCTGAGATGCATTATTTGCATTCCTGGTTAATCTTATGATAGGCCGCTTTCACTGCCCTTTATGCCAATGCCAGATATTGATTTTATGGATGAAGATCTTGTAAAACCCTAGAAGATTAACTCTGACATTGTGGGGATGAAAGAGACAGATGAGTAAAAAAATTGTGTAAATCACTCTCAACATTGTTATTACAATATATAACAATAATGTTGCAATGTTTTGTTTTCAAAATATTGAGAAGCATTGATTTTTGTTTTAGTTTACAAGTTTATTTCCTTTATTTTGTCCTTAATACATTTTGCGTACTTAAGTTAAACAGGTTATTTTATGGTTTTGTTGCTGGTTTGCAAAAATAGCACTCTTTATATAAAATGAAATATAGTAAACAGATATGTTGATGCTTTTGATACTTCATGAATTGAGCATCAGATTTGGTTTAGAATATAACACAAAAAGTTGTGGCCCAAAACATAAATGTCCATCAGCTATTAACCCTTTAACTTAATCTATCCGTACCTGTGTTCATTGTAGGAAACATTTGTTTACTGTATTGTGATGCAGAAAGTGAGGATTTGTTTTTTGATCAACAGTAAACAGTAAAAGCAAAGTTCCTCATTTTTTCCCTGTCTGCATTTATCAAAAATGACAAAAAATGACAATGCAGCTATTACTCAGCATCTTGCTCAAGGACAATCCCAATAGTATGCATGGCTGTTTATGTGTGCATGGGCTGCCTCTGAGATTGAATTTGTAACCTCATAGTAATGGGATGGTCTCACTAACCACTAATCTGTCTGCCACCTGTGAGAGAAGAGAGATATACACTGAGAAATATATAGAGAAATATGAGAGAGCAGTCAAAAGAAAGAGAGAGATGCACAGAGAAAATAGGAAGAAAGATGGCCAAATAGATAATAATAGAGTAGGGACACAGAGGCAGCATAGAGACAAAGTGTGAATGATGGTGAAGAGAAAGTAAATGAATACCAAATGGGGAAAGGAAGGCAGAGAGTGACTGAGATTACCTTAGGCAAGCTAGTGAAACAGGCAACAAGAGAGGAAGAGTCAAATTAAGACAGAGATAGATGCGAAGAAAAGAGAACTGGATAAGCTGAAAAGAATATAAAATAGACAGAGGTCACATTTATAATTTCCAAATATATGTCAGCCATTGGTCAGGAAGGAGGTGCTCAAAAGAAACAAACCCTGAAGACCTTCGGTATCTCAATACCAAATTCAGATGTCCTTCGATTTCACTTCCTCTCTGTCTCACTTACTGCCAGTACTGTCAGAAAATCTCATTAGTCAGTGTAGCAGCTCTAATGTGTGTTTGTCAGAGCGGGTGTGTAATATTTTGAAGAGAAACAGAAATAGAGCACTAGACTGTGTGTGTGTGTGTGTGTGTTTAACTTTCTGAGATGACTGGCAAAAAATATTGCACTCTTTTAGGTCTAAGCCATTTCAAAGGTCTAGCAAACTTGATAAAAATAATGTCTCTGCAATTAATAACACATTAAAACAAAGAATCTTGCTGCTGACCATTTTATTCCTAAATTCTATTTATTTTTTAAAAGTACTTACGAACCTGCCTTATGGCCAGCCCTTCATTTTAATGCAGTGTCAAGATTGAGAATGGTTAAACCATCCTCTAAAGCTGGGACTTTATATTTCATTACCGTCCAGTCAACAGGCTGCTCCACCGAGGACAGCCGGGCCAATCGCACCGCTCGGGGCAGAACGCTGCAATTAGAGCAGGCATGATCTGAAAGCGCCTCCCTGAGATGGTCAACACCAAGGCAGGGAAGGCACATGTCATGACCGTCCTCCGGCTGTAGGGGAGCCAAACAGGACGCACAACAAAGATTGTCCATGACCCAGTGGACAGATGGGGTCGAACGGGCAGAAAAAACGCCGTCAAGACCCTGTTACAGCAACACGCCGTAGGACTCAGCACGAGCAGAAGCGCCACCGGCTGGTCGGACAAACAGTAATAAACAAAAGCGAGCAGTAAACTACTGCCGAAAACTAAAGGGACTCAGCACGAGCAGAAAACGCCACTGGCGAGCCGCATCAAAGCGAGCAGCAAATCACTGCCGAAGAAAGTAATTAGACTCAGCACGAGCAGAAAACGCTACCGGTGAGTCAGACAATCAGAAATAGTAACGTATAAATGAATGAACGGACTCAGCACGAGCAGAAAACGAGGAACAAACACAAGTCAACACCTGCATTCATCAACATTCTGTTAGAGCCTGTGAGATACAAGACCCCAGAATGCAGACCAAAAGGCAGCATGACGGTAAGTGCAAAAGATTTAATAACAAAAAAACAAACTCACTCACTACAGGAGGCAGGAACAAAACAAACGGGCAGGCAAAACAGGCATGGCATGATCAAAAAGACAAGACTTGGTTAGACAACAAGACACGAGCATGAGAATGAGAAATGTTTCCGCGATGACTAACTGAACAGGTGTTTTTAAATGGAGCATGGTACAGGTGGAAAACAACAGTGATTAACATGGTGCAGGTGAACTGAATAAACCTAATTGACAGACAGAACATAATGTGACTGGAGCAAAACAGACTCTTGAACACCAACTAGAAAAACATGAAGCAAAAGCTCTAAGCAGATCTGAAAACCACACTTGACAAAACATGAACAAGACGACAAAACAAAAGCATGAACCAGGAAAATAACAAAAGAACAAGTCAAAATCTTAACTGTGAAAAACATCAGAAAAAAACAGAAGCCAAAAACCAAACAACCCCTAATCATAACAGGAACTAGTCACAAGCATTGCTCAGGTGTGATTTTGACCCATTCTTCCACACTTCCACAGAAATTGTCTTCAAATCTTGAAGGTTCTTGGGGTTCTATAGATGCTTATCAGGAACGTCTTGGTACATTTCTCCATTTGTCCCATATTATATGCTGTAAGACGGCCCACACTATGATGATCCCACCTGGAAACTGCAAAACCATTTTTCCTCCAAATGGAATAACATCCAAAGTGTTCAGCTTTAGCCTCATCTAACCAGCCTGTATTCTCCCAGTATTTCACCGGCTTGTCCAAATCACCTGCAGGTAACTTTAAACAAGCTACAACATAGTTTTTCCTTATAAGTGGATTCTTGAGTGTGAGGCCATTTTGGTTGAGTGGATTACTTTTTTCATAGGATATTCAAGACCTGGTTGCTGTACAATAATTTCGATTAGTTTTTATTCGTACATTGATCTTTACTGTTTTTTAAAATGTGAGGCACTTAATACCAATACAGTAGACAACCACAAAAGCTATGTTTTATGTACTGTAGCACACAAAAACTGCATATGGACTATAGAACGTATTACTAGCTATTTATTTTCAGATTTTTTTTGTTTATAAAACACATTTAGTGCCTTTAAAAAGTTAGGTTCGATAGTTACCAATAGTTGCATAGTCACAGTTTTTTGCCTTATACATTTGCAGTCACTTCAAAATATATCATTTCAATCATTTTCCTTTTGGCTAACACATTTAGCTCTCTTTCTCACCTGCAGCTGACCAAACCGCTTTCCCTGCATAATTAAAGGTTTGAGAATAGGCCAAAGAGAATGGAGTACAAACCTGTCTTAAAGACTAAAGATGTCTGTTAAGCCTCCATCCATCCATCATCCATCCATCCATCCATCATCCATCCATCCATCCATCCATCCATCCATCCATCCATCCATCCATCCATCCATCCATCATCCATCCATCCATCCATCCATCCATCCATCCATCCATCATCCATCCATCCATCCATCCATCCATCCATCCATCCATCCATCATCCATCCATCCATCCATCCATACATCCATCCATCCATCCATCCATCATCCATCCATCCATCCATCCATCCATCATCCATCCATCCATCCATCCATCCATCATCCATCCATCCATCCATCCATCCATCCATCCATCATCCATCCATCCATCCATCCATCCATCCATCCATACATCCATCCATACATACATCAACAATCCATCCACCCATCTTTTATTATATTGTCCATCCATTCATCCAGAAGAGATATGCGGTTCTTCCAACACATTCTTGGTCTAACCTGGGTTCTGCTTCCAGTGGGACATGTCTGAAAAATTTCCATTGGTAGGTTCTCTGAATTAACCACTTTGACTGTTTCTTTTGGTGCAGAGGAGCATTGACTCTACTCTTCTTCTGCCCTCGCCTGCCATCATGCTTACATAGCACCACATGGGCTCCCCTTTGTTTTGCTAGATGAATCTAGCCAACCCCTTAGAAAACAAATTTTCTACAAATTGTTGGATCTTAAAAAGGATGACCGAAAGAAATTTACTGTTTACTGCAACTTTCCTGTAAAGTTCAGAGTGCTTTATCAGTTAATTTCTATCATGTTATTTTTTTTGTTTTAAATTAGCATCTTAATGTTTTCTTACTATGTGATCAATAATTTGCACTATTATTCTTAGTGCAGTTCTTGTCTTTGAAGTAATTCTGTTTAGCAAGTTTCTTGTTCTCCCAAGCACAATAAATTACCTTTTGTATGACTAGTGCTATGCAAATAAACTTGTATTGTTTTACAAATCTGGCAAAATCTTTATTACTTCATTCCTTAACCACAAACGTCAAGCTGACAGACTTGCACAGACACTATAAAGATCTATTTAATAGTTTTTTTGTATTTTTTTATTGATATGTACAATATTCTAGTTTTGTGACAATACAAATTACTCTTAGATCTAATAATGGAGCTAAGCTGGGGCGAACATATTAATAACATTTATTAAACTTGATGGTCCACAACAATTATCCTTATTGTCAGCTAATGATATTCAGCTTTGCAGACCAGAACCAGGATCCCATATTTGGTCAGTTAAAGAAAAGGCTCCCCCAGGAGCCACCTTTTCTTTTAAACCACCTGCGAACTTTAGCTCGAGCCAACTTCTACCTCCAGTTCCATGCACACATCCATGTAGGAACACACACACACAGCAGTCCATGCATACATCCGCAACATGGGACAGTGGCATATAAACTTCGCTGATACGGTCAGTATTGTTCCTCTGTCCCACCCGTTCTGTTTTTTTGTTCCTGCTTGTCATCTTTGTGTTTCTCTTATTGCTGATACCTGACATCCTTGCTGCCTGAAGCAGGCGTGGTGTATTATGCCTTTAAATTAATAAAATCAGTTATTCAACAGGGGCAATATCCGTTTTCACCCTGTGGTAAAACAAATATGCCCTGAAACAGTAAGGCAATCATCCACCTCCTGCCTAGGGTGTCCTGGTGCCAAGTGCACTGATGAACACCCTTATGCTTGAACATGGTGTTCATTATGGACAATCTGTGACAAGCACAGAAGTCCAATAACAAAACACCACTCGGATTCAGATTGGGGAGGCAATTCCTCCCGATCACGCCTCTTCAGGTGTCCCTGTCGTCTCCCACGTGGGCGTTGAAGTTCCCCAGCAGAATAATGGAGTCCCCGGGAGGGGCACTATCCAGCACCCCCGACAGGGACGCCAAGAAGGCCGGGTACTCCGCACCACCGCCCGGCCCGTAGGCCGAAACGACAGTCAGAGACCTGTCCCCAACCCGAAGACGCAGGGTTCGACCCTCTCATCCACTGGGGTGAACCCCAACATGAGACGGCTGAGCTGGGGGGCAACAACCAAACCCACCCCAGCCCACAGCCTCTCCCCGTGGGTCACTCCAGAGTAGAAGAGAGGCCAGCCCCTCTCAAGGAGATGGGTTCCAGAGCCCACACTGTGCGTGGTGGTGAGCCCGACTATTTCCAGTCGATATCTCTCGACCTCCCGCACAAGCTCAGGCTCCTTCCCCCCCAGTGAGGTGACATTCCACGTCCCCAGAGCCAGCCTAAAATCCAGGGCTGCCGAGGTCTCCACCTTCGTCCGCCGTCAAATCCTCTTTGCACCGGTCCCTCACGGTATCCCAGCAATTAGATAAAATATCTATAAACGTTTAATAAATTAAATGGAACCAATCTACACTATAAATATTGAACTTTTAAGCTTTGATGAATTCTTAAGAAGTATATAACTCCACCGTATTTCCAGACTTTAAAATGGATCTGCTCTGTCCCAGCAGAAGAATTGATTTTCTTTCAAGACTTTTGCATACACCTATGTTTTCTCACTCTCTTCTCCTCCAGAGGTATCTTGGCCAGAGTAGTACACCATAAAAGCTTATCAGTAGTCAATATGGCTGTCTTATGTGCACAACATTAACAAAAAAAAAAAAACAGTTAAAGCACAAAGCTATGTTTTTGCAGTTTGTTGAGGGTTCCATAGCTGCAGATGAGATGGACAGACTGAAAACAAATAAATAACAGGTATTTCCTAGCAAAGGTGTTGAGCACAGCCAAGCGGAAAATAACTTAAACTTAAGTACATAGTTTTCTTTCAGGGGGGTAATTAGGAGGAAATTGGGCATCAAATGCCAAATTTTCTACTTAAAATGCAAACACTTTGTGTAAAACTTTATGTTTATAGTGACATAAAACCACACAATTTATAGTGATAAAGTGTTTCTCCACAATGTTTGATTTAGGATACTACATCTGATGGGGGATCTCACAGTGAGGGTGTAATATATGTAAAGGCAATGTTGGTTTTAATATTTAAACAACAATTGAGCGCAATATTTGAAATGTAATATATTGAACTTATTTGGTTGCTAACAATAACAACCCTAAGCTTTTAAGGTGCTGTCATCAACCCCATCATTTACACATGTATCGCTTACTGAGCAGTCACGTATTTACACATCACCACCCTGAAATATGCAAACAAATAAACTGAGTGGCCTGATCAATCAGAGTGATGAGACAGTATAGACAAATGGAAAGTCTGATGATGTATAAAAATAACAATTTTCTCAATGAGGAAAAACAAAGTAGATGATTTTGGACAAAACATCCAATCATCAGCGGGACTTAAGTGGAGAGGACTAACAGTTTTAACTGACTATATTTGCACATTACTAAGAGTCCATTTTAATACATGGACTCTTAGCATGCCAACTGTCACCTTACTAAAAGAGATGTGCAGTGCTTATCTAGTTTCCACTTGTTTTGCAATATCTGGTTGCAAAACAAGCTAATGTTTTGCAACCAGATGTTTCTTAACTGCCAGATTTGCCAAAGAAGTCAGGGGAAAATAAAGTAGCTTTCTTTCAGTCTGCTTACCAGCAATTTGCTGCAAAATGTGAGACTGAGCATCTCGTTTTTAGCATTTTCTCTGTGGAAATAACATGTCTGAACACTTTAGTGGTTTTAAAACCACAACATTTTCAGAAATCTTTGAATATCTTGATTCCAGTTATGGATTCATGCAAATATCCAACTTGTTGTAAAAAAGTTTATTTTTCCTCCTGCTGTTTTTTGACACAATAAGAATTCTGACATTTTCATAATTTCATACATTTTATATAATTTTAATTAAGGTTTACCTTTTTTTCCCACATGTCCTTGAAATGCAAATAGATTACTTATTCTCATAATTAAAAATGTTATACATTTTACTGAACTCATCATCATTTCAACTCATGGCATTTACATTTACTTACTAGGATATGTTTCTGACACCAAACAAGTGTCCTTACTCTCTGCTTCCATAAATCTGCTCTTTGGATATTTTTTGCTTGTGCTTGGCACCTGTATCTTTATAACCTTTCTCCCAGTGCACTAAGCCTGTATCCTCCACAGATATCCAGAGAAACTTAATCTAACTTGATTTAACTTTGGCCTCAAACCTTTCAGCAAAGGCTGTCCCTCCTATGTACACATTCCAAGCCCTGCCCACCCCCTTATCACTCCCATACCAAATCTGAGCATCTTTAATTTAGATGCCTCTTGTTCTTTCATCAGTGCCAATGTCTCCAACTCCCACCACATATCTCCCTATTGTCTTTAAAACCTTCCCTTTCATTCTTGCTGATATCTTTCTACTGCAAATCAGTTTTGACATTCTTCTCCACCCACTCACGACTGCCTGAACTCCTTTTTTCACCTTCTACCCGCAAGCACTGTTGTTTTCAAAAGCTGACATCAAGTATTTAAACCCATCCACCTTTAGCACTCCATGCACAAGTTGGCGTTATTTTCTTGTTTTTTATGTCATTGCATGCTTTCACCTATCCAGGCTTCAAACTTGCTCCATGCTCACTCTACAGCTCACAATGTCATCTGAGGAAACCAAGGTCCTCTAAGATTCATGCTTGATCTAATTCAGCAGCCTGTCCATAACCACTGCAGTCACTCCTATTACCCAGCTCACCTTGTCTCACTCTAGTCAAACTATGTATACATCCTGATCACTCCTACACATTCGACTCAACTCTTCATGCTGCAATAAAGATTAGATAAAGTAATACCCTTTCTCAAACTGACATGCTGCCCTCAGAAACATTTCAGAAGCCAAAGCTTTCTCAGTCGTCTGATGCTGTAAAGATTATTGCACCACATAACAGAAAGTGGAACAGTTAGCAGCTGCCAATCCAGTTGGAGGCTCAGCTACCTCCACAGAGACACAGAGCTGTCCATCAGATGGTGGAAATGTGGAAGCACATCAGATAGTAAGAGCAAGACAGAGCCAGGCAAGATTCTTTCCCCTGTGTTTAACCAGAATGGTTTTGCATTCAAAGATGGACCAGTGTGCAAAATACATAGTCGCAATAAAAGGAATATGAAGCATGGTGAAGTGGAGTAAAGAAACAAGTGTAATTTGTTTATGTGCTTTAAATTAAGTTTTTGACAAAAAAATCTGTTTGAATTGGCTGATGAGAGAATGCATACTTTTAAAGATGTAAAAACAAACACTCCAGGGTGAATTGTTAAGATAAGAATTTTAGTTATGTTTCATTAATTTAAAGCCCATGTTTTTTGTTTTTTGTCAGACAATACTAATACACTGGCTCCTGCTGGCATGATGCTAGCGACAACAACCCAAAAAATGAATAAATACTCAGATACAATCAGAATTTTGTGTCTTGCCATGATACTGATCCTAGTAATTTCAGAACAAGCATTTACAAACATTTAGTGCCAGTCTGATACCTTAATTAAATCAAGACCATGTACAGTATGTGCAGTCCAATAACACATTAAATTCACATAAATCAGTATTACATGGTCATTAATATTGTGATTGTATGGCTCTAACTTAATCACCAACAATGCTCTGGATGCTGCAGTTACTTATGGGTCTCGACAGCAACAGATATGTTTCCCCAACCAGGGTTTCTGGTGCTAGGCTCAATATGCTGCTTCATCACCTGTTAACTAGGTTACGGAAGGTACTATAATGCTTTTTCTGAATCACATAGCAATTTGATTTCTTTCTGACAAAACTCTTTAACAAACATTTGTCTTGCTGGCTATGTTTTTATGTAGAGCAGTTGTGGTAGGGCATTGTAAGCATGTTTTCTCTGTCTTGATGTGACTCGCTAATTTGGCTCTTACCAAATGTCATTCAAAACTTACATGCATTTTTTTTAAAACTGTTTTTTTTTTTTACAATATTATTTTTCTTAAGATATTTTTTTTGGCACTAGAGGCCTTTATTTTGATAGTAGGTAGACAGGAAGGAGGGGCAAAGAGAGGGGGAGACATTCAGCAAAGATCACCGGGTCTGGGGCTTGAACCCAGGACAGCTGCTTTGAGGACTATTGCCTCTATATGTGGTCGTGCACTTAACCCCTACACCACCTGCGCAGCACCCTGCTAATTCAGTTTTTACATTAGCTTTAAACATCTGCTTAGTTGTCCCAGAATAGCTGGGGATTTCTGAGCACAGCACAGAGCAAGTCGTATGACACAGACAGACCAGGAGCTGCAGGAGCCAACACAGTCTCCCTTTAACTGCTTAGATTGATAGAGCAAGCCAAGATCTGCAAAATAATGTACAAGGCATAAATTACAATTCTGCATGCGATGCATGCAAAAATAGGCCATGTTTTTCTTTAAAGTGGTCCAGAGCACTGCTGACACTGGCTGAAAAACTACAGACAGTAGCTATATCAACAAAAGGAAACTGGAACTGAGTAAACATTACAGTTCATACGCTTAAAGGGAAGGCAGAACTCAGAAAATGTCCTGATCACAACCTAAGATTGGTTGAGAAACATGTTTATATTAAGGGACTATAAAATTACTATTTTTCTTGCTGTAACTAACTTTCCTTTACTTTTTTCCTAACCTCCTTCTTCTACGTTCTACATTTGAGTATATAAATTGCCCCAGAGGGAAAAAAAGCCAAACATGTGACAAACACTTTGGAAAAATAAAATAAACAAGGAAATGAGACACACATACAATGCAGTTTTACAAAAAAGTAAAAAAAAGTATTTTAATATAAGCCTTCACCTTAAATACGTTACTCCACTATGAACGTGTTCATTCATGCAGATTTTTTCCTCAGTTTTAGCCAGAATACACTCATGCATTGGAGACAGTGTAGGCAAAGTGTGATGGGAAAAAAATAGTCACAAGTCTTTAATATGTACTCTGGTTTCCCCAGCATATTTTCAAAAGTGTAGATACTAAACAGGAAAGTACTACAAATATAAAGTGAGAAAATCAAACTAAAAATACCTAACTCAAACACAAACAAACACAATGACGGTGCCTGAGATGGTTCACATGATTTTTAGAAAGGAAATTTTGCTTTTAAGCTTATGGCTTAAAAAGACCCAAATAACCCGAACCATGGTCTGTTCGTTCTCTGCACAGCAACAAGAATGGTATGTTATAATGCATAAACATTCAGCCCCACTGTTTGGCCCATGAGAGCAATGGACAAGCAAATGCACTTATTTCACATGTCTGGACATCAATTGATGATACACTCTGTCCAATCTCCCTGTTTGCTAAACGGAAAGCACAAGAGCACTGTAATATTTTGAGTTTGAAGCAGAGCCGTACATTTACTTTGAGCCTCTTATCATCTGGAAACAGCCAGAAATGTGCTGCTGCCAGTCACACCCTCTTCATTTGAGAGGTGTGCAAAACAGAATGGACAATGCTGAGAGATGATTGTTTTCAGCTCTCCAAAAGGAATAAATGGCTGCTCATAAGTTTTGGAGGGTGTGGACCTAACCATGAGCAAACGACATCACCAGCTCACTAAAAGAGGACTACTAGGACTCTGCACTGAACAATTTAAGTGTAGGGTTTTAAAAAATGCAAAGAGAAAATAGCTTACGTGTTGTCATTATAAAGGCAACATACTGCTTGTTATATCCTTGTTTGGTTTATTTGATTTAAAATAATGATTTCTAAAAGATGATACATTATGTTTTATATCTACTTTTAAATGGCTGAAGGCTAACAGCGGAAGGGTAACAGTTTACTTTATTATTGTTTTGGAAAAATGCGAGTTTGGGTGATTATTTGTTTACAAAAGGATCAATGATTATTAAAACTATACCACAGCTTTAAGAGTAACATATTTTGAATTTATTCAATATTTTTACTTAACCACAACTGTGATTGGTCACAGGGGTGTGTGGCCCCCATCTTCACTGAAATCTTTAACAAGTCTCTGGAGCTGTGTGAGGTTGCCAGGTGCTTTAAACGCTCCACCATCATTCCAGTCCCCAAGAAACACACCATCACGGGGTTAAATGAACTTCCTCGATGTCTGAGCCAAACAAACTACTATGCAGCTTTATAAGAGCTTGTGAAACACTCCCCCTTTGCTATTCCCGCTGGAGCTGAGACCAGTTGGGTTGAAGCATCTAAAAGATATCTTATGCCCCCTGTTGGGTCCCCTGCGGTTTGCTTACTGGATAATCAGGACGGTAGATGATGCGGTCAGTTTGGGACTACACTTCATCCTGCACCACCTAGAGGTCCCTCGGACATGTGCCCGGATGCTGTTTGTAGACATAAGCTTGTCAGTTTGGTCTTCAACACCATCAACCCAGACATTCTCCAACAAAAGCTTACCCAGCTCACAGTGCTGGCTTCCATCTGTCAGTGGATCATCAGCTTCAAGGCTGATTGGCAGCAGCGGGTGAGACTGGAGAGCATCTTCTCCTAAACAAGAACCAGGGTGGACATCATGGGTGAGCTTCCAGAGAACACACACCACACTGCCTCCCCTCAACAATACTGTGTCTGTGTGGATCACGTTCAGTTCCAAGGAACCTGATTGTGATTCTGAGATTGAGGATTTTTAAACAGCTTTACGTCTAAAAGGCCTGTTTGGTTAAATAACTGAGATACAGGTTTCCTTACATAGTGTTAGTTCAATTCATATCCATAGATTGTCTCATGGATTTTTCCAAATTTACTTTAAGATATGTTATTTTGTAATATATGTGCCCTGTAAGATTCATAAAAGTTTGGAAGTTTTTAAACCACCCAAGGTTCAGATCTCCATAAAACCTTTGATGTGATAGAATCTAAGCTTTTGACCCAACTCTGAGGTGGTTTAACTGGGATCATAGAGAAGATATAGTTAGATGTAGGAGGAGAATCATTTTAATTGCAGATACTCTTCCCATGAGAGAGAAAGGGAGAGTTCTCCTCTGAGGGAGGTCGTCTTCTATTAGTTTGAGTAATGGGATGTAATGAAGAGGGGCATGGCTTTGTGATGTTATTTACCAGTGGCCTCAGTTGGTAGAAGAGATTAGGGACCACAGAGATTGAATGTATTTCAGACTCGGTTGATGTTAAACAGCCAGCTGTTGATGGGTGCTATAAAAATAAACAGTATATACTTACTTGGATCCTTGCCTTCAGTTTGTCCAGTCTTCAAATATGGCATTGTCTCCAAAGAGACTTCATTCAAACCATTACCGATAGTAATGAGAAGTGAAACATGACTGAAAGGAAAAAGACCCTGAAAATGTTTTACAATCCACTGTTTCTAAAGGGTAGATGGATTTAACCTTTGACAAAGTATGAGGGGCCTGAAATAGAGCACAAGAGGTCACAAGAGGAGGCATCTGTCCACAATGCCCCAGGATCTCCACCAGTACATGTTGCAGAGATAGATACAACATTTGCTGGGGGAACTATATTTTCCTACTGTGAACTCTTTGGGATAAAGACAGAGAGTGTCTCTTGGGAGAGGATATCTGGGTTTAGATCTGTTACTTCCTTGACCAAAAATTTAATTATCAGAAAATGATGGATGGACGGACGGACAGATGGAACTCCAAATGAGCGAGTGGAGACTGTGTTAGAGTGCTACATCGACTTACACAGGTCTAGGGTCAGGAAAAGGGGCGCAGAAATATCTGCAGACCCCACACACCCTGCACACAAACTGTTTAGGCTTTCACCTACAGAGCACTGTCTGCTATAATCAGCTGCCACAGACAGTTTTTTTCCCCCAAATTGTTTCTCTGATGAACACTTGACAGTCAGAGTTTCAGAACAACACCCTGCATACTTTGACTGATCTGACGTTATATTTCATTTTAAAGTCAATTGTGAATATACGTACATTTAAAAAAAGATATTCTTTATTATTGAGAGCAAAGTGTACCGGAGTCAAATTCCTTTATTGTCTGTACATTCTTGGCAGTAAAGCTGATTCTGATTTTGGATTATTCCCAGTAGTGACATAAATGTGCAATTACACTCATAAAATGTCAATTCTACTGAGAAAACACTAGTTCCAAAAAGATAGACTTTAATGTGTATGTACTTAACCCAAGAAGCTGTGGGAAAACAAGTAAACATTCCCTTTTAAAATCATTCATTACTGTTGGAATAGCACAGCAAAAAGAGTAGCCCTCTGGGGTAGAAACCTTTCACTAGAAAAGGGCACAGGTGGGCGCTACTATATTGCTTACATTAAAAGGTCACATGTTTATTATGTGAGCAGACAGAAATTAATGAACATCAGGGATACCTTTTTAATGACCTTTTCACAAAGACAGTCAGGAGTGATGGACCACATTCGATCACCTCCACTAAACAATGTCCTGATAAGAATGATGAAATAAACATTTACTGAGGGGGTTTTAGAAGAAATGGCCTGACTTCAACAAGAACATAAGCCCCTGATACTGATTGAGTAATTTTTTAAGTATTCATTGATCTCATAGGGATGTTTCTAACTAGTGTTTAACTGGCTTGTATGGGCTTCTGGAAACTCAACTTTCCCTTTTCCTATCTTTTAATGTTTCATTGCTGCTGTCTTCATTTCCACCTCTGTTCTCTGATCATCTTCATCCCCTTTTTTCACTCTCAAACATCCTGCTTTCTTCCACCACTCTTGTCTTCATCACCACCACACAGTTTAGGTGATGACTGACTGGTAAAGATTTGAGGATGTGCCACGAGAATAGCTGCTTTTTGACAATATTACACCCTAGAGAAAGCTAACAGAGCTTCCAAAAGAGAAACATGTAATATTTCCAGTGGTGGTAAATAAATGTTATACCCTGAGAATAATCATGTTCAAATATGAGATACTTGACCTGGTGTAAAGCAATAGCTATTTAGGGTAGCAAGTTTACATCAGTGTTTGTTTACTATTCCAATTATTAAGCACTATCTCTTGGGTGTACCTAAATCTTGATGGCATGGAGGTGGTACTTAATGGAAATGAGGAACTCATCGGGTTTTTTTTGGAGAGGTCTGGAAGAAGAACAGCTTACTGAATGTCAATTATATAGAGAAAAACAAAACAAGATAACAAGAAAGCCCATGGCAGTGAACATATAAAGCAATAAGAAAAGCGGAAAAAATGTTTGCAAGATATTTAATAATATCAGGAGATTCAAGATTAAGTTCTCCGACAGAGTCTTTACTATCAAATTAACTGTCATAGTGTTACGTTTGGCTCTGTCCCACCTGCAGAATCACTTGGAGTGCAGGCGAAGCGTCAGCGGAGAGTGGACAGGTTAGGTTGAATGGTCTCTGGAGAATCCGGGTCCGGAAGCAGCCAGCCGGGGAAGTTCCAGAGTTCAGCGTCAGGTAGGTGTGTGTGGAAGATCCTTCCTGGGGAGATCCTAGGAGCGAGGCTAGTGCAAAATGAAGCCATCGGGGCCAGCCTGGGTAACCTCCAGGTAGTCGCCGGTACAATCCTTGGAAGGTCCTTGAAAACGTAGTTAGTGTTTGAATGAAGCCACCGGGGCCAGCCTGGGTAACCTCCAGGTAGTTGCTGGTTCAGTTCACTAAGAAGAACAAAGAACAAGTCAAACGTTGTCGAAGGCAAAGTACACATAAACTTAAATAATACGAGGCTGGCTGAGTAGCTACCACAGAGGCTAATACTCGAGCGACGAGATGCTGGCTGCTTCCTGCTTAAGTACTCCAGGACTCAATCACCGAGATGGAAAACACCTGTCTCCACCACTGCTGAGCACTAGCGCCTACTAGGAGTCAAAAACACAGACAAAATCATACAACAGAAACTCCAGCCCCAACATTAACTGCATATATCTAGATATATTGATATATAGTGCTATGAGAAAGCATTTTCAGCATTTTACCCTTTTAAGTTTTCGTCACGGATATATTTTTCACATAATTGAAAAGTATTAGAATATCTGACAGACATAACCTGAATAAATACAAATAGCTGTTTTTAAAATGATTTTATTTATTAAGGTAAAAAAGCTATCCAAACCAACCTGGCATTATGTGAAAAAGTAATTGCATAAATTGAATAATACTTTTGAAAGCTCAATTTACTAGTCACACAAGGTCTTTTTAATGTGTGACCTGTCGCATAGAGAATTTAGTTAAATAGAACTTGGCCAACAATGTAAAGTAGACTAGAATAATGCAGCAGATCATGCCCTTATCCAAATTCAAAACCAGATGAGAGACGAAGGCATTGACATTTATCTGTAAGGGTATAATGGGTCTGTGCTTGGGGTGCAAGGCGTTGTACCCGGGCTCCTGCCACAGAGCCTGTGCTGGTTTGGTGGGGAATGGGGGTGTGGGGATAGCCTGGCCGTATCTGATGGCATCATGCGGGGCCCAGCAGGGGGCTGCCCACCTTGGTGGGTTGTTGTCTGTGTTGGTGCTCGGGCCATGTCCTGGACTGGTGGGTCCCCGTCTGGTGGCCTATGGGTCTTGGAGGTGTGTTGGTCTGGTAAAGGGCTGCGCTGGGCTCTGTTGTGTATCTCTTTCTTCAGGTCTATTGAGGACTTGCCTCCTAGGTTGTGGTGATCTGGTGTCTGGCCGACTTGTTGGGGGCTCTGGGGGGGTCTTCCCTGCCTGGTGCCAGGCAGTCTTGCTGCTGCTGGTGGAACCAGTTCCTTGGCTTGGCCTGCACAGCTGAGGGTGGTGGTATGGCTGGGTCACGGGGCTCAGTGCCCTGCGTCTCATTCTGTACCTCTGTGACCTGCATGTGGGCTGCTGCTCCTGTTCTTTGCTAGCAACCTACATTCGTGGTAGGCGTATAGCTTCCCTTGATTGATCTTTTATGTCTTACAGCCTAGGACGGCTTTGGCCTTCCAGAGCTGAGTCTACCTGCCCTTTATGTGCTGTGGATAGCAGACATTCTATCATTCTGGCCACGCAGTCACCACAAAAATACACACCAGTTGACAAACTCATGCTCACATACACCCACTCAACTCAAACACACTTACTTCCAAACATGTGCTCATCCACCATCACACAAACACATACACCCTCCCACTCACCAACACATAATTACTCAAAATGGTTGAAGGTCATACAAATTCAGTTTACTGTTACATCAATGTGGCCTGCGTACTTTGATGCTGGATTGAATCTGAAATTAATAAAGTTGATCATGCAATTAGGATACTGTGTTGAGATATCCTTTTTGTAGAGCAAAAGTGCCCTGGCACATGTAGTCAACCATCTGCTCCATATGGTATGCCTGAAATGTCGTGACAGGACCCTTAAAAAAAAAAAAAAAAAAAAAAAAAAAAATAAACGCTCGTCCGAATGACTGAAAAAAAGAAAATGCAGACTTGGGTGTTTCTTCGTCAAAGTCAAGATTTAATCTGACTGAGATGCTGTGACATGCTCTTAAAAGTTGTCCATGCACAAAAACTATTCAATGTGGCTGAATCAAAACAATTACCTTCCACAGAGGGCCAGGTTGTATTGAAATAATAAATAAATTCATAATTTCAGCTACTTTTTGTTTTTACTCAGGTTTATTGTTTCAAATTTTATAACGTGTTAGATAATCTGAAAGTGTAAAAAAAAGAAAATAAATCTATAGTAGAAATACTTACTCACAACACTGTATATCCAGTTCATTTCATGACAAAGACACCTAATACAAGAAATGTAACCTTCGTCTTCTGATTTCATTGGCACTGTAAGTCATTCATCTGAGAAGAGCTGATTGAATTTATACTGCTTGTATTAGCAGTTTGAGACACACTGAACCATCCTTCTAAAAATGGCCATTATGCTAAATTAGAATGACCTTGTAGCCAAATTTAATCTTCATACTACTGGGGATTTAGGCTTACAAAAAGAAGAGGTCCTTGTATTTGTGAGATGAGGCCTCAATCTATCAATCAATCTCCCACCCCATCCTATGTTCATTACTGAACAGTACTCCAAGAAACTTCAACTTCTCCACTTAAGGCAAACTGAACTTAAACCTGGAAGAAATACTTCACCTTATACCTAATCGGGCAAGTATTTAGTATATTTTTGCTTCAGTTTTTTTCTGCCGTGTATATCTGGGTTTTTTTCCTTAAAATGCTTGTTAAAATACCATAAAACTTTGCTATTATTTCTCAAAATTATATTATGAGAATCTCTATTGGTATTTTTTTGGGGCACTATAGGGCTTTATTTTGAAAGTTGACCAACAGAGCATGTAGTGGAGAGAGAGGGAAAGACATGCAGCAAAGATCAACAGGCAGGGCTCGCACCTCTGACAGCTGCATAGAAGACTGTAGCCTCTGTACATGGGTTGAGTGCTTCACCTCTGTGCCATCCCCGTCCCCATATTATGAGAATCTCATACAGGCCCATGTTTATGTAGAATATAGCAATGATAAAATGCTCTTTCAAAGAAACTGAATCTTCAGGATCTGTTCACTCCAACAAGGCCGTTCAAAAGAGCCTTTGAAATTATCCAGTTTTGAAAATATTTAGAAAAACAAGCCATTGTGTCCCAAATATAGTGTTAAATACATAAATGTTGGCAAGCCTATCATGTGTGGGTGAAATTCACAAAAAAGTTACCTGTATTAGGCAAGATAATTATTTTTATTTAAAAGGCTCAAAATATTATCAAGGTATGTACATGCAAAATAAAAATCTTTCTTTGTGTATATATTTTCATACAATTAACTATAAAATATCAAAATATAAATATTAAATAAAAGTGTTGTGCTATTTGGATAGTTGTGCACTGGAAATAGCTGTGTTATTTCCTGTGCTATTTGGAATACTACTCCAAATAGCGCTAGAATAGTATTCCAGTGCTATTTGTAATATAGAAATAAAATAAAGAGCAAAAATTTACAAAATAGAAGAGAAAAAATTGCACCTGAGTTGTTTTGACAGAAACAAAAATCACCTACTGCAGCATTAAATAAAACAATTAAGGCAATGGTAAACAACACCTAACTGTAAACATTAACCAAAAAAAGTATGCAAACATCCGGATAAAGAAATAGCCCTGAAAAAGGCACTCCCTTGCTTTAAGGCTTCTTCTGTTTCACCAAGTTATTATCTGGCAAATTTGCATTGAGAAAGGCGAGTATCGTACTCCTCCTCTCTCCCGCAGCATGTAGGTCGTGTTGGCACCGCAGCCAGATCGCACACAGTGCCATGACATCGCCTTAATGTGTGACGAAAACAAACAGTGACCAATCAGCATGCGCTCTGTAAGGACATACCACCCCTCCTTTTGGTTTCCAAATTTAGTCGCCCAAGTAATAAATATATGATTTAAAATTACATTAAACTGAAGAAAGTAGTGAGTGAAGTGCAAGCAAAGTAATGAAAAACAAAGAACGACTCTCACTAGTCCTATCGTTGAAGGTAAAAAGAGCCAATCAAAAGAATCAGATCATTTGTGAACGTCACATCACTAGACCATATAAAGTGTAAGGACAGCATTAGTTCGATGTGTGTGTGACCTCATATTATGATTTTTATGTGCATGTGTTTTCATTTGTGTTTAATTTCTGATCATTCCTGGGTTGTTTATTATTGTTGCTTTATTTGTTTTTTTAACAGTGTCCTGTCTAGTCAGCTTGTGCAAACAGAATCATTTAATGTTAAATCCTTCAAACTCACAATGCTGTCCTGCACTTTGGTCCTGCTCAAACACAAACTTTGACACCACCTGGATTTTTCTTTGCATATTTGACTGACTAAGTTGAGAAGTGTCAATGGATCGAGTGTTAAAATACACGACAAAGAAAATTATATTTTGCAAAAGTCCGGAGGTAGATATGTATTCATCTCGGGACTTTTGCAGTATGTATTCACATACTGCCAACGTCAATTGCCTGACTCATATATATGTAAATATATGAGTCAGGCAATTGGACAGAAGAGAGGGTCATCTATTAAAAGGAATAAAAATACCTCACTTGAGAGGAAAAACAAAAAGGGCAGAAAAAATGACAGATTTAGTTAAAGGTCACAAGCAGAATGAGGTAAAACCCATGAACAAATTAAGTGCCTGGGATTAGTGCAAAATGTCTTGCAATAACAGCAGTGCCGAGAGGTCAGAAAGGTCTAAATGTCTTAAAGTGGAACATTGAAGAAATCAAAGATGCACCTGAACCAGGATAGTTGGTGCTTTAGTCTAGAATAAAATGCATCTTCAGGTAATGGTTGTTTGTGTTTACCACTGCAGTCTAATGACCTGCAAGATTAGGCAAAGTGGTCCAGTGATGTTTGAAAAAGGAAACCTCTTATGGTAACTGTGACAGATGGGACAGATCAATAATGCAGAGGAGTAAAGCCCTTTTGCAAAAGAGGATTAGTTTACAGGGGTTTTTTTGGGTTCAGTTGTTTGTATTTGAGCTTTAAAGGACAACCAAAGAAAACCATCCTACCACTGTCAAAGTAATGTAGATTGAACTACCATTTCTACGCCATAACAAGCCTTTAATTATAAAGCTTTTCAGAATTGCCTTTCTATGCATCTAATACTGTAGCATACACAAACTGATCTTCAGCTGACTGAGCGTGCTACAAATTTTATGTGGCATAAGTTTCGGAACTCAACATAGATATCACACATATGCAGTACTGCTATAAAATGTCTCTAAATGCTACACAAATGGCCTGATCTCAGTGGGAATAGGGAATTATTTTTCAGTCCATTGGACAGTTTTTCTAGTAGCGATGATTCCACTTGATACCTTATGTAAAAACAAAAATTTATATATTAATCATCATTTACTAAAGCATGGTTGGAAACCATAGAAATCATTACTTTGCACAGTTGATGGAACTGAGACTTTAATTAGCAGCACAAATCTATAACAATCAATTTTGTTCCTGGAAACTGATCTGAAAGCTGCCAGCTCTTTTACAAGCAGCTAATGGTGTTGCTGCAAAATGTTTGCAAGCTTACTTCTTATCAGTGGCTTGACTTCTATCTTTCCCTCCTCCATTTTCAAACTGGAATCTTCTAAGACAAGGACATCTCTGAATAACATTTCAAGCAGCATCATGGTAAAGAAATGTTTAATGCATTGTATCAGTTAGTAACATTGTGAACTTGAAAGATATTTCGCAGAAATAACATTTACATGAATTAGTAAAATGAAAATAATGTGTAAAAAATGCTCCACTGAATGTTTAACAATAAATTATGTATGACTTGTACGTTGACCCCTGGTCTGTCCACGTCAACATATGGAGGCATTTCTCTTCTGCTCATGCTACTTGACCTCAGTTCAGAATTTGGTACTATAGACCACAGTATATTCTATAATTAGCATAAACACATTACTGGTATTTCTGGCTCAGTGTCACGCTGGTTTTTGCTCTAGAAGTTTCTCTGTACCAACCAATGTGTACTTCTCTGTGAAAGCTTTATTAATTTATATGAGTCCCCAGAGGTCCATTCTCATTGACTCATGGCCCATTATGATTTTCTGATTTTCCATTATACATGTCTTTTATACCTCATCAATTTAATAACTAAAATAACTGAAAAAGATAAAACCAAACCACTGCCTCACTGAGATCTTTTTTTAAAGTCTAGAAAAACAGAAATGATCATTACAGTTTCAACAGATATGCACTTGAACACCAGCCAATAATTTGCTTCCTTTTGTTAATTAAATAAGACTATTGCTCAAAACATTATCTCTGGTTCTTACCTCACCCTGGACTCACATGTAGCATCCATCTCACACTCTTGCCTCTTACAGTGCTATTTAAAAATCAAAAACTACCCTTAGGCAGCACATAAACCTCCGATCTTAATTTTTATAGTTTTTTTTAATGGCCAGGCCTTAACTTTAAATAAAAAAAATGAATTCTAAGCCTAACACAAAAATTGTTTTTAACATCACAAAATAAAAGTAATGTATAAGGTTTAAAAACCCGAATCTACCGTATGGCAGCACAGAAGCCTTTTCCTGTGTTGACTTTTATAGTTTTGCAGATCAAAGACATAAATAAAAACTTGCATTGATCCCACTCTAAATCAGATGATTTGTTTTATTTTAAGTCGATAATTAATGACAGGACAGGCCAAATTCCCCACCAATACACAAAACCACACCTTGTGACCTCAATTACTTGAGTTTGTCTCCCTCTAATTGTTGTAAAAGGAGAGAGGGTCAGTCCAATAATGAGGAAAGGTATGTTACAGTGAGGTGCAATCGAAATGAAGACTTAGTTGAAAAGAAAACTTTAAAATGAATGCATACATTTTAATTTAGCAAGGAAACGTAATAACAAACAAGGAGCAGTAATTTTAAAATTTGTTGCAATTTCTGGACTCATGAAAACAAGCAAAATGATTTTCACTGATATGATAATTAAGCAACAACTGGGGCTGTTTTCATGAGCAGGGATGCAACAGTATTCAGGAGAACGACTAAAATAAAATATTAATGTCAGTCTCTGGTCAGTTCTGTTTCTGATCAACTTCGTTTGCCAACCACCAATTGAAAACTAATTAATGGATATGAGGGAAATAATGAAATATTTATTGTGTCTGAATTGTCTCCATCATTTGCTGGAGTTCTCTTGAGTCATTCATTAAGATGCATCACAGCAATTACTGAGCTCATTAGATTTAGTAATCATCTAATCAGTGCATGTGTAATAAGTCTGACTAGGAATAGAAATTAGAAGTCATCAAACAAACAAATCAATAGTTGAGGTTATTAGGAGGATGTTGATGCGGAAGGCTGGAACATCTTCAACAACCATGTATTCCCTTCTCAAACCAGAAGGGGTAATATGACATCTAAACATAGTTAAACAAATAGAAAGTGGCTTGTGTTTAAAAGGCAACTGCTAAGACCGTTAATAAGCATTAAGTTTCAAACATTTTAGATTTAAGCACTGCACGCTCAATGGCATCAAGAAGGAGTGTATTTTATCAACCTAACCTCTGGTGCCTGTGCTCACCTCTAAGGGTTAAGTTGCATGTAGACATTGAGGGTCTGGATGGCTACACAACACTACAACAACACGAATCAGCACCACGCTTGAGTGGGCGGTGGTTGGCATGGGGTCTTTTCACACGCCGTCCGCTGTTTGCCGTCTGGGGTTTGGAGGCCAGGAGAGGGAGCGGGCCTTTTGGTCGAGATCTGGGCTGGGGCTGGCTTTTTGTCTCTCTCGGGATCGCTTGGATTTCCTTGGATCTTGGTCCCTGGCTTCTGTGCCGGTCCGTCGGTTGGGGGGGGCGCCAGGCTCCAGTGAAGGGGTCTTGGCCGGGCAGTGTGCAATGCTGATTGAGATGTGGCTTTGCTTTGGTAAAGGGGCTGACCGGCCGGCCTGCTTGGTGTGACGGGGTGTACCGTGCGGGAGTCCGGGTGACCAGCATGCTGGGGCTCCTTCTGTGGTTCTGGCCGGTCTGCGATTGGCGGTCAGGTGGCTGGGACAGTGGAGCATGTCTTGTGCCTGCACTGGGGCGGCTGGCAGGTTGTGTTTGGCCTGGAGTGGATGGCCTGCCTGGCCTGGTTACCCGGCTGGTGCATGTTTCCCTCTCATGGACTGACGGGCTGGGGCTGCTGGCGCTGGCTGGATGGTTGCGTGGGCTTGGCGGTGTGCTGCTCTGGTGGCTGTTGTGTCCGGGGGGGATCAGGGCGGCGGGCTAGAGGGTGGCATGGAGGGGCTTTGGCGTGTGAGGTGGGGGGGTTGTGCGGTCACCGGCATTTGGATCGGATTATGGTTGAGGTGAGCTGGATAATGTTTCTTCCTTGGCTATCGTTGCAGTGGCGGTGATATGGTGTGTTTGTGTGGTTGTAGGGGCATGGTGGGGGACGCCGGCCCCGGGTGCTTGTCGCTGGCCAGGAACCTCTTGTCAGGAGAGTTTGTCCCGTCTTGGGGTGGGGTCGAGGGTTCTGTTGTGGGGGCGGTGCTTGGTGGTGTCTGCACTGTTGCGCCTGTTGGTGGGGCCTGGGTTTGCATTGAGTGGGGCCCTTACCTTCCTGTTGCAGTGCGCTGTGTGGTGGAGGCAGGATGCGGGGTGGGCACTTGGAGCAGGGTTGTGTGTGGAGCTCGCGCTGTGTGGGTGTGGTTTCGTCTGCTTTTCGGGGATGGCGCTCACCTGTGGGGTTGTGACTTGGTGCTGTGGGGAGGGGATTCATGGCGTTTGGGTTCGGGGGCATGTGTTTGATATTTGTGGCCTGGATAGAGGTGGCCCTGTGGGGAAATTCATGCTGGGGTTTATTGGGGGTGGGGGCTTATGGGGTTAGGATCGGAATTCATTAGAGGGCTGGAACTGTTTCATCCTGTGGCGGTTCTAGTTGGCAGGCTAGTTTGGACTATGTGGACCCCTTTTTTGTACATGGGGATGGGTGTCATTTGGGACTGGGGTCAGGACGGGGGGTCAGGTTCTGGGCCGGGGTCGTTTAGGTTCAGGCACCACCCCAGGCTAGCCCGGCTCAGGTACAGGTGCTGGGGCGTTCTGCCTATCTCCACCTCAAGAGGGAAGGGGGCCTGTTTGCCCCTATGGGGTATCAGCATCTGGACCTGGGAGTATAGAGAATGTATGGGGAGTGTGAGTGAGTGTACGACCATTGTTGTTTGTCTTTACATTGGGTGCATGGGTGGGTGCTTTTATGTGTATGCATGAGTGTGGGAATGTGTGATAGTGCATTTTTTTGTGTCAGGTTGGGCCTTGGACTGCTCCCTCTACTGGATCAGTTTAGGCCCCCCATCAAATGTGTGGCCTATTTCCTCCCCGCCACACTACCTGGTACTTGTGGTTCTCGGTGTCCGGGGCTGGGTGCTTTGGTGTGTGCCGGCTCACTCCCAGTGGCTGCTTGCCAGGGCCTGCATCCCTGGGCTCTGTCGGGCCTCTGCCTAGGGAGTGATATGTCCCGGTGTCTCGGGTCTCTGGGTCCATGGCTGGATCTGCTCGGGCGTAGACGGCTGCCGGAGGGGCCTGTGGCCTCGTCACTGCAGCTCCCTGGGGCTTCTGCACTGTGGCTGCTGGGTGGTTCCCCTGGGACTCTCCCCTGCTCTTCTCTGGGGGGGTTGCGGTAGTCCCGGCGATGGTTCTCCTGGGGTTCCTGTGCTCTGGGGGGCCTTTGGATGTCTACGGCTTGGATATCCTCCGTATCTGTCACAGGTTCTGGGGGGCAGGTCTGTGGCTCCTGTTGAAGCACCCCCCCAAGGGGTGTTCTGCGTGTTCGTTTATTCACCGTAAGCTGAAAGAATTCACACCCATTGAAATAACACACTCAGACACCGTTATATTGAATTCAAAGTACCTGGCCCAGGGAAGCTCTCTGTGGGACACACACCGAGATGACTTCGGAGCTTCTAGGTGGGCTCATTGTTTTTATTAAAACACATGAAACTGGGCAGTCCCCTGATTACAGTTTTTTCACACATATAGTTACATACACACATTTTCCTGCCTACCATATTAGGACATGTTCCTGTCTCCCTGCACCTGCACTCTGCTTTTCTGCTGATATGAGAAGGGAGTGCTTGGCCCGTTAATCTTTTCACATCCTTTCCTACTCCTACAGTTCTTCATTATTTTTCTGCTTCACCACACTCATGGCCAAGTTTGTGCAACAAGGCACAATGTCTTATACTCACACAGGTTATACATTTTATTTCCCACACTGTTTATGAACATAATAATAACACACTGGTTATGAACATAATAATAACACACTGGTTATGAACATAATAATGCACACACATAATATATCTCCACACTCCTCACTATTGCAGTTTTTTATGGAGAAACCGTGTATACACAAGTGCGCTCACACTCAGACCCACAGGTGTTTAGATTCAGGGTTTAACAGATACACACATTTTCTATATTGAGCAGCATTTATCACAAAATACATCTTGCATTCATAAGTATCATGCACTTTTTGGTAAAAACTGTTAATATGAATGTTTCTGCAGGTGTAGAAGCAAGTAGGGTGTCATCTTGTATTCTCTTCATCCTTCCTTCTTTCCTCCATTCCTTTTTCCTTCTCTCCCCTTTTCCTTTTTGCCCCACCTTTCTCTCTTTTGTGCTTCTTATTTTCTTCCTTTTCCTTTCTGTCTCCGTGTCCGTAACAATTGAAATAATCCCAAAGTAGTTTCTAAAAAAGTATCTTATAAATATCCAGCAGAGTGTTGGAATAATTGTATATAGATTTATCTTATATTTTTTCCTTTTCTATTAACTTTACAATTTGATCTTTATAACCTTTCATGATGTATGTGTGAGTAAGGATGTGATGAGTTTGTCTGCAGGCAAGGATCAAAGGTGGAGCTGAGAAGGAAGCAGTCACAGATGAGGAGGTCATAAAGAGGGTGGCTGATTGTGCTGAACAGAAGACACACTGATCTTAAGATGGGGGAGACTGTGGAAGTGTGTTGTTACAAGATAATGGTGTTTATGACCTGTATACGTTGCAACTGTTTTCCCCATCCTTTAGAGAGCAACGTTTATTGTAACAAGGGAACCTCCAAAGATAATAAAAAGAGAGTTGCGGACAGATGGTTTTCAGAGCGGTAGGAGATTTGTAACTGAAAGCACATCTCTGTCCGTTCTCCTCGCAGCGAGTAAAATAACTAATTATTTGTCTTTCTCTTCTTTTTGTGATGATTATAAGTATTTTAGGTTGTTTGAACCTGACAAGAGCTTTAAAGCGTTAGCTGTAATGCTCCACGTGTGAGAGTAAATCTGTTGGGCTTTTTCTTGACACTCATACAACAATTCTGAGTGCTACTCTGCTGGACAGGACACAGTTAAAGATTTAAGCACTGCATTCATTTAATCAACAATGTCTGTCCACAATCCCAATAATAAATATCATGACCACATGAGCAACCCAAGATGGCCGCAAGCACACATCAGAGTTTGCGTTTCTCTCTGTCTTGATTGTTTTAAAAGGGTTTTTAAAGGCTTTTTATACAAACAGACTGATCTATGAATACATTTTTACTTTCCTGCTTAAAATCTTATTTGTAATTTTTATAAATCACACCACATTGGGAGTTGAGGAGCTGAAGCTGAGGTTTTACTACAGATAGCCTACCTGTCACTGCTGGCTTATGAATGCCTCAGCACAACAAATCCTATTTCTGGATCCCTGTGTCACACTTCTCAAGTGTAATCGTGTGTCTAGTGTCGAGAGTCTATCCTGTTCCTGTGGGATTCTGATCTTTGGTCTGCCTGTTGGCCCTGGATGTTGGGCTTGATCCTCCTGAGGCCGTGAGCTGCTGTCTGTCGGCAGCATGGCAGTTAGCTGTCAGAAGAGCCTGTGGGTCATCGAGGGAGCTAGGCTGCTGGTGTCCGATGGCTGCAGGAAGATGAAACACTGCCCTGCCGTTCAGAGCTCTGATAAACCTAAAGAATCTCCCACTGCAATGTACTTTTTATGTGTTTTCTTCATGTAAAGCACCTTAAATTGTCTTGTTGCTGAAATGTGCTATACAAATAAACTTGCCTTGCCTTGAACTGCTGGAGCATGCTAGCCACTGGAGACCATTAGCCGCTAGGTGTGGAAGCCTGTGAATCTGCTAGTCGAAGGAGCCCACCTGCGGCTGTTAGCTGCGCTCCACATTTCTTCTTATTGTTTTACTTTCCTTGTCAGTATATCCACAGACAGTAACAATGAAGGCAATTTTCACACTACTCCTTGTATTCTGTTGTATCCATCTGTTTTGTTGCTGTGGTGGTAGTGTACATAGACATGTACCCCATTTACCTTTGGATCCTTCCAGGTCAGGGACCTTTACCTGGTCATTGGCTGCTGGTAAATTGACCCTACATCCACTGCTGTCTGCCAGGATTAATTCATGTAACTCTTATTCCTTTGACATGTGTTTCAGGGCAATTTCATGAACAAATTGCACTCATTGACCTGGTAATTTCCAATAATAATGACAAGGAGTCCTTACTATCTGGCAATGTTCAGCATAACCCAGGCCTTTCACTGAAGGATATCAGTACCCCTGATAAATTCAAAGCAAGATCAGGCCTTGGCATCCTATACCTACATATGTGGAGCCTGCTTCATAAAATTGATACAGTTAAATTTTGAAAAAGGGCACCATACCCAAATTGAAATGTGGTGGTGGCAGCATCATGCCACCACTTTTATTTACATTTAACTTGAATTTTTTTCAAGGTGGATGAACTCATGAACACTTCCTAGTCTGTTTTGACCCAAAACCTTCAGATATCTGCTCAAAAGCTGAAGATGAAGCAGGATTTCATTTTTCAGCATCACAGTAAGTTCTAGTATTTGCCAAAATTATTAAAACAATAGCTCTGAGAGAGGAAAATTAAAGATTTGGAGTAGTCTAGCCAGAGTCCATAAGTAAAATTAACAGAAAATCAATGGGCTCACCTTAAGAGATCACAGTAATGCTAAAACTAAATTCCAAGTCAAGAAGTGGGAGGCTGGTGGACTCCAAGAAGACTGAAAGCTGAAACTGAATCTAAAGTTAGTTCAACAAAGTATTAGTTTAGGGATGTGTACACCTATGCAACCAGGTTGTTGCAGCTTTTTTTTTTTTTACTTTTTATAATTTCACAGCAACAGATTTGTTATACAGGACACACATTAAGGAGGAAAAGGTTTTGAAATGTTTATCAAAGTTTAATAATTTTGTGATGCAAAAATCTGGCATTTTACTTAGAATGTGTAAACCTTTTACATCTACTGTATGTCATTTTGCTTTTATTTGTGTACATGTTATGAACACAATGCTCTGATAGTTATCTTGTATTTTCTAGTCTTTTAAACAACTAACAGACATTGTGGCTAGTTCAGTTTCTGTTCAGTTTCAGTTTCTGGAAATATTTCTTACTGAGAAAACAATATCTGTTTCAAAAATATTTAACAGTGTAGTCAAGAGCACGAAACATAAACTGTAGAAACAAATTGCATCCCACTGAAGTCAAGTTGGTGTGAAACTTGATTTGGACACTCAGGTTCAAGGAGCTCATTCCAAACCAGTTTTGCCTCCAATAGAAATTGATACATGAAAAGGTCAACTACTTCAGAAATTTGACACATTTATTAGCATGTCACTATGAGGTCATCAAAGTTACTGGTTTATCGCACTCATTCTATTTCTTTCAGTTCATTTAAATGAAAATACATGAAATGCTAAATGACAAGAATTTATATGCAGAAAAGCCGATCTAGTTTTGTGCTGTAAACCTAATCTACAATTAATAACTTCTTCAAACCCTCTACCGTTTACCGACCTCTCTTTTTCATCCATTCCTTATCATTAACTTTTCCCCAAGGTGCCATCTGTTGTGGGGTCATCCTAGGCTAGTTCGGTCAGTTACCTTAGATGAAACCCTAATCCTGACTCTCATTCCAAGTCAATATCATTAGACTTCCGAGATGAGCCTCCACATTCATAATCATTTGTAAAACTATTAGTGATGCAGTGTTTGATGGTAAAATATCAATTGTCTAACTTTTAAAAATGCAGCAAGCAATGTCTTTCCTATGCATCATACTGCATATACAGTCTTATCAGTTCTAAAATTATTTGTGGAGTGCATGCATTCCAAAAATGTCGCTGCCGTTCAGATTATTTTAGCTGTACAGAGCAAGGAAGTCGATGGAGGAGAAGGGACATTAGAAGTGAAGTGAAGCAGAAGAGGTTTGCTTCAGTGGAGGTTGGAGGAAAAAAAGGGTATAAACAAATGTCAACTGTATGGGCAGGACTCTCCAGGACTAGCAGAAGAGTCATGATTAGCTCAAGCGTGGCAAGTGAGCAGCCTGATGCAATCTTCAGTGCCAGGGGAGCAGAGGCACCTTGCCAAAACATACTTTCACAAATGCAGAGTTAGTCAAACAGAAAAGTGAAGAAAACGGGGGAATAAAAAAAAATTTGAAAATGAATTAATGATAAACATTTGAGATGTCCAATATCAAGTTTTGCTTATATTGCCAAAAAGCCACTTCAATTAATTCATTGCACAACGGATAATTTAACTGAATCAATGACAGTAATAAAGGTATTTTTTAAAGCTTTCTATTATTTTCTTATTTTGTCTACTTACCTTACAACATGACGCATACGTTATATTGCCAAAGGTTTTCGGTCAACCCTCCAAATAATTAAAATCAGGTGTTCCAATCACTTCCATGGCCAGCGGTGTATAAAATCTAGCAGGTGGGCATGCAGACTGTTTCTACAAACATTTGTGAAGGAATGTGTCACTCTCAGGAGCTCCAAGAATTCTAGCAAAGTAGGATTACGCCTGTGCAACATGCCTTGTTATTAGATGTTCCACAGACAACTGTGAGAGAGTACAAAGAGGTTGCTAACATTCTGCAAAGTCTATAGCTACACACCTCAAAACTGCATGAGGCATTCAGCTTAGCTCAAGAGTAGTTCATAGCAAGCCTTATAAAATGGTTTCCATGGCCTAGTGTCTGTATCCCAGCCTTACATCAACGAGTGCAATGCAGAGGTGTATGCAGTGCTGTAAAGAAAGCCACCACTGGAATCTAGAACAGTTGAGACATGTTCTCTGGAGTAAAATATCATGCCTCTCTATCTAGCAATCCAATGGATGAGTTGGTATTTGTCAGGAGAATGACATTTGCTTTTGTGTCAAATGTAAAGTTTGGTGCAGGGGGAGGATTAAGGAGTTGGTCTGTTTTTCAGAGGTTAGACTCAGCCTCTTAGTTCCAATGATAGGAACTTTTAATGCATCAGCATAACAAGACCTTTTAGACAATTTAATGCTCCTGACTCCATGGTGACAGTTTGGGGATGGCCCCATCCTGTTCCCACATACTGTGCATCACTGTAGCTGCCTCTGAATGTTTTTAATCACACATGATTTCATATTGTGTAAAGGTTTGGTTTCATTTGTTCTTCTAGCAAATACCTACAATTATGCAGAACTCTAAAAATGGGAGAAAAGAGCCAAAAACAATCAACTTTAACATAAGTTTACATTGACAAAAAATCCAAAGAACTGATGTTCTCTTTAGAGCAATTTAGACATATGTATGCAATCAAGAAACACTGACATCTGGGCTGTTCTTTTATTTTGTTGTAATGACTGTCAGAACTATAAACCCCTACATAAGCATATGGAGATAGCCATAGTCTGACAGGCCTGTCACTGCAGCAACGCTACAATTATTGTTCAGAAGAAGGAAGTCTTCAAAAGGATAATTAAAGTTGCTCACAGGCAGATGTGTTTAAAGGAGATACTGTCAGGATCTGTGTACTATTGTTGTTGTTGTTGCTCTGTGCTTGGCCTCTAGGTGGCTCTGGGGTCGTCAGGAGTGGTGGCAGGTGTTCCATGTCCCATTAATCATCCCTGGAGGGTATTTAAGATGGTTGCCGCCAGCAGTTCAGCGCCAGAGTGTTGCCCTCAGTGGTATTGACTCCAGCCATAATTTGTCTACGCTTGTCTTTGTGCCTTTTGGTAATTTTGTATTTGCCTCTTGCAGACTGGATTACTATACCAGACCTAACCTTTGAAGTATCCTAATCTACCTGGATGTTTTGCTACTGGAGAAAGGGTTTCCTAGCCACTAGGATTGTATTCGGCTTACCAACACTTTGCTTCCTAAGGGACGGCTGGCGGCCAATCCGACGGAGCTTTTCCTGGATAAACTACGAACCACCACAAGCGAACCCTGTCCACCGTCCCACATTATAACATCATCAGCCGAACCTCTGAGTCACCTCCAGTGAGTCCAAGTACCTACCAGCTTCATTCATCTCAGTGAGCAGTTTCCATTGCTGTCTCGCCCCTCCTGGCGGATCAAACTCAACCCCTTAGTAAGACAGATTTTGTTATTTTGTTATATTCATCATTTCCTGACTTTATATATCCTTACCGTGTCTACTTACCTTTGCAGTTGTCTTCCGGTTCCAGCTCCACTCCCAATACCTGTTCCCTGTGAAATAAACCTTTGTAAACCTCATTTAGTCACCTGATTGCTTTCTGCATGTGGGTCAAATCTATCCATAAAACCATGACAGATACTCTAACAGAACTTTAAATAGGCAGAGTTAAATGACAAACTGTTTTGACTGACAAGAGAGGACCACTTAAATAAAGTCTTTAAAAGTATTAAATAAAGGGACATGTCAAAATAATGTGAGATCTTTCCATGTAATCCATGCAACATTTAGTAACTGCTCAGAGTTAACTCCATAAAAGTTACAATAAATATCCTTATGTGTAATCCATGCAATAATTATTAAAACACACAGTTGAAGCAGTAGGGAGTGAAACAAGCTTGTTCTCATATTCTGGAGCTGAGAGACTGGAGAGGCCTGTGTGGAGCCACGTATTATTTGCCACATGTTATCTGTCTTATCTTTTATAAACAAGTATCCAATGATGTATGATGATTTTACATTCTTTCACATGTATTAAATTAAATTAGTAACCTTTGATGAACAAGTTAAAAGATGTATGATTGAAATGTGGGTAAGAACTGAGAGAGTAAAAAACATTAAGGTTTGACATTCTCAATCATCTATATATGAAAGAGATATAACATTAATCATTTGTGAAGCATGAATAAAAAGAATGAAGTGATGGTTTTGTAACTGTGTTTTAAAGTAAATGCTGAAAGCTGAAGAATGGAATGTGTAATACTGTGTAAAGTTTAAAACTGAGCAGATTAGGGAAAGAACTGTAGGATGACTGGGAGTGACGAGAGCCAGCTGCATGCTGACAGCGAACTTTTTGAAGGCTAACGGGAGGAAGGGAGGATGCGACTACAGACCAGCGTGGCTATTATTGGCATCTCCAAGGCTGAGAAACAGAATCAGTAGGTCACAATGACCATGACTAAAGTATTGAGCAATAACCAAGAAGCTGAGCTGAATAGGTTGCGCAACAACCAAGAAGCCCAATAAGGGCCTGACCGGTGAAGGAATCAAGCGCTATAAAAACAATGCTGAGAGCAGAAACGGGGTTGTTTCCTCACAGAAGACCAGCGAACAAGATCGGACGGAGAAAATAAGCTTGGATGGAAAAGGAACAGAGACAAAGCCCCACTGATCGACTGCATTAAAGAAGAGGATCAACCCGTGAGCCCAGAAAGGACTGTGCCTCAAGATTAAGAATCTGATTTCATCTAAAGCCTTTTTATCCAGACAACAGAAGTGAACTTGATCAGTGAACAGCTGATTGCTCTAAGTTTCAGGCTTCTGGAAGTCCTGAAGCAACTTCATTTATGTCCCCGGGTTTCCTTCAACTCTTCAGCCTCTGGAAACTACTGTCTTCAGAGACAAATAACAAAGATCCTGTTTAACCATCAAAGTCTGGAGCATCAGTGCCTGCCACTTAAAGGAAGAAAACTGAAGATTAAGTTGTATTCGCTTCAAGAAACCTCGTTGTTACCAGAAGAATCTCCTCCATCCGGTGCATGGATGAGCCTCCGTCTTCAAAGCCTCTCCAAACTCACTAGTTTCAGCATCAAGGAAAGACAGGTTGAGTTGATTCATTCATTTCTATTATTGAAATTATTTTGTGTTGCTGAATTTAAGCTGTTACTGACCCCTGCAAAAGCATTACTAATTAAAGAAAGCATATAAAATTGTAGTTAAATCGTGGACATTCAATTATTTGAGTCACTGTATTTTTTGGTTTTTCATTGGTGGTAAAAAGTCTTGTTGCCTGGTTCTAAGATATTTTAGGAGGTTTTTATAGGTTGCCTTAACCAAGTTTGTTAAAACAGCGCCCCTGGGCCTCGTGCCGAGCCACTAAAATTAACCTAGCCCATATACCAAGAGCCAGTTGTAAAATTAGGGAATGAGCAGCCGTGAACAAAAGTGACTGTTGAAAGTGTGGATGACTGCGATAGGCTACTCAGTTGTCCAGACCTCCAGTTGAAGAAGGTCGAGACTTTTGTATGAAGGCTGTCAGAGGCTAGGCGAGTTATTTCCCAACACCATCTTAAACAGATCTTTCAGTAAACCTGCTTAGTAAGATCTTTCAGGTTTAGGGAAGTCCGGACCCGTTGGATGGAGAGCTGGTTTGAGCAATCCCTTTAGACATAGGGAAGTAGGAGGGAGGGATTAGCTCATCAGACAACGAAAGACACTGCAATTCTTCTTCAAAATGTTTGTACATTTTACAGAGGCTAGCAAATGTGGCTTGCGGATGAAGCATTTCTGCATCTTATATGTAACAAACCAAAAACTTCAATGTATTATATTAGTTTTTTATGTTATAGACTAACAGAAAGAAGTGCATAATTGTCAGGTGAAATAAAAAGATATATAGTATTCAAGATACTTTAGAAATAAAACAGTGGCATGTATCTGCATCCACCCCCCAATATTTGCCTTCTGAAGTCACCTAATTAATAAATACAGTCCACTTGTGTGTAATTTAATCTCATTATAAATGAAGATGTTCTTTGAAGCCCTCAGATGTTTGTTAGAGAACATTGGTGAACAAACAGCATAATGAAGACCAAAAAACAATTGGGAAGGTGATGGAAAAGTTTAACAATATCCCAAGCTTTAAGTATCTCATCAATAAAAAAATTAAAAGAACTGTTGTGCCATTAGGATGCTTATTCTATTTAATATTTATTTAAATAATCATTCTGTCAGTCTACTTTTCTCCTGTGATTACCAGCCCAATATGTGTTCACATCACATATTAATTCACACTATAATGAACATCATCCCAACTGGGAAAGATTTTGGTGGCAGCATCATGCTGTGGCAATTTGTTTTTCTCCAGCAGGGACAGTTGAGTTGACGTTCCAAAACACATGGTCAGAACAAAGCAGTTTGTGCCAAAATCTGAAAACTGATGTTCAAGGACTCTCTCCGAACAGTCTGACAGAGCTTGAGCTATTTTGCAATAAAAAATGGGCAAAATGTCAGTTTTGCAATGTGCAAAGCTGAAATTACACTGAGTTTTCAGGTTTTTATTTCTAAAAACCTTAGATCCTTTTCTTTCCATGTCACAGTTATGCACTAATTTGTCTTTGTCTATTACACAAAATCTCAGTAAAATGCTTTGAAATGTGACACAATTTTGGAGAACTTTAATAAGTAATAAGAAATATTAAAAGTACAATTTTGCTAACAGAACCAGTGATTACAAGAGTAACAACCAAGCAGCATAATAACCAAACTAAACGATTGTTGTCACCCACTAAGCACTATAATCAAGAATGCCAACAGAAAGAGAAATAAGCAAACACACCCAAAAAATTTAATTGTATAGTTAAATTCTTAATGTCCTTAGCAGTTCATTTTATAAAAATACGTTGACTGCTTTACAGACTATGTAACAGGAGATGCGTGTGCATTCAGGAGCAAAACGTGCCTGATTCTGCATCTATCTGGCTTTTTTTTCTCGATATAATATTGGACTTTTCATAAGCATTTCCACACTTACACAATAGCAGGAGCAATTTTCTGTGACAGTTGTGTTTGTGAACAACAGCTTTTGAAGCAATTCAGAGATGCACAGAGGGGTGTTGTTGCTAATGGAGCCAAGGGCCTATTCAGAGATAACGTCGTTGAGTGTTTGACTTGATGCTGAAAGCCCACAGTCGGTTCTCATGATAAATCAGGAAAAGGGTCCATGCTTTATCCATGAAGATGGACATGAATTGTGTAGTTTTATTTTTGTTTTTGTTGTTTTTGTGAGATATAATCTGACAATCAATGTGTTTATTAGTGGGTGATTTATTGTATATCTCCTAACATGCTTGTCTGATTTAAAGCTGCAAACATAATATATAACATGGCTTTCAAAAGCTATAATATCAATGAACCTTTTCTAATTTTGTCATGCAACAATCACAAGGTTAAGTCCCCTTTACTCTGATACCCTGAATTAGAATTCAGTGCAACCACTTGCCTTCAAAAGTCAAATAATTAGTACTGTAAATAGAATCCTCCTGTGTTTAATCTAATCCGACTGTTCTGGGAAAACCTAACAGGTTAGAGAACAGTAATGATTAAACAGCATCATGAAGACAAAATAAAACCGGCAGGCAGGTCAGAGATAATATTGTAGAGAAATTTAAAGCAGAATTAGGTTACTTAACAATATGTGAAGCTTTGAGTACCACAGAGAATATTTTGAATTGAAGACTGTTGAATATGTGGAATAAGGTGCTCTGGTTAGATGAGACCAAAATTCAACATTTTTGCCCCATTCAGAAAGCCATGTTTGGATGAACCTAACTCCCTAACACAACATGCCTATCATGAGAAATGGTAGTCACAGCATCACAATGTTTGGATTGGTGTCAGATCCACAGAGATGTTTGCAGGTTGGTATGTGTTTGTGTGTCTCTCATCACCCCTTCCTTGCAGGGTGTGACTGGCATGTGCGGAATCACAGCCACAGCTCATCAGGACCAATCAGGATAAGCTTCAAGAGGAGCCTATACCACGAGGCAGATGCCAGATCGTTTGCTCACCCAGCAAGGTAATTAGGCCTACCTTATCTGCGCTTCTGCAATTCTATAGATCTGTTCACCTTCTCCAGGACCTTCTCCATCACCGCAAGCAGTAAGAGCCCATCTCAACCTGTCTATCCATTACATGTCATCTCAAAAGTAAAACAACAACCACTTACCTCTCCTCTTCACTGTCCAATCAGAATCTCACATGGAGCCAAAAAGATCCATTATCCTGTTAATCATATTGAATAAATTTGCTAAACTGTCACACTGTGTCCATAACTGTTGCCTGCACTAGAGTCAAACCTGAAGCAACATGGCAATGGGTTTACTTAGCGGGAACAGGTAGTCTTGTCAGAGTTAATGGAAGGATAAATACAAGGCAAGTCTGGAAGAAAACCAGTTAAAGCTCAGAAAAGACTTATGACTGTGACAGAGATTCATGTCACACCAGGAAAACAACACTGAATCTAAACTTCTTGCTTTAACTGCATATGTTTTTTTTTTTTTTACTTTCCTCATGATAAACATGTATCTCACATTGCACATTTTGCAATATTTATTTCTTAAATGTGTCTTCATCATATCTAGAACATCTGGCGGCATGTGTTTCCCCTATGATCATATGGTAAACCTTATGTTGTTTGTCTGCAAGGGTTAAAATATTGACTAACAACATAAATTTGATGTATTTGCTCATAAAAGCCTTTGTGCACCCCCTGTGGCCCTGACTGTACCATCTACAATTCAGATATCAGAAAACACTGTCTGTGAAAGCAATCGGTAGGCTGAATTGGTTTCGGCTCTGGCAAAAGCTTACTGAAACTCCCCTCAGTTTGAAACATTGCAATTTTATTTTTCTCATAAAGAGCCAAATGACTGGATTATCGCAGTCTTGTTCTTTTGTTGAGATGCTCATTCAAACTGTCTGTGTTTATGAAGGAGCCAAATAAAGTGTTGGTATAAATCCCCAAACAACCATAAACATATATGCACAACAACAGCATTCTATAGCGCTCTTACGTTTAAAGGCCTCATTCATAATGTTCTTCTTGAAACTGTGTGAATGTTTATGGTTTATTCTTCTCATAACATAGTCCAGTCAAGGTCTTTCCACCAGCTCCATAATGGAAAAGGACCTTACCGCAGGCAAGGCTTGTGTGCAGTGTATGCCTTCATGGCTTCTCCTGCTGTGCTTGACTTGAAGACATATTTTTATTAGGCTGTTAGAAGCACCCGAAGTTTATTTCCATACATATAGGGGACTGAGGCAAAGTTAATGAAAGTCATACTCTATGAGTAATAACATTCTCATGTTTTCCAAAAAAGATTTTGATTTGAAAAAAAAAAAAAAACAATGAAAAAAACACAGATCATATTAAAAACACATGCAGTGTTTGTTGTCCAGATATTACACTAAACACCTCCATGAGGAAAAAGCCTGCACAATCCACAGGAACATCTCAGTGACTAATAACATAATTGAAAAGGTGATTTACCTCAGTAATTCAGTTCAAAAAGTGAAACTCATATATTATGTAGATCCATTACACACAGAATTACATATTTCAAATGTTTATTTCCATTAATTGTCATGATTATGGCTTACAGATAATGAAAACATAAATTCTGTTTCTCAGAGAATAAGAATATGGCATCAGACCAACAAAAACAATTATTTGTAGTACCTAAATTTTGGTCTACTGAAAAATATTTTCCTTACTCTACACTGTATGCACTTGAGTACTTGGTCAGACCTCTTTTGCATAAATTAGTAAAACACTGCAACGTGGCGTGGAGGCCATCAGCCTTTTGCTCTAATAAATTAAGAAAGCCCAAGTTGCCTTCATTTCCATTGTCAGATCTGGTATCTCTCAGCTGCCCCTTGACAATACCATGTTGATCTTTTGTGGAGTTTGTGTAGGCAGGTGCCAAGTCCTGCTGGCTGTCTAGTCAATTTTCTCCTCAGCCCAGGTAAGAAGCTTATGACATTGTTTCTGTTTTAGGATTGACTTACCAGAAGATTCTTAAAGTGTTAGTGCATGTTTATGCCTTGTGAATCTACCCCACAACTCTTGAAATGATTTTGGCACACAGTACTCACAAGATTGTGGTTATTCCAGTAGTTTCTGCATAGTTTCCTAACAAACGTTTTTACTTCTATTTAAATATCCATTAATCCACTTGGACGCAACACTTTAACGGTAATCTCTTGTGGCTTACCCTGCGTGTGAAGAGTGTCAGTAACTGTCTGCTAGACAACTGTCGAGTCAGCAATCGTCCTCAATGTTGTGTAGGCCATGACATAACATTTATCAATTATCAGGATACAGGTGCATTCTAATAAAGATCACAAAATTTGTTCATAATTTAAAAGTTGCTGAATGCTGTAGATTCACAGTTCAAAAGAAAGATACCTAAATCAATGTACACAGTGAGTCTTAAAATAAAGTATGTTACAAAGTCCACCTCTTATTTGTATATTGGCCTCAGGCTGTAAAGCATGTTTTCCACCTACCTGTAGAAGTATGGGTTATTTATGAGTAATGCTGCTTGTTCAAACAGCATTGCTCCTCCAGTGACAACATGCATGAAGAACCTTCTGTCTTTAGCTTTTGTCAGCACAGTTACAGTCTTGACAAGGTTGTATGAAGAAAGTCCTCAAGTTGTCTAAATCTCACTCCCTCAGGCCCTAAGCATTTCATTTATTTGTCATTCTAACTCCTCTTTCACTAATGAATAGTGATAGGAACATACACTTTGAAGAGCCATATATGGGAAGAAGTGTTTGGGCATTGCAAATGTCATGCAGAGTTCTTCATGGTTGACATTGATAAATGTCTGCTTCCAATGTTCCAGCTGTCAGTAGCTGTGCACAAGGTAATCCGTTCCCATCTGTTGGACCAGCAGGTAGCTTGGATAATGATGTGCTGTAGCATAGCTCTCATAGAGCATCAGTCAGAGCATATCAATTTCCCATATTAGTTTTGGACAAGAGAAGTTAATGATCAAGTAAGTCAGAAACAAAATTCACTTAACTGCTAACTCGCATATAGTAAAGAGTTCTTAAATGTTTCTTTTCTTGTTTAAAGTGACAAAACAGATATTCTTTTCTTGCAAAGTTCTCAACCTTAACTCCCTGAACTCAAACAAATTTCCTCTCTAACAAGTTGATACCTGACCAATGACTATGTTCTGTGGATAGCAGGGAGACAGAAATAGCAACTTGCTGCTTGATTTATCTTGTATTACTCAAGTCAAACTGCATTTCTACTGCTGTTATTTTGCCTGCTCCTGCAGACAGCATCTGTTACCAACAAAATCCACTGGGAAAGTAATTAAGATGTCAACAGAAACATATGTCTGCTGCATAAAATGACTGAAGCAGCACAAATGGCAATAAAAAATTACATTACAGTTCCATTCTATTGACACCCTACACAGGAATTCATTTTCAATCTTTAAATTACCCTCCAATGCCTTTTATGCAAGCTGAAACTCTTTTGGTTACTTTGTAGTGTGCTTCTATATATGATCATTGTTGTGGTTTGTCCTAAATTACTGACAAATAGTGAGCCTGTTAAACTCTATTTCACCACTGACGGTCGTGGCCTTAATGCATCAGTATTATGTCAAACATTTCTATGGAAGACTGAAATTTATTATCAGGCATTTCATAAGTTTCCAAAGCTTCTGTTGAGAAATACATAAAATCTTTGCGTAGCATTATTATTTACAGCGCCACATTTATGTTTTCAAGGCTTCTACAAATTGTCCTAAAATGTTGGGGATTCTGGACCAAATCCGAAAATGTTGACCCATTAATACTTTATATTATATATATATATATATATATTTACAAATATACACTTTGCCTTCTGCTATTCAAGTTCTGCGATGGTGTTATTCGGATTTCTTAAACTAGGGACATGGTTGGCTACTTTCACAGTTGTCACATATTTTAAAAAGACTAGGAGTTTACTCTAACAGACTGGTTTTTGTTTGGCCTTTAATACCTTATGCCTTAATTATTGTAACACGCTGTATTTTGCAATCAAACAGACTCTTCTCTTTTGGCTTCAGCTTGTCAAAAAATGCAGCTGCTTTTATTCTAACCTGATCACACAGACAAGAACACAACACTCTTGTGCCTGTTGCTCCTAACTGGCCCCCATGTGTGCTACAGAATTTATTTTAACATTTTTGTATTTGTTATTAAATTTCTTAATGGCTTTGCTTCACCCATACACTGCTTCATGGTCTCTAAGGTCAGCTGACCAGCTGCTCCTGGCCGTACTAAAGATGGGGTTGAAGCTTAGGGGTGATCTGGCTTTTGTGGTTGTGGCCCCTAAGTTATGAAAGAGGCCGCTTCTACATGTTAGGCAGGCTCCATCACTGTCGTCTTTTAAATTCATTTTAAATACACATCTTTTTCTCTTCAGCAAAGCATGAGTTCAGCAAAAGCATGAGTTGTTTGTTCGTTTGTGTGAGTTGCTGTATTGTCAAAAATTGTTTTATATCCATTTTTTACTTTACTATATTTACTTATTCTGTTAATGTACAGAATTTTGGTCAACCATTTATTATTTCTAATTTGCTTTATAAATAAATTGGATTGGAACTACGCCTGTTAAAGAATTACAGACTACAGGATTTTTATTTTAGTAAGGCCCTTCATTATTTAAAGTGTTTTAGTCCTGAATATCCAGGTATCTCTCCTTTTGTTTTTATTTTTTACCTCTTCTTAATTTCAATTGGATAGTTGATTGTTTGTACTATGCCACATGCTGTTGCGCATTTATGTTCATAATACAATACAAATAAGGACTCAAAGTCGGCTCGCAACTGTTGCCGTGGCCCTCTATTTTTCAATGTTTGTCGGCAACACGTGTACAGGTCGGTGATCGGGTTCACACTTCCCAACTGTGAAATCTATTCAATCAAGTTTGTTTGACTGCAGCTGAGGTCGGCCCCTCACACAGTTGCAGAATCCAGTCTTCACTTCATCTAATACTAACTAGGGCTGGCTGACACAGACTTCCCACCACTGGTAATCGGGGGTAAAACCAGGAAAAAAAAATTATAGTCTGTCCCCAACTTTAGTTGCATCCTCTTTAGGACACAGTCCTGGCACTTTCTGGACTTTAATGGACAACCTGAAGCTTTTTTCACCACAGTTCCCTCCTTTATTGTCTTAATAATTCAGTAAATGGGTAATTAGGTTGCAGTTTTACTACTAGCAATGTCCCTACCTGTGATACTCTTTCAGTGCAAAGCAAGGACATTTTCTTGAAGGTAGCCATGGTTGACCAAAGAAAAGAATGATTTCGACCACCACTATCATTTAAAGCAACCACTCTGGTCATTTAATTTAGTCAGAACAGCAGAGTTATATGATTATTCTCACTTTACTTTTGCAATTAAGAATATTTCATCTTACTTGTCTTTATAGCAATCTAGAATTTATGCAAATTACAACCATAAAAACATTTCTGTCTTAGAAAGTTTGGCCACAACTGTACGGATTCTGAGGTCTAAAACCAAAACTTCTCAGTCTGTTGGTGTAACATGTTCCTCTTATTATTTTAGACACAAGTGCAAACAATCAGTGTATGTTGTGTTGGAGAAAAGTCACAAAAACATCCAATTTATGTACAAAATGCCTATAACAAGAACACAAGTACTATATTAGTGATGTATCAGACTGATTGTTTAAGCAAGTTTCAGGTCTTCTGGGTCCAGCTACTTTACACCAAAAGCTTTAACAATAACAATATGAACATCCACATTTCAAACAAGTAACATTCAGTAAAACGTGAACAAATACAAAAAGGATACTCTAGGTTAAATCAGGCAAATAATGCATTTTTAAAAAAGGGATAAAGAAGGGATGTCGGTTTCGGATATTTTCTTCATTTGTATTCATCAGTATTCTTTTGATACCATCGCGCAATTGTCAATGAGGACATCCTTTCAAGTTATTTCTCATACACATGAACATTTAACAAGTGCTTGAAAAAAAAGCATGACCAGGTGTCTTTAGAAGACAAATGTCACATCATAAGGCTGGCTCACATAAAAGAGGTAGTCAAACCGGTCCAACACATTACAGTAGGCAACACGACTTCACTTTCATCTCTACTTAACACCATATAAAACATGACAAAGGAAAGGCTTTGAAGATGTCTATCTTTCAGCACTGTTCAGGAGAAGATGTTCTCCTGGTGTATTTTAATTGGTTGCGAAGTTCTATTAATTGGCAAATGGCGGAGAATGTGAGTCAACCTTGTCTTTTTTTGCAAATGCAGATATGGTTGTGGTGAGGACGTTACCTGTTAATATCCGTTTAAGTTGTTATAATTTATTCTCTTGCTGTGGATATAGCATGAAACAAATATAGCTCTCTTCAGTTTCCATCATAATTCACCCAGAACAAAAATGTTTCCCTTTCTTGCAGCACAAAAGGGAAGGTCTCTTGCAGAAGGGAAACTAGTCACTGAAATCCATTATGTTTGGGTCACAACAGGGAAACTTGAGTTAAAGTAGGGCTTATTTAAATTCTTAAAGTATAAACAAAAGTAACCGTAAAATTATATTGCCTGTGTTCTAGTGGGTACTCAGGAAGTATTTGAGTAAATGAGCCAACTGGTCAAAGGTTGCCTTTTTAAAACAACAAAAACATAAAAAAACAGGCTCTCCAAGTAATAAAAGCTATGAACTCTTAAAACACTTGAGAAATCATTGAAAGCTTTTAATGACAAATAACATCTTAAATCAATGTTTTGCTAAGCACAGGCATACACAGGTCAACTTATATTAATGAGGATTTTATTTTGGGGCATTGACGTAAAGGGTATTGATTCTAAATGCATGTAACACTTCAAATTTTCATTTATAAAGATTTCATATCAAGGTGTGACATTTGTGGACTTTGTTTGTGGCTTTGTATTTGTTTACCTTTTGCTTAGATGTTTCTATTTTGGTTTTTATATCATGTTTATTAGTTCTTTTTCTCCCTCTATCGCCTGCTAGTGTTTTCCTTCTTAAGTTCCTGTTAGGTATTATTTAGTCAACTCAGAGGTAAGGAATGACACAGAGTCAGATGTACTGGCAGCAAGGGTAGCTCACACTTTGCAGTGCAAATCTACAAAGCATTAGCACCCCTCTCTCTTTATTTATAACATGCTGGTTCACACATAGTTCAACAAACATTCAGGGTGTGTGTGTGTGTGTGTGTGTGTGTGTGTGTGTGTGTGTGTGTGTGTGAAAGGTTAGGGTTCATGTGTCTTGATTTTAAGCAGAGAGAAAGGAGTGAGGATTGGTGCCAGTCCCTAGATGTTGCTGATAATAGCATAACTCACCTTCTCTCTTATCTCTTTGTCTATAGCATGTGGGGGAAGAAAGCACTTAGAGCAGACACAAGTGATAAACAATATAAAAGTATAAAAAACCCTAACAGTCCCCCCTTTTATCACAAATAAGTCATGAGTAAAATACATGTAAAAGAAAACACTGTGTGAGCACAAACCCACAGGACGGAAAGCAGTTTTAATTGTGGGAAACACTCACACGGTCCCTCCGCCCCTAGGCGACCACCAATCATGGCAGAGTAAAACAATATAATAAAACAAAGAAAACAAAATGTAATAAAAGTAAAAGAATTAAAACAAGCCTTGTTCATATCATCATTGCACTTTTTCTCATATCACTTAACAGCAACTTCTTTCGATTTTTTGCTATAAGGTCACTTTATGAAGTACAATTATGAATACACTTGGGCATGGAAGATATATTCATTTACAACATGTCATCATAGTCATCTGTTTTTGGGTTTAATGTGGTGTCAACATTTACACACAGTATTTAAAGAGTATATGGGTGTTATCTCAACTTAAAAGAGTTTGTGCTTTATGACCCTAGACCGTCCTCGGTCAGGGGTAACAGACCATCTGCTGGTTCCTGAGACATCGCCCAAAAGGAATGGGTTTTTAGCCATTAAATGTCTGATACTGGTTTTACAGCTTCCTCCTCTAATACAGATGTTCTGAAGAAAGAGAGGTAACCTAAAGGTCATACACTTTGGAACACCTTAGAGCACTTAATACAAGAATTTCCATTACAACTCCTTTCTTCTGGTACTGAAAACAAATTATAACAACGGCGGAAATGAACACATTTCAAATTTGTAATAATACCATAAAGTTAGATAAAAGCATCCAAGATTTCCTCCTCAGAGTTAGTTTCGCTGGGAGAAAAGAATTTGGCTGACCCTTGCTGTCCAGGCAAAGGAGCCTAGTAGCCACCAAATGTTAAGAAATTAAGGAGAATAAACATCATGGCGCATGTTTGACTGTCTCTCTGTTGCAGACGTCACCAGTCCATCATCCAGAGAAAGGTTATGTGCAATGTGTAGAGGTCTTCCCTGTATGTTTCCTATGTGTCTCTCACTGTGATGTGTGTGCAGTGAGGCAAATGACCTTATGATTTCTAACTTTCAGGCAATGGATGGTCTTAAGTAGATTTTAAAATAACGTTACACTGCCCAAGAGATTGTTGTGCCCTTGTAAGAACAGTGTTCTTCAACCACCTGTTCAATCACTCGCCAGTGATCAGCTTACAGTTCTTTGTCTTGTGGTGGTCCGCTGTCCTCACACCTTTCAAGCCGTGGATGATCCAGTTGGAAGATGACTTGTGTCATGGAAGCCAGATGAAGCTGGAGGAGCTGGAGCTTTCCTGCAGCTTTCTTGGGTGTCTAGTAGAATCTGATATGGGCCTTTCCAGCGCCTGTGGCTTCCAGTGTTTTCTCCTGGATTCTCTGACCAGAATCCAGTCGCCAGGGATAAAGGACTGGAGAGGGTGGAAGTGGCTGTTTCTGGTAATGCAGCCTTCACCATCTGTGAAACTTGAGAAAACACAGTGGACAGGTTTTGACATTAAAACAACATCCTATCTTCACGGAAAAAAAAATTGATCTTGGCAATATCTCCATGTTACTTTATTCTGACATTCCCCCCTTCTGGCGCAGGGTCCAACCCATGCGACAATCCAGCAAAAGGTTTGAACAAGAATGTTCTAGTACCCATTGAACCAAAGAAATGAATTCTGACATAACTGTGTCTATGAATTTAACGAAAGCAACATAAATAAAATCCAGATGTTTTTAACTGTAACTCAGTTCCATTAACAACAAAACACAAACTTTAGTTATTCAGTTCATCAATATTTCACTTAGAAATTAGTCACATATCATCCTGATTTGTCTTGTATGAAGATAAGTATTAGATTAATGGACATCTAATGTAATTTTGATGCATAAACTCTACAAATCTAATCTAATAAATAATTCCTGTCAAGTATGAAATCATAACTCTGATTCTTTATCAAAGATATATTCCTTACTTTTGGCATATCTTGAACTGTCAGCTAGCTTAATGGCACCAGGGAAAACTTTCAATCTAATAAATAACCAATGATCCTGTATGCAAAACTAATTCTTCAAACTAGTGTAAACTATTTCATTAACCTTTTAATAGTAAAACACATAAATCTAAATGTCATGCTACATCCTTAATTATTATACAAAAACATGTTATTAAGGCAACAATCACTACAAGCATTTTGATTCTATTGTCTCTTAAACAGTGTTAAAACTCAGGAAGGGAGGTGCTGAGCGTTACCATGACAACAAAGGCATGAACCAACCTGGTAGGTGGGCGGAGTCAGGCAGAACTAACCTATGATTGGCAGCCTATGGGCGGGACCCACAGTTTCTTCATCCCATCCCATCTTAGTGAACCTTAAACTGCAAAACTGTTAACATGCATCTACCTCAGAAACAAGCTGCTTCTTAACTCTCCTGAAAACTCAAAGTTTAATCAATCTTGGATTTAGAAACATTATTCTAAACATGGATTATTGTTTCATGCAACATATAAACAAACATTCATTCCAACAAAACATCAAAAACAAACAAATGGCCAAATTTGAAGCTTCAAGAAGTCAAATAAATTTTTAACTATCTCTTGTCAGAATATGTTTTCTCAGCCATATCTTTTAATGCTATAATTGATCCATTTTGTTATGACAATCTTCAGGATCATTTTTAAGATGACTGTGCACATAGTCCAAAGAGATCTCAAACTATTTAAAAGCACAGCAACAGTTTTCTCTTAAATGAATCCAAATTCACTGATGCTGAAAACGTTTGCTAATTCTTTGTACTGTAACTCTGTAATAATAATAAACTACAATCCTGAGAGTTATTGTTATAATTCTCTTTTTGTTTTGCTCAATTTTGATCGCAACTGCATTCAAAAATTTCTCTGCTCAGGTTAAATGCAAAGAAGTATTTTAAGCCGGCGTTGACATTTTATGGTATACCCAAACAAAACAAAAACTGCAGTGTTTGACTTAATCAGAAATTAAGATAAGAAGCTTGACTCCAAACTGGACTTTGTTCCCACATAGTGTTTCAAAGGGAGGATACATATAATTTTCCTTAATTTGGCTATTTAAATTTTGAGAGTTGGGGAGAATATTATTACTAGAACCCCTCTTTAATAATCCAAATGCTGATAAATGTTCCAATATTTTATAATTTAGTAATCTGAAATTACCCTGTGTACCTTTCTACTCCTAGTTATTCTTTTAATCTTTAAACCCTAAGAAATCAAACAAGGAGACTGGAGTTTGAGCCGACCATCCTCTTTAGTATTGAGAGAGCCTTTATTTCTTTTCTTTTCCTAAAATGAAGGATTTTCTTATCTTTATTCCATTATAAAAATCCTAACCTTGGTTCCAAAACAAAACTCTTCAACCCCAATCTGTGTTCCCCAGAATAGAAATCTTGAGTATTATTGCATTTCAAATCCACCAAATGACTGGAACCCCTCATTGGCTTAGATCTATTTTAATAGGTAATCGGTCTACCTTTAATTAAATATTATAATTTTATGGACCCAAAATCTATGGCTTGCGGGCTTCAGGAGTCCAGGAACCACAGGTTGAGTACTGCTGCATTGAACAATCATGTTGGCTCTCTTGGAGGATTGGCTAAATATTCCCAGACCTGTTAGTATATTATTTCTGCTTGGACAATAATCAGATTTAAAATCACTAGTTCACAGCTCCTAATTTACCTCAGATCATATTTGCTCCTAACCCAGTTCATAAGAAGCTTCAGACAAACATTATGCTAAAAAACCAAGAACAAAACAAAAACATAGATCTGTTTTAAAATAAAGAAAAAGCATGCTTAAAAACTTGGTACTGTGGTGGAAAATAACTCCACGGTTCTGAAGACCTTTTCTATGCAGAGTCTTTTAGGGAACATGATATTAGTTTAATTTTGTATGGTACCACTGTCCAATCAGATTCTTTCTTACCTTCAAAAATAGCCCAATTTTTCCCATTCTCATTTTAAAGGTTTGTTTTACCAAGGAAAATGTGTTTAACAAAACCAATTACTTTCAAAAGTCTTGAGAGTTTTAACCAGTGATATCTTAGGAAACAACAACTGTTTTAATATTTATGTGCAGCACATAACTGATTAGGTTTCCTTTCCTTCTCCAAAGGGACAAAAAAGAAACTGCAGAACCAAGCCTTTCATAGTTTTTTGTCAGGACCTGATATTAGGTACAGTGTAAATCAACACGCTGCATGAATAAGAAGAGGGAAGAAAAAACCTAATATAACCTCTTCCCAGCAGCTGCTGGGAAAAACAATGAATTTGTACTTTCCACAAGCGTCAGTTAGCACTTACGGACAAAACTGCACCCCACTGTAAGTACTGTGTCAGAGACTGTATGAAGACCATCTGCAGTAAAACTAAGCCTGTTTTAATGAGGTCTCGACCCATTAGATTTATGGGATACAAACTCTGACAACAGAAAATAATACCTGAAAGAGACCCATCAGGTGTTACGCATGCAATGGGTTTTGAAAATGATCCTTCATGAGATCTGTCCTGAGAATGACATAGAAACACATGGTTACTGCTGAGTGTTGGAGATGTTGTAACTTCCTCTGCTTTTTAATAACTTTTAATAACTAGAATAATTGCCCCTGAATATTTCACGACGAAAGAGAACTTGCTTCTCTAAAATTATATCACCCTTTTAAAGATACTTTTCTAACCCTAAAATAATATTTTAACCCGCTATATCTGTCCACGTCAAGCAAGCGTCACATGAGCAGCGGTTAATAAGCGTTCTTCATTGCAGAAAATAGGAAAAGATGTATGCAAATGTGTGTGTGTTTGTACGTTACCCCCATCAGTTTCTAAATCGCTCCAGAGTCAGACTGTCATGGCACACAGTCCTCTATCAGTCCAAAAAAAAACTCAGGCCCTTCCCAGGTCTGTTGGTGGGACATTCAATCATTCCTTGTCCTCTTTAACTTCTCCAGGAGGGAGAAAGAACTTTGCTCCGGCCTGTTTCTCTTTGCTTTCTGTGCTTTCAATATAAATCCAGTGTATCGCTCTTCTGGCTCTGGCAAACAGCATGGATTGTTGTCCATCTCAGTGGGTTTGGGGCCAGACTTCTTCTGAGTTTCGTTTTGGTGGAAACTCACTGTGATTTGCAGCAAGCAGGCAGACAGGCGGGCAGACCCTCACTCTTTCAGGCCATGCTGAAGAAGCGTCTCTGGTGGAGTAACCATGGGAAGGGCAGGTTTCTAAAGTCCAGACTCAAAAACGCAGATGTTGCACTGAAATCCCATACATATGTGTATATGTGTGTGAGAGGCATATGAGAAGTTTAGTATAGGTTCAGATTTTGCACACAGAAATATTATCAGTCAGTCAGTCAGTTGTCCACCATAACATGCACTATACTCCTTTCTTTTCCGACTGATCGCAATATTTAAGACAAACAAAACTTCCTGCAGGAAAGTTTAACTCTTTAACACCTTAATTGATGCACTCTGTGCTTTTTAATATTTTTCTTATGTTTTCTTTTTTTTTCTCATCTCCATCCATCAACTGTTTTACTTGAAACTATTTAAACTATTTAACTTATTTACACTCAAACTTCCACTCTGTGAAAAACCAAACTTATCTTCCCAAATTAAAGCATATTTAACACAATCATCCCCACCTTTTCCTTTCATTTTTTAGGAGATGAAGGTTAATGTGTAATTAAAAAAAAAAATAATAATAATACAGAGCAACGTCTCACCCAGATATATTTGTAGAGTATGAATGTCCCAGATAAAAGGTATTTTTAATGTAGGCAAAAGAAAACAGTACCAATAGAATCTTGCTAAGATTCTCCCAAAAATGTTTTGTCCTCCAAACACACAACAGCATTCACACAGTTAGTATTTTAACATATTTATGTCCCTTCAGCAATATGTATGGTCGACCTAGCTTAGTTTATGAGCTCCCTTATTATTCAACATTTAATTTCATTTCCCTACGGCGAAATGTTACCAACCAAATTATCCAGTTCACTTTACGGCGGGACCACCTAGTCGTTTTTAATCTTCTTGCGGCGAGATCCTACCTAAATTTATCACTATTTCTTTGCGGTGAAATAAAACCTTCGCAATGCAGTGTCCTTGCGGCGACACACTACCAAACGACTTCTAAGTACTTTTCTTCTTTTATTTCTATAGCGCTTACTCTTATCTTATGTACTGTATTTTAAAACTGTCTCACCTCTGAGTTGACTTTCAGGTGACTCTGTCGGATCTCCCGGAGCCGCCCGGCATCGAGCAAGACAATAACCCACCGGCCAGGTGCGAACGTCACACAACAGGACTTTAAGCCACCAGGCCTATGTGCAGCTGTGCGGCATCGCTTAACTCGACGTCAGGCTGTCTCCGGAGATCCGCCAGTCACTGCAAGAAAAATAAGATCAGTTTAGTTCTTATAATATCCGGCTCGAAGGACCAAATTAATGTTAGGTATTATTTAGTCAACTCAGAGGTAAGGAACGACACAGAGTCAGATGTCAAGGGTAGCTCACACTTTGCAGTGCAAATCTACAAAGCATTAGCAACCCTCTCTCTTTATTTATAACATGCTGGTTCACACATAGTTCAACAAACATTCAGGGTGTGTGTGTGTGTGTGTGTGTGTGTGAAAGGTTAGGGTTCATGTGTCTTGATTTTAAGCAGAGAGAAAGGAGTGAGGATTGGTGCCAGTCCCTAGATGTTGCTGATAATAGCATAACTCACCCTTCCCTCTTATCTCTTTGTCTATGACATGTGGGGGAAGAAAGCACTTAGAGCAGACACAAGTGATAAACAATATAAAAGTATTAAAAACCCTAACAGTTCCTTTATGGTTGTTTTCTTATTATTTTGCATGGTTTATTATTATTATTATTATTGTAATTATAGTTCTTCGTCTTTGGATTCTCTAGTTTAATTTCTCTTTTAGTATCCTGGTGTTTATTTATGTTTTAGTATTTGTTCCGTTGCATTCTTGTTAGTTTATTTTCTGTTTCCTTTCCAGTCAGTATTGTTTTGTTAACTTTTGAACTTAGGGTTTCTTTAGTCAGATCTCAGGTTATTGTGTTCTTTTGTTCTCTCTAGTTTCTCTGTTTACTTTAGTTAATTTTCTTTCTAGGTTCTTATGTTTCTTTGGTTATTTATCTTTGTCTTTCCTTTAGTTCCAGTTCCCTGATTCTTATGTTTCTTTGGTTATTTATCTTTGTCCTTCCTTTAGTTCTGGTTCCCTGATTCTTGTTTATGCAGCACCTACTTATGGTTTTGTGTTATAGTCAGTTCTCTTTAGGTTATGTCTTATGTCCCCTTTGTTTTCTTGGTTGGTCTACTTAACCACTATTCATACTCCCTCAGTTCTCTGCAGCCTGGTTCACACCTGTTCTCCATTCTCCTCTGATTATCTACCTCTGAGTCACATTGGTTCATACCTCAAGTCCCTCTGTTCATAAGCTCTCTGGTTTTGTTTTTTCCTCGCTGCTTCCTCCGATACAACTCCGTTCTCAACACCGTTCACTTACCCTTGCCTAAGTACTTTGACTACTATGTTCCTGTGGTTTCAACTTTGTAAGTTTTTGGATTATTTGTATTATTTGATTGTTCTTAAAATAAAGAAGAAAGCTCCTTTAAACATGCTGCTGCCTAACTCTTGTCTGTGCTTTGGTCAACCTGAACCCCAGAATGCGACATTTCATTTCCACTTCACAATTAAGCACTGCTTTGTGTTTGTGGTCATTACATCACAAAACATCATCATCATAAAATCATCATAAAAGTTTGAGGGGTATACACTATTTTGCAGAAATAAAATGTTTAATGAGATTATTTTTTTAATTATTATTCAGAGAGAGCACTCATTGTATTTACTCCCAATACTGCAGGCTCTTCATATCCTATGAGGACTGAGCTTGAGCCTATTAAGACCTTCTGTTCCCCTTTTCAACACTCTCCCACACACTTGAGTGGTCACAAACACAGCATTTCACCTGTGGGGATTATATCATGGAATGTTCTTGACTTAAATACACACCTGAATGCATCAGGACACACCACACACACACTTGTAGCTGCCACACACTCTCCTTAAAGGGATTAGTATACCACTGGCCTCAGACTTGACATAATATTCTATAGGTGATATATATAATGGGAATGGAGCCAAGGCCACCCTCACGAACACAAACTCAGTGTGAAACTGTCCCTTCCCAGTCAATGCCTTTCAGAGAAGAAGCAGAAATGGTTGTTGGTTCTAATCTTCTGCTTAACTCTTTGCTGCACAGTCTGACAGGCACACAGAATAACTGTCAGCTGAAGGGACAGGAACAGAGTCAAACAATTAGCAGTAAGAGCGATGTTGAGTGGAGGCATTAGGATCTGAATAAAATGTTTAAAAAAAAGGTTATTAAAAGCAAACCACGATTCCTGCTGATTGCATTAATCTACAAATATTTTCTTGGATGAATGATACTTATATAATGACATTTTAAATTTTTGACTTGCAGTAATTTAAAAGGTATTTTTGTTTCACTCCTGCTGTTTTTCTTTTTCTTAAAAACCTCTATTAAGCTTTGTCGTGTGAGATCTGTGTTTGAATCATCGAATCATTCTATAAATAGTTTCAGTATATCTTTAATCTTGATTTGGTGAAGCACATTAGAGTTTTGATTTTACCAGATTAACACCTAATTAGCCAAACTTAAAAGATCGAGAGAATAAGGAGGATAATCTCCCCTCAGCACTCAGTTATAATTAGATCTATGATATTGATGGGGTTCTAGTGACTTCTGTTGATAATTTAGTGCCAATTAAAAAAAGTTATCTAAGGAAGCTCAGCTGACCGCATCAAGTTGTTGACTTTGCACAAATAAGCCTCCTGAATAAGTATGTGGCGATAGTGGAGAGGAAACAAGGGCCAGGTTAAGCATGTTTGCTGCGACCACCTGACAAAAGGATGACGGAAAAAATCACTGAAGCATTGGTCCATACTTTATTTTAATCTCAAAGAAAAAAAGGAGTACACATAGTTAATAGCAGCGATAGCTTGTCAGTGACTGACTAGGAAAGAAACACAGCTGAGCACAGAACACCTAACCAGGTGTACTTTCTATGGAGAAGATAAAGAGTGCACAAACTTAATGGGAACGATGGCTCCGTCAACGGATCCATCAAACACAAAGACACAGACTAACAGAATAACTCTTCCAGATATCTCAAGTAAAAATAGAGAGAGAAAAAAGTTTGTTGCAACAATAAATGCAAATAGTGAATGAATGGTCAATAGCAAAATAAAATACAGTAGTGGAAAAGTGATCAGTATGTCCTATTCCTGTAGTAGGATAACTATAGCTGTAACTCTGAAAAACCATGGCCCGTCTAACAATAAACTACTGAAAAAGACACAGTTTTGACGACTTTGAAGGTGTATGAGTGACCTGAGAATCAGGTGTGACTAATAAGAAGAATGCAGTGCAGCTGGAGAAAAACCTGGACAGAGGAGCTGAGGGAAAATGACTAATAAACACAGATGGATCGAAGATCTAAGAACCTCAACACGAAACAATGAACTGAGTATGAAGCACAACTAGTAATGCAAAACCAAGGGATAAACAAAACACAAGGAAGAACACAAAGCCCTAAAGAATTAATTAACAGTGATCCCGATCTAGGTGATCCATTTGTGGTAACAGAAAAGGGGAATCACTTTAAATTAAATTACATTGACTGGTTGATCATTTCATCATGTGGATCCAGCAAAATGCAACTTTAATTCAAACATCAACTACTATGGTTGTCTCCATCCTCCAGCATTTCATCATCTCTGATGTGAGTGATGAAAACTGGTTTCATAATAGGGGGCTAATACAAGACATCAATCACAGGTATGGGGACCACTATTTTTTTTGTAATAGCCACTCAGGGACAGTGAGCAATGCCCTCGAACCACTTAACGGGTATAGATGAATAAATAAGAGTAGGTGAGATGAACAAAAAGAGAGAATGTGAACAGAGGTGTGTCACATGTCAAAAGCATCAAAATCCCAATTTAAAATGCTGTCATGATGGAAAACAAAAGCATTTAACACCCAGTTTATTTATTATCTAAAACTTTGGCCATGATGCTGGTCTGATTGATAGACATTAGTCTACTTGACTAATCGCAGGAGTGAGAGTGCCAGTCAGGCAGATAAGTTACCACTGTGAGGCCTTTTGTCATCATCCATTGATGATAAGGGATGATGTGACCTGTGAAACACTCATCATTCATCTCTCAGTTTGATTGTCAGTTGACGTGAAACATGACAGGAAGATGACAGATTGCAGCACAAACTGAGGGTTGCACGTTGGACGAGATTTCTTCTCCTGACAACCTAATACTGAGCTGATTTTTACAAAGTGGCAGACAACCAGGCAATCAGTCACTTCTGAAAAAAAAGAAATCCAAATTTAAGTAAATTATTTAACACAGAAATAAAAATTGCATAAAACAAAAAAAAAAAGTTAATACGTGTAAAAAAAGGTAATAAATACAAAATGATCAATTAATAGTTGCTTGCCTTCCTCTGCTTCATCCATTTACTCCCATTTGACACTTTTATTTTTGCTCTCCTGGGCTCTCTCCTACGGTTTGTCCGAAGGCTATGATTACAGTCAGTGATGGAGTCCAGGGGGTCTTTGTCTTGTGCAGTCTGTATGATGTGATTCTCATAAGATATTACTTGTAAATAATTCATACTCTTAGTCACACAATAGTTACACAAAAGTGCCTTTATCTATTGGACTACACGCAATATTCTGAAGCCACACACACTTTGATGTGTCCACATACAATAAAACAACAGCAGCACTCAAACATTTCCCAGTCATAAGATAATTGTGGAATTTTTTTTCATACCTCGAAAACCCTATAGTAGCAAAACATAAAAATAATCTTTGCAGTTTTGGCCATTGTGTCTCAACCTAAGGACAAAAGTGCATGAAAACCTGTAAACTCTTCAAGAAGAGATGTGTTTATTTGTGGTCCTTGATGTATGGAAATGAGAATGCTAGGGTCATTTCCATCACATTAGATGTACGGTTCATTTGCATACACAGCCAATTTAGCTTTTGTGACTCATGGAGCCACACAAATATATATTTCATTTCTCCACAGACCACTGAGTCCATTCAGTGTATCCTTAATGTGTGATATAGGTTGCATTTAAAAGGATTCTATATGCTGCTTTTTTAGAGTTCGGTGACTCATTGATCTATTCTATCAAAATTATAAAGAGTATGGGAATATCCAGTCATTATATGCTGTGTGGCAGGGGATGGCGGTGTGTCTAAGACGAGGGGAACTCGGGGCACTACGTCTCACTCTGTGCCTCTTTATCATGGGGGCTGCTGGTCTTGTGCGTCACTGAGAACCTACTTCGATGCAGGGCGTATGGTTGCCCTGAGGTGCTCCCTTGTGTCTAGCAGCCCGGGACTGCTGCGGCCCTCCAAATCAGGGTCCACCTGTCCTTTGTTGCTCTTAGGTGCTGTGGGTTGCACGCCTTCTACCATTCTTGCCACATTTAAAACTTTGCGCCTCCAGGGGTGACAAACTCGCTAATACACCCACTTTATACAAACACACTTATTTCTACACATACGCTCACCCACCCATGCACACACTCCCACTCACCAGCACACAAATAATACAAATGATTAAAAGGTCATACAAACACAGGTTACTGTTACATTAATGTGGCTTACTTACTTTGATGCCCGATTGAATCTGGAATTAGTAAAAATAATCACGCAATTTGGACATGGGCTTAGATATCCTTTATCCTTTTGTAGAGCAAAACTGCCCTGGCACATGTAGGTAGCCACCTGCTCAATATGGTAGGCCTGACATTTTGCAATAGGACACGTGTTATAAAAAACAAACAACAATAGAGTGCTGTGACCAAGAGAAACCTACATAATAAAGTTGGAAGATGGAACAACCACATAGTTTTAATCGTTTCTCGATAGACGCAGATGGAACTGAATAATTTATAAGATATTATTAAAGATACCAGATGTTTTAAATATTCTCTGCATCTGATATCTATACAAACTTTATAAAATATTTATAAAAAATCTATAACATTTTATAAAAAATTTAAAAACTTTCTTTGTGGGAGCCTTTTATTAGTGTAGAAGCTCCAAAATACAAATGAGTAGAAATTTTGCTATGACTATAAATAGATTAGTATTTATTATATCATTTATTGTTACTGATTGTAAAACTTTATGGTATAACAAACCTATGCAAACAATTAGAAAAAATAGAAAAGGAAAAATGAAATTTCACATTAATTTCGAAGGCCTAATAGATATAAACAATGCTATCAAGTAGACCATGTCAGTGCCAGTGGATCTATTATTATTATCTTCTTTTACTAGTTTGCAAGGACACTGTCCAATCATGAACTCTGATTTTGACTGAAAAGAGTAAAATATTTTTGTCTCCTAAATTGAACAGTTCCATGTTTATAATTTGGATGTAAAACGTTTTTTGTTTTTTTTATTCTTTATTAAATTTAATTTTGTCAGCGTAAGTTAGCGTAACTAAAACAATTTTTTAAGGGTCCAAAAAATGAAATTTATAAAACATCAAATTCTGTCATTTCTACAGTAATACAGATGTTTCAATATACTGTATAAAGAGAGAAATAAAATTAAGGCTAAACTTATTCTGCTTTAGGTCGGTTAGGGTTACCAAAATTATTTTTATTTGCTGAATGCCATAAAAGATATTGTTTTTTGAAGAATTTTGATATAACTTAAAATTTAGAAGCTTGCATAGGGTAAGATTGCTTTTCTTTAAACAGTTTAGGAAAGCCCAGAAGATCATGTAATGGCTTTGTAACCTTCTCACAACCTTTGACATAATTGGAGACAAACCAATGAATGTCTTTCAAGGGTACAGGTGGTAATTTCCAGATGCCCTAAAGGTGCCATATTGATCTGTTCAAACAAAATTAAAAACAGCACGGGAATATCCACTCGTCATGCTGTTCAAGAAGAAAATAGATTCTGTGTTCCAGAGATGAGTGGGTCTTGGTGTGAAATGGACTTACCAACCCCAGAAAAAAACCAAAAGACTTTGTGAAAATGCAGTCTGAAGCTGGAGTGTCATTGTCCACAGTGAAACAAGTCCTCTACAGAAATGGGTTTAAGGTTCACACAGCGAGCCAGCAGCCATTACTCCCAAAGCAACATAAGAAGCCAGATTACAGCCTCAACTTAATTTTTGAAGACATGTCTTGTGTACTGAACAAAATATAATTGAAGTTTCTGGCCGCAATCACCAGTGCTACATTTAGAGGAAAAAGGGGGAACCTTGCAAGCCTGAGAACACCATCCCAACTGTGAAGTGTGGAAGGCAGCACTGTGGCAGCATGATGTTGTGCGGGAATTTTGCTGCACAAAATCGACATCACAAAATAGACTGCATCATCAGCAAAGTGCATAATGTGGAAATATTGATGTAGCACCTTAAGACTTCACACAGGATGTTATGGCTTGTGCACAATTACTTCCAAAAGCACAGTGATCATAAACACTAAACAAATTAGTTCCAAGGTGACCTAAGGAGCATTTAAAACAAGTCAGTGTTTTACATTTGCAAAGCCTTGATTCCATTTAAAGTTTGTGGGCAAAGCTGAAAAGATATGTGGGAGCATGGAGGACCACAAACCTGACTCGGTTATACCAGTTTTGTCAAGAGGAATGGGCCAAAATTCATGCAAACTATTGTGAGAGGCAAATGGGAGGAAATCTAAAACATCTAACCCAAATTATACAATTTAAAAGGCACTTCTACCAAATATGAAATGTGTTTAAACCTATGATTTAAACACATTTGGACTAGATTTTGACTAATTTCAAACGGTAAGGAAAAAATAGTTTTTGCCTTTTCAGTGTATGTAAATATCTGGTTTCAGCCTTGCACATTAAGCTCTTCGGCCTAAAGTCATATGGTCTTTTCAAAGTGCACAAGCTTCCCACAGTGGTCACATAAGTTTTAGCTGGATTAAGCAGAATGGGGTCTGCATGGTGGCGCAGTTGGTAGCACAGTTGCCTTGCAGCAAGAAGGTCCTGGGTTCAATTCCCAACCTGGGGTCTTTTTGCATGGAGTTTGCATGTTCTCCCCATGCATGCATGGGTTCTCACCGGGTACTCTGGCTTCCTCCCACAGTCCAAAGACATGCCTGTTAGGTTAATTGGTAACTCTAAATTGCCCTAAGGTGTGTGCATGGTTGTTTGTGTGTTGCCCTGTGATGGACTGGCAACTTGTCCAGGGTGTACCCTGCCTCTCGCCCATAGACTGCTGGAGATAGGCACCAGCTCCCCCGTGACCCACTATGGAATAAGTGGTAAAAAATGACTGACTGACTAAGCACAGAATGAGTTCATCTCCACTGCTATGTAAGCCACTTTAAGCACCCATGATATGGAGCTTAATCTTCCCCATAGCACACAGAGAATCTAGATGGCATATGAATTCAGGTAACATCATCATTAGGTCAGTGCTGAGATATTTGCTGAACACTTCAGTAAATGTGTTGGCAGTGGTGTCTAGATGTCATGTATGTGTGACAACAAGTTGCAAAGCTAATACCACAGCATTATTCGACATGTCCAAAAGATATGTAGTTGACTGGCTTGGCTGGAAATCACAGTATTACATATCTGAAGTGGTGATGCTGGATCAATATTTATTTAAAAAAGTATGTCTTTTTATTATTTCTGTAATGGAAAAGCAAGCCAGATACACAACTGTGTGACTGGAGTTGTTCAAGAAGACTATATTTCTCCACCCTGTGCAGTCTAAAAATAAAGAAAGATTTGTATTAGTAAAAGATGTGAAATTTCGTATAAGGTTTTTATATCTGCTTTATAGATACCTTGAATCAGAATTTAATCCCTCTCCGTAAAACAAGTCAGCATTGTTAAAACAATTCTTGCTTTTTTTTAATCAGGTTTTCATACTCTTAAAAAATCCTCAAGGGTAATTAGATAAACTCATTTTCAGATAGTTTAAACATAGATAGATTTTCTTTTTTCTTTCTAATATGACATCTGGAGGATAGAAATTGTTTTCTTGCCTGTTTATTTGTTTTACAGGAGTTCAGAAATTAGATTTTGGTTCCAGGGAAATTAAAACCTGAAAATAAGCTCGTTAGCGATTCCTTTGTCTCACCTTGTCAATCTTACTTTGAGCTGTTTCAGGACACATCAACCTAGAGTGACAGTGATATACTCATTGTCTTCTGCATTAATCACAAGCAAGTGTAAAAAAAGAATGAATGAACCCAGAAAAGATAAATATAAACTGCACCTTGAGGTAGACATAACCAGATATGTGTTTTTTAAATCACTGGGTTTCATTTCTACCAATCCATGTGACATGAGGGCAGCAGGTTCCAGTTCTGCTAAAATCAAAGAGCAACTGTTTAATGATACCCAGTGTCACATTGTCTGTTATGCCTTCAGGTGCTGTCGAAAAAAACACTAATTACAATTGAATGAGGCAATGAAGGTGAAAAACTAAAAAAAGGAAAACATGTTTAGAAATAAAGAAATATTCTTCATTTCTATTAACCACCTAACTGAGTCTTATACTAATGGTATCCAATACAGGAAGGCAGTGATGAATGGATTGTGTTTAATTTGTTTTCCATGTGAAGTTTTTGTGCAGATTTCTTAATCTAAGTGGTTTTCTCATACCAAGAGGTGGAAAGTTCCTAAGTCTGAAATGCTAAACTTCAAGAGTAAGGAACCACTTTTATTCTGAAGCAATCTAAATGTCCATCCTAATCATAACCCTCACTCACCATAACTTAGTATTATACTCAAAATAAGAATGTGTTTAAGTGTGCAACCATTAAAAGTTTTATAGTAGCTTTTAAAAACACACATGTAAATTGTTGTTGTTGAACAACAACCACATAACTCCATTTCAGTAATTTTTGTTTTTTTGTGACAGTTAGTTCTATGATCACCCTTCACATCTGTCCGGTGTGTCACTGGCACATAGATCACACCCCCCTGTTATCATACCTAAAAGTCTTGTGTAGAACTATCCATTTACAATATTTTCCTGCTTAAACTTCCGTTTTTCTTCTGTCTAAAAATTGTTTCTGGTGCCTTTTTTTGGAGGCACTGTCAGAATTTCAATTACTCATAAATATGTTTTTTATGATAAATTTGAACTGGTTTCAAGGGTGGAATTTTCATACAACATTCAATTTGAGTGATTAAAAAAAAAACAAGAATTGGGTAAACAGGTTTGAATTTATTGTGCATGTTCTCTATTCTTCTCAAGGTCAACATTATACCTGCAGGATCAAATAGCTACATACACCCTGTAATAATTGATTAAAATGCACCTCAGAACATTATATCTATCAACTAGCTTCTGGCATAATTCTGGTTGGATTTTTGACCACTCTTGTTGCAGAATTTGATTTGTTTGACAATATACAAGCTGGTAAACCTGCCTTGAAGCCACTGCATCTGTATTGTGATTATATGTATAAAAATATGTATGAAGGTCATAGTCTGATTAGATATTGATCTGACCTGACTCTACACTCTAATGTTTCCTCAATTATTCGTCTGCAGACTCGCTGCATCTGTGGTCGTGCAGTGTGTGTAAAGCAGAATTATGTATTGCAAAGCCCTATGTAGACCATGTAATCACCAAGGACAGAGACAGCAAAGAGAAGAAATGGAAAAATAGCAATATAGCCTTTCCACCTGACCTCTTTAAATGGGATTCTTTAAAAGGAAACATATATTTTTACTGTAGAGTGGAGTACAGTAAAAGCCAAAAGAACCACTAGCTCAGTGCCAAGTGTCTGTATCTTTGAATGGCTAAATCTGATTAAAAAAAACTAATGCAAAACAGAAAAGACTACATTTAAAAAAAAAAGACTAAGCAGCATTATCATTTAATTTATTGTTTTTCTCCATAAAAAAAAAACATACTACTTTCATGTTTTGTAGGCTGAGAGTTAGACCAAAATGCAGATAGGAACTTGGGACGAGCGCACGGTGAAGGCTTAATAATAAAACACAAAACTTATAGATTTCATACAAGGCGAATATGAAACGACGCACAGACAGAGTAACAGGCAGTGTAACGGATAAATCCAGCAACAAACAATGAACACCAGTGAGCTTATATAATGAGGGAAGAGTGGAGAATCACTTTGAATACAGGTGAGTAAATCAGGAACAGCTGGGGAAAAGAGCAGAGAGGCAAGCTGAGGGAAAGTCAATAATTAACACAAAGGAAGCTAAACTAGACACAAAGAAACTACAAACCCTATAAACCAAGGTGAACAAAACTAACACTGATCTAAGAGAAATAAATCCAAATGCACAAATAACAGAACACGAGAATAAACTAAGAAACTAAACACAAATGAACAAACAAATGGCAACCCGTGTCTAACAATAATGAACACACAAAAATAAACTGAATTTGGTAAGACCTACAGAACATAAATAAACAACAAGGAAATTATCAAAAATAAACAAATGAAAACTAAAACACCCAGGAGTCATAAAGGGTCGTAACATGTACTACTTTTTTCAAAGTTAATGGATAGATAAGACTTGCTGGACAGATGACTGAGACATCAATATTAAAACATTCAGCTGACACCTATTTACAAGTGCAGCTCAAAAATAGAATATCTACTACAATTAGTTTATTTCAGTAATTAAGTTCAAAAAGTTAAACTCACATAGATTCATACCATTCTGAGTGATAGACCATTAAAAAGGGATATTTAATACAGACATTTTCATGACCATGTTGTGACCCTTAGATTATGAGGAATATTGCTGTCTTGACACCATTCCAGCAGTCATTGACACCATCTAAAATAAGGGTAAGCCACAAGAAATGATTGCTGAAGATGCTGGCTGTTCACAGGCTGCATCTATTATTGGTAAGTTGAGTGGAAAGAAAAATAGGAAAGTTATTAAATCAACAAGGATAACTACAACCTAGAGAGTATTGTGAAGAAATCAAGGCCCCAGAATCAGAAGAAAGAGATGAGGGGCACAGAATCCAAGTTGCTTGAGGTTTCGTGTAAACTTTCCATAGTGAGCAATGACTTGGTAGCCATGTCATTTGCAGGGGAAGATCCACTGGGCTTTACCCAAAATCAACACAGCTGTGCACCAAGAAATATTAGAGCAATTCAAGTCTTCATACACAGGCAAACTTTATCGATGCTGATTTCCTTTCCCAGCAGGACTTGATGGGCTCCTGCCCACACTGCCAAAAGCAACAACAACTTGTTCAATGACCCTGGTATCACTGTGTCTGACTCGTCACACCCCATAGAGAATCTATAGAGCATTGTCAAAACAAAGAAGGATGGGAGGCTGATCACCACCATGTCATCTTGCATTGACGCAGTATTTCATGGAAAAGAAGCTCTGATCAAGTATTGAGTACATATGCTTGCCATATCCACTGTGGTTTGTGTACAGGTTGCATGCAGGCTGTGTTTGTGTGCTGTGTTTTTCTGTGCGGGGTGTGACTGGCAGGTGCTGCTGCACAGGTGTAGCTCATCTGATAGCAATCAGCTGGGCTTCATATGGAGTGGAAACCCAAAGGGAGGGGTCAGCTCATTTTCTCACTTTGTGAACAGATAGACCTCTGCTACTCTGTAGTCCTGCTTCTAAGCAGATTTCCTGATCTCCTTGTTTTTCTCTCTTGCCTTGCAGATCAACCTTCTACCAAAGGAAGCCGTGGAATCTTTCTGGTCTCCTGTTTCACTCGTGTCATGTTCAGAGGAGTTTGGAAACTCCAGCCTCGACACTCCAGCCTCGATGCCCTAAGCCTCCACTCTGTCTCCAATTCCAAACCCAGCTTCTCAGGAGCCGCCTCGACCTATCCATCCACCTGTTCACCCTCCCAACGTTATCTCTCCAACCTCTATGGAATACAATTTGAAAATTTTCTCAAACTGGATCTAATTTACATAGAAGAAATTGTAAATATTACATTTTGTAGTGTTGTATATTTTTTTGTAGATGTGATGTATATTTTAAATGAGTATGCTGTGGTACTTATCATTATAATTTCGCCTTTGCTGCTGAATGTTAATCGTTGTAGTCAGTTAATTTAAATTCAAATGTATCTGAAAATACAGAATTGTGTGCGGGAAAGACACAAATTGTTCTTGTTTCCTGGACTTTTCTGCTTCTACTGTTTTCAAAAACCATACCCATATACATTGTGTAACGTGTGAAAAGAACCTCAAACAAAATAAATATATCCATCACAATCCAAATTCTTCACCAATCACCAGGTAAGCTGCCTGAACACACCAGGCCCTTATTAGTAACACTTGTGGGCATACCTTCATTAAAGTGATTGCGTTAAACAGAAAAACTGTATAAGTCTAAATAATACATTGGCAAATCACAAGGAATTAATTTTTGGCAGATAATCTGAGGGTATGAACACATTTTGGAAATATTTACATTGGAACTGTGCACCTGCTTTGTGTTTTGTGAGGGGGTGCCTGCATCTCCCTCACAGCCAGCATAAATTACTTTTCCATTCAGATTGCATGGCAGGTGTTTGAAGGACTCCATGACTGTTGATTGTTGGAACAAAGTTGTAGGAATATGTATGTGCGTATGTGCCCTTACGTACTTGCTTGGTCTATGATTCTTAACTAGTTTCTCTGACTTTAGGAAAAGTATTGACAAACCTAATGATAGATCAACATTGTTATGATTTGCATTTGTGCAACTGTTCTAGTTCAGCTGAAATAATGTTTCACAACCTTATTTAGTTATTAAAAAGCATTAATTATCATAAGGTTGTATTAAACCAAAACATTAAATTTCGATACAACGTATTAAATTTGTCGTGCTTTGGCTCGGTGCCTTTTTACAGTCATGGGATAAACTAAGATCGACACATGATTCAGTAGCTTGTAGAACCACCATTAACAGGACTAACAAGAAGTATGTTTTTTATCACTTTAACAGACTCATTGTTGTAGAGGAAGTCTGGGGTACCTTTCTTAACAATGTTGCTTCAGTTTATTGAGGTATGAAGGTCTTTTTTATGCACAGCTCACTTATGGTCCCAGCACAGCGTTTCAATTAGTCTGAACATTGACTTGGCCATTGCAACACATTGATTATTTTCTTATAAAACCGTTCTATTGCAGATTTGTTTCTGTTTGGAATAATTGTTCTGTTTGTTGGACCACTTGTTTGCTGAATATTGGACCATTTGCACATTGCTGGATGCCCATTAACTTCCAACTTTCCCCTTCCTCTCTCTCAACGCTGCTCAGAAAGAAGACTTCAACAAAGTAAAACACATCCTTTTATTATTTATTTTTAGTGCGAATAGAGTCGCCATTTAGAGTCTAATGTGTCCGGAATTGTATATGCATGCCATTGTTTTGAAACTCGCTGGTACTTTTTTATCAAAGGCGTTGAGCCACAATTACAACACCAGAAGACATCTCTGGTCTCGATTCATAAATGAGGATTTTGGTTAAGAAATTAATTTTGTCAAATTATAATTGTTTTAATTATAATTATTGATAAAGATTAATTAATCAATAATCATAATTCCAACATGTTGCCTGACACAATTTGGTTCAAGATTTACCTGTTGGACAGATGGCCTTAGATTTGACTCCATAGCAATAGTTCTCATTTCTGGTCCAGTGGCCCAACTGTCCTTCATGTTTTAGATGTGTCTTTGCTCCAACACAGCTGAATAAAATGATTACAATACCATCTAAGCATGTCGTCAAGTGCAGCAAAGACCTGTTCATTACCAATTCTGAAGGCCTTCATGTTACACAGAGGAGTTCATGGTCAACTCAGTGAATGGAAGCAAAACAATCCCGAAATCATCATTCTTCCAGCATTCTTCACTGCACTGCAATATAGCCAAACACCTCAATTTAGAAGTCACTGGTCCAAGGAATTTGTTTCACATGTCTTGTTGTTTAATCAAAGACAACTTTGCAAACCAAAATTATGCTGCCATGTTCTTTTTAGAAGGAAGTGGCATATTCCAGGTTTTTCTAATTGTACCGTTGTGAACCTTACCATGCTAAAGCTGTGACCACACTATTGTCTATCTTGCCATGTATGATGGTATACCAACAAATGTTCAAGTAGGTTTAAACATGAGAAAATGAAGCACATTTCATGGAACATCAAGTACTGTTATTTGTTTGATTTATTTGTATTGCTTTTGATGCTTCTCCATTTTGTACATTGTTTGTGTATGATGAAGGGTGTGTGGGATTTGTGTTCAGGATGAAGGGTGTAAAATTTACGATGTTATGGTAAATGGTTTTTGTTTCTTTTGCAGTGATGCTACCATTTTGTTTTAATTGTTTTCCATGTTTGGGAAATTACTGAACACCTCATGGTGACATTTCAGTGCTATAAGAGTGTCAACAAGTGGTCAAAATAATTACCAGTACCAATCAGAAAATAGGTCAGGCTGCTGTTAATTGGAGCTGCTCGATAAAGATCGTTTCATCATGTCATCATGAAATACAATGTAAGGATTATGATGATTGATTAATTAATATTTATCAAGAATTATAATTTAAAATCATAATTTGAGAAAGAAAATTATAATTTCTTAACCAAAAATCATTACTTACAAATAGAAATCAGAGGGACAGAGCGTGTTCATTTTGCTTCAGTTTACCTAAGAACCTTGGAGAAATGGTTTGTGGTGTTTCTCCTGGAGAGGTCCCAAGGGGTTCTTTGAGTTTCCCAGGATTGTCTCTCCATCTGATCAGGTAAACTCTGATGGCTGTGGAGACTGGGTCCACGCCTAGTCGTGCTGGCGGGGGTTTTGGATCCGGTTTCACCAGATGGTCAGCTGCCTCCAATGATGGTGGAGGTCAGGCACATGCCGGTGCACTGCTTCTGTTAGAATCTTGCGGAAGGCATCCTCCCTCTCTCTCCTAAGGTTCCATCCTGCATGTTGACTCCAACCTTTACCATCAGGCTTACCTTTGGGCCTCACGTGATGGTCAGGTTATCTGTTCGACTGGAAGTGGTCTGGCAACTATGGCTGTGGCTGGTACTCAGTACCACCACCCCCCCCCCCCCCCCCCCCGTCCAGCTGACAAAACGTACGTTGTTCCCTTAAACTGTTCTTAACATAGGTTCTGTTTGAAGGCATTTTTCGGCCTTCTAACACAAGACTGTCATCTTCTGTGTGCACCTGTAAAACTCTAACCTCACCTTCTGATCCATTAGTAGGGCATGCACGTGTTTCCCACGCCATCTGAGCGTATTTACGGTTCTCCTGCATGGTGAGGGTTTTTGTGCTACAGTACATAGTAACGCCGTAACGTACACTTTCATGAAGGTTGTGGAGGAATAATGATTTAAAAGCATGTTCCTCCTCTATGCTGGGAACATTACCACCTTGGACGTAAGCGGCTCTCAGGCACTGGTAATACTCTCTGGGTGCTTCGCTTTTATTTTGCTGGATAGCCAAAGCACCAAGTGTTGTTGGGGCCCGATCCGTGTACACAGAATATTCTTCCCTTAAAGCTTCACAGAGGGTTGAATAATGGTCTCAGACTCTAGAGGGCAGGCTCTCCATGAAAACATGGACAGTCCTGGATGTTGTCTTCCAGATGACCTTCAACATTTCCTGTGCTGTTGGGCAGCACAAGTCAAAAAGGCAGCGTCCGACTTCCCTAAGATAATCATCTTATTGATTCCTCATTATTTGGGTCAAAACGCTCTATGCCTTGGGCAAGAGACTCAAGTTGGCGTGTGCACGATCCACTCTCAGGGATTGGTGCTGGTCCATCTGAGTCATCATCTGAAGGTTCACTCCTGCTGCATCCCTCGTGTGTCAGGGCATCACGCTTCACCCTTGGGGGAGGCACTGGAGGCTGCTCAAGGTACAATGGTGGCCCCTGTGCTCCATGGACTCGGGTCCTGGGCAGTGGTCGAGGGCGGTATGGACCACCTGAGTCCCCGAGACGGCTCTCATGTCGCCTTGGCGGAGGTGAGGGATTGTAGAGCAGGGTACTGCAAGTCAAGTGTGAAGGCTGCTTGCCCCTAAAACTTGAACCATTTACTTCTATTGAGTCCACTGCCAGGTATTGTTCATGGCTGTCTTCTACAGTGGGGTGGGACACCACACCACTGAATCTAATCTGCCTACTCATACCTGTTCTGGACTCTGTGGATGTGTGGGGAAAACCACAAGCTTGGGAAGGAAATTTCTGGAGAGCAGCTTCTACGTTTTCCAGCTCTGAGTGGAAGGTTCTCTCATGGTGTTGCACATGTGGCTCACCTTCAGAGGTTTCAACCTGTGAGACAGGATTTATCTCCACCCCCCAGTCCTCTGGAGATGGGGGTGTGTTATGGCTACGTTCAGCTACCTCCAACCTTCTGGCTCTCAACTCAACTGCTTCCAACTTCTCTTCCACTTCTAACAGTTCACACCTAGTTGCATCTATTGTGTGTATCGTATCATCCAGCATAAACTGCAATTTAAAACGCTGGTCAACTTCCAACCTGACCCTTTGCTGATATAAGAGAGTGAGCTGTCCTAACACATCGCCCACCTGTGTGTCTTTTAATGGGTTCTTAATGACCTGGAACAATTCCTGAATCCTTGCTTCACATTCCTCAACGCTGTAATCATTAAGACCTTTACGCTCCCCTGATGATAATAAAATTAAAGCTCCAATTACTTCCTGTGCCTACATTCCTGTGGAGTCCTCCTGACTCACAGCTCCAGCAGCAGCCTGGAAAATTTTATCCTTATCAGCCAAAATGCACAATGACAAACAACGGCCATGCAAAACAAACAAAGCTGTTCAGCTATGAACGACCAATAAAATTACCTGTAGTAACAATTAGCAGCAACTCAAACAGACTGAGCACTCAGCTAGCTGTATGATTCATATATATATATATATATATATATATATATATATATCTTGCAGATTGATGGGTTTTGCTTAAACTGTGGCTTACCCAAGTCTATGCTTTAATGGAAATAATCAAGCAAAAGACACACAAAAAAAATTTGAAACAAAACCCAAATTTTTAAATAAAATTTTAAAAGTGGGATAAATAAAACAAAAACATTCAATGCTATTCTTAGCTTCAAATGAATGTTAGTGATGCATACTATGGGTTATTCACTTTCTTGCAGGGCCTACCAAGTTAGACAATTAAAGTTAGTTATGCAAGTCTGGTTAAAACATGCTTCACACACAAAAAAAAACCCAGCAAAATTGCATAAATTTCAGAGCAGAAGTGGCAATGAATGATCAATAACTTGATTTTAGCTCAAGCTATGTTCTTTGATCATCGGTGATGGGATTATATGCCTGTGTTAATAAAACTAATCAAATTACTTAATTTCTGTGGCAGCAACTGTAATTCTCACTAGGGACCACAAGATGGCACTAAACACCTGCCTGCATTGGAGAAAATCAGGTTGCAAATGCAATTCACTCAATGGCCACTGGACAGTAGTGTTGCTTCCTCCCTGACTGGGAGAGTGTTAGTTACAGCTGTAGTTATACCAACGGACACCAGAGGCAGCCTCCTACTGTGCCAGGAATTTTGGTTGCTCTGGCAACAAGCTGACTGTGCTACAGCTCTAAGCCAACAGGGTTTGCTTTGGCAAGCTGGCAATTTACGTTGAATTTCACCATAAGCTGTGCAAAACGTCCACCTTGCGACCACAAAGCACCTTAGAAAGATTATTATTACTATTAGGAGTATATTATTACTTCTCTGCAGTAGAATTGAGCCAAAATGTTGCCAAATCTCACAGCTTCCAGGATATCACAACTGTGTTACTTCGTGCAATAGTGGTATCTGTCATTTCAAGGCCCACCCAGGGATGCCAATTATGTAAGGATTATGACTATTGATTAATTAATATTTATCAGGAATTATAATTTAAAATCATAATTTGACCCCTCCTTGAACCGTCACCTTAACGTGGTGGAGGGGTTTGAGTGCTCAAATGATCCTAGAGGCTATGTTGTCTGGGGCCTGAATGCCCCTAGTAGGGTCTCCCATGGCAAACAGGCTCTAGGTGATGGGTCAGACAAAGAATGGATCAAGAACCCCTCATGAAGAACAAAATATTGAGGCACGTGACGTCGCCCGGTACGGCGGAGCCGGGGTCCCACCCTGGAGCCAGGCCTGGGGTCGGGACTCATCGGAGAGCGCCTGGTGGCCATCCCCCAGTGGCCCACCACCTGCAGGGGGAACCGTGAGGGACTGGTGCAAAGAGGATTGGGTGGCGGACGAAGGTGGAGACCTCAGCGGCCCGATCCCCGGATGCTTAGGCTGGCTCTAGAGACGTGGAATGTCACCTCGCTGGGGGGGAAGGAGCCTGAGCTTGTGCGGGAGGTCGAGAGATATCGACTAGAAATAGTCGGGCTCGCCTCCACGCACAGCGTGGGCTCTGGAACCCATCTCCTCGAGAGGGGCTGGACTCTCTTCTACTCTGGAGTGGCCCACGGGGAGAGGCGGCGGGCTGGTGTGGGTTTGCTTGTTGCCCCCCAGCTCAGCCGTCTCATGTTGGGGTTTACCCCAGTGGATGAGAGGGTCGTATCCCTGCGCCTTCGGGTTGGGGAGAGGTCTCTGACTATCATTTCAGCCTACGGGCCGAGTGGTAGTGCAGAGTACCCGGCCTTCTTGGGTACTCCCTGTCGGGGGTGCTGGATAGTGCCCCTCCCGGGGACTTCATTATTCTGCTGGGGGACTTCAACGCCCACGTGGGGAACGACAGTGACACCTGGAGAGGCGTGATCGGGAGGAATGGCCTCCCCGATCTGAATCCGAGTGGTGTTTTGTTATTGGACTTCTGTGCTAGTCACGGATTGTCCATAACGAACACCATGTTCAAACATAAGGGTGTCCATCAGTGCACTTGGCACCAGGACACCCTAGGCAGGAGGTCGATGATCGACTTTGTTGTCGTATCATCAGACCTTCGGCCGCATGTTTTGGACACTCGGGTGAAGAGAGGGGCTGAGCTGTCCATTGATCATCACCTGGTGGTGAGTTGGATCCGCTGGAGGAGGAGAAAGCCGGACAGACTTGGCAGGCCCAAGCGCATAGTGAGGGTCTGCTGGGAACGTCTGGCGGAGCCCTCGGCCAGGGATGTATTCAACTCCCACCTCCGGGAGAGCTTCGACCAGATCCCGGGGGATGTTGGAGACATAGAGTCCGAGTGGACCATGTTCTCCGCATCTATTGTCGATGCTGCTGCCCATAGCTGCGGCCGTAAGGTCTGTGGTGCCTGTCGTGGCGGCAATCCCAGAACCCGGTGGTGGACACCGGCAGTAAGGGATGCTGTTAAGCTGAAGAAGGAGTCCTATCGGCTGTGGTTGGCTTGTGGGACTCCTGAGGCGGCTGACGGGTACCGTGAGGCCAAGCGTGCTGCGGCCCGGGCTGTGGCAGAGGCAAAAACTCGGGCCTGGGAAGAGTTCGGTGAGGCCATGGAGAAGGACTACCGGTTGGCCTCGAAGCGATTCTGGCAAACTGTCCGGCGCCTCAGGAGGGGGAAGCAGTGCTTTGCCAACACTGTTTATAGTGCGGGCGGGGGACTGCTGACCTCAACTGAGGACATTATCGGGCGGTGGAAGGAGTACTTCGAGGATCTCCTCAATCCTGCCATCACGCATTCCGTGGTGGAAACAGAGGCTGGGGACTTGGGTTTGGACTCTTTCATCACCTAGGCTGAAGTTACCGAGGTGGTTAAAAAGCTCTGCGGTGGCAAGGCTTCGGGGGTGGATGAGATCCGCCCTGAGTACCTCAAGTCTCTGGATGTTGTAGGGCTGACCCGCCTCTTCAACATTGCGTGGCGGTCGGGGACAGTGCCTCTGGACTGGCAGACTGGGGTGGTGGTCCCCCTTTATAAGAAGGGGGACCGGAGGGTGTGTTCCAACTACAGGGGGATCACACTCCTCATCCTCCCTGGTAAGGCCTACGCCAGGGTATTGGAGAGGAGAGTCCGACCAATAGTCGAACCTCGGCTTCAGGAGGAACAGTGTGGTTTTCGTCCCAGCCGTGGAACACTGGACCAGCTCTATACCCTCTACAGGGTGCTCGAGGGTTCATGGGAGTTTGCCCAACCGGTTCACATGTGTTTTGTGGACCTGGAGAAGGCATTCGACTGTGTCCCTCGTGATGCCCTGTGGGGGGTGCTCCAGGAGTATCCGGTCCCTGTACGAGCGGAGCAGGAGTTTGGTCCGCATTGCCGGCACTAAGTCGGACCTGTTCCCAGTGCATGTTGGACTCCGGCAGGGCTGCCCTTTGTCGCCGGTCCTGTTCATAACTTTTATGGACAGGATTTCTAGACGCAGCCATGGGCCGGAGGGGGTCTGGTTTGGGGACCAGTGGATTTCGTCTCTTCTTTTTGCGGATGACGTGGTCCAGCTGGCCCCCTCTAGCCAAGACCTACAGCATGCGCTGTGGCGGTTCGCAGCCGAGTGTGAAGCGGCTGGGATGAGGATCAGCTCCTCCAAGTCCGAGGCCATGGTACTCGACCGGAAAAGGGTGGCTTGTCCTCTTCAGGTTGGAGGGGAGTTCCTGCCTCAAGTGGAGGAGTTTAAGTATCTCGGGGTCTTGTTCACGAGTGAGGGAAGAATGGAGCGGGAGATCGACAGACGGATCGGTGCGGCTGCCACAGTAATGGGGGCGCTGTGCCGGTCCATTGTGGTGAAGAGAGAGCTGAGCCGAAAAGCAAAGCTCTCAATTTACTGGTTGGTCTACGTTCCTACCCTCACCTATGGCCATGAACTTTGGGTCATGACCGAAAGAACGAGATCACGGATACAAGCGGCTGAAATGAGCTTCCTCCGTAGGGTGGCCGGGCACTCCCTTAGAGATAGGGTGAGGAGCTCGGCCATCCGGGAGGGGCTCGGAGTAGAGCCGCTGCTCCTCCACATCGAGAGAAGCCAGTTGAGGTGGCTCAGGCATCTATACCAGATGCCTCCTGGACGCCTCCCTCGGGAGGTGTTCCAGGCACGTCCCACCGGGAGGAGGCCCAAGAGACAGCCCAGGACACACTGGAGGGACTATGTCTCTCGGCTGGCCTGGGAACGCCTTGGGCTCCCCCTGGAGGAACTGGAGGAGGTGTCTGGAGAGAGGGAGGTCTGGGCGTCTCTGCTGAGTCTGATGCCCCCGCGACCCGGTCCTGGATAAGCGGAAGACGACGAACGAACGAACGGATCATAATTTGAGAAAAAGATTTTTATTTCTTAACCAAAAATCATTATTTATGAATAGAAATCAGAAATGTCCTCTGGTGTTGTGATTATGGGTTCAAAGCTCTTTAATAATTACAAATTATTAACCAAAACCACCAACTGTCACTGTTTATTCAACCACTTCACCGAAGATGGAGGATCTTCAACCTTGTTTTGACAGATAAATCACTCTTGCACAAAATAAACACAATCGCTTCTCTTAATTATATACATATGAAGATTTATTGAAGCCAAATAATCCTGATATACCATTATTATGGTCCAAAAACCTTCACCTAACTAATAAGCACTGTTCTACACAAAGGGAATAAAAATAACTACCTAACAATAATAACAAAAGAAAAATATATATGCATTTAGTGTCTATGAAATCAAACCAGCAGTTTTATGGACAAAATGTGTAATTTGGATTCCTGGTGTGTTGATGTCTCGATTCCAGCGGTCAGCTGATAAAACGGTGAGCTGGGTGCTCTTAGCCACTATCAGCTGATCGCACAAAATCTCGGACAAAGGGTCATAAAACTCTGAGGCGGGAACTCAGTGGAAAATCTCCAGCAATAAAACTTGAGCAAAGAATGGTCAGACCACGAGGTACAGACCGCAGTTGCTTTGAATGAAAACTTTTAAAAGTCCAACTTCTAACTCCTGGCTGATTTGAGATCAGCTGGACAAAACAATAACCACGCCCAATTCAGCAGTGCTTGCGCAGCAAATCAAAACACCACTCAGCATAAAACACTTCAATCAGTATTGCATGCAACAAGTTAATACCTTAGATTAACTACTGGTGATTCTAAATCCCCTTCACTATACGTCATCCTGTCCAGACCTCTGAATGCACCTATCCGGTTTAATATAAAAATAACAAAATTACTTTGACGTTTATTTCTTCTCGCCACCGGTTGAGGATGGGTCAGGTCTGACGAAAAATGAGGGGAGGGGGGACCACGCGTCCATGATCAAATTAAGAAAAAAAAAAACGGTAACTTCTCATTCGTCCAGGAAGGGAAAAGATGAAGAACCGTTTAGTCGACTGAATAACAAGGAGGAAACTCATCTCCTTGGAAATAGAACCTCTGTAGGTTTTCACCTGCGCCAGGGTGTCGGCGCGGTCATCGATTGGCGAATAAATCTGCCGATCTTGGTGTATCAGACAGATTTCCAGCCTTCAAGCTCTTCCGGGAATGGCCTTGTGGAGCAAAGGTTCGCCTGCGAGCTTTTGTCTCTCCAGATATGCGCCTCCGTTGCGCTATCCTGTGAGATACATGGGAAATGGCAACGAAACTCTCCATCTCAGCCGGTTTATACTCCCATTGACGTCAGAGCTGCAACGTCTGTTGAGCTGCCCATGTCAAAATGTGCGACCTAAATGGATGATCCCAGCACAATAATGTGACAGGGGGTATAACTGACTGACCTCTAGAGACAGCAGGTGTGTTAGCCGTATGGTAGCACACATCTGCATGCTCCAGAGCAACAAACTGCAAGAACTTCTGATTTTATAAGGGTTATCACACTGAAAACATTTAATTAGCAGCACCTGGACGCTTCATTCCCTCTACAATCCTACAAAAGCACTAAAGGTGTATTTAAACTGCCATCACACTCTTTGCTTTCTTACCATGCGTGCTGCCATACTGAAAAAGCATGTTAATCTAAACAGGAAAAGAATTTGGTGGAGTTTCACATCCTATCATGTTGTTGAGGTATGTGTTTTGTTTTTGACAGACTCACATTTGAAGTAGTGTATGTGTTTTCAGATCCAGTGGGATGAATTCACAGTGTTTAGCTGTGTCAGGATTGGTTGTTGCTTTTGCCCTAATATTACCATCATGTTTCATTTTAGGATCAACTGACCATCTGGAAAGAAAATATCAATCATCAATGAGAGCCTCCAAGTGCTAAGATAATTATTAGCCAAATACATCATGCACTTTGACACAAAGTTGGTTTCACTCTTAATTTCAAACATCTGGCATGCTAGGTGAGTTAAGTTTTAATTAGTGCAAAAAACATAGTACAACTTAAGATTGACCAATAGCCTGGCCTATTTGGTGATCCAGTTGTGTATGCTGCAATATCCAATGCATATTAAGGTAATGCTGAAACATTGTTTTCCATTGCAAATGCCATTAAAATAAAATGCAGGAACACAATAGTCTGACAGTGGTATTACATTCGTCCATGAGTTTTATTGATGATAAATGTCAATTTCCCTTTTCACAGTAGTGTATAAAATATATTCCGTGTTCTTCCATGAATACCTCCACATTCCTCCATTCAAAACTAACTAAACACAACAGGAACATGCTTGCTTTTTACCGTTTTAATTGCAACTGTTGTAGCTCCAAGATGCTTAGAATGAGGTTATATATGATTGCAATCAGTAATGTTAAAATTGTCTATTAATCAGTAGGAGACAAAGGATCATTTATTTTCTTGCATTGTACTATAAAGGGTCTACTTTTCTAAATACAATTAAAAAATATATTATTCTCCACTCTCCTTTCTCCACGAAACAGTTTTCCTTCATCTGTTTTCCCACACAAAATTATTCATTTTAAATATCTTTATCGTTTGTTTGGTAAAATGACTAAAACTAGAGACATGGGGCAGTTTTCCACAAAGACTGATATCAAGGGTTTAGAATGATTACAGCTTCATTCTACTGTGTCAGTCAAACACTGTACTTTATTCTTCTAAGATTTCCCATACCATCAAACATGGTCATTGAATGATTGCACACAATTTGTTATTGATCTGCTTTGAAGAATAGTTTTTTTAAATCAAGGCTGTTCGCATTTAGAGAAAAACTGAGCTTTCAAGGTAACAGTATTATGCATAAAACTTGGATTTTGCATAATGTTATCACATTGTAAAAACTTGGATGGATGGGTAGGACTTTGGTTAAATATTTTGCGCATTCGGCTCGAAGCTTCTCACAATAGTTTACTGGATTTCCTCTTGACAGAAACTGTAACCAAGTCAGCTCTGTCCACAAGCTTTCCATTGAACTGAGATCAGGACTTTGTGACAGAACTGCCCTCACATGATGCTGCCCCCCATTTCCCACTCCATAGTTTACAGTTGTGATGGTGCTCTCAGACTTGCAAGCTTTCAGACTTGTCCTCCAAAGGTGACAGTGGTCATAATGGTCAAACACTTAAATTTTTGTTTTGTAAGACCACATTACCACCTTTTCCAGAAATTAAGATTTTTGTCCCTGAGTGCCTTTGCAACTGCGATTAGTTTATATATATATATATATATATATATATATATATATATATATATATATATATATATATATATATATATATATATGATGATATAAATTGTGTCCAATGAAATTGTGTCCAAGGATGAACCACACTTTGTAGAGATCTAGAATTCTCTTCTTGATATCTTGGCAGATTTCATTAGATTTTTTTCATGATGCTACAAAAAGAAGAAGTATTCTTTAAACTAAACAAGTTCATAGAAGGAGAAATGGCTACCATTGTTTTCTCCCCTAATGTGTTTGATAAAATGTTGTATGGACTTTTGTACTTATTCCTCTAATTTAATTAATCTGTTCTAAATATTTCAACATGTTTTTAGCTCCTATTCTTTGTCTGTCCCTGACTCTTTAATAAACAAGAATCAACTTAAAAAGACATGACCTAGTACTTGCTGTTATAAATAAACATGCTCTTTGATAGTCAGTTATGTTTTATTCCTCTCATATTGAAACAGGAGTTCAAATATGTGGCTGAAATTCTTTCCCAAAGTCACAGAGTGTTCTTAATATGACACACTGATTTGCAAATGATTTCCGCTGTGTCCTTTAAGAATGCAACATTTTATCATACATATTTCGAGGCATGCATGATCATTTTTCACACTATTTCACATTTGTCATCAAGATTTGAAGACTTGTTTGATGCATGTCACGGGCCAGCAAACATAAAACAGTAGACACCAATAATTAGAATTAATTAATATATATATATATATATATATATATATATATATATATATATATATATATATATATATATATATATATATATATATGATGATATAAATTGTGTCCAATGAAATTGTGTCCAAGGATGAACCACACTTTGTAGAGATCTAGAATTCTCTTCTTGATATCTTGGCAGATTTCATTAGATTTTTTTCATGATGCTACAAAAAGAAGAAGTATTCTTTAAACTAAACAAGTTCATAGAAGGAGAAATGGCTACCATTGTTTTCTCCCCTAATGTGTTTGATAAAATGTTGTATGGACTTTTGTACTTATTCCTCTAATTTAATTAATCTGTTCTAAATATTTCAACATGTTTTTAGCTCCTATTCTTTGTCTGTCCCTGACTCTTTAATAAACAAGAATCAACTTAAAAAGACATGACCTAGTACTTGCTGTTATAAATAAACATGCTCTTTGATAGTCAGTTATGTTTTATTCCTCTCATATTGAAACAGGAGTTCAAATATGTGGCTGAAATTCTTTCCCAAAGTCACAGAGTGTTCTTAATATGACACACTGATTTGCAAATGATTTCCGCTGTGTCCTTTAAGAATGCAACATTTTATCATACATATTTCGAGGCATGCATGATCATTTTTCACACTATTTCACATTTGTCATCAAGATTTGAAGACTTGTTTGATGCATGTCACGGGCCAGCAAACATAAAACAGTAGACACCAATAATTAGAATTAATTAATTCAAGGTAGAGACAGATGGATGCATGCAGATGGACATGCGTACGTATGGATGGATGGACAGACAGATGGATGGAAAAGTGGGTGGAAAGTTTATGGGCAAACAGATTGTTGCAATAAACTGAAAATAGCCATTGGACGTTTTAGTTCACTGATCCTGAAAACCACAAAACAAGACTCTGTTATCCCTCAGCCATGTATTTAAGCTTGAACTCTTTTACTCTTTTTTTCCTCTAAACCATCTCCAACCCCTCCTTCACACCTCATAAAATCAATCTTCCTTAATCCATCAGTATTTAGCAATCCCTTCTGCAAAATCATTCCTTCTAGACACCTTTCGATCTCATTTATGGAACGCCAAACCGTTCAAAATTAAATAAATGGTGTGCTTTACAGTGTCTGTGTCATTCCTTCTCAAAACACACTGCTAATCCATAGGTTTGAAAAGCTCCAGTTCCTAATGATCGCTCCACACAGCAGGATCCCAAAAATTATTTGGCTTATATAAAATGTTTGTGAGCAAACTGTAGCTGAATTTCCTTGTTCTTTGTGGTCAGTGTTGGTGTATGACTTGAAGTTCAGGCATGAAAGCCTTCAGTGTTCAGTATGTGAAACCAAAGTGGCTCCTGCAAAAAGCTCTTGATGCAGGTTTCTGGAGTCAGTTAAAGGTTGTTAACTGCCTGCTTTCTCTGGAATCTGGTGGGAGCTGTTGATAGGTTCCTCTTCCACTGTTCATTTAATTTTACAGTTGCAATCTATGAGTCCGACTAGATCTCTAGGATCTCTTTGCTATCTTTGTGTATCCAATGCCTTGTTTGTGCAATGCAAGGTCTATTCTTACAGTTATTTTGACTTACTCACATTTCTGACATTTACTAAAACAACAGTCCAAGTATTTAAAGTGTTCTACTGTATCTCAAAATGCTGGTTTACATTCTCACTTAGGACATAGCAGTCCTAAGTTCTTAAGTAGAAGGCAACTCTTGTTTCTTGAACAACTAATGAAGCTATTGATTGAATTCATCAAGTGTGCCTGAGAGCAGAACTGATTCGCTAGTGTGAACTCCTATGAAGACTTTTGTTCAGGGGTTTGAATAATTTTCAGACATCTTGGTGCCAAATAAAACAGCACATCTTCAGGGGTATAGTGGAGTCCACATGTGATCATATGGATTTTTGTTACCAAGGTGAAAATGAAAATGATTCAAAGTTCTCTAACTCTCCAACAAACAGGAGTAAATGAGTATGGAACGCCAAAGTGTTCAAAATTAAATACATAAATGAAACATTATGAATTAAGTATCTACATCAATAAATAATAGATAATAATTTAATGTGACAATGAAATTCTGAACTAATTGAATGCATATTAAATTCTCAGCTCATTATTATGAAATATATTTCATTTTCCTTTAAAAATCAGCTTGACATGGTGAGTTGAATAGTTCTTTGCAAAAAGATAAAGTTACCAAGACAGCCTGGCATGGAACACAGGCACAAAGCAGTTAGGTATCAGGGAAGAACATGAACATGAAACAGTAGGCAGAAGGAACCAGTTAAGAACAATAAAAAAACAGAAAGTGTAAATACTAAGGTAGGGTAAAGAATGGACCAATGAACAATGGGAGCTAATCTGGGAAATCGGGAGCCCCTAGTGAGAGCGAGAGAATGCAGGCAACTGAAGGAGGGAGGCTAATTAACACAGATGAGCAGATAATATAAACAGAACTCAAAATGTACAGGAATCTAAGAATAATTAAACAAAGGGTAAGCTAAAGAACACAAATATCTAAACACAAGAATAAGTCATAACTGGAGGTCATTGCCCTTGAGAAGTGGTTTATACACACCACCCGAATGTTGTCTCATCAAATCGTATTTACAAGCACTGTTGGGAGGGGCCTGCTATATATATATATATATATATATATATATAAATGTTCCCTTTTAATGTTCTTTAGTTAGATGCATTTTTCACTTATTTCTGTTCACTTAGGTGTTTTGTTATTCCCCTGGATTCCCTACTCATCTATGTCAATTAGCCTCCCTATTTTGGATGGATATTCTCTACCAGCAGGTGCTCCTGATTTCCCTCCAATAAGCCTATTCATTGTTCCATTCTTCACCCTACCTCAGTATTTATACTGTCTGATTTCATTGTTCTCCACTGGTTCCTCCTGACTCCTACACGCTCCATGCCCTTTACCCAGTCTTTGTAAGTCTTTTCCTGCTTTTTATTATTATAATTAAAGAAAGCTCTACAACTCAATATGTTGCTTCCTAGCATTGTTCTGTACATTGGTCTGACAAGAACACAGCAAAATTTGACAGTGGGCCAGTCAGAATGTAATACACAATACATTCAAGTCTACAGAATATTTGAGGCAATTTCTTTTTTTTCCGTTTAATGTAAATATGGACTAATTCATAAAAGCATATAGGTACATAACATTAGTTAATAATAAACAACTTTAGCAGTTGCACTTTAAATATATTTCTAATTGATCTGTGGCCAGATGTGAAATAAGTAGCTAATAATCAATGCTTTACAGGTTAAATGTTTGGTATCTCGAGGTGTTTCATAGCTTTATAACTATGTTTGTTTTCCAAAATGAAAACAAAATTTTAATATTAAAGGTGATTGCTTTCATTGCTAAGCAGCTGCTAGATTGATCCTGTGACGCATCACTTTTAAAGCTCGCCATTGATCCTCCGTCAAGTCATCGGCTGATGCATTAATGCATCTTCTCTCTCTTTTCTTTTCACCTCATTATCGGTTGTATCACCAGAGATAAATATGTGCACCCACGTGCGCATCCCCACATCCACGTCTTCCTCCGTGTTTCAGTGTGTCTGTAATTATCAGCGTGATAATTAGGGCTGCATTTAAATGAGTATTAAAAGACTGGTGTCAGAGAGAACCTGACCTCACGATGAACCTCTATACACACAAATAGGCATGACTAGAAAAGAACAACACACACGTGCATCACAGTTACTTTGATTAATAGACTTATTTGTAGCTTTGTTGGCTGTGCACAGCTATACATAGCAGGATCACATGACACTGCTGAGTATGGTTGTTTATTTCCTGGTCTTTACTGTTTTTACTAAAGCCACAAATGCAGATGAACCAGATGGAAAGTAATGCAAGCCTAAAAGTGATCACTGATTTAAGGGTTACTAATTTAACATCCTAATGATCATTGTTAAAAGTCAACAGCAAAAGTGGCCTTTCTCATTTTTTAAACCACAAGGACCAAAATGAGCTTTTCATTAGCAGACACTTAAAAAATTTGGATCTATTGTAACCAAAAATGCAGTTTATGGGGCTAAAAATGTGGCTTTTTACACTGAGCCTTAAACTAGCTCAAACACGGTACACAGAAAGTTTTGTTTAGTAGATTGGTTTTGGCCTCAACATAAGGAACAGTATATGGGAATTAATTTATTGTTTGGTATTTCTGGGGAAATTTATTTATTGTGTCTTGGGGATGAGCTGTATTCTCACACGCTGCAATGTCAGCAGTCCTGCAGATGCATGCTTTCACAGATGTTACAGATTTTACTAGGGATTTACTAGATGGCGATGACAAAGGAAAATGATTTAAACACACGCTGGATAACACTAAAGTCCAAACAAAAATGTTTAAGCAACGGACAGTTTTAATCTGTCTTGTCTTTGTATAAACATTACACAATGCACATATGCCAAAAAATTAAAAAATGATAATAAATTAACCTACCCAAAACATAGCATAGCATATAATGTCTCTAAAGTTAGCAGCATTAAGACCCAGTAGCAATACTTGGTGTCCTCAGCAACCACTTCCTCTGTGCCCCTTTTCAGTCCACCACCACAGATGACCCACAACAAAAAATAAACTCCACTGAGACAAGTCATTCTACAAAAAAATGAACCTTGTATTATGTATCAGAACCATTAAGCACACAGTTTAGGTTTGATCCATCTAAGTATTTCATAATACAAAGAAGAGTAGTATAAATGCACTTAAAATTCATATAAAAGCAAAGACATAGTTCTTGAATTAAATTCCAAATCGGATGCAGTGATATTACTAAGCCAAGGTCTAGGACCATATTTTTACAGTGCATACATTATGTAAAACATGAGCTTAGTGAATTATCATCTGCTTCCTACCTTGTTGCCAGATCCTCAGTAAGTAAATGTCTCTTAGCATTCTTAAAACTTGCTGGAAATTGTAAAGTTACATCATTAATTAATCTGCATTATTGGTCATCTGCATATAATTTCACGGAAGCTGTAAAACAGAAGAGTAATGCTGTGAGAGTGATAAAATGTGAATGAAATGCATCCTAAATATGATTAGAACTAAGAATTTACAGACCATAACCCTATGGTCTGTTTAGGAAGTTACAAGAAGATTTTATTTTTTGTAAATAATCTATATTAATGTAACTGGACTAAAAACCGAAAATTTAAATGCAGCTATTCATTTGTATTTAGTGATTTTCACATTCAGTGATCCAATCCTGCATTATTATTATTATTACTGAGTTCTTAACACACATCTGCGTACACTCATCTGCACAACAACTTGTCTGCATTGAGATTGTTTATAATGTACACATTTCTCATACCCCTCATGCTCTTCAGGACAACATTAGCAGTGTTTGCCAGCCAGTGGTAATTGTGATATCATTCTGCAATGGATCTTTATTACTGAGCTCTGCTTGGAATGCAAAATCAGCCGAAAATGTATGTTGGGGCTACCGCGTGTAAAATGTAAGATATACTGCCACACATAGGTGTGTTGGATTGCCATTGTTAAATTAACAGAGCTGTGGAAAAAAAAAAAACTAACCCTAAGATCTCGCTTTTAATGACTAATGGTTGCCTTTTATTGAAACTGTTTAGATTTGGTAATCAGGTTACAGTTTCCTGTAGCAACTGGGGGATGAAAGGTTACAGGTAAGTTGCTTTTAATGGCTCGTATTGACAGGATTCAGACCAGCCCACTGACTTCTCGCCATCAGAACAAACAAGAACAACGCAGAGAACAACAGAAACATAGAAACTAAGAGAAAGACAGATCCTGACACTGTGTGAACCAGAGTGTACTTGAAATTAAAAGTACCTTTACCATCAGTTTGTGTTTACCCACTCTATGACAAAAAAATTAAATAAATAAACCAGTCAAAACAACAGCATTGGATAAAACTGCAGGAGCTCCACTTAAATAAAAGTCAGTGAAACGATAGTTCAGTTTGATCTAAATGTGGTAAACTTGATTTCACAAAGCCTCAGAATTTTGGTTCAGTTTTTCTTACATAAATGATTGCATGCTTTAATATGTAATGTGTTGTTGATCATCTAAGGCTTTGATTACACTGTTTTCAGACAATATTGATCATAGATATATTCAGAAAAAGAAAAATGCACTACTGGATAAAGAAAATAACAGATTATGGCTACCTCTTTCTGTTTTTATCCCAAGATGAAAATAACTTCACTTTAATGAAGCATATAGACTTATGGACTTATTCAAACATTTTGTGAACACATTGGTTCATACCTGCTGGTAAATTTGTTTTGCAGTGGTTTAAAACATTCATACATTTAGACAAACGTCTTAACACAACCAGAAATATTCAAATATATATAGTGCTCAAAGTGCTTCAAGTTACATACATTAAATTAATGCAAGACACAGAAAAGAAAAACAAGTCTTAAAAACATGCTAAATACACAAGAAAACCAAGGGGTAAAAGCCATAAAACCAAAATAATCTAGAGTTAATAAAAGCTGCTAAATCCATTAAAATCCAATGAGAGTGGCAGTATCACTTGAGCCTGTTCAGTTCAGTAACAGCAGTCAGAACAAAGTTGTTTTTATTAAAACATCTGGCTCTACATTTAGAGACTAAGAATCTTCTCCCAAACTCCCTGTAAAGGGGATGAAAGTCATCATTTAAGACAGAAGTGTCTTTTCGCTGTTACCGCCTGCTGTACAGGATTGTGACCGATTGTTGGGGCTTTCCAATCAGTCTAGACAGCAGTTTCACAACCTGCTGAAGGGAACTCCTCTTTTTCAGAGTTGTATGACCAAGCCATGGCACCAAGGAAAAGGATAAAACTGATTTGATAAAAGCATGATAAAATAAAGGGTCATAATGGTTCGGTCAATATTAAAATGGCAGAGTTTCCACAAGCAGAAGAGAGGCTGATGTGACTTTTTGCATACAGTGTCACAGTTGGCTTGAAAATTCAATTTGTCATCCAAAATAGTCCCAAGGTATTTGTAAGAATGTACACTCTCAATGGCCTGATCATTGATAAAAGCGACTTTGTGCTTCTGAGGTTTTCTTCTAAAATCAATAATCCTATATTTAGTCTAGTTAGTATTGAGATAAAGATAAGACTCATGCCATTTTACAAAGTCATCAATCAATGGACCATGAACTGTTGTCATGTTCAGGTGTTCATCAGGCATGGTCTGAGAATAAAACTGGAACCTCTTTGTTTGACATCATAGTTTTCACCAAAATAATCTATCAATCTACATACATAAATATATACTACTTAAAAGTTCTAATGAACTGCAATGGCATGACAACAGTACATCAATTATAAGCTAAGCTAAACAGCTAATTAAAGTTTATTTATGGCAACAATCAGGCATTGGTTGATTAAAAAGTCACAAAGCACATTCATTATTTGATTACATGGATTTAAATGTTTTCAATTATAAGATTCAAATAATGTAAACAAAACCATAAATCTTCTGAAATGTTTAAGTTAGTGAACTTTAAATTAGGAAATTCATAAGGCAAATGTGGTATGTTTTTTTCTATGCTCTGTAAATTAAAGGGAGAATTCAGATTTTTTGAAGAGGGGTTATTTGGAGTTACTGTCAGCAGTCAGTATCTCATCTGCACTACACAACCATTGATTGTCTCAATTTATAGAAACAAAAAGATTATATAAATTATTGTATTGGTATTGTGAGTGAATGAGTGTGTGCGTGGTTGTTTGTGTGTTGACCTGCGATGGACTGACCTGTCCAAGGTGTACCCCGTCTCTCGCCCATAGACTGCTGGAGATAGGCACCAGCTTCCCCGCGACCCACTATGAAATAAGCGGTAGAAAATGACTGACTGACTGACTAAATTATAATGAAGAGTTGATCTACTCGGTAGTTAGAGTGTGGCTACTTTCAAAGAGTCTGCAAGTGTGAGAGGGGATGTGATCTGATCCAACTTTAGTCGTGGTCATACAAACATGGTTGTCTTTAGCCAAATCTGGATGCAGACGGGTTGTGTGAACCGATCACCAACCCGACTGCAAATGTGTGTTGCTGACAGCCAATGAAAGAGAGAGGCTGGGACACAGCATCAACTGCGAGCTGTTTTTTCTCTTGAAAGCCGAATCCGTAATAATGTCTACAACATCATAAACATAAAACATTTGGCATTATGCAAACTGGTTTTGCAGCATCAAGAACGTGCTAACTCAGTTTTGGAGGACACACTCGTACTCGTACTCGTTGTCTTCCGCTTATCTGGGACCGGGTCGCGGGGGCAGCAGACTCAGCAGACGTCCCTGTCCCCAGACACCTCCTCCAGCTCCTCCGGGGGGAGCGCAAGGCGTTCCCAGGCCAGCCGAGAGACATAGTCCCTCCAGCGTGTCCTGGGCTGTCCCCTGGGCCTCCTCGCGGTGGGACGTGCCTGGAACACCTCCCGAGGGAGGCGTCCAGGAGGCATCTGGTATAGATGCCTGAGCCACCTCAACTGGCTGCTCTCGATGTGGAGGAGCAGCGGCTCTACTCCGAGCTCCTCACCCTATCTCTAAGGGAGTGCCCGGCCACCCTACGGAGGAAGCTCATTTCAGCCGCTTGTATCCGTGATCTCGTTCTTTCGGTCATGACCCAAAGTTCATGGCCATAGGTGAGGGTAGGAACGTAGACCGACCAGTAAATTGAGAGCTTTGCTTTTCAGCTCAGCTCTCTCTTCACCACAATGGACCGGCACAGCGCCCCCATTACTGTGGCAGCCGCACCGATCCATCTGTCGATCTCCCGCTCCATTCTTCCCTCACTCGTGAACAAGACCCCGAGATACTTAAACTCCTCCACTTGAGGCAGGAACTCCCCTCCAACCTGAAGAGGACAAGCCACCCTTTTCCGGTCGAGTACCATGGCCTCGGACTTGGAGGAGCTGATCCTCATCCCAGCCGCTTCACACTCGGCTGCGAACCGCCACAGCGCATGCTATAGGTCTTGGCTAGAGGGGGCCAGCAGGACCACGTCATCCGCAAAAAGAAGAGACGAAATCCACTGGTCCCCAAACCAGACCCCCTCCGGCCCTTGGCTGCGTCCAACCTGAGGAGGACAGGCCACCCTTTTTCAGTCGAGAACCATGGCCTTGGACTTGGAGGAGCTGATCTTCATCCCAGCCGCTTCACACCCGGCTGCGAAGACATGGACATGATGTCCGCTCCTCTGTTCAAGACGCCGGGGATGTACACTGCTCTGATGGAGAGCAGGTTCATGCACGCCCAGCACAGCAGCCGCCTTGAAATGTTTAGCAGCTGCTGCCACTCTGTTGTCTGTGTGGATCAGAACATACTGATCCTGCAACAGAGGAGCAAAATGCTGTGTCACCTTCCACATTGTGAGAAGCTCCAGCACGTTTATGTGGAGAGACATGTGGTCTGGCCACTGTGCTCCCACCGCCTGAGACTGACACGTTCCTCCCCATCCCGACAGGGATGCGTCTGTGAACACTGAGACGTGACACCGGTCTGCAGAGGGGAACTCCCTCTGACAGGATGCGGGGATTTCCCCAGTGGGCCAGGTCGGATCCAACTGAAGGAGGGACTGAGATCATCCGCCTCTTCTAATGCACAGGATCTATGCGCAGGCGGATGAACCATCTCTGAAGACGTCTCATATGAAGCAGACCCAGCGGTACAACCACGTGAGCCACTGACATCATTCCCAGTAATCGCATAAGTGACAGAGCTGTCACTACGCTGTGAGGTTTGACACGTTGGAGAAGCGCCGACAGCGCGTCTGTTCTCAGCTGTGAGAACCGGGCTCTCATTGTGGCTGAGTTTAGGTCCACCCCCAGATAAACGATCAACCGGGATGGGAAAACAAAACTTTTTTGTCAGTTTATTGAAAACCCCAGGACTGTCAGATGTGCGGCCAGCTTCTTTGTCTGTATCACTGCTTCCTCTCTGGACCGAGCCAGCAAAAGCAGGTCGTCCAGATAAAAGAGGATTCTCATCCCTGCCGAGCACAGCGGCTGCAACGCAGTCTCCACACATTTGGAGAATTTGGAGAGTAACCGAACGGCAGGCGGTTGTATTGACATGATATCCCTTGATAAGCGAAACGCAGATATTTACGGTGTTTCGGGATGATGGGGACGTGAAAATAAGCATCCTTCAGATCTATGGAGGTGAACCAGTCGTTTTGGTGAACGCTCTCCATCACCTGTCTGACTGTCAGCATGTGGAAACATCTCTCCATGATCGCTTTGTTGAACAGGGACAGATCGAGAATTGGTCTCATTCCTCCTGTTTTCTTGGGAACCAGAAAATACTGGGAATAAAACCCTGTGTTTTCCTCTCCGCGAGGAACCCTGGAAATTATCAGGAGCTCCCGCAGTTCTGACATGAGAGCAGAGCTCTGCTCCTGGGAGGACAGGACTGTCTCCAAAATCCCTCTGAACGGTGGGTGGTGTGACAGGAGCTGCAGCGTGTAACCTCTGCTGATCACTCTGTCCATCCACCTGTCCAGGGAACATACACGCCGCCTCTCTGAGTGATGCTCTGAGAGCGGGCGCGCATTTATCTGTGTTGCCATGGTGCTCATGGATACGAGCCAGGCTAGAGCCCCTATCACCGTTACCCGACTCGGATTCTGATCGGAGGTAACCCATGGGGGGCTCGGATCGAAAGGGCTGTAAACCAGCCTCACCAGGGGGGTATTCACCCAGGCTCGCAGCTTGGTGTTGAGCGGGGGCATCACTGGTGCGCCGCTTCGTGGGGAGCTGCTGTTGTGCATCCTCTGTGATCTCACCCGCTGACAGCTGGGGAGGACAGGAGGGTGAAGGCAGCGAGCGCGGCTCTACCGGAGCAGCATAGGATGCTCTCGTGGAGTCATGCTTGAAAACTGTGAGATCGCGGGGCCTCTTAAACGGCAGTTTAAAAGGGGCCATTTCATTTGGAGTGGAGGATGTGTGTGAGGAAAGCACAGCAAGATCGTACGATGCTGAGCCGGAATAAACCGGAAACTTGCTCTTAGAGAAATGTATGTGTTTTATTTCAAAACAATCAGTTTTACACCACGGCGATCCTGCCAACGGCCGGTGGTATGGGACGAACGGAAGCCAGAGTGATTAAGAGACCCATGTCTCCTGACCCGTTCAAGCTCCTCTTGAGAGGTCTGCATCTGGCCCAGCACAGACTGGAAATGAGGACCGAACAGCCCATCCGGACTGATCGGTCCCTCCAGTAACTCCCTCTTAAAATCCTCAGGGATGGAGGAGGAGAGCAAAAGCCACATCTGTTGCTGTAGCAGGGTCTGCCAGGCAGCGATGCGGGAGGAGCACACAGAGGTTAAGGATGGTATCTGTGAAATTGCTGAATTCCTCCACATCTTCCAGAGGCAGCTCCATCTCCTGAGCCTTCTTGGAGATGGCGTAGGCCAGGAAGGCGGTGTTGTTCGTCGCCGCAGTGACCTGAGCGGCACATTGGTGGGAGCGATCTGTTAGCCTGGCCGTGATCTGATCACTGGGGGAGGGGGGCACAGGCCGTTGTCCGACGCGCCGGGCCGACCTAACCCCAAAAACTGCCGACAGACTGGGCTCCAGAGCAGGAACTGGGGGAAACCCCTGATCTGTCAGGGACTCCACCTTCATGATGGGTGTGAAGGTGAAGACCGGTGCCTTCAGCTGAAGCGGCTTGGCCGCCGCTCCCGACAGGTAAGCGGTTACCGCCGGAAAACGGGTCCAAACCGGATCTCGGCGAGTTAGATGAGCTGGAGCGAATTTCCCCACCAGGTCATCAGTCGGGAGCTGGGCTAAAGGCGCGGGAAAAGGGACACCTTTAGTCTCAGCTACTTTAGCGATGATGTCCGGCAGCGCGCTAACAAGTGCGGCCATCGCCGGAAAGGGGGTGGTCGCCGACATTGGGAGGCCCTGAGCCTGGACTGATTTGGCATCTGCCTCCACGTTCTCCGTCCGGAGGGAGTGGAGATATCAGTCACTGTCTCCGGGGCAGAATCATCCGATTCCCGCCCAACACGAAGATGTCCAATGCCTTTGTCCGCTACGGGGAATTCCCCTTCTATCGGGGAGAAAATGGCTAGCCGCCGTTGCTTCTCCTCTTGAGGAAGACGCATGCAGGAAGGGCAGGTGGACTGCGGGGTCAAGGCCAAGGTAGCGTGATCAGGACCGAGGCAGCCCTCGCAGATGACATGCAGGTCATAGGTCATGATGTAGCCGGTGTTACAAGCCGGGCAAAGGCGGATAGTGCGGACGCTAGCCATTGCTCTTCTTCCAGAAATCAGTGCTCTTAAGTCGCTGAAGAAAAAATGGGAGACGTTTGTCCGGTCTCACGGACGTGAGACCGGTGAGGGCCCCACACAGCCACCTGCTGTTTAGTCCACACAGCAGGTGGGCGTGGACTAAAGTTTTCAGTGCTGCGCTGCCCGCGAAGGGATAAGCCCACTAGCGATAGTCTTAAAGGGCGAAGCCTATACGAAATAGAACAGGATGACAATGCACCAATACACACAGCAAGACTGGTGAAAGATTGGTTTGATGAACATGAAAGTGAAGTTGAACATCTCCCATGGCCTGCACAGTCACAATCTAAAAATTATTGAGCCACTTTGGGGTGTTTTGGAGGAGCGAGTCAGGAAACGTTTTCCTCCACCAGTATCACGTAGTGACCTGGCCACTATCCTGCAAGAAGAATGGCTTAAAATCCCTCTGACCACTGTGCAGGACTTGTATATGTCATTCCCAAGACGAATTGACGCTGTATTGGCCACAAAAGGAGGCCCTACACCAAGGGTGCTCACACTTTTTCAGCATGTAAGCTACTTATAAAACAACCGAGTCAAAAAGATCAACCTACCCACTACAAAAATGCAAAACAAAACATATAACTATTTTCAAAATTATTAAGGATTCTTTGTATGTACAATGTATGTTGATGTACCTTGCATTACTGAATAAGCCAATATTGCAAAACACACATAATAAATAATTATTTACATTTTTTGTAATTACCTGAATTACTTGAGTCAGCTGCTTCAACGAATGTTTCTTTTACCATCTCTCCATCGTGGAAGTACTTATTGTTTTAAACGATGGCGTGACTCACCCGGAACGATGCTTCGGCGGCGGATTTCGCTTTTCAAGTTTGTTGAGTGAAAAATTACTGCTGTCCGGACAACTGGGATTTTAGTTCCTCCACCTATCTCTTTCTCAACTGGCTTTTCGGCGGAAAGTCGATGTCGTATTTTCCATGAACAGTCCGAAAATGCCGCTCCACATTTCATGTCATCTGAATGGTTGCCCTGTATGTCAATCGAGTGACGGGATGTTTGATAGGCTGACAAATATTTTTTTTAACGTCACGCTGCGATCGACCAGTACTGCCTCGACGTAATGAGCACCCCTGCCCTACACCATACTAATAAATTATTGTGGTCTAAAACCAGGTGTTTCAGTTTAATTGTCCAACCCCTGTATTTTAGTAAAAAGTAAAATAAGCAAAAACAAACTATTCAAAAATTCCAACAATATTTTATTTGTAAGACAGAAAAGTTTGCGTAAGTAAGCAAAATAATCCATCGATCCATCCAGGGTTGTGAGGACATTCAAAATGATATCCAAGCCTAACTTTTAATATAAAGCGTTCTTATTCTCTCTCTGGAGTTTAAAGAAAGGGCTCCTGGCATAATTTTAGTTAACCTAATATTTTTGGTTTAAAAGTTTGGTAGAATGCAAAACAAAGAGACAGTGAGAGGAGGAATTCAAAATTAGACCATCTGAACATATCAGTTTGTTAGACTAGAAGAAGCCTCAGAAATCAGATTGCTGGCCATCTCCTGAAAGCATCTTGGATTTCAGTGTATGCAGCTCCCACAGTCCTGTCACGAAGATAGCAGCTGGCTTATCTGGTCGTTTTATGTCCTGGGGGTTTCTCATTTTAGATCACACCTGAGCCAAATTGAATATAATGAAAAAATGCTTGTGAAAGAAAGTCACTGAGTAAGGGTGTTGAGTATGTTGAGGTGAGGTGGGACACCAAAACTAAACTTTATTCAAAAATAACCAAAAGATACGATAAACATTTATTAACCAAAACCTTCCAAGTTGATCAGGATTGCTTTGAAGTTGATGTGGCAGAAGATTATTGTTTCTGTGTGTTTTAAGCACACACACCCCAGTTGCTCTGCATCTTTCCTAGAAGGACACATCACAATCTTATCAACTGACCCAAATTGGACTTTGGGGAAAATGTGGCCATGTTGCAAAGCTAGTAAGTAAAATGGAATCCAAACATATTTTCCTACTCAGACAATGATAATTTTAGATGAAACTATTGCTGACAGGAGCTGCTTAAAATTCAAAGTCTCACACATGTAATTATCCTAAAGACTAAAAAGTTCAGGGCTGCATGGTGGCACAGTTGGTAGCACTGTTGCCTTGCAGCAAGAAGGTCCTGGGTTCAATTCCCGGCCTGGGGTCTTTCTACATGGAGTTTGCATGTTCTCCCCATGCATGCGTGGGTTCTCACCGGGTACTCTGGCTTCCTCCCACAGTCCAAAGACATGCCTGTTAGGTTAATTGGTCTCTCTAAATTGCCCTTAGGTGTATGAATGAGTGTGTGCATGGTTGTTTGTGTGTTGCCCTGCGATGGACTGGCGACCTGTCCAGGGTGTGCCCTGCCTCTCGCCCATTGACTGCTGGAGATAGGCACCAGCTCCCCGTGACCCACTATGGAATAAGTGGTAGAAAATGACTGACTAAAACATTCAGAGGTTCACACATAAAATTGTATTTAAATGTAAGACTAACCATTAATTAATTGGGGATGTTTTTAAAAGCTTTCTGAATTTGTAATTTTTAAAACAATCATTACCGGCATTCAACAAAGACATTTCATCATAAAACCTAAAGGTTACTAAAATGCTCTATCAAGTTTTATATATTCGACATATATTTTATGTTTTTACATTCCCATCACATTTTTAACAAGATAATATTTTTCACAGTTGCTTGTGTTACCGGCACCAGATCTAGGGGAACCTGGGCCAGCAGCAAGCGCCACAAAGGCTGAAAAGCTAATACTCTGTGAATCAGAGAGGAGACAGCGATTAGCGTGTTGTCCGGGCCAGAGCTCGTTTATTCTGAGCTGCGCATGCCCAGAACTGGAAACTTTATCCTCCCTGGCAGATCCACAATGGCACGAGAGTGCCCTCTACTGGACTTATAAAATGTGCATGTACACAATATAACCAAAAATAGGGGGGTATTATTTCAACAAAGTTTTTTGTTTTTTTTCAGCCATTTTTTTCAACTCTACACTCTCCCCCATTCTAAGAGATGTCTCCAGACATCTGGAACTGAAGTAACAAATGTAACCACGAAAAGTCAGGTTTGTCACCTCGTGTCTCAAAATGTCCATTATTTGTCCAGTGTCACTGTACTTACATGTCCCTAGCAGGGCCCTGACTTTTCCCACATTTTTTGTTATCTGTCTTTAAGCTGCTTCACTGCTTCAAGATCTTGAGGGTCAATCTGAACACCTTCACCCATCACTAAACGGCCAACATATCTGACCTGACGTTTAAAAAATTCAAATTTTTTTGGCCGCAGCGTGACACCATGCTCTCGTAGGCGGCGAAGCACAAGCCTCAAGTCATCAATGTGATCCTGGAAAGTTCTGGAAAAACAAAGAACGTCATCCAAGTATGGAGAGGAGCACTCATCCCTCAGACTATCAAGGAACCCTTCCATGCACCTTTGAAATGCAGCTGGGGCGTTAGTAAGGCCAAATGGAAGGCGGACTGTTAGGGTTTCAAAACTTTTATATTGTTTATCACTCATGTCTGCTCTAAGTGCTTTTCCCTCCTACATGCCACAGAAAGGGATATGGGGGAGACGAGTGAGTTATGCTTTTATCAGCAACATCTAGGGGCTGCTCGTGCCAAGTCCCCACTCCCTCTCTGTTTAAAATCAAGACACGTGAATCCTAATCTTTCTGACCCCACGCACACACACACACACACACACACACACCCTGAATGTTTGTTGAACTGTGTGTGAACCAGCATGTATAAATAAAGAGAGAGGGTGCCAACACTTTGTAGTCTGCACTGCAAAGTGAGCTACCCTTGCTGCAAGTAAAACTGACTCTGTATCGTTCTTGCCTCTGAGTTGACTAATTAATACCTAACATTAACTTGGTCCTTCGAGTGGAGAGATTTCAATAACCTTATTTTCTTTGCTTTAACAGTGACTCTCAGAGGATCCAGAGTCACCAAGAAGTCAACTCCGAGGTGAGACAGTTTTAAAATAGAATAAGCGCTAAGATAAGAAAAAGTCGTTGGTAGTGTCTCGCCGTAAGGAGACAGCAATTGGGTAGGTATTATTTCACCGAAAGGAAATAGCGATAAATTAGGTAGGATCTCGCCACAAGGAGATCAGAAACGACTAGGTAGTTCCGCCGTAAGGGAACTGGATATTTTGGTTGGTAGCATTTCGCCGGAAGGAAATGAAATTAAATGTTGCATAATAAGGGAGCTCATAAACTAAGCTAGGTTGACCATACATATTGCTGAAGGGACATAAATATGTCAAAATACTAACTGTGTGAGTGCTGTTGTGTGTGTTTGGAGGACTAAGCATTTTTTGAAGAATCATCGCAAGATTCTGCAGGTCCTGTGTTTTCTTTCGCCCAGATTAAAACTACGTACTGGTGACTTTGGGGATTCAGGTCGGATTTCATTCCAGAAAATTAACACCGCTGCGAACTAGTCGCAGTAGAAGGGCGTGTTTATGTCCTCCCCATAAGTCTCATGCCAGTGACCTTTTATCTGGGACATTCATACTATAATTGATCTAACGTGCCAGAGGAAACAGCCGGAGGGGACACGGACGCCTGGCCAGCCTGGAGACGTTGTCCTCAGTCCACCTCCATTTTACGGAGGGGAGTCCTGGTGCCCACCTGCGGCTTCTGGCCGATTGGATCCGAACTATTTGTCTACAAATATATCTGGGTGAGAAGTTGCTCTATATGATATAATGTATATTATTATTATTTTTAGTTTTTTATTATGACACATTTACCATCATTTCCTAAAAAAATGAAAGGAAAAGGTGGGGATAATTGTGTTAAATATGCTTTAATTTGGGAAGATAAGTTTGGTTTTTCACAGAGTGGAAGTTTGAGTGTAAATAAGTTAAATAGTTTAAATAGTTTCAAGTAAAACAGTTGATGGATGGAGATGGAAAAAATAAAAAACATAAGAAAAAGATTAAAAAGCACAGAGTGCATCAATTAAGGTGTTAAAGAGTTAAAACTTTCCTGTAGGAAGTTTTGTTTGTCTTAAATAATATCAGTCGGAAAGAAAGGAGTATAGTGCATGTTAAGGTGGACAATTGACTAACTGACTGATAATATTTCTGTGTGCAAAATCTGAACCTATACTAAACTTTTTCTTCTGCCTCTCTCACACACACACATATATCGGATTTGAGTGCAACATCTGTGTTTTTGAGTCTGGACTTTAGAAACCTGCCCTTCCCATGGTTACTCCACCAGAGACGCTTCTTCAGCATGGCCTGAAAGAGTGAGGGTCTGCCCGCCTGTCTGCCTGCTTGCTGCAAATCACAGTGTGAGTTTCCACCAAAACGAAACTCAGAAGAAGTCTGGCCCCAAATCCACTGAGATGGACAACGATCCATGCTGTTTGCCAGAGCCAGAAGAGCGATACACTGGATTTATATTGAAAGCACATCTTATGCGGGCAGAAGAGAAACAGGCCGGAGCAAAGTTCTTTCTCCCTCCTGGAGAAGTTAAAGTGGACAAAGAAGGAATGAATGTCTCACCAACAGACCTGGGAAGGGCCTGAGTTTTTTTTTTGGACTGATAGAGGACTGTGTGCTTGACAGTCTGACTCTGGAGCGATTCAGAAACTGATGGGGGTAACGTACAAACACACATACATTTGCATAAATCTTTTCCTATTTTCTGCAATGAAGAACGCTTATTAACCGCTGCTCATGTGACACGCTTGCTTGACGTTGACAGATATAGCGGGTTAAAATATTATTTTAGGGTTAGAAAAGTATCTTCAAAAGGGTGATAACTTAGCTCATTTGATACTTTCCAGTTAATTCTTTTAGAGAAACAAGTTCTCTTTCGTCGTGGAATATTCAGGGGCAATTATTCTAGTTATTAAAAGTTATTAAAAAGCAGAGGAAGTTATAACATCTCCAACACTCAGCAGTAACCATGTGTTTCTATGTCATTCTCAGGACAGATCTCATGAAGGAGCATTTTCAAAACCCATTGCATGCGTAAAACCTGATGGGTCTCTTTCAGGCATTGTTTTCTGTTGTCAGAGTTTGTATCCCATAAATCTAATGGGTAGAGACCTCATTAAAACAGGCTTAGTTTTACTGCAGATGGTCTTCATACAGTCTCTGACACAGTACTTACAGTGGGGTGCAGTTTTGTCCGTAAGTGCTAACTGACGCTTGTGGAAAGTACAAATTCATTGTTTTTCCCAGCAGCTGCTGGGAAGAGGTTATATTAGGTTTTTTCTTCCCTCTTTTGATTCATGCAGCGTGTTGATTTACACTGTACCTAATATCAGGTCCTGACAAAAACTATGAAAAGCTTGGTTCTGCAGTTTCTTTTTTTCCCTTTGGAGAAGGAAAGAGAAACCTAATTAGTTCTGTGCTGCATAGAAATATTGAAACACTTGTTTTCTAAGATATCACTGGCTAAAACATTTTAAACTTTTGAGAGTAATTGGTTTTGTTAAACACATTTTCCTTGGTAAAACAAACCTTTAAAATGAAAATGGGAAAAATTGGGTTATTTTTTAAGGTAAGAAAGAATCTGATTGGACAGTGGTACAACACAAAATTAAAATAGATCTAAGCCAATGATGAGTTCCAGTCATTTGGTGGCTTTGAAATGCAATAATACTCAAAATTTCTACTCTGGGGAACACAGATTGGGGTTGAAGAGTTTTGTTTTGAAGCCAAGGTTAGGATTTTCATAACGGAATAAAGACAAGTAAAATCCTTCATTTTAGGAAAAGAAAAGGAATAAAAGTCGTCTCAACACTAAAGAGGATGGTCGGCTCAAACTCCAGTCTCCTTGTTTGATTTGTTAGGGTTTAAAGATTAAAAGAATAACTAGGAGTAGAAAGGTACACAGGGTAATTTCAGATTACTAAATTCTTATCTTAATTTCTGATTAAGTCAAACACTGCAGTTTTTGTTTTGTTTGGGTATACCATAAAATGTCAACGCCGGCTTAAAATACTTCTTTGCATTTAACCTGAGCAAAGAAATTCTGGAATGCAGCTGCCATCAAATTGAGCCAAACAAAAGAGAATTATAACAATAACTCTCAGGATTGTAGTTATTATTATTACAGAGTTATAGCACAAAGAATTGACAAAAGGTTTCAGCATCAGTAAATTTGGATTCATGTTACTGAAAACTGTTGCTGTGCTTCTCAATAGTTTGAGCTTCAAATTTGGCCATTTGTTTGTCTTTGATGTTTTGTTTGTTTTGTTGGAATTAATGTTTGTTTATATGTTGCATGACACAATAATCCATGTTTAAAATAATGTTTCTAAATCCCAGATTGATTAAAACTTTGAGTTTTCAGGAGAGTTAAGAAGCAGCTTGTTTCTGAGGTAGGTGCATGTTAACAGTTTTGCAGTTTAAGGTTCACTAAGATGGGTTGGAATGAAGAAACTGTGGGTCTGCCCATAGGCTGCCAATCATAGGTTAGTTCTGCCTGACTCCGCCCACCTACCAGGTTGGTTCATGCCTTTGCTTCCATGGTAACGCTCAGCACCTCCCTTCCTGAGTTTTAACACTGTTTAAGAGACAATAGAATCAAGATGCTTGTAGTGATTGTTGCCTTAAAATGTTTTTTGTATAATGATAAAGGATGTAGCATGACATTTAGATTTATGTGTTTTACTATTAAAAGGTTAATGAAAGTTTGTGTTTTGTTGTTAATGGAACTGAGTTGCAGTTAAAAACATCTGGATTTTATTTATGTAGTTTTCGTTAAATTCATAGAGACATAGTTATGTCAGAATTAATTTCTTTGGCTCTATGTAATGTGATCTTGGTTACTTGAACATTCTTTTTTAAACCTTTTGCTGGATTGTCGCATGGGTTGGACCCTGCGCCAGAAGGGGGGAATGTCAGAATAAAGTAACATGGAGATATTGCCAAGATCATTTTCTTCCACATCTTTGTGTGAAGATAGGATGTTGTTTTACTGTCAAAACCTGTCCACTGTGTTTTCTCAAGTTTCACAGACACACGCACACACACACACACACACACACCCTGAATGTTTGTTGAACTGTGTGTGAACCAGCATGTATAAATAAAGAGAGAGGGGTGCCAACACTTTGTAGTCTGCACTGCAAAGTGAGCTACCCTTGCTGCAGGTAAAACTGACTCTGTATTGTTCTTGCCTCTGAGTTGACTAATTAATACCTAACACGGACCCATTCATACAAGCCCCAGGGTGTGCTGAATGCAGTCATTGTCATAATTCTATTTTGTGGTGGACCAGAGGCAGACAAGCACGGAGAAAAGCAGAGTGGGATCAAAACTCCAACTTTAATTTAAAGAGTTCAGTCACATGAAGTCGCGGTGCAGGGTGACAAAATAATCCAGTTGACAGGGTATTTGAAAACAGAACTTAACAGAATCCAGAGCAAGGACAAAAATTCAAAAGAGACATCTCACGAGGACATGGAAGAGACATAACGACACTGCGTGGAACAAAGGACGAAGGCAAACTTAAATACAGACAAAAGTGTACAAGAAACAATAGGGCAGGTAATCAGAGGAACAGGGAGCAGGTGACACAAGGAGGCTGGGAGGCAGAGGGAACAGGTGAACCTAATACAAGTAATTAACAAGACACCGAGCATACCTAAAACAAAACTATAAACAAAAATAAATAAAACATAAGAATCAAGAATAACATGAACTAAAGGAAACTGAGAACCTCGAGGGAATACAACAACCTAAGCACTTAACAGAATACGAACCAAAAGAAAACCCTGACTAAAAAGTAAACAACCCTAAACAAACACTGACTGAACCAAAACTGAGGGTGAAGCAGAGGAAATGAGGACTAGAATAAAAGTAAACAATAACTAAAGGTAACCTATAAAGGAGGAAATAGAGAACAAGGCTAAAGGGGACCAGAGGACTAATAACAATAATAATAATAATAATAATAATGAAACCATCCAAGAACAAAGGATGAGAGAACACACTGGGGGGCAGAAGAAAACTAGAACTGTAGGAAAAAACAGAAAACACAAATACAAAACCATAAACAAGAAACCTCTAGTAAACAGTAAACAAAACAAAACACAAAGTCCAAAACTTCACATCCTGACAGTCATGTGTCTTGAACTCTCCTCAACAAAACCTTGATGGTATGCACTGCCTTGGTCGAGTAGTGAAAACCATAAGTAGACCCCCAGGTTGTCCAACAAATCTTGGATACGTGGAAGAGGGTGGCGGTCAGCAATAGTTTTGCGGTTCAGTCCTCTAAAGTCAATACACAGTCGTAAACTCTGATCTTTCTTTCTGACACAGACGACGGGATGAATATGGTGAAGTGGATTTCCTAATCCAATCATGGTCAAGGAGATTTTGTACATATTCTTTCACCTCCTTATACAGGGGCTTTGGAATTGCATTGTAGGACATCTGGACAGGTGTCTCATCTTTAAGATTAATTTTCAATTGCAAATTTTGGATGCAGCCAATGTCAGAGTCATGCTTAGCAAAGACTTCAGACTCTTCAGATACAACATATCCCTGACTAATTTTTGTTCATTCTCCTCCAAATGAGACAAATCATGACATGTCTCATCTTGCGTCTTACTGCTTTCTGATATTAACTATGCTGTGCATGAGGTTACAGGAGAATGAGGGGTTGGCTGTGAATCATTCTGGTCATACTGAATTGGAGTCACTTCTGTGACCTCCTTCAAAGTTCCTAGAACAGTTCTTTTGCCAAGGTAAATGGCGTGTTTAGTGGGGTTCTGAATTGAGATTTTAATGGCAGCTATTGACCCACTGGGGACCTCAATTAGAGCTAGGAAAAGCTCTGAACCTTCGGGGAAATTATTCTCAACGCTGGGCTGGAATAACACTAAACCACTTCTCGGCCATTCCCTAACTCCGCACTCTTCTTCACAAATCTGTCCTGCTGGGATGATCGCACCTTTGTTGCCAGTCCTCAGTGAAAGTACTGTCATAGGCAGCCTCATCAAAGGTTGAAATCTGGAGGGCAGAAACCAAAGCCTCTACTGCACTGCTGGTAACACCTAAAGTCTCTTTAAGTAATGCAGTGATATCATCTCCATTTCTTTGTTCTGTGTTGGTTTTAATAATCTCTGTGATTACATTACTGCCTAAAAGAGGACAGTTAAGGCAGTTCTGGCTAATTAATACTGGTACCTGTATGGTAACATGGCCATGGTTCACACTACGGATCTTTAGTTCAACATCCGCCCAGCCATCAAATGGAACATTGGTGCCATTTGCTGCTGCAAATTCAAAGTGCTGGTTAGAAATGAGGGGCTCGAGAGGTTGAATTTGAACACCAGGCAGGGCCCTCTCTATCCATTCCTTCCCTATTTTAGTCACTTGGGCTCCTGAGTTGAGCAGCATTTCAAGGGGAACCCCACACGACACTATACATCTTTTACCAATGAGCTGTACAAGATGTTTCCTTTGTTGGGGTTGACTGGTTTTATGAGATGTGACATGACGGCTGGTTTTAGTTGTGTAATGCTTTTGGGGCCTCCTCTGTCACCCTGGTCACTGGTCACCCCTCTTCAGTGACCTTTCCAAGTTTCCCGACATCTTTCTTTGCAGACAGCAAACAGCACGATGGCCTAATTGGCCACATGTGAAACAGTGAGGGCAGTTAGCCTGACCCTGCTCTACACAGTTGCTGCATCTGCCTCGGGTTTCAGTTGGAGCTGCTGGAGGCTTGGGAAGAGAGGTACAGTCAGACACTGTTTTGTCAGTAGTTTTTACTACCTGGGACAACTGGCTGGTCAGAGAAGACACCTGTGCAGTCAATTATTTAACTGCAGCACCATTAGCCTGCTACTCAATGTCAACTTTATCTTGTTTTGTGTCAGTATTGTCAAGCTGAGCTGCACCTACAGTCACTGGTCGAGTCTTTGATACTCACCCAAAATGTCTCAGTCTCTCTGCCTCCTCACTTGTAGACTTTGTGATCTGTTCTAAGCAAAAATCATCACTAATCTGCAAGTCACCAAGGAAAGGTTTAAGATCATGTCTGACATAACAGTTTTTTTCATTCAACCCTTGGTACAGTGTGTGCAGAAATTTACCCTGTACAAGTTTCTTATCATAGCTAAAATCTGCACCAGGTTGCTCTGACTCAAAAAGGACAGGCTGTTTAAGTCCCATTATTCTGTACAGAAATTGCTGGGCACTCTCTTTCTCTTGTTGCTTTGCGTTACTTAAATCTTGGAAAAGCTCAGTACTATTTGATGTGAGAGCGCATCAATGTTTAAGTCACATTTATTAGACAACATTTCTTTGAATGTACCTGGCTTCATTATCTTGAGGATTGTGCGAATTACTTCTGCTTCAGTAAAACCTGCCTGTAACCCTTCATCTATTTGTTTACACAGGTTACTGTATGACACATCAGAACCAAAATCAGAAATCTGTCCACCATGAAACCTAAACTCCCTGCGTGGAAACAAGCTGCAACATCACTTAGCCTCAAAATCTGGTCTCCCACACTGGAAGAGGGACTCCTCTTACCACTTTCACTCACTGTAGTTATTTTCGGTGGTGTGGCAGAAGTGGCGCCTCCCGCAGTACCTTCATGAGCCCGCGAGTCACTGTCCAGAGGCAAAAGGGACTGTGTATGGATTTTGTTGGTTGCATGTGTTGGCTGCAAGGGAATGTCTGTAGTTGGAGTAGCTATACGCAAGCCTGAATCAATGGGATCCGGCTGAAGAGAGGCAAGACAACCAGACCGACTGGTTGACACATCATCAGTTCTTAAAAGTGTGGTTGGGTCATCTCCAGCTCCACCAGCGTCAGAGTTGAGCAGGTTACTAACCAGATCATACAAAAGAGGAAGTTGAGCCATGCCTCCATCCTCCAATGCTTCCAGTTTCTCACTTCTAACAAAGTCAACAATCACATCATACAGTTCGGGTTCGCTTAAAGCATGAACGTGAATGGAACCTCCATCGTCAATTGAAGACACAACTGTCTGTAGCTGCTTGGCATTCAATGTAAAAAGTTTTTTTTGTTTCTTGAATATCAATCCTCTCCGTAGAGTGATGGTAGTCATGCTGACGTTTCACCTGTTGCTTCGGCTCTCTGGATGACACATTCAACACAGCCTTCCCTGAAGCCTCAGATACCGTCTCTTGTCATCTCTGCACCAATCTTTCCTGACAAGCCACGTGGGATCTCGGGACGAGCCCCCAATTGTTACCGGCACCAGATCTAGGGGAACCTGAGCCAGCAGCAAGCGCCACACAGGCTGAAGAGCACTGTGCAGCTAATACTCCGCGAATCAGAGAGGAGAGAGCGATTAGCGTGTTGTCCGGGCCAGAGCTCGTTTATTCTGAGCTGCGCATGACCGGAACTGGAAACTTTATCCTCCCTGGCAGATCCACAGTGGCACAAGAGTGCCATCTACTGGACTTATAAGATGTGCATGTACACAATATAACCAAAAATAGCGGGGTATTATTTCAACAAAGTTTTTGTTTTTTCATGTAGCCATTTTTTTCAACTCTCTACACTTATAAAATGTATAGTAAAGAGCACAATGTGAAATATTTCTAGGTCCTTTATGATTTAAGCCTTTTTTAATCTTAATATGTTACTATTGTCTAAAACCTAAATAAGCCATTTTACTGCTATTAATTATTCAGTCATTATTCAACAGCAATGTAAAACAAAGTATTTTGAATCCTCTAAAATTCGTTTTTGCAGCACTTAATGTGGAAAACCTCAGAAGAGTAGCCCACGCCTGCCTACCAGATATTTTTACTGAACTGGAAGCCTTTTGTTGAAAGAATGGCAAAAAAACAACCCAAACAAGAATTTAAAGACTTTTAGCAAGTTACTCAAACCATTTACAAATTGTAACACTTGCCAGTATACTCTTTTTCTTTTTTACTTTTCACAATAAAAAGGTACATTTAATTTTCTGCTGTTTAAAACCCAGATTTATTAAAAATGTATTTTTGCATAAAACAGAAACATGTTACTTGTTAGATTCATATGTTTTGAAAAGTAGGTCAAGTCATATGCAGTAAAAAAAACTCCATGACTACGTGTGCCCAAAATGTTGCAGTACATTATTTATTAAAGCCAAATTCCTCCACAGATTCAAGGTTTCAGCTTGACAGCAGCTACTTAGATCCCAGCTTCATTTTAATTCAACAAGTCAAAGATGATCCCTGAGCTAATATGGTTTAGGAAAACCAGCACTTGAGAGGATTAGGAAGACGGTTAAGAAACAAAGTAATAAGACTATAGTATAGGAAACCAGGAAAGAAGGACGAGTCACGCATTAGGTCATATGAAGGTTGAGACCGAGAAGTGAAGGAGAAACAGAAGGGGAAACGAGCTTGGGGACAAACAGACGGATCATTCTCGGCTCTCTAATCTCGCCTTCCCAAGGTGTATCTGACATTTCACTGGATTGTAGGCCACTTCTAATGCACAACTGTGCTGAGTATTATGGGACTCTAGATCAAATCAATAATAAAATGCAAGGACAGTTGGTAGGAGAGACAGTTTGCAGGGAAAAAACACAAAAGAGCAGTCAACCTGAGAGATACAACTACTGTCATAAATTAGTTAAAGAGAGCCAGAGAGAAAACAAAGAAAATCTAAAACCCACTCAGGACTGTGTGGTCGCAAACAAAAAACCCAGAACTCTCCCTCCTGTGTCACTTCAATTTTTCCTGTCCTGCCATTGTTCTGGAGAAAACCAATTTTTTGAAGTATTTTTAGATGGAAAGAGTTGCAAGATATAAAGCTGGTATTATATTCCCAAACAGGTGTGATGGAGTTTCATGGAGTAAATAGGAACTTTCACTGTTTAAGCTTGGTTTTCCAACCGTCTGTAACACAAACTGCTTAAAATACAGCTACTGTATTGACAAATGTATTCACTTGTCTGACTTCACACACATAAATTTAAGTGACATCCCATTCTTAATCTTTAGGGTTTATCATGACCTTGACTCCCCATTTTTACCTACAACAGCTTCAACTGTTTGGGAAATGTTTTCCACAAGGTGTAGAATGTGTTTATGTTTATGTTTGGCAAGACAATCACAAAGCATCCGCTGTAGCTGGAGTCAGTGGTGCATGCAGAGATATCCAGGCCATGGGCTACAACTGTCTCATACCTTGTAGAAAGCCACTCCTAAACTAGAGACATCAGAAATATCTCATCTGGGCTAAGGAGAGAGAGGATTGGATTGCTGCTCAATGGTTTAAAGTTTTATTCTTAGATGAAAGCAAATATTGCATGTCATCTGGAAATCAAGGTCATTGGATCGAGCCTCTTTCCATCAACCCTGGTTCATCTGGAACTCAGATGGTTGTGAGTTTCATTCCTACATCCCCACTACACGTCTGATTACCACCACAGGAGAACTCCAGAACCCCAACCTTTTTGTGTATCCATGCTTGAAGTGTAACTGTTAAAATGTGTGAGTGGCTGAAATTGACTTTATAATGCAAAAGCACGTTGATGGGTTATTATGACTAAAAAAGCTTAGCCTTCACTCTTCCGCCATTTGGACAGAAAGGGTGGAGAAAGGCACACAATCCTAATTGCTGGAGGTCCAGTGTGACTTTTCCACAGTGATGATTTTTGGAGCCTTGTCATCTGCTAGTGCTAGTGTTGGTCAACATCATGCTTCCCTCAGCTGAAAAACTTTACAGAAATGCTGATTTCATATTTTAGCCAGACTCTACCAATACCTAGAGTTATGACAGCGTGTGTCATAGTATCAGTGGAGGAAGACAACATACACGAGAGTCAACAGTGCAGTTAAGCTGAAGACCACTTTTAAAGCAACCTTGATATTCTTTACACCTAAACAGAGCCGCAGGCTGATCATTTCCATGCCATGCTGCATTGATGCTGCAATTCGAATAAAAGAAGTCCCAACCAAGCAGTGAGTGCACATGCACGCACTGAAATCTAGCGTGAGAAATGGGTGATACTTTTTGATGATGGGCAGACTGAAGGTTGTCACTCCTTAAGAATGTTTCATCTCTGAACGTTACACTAAGATTGCATCATTGCCTGTATTTCCTCTTTAGGCATGTCTGTTGAGTGTCTTTGTGTGTTTGTAAGGAAAAAAGAAGAAAGATTATTTTTTTCACGGACCGGTGAATTATATTCCACTGGTCTGTACATGTATGCACATAGAATAGACATGAAAGTTTTGAGATTTTGTCCACAACTCGATGATGCCTGGAAGTTGTCAAAAGCTATGCTGTCATGATGATGACACACTGTTTTCAGAAAATAAAATAAAGCAGAAAAATTGAATCTCTTTGAAGCCAGGCATGACCACATTCTCTAGATCCAGAGGGTAGCCACAGGGACTCTGGTTGACATCTCATAACTTATAAACAAGAACTCTGAAAACTTTTCATTCACAATTTTCAGTACTGTGCTATAGGACAAATCTGAACCTCAGTGTTTTACTAAAGAAAAAGTAAAGTGTCAAATTAAAACCCTTTGAATGAACAGTATAAGCAGATGGCTTTGAAGTATATGACTTTGCTCCAGGTATGAGCAGGTGTGAGCTGGACATTGTAAGCTGCTGTTGGCTAATAAGTTAGATAAAATACAGTATTGTTAAAAGGAATTGAGTCAAGCACCCAACTCATGTACGAAGGCCTTAGTCCTTGACGCGGCCGTCCCAGGTTCAAGTCCTGGTCCTGGTGAAATTTGTCACATGTCTGCCCCTATTTCCTGTCTAACTACTGTCAAACAAATACTGGAAAAACAAAAGCCACTAGTGCTGTGAAAAAAATCTTAAAAATAGAAACACATTGGATCTCAAAGCAGATGGTCTACAGCAGCAGAGGACTATACCAGGTAAACTCCTGTAAACTAAAAACAGGAAACCAATATTACACTTTCCATAGGCTCACCATGATGGGACACTAATTGATTGGAAAAACTTTGTCTTGCCCGATGGGTCCTTATTTGAGCTTTCAATTCAGATAGTAGGGTCAGAATTGGAGATAAACAGCATTCAATCATGGAATCATCATCGTTGAAATCAATGTTTCAGGCTCCTGATGGTGGTGTGATATTGTGGGAGATAATTTCTTGGCCTCTTAGTACCAACTGAGCATCATTTAAACACTGCATTCTCACTGAGTGTTGCTGCTAACCATGTCCATCCCTTTTTGACCTAAGTGTACCCATGTCCTGATTGCTGCTCCCAGCAGGATAATGCATCATGTCTCAAAGCTCAAATCATGTCAAGCTGTTTTCTTGAACCGGACTATGAGTACACTGTTCTTAAAAAGCCTCCACAGTCATGAGATCTCAATCTAAGGGAGCATATTTGGGATGGGGTGGAAAGAGAGACACGCATCATAGACGTGTCGCTGACAAATCTGCAGCAGCTGGATGATTATATTGTCAATATGGACCAGAATCTAAGAGAAATGTTTCCAACACCTTGTTGAATCTATGCCACAAAGAATTAAGCAAATGTTTTTTTGTTGGTTTTTTTTTGTTTTGTCATGTTCAAGACATTTGTGACAAAAGACAGACTTTACCATGGGTTAATTGCATTATATTTGTTTTACTTCTAAATACACAAATGTTCATCCACAGTTAAATCTAACCATAACATGGCCAATGTAATCCATTCCAGTTTTAGTTTTCCACTCAGGGTGCATTACAGTAAATCAGTGTGCTTTTAAAAGTTTAACTTTAACACTGCTTCTCTTTGCCCATTTCCTCTTTCATTAATGTGAACAAAGGCTGCTAGTGCGACCTATTTCAAGAGCTGGATCTCCAGGTTTCATTTTCACATTGACTTTGTTAAGGTCTGAGTTACTGCTTCTTGCAGTAGTGTCCCTGCTTTGCTAAATGGCTTGCTTCATACACTAGCACTTTAAATTTTAACTTACTATTACTTTTTTTGCAATGAATAAATTGAGCATACCCATGTTGGAAATTATTGACCCAGGATCCATTGCGGACACTGGCTGGATAACATTATTTCCCATAAACCTGCATTGAAACCATTACACCACTGAAACAGCTGCTTTTCAAGGTTTTCAGTAAGAAACTGACTGCCACCAGCTCCAAGCTGAATTAATGACAACAACCTCATTCTTCGTTCTGCTTCCAGCTTCTGTTAATACCTTACTCATAAGGAACTCAGGTTGAACTCCTACTCCTACATCCAGCCAATAAATGCACACTGTATCTCTTTACCACATCTCACTGCATCATGCGCAGCCCACAGCGCCTCCTGGGTGAACATTTTTAGCACTCTCAAAGGGCCAAGCAGAGGAAATTCAGGGCTATTGAGGCAGAATCTCATTTCCCTCAATCCAGCCACATGACAGGACAGATGTAGTTGAGAGATTTATGTTGTTGAGCTCATGCTGCTTCATTAGGAAAAGCTGAAAGCCTAATGATACACTGGCCCCGGTAGTATGTTTTACTGTCCATGCAGCTGCTTGGTACTGTAGTTGGCTCTAGCCAAATCTGGAAAGCTGCCACGTGACTTCTCAAGACAGGTTAGGCAAAGAAGACCAGACCAGAAAGGTCCCACCAGCATCTTCTGTATCTCTGCCAGGAAGTTGCAAGGGCCATTAAACATAATTTTAGAGGCAGACAGCTGCCAAGTTGTTTATTATCACCGCCCTGTCTCTGCATGATAGTTGTAATGGCAGGCACTCACACTGTAGCAGGATCGCTCTTGTTGCCTCAGTACTGCACATTGCATGAAACCTATTATACAATACCTATTCCTGTCAATCTCTTAAAACCTGCTGGGAGCCGTGTGCAAGAAACCACTCTCTGTAACACACTGGAGTCCCTTAATCTCACCATTTAATGTGTGTCCAAATGCTTCTAGCTGCTGTGACAATTGCTCCCTAAACAGAAGCATAAATGCATGGTGAGCATAACAATACTTCCTTTCCAGAAATGTACCTGAACATTTGGTGAATGAGTTTGATTTAGTGTTTTATGCATGACATGCTAAACGTACTCTGTCACGGCAGCTACTGTGCTATGAAAAGTATTTGCAACTTGACAATATGTTTGTTTTGTTTTTTTGTCACAGTTAAATTATTTAAAATTTTAGCCAACTCTTTTTTGCAGAATCCTTTCAAATCAGCCACACTGGAGGGTCCTTTAACATTTACAGCATGTTTAAGGTCATCCCACCATATATTATTGGATTTTAAGTCCAGACTTTGACTAGGCTACACCAAAATCTTTGTTTTGTTTTTCTGACGTATTCAGAGCTGGACTTTCTGGTTTGCTTTGGATAATCCTGCTGGATACCCCACAACCATGTTTGAATGATCCTTGTTTTCTGTAATGCTGTTTCAGATGTAACAGGATGCACACCTTCTAGAAAGTTCCAGTTTTGTGTCGTCAATTGACAGAATATATCTCCAGAACTCTTGGTGATCATTACAATTTTTTAAATGTATGTTTGTTGTTCTGGGTGAGCAATGATTTTCACACCATTTGTGAACACTCTTTGTAACTGAGCAAGTCTGTTTTTTTTATTTCCCAGGTGCTCCTACAGTAAACCCCTGGCAAGGTTCACCACCGTTTAATGTTTTCTGCATTTGGGGATAATGCTGAAGTCTCAAAATCTTATAAATGGCTATGTAAAAATTTCCAGACTGCATCTGTTCTTCAATTTGTTTTTATACAGTAATTTGTTGCTTTTTGAGATCTTTTAGCCTACTTCATTGGTCAGACAGGTTGTGTTTAGGTTATTTCTTGATTTTACAGGTCTGGCAGTAATCAAGACTAAAGATATTAACCTAAAAAATGTGATTAATATTAGTGATGGTGTAATTTAACAAAAGGGATGTTCCTGTTTCTCATAGGGCCAGATTCATATTGATAGCTTTTTAATGAATTTGTCATTTAAAAACCAAATATTTTTGTTTTCTCTGATTATCTTTGTTTGATATAAAAATCAGTTTGATCTGAAATGTGTGACAAAAAGCAGTGTATAAAAGACAGTTTTCTCAAACCACAAAAAAAATTACTTTTGAACCTGACAGTGACTCTGATTGTGTACAGTTTTTCTTTTGAAATGTTTTTTGAGCAAATACAATTGTTCTGTAATGCCAACCAAGAAACACCACTTTAGGCAAAAAGCTTTCCTGATCCTAAGATTTAGATTTAGATGTAGAAGGTTTAGTGTAAACTATGCGACTTTCCTCAGAGTTTGACAACAGGAAAATCATGTAGTAAAACTCTGTAAGCAGAAAAATATTTTTTTTATTTCTTTTTTTTTCTCTTTTTAGCTGTAAGAATTTGTTTCAAGCTTACTCAATAACAGCTGAATATGGTTATTCAAGCTAGTGTGCATTTGACATTACTTTTCATCTGCTTTGTCCCTTTTCAAGGTTGTGAGGACTGGAACCTATCCCACCTGTCAATGTAATCATTTTCTCACAAAGATTCGCATCCTTCCCAGCTGTCAGGCTGCTGCATTACTGAAGACTCTGTAGTGAAATCAGTTGCAATGTCTACATAGTAAAATCGGCTCCACCTGTAATTGGAGTGCTCTCATACATTAATCATTTTGTAATAGCCAAAACTCGTCTTTCTTTCCCCTTGCAGTGGAGTACAGAGTTTAGTGAAAAGCTGCAGCATTTTCACAGGATGATTTCCTAAGAAAAAAATAGTTTTAGGAATCTTAAGACTTTAAAACCCTGCAACACCAGTGTAGCCAAAATTATTTCTATCATTTGTTAGGGGAGAAACTGATAAAACATTATAATCACTGCCACTAATAAACTAGTGAAACTAGAAATGTACATACACTATATAAAAACCCACATAACCTCTTTTATTCTCACAGACTGACATTAAATAAAACTAAATCTTTCCTGTTTTAGATTATTTATGATTACCAGGAATTTGCTAAATGCTAGAATAATGTCAGAAAATGTTTTAGATTTGTGTTAACTTTTTAGTTTACATACACCAAGATTAATATGCCTTTAAACAATTTATGAAAGCAATTCATAATCTCATTCCAAAAAAATTACAAACGCAGTCCCATAAGGATCCAAATGACCAAGTAAACAACTTACACCGAACAGTAGACTCTAATGACCTAGTGACGGACAGGCAGGTCTTTGATTTGCATCCATCTTGGAATACTCCTAGGACGATGGGCCTCTATATGCTTAAAAACAGAAGCTCCCAAACTCCAGGTAGCTTAACATGAGCTTCCAGAATTGACAAAAACTCCTGAATGTTGTTGTTGACATTACCAGAGAATTGGCACAAGCAATCCAGAATAGAGTTTAAAATTCTCCTTCTTACATATAAAGCCCTTAATAATCAAGCTCCATCATGCATCAGAGTTCTGATTGTTCTTGATTGTTCTTGCCAATTTACTGATGGTTCTTAGTTTCTTAGAGGAGTTAATGGGGTCCTCTCTAGTGGAACCAGTTCCAAGTTTTAGTCCAGGAGGCAAACACCCTGTCTACCTTTCAGACTAGGCTTAAAGATTTTCTTTTTCTTCATATAGAGTGGCGTACTTTATCCTGAACTGTCTCTGTAGTTATACTGCTATAGGCTAGGGCTGCTGGAGGACATTATGACCACTTCTCTCACTCTGCTATATTCATTCTATATATCCTACTACTCTCCAATTTTGCATAATTTGCTATTATTTTAACTTTCAGCTTTATGTTCTCTCTCTGTTTTTTTCTCTTCATAGGAGCTACATCTGGCCTGGCATTATGTTTAGCAGTCACACTTACCTCCTGGGGGGCATTGAATGGGCTACTGCTACCAACAACTTAATGTTCTCCTCTTATAGATGCTAGAAAATACTTCTGGATCAGTGCTTTTGTGTTTTCTGTGTGTATGCTCTGTCTTCTCAAACCCTCAGTCGGTTGTGGGCAGAATGAGGCAGACTCATACTGAGTCTGGTTATGCTGAACGTTTCTTCCTGTTAAAGGGTAGTTTTTCTTTCCGCTGTTGCTACAGTCATTCTAAGTATGAGGAATTGCTGCAAAGTCAATGGCACAATGCAAGCGACTGTCCACTGTCACTACATGCTATTCCAGAAGTTCAACTCGAGTTCAGTTTGAGTTCCATCAGACCTGTTAGGTTGTGGTTTTTCCATACTTAAGTTTTCTTTTTATCTTGTTTTTGTTGGTTTTATGGGTTCTGAATTTAACCTTTTTGTGAATCACTTTGGTTAACGTTGTTGTTGTAAAATGTGCTCTAATTAAAACTGATGTTGACATTCAGTGAATGCCGCAGGTTCAGTGACTTGATGCAATATGCTGGGTTTCTTTAGATGGAAAGCTTTTTGACCCATCTGGATCATAATCTGAACTTGATTGCATTGTTTGATAACTAATTTCAGGTGGAGTGTATATACTTGATTTGGAATCTGTCTGTATAATTTGACTGAATTTACTCTTTTTTTTATTGTAAACTGCCTCCCAGCACAGCTTTCCATGATAAATCTACCCTGGAAATTAATCAACTCCATGGTCATCCACTTCTGCTCTGTTATTTCCAGTGTCACCTGCCTGCCCACTCTCCAACTCACTCTCTTTTGTTACCATCTGGATCTCAAGTCTTTACCCACTTCGTTTCTCGGTGGAATCTCTCCTGCAACACAAAGCCTCGCCATGACATCTCCATCCATGACCCATGGCCAAGATCTTGATTTTCCTACCAACTCCTTCTATCAACTCCAGCACAGTAAGTCATTTAATTCTCCTCTCTTCTCAAAAATGTCATTTCCATTAATATCTGTGGCTTCAGCTAAATATTCCTCCAGACACGGTCGAACCAAGGATACTGGAACTTCCCTTAGCTGTGCATATTGATCTTTGTATTATTGTAACTAAATCTCTTTTACATTTCCATTCTGACTCCTCTTAATGATTCTATATGTGACCCAGGAAACTAACAGGAAACGTGACATCAGGAAGAGAAGTGTGAACATCCACAAGTCTGGTTCATCCTTGGGTGAATGTCGTTATCAATAGTGAAACAAATCCTGTACCACTGACGGGGTGAAAGGACACTCAATGAGGTAGAAGCCATTACTGGAAAAGAAACATAAAAAGCCAGATTGCAGACAGGTACTAAAACCTAGAGTCTTGGAGAAATACCGACAAAGTCAAAAACGTATATGGTCAAATTAGAGCCAGTGAGAATTTAGATTACTGCTCATAAATGACTCACGATTTCATTGTGCTCATGTCTGATGCAAGCCTTGAATGTTAAATTAAAATCTGAAAAAGCATTGCTCCTAACTTTAGTCAATTAAAAACTTATTTTGCAATGTACAGCTCCTTCTCAAAATATTAGCATATTGTGATAAAGTTCATTATTTTCCATAATGTAATGATGAAAATATAACATTCATATATTTTAGATTCATTGCACACTAACTGAAATATTTCAGGTCTTTTATTGTCTTAATACGGATGATTTTGGCATACAGCTCATGAAAACCCAAAATTCCTATCTCACAAAATTAGCATATCATTAAAAGGGTCTCTAAACGAGCTATGAACCTAATCATCTGAATCAACGAGTTAACTCTAAACACCTGCAAAAGATTCCTGAGGCCTTTAAAACTCCCAGCCTGGTTCATCACTCAAAACCCCAATCATGGGTAAGACTGCCGACCTGACTGCTGTCCAGAAGGCCACTATTGACACCCTCAAGCAAGAGGGTAAGACACAGAAATACATTTCTGAATGAATAGGCTGTTCCCAGAGTGCTGTATCAAGGCACCTCAGTGGGAAGTCTGTGGGAAGAAAAAAGTGTGGCAGAAAACGCTGCACAACGAGAAGAGGTGACCGGACCCTGAGGAAGAAGGGCCGATTCCAGACCTTGGGGGACCTGCGGAAGCAGTGGACTGAGTCTGGAGTAGAAACATCCAGAGCCACCGTGCACAGGCGTGTGCAGGAAATGGGCTACAGGTGCCGCATTCCCCAGGTCAAGCCACTTTTGAACCAGAAACAGCGGCAGAAGCGCCTGACCTGAGCTACAGAGAAGCAGCACTGGACTGTTGCTCAGTGGTCCAAAGTACTTTTTTCAGATGAAAGCAAATTCTGCATGTCATTCGGAAATCAAGGTGCCAGAGTCTGGAGGAAGACTGGGGAGAAGGAAATGCCAAAATGCCAGAAGTCCAGTGTCAAGTACCCACAGTCAGTGATGGTCTGGGGTGCCGTGTCAGCTGCTGGTGTTGGTCCACTGTGTTTTATCAAGGGCAGGGTCAATGCAGATAGCTATCAGGAGATTTTGGAGCATTTCATGCTTCCATCTGCTGAAAAGCTTTATGGAGATGAAGATTTCATTTTTCAGCACGACCTGGCACCTGCTCACAGTGCCAAAACCACTGGTAAATGGATTACTGACCATGGTATCACTATGCTCAATTGGCCTGCCAACTCTTCTGACCTGAACCCCATAGAGAATCTGTGGGATATTGTGAAGAGAACGTTGAGAGACTCAAGACCCAACACTCTGGATGAGCTAAAGGCCGCTATCGAAGCATCCTGGGCCTCCATAAGACCTCAGCAGTGCCACAGGCTGATTGCCTCCATGCCACGCCGCAATGAAGTCATTTCTGCAAAAGGATTCCTGACCAAGTATTGAGTGCATAACTGTACATGATTATTTGAAGGTTGACGTTTTTTGTATTAAAAACACTTTTCTTTTATTGGTCGGATGAAATATGCTAATTTTGTGAGATAGGAATTTTGGGTTTTCATGAGCTGTATGCCACAATCATCCGTATTAAGACAATAAAAGACCTGAAATATTTCAGTTAGTGTGCAATGAATCTAAAATATATGAATGTTAAATTTTCATCATTACATTATGGAAAATATTGAACTTTATCACAATATGCTAATATTTTGAGAAGGACCTGTACAATAATCTGAAAGCACAACCACACACCTGGCCTACTGATGTTCCTGTACTGTTTCTATACTGACACTAGCTCACAGTTTTTCTTAAAGAAATGTAATGCAAACAAAACAGTTATTCAGTTATTACTGCATTGAAGACCTAGTCAAAAGTCTTGAAGTGTAGAATCGACATCACTGGAGGACCGGTCCAAACCAAAGTAATGAGACAGGCAGTAGTCCGATCTGCAAGTAATGAACAGATGAATAACAATGAAATGAAAGGCTCTACAGTGAAACAATTGTCTCTCAGGGGCAGTATATACAATACAAACAAGGCTGGTCCAGAAATTGAGCCTTGGGGTATACCATGACTAAGGGAGGCTATTTTTGAGTTCTTATAAAAGTCCTTCCAGAATAGTAGGACTAAAAGCAGTGAAGAACAGACCTATTAAAGCCAACACATGATTTCAACCCTGATAAGAGGATATCATGGTCGACCATGTCGAAGGCTGCTGTTAGGTCCGACAACAAGAGGGCAGCAGAGTTGCCAAAATCCAGAGTTAAGAAAATGTGATTAAAACCTTAGTGAACCAGTTTTAAACTTAACAGAGATCTCATTAAGACCAGGGTGTACCTAAAGTGGGAGTGGGTGAGTGGTGGCCTAGTGGTTAGAACAGGAGGTTTGTGTTCCAGAGGGGACACAAGGGTCCAGGTTTGTATCTCACAGATTACCACTCTGGGTCATTGAGCAAGACCCTTAGCCCCAGAATGCTCCCTGGGCGCCGCACAATAGCAGCCCACTGCTCCCTGTAAGGGATGGGTTAAATGCAAAGGACAAATTTCATTGTAATGTACATGTGCAATGACCAATAAAGATGATTATTATTATTATTAAAACTAAACAAAAAACACTTCAGAACTTTTGAAAGATTCAAAATTGGCCTGTAATTAGTCAAAACAGTTGGGTCCAGAATGTGTTTTTTAAGAAGAGGCTGAACTACAGCCTGTTTGAAACATGATGGGACACAGCCTGTACCAAGAAACAGGCTCAAACTGCTCTAAGACAGCTAACATAGGACCTAATAGCTGAAACGTTGTCAATAAAGAAATGCCCAACAATATTCACACATATTTGGTGAAGGTGCAGCACCAACATTATCACATGGGTTAATAATACAGTTAAAAACTTTAAAATGTTCCTTTGGCCAGTGGCAATTTGTGGACACTAAGTGTTTGCAATTGTTACAGCAATTTGGGAAACAGAGAGATGCCTAAGAAACATACAGCCTATCATTTTTCCATGTTCTCTCAGCATGTCTGCATTTAGGTCTGAGGCTGCATGTATGATCATTCAACCATGACTCTGACAACAGCTTAAAGCACACAGTCCTGAGTGGTGCCCTTGAGTGCAGGATATCAGTGCAGGTGGAATGAAAAAGTTTAGAAACGTCCTCTATGCTTTAACAGACTTAATTATCACAGAATCAAGAAATGTGAACGAAAATTCAGGCGCTATTAAAACATTAAGCACTTGTCTTTTATATGGTGGAGTGCACAGCTTATTCACAAAGCAGTGCGACCTTAGAGTTACCAGCATAGGAAAATTATCAGAGACACGCAAGTCAGATATTTCTGTGATGCACACATCCAGCAACAGGGATTTCACCAAGTCCAGTATGTGTCCTTTATCATGAATGGGGCCCAGTGTATCAGGTTTAAAGAGTCTATAACATTTACTTGACCAGGGGTTTAGGCTTACAGCGGACATGAATATAAAAATCTCCAAGAACTAAAAGACTGTCAAACCTAAGAACAGTTCCAGCCATAAAATCTGAAAATTCTTGAATAAATTCCTTATTTAAACTGTCAAGTGACCACAAACAATACTTTCTGATTTGGTTCTTATTTTCCTCATATTAAACAATTGCTGTCATGTTGCTGTTCTGTAAGACTCTTGTGCAGGCAACCACTATGGATAACTGAGGAAGTTTTAAAAGGTTTTTTGACACATACAGGTAAGTGGATGTTTTGTTGGGGTTGAGAAACAGGATTCAGGAAAGCACTGTGGAAGAGAGGAAAGTGTTGACAAGATTTCCGCGAGTGTGATGATCATGATGACCATTAATGTTTGTGGAGATATTGGAGTTATAGCAGGAAGGTGGACAGGCAGGTGAGTGTTGTTGGTATGCAAGAGTTTTCACAGCAATTAAGTTCAGCGGAGCAGCCAGATGAGATACATGGAGGGATGTCCAGAATGGATTCTTCTAAGGACTAGAAGGTAGTGGGCTGAGGTCCTGAATGGAACCAGACTGGAGAAGAGAATATCTACAAGGGAGGACACGAGGAGATAAACAAACGTTATTCGAAGGATCACGAGCGAAGTATAGAGGCCTGATTATCACTCTGTAAGTAGGAACTGGCATTTTCCTATTCCTTCTGGTCAAAAGTTTTAGACACACTTTACCATTTAGTGGTTTTCTTTATTTCCATGACATTGTACGTAGATTCTTACTGTAGGCAGCAAAACAGTGAACACATATGGAATTATGAAGCAAACAAAAAATAACTAAATATGTTTTATATATTAGATTCCTCAAACTAGCCACCCTTTGGTCATCTCTCAGTGCACCTCTGGGAAGTTCTTTCAAGACTCTTTGAAAAATCCTTTCAGGTGAAGATCTCATGAAGCTCATCAAGAACATGCCAAGAGTGCATAGCAGTAATCAAAGCACAGGGGGGCAATTTTCATTGTGAAAATCTACAATGAAAATAGTTGTAAAAATAAAGAACTTATTAATGCATCTAAACAGTTGACTGGTAGTGTATGTAAATAATTCTGTGAATACATACTATTTTATTTAACTACATCGATATTTAGGAGGAAAGCTGTGAAAACTAATTAGTAAATACTGGATCTAAATTGAGGAGTGTCTCACTGTAAATCAGTTAAAATATAAATCTGATTTGAGGTGAAATGCTTTTGCTTGATATTTAAAAGCATCATTCAAAGCCATATTCTCTTGCAGATTTTAAATGTTAAGTTCTTTAGGCATCAATTTTACATTAGTATGAATATTTTCATGCACACCACACTAAGTTTTGCTTAAATTTCCCTTAGTAAGTTGATCCTCAGTTACCCCTGTGTTGTAGCCATTCGTAAGGGTTTGTCATCATTCTGGCTGAATATTTGACTACTTTTATTGTCAGAAGTTACAGAAAAATACATTTTCTTTCATTTGTCAATGTATTCTAGAACAGTCAATATTATTTATTAACAGACATGGGTGAATGCATGTGTGTATTTAAATCTGTATGTATTATTTTGATCTTGCATGATTGGAAAAAAATCCACTACATAAAACCAGCCAAACACTGGAAGCTGAAAACTAATCCTGTAAGTTTGGACTTCATAACCTCCAACGCAGGAGCTGGAGCCGAGTTCAAAAATCAACAGTGATTCACTGTTACAAGGAAAAAAAAAATAAACACATAAGCTCCTATGTGATGCAGTCTGATCTTTTTGCTGCTCTTGATTTCTATTTGTTTCCAATCCTTTCTATTCCAAAGATTTGAATGACAGTTCATAGAATTGGAGAACAAAATCTTACCTATCACTTTACTCATGCAAGCCCTTCAAGAGTTGAGAAATTGAACAACTGCTTTTTCTGACAGGAACTCAATTAAATCCTGAGGCCACTATAAAGAAGACGAATGGAGCTATGTGTTTGTGTGTATGTTTGTGTATATGAGTATATATAAAGAACAGAGGGTCCTCATTTCCTGTCTCTTTTTATATACATATCTGAGACAAGAAAGCAAGGAAGGAAACAGATTATGCAAAACCCAGCAAGGTGCCAGGACCAATGAGACAAGAAAAAGAAATGTTAAAATGAAGATAAGAGATGGAGAGAAGATGCCCCAGTGGCACCGAGGGATAAAGACATTATGTAGATTGAAACGCTTCACGCAGGATGAAATCAGCATAATATAGTCCTGCAATCTTCTTTTTTAACTCGTTATGTATCTTGCCATGAAATTATATTTATTCCATGTTTAGAGCTATCTGAATGGCTATCAGTATTACAATATGAAGAAAGACGAGATATTTAGACAGAGGTCAGCTTCATGAATTATTACAAAAGTCAATAGGTAAAAGGAATACCTACATATAATAGGAAGACAAATGATCATGTTTGCTCCTGTACTGACCCATCTTCAATATCATTTGGAATATTTAACACAGGAATTGATCTACAAAAGGCTTAAAAGGGATCTCCCCAACACTTTGAGCATATAAAAAATATATAAAATGAGAACATTCTCAAATTTTTAAAACAAACATTTCTTATAAACCAGTTAATGGCATTTTAAGACAAACGGATTGTCCAAATACTTAAAAATCCACTAGAATAGAGGAATAGTTTTGCAAAATAATGTTTTATGAACAGACCCTACAATATCTGTGCAACACAACCTGAGATTCTGATAATACATTTTGGAAAATAAATCTTGCTTCTAAAGACCTACAAATTGACAAAGTGAAGGCTTGTCACATCAATAATGTGTGTCACTTATGATCTGTTCCCATTCCATAAAGCAAATGTGTACCGGCATATAAGGTGTAAAGAGTTTAACATTTTATAATTGCCCGCAAGTGATCACATAGTTTAATAATTGAACTAAACAAAAACATTGGTCAGACTGCCCTAAGCCACTTGAAGCTTTGGGCATGCAGAGGTGAGTGACCCATCAGCATTGTAGGCAGAGCATCTGGATAGTGTAGCAAGAGAATAACTAGCATTAATATCAGGTCATTGCTTTGACATTTGTGTTGCATTTACGTACATTTTGTGGCAGGGGCAGATGTGAATTATATTTGGCATTTCTTATGTCTGACTGTGGCTCAGTAGGAAGAGTAGTCGTCTTGCAATCAGAAGGTTGTGGGTTCGATTCCAGCTTCCTCCTGCCATATGTCGATGTGCCCCTGGGCAAGGCACTCAACCTCAAGTTGCCTACCAATCTGCGTATCGGTGTATGAATGTGTGAGTGTTAGTGAGTGCGATTGGGTGAATGTGGCTCTAGTGTAAAGCGCTTTGAGCGGTCTGTATGACTGGAAAAGCGCTATATAAGTTCAGTCCATTTATGTGCAACACTCATGCCACTGAGTCTGTTAAAATCCTTAGATGGCTTTGCTGGATTTCAGGCAATCTACAGTATCAGAAAAGTAGGAAGGTGATGCTGGATTGCTACTTACTTGAAGCCAGATATTTGTTTGCATCATGTAAAAGTGTGGTGGAGTGTCAGCAGATAAGCGATAAGCAAAATACAGTGGCATGTGAACCATAACATTTGCACCATGACATGAGTCATACTTTTCTGACCCTCTACTGACTAAATCCCTAACAATATTATAGTTTAAACATAGAGATTTTAATCAGATACAACAACTTACAACTTTAAAAGTAGGTTACCAGAGAAGATGGATCAGTCAGACCCTGTAGGTTCTGTTGAATTCAGTCTCTAGCAGTTTTAGTATAAACTGATTTTCATTGGGCCTTCTTTAGAATTTGATTGTAGCCTGCAGGTTTTTGTAAGCGTTTATTGGTTACAAATGTACATTTTAAAATTCTAGATTGTAAAAAGAACATGAGCATCTTTTTCTGAGGAAGGGCGCAATTTCTCCTTTGTTTGTGTAGTAGCTTATTGTGAATAAAAACTTAAAGCATAAAGAAAGTGACAAGAAGCCACAAGGCCCTCAAGGCTGATGAAAAAGGAACAGTAATGACACAGAAAACTATGGAAGACAACATGATGATTTAGAGTCTGTGCTCTACAGTGAAGCCAATCTATTTCTGAGATGTGAATCTTATAATCCTCTACCGAAAAACAAAGCATTTACTTATTAATTTCCTGTGAGCATCTCAGTCACAATGTGAACAATAAATAGCCTTATAACATCATGTGTGCTCTTTTCACAGCTGAATTGGCTCTATATCACCTTATGGTCCAATCTGACAGTGTTTGAAAAATGTAAATTGTGACAAGAGGTTTTTCTAAATGGGTTGCATATGAGGAAGAGAGCCACCCAAAGAACATCTGTAAAATATAAATGCAGAAAAAATATTCATATACATTTAGCAGTTAAGCTTCTCTAAAAGCATTGATATGCATAAGTCGAGGTTTTGTAATAAACACATAAACCACATTGATTTTATATAATTCCAGAATAAAAATGTATCCAGCATTGCTAAAATGATTACACTTTTTTATCTTTAAGCAAATAGGAAATTAAATGCCAATACATATTGGCAAATTAAACATATAAATTTCATTTAACGTTTACCGATCTCTCAGAAGGTTAAAGGGTGTGGTTTAACCTCCAACACCTAACATTCATTTGAAGGCAAGAGCTTGCAAGTTTAGAACATATTTCAGTTTCGGAACCATCTTTACTTATACATTTGGCAAGCAACAGAAAACTGCCTTAACAGAATAAAATAATTATTTACTGTGGTAAGGAACTTTTTTTTTACAGGTCAATAAACCAAACTGGGTCTCATGACCTATGGTTTTCAAAATACAATTTTTTTACCTAGCTACTGGGAAAAAAAAAAAATCTTAAGGCAATTGTTACTCAAACTTACATGAAGGTGACTCTCTGACAGGAGGGAAAAGCTGGTTAATCTGGCCCAAGTCAATGAATGTTTGGGTGGTTTCCCAAATTGGATTCTTTCAGGACCAAATTAGACACAAATGTAAAAAGAAATAAAATGCTTAAAGAAAGATAATAGGTGATGCTGTACACACTGTGGATCAATGCAAAGAATAAAAAATTAAACAAGATATAAAACTCAAATGTGACACGTTAATCAGGTTTGGTTCTAACTTAGCAGAGCAAGGCTTCTTGCTGGTTGTCACCATCTGAATCTCTAAACTCTGCTGCCTCAGGAGTCAGAGGTTTCTGGGATAGGAGTCATTCCAAGAGACTGATGAACCAATCTGAGGCAGACTTTGGAAAACATGGAGGTTATGACTGAAGCTGTTTTCACATTAAATTTTTCTACATGTAATCATTCTACCCAACAAAAAGATAAGCTCACATTAAAAGTTTAACGTTTTAACCAATAGTTAAACTTATGACTGATCATGGATCAATAATGCTTTATGTTCAAATCGCTAAATTAACTAAATAAAACCATTCACATAAAAAATATCTTGGCACAATTGTCATATAAGCATAGCACTTCAACTTCATAAAAAAAATTACATCTTAAATATTTAGGATGCCATTAGTGTAGGATAATTAATTGTTTTGGCTAAAGAGCCCTCCCGTTGCATTTTGAAGAGCCCTGTGAGAGCAGTTACATTTCTGTGAACGTTCAGATCTGAGGTGTTTGTGCTCAATACAACCTTTTTAAACTCATGGGGATATCAAACAATGTTTGTATAATCATGTCATCATGTTAAATGGTTCCTCACTTAACTAATCATAATCGTTCCACATTAATTAATCACAGACACAGCCATAAACAGATGAAATAGCATGTATGTCTTCCTCTGAAGGTTCCTTGAGCTCCAGCGTTGGCAGCATGTCTTTTGAGTCTATGAGCTACAGGGTGTTGCCTGGATGCTGCGCATATATTGTAATGCACCAGTCCTACAAAGAAAAAGCTTATTGGTTGCTGTATATACACAAAAAACACACAAAAGTGGAGATGAGATGGATACATCACTTATCAGCTGAAAACCTTTTTCATAGAATACAAGTTATCATTTGATGATCATACTCTGAAAGAAACAGAAACAAGGAGCACAGGCCACTGATGGCGGCTGTGCTTTGAGATTATCCACCAATGATACTGTAACAAAGTGTGTGGAAACACAAATGGCATCGCCAGCCTGTGTATATAAATATAACTTATAACAGAAAACTGAACTGGGACGATTAGAATGATAAAAAACTGTGAAAATAATGTTTCATACATCCAAAAATTACAGGAATACTTTTGATTTGAAGCATACTTTTTTAATGTTGCTTTTGAAAAACTATAAAGTACCATGCGACATTAGCACTGAGTTTATAATGACAGATCATCAAAGATCTGTTTAATTCCTCTCCCAGATACACGGCCTGTGGGACTTCAGAGCTTCCAAATATCAAAGACATTGAACTACAAAGCGTTAGACCTGAACATCTCACGCTGGGAACATTTTTCAGCTTGGTTTTTTTAAGTACCCTAGGCATGGAATGACCAGATTCACATGAAGGTGTTTCAAAGGCTCACAAAAACAAAATTCACACAACTGCGATTAAAAACATATGCAAGCACACCCTGACAAGGAAAATGGTCATACTGTGCAATGAAACAGTGTAGAACATGCATATTCTCTTTGTGTATTGGCAAGGAATTCACTTTTAAATATTGTCCACAAATGTTCAGGTTTCAACTATGTAGCTGTTGCTGTGACTAAAGCCTACAGGTAGCTGGAAACAGCTAAAACAGTATGCACAGCGAAGTTTAAAATCAGCATGAACTAACAGCCTGCCAAACAGAACATTTTGGCAGGCTTTGTCACCTTCAAAAATGAGGGAAATTTGCAGCTGCTAACAAAGGCAAAATGCATTTTCCATGTGTATGCGGTTTTTATGGTGAAGTGAGACAAAAACTGACCAATTTGGCCATTATAAAAGGATAAATGTTGGGAAGAGTCAACGTAAGGCTATAAAACCTACTGTCAAGCATGGTAATGGCAGCAGCATGCTGAGGGTTTGTCTCACTATCGGTGGTCCTAGTGCACAAACCTGATGGAGTAATAACTTCACCTTAAATCATAGATTAAAAAGCCTGATCTTAGACATACCAAAAACACAAAAGAACTGGTTTTGGAATGCATAAAGCAGGCTGGTATGGTTCTAGAATGGCTGTGACCCAAACCTTGTTGCATAGTTGTGAACTTAGCCTGAACAATGGTTGGTTGTTCCAGAAAGCCAACCAATTTATTTATTCAGATAGGAATCGTCATGGAATGGCCAAGAATCCAGAACCCTGTTGATGGCCACAAAAATCTGTGGTTTCTTTGCAACTTACCAAGAGATATTTATCCAAATAATAAAGGGAGCTTATGTATATTTTTGATCCTGAATGCATGATTTTGACTCCAGTTGCATTAGAAAAAATCCTAAATAATTTCAATGTTATGTACTCAGTTCTTGTCTTTGGACACCACATAAGTGGTTTTAATATAACATTAAAAGCCCAACATAGATATGACAAAGATGAGTAAATGTCTGACCAGCACTGAATGTTACATTTCTTCTCAGACATAAGTGTAAGCAAGAATAAGTACAAATTTAAGGTAAACTCATATTGTGGGATAATCACCGACTAGATGTATAAAATGGGGGAGAGTAGCATTTTATATGACAATAATAAGACCCTTGACAGCATGCATAATTTGCATTTTTAGGATTAAATCTGAAATACAGAACTACATAATGGTGCTGTCTATCTTTAAACTAACACAATTTTAATAAGGTCTTTACATGCATATGTACATATCCATATTTATGAATATTATATTATGCAATGCAGCAGCAAACACTATATCGTTTTATTTCTGTGTCAGCTTTATGTGACATGGAATGGAAAGATACAGCTGTATATAATTAGTAACCAGAATCCTTCTTTCTGAAGTAATTCTTACCACACCAAGGAGAAAATACCAGAGGAGAATAATTCCTTTCCTCTGAGTTGTTTCAGGCCTTTCACTTGTCAAGGAAAAAATTTTTGCTCTTAAATATAGGCTTATTTAGAGATTTTAAAGGAGAAGTCTGATGCCATTTAATGAGCTGTTCCCTGTAGCCAGCTGCTGTCTTATGGTGTTTGAATTCTTGGATTCAACAATTTTTGTTTCCAGTTGAATTTTTAACATATGCATGTGGGTTGCTGTGGACTGAAAGAAAATTCTAAATAATTAGAATCTCTTCATATTCTCAAATGCAATGATTTGCAACATTTCTTGGCTTTAAAATGTCACCATGTTTTACATTGGAATTTAGTTGTTTTTCTCTCCTCCACAGCTGTTCCATTCGCTCACCTGCATCTACTGTCATTCTCCACCCTTTCCTTTGAATGTAAGCCCTCTAGTTCTCTCTGTTCATTACTGGTTCCTCCCATTACTCTGCCTGTGCTCCGTGTCCTGTTCTTCTCACAAAAGCCCTGTATGTTTTTCTGTTTTTCTTCATTAAAATCATCAACATGCTCTCTCCAAGATCATGTCTGCATTTTGGTCCAACTTTCAACCTTCAAAACATGACCTTGTACTTTATGAGATTTAATAACAAAGACATACTTCTTCTTTTAGCATGTAAACATCCTGTGATACCCCAACAATGTTTTCTGAGGGGTGTGTGTGTCAGGATATGTATGTAATATTACAGCCTTTCATTATCTGTATGAAAACATCTTCTGACTCAACATTCATCTAACTGGCAGGACTGTGATTGCATTACTTTTACCAAGTTCTTCATGAGAACTGAAAAGCTTTCTGCTTGTTGAGAAAGCACCGATATATTGGTCTATTCATCTTTCTCTCTCACACACACAGAAAATGCTAGTCACACTAAATGATTTTAATCTTTTATGAGTCTCTAGCACTAATATAAACTGCACACCAATACTCATTTAATAATTAAAGCCTTGAATTGATTTTTGCATTACAATGCTTGTGTTGAGGGACATTAGTCTGTGCTGCTGATGGTAATAACACAGCTGATTCCTTCCAATAAAACCAGGTCCACTTCAGCAGTAAACAGACATAAAGAGAGGGGGGAGAACAGAAAAAGGTTGTAGGAAGCTATATGAAAGTGAGACTAATGATCAGTCATTATTGGATTTTTTTTTTAAACTGTTTTAAAAAGAAGTATTATTGATAAAATGGAATAGCTGTGATTAAAATTCTTCCTTGTGCCTGATGTAGATCTAGCTTGATGCCCTCTTCTTTTAAATTTTAAAGATATAAACAGATCACCTATTTGGTTGTCAGTTGTTACTTCTAAGCACAGTAGTTTTAATATTTTCAGAGATAGCAGTTAGTGGGCTTTTATGTGATGGACCAATAAAAGGAAGTGCATTGTTGTGAATTGGAAGGAAAATGATAGATGGTTTAATTTTTTTTACAAGTAGAAATCTGAACAAATGTGTAGTATTCATTTGTATTCAGCCACCTGAGACCATCTTCTGCTGCGATTACAGCTGTAAGTCTTTTAAGGTGTCTACTAACATTTCTCATCTGGAAACAAACGCTTTACGCATTCTTTGCAAAACACCTCAGGCTCAGTCAGAGGAAGGAGAGCATCTGTGAACATCAACTTTCAAGTCTTGCCACAGATTCTCAGTTTGCTTTAGGTCAGGACTATGAGTGGGCCTTTCTAACACATGACTCTGGTCATACGTTTAGTGTCAATGTCCTGCTGGAAGGTGAACCACAATCCCAGTCTGAAGTTTCTCACATACTCCAAAAGGTTTTCTACCAGGATTATGCTGTGTTTAGCTCCATCCACCTTCCATCAACTGTGAGCAGCTTCCCTGCCCCTGCTGAAAAAATGGATTCCCACAACGTGATACTACCAACACCATTTTTCACAGGACACATTGACACATTCAGAAATAATATGGCATTCCATTCATGTTTTCTGTTTTCACAACATGATTATTATTATTCCACACCGAATTTTACATTTATGCCAGAGTTGGTTTACCTGATCAGAGCACCTTCTAACAAATATTTGCTGTTTCCCCTACAGGCGTGTGGCAAACTGAATTGCACACAGCTCTTTTTCAACAAATAATTTCTTCTTGCAATTATTTTATAAAGGTCCGATTTGTGCAGAGCACGATAAATATTTTCCTGTCAAGAGATCCTCCCACCTGATCTCTACTGCTCCTCCAATGATACCATGGTTTCCTTGGCTGCTTCTCTTATTGATAACTTTTTTACAGTATTGCTGTGTAATTAGTTCCATTCATCTCCCCATCAACTCTGATTGGATTCTATGTTCCTGCTGACAAAAAGCATTCCACCACCATCTTGTCTCACAAGGGTGGTCTCTTAGCTCCTTCTTTGTTTGATGCTTTTCTTGGCCAGCCCTGCCCCGCTCTGCTTTACAATATTTCAGACAATGCACTGAGCAGTGCTTAATTAGATATTCAAAGATTAGGGTATTGTTTTGTAACCTAGCCCTGCTTCTCCACAACATTATTCCAGACCTGTCTGCTGTGTTCCTTGGTACTCAAGATGCTTTATGTTCATTATTAACAAACCTCTTCACAGAACAGTTGTATTTATACTAAGATTAAATTACACAGGTGGACTCGTTTTACTAATTAGATGAGATTTCTTTTCATATAATTTTCAAAATCATGCATTCTTTTGGTTCCTCTTCAAAATTATACACTACTTTGTGTCGGTCTATCACCTGAAAGTCTGACTGTTTTACTTGTCAGTTGATCTTCTCCAATGAGGCCTTCCCATTAAGCTCTCAGAAGATGTCTCAATCCAGATGTTACCTGTAAAATTCATCACATGATCACATAAGTATGTGAGGCACTAGTCCAATGTCACACTGCTAGAAACCTAAAAAGGTGGAAATCTAGAGAAAATAGGAGAGCTGGTTCCCCAGTGAATCAAGGATCCCATACACGTGGTTTCTCTGAAGTTGACAGGCAGGTCCTATAGGGATGTTGCTACTCTAAAAGAGCTACATTCCCAAAACTGCAAATCATTTCTGCCTTTATTTATTTATTGAGGGATGTTTGAATGTACATAAAGTCTAACAGTCAAAAATGATATTTTACCCAAACAAAGCAAGAGAAAAACTGGAACAAACTGTCTGATATCACAGAAAAGTAAGACATGATGAGATACTCTGCACAGTAATAGGTATCTTCAGTGGATTTTGTGTGTTACATAGTGGATGTGTTATTTATCTGCAGGGTTGTTGTTTACCAGATATGTGAGAATGCAGAACAATTTAGTGGACTGATTTTTGTGATGACTTGAGAATCACTGCACTCTTTCCAGATTTGCCACTTCAGTATATCTTCAAGTTTGGCAGTTGGCTGATAATGAGACATTTATTTCATTCAGGTGTGTTGGAACAGGGACGCATCTCAAAAAGAGGAGTTGGAGATCCTCCTCTACAGTAGGTGTGGTATGCTACCAATAATGCATGAAGACTAATTTATCAGACATGTCAGGATCCTGGGGGCTTTGTTGTTCAGTGTCTTACCCTCCTTTCCATTGTGGATGAAGCTGGTGAGCAGAAACCCCTGCAGGGTATCAGGAGTCATCAAGTGGGGTAATAGGATCAGATCTCCTGGAGTTACATTGTCTGATTGTTTTGTTGGTAACAGTAATTAAGCCCTCAAGTTACTATTTCTGAGCGGAGCTCACCAGTCACTAACCCTAGTGTCTCCTACTATGTCCTTAGATGTTTTGGAACCTGCCTTGAGTCACTCTCCAAACAATATTTGTCCTCTCCAATGACTAGTTGGGGTTCACCACTGAAATAGTTACACCCTGGAAACTCACCTTCGGTAAAGTAGTTAGCCGTAGTTACCAACATCTGTTGCCTCGTGCTTCTTTCCAGCTGTTAATAGTTGCTCATTCACAAATCTTTGAACAAGAGAACAAACAAAAAATCTACTTGTCCACCCTCAACAGACCACGTCATCTAACTTCTACCTGAATATTCATCCCTGTTGACACCACTATGGACAACTCCACCACAGGTTCATCAATCAACTCCAGAGCTGCAATGCTGCAAAAAGTAGGAGAGATGATTTTTGTTCACCAACATCTAAGTTCCACTTGAGCCACTTCAATGTTCTAGTTTCTCTTTCAGTGAAGAGTGCTGATCCATGTAACCAGAAAACAAGACTTGAACCTTCTTGATTTACAGGAGGGATGTCAAGGAAAAAATGTATTTGTCACATTACAAAACATTGGATTTGGGCATAATTTCTTATCCTGAAATGAACATTTTTTATACCAGGCCCAAGTTCTGTTTCCAGACAAATGAACAGATTTGTAGCTTCCATCTCCTAAGTGGCACAAGACAAGGTTGTTCACTCTCTCTATCACTGCTTGCCATATAGATCCATAACCACGTGACATCTGGAATGCCAGCTGCACCTTCGGTTTCTTCCTTGTTGACAAAAGGGTAACACCGGTGTTTTAAAATTAAAATTTGAAATGTCTATTAGTTGTATGCATAAATACATACTGAGGTTTAGTAAGTAGGTTTGAAATTTTTAGGGCGAGGTTCTGTGATGGTTTTATTGATAATGGTTTGCTTATCTGAAGTAGATAGATGTCATATGAATGCGAGAAAGGGGCAAGGGAATAAATCTTAGAAGTGGTGGAAGTTGTTGTGGATAAGTACACACAGGTTTAAAAGGAAGGTCTTTTATTGAAGGAACGTTTTACTTTTCTTCACCTGAACTTTTGGATTTGCATACATTCAGGTTCCTAAAGATCTCACCAGCAGTCTGCATGCCCATCTTTGGACAATGCTGTACTTTAGGGTTTCTGGACAGTTTGAACTTTTAGCGACCACTTAATCTTTAGACAAAGGTCTGAATATACCTGCATGTCTACGGGTATATTCAGACCTGCCACTTCTGGTCTGCTTTAAACGGACGTGAGTTCCTTTCCCCCCTTGGTCTGGACCTGATTTGCAGGTGTGAATATACTCAAGCAAACCCTGATCAGGACCATACAGCTTGACCAAGACCCACTTTTTGAGGTGGTCACATACAAAACATACGTCTCTTTGGACTCAACTAGCCACTGTAGCCGGCAGCAAAAGTGAATGTTGTACTGAAATCATGCCTGATCAACTGTCTGTTGCTTAGTAACGCCGCTGCCAACATACTATACACAAGGGTTTTTCTTAGCTGCCTGATGTAAAAGATTTTAAATATTACAAATTTTTGCTTAAATGTCCTAAATATATTGCAATAAAAGTGCTTTAAAGAATCATCTATCATATACTTTACTCAAGTTTTTTTGTTAGGTCTTCTGTCTCACATTGTCCTTTTTTTGTTGATGACTGCAAAGGTGTGATAAGACTGAAAATCCTTTGAATGGCTTCTGTTAAATCTCTGTCAGCAACTGGTGATCATCAGCTTTCTCTGCATGTCTTATCTGAAGATGGTTGTTAATTATGCCTTCTGAATCTGATTACCAGTCAAAAGTTTGGACACATTTCCTTATTCAATTTAATGAGAAAATCATGGGGTTTTTGTGAATCTTTTTAAACTCTCTGCCTGATCATTTTTGAAGGCACACTCATAAGGAATCCATAGGCATGTTTCCTTTGTGTTCAAGTATTGCACACAATGACAACACACCCATAAACGCACTTTCAGGGCATGCACGTGTATGTTTAGAACTACACACGAATGCAGGCAAATTTTGTAAAAGATTGCCCAGTGGAATTTCATCTGCTGGTTAAAAAGGATTAAATTGCCTCAGCAGTCTTAATCACCTATCGATAAACCATCTTCACAGCTGCCATTTAAAACTGTCATTTTACATGGTTTACAGCACAAACATCAAATAAAATATAGCACCCAGCATGACAGCAAAAATCTAAATTATTTAAAGGTGTGTGTGGAGTCTGTGTGTAATTATCTAGCTAGATAATTTTCTGTTTCTGTAGCTCTATTTTATTTCTCTTCCCTTTGATTTTGTTCCATTGAAACTTTCCTAAAAGCATGTTCATAAATACTTCGGGTCATTATATCATATATTTCTGCACTCGTTTGACGGGAATTCTTTGCCATATTTAGTTTTAGTGGAGAGATTTGTTGCTTTGCTGCTGTTTATCTACTTTATCACTTGATGTACATTTTAGGTCAATGTCATGTTTACAAGTTTTGTATAGACTGGTGAAAAACAGCCTTGCTTGGTCCGCGATGTGTCCTCCGGTGGATTTAGGATCTTAAAATTTAATTAATCATGATATGTTTAAAGTTCACAGGCTTATGGTCTAAAGTTTAAGCCTAAGTGGCCTGACAAATCCAAAGTGCCTTTTAAATATTTTTAACATAAATGTGTGCTCTTTATTGCTTGATACAGTGAAGCAGTCTAAAGTGTTTAATTTTGGATTTTTTTTAATCAATGCCACAAACTGCTCCTGAAACCTCTAACTAAGTTCAGGCAGACACCGAGCTCCAAAATGGCTATAAAACGCTCTAATTTCCCCAGAGAGTTTCATATTCGCCTAAAACAGTACATTTACTGAAGCTTAAATGAAAGCCAGAATAATTATGGTGCCGAACTGCACTTTCTGAGCACAGTGCACAAGAAAAAAAGGCATGGGAACTGATGGAAGGCATGTCAAGAATAGATTTGTTAGTATCGCAAGCTGCAGTGGGATACCTCTGCGATCTTCTAGTGCAGCTTTTGAAAAACACCTAATGGATGGTAGTTCTTTTAGCACCTCTTCCCCTTGTCTGAAACTTGATTGCACTCACAGGCAGCAGCTACACCAGCTACTTTTCTGAACTCAGTAGTCTCTTGGCTCCATTTAATGTTGGCAGGGTGTCCTGATCTCAGCCCACTACTTGATCATCAGCACTAAAAATGATTGATGCTGCCTATATCCCCTAGGATTAAGCCTCTTTGACCCATCTCAGACTGTTATATTTGGGAAAATGGTCTTGCCTTTTACTGCACTTAAAAAAATAAAATCTGACAAGCACTTATCTTTATTGGATAACTTCTGCAAAAGTTAAGTCTTAAAAATTTCAGGATATAAATCTTTTGTACATTATCTTGTCATATTTGTGATAGTGTTCAACCCATTAAGACATGATGCAACATATAGGTACAGCAGTCTTTATGCTCAGGGGTCACCTGAAATTGTTACTCCAAATAACTAAATTGCCTTACGAGGAAGTAAATTAAATACAGTGGACAAAATGGCTAAAAAGTATTCTTAAACTATGACATTTTTAAGTGTTTTAGTATTTACAAGTCATCTGTACCAACGACAGCCATTAACTGAAGATAAGACCAAACATAAATATTTTCCAATTCTGCTTTATATTTCTGAAATCAGCTTTCTTTACTACAGAAAGTACTCCTGGACAAGTGTTTATGTGGTTTTTCCATGTCTCCTTTCTGTCTTTTCAACCCACAGTTTGTCATGGCAGATGACCACTCATACTAAGCGGGGTCCTGGTAGACATTTCTTCCTGTTTAAAAGCAATCCTTGCTTTCCACTGTCAGCACATGTTTGCTTAGATTAACAACTTGATGAAATTCGCAAGGCTTCCTTAGATACCTTTTTCCTATTGCCAGTGTAAATATGTGGCAATAATAAATGTTCCTTATAAACTGAATTTGATTCTGTTGTTCTGCAACAATGCCCGAACTGGAATGTATGGTACACAACCTTTTCCACTATAATTCAAGCTAAGCCTTTCCTGTTTCAGGTCAGTTAGAATCAATTTCTGAAAGAGTTAAATAATTTTTTTGATACTTGTTTTATTACTGTAAATCCAAAGGTTTACCAGCACTAATTATACTACGCCTTTAAACGATTCAAAATAGCCCAGATGATGATGTTATGGCTGTGTAAGATTCTGATAGGTTATGACATAAACTGGAGGCACACCTGTGTATGTATTTTCAGGCAACACCTCAGGCACACTGATTCCTTGTGCAACATCATGGGAAAATCAAAAGAGATCATCGAAAATATCCAAACAAGTCTGATACATCCTTGAGTCCAATTCCCAGATGCCAGGAGGTGCCACGTTCTTCTGTTCAAACAATGATTTGCCGGTATAAACACCATGATCTGTCCACCCATAATGCCTGAAGGCAACTTGCCTCAGAGAGTGCTGTATTGTGATGCAAAATGTATGTATCAATCCCAGAATAAGAGCAAAATACCCTGTGAAAATGCTGGTTGAGTGTCATTGTCCACAGTGAACTGAGGCCTTGTACTGACATGGGCTGGAAGGCCAATCAGCCAGGAAGGAGCTATTGCTTTAAATGTTACAGACAAATAGTTTACAGTTTGCAAATGCTCTCAGAGCCAGAGATCCTAATTGTTTCAAGACATGTCCTGTGGTCTCATGACTATGAACTGAAGTGTTTGTCAATGACCATTACATTTGGAGGAAAAAGGGGGAAGTTTCCGAGTCTGAGAACACCATCTCAACTGTCAAGTACGAGGTGGCAGCATCATGTTTGGAGTTTCTGCTGCTGGATGGACTGGTGAACTTCACAAAAAATGGCAGGAAAGAACATTATGTGGAAATATTAAAGCAGCATCTTAAGCCACCCACCAGGAGGTTGAAATCCAAATTAGCTGTAAAGTGGCTTAAGGAAAATAATCAAAGCTTTGGAATGGCCATCACAATTTCCAGCAAACTATTGAAGGATACCCAAAATGTTTGACCTAAGTTATACTAATTCAAATGAAATGCTATCAAATATAAAAGGAAATGTATGTAAAATGGTGGGTTGTCCTCTTCAGGTTGGAGGGGAGCTCCTGCCTCAAATGGAGAAGTTTAAGTATCTCAGGGTCTTGTTCACAAGTGAGGGGAGAATGGAGCAGGAGATTGGCAGACGGATCGGTGCGGCTGCCACAGTAATGGGGACGCTGTGCTGGTTTGTTGTGGTGAAGAGAGAGCTGAGCTGAAAAGCGAAGCTCTCAATTTACGGGTTGGTCTACATTCCTATCCTCATGAAGTTCATGGCCATGAACTTTGGGTCATGACCAAAAGAACGAGATCAAGCAGCTGAAATGAGCTTCCTCGGTGGGGTGGCCGGGCACTCCATTAGAGATAGGGTGAGGAGCTCGGCCATCGGTTCGGAGTAGAGCCGCTGCTCCTCCACATCGAGAGGAGCCAGTTGAGGTGGCTCGGGCATCTATACTTGATGCCTCCTGGATGCCTTCCTTTGGAGGTGTTCCAGGCACTTCCCACCGGGAGGAGGCCCAGGGGACGGCCCAGGACACACTGGAGGGACTATGTCTCTTGGCTGGCCTGGGAACACCTTGGGGTCCCCCCGGAGGAGCTGGAAGAGGTGTCTGGGGAGAGGGACGTCTGGGTGTCTCTGCTGAGTCTGCTGCCCCCGAGACCCGGTCCCGGATGAAGCGGAAGAAGACAACAATGTATGTAAAATACTTAAAATGAGGATATTAATCATAAACCTCAGAAAATCTCTTTCTTCTTATTCTGGCATTTAGCAAATAGAAATAATCTGACCTAATTTGACCTAAAACAGTGAAAGTTTAGTTTTTATGTAAGACAATGAGAATCAAATGTTATGTGTATTTTTTGACCATGTGTGTAAACCTCCGGTTTTAACTGGATTTCTAGATATGGATTTAACCTTTTTGTAAAAGATGTATGTAGTGAATTGATCCTGTATAAATCCAGTGGATTGAAATAAATTTCTCATGCAGTTAGAAATCATCAGACTGTAATTGACTGGAAGTCTTTGAACCAGATCATGTATCTACCTATCGCAGAGGAAAACTCACTGAGACACCTTTTCAGTCCAAAGAAAGCATTTTCATGTCATTTGTGCCTTTTTTGTGTTCTAGCCCTTCCCATCCTGTCCTTTTTAGGTGTTTTAGACACCAGAATCAGTACGTAAGCTTGGTAAAATGTCTTTCACTGTAAAGGTTATCAATTCGGCATCGGAGTTAAAAACAGTTATATAGCTTTTCCTTTCCAGACCTAATATAACTTTCATGGTTTGGTGTCCTCATCCAGTTGTTTCCCAAATGTAACCCCACATGGGTAAGAAATTGCAGACGGCACATTTGCTCCTTCAGAAGTCCCTCTTTTGCCCTGTACTTTTTGGCAGCGTTTATGGTTGGTTGGGACCGGGATGCAGACAGACGCTTGGAAGCCACATAGTCTTAGAAGTTTTCTTCTTTTAATCATAAATAAACAAATGGCTTACACGAGGATACGGAGCTGGACACACAGGAAGAGAACAGGAGGAACCAACGGGGAACAAGTGAAACCGGTAAGCTGTTATACAGAGGGAAGTGAATAGTGAGACAATTCGAAGGGGAGGCAGGTAATCAGGATGAGTACCGACAGGTGTGGTGATCAGGTGTAGGGAATTGATGGAAATAGGTGACTATGGCTACGGGGGAAACTGAGATACGGAAACATGAGGAGAGACTAAACTAAACAACAAACGTAGGGAAACAGATCAGAAGGGAAACACTAACTGGGCAAAGCAGGGAACAAGAAACTAAACAGAACATAAGCTAACATAACTACACTGTTAAAAGCAAATAGAGGGAACACTCAAATAACACATCCTAGATCTGAATGAATGAAATCTTCTCATTGACTACTTTGTTCTGTACAAAGTTGAATGTGCTGACAACAAAATCACCCACAAATCATCAATGGAAATCAGATGTATTAACCAATGGAGGCCTGGATTTGGAATCACCCTAAAATTAAAGTGGAAAAACACACTACAGGCTGATCCAACTTTGATGTAATGTCCTTTAAACAAGTCAAAATGAGGCTCAGTATTGTGTGTGACCTCCACGTGTCTATATGACCTCCCTACAACACCTGGGCATGCTCCTGATGAGACAGCGGATGGTCTCCCGAGGGATCTCCTCCCAGACCTGGACTAAAGCATCCGCCAACTCCTGGACAGTCTGTGGTGCGGAAAACTTCGAACACGTCGGAGCACGTTTGAAACTAAGCAATGTCTTGATAAATCAAGCAGATTTTTCACATCTACACAGTTATATTCCCGCACTAAAAACATTGTAAAAGTTCATTTGTGTCACAGAAAGTGTAATTTTTCACAGTTTACTCACAGCTTTTGCCACTGTGGTCCGCCATGGCTGGCCCTGTTTGACCAAACTGCTTCGACCCGCAATTAATCATGGGAAAAGATGGACCGCGAAGGATACTCACAACGCATCCTTCAAATCGGGCAAAAGAAGGACACATTTGTCTGCCGCATTTGACAGACCTTCCGCGCCGCGCTGTGACCTATTCGGCCCAAAAGTACGGACTTCGAAGAATCCAGCCTCTGAATTGGGACACACCCTCGGCCTGCACATGGATCCTCCTTCTTCCTGTTTATTGACCAATAGTAGAGGAGCTGGAGAGAAGAATGCAGCCCTCCTCATTTGCATAATGAAGGAGAAATGCATACGGTAAAGGAAAAAGAGAGACGAGGAAATGTAAAAAGAACAAAGGCATGTGTAAGGAAAAGGAAAAAGAAAATATATACATTTCTTGATGAAAAGGCATGTGTAAGGAAAATGAAAAACAAAATATATATTTTTTTATATTTCTGCTTTTATTTTTAATTTTGTCAGGATCGGTCCTCCATAGACCTCTTATGGCAAAGTACACAAAAACAAAGACCAAAATGGTAGATCCTGACAATTTTTGTTAAAAAGCTTATTAAACTTTATTCAGTGAAGTGCAAACACTTGGAAAGCTAACCTTTCCTACATCTTAAAAAAGTTAAGCTGCTTTATAACACTAAATATGCATAGTTAATGAAGGGCTTGCTTAGAGCTGCTGGAAAGAACTACACTCATAGATCTTTACTTATTCATATTAAAATACCATTCTCTTTGATGGCTTGAAAATGTTATTTATTTTTATCCACACATTCAGAGTTGACATTAACTCAGCTGCTGTTCTAAGCATTTATCCCACTTGTTAATAACATTTAAATATTTGCCTGTTGCAAATTGTTTCAAGCTGGGCTTTTCAAGTCCAGGTAGAAAAGACTGGATTTCAAAAGGGGGCAATAGAAGCAACAGAATATGGGAATATGTTGTCTTGATTTTTTTTTTATCAGATTTTGCTGTTTTTAAAACCAAAGAATGCATTTGGACATGTTAGATACATAATGGTAATGGCTGCACCATTTTTTTTTAAGTGGCCGCATTCAGTCATCCACTCAATAGTCACTTCTCTATAAACACAACAGGCATATTCCTGCTCCAGCAGCATATCCTAATGCAGCTGGAGGTAAAAAGTGCATTATTGGATCTCAAGATCAAGATGATTGTTTGCCATTAGCCAAGCTATTGTCTTTCCCCAACTTGCAACTCGGCGCACTCATGACACTCTACGTTTTGTGACCCAAGGGATCTGATTGTGTAACTTTAAAAACTCAGAGTTCAAAGCAGGCCCAGTCGCTTGAGGACTGCTGCTAGTAATATTGGAACAAGACTAAGGTTTTCTCTTGTGGTTTTTCTAATAAGCAGGGATGACTAGGGACATTCATGCTAGGTGCTGTGTGAGTGCAAATTCTGAAATGCATGCAAAATGCACTAAAATGGAAAAAGGTTTGCTGAGATTCATTCATCTAAAAGCCAAGGTTTTGAAAACAGTCAGAAAACAATATCAACAAACTTCACTAAGAGTTGCCTCCTAAAGTGTTGAAAATAAGATCGTACATGAAGCTTTTGTACATTTGTAGAAAAGCACCAAGAAATTTACTGGTGGTCTGAATCATGAACTTCCAGCTTAAGCAGCTATGATTGGTGATGATTGGAACTCAAATATCCAATCTTTTTTTCCACTCACTGAAAGCACCACCTTAAATGCCACTTGGTTGAATGAACAACACTCTTCGATGTGGAACTTTTTCATTGAGGGGGAAAAAGTCAAAGTCAGCTATTTTTAGAATCGGTTAAGTGTTTAACAATTAACTTAAAGGGAGCACAAAAGTTATAAGAAGCTATTTAAAAGGAAACTGCATCTTCTAGGGAGACATGCCAGCTATCTGTTCAGGCTCCTACAACTGGAAGCTAGACATCAGCATACTTATACATTTTTGTCATTTTGTACCTGACTTTTTCTGGTTTGAAAGATACTAAGCAGATACTAGAAAAGCTGACTGTATTCCAGCAAAATGGGTCTGTTTCATCCTTTTGAGCATTTAAGCTCTGTCAACATGCTGAACGTAGAAATGTTGGGAGAATACCACAGGATCACCCCAGTTGTTGGAATCTTGCTTGAATTCGAGCCATGAACTGTTTTTTGTCAGTAAAAAGACTTGTTTTACATTTAGCTGTAATTGATTCTTTTATGGCTGCATGATAAGCTCCAGCTCAACCCAAAAAGACTGAATAGAATGGGCAGGTACAGAAAAACAATAGATGGATGCAAGATTCTTGCACTGATCATTTATTCATTCTTTCATTTATTTATTCATTCACATGCTCATCTTGACCAAAGCACAGGTAATAAATTATGTTTTTAGCATTCATGTTTATATCTTGTCACCATGTAATAGCATACCTAAGGTAAATATTTACATGCAATGTAAATAAAATGAAAATAATCTTTCAATTTGCTATTAAACATTTAGGCTAGTTTTGACAAGTTTCTTTTCATTTATATGTGTAGTTTGTGTTTATGTGTAAAAACTGGCACCTTGTCTGCAGAGGTGTTGCAGGATCCACTGCCTGTAGGATTTGACATAAATAAGCTGCCAGGTTCCTTTACAACTACCTCTGCAAGAATTGTTAAAGAAACTGCATGAATCATTTTCATAAATGATAAAGATATGGTTAAAAATATATATATTTCTTTTCATGATAGTGTTAGTATGTAGCTCTGCAGATGACAACTCAAGAAAGGAGAAGATAAAATAAAAAATCATGAGTTGGAAAATGAGCAGAGTAAGAATGAGCTTTTTCTGACTGAGAACAGCAACTGCACATACATTTCGTGTACTGCTTCATCCACAGCAGCATAGACTTTCGCTCTCAAACCTCTTTTACCTCATGTTGTGAAAATCATTATTTTCAGCTTCTATTCAATAGTCATATTAGTTTTTTGACAGTTCATTTATGTTGCCACTTTTGTCTCTGATGCTCAGCCATCAGCTGGAAGTCCCAGAGTCACCTCATCACCCTGTTGTTGGCTTTTATCCTTGTAAGTTCAATAGACCCCACTCAGGGAGTTCTTTCATGACCTTGATCCATCATCAGTGGCTCATATCAATCTGCACAGTCAATCATGTTTTTCATTTCTTTCAATTGTACTTCACCTCACAGAAATAATGAAAAATGGAAATCATCCTGCCCAACATTGAAAGCTGCCGTTCTTGGGACCAATGGATATCATAGTCTGAAGTGTATTGGGTGCCATATCCTTTTTAGATTATTTGTGTTAGAAAATCAAGATGATTTCTGAAATAATACCCCACAAATCTGTATAGATTTTGTTTTCTGTTATGCAACAATACATTAAGTATTTACTTAGCATGTCGTTTTAAAATATTTTTTCAAAAACTATGGTTTGAACAAGTAAACTGAGTGATTATGAAATATTAGAACTAATATGTGGGCTAAAAAGATAATATTCAGTTAGAGAGCATTTCTAGACGTTCTGTGCTTTGTAAAATATGCATTCAACTTTTGAACTTTTTAATATCTTTATCACATTACAACTAGAAGGTTCAGTGTTTTTTACTGAGATATTAGGCGATAGACCAACACAAAACTGATCATTTAAAGGTAAATGATTGGTTTTCTAATATTTGACTAAGAAAAACTGTCCTGTTGGAAGGCAAACCTCTGGTCTCCTGTCTTTTGCAGTTTCTAACAACCTTTCATCCAGGATTGCCCTGTATTTAATAGTTAAGCCATTCTCCCTTCCTCCTTGGCGAGAACGACTTAAAGTTAATATATGAACCCTGTTGAACCGAAAAGTAAGATGCATTCCACATTCCCAGTTGTGATTATTCATTAAGTTGTTTTGCTGTCTTGGCCATTATTAGAATCTTTCTTTGTGTCCAGATTATGTTAGTTTGCAGTACCATCACCTGACAAACAACACCCAAGGGCTATAATTAATATGGCTGCCTTAGGGTTTTAGTATTTAGAGGAGATGTATGTTGGGTTGTTTTGGGAGAAAATTTGTAATTTCTCCTTTAGGCAAATGCAGAGCTGCTGTATGTCATTAAGGCCTGACAGCTCTTGCCTGACTTGCGTTTCACTTGTAGAAAGGACTTACTCAAGATCGTATGCACATAGACAAAATTGTTGCTTTTTTGAGACAGGAGGAAAATTACGGCACCAGTAATGGTCAGACATACAGAGACGCATTTAGTTCAAAGTGTCTGTGTGGCACGTCTTTGTTAATGTTCTGAAAGGAATACAGAACAATAATCTACTACCTGTTTTCAGATTTTAGCTTTTCACTGATTTGTCCTCTGTTATGGACAGGCAGCCATTATCTTTTACTGTTGGAAGAACCTTTATCATGACAGATTATTAAGCAATTTTAAACTGAACAAGTTCATCAGAATTAAGATAATGTGTTAGGAGATTTAAAAGGAGAGAAAGAGTTCCATTTCTGTACTGTAGTTTATAGTGTAATTTCTGTTCAAATTTGTGCAACCTGAGTACAAGTGGGGGTGTTAGGAGATTCAATTTGTGTACTCATGTTAATGCTAAGGTGTATGAAGTGTATTATTACCAAGTGAGGTGTAGTACCTAATTTTCATCGCTGTGAGGCGTAAGTTAAAGAGGTCAGAGACACATGTTGTGTCATCACGTTTCTTTTTTTCCCTCTCTCTGTTGAGATGTAATTCAAGAGAAGAAGATGTTCACTGTTAATGGAACTGAATAAATATGCCACAAAGGCTAAAGAGGACCACTGCCTCCATCAAATTATTCCTCCGAGTTCAGCGCAAGTGAAGCTGCAGCGCTCAACAGGTTATGGGCCCAGGAGCAACTCGAGGAGAACTTTTGTTCTGATGATTTATCACCGATAGAAAGTAGCGACGGATAGCGTGCTAACGGCGGGATAGCATCATGGATCAGCGAGGGACAAGCAGGTCACCTCGACTTATATTTGACGGAGATGAGAGCAAGTATGAACTTTGGGAAACTAAAGTCCTCGGACACTTGCACTTAGTAGGATTGAAGAATACCGTTTTGAGGGAACCCAACGGTGAAGCTGAAGTAGCGGCAGATGGTAAGAAAAATGCTGATGCATATGCCGAGCTGATTAAACTTTTGGATGATAAAAGCCTCTCGTTAATTATGAGAGATGCACCCGATAATGGAAGAAAGGCACTTAAATGATTGAGGGACCACCTGTACACCAAGCTGACATCTCTTCAAAAGCGGAACGACGAAACGGTTACTGACTACATCATCAGGGCAGAGGCCGCCATTACGGCTCTACGCAACGCGGGTGAGACATTAAGTGATGGCTTATTGATTGCTATGGTTTTAAAAGGACTGCCTGAAAGTTTTAAACCTTTTGCAATACATGTGACACACAACAAGGACAATAAAACGTTTCCTGAGTTGAAAACGGAGCTGCGTAGTTTTGAAGACACTGAAAAATTAACCGTGGCTGAATCCACTGACAATATAATGAAGACTGTGGCAAGAGTCGGGCGAAAGGACACCAGGTCAAGTACACAGAGCAGAGAAAATAGTAATGCCGACTGTTGAGGTAGGAAAACTTTACTGGCCGCCAGTTAATTCTTACATTACTCCTCACCTCTCCCCGACTCTTTTTATTTGGCACCCAAAGGACAATCCTCAGTCAGAGATCAGTTGTACGTTTCCACAAGTTTATTAAAACCAATCTGAATTCAGAGAGGGAGACATCACACTTACACTGCTACCTGGAAACGTCTGTGTGTTGTCTCACTGGGGGTGCGCCACATTACATTTTATACCCCACGCTGCTATGCAGTACACATACACAATCATTCTGTCTCCACAGCAACAGTATCAAAGAAACAGAGATACATTTCATCATTTAATTAAAGAATTGTTTCCCACACGTCTTCAGGAATCTTCAGGGAGAGGAGTACCATGCCTCCCTAATACACTGCCAGCTTCTCACGATACAGACAGAAAACACCTGCAAGCTTTAACCTTGAATAATAAACACTTATTGTGTGACCACATTAGAAGCTACTGTTTAAGGATTTTTCTAACTCTCAAAAGCATAACTAAAAACTCCTAATAATAATCAATCTATAAGCAGCAAATCCCAAATATATCTTAGCTTTAGCTACTAATGATAAGGCATTTATATTTCCACACAACATTGTGTGCTTTAAGTGTGGAACAAAAGGGCACCGAGCAAAAGCATGCAGACGAAAGACGTGGTGCCGTCATTGCAAGAGCAACACGCACAATGATACCACCTGTAGACACAAAGACAAACAAGATGGAGCGCGGAAAGTCGCAGATGAGAGCGGCATCGGATCTGGAGCGGCAGCGGCGGATTATGCCTTCAAGATCAAGGAAGCAGAAGTCAAAATCCAGCAGCAACAGTCAGCGCGCAGCATCAAGGAGAAAGGTCTGATGGTCGACACGGGAGCTACGTCACACATCATTAATGACGTAGGCAAATTTAAGAGCTTCGATCACACCTTCAAACCTGAAACGCACTGCGTGGAGTTAGCAAATGGAACCCTCTGCAAAGGCGTCGCTCAGCGGCGGGGAGATGCTGAGGTCTTTCTGATCGACCGTGTAGGACAGCGACACAGAGCAACGCTGAGAGGCGCGCTGTTTATTCCGTCATACCCCCAGGACATTTTCTCGGTGAAGTCAGCCACAGCATTAGGAGCAACAGTCACCTTTAAACAAGGACAGGACATGCTAACCCACAAAGACGGTACTAAGTTTAACATTAGTGTACATGGTAAGTTGTATTATTTACCAACCGAGCTGATGGCATTGATAAGTGTAACACCTGCCACGATATACAGACATGGCACGAGATATTAGGCCACTGCAACTCTGACAACATTCTAAGTTTGCAGAGTGTGGTTAATGGTATGCGGGTTAAAGATAAAACAGATACACCAGAGCAAAAGTGCGAGGTGTGTATTCAGGGAAAGTTTTCACAAACCCGAAATAGAAACCCTGATACAAGAGCAAAGGCTCCCTTACAGATGGTGCACACAGACTTACCAGGTCCAACAGCTACAGAGTCTATTGATGGATACAAATATGTGCAGTCATTCACTGACGATTATTCAAATGCAGTATTTGTGTATTTTTTAAAGACAAAAAATGATACATTGCAGGCAACAGAAAAATTTCTAGCTGATGTTGCCCCTTATGGGACGGTAAAGTGTATCCGGTCTGACAATGGCACATAGTTTACATGTAGAAATTTTCAAACCTTGTTAAGAGAAAAGGGTATTAAGCATGAAACGTCAGCGCCATACTCACCTCACCAAAACGGCACTGCTGAAAGGGGCTGGCGTACTCTCTTTGAGATGAATAGATGCATGCTGATTGAAAGTCAGCTACCTAAATGTCTATGGAACTACGCTGTTCAAACAGCAGCCATAGTACGAAACCGATGCTTCAGTAAAAGGACAGGGAAGACACCTTACCAAATGCTAACAGGTAAAATGCCAGATTTATCAAAAATGCAGAAGTTTGGATCTGTATGTTACACATACAAACAGAATAAGGGAAAGTTTGATTAAAAATGTGATCAAGGACTTTTTGTGGGCTATGATAAGAACAGCCCTGCCTACTTGGTCTATCATCCCGACACTGAGAAGGTTCAGAAGCACAGACTTGCTAAATTTGTGAGCAAAACAAATATGGAATGGCAAACACAAACCGATGAGGTAGAACCAAATAATTATTATGACAGAGTAACACAACATATGGCTGACAGAGCCACAAAGGAAATAGACATGAAAAATAAGGAGGTTCAAGAGCCAGTAGTGAGGGACAAAAACTCAAAGAGTGCCACATCTGATGGGCCCAATTACAAAGAATCAGGTGTAACCACTGATGAATCTGACAGCGGAAGGTATCCTACCATGGAGAAAAGAAAACCTAATCACCTAAAAGACTTTGTAACATGTAACAGTGAGAGTGATGAGATACACACTACCATAGATTACTGTTACAGAGCTGTATGTGGTGTTCCACACACATTTAAAGAAGCTGTGGAGTCAGTTAACGCAAAGCAATGGATTAAAGCCATGGATGAAGAAATCCAATCTTTAAAATAGAATAACACTTTTACCCTAACTACTCTGCCAAAGGGCAAGAAAACAGTGGCGGGTAAGTGGGTTTATTCTGTTAAGAGTGACATTGAAGGAAATGATAAGTATAAAGCAAGATTTGTAGCTCAGGGCTACAGTCAGAAGGTGGGGACAGATTATGGTGAAACTTTCTCTCCAACAGCCAACTTGACAAGCGTAAGAGTACTGCTGCAAAAAGCAGTACAGGAGGATCTGTTACTCCATCAAATGGATGTGAAAACAGCTTACTTACACGCCCCCATCGATTATGAAATCTACACTGATCAACCAGAAGGTTATGAAGAAGGGGAAGATTTGGTGTGTAAACTTCAAAAAAATAAACTTCAAAAATATCTGTACGGCTGAAACAATCTGGCTGAAACTGGAATAGTTCTGCATGATTATCTAACTGAAAATGGTTTCATGCAAAATCAGGCAGATCACTGTGTTTATACAAAGGAGACAGGACATCATAAAACTATCATGATTATCTGGGTTGATGACTTGATAATAGCATCAAGCAATGAACAAGTTATGAATGAAGTGAAGGAGATGCTTTCAGTCAGATTTAAGATGAAGGATTTAGGCGGGCTCAAGCATTTCCTTGGTATTGATTTTGTTCACTCTGATGGATGCGTGAAAATGTCACAAGAAACATATATCAACAAGATATTGACAAGGTTCAACATGCAGAGCTGTAAGCCCAGAGAAACTCCCTGTGACCAAAAATTGTGCTACACAGAAGATGCTATTAAGATGAAAGATGTAAGGATGTATAGAAAGGCTGTAGGCAGCCTTATATATCTGTCAACGTGTACACGTCCAGACTTAAGTTTTGTGGTGAGCAAGTTATCACAATATTTTTCTGAACCAACAGAGGAGCAGTGGACTACAGTGAAGCATGTACTAAGGTACCTCAAAGGAACTGCAAATAAGGAGCTGTGTTTCAGAAAAACCAGTGAGATGTTAGGTCTAATAGCCTATAGTGATGCTGACTGGGCAGGTGACACAACTGACAGACGCAGCACTACAGGTTACTGTGTAAGCCTAAGCAAGAACAGTTCTTTAGTTTCTTGGAAAACTAAGAAACAGCCCACAGTAGCGCTTTCTACTTGTGAGGCAGAATATATGGCTCTAGCCTCTACAATGCAAGAATGCATATATTTAAAACAGTTATTGGAAGGAATTGATGGTCTCAAATACACACAGACAGTAGTGTATGAAGACAATCAGGGAACAATCGCTTTGGCCAAAAACCCTGTGAGCAGACAGAGGTGCAAAAACGTGGATATAACATATCATTTTGTAAGGTCTATTGTAAATGAAGGGACAGTCTGTCTGCTATATTGCACTACTGATGAAATGGTTGCTGATATCATGACCAAACCTGCTTCTAAGCTAAAACTGAGAAAGTTTGCAGACGTTATGTTTGGTGTTTAAAAGGAGAGAAAGAGTTCCATTTCTGTACTGTAGTTTATAGTGTAATTTCTGTTCAAATTTGTGCAACCTGAGTACAAGTGGGGGTGTTAGGAGATTCAATTTGTGTACTCATGTTAATGCTAAGGTGAATGAAGTGTATTATTACCAAGTGAGGTGTAGTACCTAATTTTCATCGCTGTGAGGCGTAAGTTAAAGAGGTCAGAGACACATGTTGTGTCGTCACGTTTCTTTTTTTCCCTCTCTCTGTTGAGATGTAATTCAAGAGAAGAAGATGTTCACTGTTAATGGAACTGAATAAATATGCCACAAAGGCTAAAGAGGACCACTGCCTCCATCAAATTATTCCTCCGAGTTCAGCGCAAGTGAAGCTGCAGCGCTCAACATAATGGTTTAAGTCTCACTTTTAAAGCATTGCTTCAAAGGTTTTAACAACTACTTTTCTAACTTCCTGTAGCAAGTAGCTGTGCTGAATGTTAAGTCAGTAAGAAGAATAATTCAATATCCTTTGCTGTTTTTTTGCAGGTAATCTATTTTAATTCTGGTCCACAAGTTGGAAACAGTGATTTAAGGTGCAGCTAACACCTAAGAAGATTGAGTGCTGGTGGTGGTGTCTCCAAGATAAAAATACTTCACATGTTGTTGTTGTGTTAAAGAAAAACTCATCTCTTCCTTTGCCTAACAAGCATCACAATTTTCTATCAGTTATTTCTGCTATTTGAATGCTTTAAATAATTTTAAAACCATCTAGAGGTGAGATGAACATTTTTTTCTTTAGCTGGTTGCGGTAAAAACCCCACTGTAAGGATATTTTTGGGATAAATGGATTTAAATAAAATCTGACACACTCTATTTTCTTGTATTCTCATGGACAAAATGATTTTAACAGTTGGGAGAAGAAACTAAGATATACTGAAGAGACAAAATTATTACAATCCATCTTTTTTTGTTGACCACATAAGGGAATGGATATCAAAAAATGAAGAATACAAAGCATGAGATAAACCAATTAGACCTAACATTGTTGTTGTTCTCCTCACATCATTCCTGAACCATTCTTGCCTTGTACCTTGCTGAAAGAAATTACTCCCATCAGGGATTTCTATGAAATGGTGTACATGGTTTGTAACAATGATTTTGTAGGTACTATTCATCCAAGTAACATACACAAGGAGGGCAGGATCACAGGCTTTCCACCAATACATGACCCAAACCATCACATTATGTCCACCAGCTTGGCTTCTTTTCATAGTGATCCTGGTGCGTCCTTCTTCCGATGCGCCTTGGCAAAGTTCTGATCCTCGTATGCCCATCATTGTTTTTTCAGCAATGGGTGTGCATGGGCACCCTGACTGGTCTTCAGTGATCCATACACAACAAACAGCGATGCACTCTGTACTCTAACAACTCTCAGAAGCGTGACCTTCTTCCGCAATTTGTACTGTAGTAGCTTGTCTGTTTAGAGAACACTTATCAGGTTTTGTTTCCCACATGAAACAAGACCCTTGGCCGGAAACACCAGTTCACCACTGTTTCTTCCTTGCACCACCTTTAATAGATGACTTGTGCAGAACTGCAACACCCCAGAAAAGCTGCAGTTTTGAAGATGCTATTATCCTATCATTTGACCAGAGTCACTAAATCTGCCAGTGGCCATTATGTTATGCTTCTGAATGTTTGTGTAGAGATTCCAGACTGTTTGTTGTTTTGTACCACTGATCATCTTCCTGCAGCTCTTGAGGGACAGGTGGAGCCTAATTACTCCTGGCTACTTAAAGCTGAGTCAGACAAGAAGCCAGTGTTGGAATGTTGAATGCTGAATGCTATCTCTGTCTCTAGCCACTTAGTTTACCTTTGAAGAAAGGAGCATACTAGCGTTCTCCCTGTGTATCTTTCTTGCAGTTTTTGGTGTGGATCCTTGGCTAATATATCCTGTGGATCAGGCGCGTAGTTAGACCTGGGTTTCCGGGGCTTCTGTTTTCTGAATAACCCTGGACTTCTTGATAGAAGAAATTTAGAGGTATTAAAAAGATGCAGCCACAAAATGGTATTGGACTTCACATTTTTTGTTAAAAACAATCAAATTTTTTCAACTGTGTTCCATACAATCACCTCCCGCTCCACCTAACCTAACAATGAGTTAAAAGGAGAAGACGAAAAATAGCTATTTGCGCACTTGCGGTAACGCTAACGCGCAACTACGCGCACAGCCAGAGACGGACTCGATTCTGAAGAAGTCCAAAACAGCAGTTTACTCTAGGTCGACCTGCCTTATTCATTACCTGAAAAGTTACACTGAGCGCCTCAAACAGGGCTCATTTCTGAGCAACCAGAGGAGCCAACCAGAGAGAGGGAGCCTGGTGGGTGTGTGTGTTCAGGAACAGGTGGAAGCAGAGCGGTATAACCCAGACGAAGATGGCGGTAAAACCTGAATGCTGACTCGGAATGGGCTAATTGTTAGTTAGAGCTAATCACTGATTCATCCAGCAAGACATGAGGTGGAGGTTCACTCTAATGAGCATCTTCAGGGTCATGATGAGGAACTTTCACCTGAGCTACAGGTGAAGTTAAATGATCTGGCTGTGATAGAAAACGGTAGCAACCTTCTCTGTGATCTTCTAGCCGGATTTGCATCATGATGTGAAAATATCTGGTCCTTTACTTCAGTCAAAATAAAAGCATTTAATCCTAACGTAGCTGAACACATTAAAAATCCTTCAGATCAACACATTGATCTCATTGCTGCAACCAGTCTTAGAGTCTAGTTCTACATGTTGACAGAAAAAAGTGTTGCTCAATAAACCAGGAAAATATCTCCTGGTTCCAGTAAGACGTAGTAGAAAGTTCAAAAGTAAGCCTCCCTCTTTTCTTTCATATCTTCTGTGCTGATTCTATACATAAAGCTCTGGGTTTAAAGATGCAGTATAATTAAGAAATAAATCATAGCAATTAATCATAGGTGGACCATTGATTAGTTAACTATTTTATTTTTCTGAATTACACATGAAATATATAAATTAAACTAATTAAACAAGGATACAGTTTTACTGAAGGTGAGACATACATACCATATGTATACAGTTATTAATACCTGTAATATTAGTACTGATACGGTCCAGGATGAGGCTCTATGCTATATTCAAAACACCACAACTTAACACCCTTTCTTCTCAAAGTGTTTAATAGTAAGAACTGCTCTATTGTCTCACATGTTCAGTGCAGAACAAAAGACTGTGTTGGAAAATGTTTCATTTATTATTTTTGGCAGGACACATTTCTTCAGAAGTGGAATGAAGGGCTGAAAAGATGGCGATAAAAGAGAACAGGTTCATAAAAGAAGGAACAATTTTAATAAAATGTTTCAAAAGCTCTTGGCATAATAAAATAAATGTGTTTTAGGATTTGACCATTTGACTAAGATTTAGGAAAATCCACTTTATACCACTTTCCTTTTTTAAAATATAAGAATAAAGACAATGGAGCCTCAGGAGTGGAACACTATGATGATAATGTAAAGTTTATAAAAAGTAATTTATGTAGATGACAAATAAGCACATTTATCTGACCCATAGTAAACATCTCTGAGTTTAAGAAAAACGTTTGTCAGCAAAAATTCAGATTAAGTTCTTTTCGGAATACCTCAAAATGTGTCATTATTTGCTTCAGAAAAATGGTTTTTCATCAGGTCTAAACTCTGTTTCTCCTTGTCCTTCATTCAGCTTCTAACAAAAATAAAAAGTAAAATTATTGCAAACCTTTTTTGTCTGATTCACAATCATTCACATTCAGTCTAAAACCAGAATCAGAATCAGAATCAGAATCAGAAAAGCTTTATTGCCAAGTACGTTTTTGGGCATACAGGTCCTTCTCAAAATATTAGCATATTGTGATAAAGTTCATTATTTTCCATAATGTCATGATGAAAATTTAACATTCATATATTTTAGATTCATTGCACACTAACTGAAATATTTCAGGTCTTTTATTGTCTTAATACGGATGATTTTGGCATACAGCTCATGAAAACCCAAAATTCCTATCTCACAAAATTAGCATATTTCATCCAACCAATAAAAGAAAAATGTTTTTAATACAAAAAACGTCAACCTTCAAATAATCATGTACAGTTATGCACTCAATACTTGGTCGGGAATCCTTTTGCAGAAATGACTGCTTCAATGCGGTGTGGCATGGAGGCAATCAGCCTGTGGCACTGCTGAGGTCTTATGGAGGCCCAGGATGCTTCGATAGCGGCCTTTAGCTCATCCAGAGCGTTGGGTCTTGAGTCTCTCAACGTTCTCTTCACAATATCCCACAGATTCTCTATGGGGTTCAGGTCAGGAGAGTTGGCAGGCCAATTGAGCACAGTGATACCATGGTCAGTAAACCATTTACCAGTGGTTTTGGCACTGTGAGCAGGTGCCAGGTCGTGCTGAAAAATGCTTTTCAGCAGATGGAAGCATGAAGTGCTCCAAAATCTCCTGATAGCTAGCTGCATTGACCCTGCCCTTGATAAAACACAGTGGACCAACACCAGCAGCTGACATGGCACCCCAGACCATCACTGACTGTGGGTACTTGACACTGGACTTCTGGCATTTCCTTCTCCCCAGTCTTCCTCCAGACTCTGGCACCTTGATTTCCGAATGACATGCAGAATTTGCTTTCATCCAAAAAAGGTACTTTGGACCACTGAGCAACAGTCCAGTGCTGCTTCTCTGTAGCCCACGTCAGGCTCTTCTGCCGCTGTTTCTGGTTCAAAAGTGGCTTGACCTGGGGAATGCGGCACCTGTAGCCCATTTCCTGCACACGCCTGTGCACGGTGGCTCTGGATGTTTCTACTCCAGACTCAGTCCACTGCTTCCGCAGGTCCCCCAAGGTCTGGAATCGGCCCTTCTCCACAATCTTCCTCAGGGTCCGGTCACCTCTTCTCGTTGTGCAGCGTTTTCTGCCACACTTTTTCCTTCCCACAGACTTCCCACTGAGGTGCCTTGATACAGCACTCTGGGAACGGCCTATTCGTTCAGAAATCTCTTTCTGTGTCTTACCCTCTTGCTTGAGGGTGTCAATAGTGGCCTTCTGGACAGCAGTCAGGTCGGCAGTCTTACCCATGATTGGGGTTTTGAGTGATGAACCAGGCTGGGAGTTTTAAAGGCCTCAGGAATCTTTCGCAGGTGTTTAGAGTTAACTCGTTGATTCAGATGATTAGGTTCATAGCTCGTTTAGAGACCCTTTTAATGATATGCTAATTTTGTGAGATAGGAATTTTGGGTTTTCATGAGCTGTATGCCAAAATCATCCATATTAAGACAATAAAAGACCTGAAATATTTCAGTTAGTGTGCAATGAATCGAAAATATATTAATGTTAAATTTTCATCATGACATTATGGAAAATAATTAACTTTATCACAATATGCTAATATTTTGAGAAGGACCTGTACAAGGAATTTGTTTTGGCGTAGTCGGTGCAATACAGTACAAATTAAACAGTATAAACATATCTACAATATAATATAAATATATGTGCACAGTTTTAAGTGAGACATAGCTGAGACAGAGAACTGGGACAATATGTCCTATATTATTTTTATTTTAAATTACCTATAAATTGTCTTATGGAAATCAAAATATTCTGGATTGGGGCTAATGCCCCCAATATTTTGAGACCCTAAAAATGCCCCTGATATGGATCATTCAAGAGTCTCATGCTGCCTCTTGCAGCACAAGAACCCCAGTTGTTCTGACTGGGTCATCTTCAGTTTTTCTGGTCCGGCCCATCCCTCTCCAACAGAACCTCAGAATCTGAATTTCTACCTCCTCTCCAGACATCAACACCGCTACATTATAGTAAGAGAAATTAACCTAGGCCCCATTTCAAAAAGCAGGGTTAGTGAAAACTCAGAGTAAGTCCTGGGTTAAACATGTGCATACCCTAAATTTTCGGTTTCAGAAAGCCAGGTAGCTGTTACCCTGAGTCAAGTTTCCCCTGCAATTTATTCTGTGAGCCAACCCTGCTTGGTAGCAGGGTTTATTCATTTAATCCTGAGTCTGTCCTGCGTTTTCTGGATATTTTCTGGAAGAGCCTGTAGACGTTGGAGTGCACTACTCCACAGAAATCTACATGAGGAGAGGGTAATCAGGCTGCAATAAGATATCTTATCATTTTCTGGATTTTTTATTTTTTCAGTTTTAACGTTTTTTGCCAGTCTCTATTTTATCTCAATAATATTCTCAGTTCTCGTTTTGTTTGTATAACATAGGTGATGCAGAAAATCATTCAAAGGCATCTGTACATCATGCAGTCAGGAATGTCATCGCTGCTCTAACACTGTTACGGTAGAGCAGAGATGACCATGATATCAATCACAAACATTGAGTGGAGTCAGATTGTCCTTCTTAGCAGAGTGGTTTGTGTCCTTACCTGTTCCACAGGACACCAGGCTTCGATCACTGATTGAGGTTGTGGTGAATTTGTGTTTTATTTTATTATCATTAGACTCAAATAGCTTAGGTTTAGTTACATTTTATTTTAAACAGGAGCCCCTTGGACATTTATAAGTAGCTTTCCAATCTGACAAACTGGGCAAGTAATAAAAGAAGAATGTCACAGAATTGCAAGTATCAGTGAAAGCAGTAATTTAATCTGTATCACATTTTGAGACTGCAATCATTATCTATTCATACATTCTGGGTTTCCAGGCCTAATTGGCTCCATACATGACAGTTATATTCACTGCTCCTTTGCTAAATAAAGGAGATTATGTTTTATTTGTTGTATGTTTTCTATTATATTGCACACTTTTTACATTGATGCTGTCACCAATGTCACCTGACTATGCTGCACCTCTAATTTAATTAATCTGAGGATTCATTTTGATAATGTTCAATAATGTAATTTATCCTGGGTTTTATTCTCCTTTACTATACAGCCTGGTTGTTTTTCCTGATTGGTTCTTATAGCTTTTAGTCTGGTTTTAGTGATGTGTAAACCTGGATGCTTTCATTGCCTTTTGCTTTGTTGCTGACATTCCTGAATTTCCCCACAATCAAGGATTTTCTGTTTTGTCCTGTATTAAATACACTTAATCAATATAAATGTAGTTGGCGTAGCAGCTTATTGTAGTTTTGTGCTGTGAAGATCAAATGTAATGCAGCCACATAATCAGCAATGTGAAAGCCAAGTAGCCTGGGTGTGTGCATGACATATTTTTGTTAGTAGATAGATAGATAGATAGATAGATAGATAGATAGATAGATAGATAGATAGATAGATAGATAGATAGATAGATAGATAGATAGATAGATAGATAGATAGATAGATAGATAGATAGATAGATAGATAGATAGATAGATAGATAGATAGATAGATAGATAGATAGATAGATAGATAGATAGATAGATAGATAGATAGATAGATAGATAGATAGATAGATAGATAGATAGATAGATAGATAGATAGATAGATAGATAGATAGATAGATAGATAGATAGATAGATAGATAGATAGATAGATAGATAGATAGATAGATAGATAGATATAGAACTTACTTGAATTGCGAGTTGTCGCTCCAGCTATAGAAAAACACAGATATCATTAAACATAAGATTAAGATAACTAATGTCAATAAATAAAACCCATTTGATTTGTCTAGATAGATAGATAGATAGATAGATAGATAGATAGATAGATAGATAGATAGATAGATAGATAGATAGATAGATAGATAGATAGATAGATAGATAGATAGATAGATAGATAGATAGATAGATAGATAGATAGATAGATAGATAGATAGATAGATAGATAGATAGATAGATAGATAGATAGATAGATAGATAGATAGATAGATAGATAGATAGATAGATAGATAGATAGATAGATAGATAGATAGATAGATAGATAGATAGATAGATAGATAGATAGATAGATAGATAGATAGATAGATAGATAGATAGATAGATAGATAGATAGATAGATAGATAGATAGATAGATAGATAGATAGATAGATAGATAGATAGATAGATAGATAGATAGATAGATAGATAGATAGATAGATAGATAGATAGATAGATAGATAGATAGATAGATAGATAGATAGATAGATAGATAGATAGATAGATAGATAATTCAGTTGCATGTCTACTCTTTTTCATATAAAGCCATGAGCCAACCTCTAACTTCTTACACATCTTTAATGGCATAGGTTGAATAAAGCCAATGAATGCTGTGTAATTCAGTTAGTAAGGTTAAACATGGCAACAACTTAGCCAATTTAAATGGATTTTTATATTTCTGTACCTATATTTGTGCCCGCTGGGTTGCAATTAGACACATTTATTGCACACACACAATTATTATTTTTTGAACGTTGAATAAGTGAAGTATTGAGTATTCAACCTAATACTCCGTCCAATCACATTCGCGCATTGACTTGGTCTCTGCCACGCTAACTCTTGCTGTTTTTGTAGCAGCAACAGTAATGCTTTCTTTTTCAAATATGTGCTGATATTCTCCTTATGCCATCATTAATATCTCTAATTCCATTGGCAAGAAATATGCACTTTGAAGCTTCTTCTTTTGTTTTGTTTTTTTATCTAAAAAATAAAAAAAACTTTGAGGCTTCTTATTTTCTCCCATTGCAACGGTGAATCGTGTTATCTGCCTTCCATTGATGAGGGCTTCTAATTTACTCACGCTCATGTTTAACTCCCAGTGAATTTGACTCAGAGTTGAGTAACCCAAGCGTTAACCCGTGTTCTGAAACCGAAAACCCTGGGTATGATAGTTTGGAGTAGGTCTACTCAGGGTATGTGCTATCTACTTAGGGCTATCTACTTAACCCCGCTTCCTGAAACGGGGCCCTCATTATTCTCCAACCCACTTCTGGATTCACCACAAACCAGTTCTCTTTCTCCACAACATTTCTTGAGATTCCCCTCCTGTGACTAGTGAATAAAGTTACCTACCTTGCATTCTGTGTCCTTGTGGATTTGGATCTGACCTCTGGATGCTTACTCTGGGTTAATTGTTTAAGATATTTGTGCTTTGTGGTCAAAAATGTTTTCTTCAGCTTCCTGCATTGCACACAGCAAATGGACAAACTGTACAGCTTCATCAAAACTGTCATGTTGTGAGGTTGTTGAGGACCTAAATAGCAACCAGTCTGAGGCAGACACATGAGGATATTTTTTAATTGTGAAACTGAAAGCTTACACAAGGAAACACACAGAGACCAGGTAAAAGCAACAGGCAAACAGGGGAGTCCAGCAGCAAACAATGAGAACCAGTGACCATATGTACTGAGGCAGATTAGAAAATGACAAACAAACCAGATGAGCTAATCAGTGGAAATGAGTTGCAGTTGAGGCAGAGAGTAAGGCAGAGTAGCTGAATGAGGGAGACTAACACGGATGAGCTGAGTAGAGATACAGAGGAATACAGAGGAAACTACAATTCATGGGGGTAAATAAGCATGAATAACACAAAATGTAAAAAGGAAAACACCTAAAATTGAGCTCATAGAAATAAACTTAAAGCAAGACCTGAAGAACAAAGTAAACAGAAGAGAAATGATCAAAATATAGAACTGAAAATCAAAAGCCAAACACCTCAGGATCGTGACAGAAACATTGTCCCCCAGCTCGTATTTATTGAATCAGCCTAGAAACCATCACTACATATGTTTGCTCTTCCTACAGCAGAACAAATCACAATGCATTATACATGACTTTGTGACAATCACATCATATAGAAAAAACAATAATTTCCCCTAAGAACAATGTATTTGCATCATGACTGAGTTTGCACTGCCTGAAGCAAAAACCTGAATCTTATTTGTTTGTATATTCTTCTTATACTGCATATTGGTGGTATTGCTTCACCAAAAATTCAGCTTGTTTTTGTTTTAAGCAAAATTTAATTTACTACTTTTGCAGCTAAAACATTTTCCTGATTTGAAGTTTTATAATGAGGACCAGTCATTCTGACAAGAAAGTAATTTCAGTGTTTGACTAAATAAGGACAAAGTAAAACCTTGTCTGGTCTTCAACAGTACTTATATCATGTAAACAACACAAACTATAATACTGTGCCATAAGGCTATGAGTGCTTTTATTGTTTTCACTGAAATGACAATTACAATCCTGGTTGTTTTATTTCAGCCACATTTAACAGCATGTTAAAGGTCAAGTCAAAGAATTTCAAAAGGATTCAAGTCTGGCCTTTGACTAAGTCACTCTAAAACCTTATGTTTTATGTTTTTGAGAGGTGAAAACGAATACATAAAAGAATGAACTAAAATGGCAACACATAGAAAACATACCTGACAGGGAAATAAAGACAAGAGACTAGAGAAACCCAAAAAACTCAAACACCTATGGATCATCACATTCAGATCTTAAAGCTGTGAAACAGCCCCAGAGTACAGGTCCTTCTCAAAATATTAGCATATTGTGATAAAGTTAATTATTTTCCATAATGTCATGATGAAAATTTAACATTCATATATTTTAGATTCATTGCACACTAACTGAAATATTTCAGGTCTTTTATTGTCTTAATACGGATGATTTTGGCATACAGCTCATGAAAACCCAAAATTCCTATCTCACAAAATTAGCATATTTCATCCGACCAATAAAAGAAAAATGTTTTTAATACAAAAAACGTCAACCTTCAAATAATCATGTACAGTTATGCACTCAATACTTGGTCGGGAATCCTTTGGCAGAAATGACTGCTTCAATGCGGCGTGGCATGGAGGCAATCAGCCTGTGGCACTGCTGAGGTCTTATGGAGGCCCAGGATGCTTCGATAGCGGCCTTTAGCTCATCCAGAGTGTTGGGTCTTGAGTCTCTCAACGTTCTCTTCACAATATCCCACAGATTCTCTATGGGGTTCAGGTCAGGAGAGTTGGCAGGGCAATTGAGCACAGTGATACCATGGTCAGTAAACCATTTACCAGTGGTTTTGGCACTGTGAGCAGGTGCCAGGTCGTGCTGAAAAATGAAATCTTCATCTCCATAACGTTTTTCAGCAGATGGAAGCATGAAGTGCTCCAAAATCTCCTGATAGCTAGCTGCATTGACCCTGCCCTTGATAAAACACAGTGGACCAACACCAGCAGCTGACACGGCACCCCAGACCATCACTGACTGTGGTTACTTGACACTGGACGTCTGGCATTTTGGCATTTCCTTCTCCCCAGTCTTCCTCCAGACTCTGGCACCTTGATTTCTGAATGACATGCAGAATTTGCTTTCATCCGAAAAAAGTACTTTGGACCACTGAGCAACAGTCCAGTGCTGCTTCTCTGTAGCCCAGGTCAGGCGCTTCTGCCGCTGTTTCTGGTTCAAAAGTGGCTTGACCTGGGGAATGCGGCACCTGTAGCCCATTTCCTGCACACGCCTGTGCACGGTGGCTCTGGATGTTTCTACTCCAGACTCAGTCCACTGCTTCCGCAGGTCCCCCAAGGTCTGGAATCGGCCCTTCTCCACAATCTTCCTCAGGGTCCGGTCACCTCTTCTTGTTGTGCAGCGTTTTCTGCCACACTTTTTCCTTCCCACAGACTTCCCACTGAGGTGCCTTGATACAACACTCTGGGAACGGCCTATTCGTTCAGAAATGTCTTTCTGTGTCTTACCCTCTTGCTTGAGGGTGTCAATAGTGGCCTTCTGGACAGCAGTCAGGTCGGCAGTCTTACCCATGATTGAGGTTTTGAGTGATGAACCAGGCTGGGAGTTTTAAAGGCCTCAGGAATCTTTTGCAGGTGTTTAGAGTTAACTCGTTGATTCAGATGATTAGGTTCATAGCTCGTTTAGAGACCCTTTTAATGATATGCTAATTTTGTGAGATAGGAATTTTGGGTTTTCATGAGCTGTATGCCAAAATCATCCATATTAAGACAATAAAAGACGTGAAATATTTCAGTTAGTGTGCAATGAATCTAAAATATATGAATGTTAAATTTTCATCATTACATTATGGAAAATAATTAACTTTATCACAATATGCTAATATTTTGAGAAGGACAATACTAAAATGTACAACAAAGAAAGGAACCCGGGAAGAAGAGACACAAGTAAGGAAATAAGCAAAGACACAAGGAAGGGAGGTAGGGCACAAGTGATCAAAGGAAACAGCATGTGTAGGACAAAAATGAAGGAAGGACATCAGAGAAGGACACCTATGATAGACAGAAAGATATAAAGAAGGGAAGACAAAGAGGGGAAAAACAAGAAAGCAAAGAGGGTAATAAAGAAGTAATTACCGGAGAAAGGAAGGACGCAAAAAAAGGAAGGATGGAAGGTCACAACATTTACACAATGGGATAGGGAATAAAGTTAAAGTTAAATATTTTTCCATATATTTTCATTCCCATTATTCGGTCCATCCATCTAACCATCTCTGCAATCTGCAGGGTCACAGCGGGCCTGTTGCTTATTACCAGCAGATCGACAGGGAAAAAGGAGGTAAGACTTTGACATAGATGCCTTCAAGGAAGAGAACAGCAGAGGTCCGCTACAGTGTAAGCACTAGGAGAGCGAGATCTAAAATGCAAAGAGAACAATTGGTGAGCACCTTGCAAATGGACTTCCTGCAGAACAGAACCTAATTATCACTGTGAGGTGAAAAACAATCTGGCGATCCTGCACTAAATCAGCCACTCTTTTAAACTACGTCCTGATGAGGCTTGGTGAGCTGCACCTGGCAGTTGTGCCCTACAACAAAGGGAAAGCACCACACCAACACACACACACACACACAGCTTCAGCAGATATGAAAACATGAAGAGACACTTAGATGGAGAAAACAGATTAGATCTTTGAAAGCATTTTGCAAGCATTAAAAATATAGACCTGATGCTATGTTGGTTTTATTAGAATTTCATGAACATAATAAATGAGCAGAAGACAGATTTATCTTTCTGAATGTTCAGGTTTGGATGTTTATGTACATTTCATGGAGCATGGATCTACTTCTACTTTAATACAAAAGTTTTCTCTAATCTTTGTAGAAGATAGCTTTTTATACAAGAAAAAAAATCTGTACACTTACTTTTGTGTTAGTTCTTCAGTTTCAACTTGATAGTTTCCTTGTCTGGGCACTTAAGGCATCATAAATCCAGCTCAAATCCAGTCGAATTGTCTCTTGCTGGGTTATTCTATTATGTTTTCCATTTTAAGGGATGAAAATTGTTGGTTTGAATCCATGGAGAAGATAAAATCTGCTCTAAATGCTGATGAAGAAATCTAAAAAGACCAGAAGTGGGAAGACAGATAAGAGATAGGTGAGGCTGAGGAGCTGATGAATGAAGAAACTGCGTGACAGAAAGAGGCTTAGGGAAGAGCACCCTGCTTGTCCAAATGTGAGTAGGACGTTGTCACATAAAGACAAAAAGAGAGCAGTGAACTTCTCTATTTAACACAATCTTTGAGAGTAAAACGGACCCCAAGAAAAGGAAATGAAGTGCAGTGATACCAATTTTCCAGATCAGGACCGATGAACAGGGCTTTAAATGAATACAGTATAAAGTTGATTGGCCACAGCATGGGGTGACAGAAAAGGAGATGAATAGTGAGCAGCAGCAAAGAGGGCCAGCTAAAGACACATGAAAGTCAGTGTGAACTTTCAAAATCCTGAAAAGTATAAATGTTGTATTTCATCCTTGAAGACTTGAAGGTGCAGTTTTGCACAAAGAAGTGTGTGGTGCCTGACAACAATAGAATATGGACGGTTTGTGGACAAACTGAAGGTAGTGCAACAATAGTGTTTTTTTTTCCCATTGTTATATTTGTCTGTATACAACTTTACATGTGACTTCAGACAACCCTGACATTAATGACAGATTAAGTTCTCTTCTAATGCTCACTGAGATAGTTTCTTGATCTCATTTGTCACTAAACACAAAGCAAACATAGGAAAATATAAAAGAGATGAAAAAAGGTTCTGAATTCCATTTTAATCAGTCATGTCTGCTTATAATAACGAGGCACTGCAGGACTTACTCACATAAGGAGAAATTATATCCCGTGTAACTTAAAAAAGTTTATTCTTTCTCTATCTTCATCAGGATTTAGCAGAGTTTACTGTTTACACGGGTATTGTAGTTTATACCACTACTTTAATACACAAAGAAATGTATTAATATCCCATGAACTATTTCACCTGTTGTCTCATTACAACCACAACATTATATGTATTTTTGGAATCATTATTTTTACGAGTTGAATAAAAGTGCAAAAAGGAAAATGATACAAGGTTTTCAAAATATTATTCAAAAAGAAATCTAAATATTTTGGCATGCATTTGCGTTCACCCATGTACCCCTGATTTAACACTTTGTAGAACCACCTCGCTAAAATGTTTGCTACAAGTCTTTTGCGGTCTTTTCTCTACTAGTTTTGCACATCCAGAGAAAACATATTTTTCACTCATTCTTTTCAAAATAGTTCAAGCTTTGTCAGCTTGGGTAGAGAGTGTATATACATGGCAATTTATAGGTTTTGTTACAGACTCTTAGTTTTTTTACATCTGGGTTTGACTTGCCCAGTTTAGCACATGACTGTGCTTCGATTTTAAGCCATTCCATTGCACTTGTGATTTTATGCTCAGGTTAGTTTTAATGCTGGAAAGTGAACCTCCACCCAAGCCTCAAGGATCTCGCAGCATCTAAGAGGAGTTCTTACAGGACTGACCTCTATTTAGCTCCATCCATCTTCCCAGAAACTCTGACCACCCCTGTATCTGCTGAAGAAAAGCATGACCACCACCATCACTCAACTTGGCCATGGTGTGTTCGGGGTAATGTTTTATGTTAGACTTTCTGGGTACACAGCTTTTTGTATGTGGGCCAAAGAAATTATAATTTTGGTCTCATTTGACCAGAGCGCCTTCTGTTATGTTGCTTACATCACTTGTGGCTAACTGAAATCAAGACTTCTAATGGTTTTCTTTTACTAAAGGCTTTTTACTTGCCACTCTCCCATGGAGATTTGTGGAGTGCACAATTCCATTTTACTGCAACAAATTCTCCCACCTCAGCAGTGGATCCTGCAGATCCTCCAGAGTTACCAAGGGCCTCTTGGCTGCTTATTTGAAGAATGCTTTTCGTGCATGACCAGTCAGTTTAGGTGGACGGCCATGTTTTGTTGAACTAATAGTATACTCTTCATTTTAAAATGATAGACTGAACAGTGCTCCAAGTCCAAAACTAGGGATGCTGTTCTGTTATTTAATCTGCGTTAAACTTCTCCACAACTATATCCCTGACCAATCTGCTGTGCTCCTTGATTTTCATGTTGTAGATGATTTTTATTTCTTTGTTATACCATTTCCATCTAAAAGATTTCCCTGGTATTTTGACAGGGGTGTCTACACTTTTCACACCCACTTTTACTATAATAAAAACAATATATATTTTGCAAAACCCTAATTAAATAGTTTTGTGGCTTAATCTTTACAGAGAGATTCTATTACCTACCCCAAGAAAAAAGTAAGTCAAGATGAACAAAGGATAAAAATGATACAAGTAGCTTTTAAATGGAGTGGTTAAAGTACCGTAACCTCTCTGATTTATAAGTGAAGGCAGACATAATGAGAAAACCCTGAAGTAAAGGAGGAGCAAAAGCTGAAACTGAGAAGATTTACAGGGTAATTATTCCAGAGAGGTGATGCCAAAAGATTTACACTCAGTAAAATAAGTATTGCATTTGGGTGCATGTAGTACAAACATTAATCAATTTTTCTTTTACGGTGTGGGACCCTATTAGTTTCCTCATTTAAAGCTAATAAATATATTTTTATTCTTTTATGCTTCACCTTTAGAAAGATCACAGCTGATTCTAAGAATCTCAGACTGATGGCTTTATAAACTAATTGCTGTTATCTGGTTTACTGAATTCTTATGTTTTCACTTCAATGGATAACCCATCTTTGAATTCTCTTTGTTATTTAATTTACATACACTGATGATATGATGAAGTTGGTGGAAACCTTTCCTGTTCTGCCATATTCACAGAATGACACAATATAAATGAAATGTGTAGTGAATGGGAAAGAATTTTCATTTTAATCTCATCTAAGTAAATTGGGCCTATTCGCAGTTTTTAATGGATGCAGGGCATTGATTTTAAAATATAAAAAAAAACAAGTTGCGCAAAAATAAGTTGTACATTTGCAGAAACGTGTTTTATAAATGCTCTGAAGAACAGTCCTGCAGTTTAATTTTAGTTAAACAAGTTAAACCTGGCTCATTTATTCCCAAAAAATAATGCCTGGAAAAATCACATTTTCATTCTTGCTGCTAGGAATTCATTCAGTTACCTCATGCCAATCCCTCCATTTCTGCCAACAGATCACCCAAGCATGTCTGTCCGTCTGTGGTGCTGGCAGATCCAGTTATGTGCAGAAACAGCCTGTGGATGCATACAGTACAGACCAAACGTTTGGACACACCTTCTCATTCAAAGAGTTGTCTTTATTTTCATGATTATGAATATTGTAGCTTCACACTGAAGGCATCAAAATTATGTGTCAATTCTGTTCCATTAACGACAAAACGCAAACTTCAGTTGTTGTGCAGCTCATCAATATCTCACTTAGAAATTAGTCACATATCATCCTGATTTGTCTTGTATGAAGATGAGTATTAGATTAATGGAAATCTAATGTAATTCTGATGCATACATTCTACAAATTTAATCTAATAAATAATTCCCACCAACTAAGAAATCATAACTCTGATTCTTTATCAAAAATATATTCCTTACTTTTGGCATATCTTGAACTGTCAGCTAGCTTAATGGCACCAGGGAAAACTTTCAATCTAATAAATCACCAATGATTCTGGAGGTGCTGAGCGTTACCTTGAAAGCAAAGGCATGAACAAACCTGGTAGGTGGGCGGAGCCAGGCAGAACTAACCTCTGATGGGCAGCCAATGGGCGGAACCTACAGTTTCTTCATTCCAACCTATCTTAGTGTACCTTAAACTGCAAAACTGTTAACATGCACCAGTTATGATTTGGGGTTTTTTGGTTTCTGGTTTTTTCTTATGTTTTTCACAGTTAAGGTTTTGACTCGTTCTTTTGTTTATTATTATTCTTCTTCTTAGATTTTGAATCATGCTTCTGTTATTTTCCTGGTCATGGTTTAGTCTTGTTTATGTTTTGTCAAGTTTGGTTTTTGGATCTGGTTATGCTTTTGTTTCATGTTTTTCTAGTTTCTGTTAGCTTGTGTTCAAGAATCTCTGTTTTGCTCCAGCCACGTTTTGTTCTTCTGTCAATTAAGTTTATTCGGATCACCTGCACCTATTGATCTGTCTTCTTGTTTCACCTGGTCACACTGCATAATTACACACCTGTTCAGTTATTCATCGCGGAAACATTTCTCAAACCAAGTCTTGTTTTTTTGATCATGCCATGGCTGTCATGCTTGCCCGTTTGTTTTGTTCCTGCCTCCTGCTGAGTGTGAGTTTTTGTTATTAAACCTTTTTTCACTTACCACCACGATGCCTGCTCGTCTGCATTCCGGGGTCCTGTATCTCACAAACCTTAATAACACCTACCTCAGAAACAAGCTGCTTCTTAACTCTCCTGAAAACTCAAAGTTTTAATCAATCTGGGATTTGGAAACATTATTCTAAACATGGATTATTGTGTCATGTAACATAAACAAACATTAATTCCAACAAAACAAACAAAACATCAAAGACAGACAAATGGCCAAATTTGAAGCTTCAAGAATTCAAAGAAATTTTTAACAATCTCTTTTCAGAATATGTTTTCTCAGCCATATCTTTAAATGCTGTAATTGATCAATTTTGTTCCAAATTTACTGATGCTGAAACCTTTTGCCAATTCTTTGTACTGTAACTCTGTAATAATAATAACTACAATCCTGAGAGTTATTGTTATACTTCTCTTTTTGTTTGGCTCAATTTGATCGCAGCTGCATTCAAGAATTTCTCTGCTCAGGTTAAATGCAAAGAAGTATTTTAAGCCGGCGTTGACATTTTTATGGTATACCCAAACAAAACAAAAACTGCAGTGTTTGACTTAATCAGAAATTAAGATAAGAAGCTTGACTCCAAACTGGTCTTTTTTCCACATAGCGTTTCAAAGGGAGGACACATATAATTTTCTTTAATTTGGCTATTTAAATTTTGAGATTTGGGGAGAAGATTATTACTAGAACCCCTCTTTAATAATCTAAATGCTGATAAATGTTCCAATATTTTATGATTTAGTAATCTGAAATTACCTTGTGTACCTTTCTACTCCTAGTTATTCTTTTAATCTTTAAACCCTAATAAATCAAACAAGGAGACTGGAGTTTGAGCCGACCATCCTCTTTAGTGTTGAGACGACTTTTATTCCTTTTCTTTTCCTAAAATGAAGGATTTTACTTATCTTTATTCCGTTATAAAAATCCTAACCTTGGTTCCAAAACAAAACTCTTCAACCCCAATCTGTGTTCCCCAGAGTAGAAATTTTGAGTATTATTGCATTTCAAATCCACCAAATGACTGGAACCCATCATTGGCTTAGATCTATTTTAATAGGTAATCGGTCTACCTTTAATTAAGTATTATAATATTATGGACCCAAAATCTATGGCTTACGGGCTTCAGGAATCCAGGAACCACAGGTTGAGTACTGTTGCATTACACAACGATGCTAGCTTTCTGCAGAGATTGAAGGATTAGCTAAATATCTCCAGACCTGTTAGTGTATTATTTCTGCTTGGACAATAATCAGATTTAAAATTATTAGTTCACAGCCAATTTACCTCAGATCATATTTGCTCCTAACCCAGTTCATAAGAAGCTTCAGACAAACATTATACTAAAAAGTCAAAAACAAAACAAAAACACAGATCTGTTTTAAAATAAAGAAAAAGCATGCTTAACAAATTCAGTACTGTGGTGGGAAATAATTCCACAGTTCCAAAGGCCTTTTCATGCAGAGTCTTTTAGGGAACGTGAGATTAGTTTAATTTTGTGTTGTACCACTGTCCAATCAGATTATTTCTTACCTTCAAAAATAACCCAATTTTGCCCATTCTCATATTAAAGGTTTGTTTTGCCAAGGAAAATGTGTTTAACAAAACCAATTACTCTCAAAAGTTTTTTAAAGTTTTAGCCAGTGATATCTTAGAAAACAAGTGTTTTCATATTCCTATGCAGTACAGAACTAATTAGGTTTCCTTTCCTTCCCCAAAGGGAGAAAAAAAAAGAAACTGCAGAATCAAGCCTTTCATAGTTTTTATCAGGACCTGATATAAGGTACAGTGTAAATCAACACGCTGCATGAATCAGAAGAGGGAAGAAAAAACCTAATATAACCTCTTCCCAGCAGCTGCTGTGAAAAACAATGAATTTGTACTTTCCACAAGCGTCAGTTAGCACTTGCGGATAAAAACTGCACCCCACTGTAAGTACTGTGTCAGAGACTGTATGAAGACCATCTGCAGTAAAACTAAGCCTGTTTTAATGAGGTCTCGACCCATTAGATTTATGGGATACAAACTCTGACAACAGAAAACAATACCTGAAAGAGACCCATTGGTTTTACGCATGCAATGGGTTTTGAAAACACTCCTTCATGAGATCTGTCCTGAGAATGACATAGAAACACATGGTTACTGCTGAGTGTTGGAGATGTTGTAACTTCCTCTGCTTTTTAATAACTTTTAATAACTAGAATAATTGCCCCTGAATATTCCACGATGAAAGAGAACTTGTTTCTCTAAAAGAATTAACTGGAAAGTATCAAATGAGCTAAGTTATCACCCTTTTGAAGATACTTTTCTAACCCTAAAATAATATTTTAACCCGCTATATCTGTCAACGTCAAGCAAGCGTGTCACATGAGCAGCGGTTAATAAGCGTTCTTCATTGCAGAAAATAGGAAAAGATTTATGCAAATGTATGTGTGTTTGTACGTTACCCCCATCAGTTTCTGAATCGCTCCAGAGTCAGACTGTCAAGCACACAGTCCTCTATCAGTCCAAAAAAAAACTCAGGCCCTTCCCAGGTCTGTTGGTGAGACATTCATTCCTTCTTTGTCCACTTTAACTTCTCCAGGAGGGAGAAAGAACTTTGCTCCGGCCTGTTTCTCTTCTGCCCGCATAAGATGTGCTTTCAATATAAATCCAGTGTATCGCTCTTCTGGCTCTGGCAAACAGCATGGATCGTTGTCCATCTCAGTGGATTTGGGGCCAGACTTCTTCTGAGTTTCGTTTTGGTGGAAACTCACACTGTGATTTGCAGCAAGCAGGCAGACAGGCGGGCAGACCCTCACTCTTTCAGGCCATGCTGAAGAAGCGTCTCTGGTGGAGTAACCATGGGAAGGGCAGGTTTCTAAAGTCCAGACTCAAAAACACAGATGTTGCACTCAAATCCGATATATGTGTGTGTGTGAGAGAGGCAGAAGAAAAAGTTTAGTATAGGTTCAGATTTTGCACACAGAAATATTATCAGTCAGTTAGTCAATTGTCCACCTTAACATGCACTATACTCCTTTCTTTCCGACTGATATTATTTAAGACAAACGAAACTTCCTACAGGAAAGTTTTAACTCTTTAACACCTTAATTGATGCACTCTGTGCTTTTTAATCTTTTTCTTATGTTTTTTATTTTTTCCATCTCCATCCATCAACTGTTTTACTTTAAACAATGTTTTTTTTAAACTATTTAACTTATTTACACTCAAACTTCCACGCTGGGGAAAACCAAACTTATCTTCCCAAATTAAAGCACATTTAACACAATCATCCACACTTTTTCCTTTAATCATTTAGGAGATGATGGTTAATGTGTAATAAAATATATATATATATATATATACATTATATCATACAGAGCAACTTCTCACCCAGATATACAGGGGTTGGACAATGAAACTGAAACACATGTCATTTTAGTGTGGGAGGTTTCATGGCTAAATTGGACCAGCCTGGTAGCCAGTCTTCATTGATTGCACATTGCACCAGTAAGAGCAGAGTGTGAAGGTTCAATTAGCAGGGTAAGAGCACAGTTTTGCTCAAAATATTGAAATGCACACAACATTATGGGTGATATACCAGAGTTCAAAAGAGGACAAATTGTTGGTGCATGTCTTGCTGGCGCATCTGTGACCAAGACAGCAAGTCTTTGTGCCGTATCAAGAGCCACGGTATCCAGGGTAATGTCAGCATACCAAGAAGGACGAACCACATCCAACAGGACTAACTGTGGACGCAAGAGGAAGCTGTCTGATAGGGATGTTCGGGTGCTAACCCGGATTGTATCCAAAAAACATAAAACCAAAGCTGCCCAAATCACGGCAGAATTAAATGTGCCTCTCAACTCTCCTGTTTCCACCAGAACTGTCCATCGGGAGCTCCACAGGGTCAATATACACGGCCGGGCTGCTATAGCCAAACCTTTGGTCACTCATGCCAATGCCAAACGTCGGTTTCAATGGTGCAAGGAGCGCAAATCCTGGGCTGTGGACAATGTGAAACATGTATTGTTCTCTGATGAGTCCACCTTTACTGTTTTCCCCACTTCCGGGAGAGTTACGGTGTGGAGAAGCCCCGAAGAAGCATACCACCCAGACTGTTGCATGCCCAGAGTGAAGCATGGGGGTGGATCAGAGATGGTTTGGGCTGCCATATCATGGCATTGCCTTGGCCCAATACTTGTGCTAGATGGGTGCATCACTGCCAAGGACTACCGAACCATTCTTGAGGACCATGTGCATCCAATGGTTCAAACATTGTATCCTGAAGGCGGTGCCGTGTATCAGGATGCAAATGCATCAATACACACAGCAAGACTGGTGAAAGATTGGTTTGATGAACATGAAAGTGAAGTTGAACATCTCCCATGGCCTGTACATGGCCAGATCTAAATATTATTGAGCCACTTTGGAGTGTTTTGGAGGAGCGAGTCAGGAAACGTTTTCCTCCACCAGTATCACGTAGTGACCTGGCCACTATCTTGCAAGAAGAATGGCTTAAAATCCCTCTGACCACTGTGCAGGACTTGTATATGTCATTTCTAAGACAAATTGACGCTGTATTGGCCGCAAAAGGTGGCCCTACACCATACTAACAAATTATTGTGGTCTAAAACCAGGTGTTTCAGTTTCATTGTCCAACCCCTGTATTTGAAGACAAATAGTTCGGATCCAATCGGCCAGAAGCCGCAGGCAGGCACGAGAACTCCCCCTCCGTAAAATGGAGGTGGACTGAGGACAACGTCTCCAGGGTGGCCAGGCCTCCGTGTCCCCTCCTGCGGGTTCTTCTGGCATGTTAGATCCTGTTCGTGATGCTAAAATTGTTGTGGAATTTTCTTATCAAAGTAGGAGAGAAATTAACTCATTAAAAGAGCAAAACCGGGCTTTGTCTTTATAAGTTTTATTCAAAGGCATTCAGCGTTTGAAGACCCTGTCACTGAGCTTGGTCAGTGAAGCAGAGCCCAGATCAACATTTAATTTCATTCCCTTCCGGTGGAATGCTACCAACCAAATTATCCAGTTCCCTTACGGCAGAACTACCTAGTTGTTTTTGATCTCCTTATGGCGGGATCCTACCTAATGTATCGCTATTCCTTTTCGGCGGAATAATACCTATCCTATTGCTGTCTCCTTACGGCGAGACACTACCAACGACTTGTCGCTTGCGATCCCCTTCCGGCGGGATCCTACCTAATTTATCTCTATCCAGTGTTGCCAGGTGTACGATAAGTATCATACGACAATTTTGTTCTCTGTACGATGTACAATCAATATTCCTAAAAAAGGCCAAATGTACGATAATTTGACCATTCCGTGAATGTGTGGTTGTAATCAGTTGTCATCAGCCTATTGCCAAAGTCTGTCGGAGTTTTTTTTGTGAACCCTGAAGGCATCTGTGTCCGGATTCGGAAACAGATGCTGGAAATTCCAGCCAATCGTGCTTTTCTAAATGTGACCTACAAGTGACGTGAATGCGTTGGCCTCAGAACAACGGCCACGATTGGCTGAATAGTCCACTGCGCCCGCCCATGATTGAGGAAAAGAAGAAAAGAAAAGAAGAAGAAGAAGCAGAGCCCGGCACTGTGGGGCTGCAGCTGTTGATAAATCAATTCCGTACTGACGCCACAAAGCTGCGAGTGCTTGTTAGACACTATTCAACACATCAACAGACTTGTTATTTTGGTTATGACGAGTGTACAATAATTTCCCTCAAAATACAATAATTGTATGTCTCTAGTACGATAATCCTACATTTCTCACCTGGTAACACTGTCTCTATCCCTTTTCGGCAGGATAATACCTTTCCAATTGCTGTCTCCTTTCGGCGAGACACTACCAGCGACTTCCAACTTTCTTTAATATTAAACAAAACATCTCACCTCTGAGCTGACTTCTAGGTGACTCTCTGGACCCCCACAGTCATCCGGCGTCGAGAGAAGCAGTTAACCTACCGGCCTGATGTGAATTTACACACCGGGGCTGTCAGCCACCAAGCCTAGGTGCGGCTGTGCGGTAGCGCTTCCTCGGGGTCGGCGGACCACAGGGTCCTTCAGTCACTGCAAAAAAAAAAAAAAAAACAAGATTAGGTTAGTTAAAAAAATTATCCGGCGTCGAAGGACCAAGATAATGTTAGGTATTAATTAGTCAACTAAGAGGGAAGAGGGAACAACACAGAGTCTCTGTTAATCTTGCACAAGAGGTAGCTCACACTCTGCAGTGCAAATCTACAAAGTGTTGGCACCCTCTCTCTTTATTTATATATGCTGGTTCATACACAGTTCAACAGACAGTTCAGGCATTTAGGGTGTGTGTGTGTGTGGGGTGAGAAGAGTTAGGATGCATGTATTTGTTCTTCAAGAGAGGGAGTGGAGACTGGCACAGGCAGTCACCAGATGTTGCTGATAGAAGCATAACTCACTTCTACCCCATCCCCCTTTCTGTGGCATGAAAGAAGAAAGAGCACTTTGTACAGACAGATGAGTGATAAACAATACAAAAGTTTTCAAACCCTAACACTTTGAATGAACACATGTGGAATTATATACTGAACAAAAAAGTGTGAAACAACTGAAAATATGTCTTATATTCTAGGTTCTTCAAAGTAGCCACCTTTTGCTTTGATTACTGCTACGCAAACTCTTGGTATTCTGTTGATGAGCTTCAAGAGGTAGTCATCTGAAATGGTTTTTCAAACAGTCTTGAAGGAATTCCCAGAGATGCTTAGCACTTGTTGGCCCTTTTGCCTTCACTCTGCGGTCCAGCTCACCCCAAACCATCTCAATTGGGTTCAGGTCCGGTGACTGTGGAGGCCAGGTCATCTGGCGCAGCACCCCATCACTTTCCTTCTTGGTCAAATAGCCCTTACACAACCTGGAGGTGTGTTTGGGGTCATTGTCCTGTTCAAAAATAAATGATGGTCCAACTAAACGCAAACCGGATGGAATAGCATGCCGCTGCAAGATGCTGTGGTAGCCATGCTGGTTCAGTATGCCTTCAATTTTGAATAAATCCCCAACAGTGTCACCAGCAAAGCACCCCCACACCATCACACCTCCTCCTCCATGCTTCACGGTGGGAACCAGGCATGTAGAGTCCATCCGTTCACCTCTTCTGCGCCACACAAAGACACGGTGGTTGGAACCAGAGATCTCAAACTTGGACTCATCAGACCAAAGCACAGATTCCCACTGGTCTAATGTCCATTCCTTGTGTTCTTTATCCCAAACAAGTCACTTCTGCTTGTTGCCTGTCCTCAGCAGTGGTTTCCTAGCAGCTATTTTACCATGAAGGCCTGATTCACACAGTCTCCTCTTAACAGTTGTTCTAGAGATGTGTCTGCTGCTAGAACTCTGTGTGGCATTGACCTGTTCTCTAATCTGAGCTGCTATTAACCTGCGATTTCTGAGGCTGGTGACTTGGATGAACTTATCGTCCGCAGCAGAGGTGACTCTTGGTCTTCCTTTCCTGGGGCGGTTCTCATGTGAGCCAGTTTCTTTGTAGCGCTTGATGGTTCTTGCGACTGCACTTGGGGACACTTTCGAAGTTTTCCCAATTGTTCGGACTGACTGACCTTCATTTCTTAAAGAAATGATGGCCACTCGTTTTTTTTTACTTAGCTGCTTTTTTCTCGCCATAATACAAATTCTAACAGTCTATTCAGTAGGACTATCAGCTGTGTACTGTATCCACCTCCTGCACAACACAACTGATGGTCCCAACCCCTTTTATAAGGCTTGAAATCCTACTTATTACACCTGACAGGGCACACCTGTGAAGTGAAAACCATTTCAGGTGACTACCTCTTGAAGCTCATCAACAGAATGCCAAGAGTGTGCGGAGCAGTAATCAAAGCAAAAGGTGGCTACTTTGAAGAACCTAGAATATAAGGCATATTTTCAGTTGTTTCACACTTTTTGGTTCAGTATATAATTCCACAAGTGTTAGTTCATAGTTTTGATGCCTTTAGTGTGAAACTACAATATTCATAGTCATGAAAATAAAGAAAACTCTTTGAATGAGAAGATGTGTCCAAACTTTTGGTCTGTACTGTATGTGCAGTTGATGGGCTTTGTCACTATCTCATTTTCAACCATGCACTTTGTCCATTCATAACTTCACAGTTTGCTTCACTTTGGTAAAGAAATATTGGGGCTCCCACAATAAATGTGTAACGCAGAAGCTAAGTCTAACAACTAAAGTGATTTCTTTCCATGTAGAAATACAGGCAGGTCATATAGATATTTTAAGTATCCTCAAGGGAAACCTGCAGTAAAATAATTGATATGTTCTTTGTATCAGGATGAAAGATACTGACCTCTCCCTCTTCCTACTATTATATTGCAAGAATCAGTTTTGGCAGTCATGTGCAGGACCCTCCAGCTATAGCAATACTTAGTCTGATACTCAATACCAAAAAAATTATATTGCAAAAACTGCATTCAGAATGGTAAAAAGGATCCAGCTATGTGTTATTTTCTGCAAAAATCTGTGACGGTCTCAGAGGTCTGTTTGAGAACATTAGTGAACAAACAGCATCATGAGGACCAAATAACACATCAGACAGGCCAGGGAGAAAGTTGTGAAGAAGATTAAAGCAGATTATGTAATAGAACAACAGTCCATCATTCAAAAATGGAGAACCTTACCACAATCCAAGCAAAACGTGAACCTAAACTGACCAGCCGTGCTAGAAAACGATTAATCAAAGAAGCAGCCAAGTGGTCAATGGTAACTGGAGGAACTGCAGAGATCCACAGCTCAGATGGCAGAATCTGTTGATATTCAGTAAATTTGAATAGTATTGAAAACTTTATTTATTTCACTAACTCAGTTCAGTTAAACACATTATATAGATTAATTACACACACTGATGTTTTAAAGCATTTATTCCTGTTTATTATGATTATTTTCTGCTTACAGCTAAAGAAAACAACATTTAAGATTACAATATTGCATCAGACCAATAAAAAATATTTCTAATACATGAAATACATAATTAAAAATATGTTTGATCCCTTCTTAAAGGTATCTGACAAACAAACCTCATTGTAATGCATATGCTAATTTATTTAATATAACCTTATTAGTTGTACTTTGCACCTGTGATTCTTGACTGCAGATTATAATTTAGTTTTAGTCATAGTTCTCACTGAATTGTTTTATTCGGTTTAGTCATCTGTAGGCATTTTAGGTTATTCTAGATTTAGTTGACATACTTTTGCTGCATTTTAGACAATTTAGTTGTGTTTTTATTTGTGGACAAAAATGTGGACAAAAATGACAATCATTTTAGTCATATTTCTAGTCTTTATTAATTTTTGTTAGGTTTTCATTAAGCATTTAGATTACGTCTAGAAAAAAGGTTTGTGATGAAATTCAAACTAAAGCAAAGGTGCAGCCAAAAGACTTGCAACTTCAATTGCAGCCAAAGGTATTTCTATGAAGTATCCACTGACAGGCTGAATTCAACGGCATCCCACAGTTTTCAAAATTTTATTTGTAAAAATCTTTGGAAACCATTTATTTTCCTTCCCCTTCATGATAACATGTTACTTTGCGCTGGTCTACCATATCAAATCACAATAAAACACACCAAAGTTTGTGCTTGCAATATGAAAAACAGTTAACTATCAGGAGCTGTTATTACTTTTGCAAGACATTTCACATAAACCCTGTGAAAATACCAATGATTTTCATGCAGGTGAGAAGGATTTTATTGACCCCCAAAGACGTCTTCCCTACCAACATTACAAATGTAACTTCTCAACTTTTCACATAGAAAAGGGCAGATTGTTATGATTGATTTCATGCCTGCCCCTGAGAGGACCATTTTAATATTGACAGCTCTCTGACCTTCTCAGCAACATTGCACGCAAGTTGTACTTGTACTTGATAAATTACAGATACATGTTGGTCAATACAGTGACACATCGCAGTGTTACATTACTGCCATACTTACACTAATATTGATCTAATCAGAGAGAGCAGAATCCTCTGTTAATTAATTTATTTTTTCTGAAGAAAGAAGCCTTCATGGACAGGGAAAGAGATTTAGGGGTTAGCTACGTAAATGCTAGGAGGTTAGAACAAAGCAAATCTTCAGACACCTAAAACATAAAAAATCAGGAAGTTCCAAGCAAATACTATTGGCCATTGTTCAAACATTTAATACCATTGTTTATGTGTGAATGTTGAACATGGCAAGCACTAGCATGTGCTAACTGCTAAGAAGGCAAAAGTTAAATAATATAATAAATGAACAAACTCATTCACTAGAGTGGACTAACGTTAACACAAATAGGAACAAAGCCAAGTGTTGCACCTTTAATACCAACCCAGTGCTCCATACAAAATATAATTGTGTGGCTGACATTATCAAATGCTTGCTGTAAGTTCAGACAAAAGCATTCAGTTTGGTAAAAATTATTTAATGCAATATTTCTGAAATTAATGAGAATTTCAAGATTGTCTGTGAAGTGTCTGGGAAGCCCAAGCTAGCGAACGCAAGTTTAAAACATTTAATCCAAAAATTATAGGAACCCCTACCGCTAGAGTGGTTGCTGAAAAAGAGGCAAGGCAGGCTTTAAGCTTCACCAGCTGACCGGCATGTTTGCCCTGGCATCTGCGATGGTACACCCAGACAGGTGGAGGAACGCCATGTAGCAGGTATGCAGGCACACCTTTTATATATAACCTGTTCGTTGCTCCTTTTGATTCAAACTTCCACAATTGGTTGCAAAAAATTGAAGATCTAAAAGTGTCTGGTGTTCATAGACCAGCAGTGAGTTAATTTCAACAACAAAGATAGTAAGAAGCAAAACAGACACATAGGTGGCAGGCCTCACACACTGGCACAATTTATTTTGCAAAGCATATATGTGTTCTGACTCAGATGCACCAGTTCATCCCAGAGATGAGCATGTTTTTGGTACAAACTGTGCATCGCAACCTCAGAAAAAAAGCAAAAGACTTTGTGAAGTTGCTGGCATACGCTGGTAAGAGACTGTTATTACCCACAGTGAAAGAGTCCTGCACCAACATGGGCTTAATTTCTAGAGACATGTCCTGTGATCTGATGAAACTAAAACTGAAGTGGTTGGTCATAATGACCATTGTTACATTTGGAGGAAAAAGGGGAATGCTTGCAAGCCGGAGAACAGCATCCCAGCTTTGAAGAATGAAGGTGGCAGCATCATGTATTGTTTGTTTTTTTACTTCAGGGGGGACTATTCAGCTTCTTAAAAAAGATGGCATCAGGAGGAAATAACACCAGTAAATATTGAAGCATTAACTCAAGACACCTGCCAGGAAGCTAAAGCTTTGGTACAATTAGGTCTTCTAAATGGACAATGACCTGAAGCATACCACTCAATTGCTTACAAAATAGTTAGGCAAACAAAGTCAATGTTTTGGGAGTGGCCATCACAAAGCCCTGATCTCAGTCCCAAAGAAAATTGTGGGCAGAGTTGAAAGGTTGTGTGCGGGCCGGGGAGACCTATAAGTCAGAATTAGTTGCAACAGTTCTGTTTGAAGGTATAGGAAGTAACATAACAATGGTCTAAAAAAGATTGCTGCTGTTGATTCTTTGATTCAAGTGTTGGTTAAATGGTTTTAAAAAAGTTACATCCAATACACAAAATACAATATACAAGTTAGCTTCTCTGTTCACTACTGAAGCTCCTTGATTTCTCCTAGTTTTCTTCTCTGATATTAATATTATTATTATTATTATTATTGTTTATATAGCGTTCATTAGATTCCCATGTGTATTTTATGTATGTGTGGAACAATTTGTTGGCTGAGAGCCTAGATGTGCAGAGTAAATTCAACGTGTGACTTCCAGCCACACAAGACCATGCTTACTGGATTATACTTTCTCTGGGCATTTGAGCTCCAGTTCCAGCTCCAGTTTCTCCTCCAAGCTGAGGGATTCAAACTGATGCTTCAGCAAGAAATCTACTTTGTTCATGTTTGAGTTTCTGGGTTTCACCTATGAAACTACAAAGCCCCTCTCCTTCTCTGTGTTTTCACTGTCTCAATGTCAAGATTTAAGTTTAAAGTAATCTTTTAATTTTACCTATATGTTTCTTAAAAGATATATGCTTCAACTTGAAGCCGACAGAGAATCTGTGAAGGAAGCTAAAGATAAGGGTGATGGTAAGGAAGCCTTGGAGCTGAAATTGATGAAACACCAGTGGAAACATGAAAATACAATGGTAGGCAAAGCAGGCAAGGAATTGATTAAAAATAAAGGCTTTCCCATACATTATTAAGAAATATATACATGAAAAGAATCTTCAACATTTATTATCTTTTGAAAGATGCCTGTCCCATTTCCTTTCAGAAACTTCTTGGTTAAATGAGAATAATTTTAAATCTAAATATACCAGGTTTATGAATAATTTTGGGCGTAGGCTATTGAGGGGCATGGAGAATGCAGCACTATGTAGTATTAAATTCCCAGCCTTAACATCAATGGAACTTTTGATTTTTACCAAATGCAAAGCAACAACTGATTGGGTGTAACTTTGGTTTCTATTATGCTGCCCTTTGGTCAACACCATGAACCGCTGTACTTTTGGCACAAGCCACAGAACATGCCTTGACTACAGCCTCATCTAAATACTAAAGAAGTAGAGTACAACTATCCGTATCCATAATACATTTAACTTTGTATATTGGAAATTACAGTGATTTACTTATTTAAATTCCCAAATGTCTGTAGCCTTTTTAACAGTTTTTGAACAGTAATCCATACAACTGTCCTTATGTACTTAATTGGGAAAATTGCATTGGGTAGTGACAGATGCACAACCCTGAAAAGAAATTCCTAGTGGGAGGAAAAGCGGCAGAATAATACTAAAATGTCTAGAGAATGTGCCCAAGGCTGGTATGTGGTATTCAGTTTGGCTTCTGTTGTTAAAAAACAGCACTCTAATACGTTTCTCATCACTTTTCACTTTTCACATAAAATTCACAGAACTCAATGGTGAGAGAGGTACAGGTCCTTCTCAAAATATTAGCATATTGTGATAAAGTTAATTATTTTCCATAATGTAATGATGAAAATTTAACATTCATATATTTTAGATTCATTGCACACTAACTGAAATATTTCAGGTCTTTTATTGTCTTAATACGGATGATTTTGGCATACAGCTCATGAAAACCCAAAATTCCTATCTCACAAAATTAGCATATCATTAAAAGGGTCTCTAAACGAGCTATGAACCTAATCATCTGAATCAACGAGTTAACTCTGAACACCTGCAAAAGATTCCTGAGGCCTTTAAAACTCCCAGCCTGGTTCATCACTCAAAACCTCAATCATGGGTAAGACTGCCGACCTGACTGCTGTCCAGAAGGCCACTATTGACACCCTCAAGCAAGAGGGTAAGACACAGAAAGAAATTTCTGAACGAATAGGCTGTTCCCAGAGTGCTGTATCAAGGCACCTCAGTGGGAAGTCTGTGGGAAGGAAAAAGTGTGGCAGAAAACGCTGCACAACGAGAAGAGGTGACCGGACCCTGAGGAAGATTGTGGAGTAGGGCAGAGAAGCAGCACTGGACTGTTGCTCAGTGGTCGAAAGTACTTTTTTCGGATGAAAGCAAATTCTGCAGGTCATTCAGAAATCAAGGTGCCAGAGTCTGGAGGAAGACTGGGGAGAAGGAAATGCCAAAATGCCAGAAGTCCAGTGTCAAGTACCCACAGTCAGTGATGGTCTGGGGTGCCGTGTCAGCTGCTGGTGTTGGTCCACTGTGTTTTATCAAGGGCAGGGTCAATGCAGCTAGCTATCAGGAGATTTTGGAGCACTTCATGCTTCCATCTGCTGAAAAGCTTTATGGAGATGAAGATTTCATTTTTCAGCGCAACCTGGCACCTGCTCACAGTGCCAAAACCACTGGTAAATGGTTTACTGACCATGGTATCACTGTGCTCAATTGGCCTGCCAACTCTCCTGACCTGAACCCCATAGAGAATCTGTGGGATATTGTGAAGAGAACGTTGAGAGACTCAAGACCCAACACTCTGGATGAGCTAAAGGCCGCTATCGAAGCATCCTGGGCCTCCATAAGACCTCAGCAGTGCCACAGGCTGATTGCCTCCATGCCACGCCGCATTGAAGCAGTCATTTCTGCCAAAGGATTCCCGACCACGTATTGAGTGCATAACTGTACATGATTATTTGAAGGTTGACGTTTTTTGTATTAAAAACACTTTTCTTTTATTGGTTGGATGAAATATGCTAATTTTGTGAGATAGGAATTTTGGGTTTTCATGAGCTGTATGCCAAAATCATCCGTATTAAGACAATAAAAGACCTGAAATATTTCAGTTAGTGTGCAATGAATCTAAAATATATGAATGTTAAATTTTCATCATTACATTATGGAAAATAATGAACTTTATCACAATATGCTAATATTTTGAGAAGGACCTGTATATTACAAACTCTGTTCCTAAATGTGTTGTGTAACAAGCTAATCTTTGTCATAGACGCAGTAATCTCCATACTATCACCTTTCATTGCCTTGACATAGCAGATACTGCTGGGGTTGAGCTTGTGTCCCACACTAAGCAGAAGAATGACAATTGTTTCATGTTTTTTGTGTTGTCTTCTATTGATTCCTTCTTGAAAGGTCTCTTCTTGTCTTTGCAGATGTCAAAATTTCCGCTCTTTACACTGTGCATCTTTGTTTTGTGCTGTTTTATTGTACAAGGGGAACAGACCTGTCTGCTGCACCATCACACTCATCACTCACTATCATACTGTCTGTTTTGCTCTACAGCAAAAAATAGACCTCTTTCCTCCCTTTATTTTCTCTTTTAGCCCTTCCGTATCTCTCTCTTCCTTTTACACTATACTTCACAGGTGTCAGAAAGGCATTTGTGTGCTCTGAATGTGGAGTGGAGGGGATGTTTGGTTGTTTTGAAGCAGACCTGTCTGTCAGCAGTCTGAATACAGACTGAGACCTATTGATTTCTGGTTTATGAGAGATCTGAAGCTCATCTGTATGCCACGTACATTTAGATAAAAACACATGCACAACTGTAAGCTGATGCTCAGTGTCAATTGCTTTTCAAAATTACAGTAGTGTTTATGCACGAAGATATGAGATATGTTATAATGGATTATTAAAAATGTGATGCAACTGTTGTTGAAAAAAACTCAATCTTCTCATAGCATTTGTTTCTAGCATAAGATAGAAGTCTTCTTAATGTATGTATTGCACTAAAATCCTTCAATAGCAACATTTTTACATTGCAACAATTGCCATTTCATATGACGCACTGGCTCTGAATTGAAGCTGCTGATTTCTTTTCATTTTTACATCTTTAAACAGTTAATTATAGAACAACTTTAGACATGGCTTACTTCTCTCTAGCAAAGGTTTAGGCATCTTTATGGTAAAAGGTTTAGTTGTGAACTAAAGCAAAACATCTCTCATTTTATATAGACTTCCTTCTGCAGGTGCCTGCATCATCAGCTTTTTACTGTCTGTACTGTACACGTTTAGCACAAAAGTTTACATCCTTTGCATGCAATAAATGTAACAATAATAAGATAAAACATGTATTACCCACCAGTTGTGCACTGTATTCATTGGGTTTTGATGAGCACTGGACAGCAGTCAGAGCTATTTTGGTTTGGAGAAACAAATATTTGTTCCCACCGGAGTGTCATGCTCAACCATAGTGAGAGAGGGTCCAGTTTCAGTGCAGATGTGTGCCAAATTAATTAACTTCACCCTAATGTGCCACTGATGTTCATGGGTTAGGGTTATTAGTATATATTAATAATAGATCATCATTCTAGATGGTTTTTGTTTTGCAACCTGTGTTTCATTGGGAAAATCACTAATAAAGGCCGCAAAATTGGATGAGGTTCTATTAAGAGGAGCTTGAGTTGAGCTTCACCTTATTAACATCAATAAAATAAGCTGCAGTTTAATGTGAAGACCTGTCTGTTTTGTAGGTGTTCTATTGACAGGAGATTTCACTGTTATTAACATACATTACATTGCCAAATGTATTTGCTCTTTCCATCAAAATGGTTGAATTCAGGTGTTTCAATCACTTGCAGAGCCACAGTTGCACCTAAACATGAGGACTCCTTCTACAAACATTTTTTAAAAATTGGTTTCCTCTCAGGAGACTAGTGAATAAACGAAATAGATCACCAACTTCCTGCAGAATCAAATAGCTACAGACCTTCATGTGGTCTTCAATAACAGCATGTAGAGAGCCTTATGGAAAGGGTTTCCATGACATCCGAGTCTTACATCCAAAGCACCAAAGCACCACATCCCATAAGCTCACCACCACTGTGCTTTAGAACAACGGTGAAACAGATGTGCTCTCTGGAGTGACGTATCATGCCTCTCTTTCTGGAAATCCAATGGATGAGTCTGGATTTGGCAGTTGCAAGACGATCGGCACTTGGTTGATTGCACTGTGTCAAGTGTACTGTCTGTTACAGAGAGGATTATGGTGTGGGGCTGTATTTCAGGAATAGAGCTCAACCCATTAGTTCCAATAAAAAGAACTCTTAATGCTTCAATTTTACGCTCCCAACATTTCAGCAACCGTTTGGGAATGACCCCTTTGTCTTCCAACATGATTGCACACCGGGGCACAAAACAAGGCCCATGAAGAAATGAATGAGTGAGCTTCATGTGGAAGAAAATTAACCTGCCTGCATATAGTCCTGACTGATAGAATAACGATAGACCAGGCCTTCTTGCCCAACATCAGTGTTTGACCTTACAAATATGCTTCTGAAGAATGGTCAAAAAACTTTATAAACCCACTACTAAACTTTGTGAAAAGTCTAGATTTCTAGCTTTCATAGCTACAAAGGGTGGGCCGACTAAGAACAGGATGTCATTGTGATTCATATGTGTTTGAAGGCAGATGAGCAAATACTTTTGGAATTTTAGTATATTTCTGAAGCTGCTGTCCCACAGTTTTTTATCTCACCATATATTCTGCTGTACTGGAAAATACATTTCACAGATCTAAGCATGTGGAAATGACGATTTTGTGGAACATCAAGTCCTGTCAACACTTTAAAGTATGTGCATTGCTTTTAATGCAATACCACATTGAATAGTGCAAGTGTGTTTGGATCAAAAATGTGGAATTCACAGTTTTCAACTTTCAAGACTGGGACCATTGCTATTGTGATTATCTAGATGTCCCCCCGTATTTATTTCTCAAAATTTAATTTTCAATTGAATGTCTGGGAGTTAAAGGTCAACGCTCTATTTGTGACCCTAAGTGGTCCGGTAATGAACAAAGTTGAACAAATTCTGACCATGACTATTGACATGCTTATGTTTTAACTTGAATGAAGAACGTTTTTGCTACGGGATTACATTAAGGGTTTGAAAGCAAAGAATTGATTGTGACTGCCCGTTGGATGGTTGGATTTTTCATTCAAAACACCGAACATGAGAATATTGGGAGGAAAACGAGATATGTCTAAGTGTTGCATCTTCTTCCATGATTTGTGATGAAACTGGAATGAAACTGTGTCCCAAATGGAGCAAAACTGTTTTCTTAACCTACACAGAGTTATCTCTTTGACCCTTGGGCATCTGTTGCTACTGTCAGTCTGAGAGTAATTTCTTTTAAAGTCTTATCTATTCAGCTGTGACACTTATTAAAAAAAACCTGCTAAACTATTCTGTAGATATTGGAGGCAGACAGTTTCATTTACGATCTTTTTTTTTTCATAAACACACTTGTCAAGTCTTCCAAAGAACTTTGTGACATAAATATTAACAAAGTTTGAAGAGTAAGATAAAAGTAGAAAGACGTCAACAAAATACACAACTAAGGTATGACAGGATTTTGCTGACGGGTTCCAGGTGCATGTTCCAGGTGCAAGTTTGTTTAAAAGAATTATTTCCAGATATTGTTTCAAGTATTTTATGGAAGATGCATTGCAAACATTAACTTTGGATTAAGAAGCAGGAAATACATGCCATTAAACTTCCACACAATTGTTTTAAAACTGCAAGCAAAGGTAGACTTAATGTGTTAGGTTACTGTGGCTGCTTGAATAATGGGACTGACTTATGAGTTTTGAACAACAGAACTCACTGTGGCCACAATCCAAAGCAATATTTGTTTTTCCCCTCAGAATATAAGTGAGTAGGATGGAAAGCCGCACAGTTACTTATAGACAATGCCTTCAAATACTGGTAGATTATTCTCCATGGTTACAAATGATGAATTTTTTAACTATCGACATTTTATAAAGGAGAAATAAAGATTCATCAGAGGGTAAATTTTGCATTCAAACTGACAGCTGCAAATATAATATCTTATGAATATATATAAGGAATATCAATATTTGTCATTTAGTGTATAAATAAATGAATAAAAATTAAATTTTCAAATACAACATTAGTTGGATCTGCTGTAAAGTTTAAATGTTTAAGATTTTTAGGATGACAGCAGCTAAGATACTAGCAAAAATATGGCTTGCAAAAATAGTCATTCCCCTTAAACTTTTCAAAATGTTTGCCACATTTAAGAACCACAAACATCAGTGTATTTTGTGTGATAGATCAACTAAAAGTGGGTACATGGTTTTCAATTGCTTTTATAACTAGAAATTAGAAAAGTTCAGAATGTTATTGTATTCAGCCCCCTTTACTGTGATACCCCTCCATAAAGTCTAGTGAAACCAACTCCCGTCAGAAGTCACTAACACATCTGTGTAATTTAATCTTAGTAAAATATGTGTTGTCTGATGGCCTCTGAGGTTCTACAGATAACATTAGAGAACAAACAGCATCATAAAGCCCAAGAAAAACAGTGGACAAATCAGGTTAAGGTGATGAGAAGTTTAAAGCAGGATTATTTTTTATAAAGCAACAGGCCAGGGTTTGAATATCTCACTGAGCTTTGTTAATTAATTAAAAAGCAGCCAAGAGGCCCATTGTAACTCTGGTGGAGCTGCAGAGATCAGCAGCTAAGATGTGAGAATCTGTTGACAGGATCATTCAGTTGTGAACTCCACAAGTCTGACCTTTAAGGAAGAGTAGCAGGTAGGAAGAAGTTGAATGAAAGCCAAAGTCCAATTTCCAGTTTGCCACAAGCCATGTTGACGACACAGAAAACAGGTGGAGGATGATTATCTGGTCAGAAGAGAGCAAAGTTCAACTTTCTGGTCTAAACCCAAAATGCTACATGCAGTGAAAAAATGACTGCATGACACCCTTTGAACACCATTTCTATAGTGAAACATGGTTATGGCAGTGTCATGCTGTGGGGATGCTTTTATACAGCAGGGACAGAGAAGCTGGTTGAAGTTGATGGATGGAGCAAATAAGAGGTCAGTCCTGGAAGAAAACCTGTTGGAGGCTGCAAAAGACTTGGGACTGGGTCAGAGACCTTCCAGTCAACAACTTTCATTGGTTGTTTATCACATAGAATTCCAGTAAAATACTTGGAGGTTCACCAGCTTTACTGGTATAATCTGAACAACTTCAAGGGATATGGATACTTTGCAAGACACTATTAATTTTCTAAACAAACCTTGATATTCCATCTTTTAAAAACTGACTCAGAATGACTCATCTTCCACAGAAACACACTCTTTGTGGAGTTTTCTCTCTCTGCAGTACACTCAGTACAGTTTTCTCGAACATTCTCCAGCTTCCTCCCACAACAAAAAATCATGTACGTTATGGCAAATTGGCCTATCTAAATTACCCTTAAGTGTGAGAGTGTGTTTGTGATTGGTTGTTTGTCCTGTGTCAACCTGTTTCATCCTAATGATAGGGTGCACACCATCTTGTTTAGTCTTTCTGTAAATTCTATGTTTCTTGAGTAGTTCAGTTTCTTTTATTAAAACCCCCTTAGTTTTTTACTTTTGTTTGTAAAAATAAATCAGCAATTGCCGAAAACAAGGGGGTAGATAATCCTTGTGTTTGAATCCCACAACATTTGCTCACTTTATCAGTATTATCCAAAACATAAAATGTTTGACCGCTGGATCTCAAGTCAAATCAGAATTATTTCTTGCTAGCTTTATTGTTGTAATCCCTAATGGAAAGAAATTGTGCATGGTTCTTAAGTGTTTACTGATAAAGGCACAGAATATAAATGAATGTTCTGGAAACAGGCAACGGGGACTTTTCATCTAAGGAGAGAGCTCTTTTGTAGCCCAATTTGATTCAGTTACACACACATAAAAAAATTAAAGACCCAAATGAAATTATAATCTCATATGGTGGGGACGAATGCTGTTAACAAAAGAAAAAGTCTGAAAAAAACCCTGCAGAGTTTTCTAGACAAATGTCTTCTGTGTGCTTTATCCTCGCCAACATTTTAAGGGTTTAACTGGATTGGTTCCAACCTGGCCTCCAAGAATCCCAGAAATTATAGAGATCCAGACAATCAAAGTGTGTCTGTTTCCCATTTTGTTCTCATTTCTTTGCAGGAGCAGAAATATGTACAAGAATGAGGCGAATGAAGATGTGAGTTGAAAGAAAAAAAAGGTGAGGTGAAGGTGTGGGCTTTCCTTAAAGTTTCATCCGTCATTATTTTCAAGTCAATGTTTTGATCTTCCACAATAGTCAGTTCTCCTATAGTTATCCACCATGCCATTGAAAAAGCCGTTTCGCTATGATGGATTCAAACTTTAAGTGTTCTGCTGCAGATTTTTCCACCAAACTCAAACATTAATAGTTACAGCGCCTTACAAAAGTATTAATACCCCTTTTCTTTCTTTTCCCATTTTTTTCCTTCTACACCCAGAGACTTCAGTGTGGTCTATCGTGTAAAAAAGTCTGATAAAATACACTGAGGTTTGTGTTTGTAATAAGACAAAGTGAAAGAGGAATAAATAGATTTGCAAGGTACTCAGGATCCCATCTGGTGCAAAAGAAAAGCATAACTGTATTGAGTTCAGGCCTTATGTTGAATGCAAGCAGTGTTTTCTGGTTCACTCTTCAGGGATGGATCATGGCCAAATAATATGAGAAAACATGGTCCTATGACTGCTTGACTCGAAAGGATCTTTAAGTCAGTAAAAGCTTTTTTTTCTAAGCTATCAAGAAGATCAAAGTACCACCCTCATGTCTTTGATGAAAACTTGTTGATTAGGACCCAAAAAGCCATATATAAATATACATAACTAAATCCATGGACATGGATAAGGCAAGTGCTTTCATTCCAAATTTAATTATAAAAGATAGACAAAATCCTTTGTTCAGAGACGGACACTGAAGAAACAAATCATGTTTTCAGGAAGTAATCATTTTAGGTTATTTCTAACAACAAGGGATTGGTTAATATATTATTTATTCATGCAGCTTAGCAGGTTTGCATGAAAATTCGAATTTGTCTTTTCCCCATGGGCAACCTGTTCACACTGCCTCAGGCTAAGAACCTTAACAATCTAGACAGGCCATCAAAATGAGTGATAAGTAAGACATTGTAGAACAAGCACCTGCCTATGAAGCAAGGTTTGTTTATTTGGACTTTTTTTCACTGCCTACCAAATGTCAGCGCTGACATAGTATGATTTGTTAAAAGTCAAAAAGTGTATCCTGTGAGAAGTGCTTGACAGCTTAATGGAGTCGAAAAAATAACACAATCAGTTAAAGTCAGTACTTAAACGTAAAGCCAAACGTAAAGTGTAAAGCCAAAGTATCTAAAATAATTTTCTTTTTTTTTAGGAATATCTCTTTTTTTAAAGAAAAATCTTTCACATTTCAAACCTCGTCACAAACTAACATTGGCTTTGTGACACAATAAAATAGTAACAGTCCGTTCTTATGTATCAGTCTTTCATTCCAGTGGCTTTGGAAGACGGTATACCATGAGAAACACCCACATTGCCTTACCACACATTAAACACTGTGTCATACTCGATTTGATAACCAGATAAACCATTTTTTGGACATGGAAAATTCCACCACATGAGCGACGCAGCTCTCATAGGTCATAAAACCCACATGTGCACTGCTACACAATCAACTTGCACATTCTTGCTGCCTATTGGAATTTATACGAGACAGAAGTATAGGAAAATAAGACAAACTCCATAATAAATCTTAGATTGGGTGTCAGCAAAACTGAAAGACAAGAGTCAGCACAAAGGAAAAAAGAGTCTGAGGCTGTTGCTCATTCATCCAACCTCACAAAGAGCAGAGTTACACAAAAAGGTGAGGCAGACGTAAGAGAAGAAGAAAAGACAAAGAGGATTTCATTTGGCAGAGAAATCCGTCATCTATTTACAGATTAGCAATGGCTTTGGGTGTGTGTTCAGTGTGTATGACGGTAATGCAGGCACCAGTGCTAACATGGTACATAATTATTTACTCACACAGATGCACACACGTATACACAAACACATTTCCTTGCTTGATTATATCCTCTGGACAAAAGAACACAACAAATGACTACACTGCAATTTGTAGTTGATTATTAACTGTAGGTGTTTCTGTGCTATCTAGAGGGTTGCATTTGTACAAAAGGCTTTTATTTCATGACAGCGGAACCATCAATTATCTTTGAAGGTTATAGGCATGAAGATGTTGACGTTAAAACCAAAAGGAGTTTTCTTCCATTTTTAAACGTCTTATTTCCCTTCCCCTTTATTGAACCACTGAAAAATTCACCTTTATGGCAAACAGCAATTGAACTACATGAAAAATGCATAAAGGGAAGAACAAGACCAACAAACAGAAACAAACACAGTTAAACTTGTGCCAAAACATTGTTTGCATTTAATTGTGTAAAAGTCATGGTGTATATCATGCATGTATGTAAAGGAAACAGTCACAAAATGAAAATAAAAGATCCAGTAACATATAGTGGAGCCACCAAGAAGGGGCCATATGGGTCAAAAAACACAATGTCCTTCATAGTGTGCCAATTTTGAATGTACATCCCTCAAATCCCAATTCTCACTTACTTGGGACAATGTTTCTGGTCAAAGTGAAGTCTGTCTGATTGCCTAAATTGACCTAAATGGTGACGTAAATGTAAGCTAATAGCCCTAATGAGCGCTAGCTTTTTGGTAGTTGCTTCAAGCTTGACATCCTGTATAAAACTCTTGTTTTGAAATAGGACAGGAAGTACTTTTATATCTTTATATATCTTCAATTGACATAGTAGACCAATAAAGACTGCTATTCTGGAGTTTGTTTGGTGGCATTTTGAGTGTCCTGTTCAAAGATAAATTATGGGATATTGACTTACAAGACACAAATGATCTAAAAATATTTCAATATTGTACACTGCTGATGGATGACTATGCGAAATTGTGCGTCCAGTTTGAAAGTTTATTTCTCTGATATAGGAATCCAGACTACATTTAATCATTTCATGATTAAATTCTAAAATACTCAGGTCAAATCTAAACTGAATAATTCTAAACTTAACGGAGATTGTTTTAATTCAGATTGAGATGAAACGTGTTTTAGTGAAAGCACATAAAATAACATTTTTAATATTAAGACCTACAAAGATTGAGATGAAAACCATTGTATGCCTACTGGTGGAACCTGTAATTTATCCGTCTACTCTCACTCTACTCTCTTTAAAAAACACAGTTTGTAAAACCCTACCTAGTATTATTCTTATGAATCGAGTGCAATTTAGTCTGCCGTTATATCCTTATTTTGTTTGAAAATGTACAGTGAATGAGATGTACTAAGCTAAGATTCAGCACAGCACATCACTGCCAAAGCACTGCAATTTCAATTTATTGATCCAATGGATGTTGTTTTATTTATTTTTCTTCATACATGTGTTGTGTCTTTATAAGAGAAGAAAACGGCTTTCTCCTGGCAGGAATTCCATACCTGTACAAGCCCTAAGTATTTTTTTTTAACTGAACTGACATAAAACTGTCTTTAACATTCAACATGCTAACTGAGTTTTGAAGAGTCTGAAATGTTGCTCTTGGGTATTTTGCAACTTTTCCTAGTATTGCACACTCTGACCTCGATGTGATCGTGGAGGGACATCCACTCCAGGGTAAGAGAAAAATCTATCTTGAATGTTTTCTGAAAAATGTTTCTTACTTAAAAAAATTAAAATAAAAAATCCAAAGGCCTGTAATAATCCTTCCCAGCCTGATGGCCAGCATCATTTTCACTGCAAGCTCATTGATGATGTATTTCATTGCTCTTCTGTTTAGTTATGTATATATATCTATGTATATATATATAGATATATATCTATATATGTATTACAAATTTCAGTCAAAATCACCCCTAGGTGCACAGATACGGCTAAATGGTGTTTTTCTAAAGGTGAACACCCTGACGAGTAGTTAGCCAAGGGATTTGCAGCATGGGCTTGTTACTTAATATGCTCATTCCCACAGAACCATTAGATATGCACCAAATTGTTTCATATTAAGCTTTTGGATGAGGTATATAATACCTCATGATATATATGATCACTCTAGGTTGCATTTACCTAATTTTTGGAACATGTTAGGGACCAATATGTATGATATACTGTGTGCATTTAATTTCAAAAGTTGAAAGAGTTGCCATTGTTATCAGAAAGCTATCAAAGCTGGGACAGTGTGTGGTGTAGAGGTAGAGTGTGCACATCACATACAGAGGTTCAATTTCTGACCCTGGGACCTTTTCTGCATGTCTTCCCACCTTCTTTCTCTGCCCTTTTCCTGTCTATAGACTGGGAAGCAAAGACCAATAGTGCCATAACATATTTAAAAAGCTATGAAAACTGCTAGATCCCTTTTATTCAAACAGCCCTGTTCTCTTCACCACCTTAGGGCTGTTAATACAAGTGGCGTCGACTACCTCTGAAGGGGATCTCAGGAAGACTATCTGCAGTGCTTTTGGCTTTTGATTGGATCACCCAGGAAGAATGTTAGTGCCAGCTATGAACAGGATCTTGTGTACTCTCGATGTTTTTTCTTTCCCATAGAAAGTATTCCTGGCTCAGTGCTCCTCAGTTTAGCGATGTCTACATTTCTGGTCAGATCCATACTCTACTTTTTGTATCTCTTTTCCATTCTCTCAAATTCCCGTATACTGAGGAAGGTTCTGTTTGAGGTCTCTTCCTGTAAAAAAGGGAGTCAACCATTTCCCACCATCACCACATGCTTTCTCGGGGTGAGGGATTGCTGAAAAACCAACAGCTTGAGCTTCCAAATTTTGTTTATATGATAAGCTGAATCCTGCGATGGACTGGTGACCTGTCCAGGGTGTACCCCACCTCCTGCCCATAGACTGCTGGAGATGGACACCAGCTTTCCCGCGACCCACTATGGAAGAAGCGACAGAAAATGACTGACCAACTGATTAGCTGAATTTGACTTTAAATTTGATTAATTTGATTGAAGTAGCCAAAGGGCAATTGCAGGGGCTCTGGGGCAACTGCAGAGATCCAGAGCTAAAAAAAAAATATGTGGACAGGCCAACTACGGGCTGTGCACGCCACAAATCTGAGCTTTATGTAAGAGTGGCAAATTCAAGGCCAATTTTGAAAGAAAGCCATAAGAAGTGGTGGAAAAAACTGTGGTGAAAACTAAAACTGCTAATCATCCTTAACACCATCGCCATGGTGACACATGATGGTGTCAGCATCATGCTGTGGTCAGCATCATGCTGTTGGGATGTTTTTCTTCAGCAGGGACAGGAAAATAGGACGGGATATACGAGAAGATAGAGCCAGAGGGTCTGAATGCACAGATTTTTATTTGTAAAAAAAATATATGTTAAGCCATGTACAGTGGGGAGAACAAGTATTTGATACACTACAGATTTTGCAGGTTTTCCCACTTGCAAAGCATGTAGAAGTCTATAATTTTTTATCATAGGTACTCTTCAACTTTGATTGACCGAATCTAAAACAGAAATTCAGATAATCACACTGTGTGATTTTTATGTAATAAATTTGCATTTTATTGCATGTCATAAGTATTTGATTACCTAACAACCAGTGAGAATCTCGACTCTTACAAGCCTGTTAGTTTTTCTTCAAGAAGCCCTCCTGTTCTCCTCTCTTTACCTGCATTAACTGCTCCTATTGAACACGTTATCTGTATAAAAGACACCTGTCCTCACACTCAATCAAACAAACTCTCCACAATGGCCAAGACCAGAGAGCTGTGTGAGGACATCAGGGATAAAATAGCAGACCTGCACAAGGCTGGGATGGACTACAGAAAAATAGTCAAGCAGCTTGGAGAGAAGGCAACAACTGTTGGCGCAATTATAAGAATATGGATGAAGTTTAATGTGGCGGTCAATCTCCCTCAGTCTGGGGCTCCATGCAAGATCTCACCTCATGGCGCATCAATGATCATGAGGAAGGTGAGAGATCAGCCCAGAACTACACAGCAGGACCTAGTTGATGACCTGAAGAGAGCTGGGACCACAGTCTGAAAGATAACGATTAGTAACACACTGCACCTCCATGGATTAAAATCCTGCAGCGCACGTAAGGAGCACCTGCTCAAGTCAGCGCATGTCCAGGCCCGTCTGAAGTTTCCCAATGACCATCTAGATGGACCAGAGGAGGAATGGAACAAGGTCATATGGTCTGATGAGACAAAAATAGTCCTTTTTGGTGTAAACTCCACTCGCCTTCTTTGGAGGAAGAGGAAGGATGAGTACAACCCCAAGAGCACCATCCCTACAGAGAAGCATGGAGGTGGAAACATCATTCTTTGGGGATGCTTTCCTGCAAAGGGGACAGGACGACTGCACTGTATTGAGGCGAGGATAGATGGAGCCATGTATCATTAGATCTTAGCCAACAACCTCTTTCCTTCAGTTAGAGCTTGAAGATGGGTCGTAGCTGGGTCTTCCAGCATGACAATGACCCGGAGCACACAGCCAGGACAACTAAGGAGTGGCTCTGTAAGAAGCATCTCAAGGTCCTGGAGTGGTCTAGCCAGTTTCCAGACCTGAACCCAGTCAATAATCTTTGGAGGAAGCTGAAAGTCTGTATTGCCCAGCAACAGCAGAGAAACCTGAAGGACCTGAAGAAGATCTGTATGGAGGAGTGGTCCAAAATCTCTGCTGCAGTGTGTGGAAACCTCGTCAAGAACTACAGGAAATGTCTGGTAGCTGTAATTGCAAACAAAGGTTTCTGTACCAATTATTAAGTTTTATTTTTCTGATGTATCAAATACTTATGTCATGCAATGAAATGCAAATTAATACATAAAAATCACACAATGCGATTTTTCAGTTTTTTTGTTTTAGATTCCTTCACTCACAGTTGAAGAGTACCTATGATAAAAATTAAAGAGTTCTACATGCTTTGCAAGTGGTAAACCTGCAATATCGGCAGTGTATCAAATATTGTTCTCCCCACTGCATTAGTTTTTTCTTCCACCTCACAGTTATACACTACTTATTTTGGTATATCAAATAAAATCCTAATAAAATATACTGAAGTTTGGGGTTGCCGTTAATTTTATTAATTACATTCACTGCATTTTCTGCTCTTCATAAATTGCAGTTTTTCTTTCCTATGAACATGTTCAAAACTGAATGATTGAAATTATGCTGCACTGAAAACCGAGAGCCTATGGGCAGTTGATATATATAATTAAATCTTTCAGAATTGTATACTATATAATGATAAAGACACAATGTGCAGCTGAGCACACACCGCAGTTATGAGCACATCATCCTCACAGCAGATGAAATACTTGGGTTAAAGCGGTACATAAAAGCTGTCATCATTTAAGCCGCAGCCATGTTGAGAATTTGATGTCAAATTATTGCACACAACAGGCCTCACCATAAACAGACACAAATTGTGAATCCATTTGACTTTAGTCACCTGCCAAAAAAAGGAGGGGGGGAGTGAATATTTTATTACAAAAGAGCAACCCCCCCCAGATTCTTTCACCAGACTGAGAGTGCTCCATCCAGAATTGATTTCATATTTTACCCAAAATTGGATGCTGCCATGGTTTTGAGATAAATACAGATTAGATGTTGTACACACCCAGAATAGCTTTGTGATGTTCACAGGAAAGGTAATTTAGCCTTCCCTCTCTGCCTTTAGGATTTGCATTTTTGCCCCCATTGTCACCAGTTTTGTTAAATGTAATCTTGAAACAAGGTTCCATTTTAAGAAAGAACTATAAATAACTGTGACCTGATTACCCGGGCCCTCATTTCTAAATGTAGTGAGCATTATGTTTGAAAGGACCTGAACCACATAAAGAACATGCTTGTCTGCCTTTTCTTGCCTTCTGCCTCTTTGTTGTTCAATCAGCAGTTGTTTATCCACTTCGCACCAGCTCCTCTGCCTCGCCCTGAATGATAGCAGGTGTTAGTAGCATCCTTCTCCTTGTGGCATTTAGCTTTGAGTGGCAGGATAATAAGACAGAGACGTGAAGCATGGACAAAAATAGCTTTAGGCTGCACTTTTAAAAGATGAAAAACATGCTGGCTGTGTCTGTTTCACATGCATATTTTAGTTTAAAGCGCTTGGATCAAAGCCTGGTGGGTTGTTTAAGCACAAATGGTTATACGGATGAAGTGAGCTCGATGCTCATGACGGCACACACCAGACAAATCCAAGCAGCACATAACAGAGTCCACAGGGGAAACACTTAATGTCCCTAGGAGTGAACAGAAAGATCGTTCATCATTTACGCTGTAAGAAATGTCACAGCACTTGTTTGTAGAAGTGTCACAAATAATCAGCAGGGTGGAAGTGTGTTCTTTCATGGTCCAATTAACTAATTTATTTAATTTGGTTATTTAAAATCTTTCAACACCTCATCCAGTTGACAAACCCAGGCTTCTAAATGTGCTTCAAGATTTTCACACTATTTTAGAAAAGTTAGGATTATCAAAATTATTTCTATTTGATAAGTGGTGGAATGATGACAGATTTTTTTTTAAATTTACAATTCATATTTCCAGGATTGCCCTGTATTTAGCTACAGTCATCTTGCCATCAACTAGCGAGCTTCTGGCCAGCATCCCCCAGAGCATGATACTACCACTACCATGTTTTTACCACAGGAGATGCTGTGTTTAGGGTTATGTGCAGTGGTAGTTTTCACCACACACTTACACGTGAAAAGCCAATTTTGCAGAGTTATCTTTGGACCATTTTAATGAATAAAAAGTTTACAATGGATTTCTGACTGTCATAGTTTTTGAGAGCTTTTTGACCCACATGCAGAAACTTCCAGGAAAGAGAGCAATCTTTTAGAATCCTTTATTTAGAAAAGATAACACTTCGTTAGCGGGTGGGTTCTGGAATGGTTCAGGCACGTCATGGCTGGGGTGGTGATCCCCACCGGGAGGGGGAAGCAGAATCCAGAGTGCAGGAAGTCCAGGAAGCAATGAAAGCAGAGAGAGTGGTTCGTTGAAGGACGTACAGGCTAGGCAGCGAAACGATTAGAAAACCTGGGAATGTCCAAGCCGGTGGCAATCTGGAGGCGTGGACGTTACAGGGGAGGGAGCCCAGAGTCTGCCTTGTCAGAGGTGATCATGACAGGCAAAACAGTAAGGAGTTCCAGGAGGCACCTTGACAAAGGATCAGAATTGGAAGTTAGCAAAGTCACAAAAAATAGCAAGGAAAAAAACTTGATAGACAAGAGTTACCACTATGGTTGACACTCAGGTGTTGAATGAAAGGCAGCTCACTGTTTTTAAGCCTTCCTAACGAGCCGGATCCATCACAGGTGCAGGGAAGGCAGCCTCACAGCTCCTCCCACCAACAGAACCTACTCTCAGAGAAAACCAGACACAGTTACCGCACTAACCTGGATTCTGACTTGACAGACATTTTTACAGTGGTCTAGCTTGGAATATGGAAACTGTGGAAACTGCAAACTGGAAGCAAGAAATTTCACAGACGGACGGACTTGTAAAGAATACTAATTTTGTGCAACGTTCTGCCCTAGCACCATAGAACCATCTCTTCTAAATCTTTTCAAATGTTTTTATTCTCATGACTGATCTTTTGGACTTTCCTATTTTCTATTTGTGGTATTTGTTAGTTCTGTATATGTACTGTATTCCTGTGTTTTTTATCTTTAATTAGTTACTCTCTCTGTTCATTGCAGCCTTAGTTATTTATTGCCTTAGTTTTTTTCCCTGATCAGTATCTGCTTATTACACTTATCTTCCGTCAACCTTCCTAAGTTGCCCTACTTCAGGTTTTTGCTGCACATTTTGTTATTCAGACTTGCCTGTTCATTGCTTGAGTGTGTTTGCTCTGTTTCCATACACTCCTTGCCAACAATTGCTGTTTCCAGGTGCCCTCTCTCCTGCTTGTGTTATTAAGTTAGTTTTTTGAGTTTTGTTCCTCAGTATTACCAGTTTTATTCTTTGGTATATTAAACTACACCTTTTGCATGAATCTGCCTGCCTCCCGCCTGCCTTTGTGTCCTCTGCCAGCACACACTATGACATTTATTCTTAATCAGAGGAAAATGTTTAATAAATAATTGTTTGACTTTTTGCGACCCTTTGCGCTACTGTACTGTTTTGATAATGTAATGCCAAACTGCCAATGTGACATGACATAAAACAGTTATATTAAAAGCACTTTGTTTTAAACAAAGGACCATATGGGATTCATAATTACTCAACAATGAAAACTTATTTCTGATATACTTTTCCTAATATGCGAGAGATACCTATACACAATCATCCTTAAATGTGTAAAGATTGTGGGAAGATACATTCAATGGTTTGTACTCACTCCTCTGTTATCAGTCAGCTGGGTGTGAGATGGGTTGGGCAGTTCAGCCAACAACTCTCCTCCCTCACTGTTTTTAAAGATAACAGTGGAGCAACTGCAAATACTGAAAAAACAGCACAGTTTGTCCACAGCCTCAAGGAGTCACTTTCTTATACAATGACTGATTCTGAATATTTGTAAGTACAGAACTGCTTTGGGTTTGTATTGTGATCAACTTCACTGGATGATAGGAATATTTGGGAATTTCAATGTTTTTCAGGGATAAGACACTGACAGATGGTGCAAGTGGTGGTCTTAAAAAGAGCAAAAAGAAACAAAAGAGAGAAAATGCTTGGAGACCAGAGGGACCCAGAGACCCATTTGCCATGGTTAGTATGTAAGTAGATATGTCAGCAAATATTATTACACTTACTTCATTTATTATTCTTTTAAATAAATAAATGCCTTTTAAAGAAATAAAACAGGTTTTTCAGGGTTAAATGATCATGTTTCACTGTTCAGCTGTATTCATGCTGACGTATTTTGCAGCTCGTCTGCCAAACTTAGGATTTTTGTGCTAAATTATGGTAAACTGTCCTTCCTCTTTTATGTTCTTGGCCAGCTGGACTCTTTGCCAGAGAAGGAACAGCAGGAGATACAGAAAGCCCTTCATCTCTTCTCTCTGGGCAACGGCCTGCCTAAGACCCTGCAACAGGCCAAAAAACACACCTACCGCTTCTGGGACACACAGCCTGTCCCCAAACTGGGTAAATAGAAAGTTGTCCTCTCGTGATGGTTACGTAGGTCAGATGTTGCAATCAAATTAAGAATGGCAAACTTTAAACTGCAGGATATTCTGTAAGGTTTCTGTCAAACACCCAAGTTTAGACAAAGACTGAAAGTCAAAGAAAAGAATAAATTACATTTATATTACTGCTCAGAGCAGATGAATAGGGCAGGTTTTCTTACCTTGGACAGAGAAAGCTTTCCTTATTTTGGGTTATATGCTAATAAGTTGATACATAAGCAGTGGTGTGTTTGTAGTTGGACACATGAGATCTTTAAATGGTGTTCAACCTCAGAAAGTGAAAATTCAAAGTGTTTGGGTATCAGCTTAGTTTTTATTATCTTATTAAGATTTTGCAACTTTTTAGAGTACATTATTACTTAATTAGGCATTTGTTTTGATTACATTAAGCGTGTAGTAAGTTTTGATAAGTACTCTTTAAGCAGATATTTATAAGAATATCTTAAATCTGTTGTGTAGAAGAACATCTGGCTCCTTGAAGAGAATTAGATATTTTGGCTCTTATTCATAAGACATTGCTAAAAACTATAAACTTCTCTCAATTTAGTATAATCGCAGCATAATTTTGCCATTTTGTGCTGCTGAACTACACCATAAAAAGGTTTCTATACAGTGCCTCAGAAAAGTATTTACACCCCTTAAAGTTTTCATATTTGATCCTGTTGGATGTGCCGCTGCTAGCATGAACAACATATGGTACACTTTATCCCTTTTAAGACCAGGAGTAGGCCACCTGAATGTATTTAGATTTTATGGTTGTGCAATTCTATTAAAACATGTACAATAAGTGAATGCTTCTGACCCCTTTTCCTAATATTCAGCATCTGGCAGTAATTTAGGAATACTTTATGTTTCTGATTGTGCAATAACTGTTTAAAGGGCAAAACAAAAAAATGATTGCCCAAATCCCAGGAGTCAAATAACCAACTTCCGGTAACTTTTGTGTTATGCTGTAGAGACAGCTGTACATGTACATTTCTGCTCTGTGATGTTTGTGTCACCGTGAAAAATAATCAGGAATGTTAGCTCAGTTGGGACAACAGAGAGCTAAATTAATATGCATATTTTTTCATCCCGTTTAGAAACAATTGGCATCCAAATGGTCTATGGCCCATCACAAATACTCTAGGCTGTGATATTGTCAACATTACCTACATCAAAATTCACCTGAAGAGGCTAAAGCAGCACTGGGCTAAATAATCACCCAAAACGGTTGAAGCTTGTTTACACTTTTTGGCCTTTCTTCAGCTTACATTTGAAGATTAGAGGAGTGAGTGTCGCGTTCTGAGGTTTAGAGTGACCAAAGTACAGACAAGAGCTCGGCAGCTGCATGTTTAAAGGAGTTTTCGTTTATTCAAAGATAAGTTCAAAAGGTTTTCCAAACGTAGCAAGAACGTAGCAAAACTCACTGCAGGTACAAAACCACAAGTCGAAACTCCAAAAACGTACAGAATTGACTCTGCAGGAACATAGTAGTCAAAGCTTTAGACTAGGAATAGGTGAACAAACCAAGGAACCAGCGAAGAACAAACAAAAACAGAGAGATTATGAACAGAGGGAAGTGGAGTATGGACCAATGAGATACTGAGGCAGGTAATCAGATGAGAATGGAAATCAGGTGTGGACCAGGCTATAGAGAACTGAGGGAATCTGGATGGTTGCTAAGGTGACCGAACTAGAATACAAAGGGAACATGAGGAAAGCTAGACAATAATATCACCAAAGGAACCTGACTACAAAAACAAAACTATAAATAACAAAACTCACGGAAACAGAACTAAGCAAAACTATAGATGAAGATAATAAACCAAAAGAGACATAAGAACCTAGAATAATCATTAACTAAAGTAAACTGAGAAACTAGAGGGAATAGAAGAAACACCAAAACCTAATAATTAACAAAGAACCCATAAAGAAACCCTGACCGTAAATAAACAAAACCTAAACCACAGAAAGGGAACCAGGACGAGGAGGAACAGAGGAAATAAACTAGTAAACAAAGAGCGCAGGTGAACAAATACCAAAACATAAATAAACACAGATATACTAAATAGGAAACTAAACTAGAAACTACAAGGAAGACAAAGGAGCTAGAATAACAACAAATATAATAATAGTCATAAGAAAACCATAACAAGTAATAGAAAAGAAACCACGAAAGGAACTTAGACAAAAACCAAACTAAATGAAAGGTCGAAAACAGCACAACAAAAACCAAAGATGTCGCTTCACGACAGTGAGGAGACAGAGCAATAGATTTGGAGTAAACCACGAAAACTGTGGTTTCTAGCAGAAAAAGCTAGAGTAGGCATGTGAGAAGGGAACCTCAGTGCCATCGTTTTGGCCATCTCTGCATATCCAGTCCACACCACAAATGGATTATGCATATTCTAGTCAGAACTTAGTTTTTATTTATTTACTTGATTTTTCATTCATTTTAAAATAATAAGAAATAAAGGTTTTAAAGAAAGAAACTTTTATTTAAAAAAAATGTATTTTTCTTTGTGTATAAAACAAAAGAATTAAGACATGACTTCACCTTGAATCTGAGAAAGTTGAAAGCTTTAGAGATTTAGCTATAAAAATAACAAATAACTTAATTGTATTGTATTGTATCTCATTAGGCATCTAACTACTAAGGCACACATAAAGAGGTGGCTTTGAGTGTCGCAAAAGAGTCTGAAATCTCATGCTGTCTGGGAAATTATCTAAACTACAAAGCAACCAAGGCCATATTACTCATTACCCTCACAAAAAGTCTCACACTCCCTGAATCAGACATGAAGATTGGGAGGATGTCTGCACTAGAGTAATTAGCACAAGCAGACGGCACAGTCAGGCACGGAGGCGTCTCCAGGCTCAGTAAGCCACAGCTGACAGGGCCTTGGGAGCTCACAAAACCAGCCGTGGACAGGGTCCAGAACAACTAACAGAGGAACCCTCCCAAACAGAGCCAGAGTGATGTGTCTGCTGCTTGTTGTATCAGAGCTGTAGGGCTGCGGTTTTAGAGCCTCACCTTCATATCTTCTCATTCGTTTCTCCTCCATTCTCTGCAGTTGAAATTGTTTCTCTTCTCTAAAATATTTTGTTATCATTTTCAGTTCATGTGGCTAAGGATGAAGCTAAATAAACTTCATTTGGTATCTTTTTGCTTTCACTCAGGCGACCATATTACAACTCATGGCCCAATAGATGAAGTGGACGCTAGTAACCGCAATGAGCCTTACTTGCTTCCTCAGGGTTTCTCGTGGGATACTCTGGACTTGAGCAACCCTTCTGTGGTAAATCAAGCATTGCAACCACTTGTACACATCAATAACTTCAAACCTATCGGAAAATTCTTTATTGATTATAAAGAAAAAGCTTACGTTTCACCATCATATTTTGTACATTTGTGTGTGGGTAACTGTCATGCAAGTTCAGGTGCATAGTCATGTTATTTTATTCAAAAAATAAAATGGAGTGAAGGGGAGAATTTGAAAAACAGCCGTGGTCTTTTATTTCTTATTCAGGTTTGAGGCCTTGGGACTGCCAAACAAAAGCTTGCACTTTGTCTTTCTTTGGCATAAATCATCTGAAAAAATACTTATTACAGAGCCTTGCAAAGGTATTCACACCCCTTGAACTTCTTTGTATTTTACTGTCATTATGTGCACCAACACAAAGTACTGGATAACTAAGAATTGGAAGAAAAATAGAACATATTTTCATCTTCTTTTCACTAATGGAAAAGTGAAAAGTGTGGAGAGGATTTGTTTTCAGCCCCTGTGAATGAATACATCATAGAATCATTGGTCACTCCAGTTGCATGTCTGACTGCAAAATACAGGGGTTGGACAATGAAACTGAAACACCTGTCATTTTAGTGTGGGAGGTTTCATGGCTAAATTGGACCAGCCTGGTAGCCAGTCTTCATTGATTGCACATTGCACCAGTAAGAGCAGAGTGTGAAGGTTCAATTAGCAGGGTAAGAGCACAGTTTTGCTCAAAATATTGAAATGCACACAACATTATGGGTGACATACCAGAGTTCAAAAGAGGACAAATTGTTGGTGCACGTCTTGCTGGAGCATTTGTGACCAAGACAGCAAGTCTTTGTGATGTATTAAGAGCCACGGTATCCAGGGTAATGTCAGCATACCTCCAAGAAGGACGAACCACATCCAACAGGATTAACTGTGGACGCAAGAGGAAGCTGTCTGAAAGGGATGTTCGGGTGCTAACCCGGATTGTATCCAAAAAACATAAAACCACGGCTGCCCAAATCACGGCAGAATTAAATGTGCACCTCAACTCTCCTGTTTCCACCAGAACTGTCCGTCGGGAGCTCCACAGGGTCCATATACACGGCCGGGCTGCTATAGCCAAACCTTTGGTCACTCATGCCAATGCCACACGTCGGTTTCAATGGTGCAAGGAGCGCAAATCTTGGGCTGTGGACAATGTGAAACATGTATTGTTCTCTGATGAGTCCACCTTTACTGTTTTCCCCACATCCGGGAGAGTTACGGTGTGGAGAAGCCCCAAAGAAGCGTACCACCCAGACTGTTGCATGCCCAGAGTGAAGCATGGGGGTGGATCAGTGATGGTTTGGGCTGCCATATCATGGCATTCCCTTGGCCCAATACTTGTGCTAGATGGGCGCGTCACTGCCAAGGACTACCTAACCATTCTTGAGGACCATGTGCATCCAATGGTTCAAACATTGTATCCTGAAGGCGGTACCGTGTATCAGGATGACAATGCACCAATACACACAGCAAGACTGGTGAAAGATTGGTTTGATGAACATGAAAGTGAAGTTGAACATCTCCCATGGCCTGCACAGTCACCAGATCTAAATATTATTGAGCCACTTTGGGGTGTTTTGGAGGAGCGAGTCAGGAAACGTTTTCCTCCACCAGTATCACGTAGTGACCTGGCCACTATCCTGCAAGAAGAATGGCTTAAAATCCCTCTGACCACTGTGCAGGACTTGTATATGTCATTCCCAAGACGAATTGATTGTATTGGCCGCAAAAGGTGGCCCTACACCATACTAATAAATTATTATGGGATAAAACCAGGTGTTTCAGTTTCATTGTCCAACCCCTGTAGCTCTAATCCATTCAAATTCAATGTAGAACTTCTGTGAACAGCGGTTTTCATGTTTTGCCACAGGTTTTTGGTTGGATTTAAGTCTGAGCTTTGATTAGACCTTTTTAACACCCGAATATGCTTTGATTGAAACCATTCCATTGTAGCTGTGGCTGTATGTTTAAAGCTGCTGTCCTGCTAGAAAGGAAACCTCCACCCCAATCTCAATTCTTTTGCAGCTTACAATTTTTTCTTCAAGGATTGTCCATCCTCCTTCCCATCAAATCCTAACAGCTTCCTTGTATCTGTTCCAGCATGATGCTGCCAAAATTGTTTGAACACAATGTTTAACTTGGAGGCCAAATAGTTAAATTCTGGTCCCATATGGCCACAGTACCTTCTTCTACATGTTTACTCTGTCTTCAACTTGACTTTTGTCAAACCTTAATCAGGATATGGTTTCTTTAACAATGGTTTTCTTTTTGCCACTCTTGGATAAAGGTCATCTTTGCATTGCTAATAGTCATCCTGTCGACAGACTCGCCCACCTGAACCTCTGCAACTCCTCCAGAGTAATTATAGGCCTCTGGACTACTTCTTTTATTAATGCTCTCCTTCGCAGACTTTCTCAGCTTAGATGGATTTAAGGTCTTAGGCCCACGGAACATCTGTATCTAATCAACAAGAGCTGTATACGCATACCACAGTTTTCAGATTTTTATTTGTAAAAATGTTTCACATTCATAAACTATATGTTGGTCTTTCACATAAAATCCCAGTATATCATACTAAAGTTTGTGGACATAATATGACAAAATGTGATAACTTTTAAAAGTTATGACAACAATTTAAAGGCACTATAGTTCTGTTGCTTGACTGCTTGACCTGGACCTTAGACGTGTTCACCAGATATGTGGCTGTTCACTCTAGTGGACAGATTTTAAAACCTATCCAAAAAATGGATTATGTGTTGTGCCTTTCTTTAATTACAGTTAAGAGAGTTGTGCCATCTGCTAAATGAGAATTACATGGAGGAAGATGACAACACAATCAGATTTGACTTCTCTCCAGAGTATCTACTGTGGTATGTTGCTGTGTTTAATGATTCCTAATCAATTAATTTTCAAATATTGACACATTTACAGATTAATAATTCAGTGGGCATTTTTAATTCAACCTACCTTCCAATTAATGTTCAGTTGAAATAGTTGGACAGATTCTAATCGGTGTTGTCACAGCCCAATAAATTCGGCTTCTGTGTTTTAAAGCAAGGGAACTGTCTATTCTAATCTCCTTTTTTAGAGATATGCATTGATATTTTTCAACCCCTTGGGCCACTAGCATCAAACCATATAACACTTTGGATTTAATATGTTCCATTAGTTTGAAAGGAGCTAAAGCTGATCGTTTGTCCCTGAGGATAAGGAAATATTCCTTGCATTTTGTATTATAATGAAAGAGAAAGTGTTATTTAGAGACATATGTAAGTGTCAACAATCTCCTAAGGGCTTTACAACCTCCGGACTGGCGGATCAGATGGCACTTGGGTGTGAGAGTAGACACTAACAAGAAGTTAGTCGGTTTCATTGCTGCTGTCCCTGCTGAGGTTCGCATTTACGAGACGTGAGTAACTCAAAATTCATGCAAAGATATGTGTGATGTAAAACTTTATGACTGGCATTAATGCACAGACCATCAACGCCGAGGGCCTGAAATATGTTTTGCAGGAAGAAACGACTGGTGCAGATCAAATTCCTGTGCGTTCATAAGAAGCTGCGCCTCAAGCGGATGACGCCGGTTCTGATTCGGGAACTTACCAGAAGGGTCAACCAGCAGGGGCTCCACCAGGCTGTTTACACAGCTGGCACAGTGCTGCCCACACCAATAAGCTCCTGCAGGTAGTATCTGCTGCATATGAGTCACATTAATGTAAAGGCAAAGCAGAACTATAACTATCAGTTATAGTTCTGCATATAGTTAGCGTCATACATAGTTCTGCATATAGTTAGCGTCATACAAAACAATGATTTGAAATTGCATTTTTTCTTATCTGTACATACAGGGCTTTGCCAACGTTTTCATCCCCTTTGACCTTTCCACAGTTTCACATTATGAATACAGACTTTAATGTATTTTAAGATTTTATGTAATGCAATATAGCTTAGAATAATACAGATTGGGAAGGAGAGTGAAAATGAAACCGTTTTAAATCTTGTTTCAAACGAAGGTCTGAGAAGTGTGGCAGGCATTTGAATTCAGTTCCGTTTACCATGATACCCTTAAATAAAATTAACTGCAACTGCTTTTAGTAGTTAATTAAATAGGATGACCGTGGCCTGTAACCAGTGGATTGCTGGTTCAAATCCCTGCTTCATCCGTCTCAGTCGTCATGTCTTTGGCCAAGACACTTCATCTGCCAAGTCTGCTGATGGTAGCCAGAGGGCCAGGTGGCGGCAGTTGCATGGCAACATCGCTTTTGTCAGTTTTCCCCAGGGCAGCTGTGGCTACAATGTAGCTTACCACTGTCAGGTTGTAAATGTGTGAATGACTGGGTGGATGACTGATTGTAGTGTAAAGCATTTTCCAGTCCTTGGACTAGATAAAAACACTATAGAAGCACAGGCCATTTACCATATAAACACAGTATAAATGGAATTGTTCTGTAAAGGCCTGATTGTTAAGAGAACATCAGTAATCAAACAGCATCATGAAAACCAAGGACAGAGCAGGGATATAGTTGTGGAGAGGTTTAAAGCAGGTTTAAGTCATTAAACAATATCCCACATTTTGAACATCTCATGGAGCTCCGTTCAAGCCATCTGAGAAAAGTATGATACAACTGCACAAAGACTGTCATGTTTCCAGAGAGTTTCCTGATCCAAATGCAGAATCAAACTCTGAACACTTGATAAATCCAATAAATGTTCATTTAAAAAGTGAAGATTTTCCAGGAGAGAACTTGTCGTAGAGAGGATTTGCTGAAGAGACCCTGGTTTGGTGTGGGAACCAACCAAAGGTAAAACCTGAGAAGTGCAGAAGTCACAGGAAGTGAGCTCAAGATGAAGTAAGCAGACAAACATAAGTAATCTTCCACAGAGAAGGAAAAGTACTTAAAGAATTTCATCAAGGATATACTTGGGCTTGACTCTACCATGAACAGTTGATCATCAGTCAACAACATCAACAAAGTCTGATCGTCCAACAGCTCCCTAAACCTCCAGGAGCCAAATGGAGGATTGTTGACAGGCTTTCAGCAGGCAGTGACGCCCTCCAGCTGAGATCATCTGTTCAAGAGAGTTCTCACACAAGTACACAAAATCACACTCACACACCAGGATCATGACAAAGACATAGCCATCCACAGACTGGGCAATGAGTGAAATAATCAAAGAAGTCCCCAAAAGGTTCACAATTCTGGAGGAGCTCCGGAAATCCACAGCTCAGATGGAAATTGACAGGACGACTGTCGGCCATGCATTTCACAAATCTAGCCTTTTTGGAAACGTGGCAAAAGGAACCGTTTGATGAAAGAAAGTCGTCTTGATATTTGCAGTGTGCCACAAACCTTGCATAGAACAAAGGAAAAAAGTGGAAGAAGGTGCTTGAATCAAACTAGATTAAAAAACTACGTTTGATGGTAAACTTAACACTGCAAGAAGGTTTACCTTCTAGCAGGACAACAAACCTAAACATATTATGTATTAAAATGGTACAGTTATAGTTCAGATCAAAACAAATTAAGAATCAGTGGCAGGAATTGAATTTCTTCGTTGTGGCTAGCCATCTACTCTGACTGAGCTTGAGTCATTTTGCACAGAAAAATGGGCAAACATTTCAGTTTCTACATGTGCAAAGCTTGTAAGAGACATAACCCAGGAGAGTGGCAAGTTAGATGCTGCAAAAATTGGTTCTACAGAGTATCACACAATGTATACCCATTGAGACAACCATTTAATATTTTCATTTCACTGAAAATCTATGTGACATGATCCAAGGAAGTAAAAACTTTTGCAAAGTTATTATTCAGTTAGGTCATACATTATCTTGAATATGGTTTCTTTTAAACATCTTTGGTAATTTTCTTCTAAACATCTGGTTTTGTTATCCCTGCTCTAAACTAATAAATCCTTCCAGCCAATGGCATCGCCCTTTGAATCCCCGTAAGCTAATGGAGGTCAACTACCCTGGTCTAAAGCAGAACATGAATCTGCAGCGAGCCTTGAAGTTTAACCGCTTACCTGAGGTTAGTGGGTGCTGCCATCTAGAGACAAGATATGTTACTGCTACGGAAGGGAAAGAAATGTTGGACTGGAAAGATATATTAAGGACACTGATTGAAGCATTAAAGTTTAGTCTTAAATATTTTTTTTACAAGGTGACAAAGATAAACGGTCTGCGTCCTATGAGCAAAGAAGATGCATCAGGGATCCAATCATTACTGGAAAAAAACCTCTGCAAGTTCCACCTCAGCCCCCTCTTATCTCTGCAGGAAGTAGAGCACTGGTTCTTACCAAAGGAGAATGTGAATGACACCTATGTGGTTGAGGTCTGACCTCCCTGTATTTCTACCTTTAATTCCTTATAACAGAGAAATACTTTTTTGTTAAGAATTTAAGCTGCGCTGAAGCGGTGAAAAATTGATTAACCTTCCGTTCCTTGCAAGCAGGCAGACGATGGCACTCTGACTGACATGGTGAGTTTCTATACCGTCTCCTCCAGGGTGCTAAACCATCCTGTCCACACCGGTCTCAGAGCAGCTTGTCTTCTTTGCATTGTTGGTAACCCCACAGGGGTGGCTGAACTCATGCAGGACACGCTGGTCCTGGCTAAATCTGTGAGTCTATCTGAATATAAGCATTTCTGATTTAACAAGCAAGCCCAATGCTGTAAAAACAATTACACTTTTCTTTTTTCTCACAAACAGAAGGGCTTTGACGTCTTCTGTACCCTCAATGTGATGGATAGCATAGGTTTTCTGGACAACCTCAAGTTCACCATTAGCGATAAGAGTGTCCATTACTACCTGTACAACTGGAAGTGTCCTCTCATAAGCCCAGACAAGGTACACAAAGTAGTGCATAATTGTGAAGTGGAAAGAAAAGCATACATGTCTTTTTGTTTTTACTAAACATAAAAATCTGAAAACATCCCAAGCACAGCAGGGTGGAAATTTGTCATAAACAGATTTTGTAGATTGTGGAAATTTGTTTGTACACAGTTCTCGTAAGTAGGCACCAGAGCTTTTACTTTGGGCAGAAGTCTTACTCTTTTCTTGTTAAATCATCATTGTGTAGATTTAGTTGCTGTGTTTGGGGTCATTGTCATTGTCATTGATAATTAAGGTTGAGCCAAGCTTCAGCCTTCAGGCAGATAGCCTTGCATTTGACTCGAGTCATTTGGTATACAGTGGGTTCAGTGATTGCCTCAGAGACTCTAAGGTGCCCAGACAAGATAAGTCCAAATCATCATACCTTTACCACCATGCTTGACAGTTGGTAGGAGGTGTTTGTGGATATACTGAGTTTTGTTTTCTCCACAGTACTGTGTACTGTGGCCAGACATCTCTACTTTGGGCTCATCTGTCTAAAGGACATTTGTCAAGTAGTCTTGTGATTCATTCAAATGCAGCCTTACAAAACTTATTTTAGGGAAAATAGACCTTCTGATGACAAATTCCAAAACAAGCAATACTTGTTAAGACATCCTCAAGCTGTTTTGCCATGAACATTAACCTACTAACTGAGAACTGTAAAATCAGACATCCTGGGTTTTCCCAGTTTATCTGAGCGTTGCACGATTTGATTTGGGGTGAATTTGCTAAAAAGCCAACTTTTGGGAAGATTAGTAACTGTATGACATATTTTCCACTTGTGAATACCCTCTTTCAACATAAAATAATGGACTTTACATTTTGGAAATAATTCTTCCTAGACTGATCGTCAGCAATAGTGGCTTCTCTAATGGCTTTGATATTCATATTGGTATTGATATCTTTCCTCTTTGACATTGTAATAAGACACACCTGTATGCATTCATAATTCACACTAACAGGTGTTTATTTTACAGGTTGGCCTCGTGTTACCCAACTAATCTGAAGCAATGAAGATGAAAGGATCTCCACCACTACCAGTGCTTTCTGGATTCATTCCAGTGTTCAAATATAAAAAGGAAAAGCACTAGGACCCCCATCCCACACACACACACACACACACACACACACACACCCCCCAAATAAACACATACATAGAAAAGTAGTCGTAATATTATTTGTAATTATGTGGTCCTTGCTTGAATGACAATTACTCCTTGTGTTTAATGTTTTCAGGGCATGCAAATATTGTTTTTGACTTGATGGAGCATCTAGTAAACAGGTCAGCTGGATGGATGCTCCTTTTACATTGTAATTTCTGAGTTTGTGTGTGTACTTGTCCATGCACGTGTGTAAGATTGTGCATGGGTTTATTGGTCATATATAGTGACAATGTATAGGCAATTCATAAACTCTGTGGTCATAATGTTAGTTTGAATCAGTCGAAAAACCTCATAATTCACTGTCACAGAAATGCCCATGCATCCATGTTTTGTGTGCCTGCTGCAGTTTTAGAATGTCAAGCATAAATGCAATCAAGTAAAACTCATCTTTTAAATCAGAAAGCAGATTAGACCAAAGGAAAATACAATAAAGTCCTTCCTGCTCTAATGTCTGAAATGTAATTCTGTTATTTTATTTTAGAATCAGAATCAGCTTTATTGCCAAGTCTGTACAGACAAACAAGGAATTTGACTCCTGTACACTTTGCTCTCAGTGAGGATTTATAAAGAACATCTTTTTAAATGTACAAATATATACAACTGACTTTACAATAGAATATAATGTGAGTCCAAGTATGCATGGTGTTGTTCTGGAACTCTGACTGTCAAATGTTCTTCAGAAAAACAGCCTGGGCGAAGAAACTGTCTATAGACAGCGGTCTGTAGCGCCGACCTGAAAGTTAACAGTCTTAACAGTTTGTGTGCAGGGTGTTTGGGGTCTGCAGAGATTTTAGCTGCTCTTTTCCTGACCCTAGACCTGTATAAGTCCTAGATAGAGGGAAGGTCAGCTCTGATGATTCTCTATGCAGACCTGATTATTCAGTTATTGTATTTCTGCAGAAGAGGCAAGCATTTTTGGTTAGATCTTTCAGCAGTTAATGATTACAACAACGACAATAAAGCGTAGCACTGTGTAATAGTTAGACTGTGTGAGCCAACTACAAACCAAAAGTCACATGTTGCATATTATTTTAGTTTGAGCAGTAGGGTGCGCTACAATATAATGTGATTATTGGCAGGTAATGCATCTGAAGCAAATAGTGTGATACTGCAGATGACAAACTACTTTGGCTTCCAAATAAATGTAATTTCTAAAAAATAAAAAAAGTATGGATTTGTAATTTGTAAGTAATGAACAGTGACAAAAGAAGTGAGAGAAAAAGACTTATTCTAATCAATATACCATAACCATATGTCATCAAAGGAAAGTAAATTTGTTGAACTACACAGATCAATCATTAAAGACATGTATATAGAATATTTTTTGCCTTTGTTTTTACTTGTTACAATAAATAAATAAGCAGTATTAATGCAACTGAGGCCAAATATTATTCTATGTATTCTTAGAGCTCTCCAAAACCTTTTTAGATGGAACAATAAAACACATTAGAATACAAAATTATGTATTTTTTCAGTAATATGGAATAATACAATCTACTTTATATAGAGGAAGGTTCCTCACCTTTCAAATTAAAGGTGATAGTTGTGTATTTTTAAAGTGAAATTCTATTATAAGGTTGTAAGCAATTAACACTCCACCTACAACTATTCTGGCATCTTTATTTAGAACAAATCCAGATAAACGGTTAGCAGAAAGCTTGTGGCTAGTTTGAGAGGGGCTCGTACCATCTTAAAATAACTGAAATCTCAGAAATGACAAAGCATTTAATGCTAACACTAGTTTGTGAACTTTAAAACATTGTTTAGTTTGCATGGATGGTTGTTCACAAAGCAATATTTTACACAGTAAATCGAGGTAGGAGGAGGTGTACCATCAATAATCTTAAAATGATGTGAAAACAAACCATATTGGACACTGAACTTGGGGCTGCTCTGTGAGCTCCAACTTTCTTGTTGTTTGTCCATGTTGGAACTCTGGGAATCTGGCTTCCCACTACAAAGAGAGAATGTCACTGGCCCTTGTCAGACTAGCTATTAGCTTCAGCCTCCACCACCACTTCTATGGACACATACATATAGTTGCATATAGACACGCCCAACGCCCAAAACCTTTTTCCTTTACCCCTCACCTTTGTCACCTTTCTTTTTTCCCTTGTTGTAGAGCAGGGCTGCCCAGGTCCAGTCCTCGAGGGTTACTCTCCTGAAACTTTGGGATGCATCCCTTCTCCAACCCCCCAGAATCAAATGGCTGAATTGCCTCATCAGAATGTTATTTGAGGCCTGCTAATGAGGAATTAATTTGATTCTGGTGTGTTCAAGAAGGAATACATCTAACTGAATAACTCTCCAGCGCTGGACTTGCGTACCCCTGTTGTAGAGAAAATCTGCCATGATATTATAAGGGATCCAGATCCATAAAACTTTTTCATCAAACTATCAGGACTGGATACACGGAAAATTTAAATGACAAAAATGAAAATGCCAGAAAGGTTATTAAGGTTTAATTAGACCATTACTTCAAATATCCAGAACTAAGAGAGAGAATTTATATTGCATAAATAGCAAATTAGCAGCAGTAATGTATTAAAGTAATCTACATTAAACACATTATTTTGTATTTTCTGCATTAAGTTAATATTTAAACTTTCAATTGGGTTTACGTTCTTGTATTTAGCAAAACGTCAAGAGACAATAGAGAATGGGGCGTTTACCAGCAGCACATGAACGCAACGCTGCGATGGGGTTTGACCAATCAGGAACCAGAAGGCATTTTAAGTTTGAGGAGACCCGACTTCGCAGCAACACTCACTGCCAGTTTTGCAGAACAGCGTGGAGCTGAACGTCTCCCTTCGATGTCTACGAGAAATGTCCGTTTAAAACCGGACTGCATTCCGAAAAAGAAGGCAAGTGTTGATTTATTTCTGGTTTCCTTCACGCTCTCACCGGCAGGACGTTAGTTACCGCCTAGAGCGACGTGCACAGGGCAACGTTAGCAGGAAAAAACAGCTGATGTGAGTTTATACTGTGCTGCGGTTTCCTCACACTTTTATTGGTGCGCTGACTTCTGAAGAGACCCTGATAAGATAAAAAAAAAAAAAAAAGCAGCTATCTGCTTGCCCGGGTATAAAATTGGGAGTTGCTGTTACTGTTTTGTAACAAATGAGTCGTTACAGTGTAACTTCTCTGTTCCTGTGGTGGTTAGCGAAAACTGTGCGCTTCCTGTGAAGATATCAAGTCATCTGAGTGCCGTTTTGTGCAATATTGATAATTGACTCTTATGATTATAGTACGAGAGGCTTCCCTTTCATTCATATTCAGCAGCTGTCACTGCAAGAACTGGTTCCTCCCTGTAAAGACACAACAAAGCATGCTGCCTTTCATCTGACACTTTTAAACCATTCAGTCTAGTCTTATGCTTTAACTTTTACTTGTTAGGTTTACTGGGTTTCTAAGGTTGTTACAGTAATAGGGCTTTTATGTTAGAGGTGTCCTGCCCTCCTTCCATCCCTTGCTCTGAACTCTCTTTCTGCAAACAGTCCCAGAAAGAGGTCAACATTTGGGACAGTGCTGTGCAAACCCAGCTGTGAAAACAAAGTGAGTTAAAAAAGTGTTAGGAAAGTAAAAAAAAAAAAAAAAAAACCCCACAGAGGCCTTCCGTTCTGTGGTGGAAATATTCTTGTACTTTACCACAGATTACATTATCAGAGTCTGCTTCAGAACAGTTTGGAAACAGCCCTATTTGTCTGTGTCTTTCTGCAACGCAACGCATACTTATTGAGCAATGCTGTAGGCCTAGGCAAGGGCCAGTGTGATATTTTTACAGTGTGATAATCATTAATAAAAATAGAACATCTTCACTGCATCACAACAATCAGAAAGATTTAAAGGCATATAAAATGATAAAAATGTATCTATAAATCTAGTCCATGTTCACACATACTGCTCAAGAGTTTTCTTGCAGTCATAAAGGCTACTAGTAAACCCCACCAGAGACGAAATGTGAATTACAAACAGAGAACATTAGGCGTATTTAATAACTTTCTGTTCTGTAAACTAATGCCTTCTGAGACCTCTCTGATGGGTGTATACAGAATGTGGAAGAATTGTGGTAAGGGTATTCATTTTTTCAAGTTTAATAACGATTTACAATTAAATAGCTAAATAAATAGAAAACAGATGTTGTTAGTTTGTTTAATAGAGGACAAAAATGTAACATGATCTAATTACTTTTATTTAAAACAGAAAAGAAACAATTATTTTAACAAAAATATTGATTAATAGAGCCTAATTATTTTAACATTTATTTAACTTTATTTCGATTTTGATGCAAAGACCTAAGTAAAACTGTAGAATAAAACACCAGCTAGTTTTAAGAGCGAATTGTGCATAAGTTTTCACATTAATCTGGTTTGACACCATCAATATTTCCACACCGGTTTTGTCCTTTTTTGTAAGGGAGGTAAAGTGTAATTCACTCATTTCAACCAGCTGACTGGCAGTTCCCTGCAACGAGTGGGGGAGGGGAAATACAGTCTGTCACTTTCTGTTGCATGTTTTTAAAAGAACTTCAAATTACAGGAAACGTATGACAGGAATGGTTCGATGGTTTTGAAACCGTAAAATTTTAAAACTTTGTTTTACATTGGTACTGGAAAATGGCCCATGCCTATATGGGATTTATTTAATTCCATTTTAAAGATGCTGTTGGTACTCTTATTGTGCAGCTGTTAACTCACCTCTGTGCATTTGTTCAGTTTGGACAAAGGTTTAACAGCTTCTCTTGGATCCAGTGTAATCTTGCAGTGTGTGTGCTCTGTTTTTACAGTTGCAGAAAGAAAGTTATCTTATTTTAGATGAGGTAACTATCATTTTAGGAGTAACTGTTTCTTTTTCCCTTCACATAATGAACAGAACGAATCTCAGTGAGCCATCATTTCCAGGGGTTATGGTATTTGAGGCTTTCCAAACTGTCATTTTCCTGCTCCAAGGCATCCCAGCTGCCTGTGTCTCGACAGGCCTCCAAAAAGCTTCCTGATTTACGGTGTTGTGCAAAATAGCAAGAAGAAAAGCGATGCATGGCTTTGTAAAACTTTTTATTTCTCCACCAAGCGTGACGTCACATGGTAAAAGTTGTCTTACTATTATTCCTGTGACTGTGTTGAGAAGTATAAGTGAGTTAATGATCTGCAGCCTGGATATAACACAGATCAGCTGGAGCAGAAGGTGTTCATGCAGGCGCCAATTTTCATCCATAGCCCAAATACATGTTTTGTTCTTTTTGTTGCATTTTCTTAAAATAATGTATAAACACCAAAACAAGAGACTGTTGTTGATGATGAACAAAAATGGATGTTATCTGGTATTATTCACCTGAACCACTTTTGACAGTCAATACGGGGTTGGTGTTACATTGTCCTTGCAGGAATCTTGTTTTTAAAATCAGGGAAGAGTTTCTCTATAACTGCTGTACAACTTTGTCCCAGATGAGGGCTTCTGTTGCAGAGACTTGTTTTGATCTGTACTGGAATTTCTTTAGTTCAACTTTTATAACCAGGAAATAGTCAGGTTTGAATTCCTGGACCACTAATTTACTGATATAAAACATTACAAGGTATGCAAGGCTCTGTATTACAGTCATGTATCCTTAACAGATGTGCAAAGTCAAGAAAAACTGAAAAGAAAAGTGTTGATCAAAGGTTTTACATTGCTTTGTCATTTTAGGATATTCAGATATTTTTCACAAATATAAGGCATTGTTTATTTTGCTTTGTGTAGTCAAACTTTACAGCATTACACTCCAGTCTTCCAAGGTTATGTTAGTGCTACCATCTTCCTGCATTAGTCACCGTCCCCAAGATTTGTTCAAAAATCAAATTAAAAACTTCTCTCTTTCTGTGAAATCATAATCCTGCAAGCAGTCAAGGGTGTGTTCTACAACCTCCTGATAACTTCATTGTTTGGGACTTTATGGTGTCTACTTTGTGACTTTTTAATGGGCTGTCATCACCAAGAACGTAACACATTAAGTACAATGTTGGAGGTCTGTGATGCTGCCCTGAGTGCTATTCATTAATGCACCGTCTCTACATAAGAGTAGTACATAAGATTTTCTCTTCAAAGCTCTAGTCTAACTGGAGATCTCCAGATCCTACCCCAAGTATCAGATCAGAGTCTTGATTTTGTCCATAAGTGCTTATGTGGAACTGCATTGAAATATTTTATAAATTCAATTATCAACAAGTCGTATAAAAACAGAGGAAAAATGTTATTACATCTTATTGTTAGCCTAGCTCTTTAGCAAGCTACTCTACATGAGCCAGATGGAGATGTGTCATTTGAAAAGTGTATATGTACCTTGAGGCAGATACACCTTTAGAAACAAATGATAAAGCCAAGTATGTGTTGTCAGAACACTGGTCACTAACTGAGTTAACATGTTGGAGCATTATACTAAAGCAGATGCTCCGGTTTGGAAAAAATATCTGCTGCTGTCAAGAAAAGCTCTTTGACGTAACTGTAAATCATCGTCACTTAGTAAGAATGTGTGTTATTGATAAAAGGTGGTGTTTTACTTGACTGTGTTGTATAGCTACCAGGTTTTCAAGAAATGCCATTGTTTTTTATGTAGTATTGTAGTGAGACTCTGCATTAGCAAGGGTCTAATCTTACCTTTTTTAATGTTATATCTGATTTCAGTTGCATTTTAGTTGCTGTAAATGTTCCAACTTTTCTTTCTTGTCTTGCTGATATGAAATAGTTGAATGTTCTCTAAGAGCACGAACAAGAAAGGAAACAACATTCAGTGAGTACTGCAGATTCTACTCCACCCTCTCAGAGAGATCTACCCTGACCATTACCCTGGCCTGAGCTGTGCAGTACTTGGCTTTTTCTGAACAGTTAAATAAAATGTGTCAGCTGAACTGTAAAAGTTGGCTGCAGTAATTTAGACAGTAAGCCCCCACGCACGACCATCCCTCTCTTTTTTCTGGGCCCATCTTTTTTCTCATTTGCTCTCAGTTATAGTTGAGCTGATCCAAAAAGTCTTGCAGTACAAATATTTACATAAGGCAGAAGGGAAATGATAGTGGGACAAAAACGATGTCCAGAAGGAAGAGTATGGGGGAGTCACCCTCAAGCTACGATTTATTTATAAAGCTCGCTTGCAGCTGTTGGACCCCTTCCAGCCTCTGAATCAAAGTTATTGCATGGCACCTTTGTTTTATAAGGACACATAGTAGTTTCCATTGCATAAGGGTAAGCCATGCTGCATTTACTCTTTGTGTTACAGAACTTCAGTTAAAACCACCAATGATGGAAAACAAAGCATTAGAATAAAATGTGCATTGGAAACAAGTGAAATAATGGCCAACACTTTCCATTTATGTCTACCAGGCGTTCGTTGCCTTAATGCCCACGTGAGTAACAGATGTTGCCAATAAACATCAATGAATAATACATGGATGCTCTAATGTATAATTGGTAAACCATATGTAGGCACCAGGCTGCTGCTTTCAATACAAATTGGAAAAGGGATTAATAAACAATGTGAACTGACCCGACTGAGAGAGCAATTCCTTTTTTATACCTTATTTTCACTTACATTCAGCAACCTCTGCAGTTGTATCTACATAAATCTGGTTTCTGCTTTAGAGTTCTAAAAAGACGATTCGGACTAATTTGGTAAACTTTTGTGGACTGGTATGAGACTTTCATTGTTCCATGGTTTGATGGTAATTACACAAGAACTGTAAAATAAAAATAAACATGAACAATTTAAACACTTTTAATTAAAACATATTCTACATATTGTGTAGAATGTTACACATTTTACCATTCTGCTCTTTTTACCTTGACGCTGGGAGTGTGACAAGCTGATATTAGTTCATTTTTCAGGCTATCTACTCGGGTAGCCAGCCTGCATTCTGCTGCTTTACAGAGATGCTGCTTTGTGCTTGCCAAATGTAGTTTGAAAACAGTGTTGGCCACTAATGATATAAAAAACAGGCATAAATGCAAATTGGTCGGCTTTTAAGTGTTCAAACCATCATTAAATGATCAATGCAACTACTGTAAATGCTCTATCTCTGTGTTAACCCATCCCCCTGCAAGACAGCAGACCCTTTAACTCTTCCGGCCCCCTGCCCAGTTGCATTCCAGCTGGCCAGATGGTGTGTGCTCTGCACAGTGGACACCAGAGAGCCGCCAGGAGGGAGAATCCCCACCAGCAGGATTCTCTGGATGAGACATTCCACCTCGATTTTCATCCCTCCTGATGTTTTTCTTCATCTAGTTTTCTTCTTGCTCTTATTTTACAGAGAGTCAGATATTCTGGGAATAGAGTCCACACTGAAGTATTGTTGGCTCGTAGAAAAATGTCATTAAGGTTTCTTTAGGATGACAGCTCTGTTGTTACTCAGCAGTGAACTCTGAGGGAGAGCAGCAGTAGAAGTAGGCCACGATTTACAGACAGTCCATACAGCAGCCAAAAGTATGGTTCATGTATACATACTTAGCCAGAGTTATTGTCAGAAGTGTGGTAATTGTTGGCCACATTTACTTTGATTGGAAAATAGGTTGTTGTCATTCATTTTCTGGCCAGAGAGCTTTTGCTTTAACCTGTCAAAATACATTTGTCTAATTTTAAATCAAAATCCTAGCACATCAGTGTAAAATAAGCACATCTAACAAAGTGGTGTCAGAAACTCGAAGGAAAGAAAATACACTAAATGTGCAATGGAATGAATAAAATTAAATAAAAAAGACAGGATCAGTGCTTTAAATAAGTCTGGTTGTCAAAAGCTATTGTTCATTTGGACAATGGCAAAAATGTATGCAAATGAAGTTTAACGGGATGGAGCAAATATAGCACTAAAGATGTAGCTTTAGAGGTAAGGGCTTTAATTGTAGCTCTTCCACTACATATGTCTTCCAAAAACTATGTTGGTGTTTGTTTCTGGCTTTCATGCCAGGCATTCAACTTACCATGTCCGTTGTGCATGGACACATGTGTGTATTTGATTGTTTGCATGCATATGATCCCCTGGCTAGATAAAGCCCCATAAACCCCACCCTTCCTTCTCATCCCTCCGGCTTCCTTGATTGCAGTCTTGTTGTGTGAATGCCTCATAGCCTGTTTTCTGTGATGTTCGTGTTGCATGTCTGTCAGTTTGCATGACATTGTGCGTGCTTGTGTATGTGTTTGCGTGTGTGTACATCTGCTGGTTTGCTTTCCCCTACGTCACATTTAATGGTTCCTGTGAAAGCAGCAAATGGAAAGCCGGAAGACTGGGACAAAGAGCCAGCCTGTAAATAGAGGGTGAAAACACACACACACATGCTGCTCTGATGTGTTTAACACTGAAGCTTTACAGAATGCAGGCAGCACTCTTTGTCGCTGTGGTGACAGAGACAGCTCAGACCTGAGCAGGTCAGTAGGTTTTTACAGTGTCAGTTACCTAAGGCATAGCTGAAAGCAGGCATGAGTATCCACCAGGGGGCTATTATGTCAACTGCCTTTCGGGTGACTGGCTGCAGTCAGCAAGAATTCTGGTGAAAGGGATTTAGGGGAGTTTGTGTCTTCGTGAGGCAGAGAGGGGGAGGAGGGAGGGAGGGATTACTCCCAGGCTCTGTTTTTGCTCCATCCTCCTCCTCCTCAACAGCAGATCTTTCCCCCTGTTCCTCCTTAGAACTTGACTACAGACCTTTGACATCCTGGAAACACATGTTCAGCAAAAACCAGTTCTGTCCAGCATTTATTATCTCCTTCCCTCGTTCTCCCTTCTTTGACCTCTGCAGTTCTTTTCATTCTCCTGATGTAGATGCTTTACTATTTCCTCTGAGCTCTGTGCATCCTCTTGTGCTTTTTGTATCCGTTTCTCCATCTAGGCTTCTTTTCTTCCTCCTGCTGCTTTTCCTTCCTCTGCCTCCTAATCCTCGTCACCCCCTCTGTCCTCCTTGTCGTTGTGGCTGAAAAGGTCGAGTGGAGTCCAGTCTTGTGAATGAAGAGCTTGTGCTGTAGTAGACAAACTCGCCCACCTGTCAGGATCATCCTTCGAACCTCTCTATTAATGGAGGCCCTTCTCCCCTCAATGGAGTGTTGTTCCTCTAAAATTGCAATTAAAACTTCGTTGTTGGAGGCAGCGTGCCTAAACCGCCTTTAGTGCACAAAGATTAGAGTTTATTGTGAAACACGTTGGCCGCGCTGCATGTGGCTGATTGCTGTTTAAGGGTGGCTTAAAAACGGATGACTCGTTCTCCTTCTCTCTCCCTCCTTTGCCTTGTTTGTGTCATTTTAATTTATTGAAGCCATTGCTTGATAATCACTCATTAGGTCAGAGTTAGTGGGTGAACATCAGCCTGTTTTCTTTCAGTTAGAGATGCACCAATCTGAAGTTTGTATCCAGGTTCAATCTCTACATATTAACATTTTTGCTAATATTTTAAAACGAAGGTAAAACTATTATTGATATTCTAAAGCCTCTTAAATTAAGAATTGGTGCAGCTAGCATAACACAACACGGGAGTCTCTATATGTATCTTCTACAAAATGTTTACCCTCACCTTAGCTGTGAGATTTCCAACAGGCTGCCAGCATTCATGAAATCCAGCACATTCCAGGACAGAGATTGAAAGTATAAAGCAGAGTCTTTATTTGCTGACTGGAAAACCTAAAGATATGTCGCTATTGTTTTCTAGCTAATTATGAAAATTAAATATGAGATTTAAAAATGTTTTGTACTTATTGACAATTGAATATTTGGAATTTACATTTTCACCCAGATATCCTGTATGTTTAATTTAACTCAGTGTTTCATTTTGAGCTTTTCATGAATCCTAAAACTAGCTGAAAATGACTATTTCTAGTGAAAAATATGTTGGATTTTTTTAGGTTTTTTTGTACAGACCCCAGGTTTTCTCTGTGAAGCAAACTTTCCGCTCTCCACCTTTTTCCCTCAGGAAGAAAGTGGGTCAGCTGCTGGCCGCCTTTTATACTGTTTCCTCTTGTTTTGTCCAGGGCTGCAAAGCGGTGTCTTAATGAGTTTCTGATGTCTGTGGTAATTTTAGGTGGATTCCTGAATGTTAACAGTGTTGGGATGTTGTACACATACAAAACAATTACAAAACCCTGTCCAAATGCTATTTCAGGTGCTTGAGGATTATGCAGGTTTGTGTATTTTAAACCAAGAATGTGTCAAAATTCCCACAGTTTCAGGGATAAATCTCTTAAATATCACTTCAGGGTTTAAAGTTGAGATAGGAAAGGTCTAAGAACACTGGTTAAGCAGGACCCAATGGAAGCCTATTTAGACTGGTTTAATTTGTCTTATTATAAGGTAACATAGTCTACTTGTGCCATGGCTATTGTCATTCGATAATGAATGGTAAAAGCTGGGGACTCTGCAGTGAAAAACAAAATGCTGGTGTAGATTCTAAGTCATCCAGGTCAGGGTAGTCAAAAAAGGATTTAAAAGCAACTGGACTTCTTGTATTTCTTGAAGACATTTTAACCTCTTTCAGAGGTCTTTGCATGTGAATTGAACCCAGGGGTTTAGAAATCTGGCTACTCCCCATCAAGAACTCAGAACTGGACAAGACTTTTAGAAAAAGTTGAAATGTCTTCAAGAATTACAAGAAGTCCAGTTGCTTTCGATTCAGTTTGTTAGAGACATAATGTTTGTCTTCAAAGTGCTTTCGCACTTACTTGATGAGTTTGTCTTTTTGTTTCCAGGCTTCAGGTTACTCACTTTGTAAAATAAAAAAGGTTGAATTTTATTGAGATCTGCAGCTTTTTCCATGCAAATTCACAGTTCTTGAGGAGGGCTGTGGCTGCATTCCTGTTCCATCATTCTTGTATGAGCATGTGATTTCTGCAGGAAAAAACAGTGCGTTGGGCAACAGGTCAGCATTTACCTTCAGACAGGTTTCTGCCTGCTCTTTATCTTGACCTGAAATATCCGTTTTGTGTGGTCGTTTTTTTTGCCCTTTTTGGTATGAATAAGAAGCATTCATTTCTGTGTGAAGCTGACATATAAATTAATTCTACATATAGTTGTATATTTCAAGCATGTATTTTTGCTAATGTTGGTGATTATGGCTTGAAGCCAATGAAAATCCAAAATGTACTTCCTCCAAAACTTAAAATATTATTTAGGACCAATAAAAAACATGATTTTTTTTTTTTACATGGAAATGGTATTTTATGCACCACACAATCATGGAGAAGACTGCTGACTTGACAGTTGTTCAGCGGGCAGTCATAAAAGCTGATTGTTCAGAGTGCTGAATCCAAGCATATGCATGGAAAGTTAAGTGGGAGGAAAATGTTTGGTGGAAATAGGTGCTCATTCAACTGGATTATAGCGCCCTTGGACAATACAGAATATGTGAACTGCAGTTGGTCATATCCAGCACGTGCTGCAAATGTCACACTGCTTGTGTTAAGTCACTCTTAGCTTTTTTCCACAGAAGGAACACTTGTTCTTGAACCAGTTTAGTTCGGGTCCCCTCGAACTTTGGTGTTTTGTTGAGCACCGACACGCGTTTCCACCAGTTTTGGGAACGAAGCATGAGTCATCAACAGTGGGTGTTACGCAACACGGGGGGACAGCTTGGTAGAGAGACAGCAGAGCTTGCTGAATGTGTACCCTGGAACCTCTGTTGGTGGAAACATGCGTCACCGGTTCAAAACCGGGCTCCGAACCACATTGGTGGAAAAGGGGTATCTGTAACCAGAGACAAAGCCATTAGCATCGTACCCGAGCTAAGCAGACCAAGGAAACAGTGTTGTTGCTCGATGGTCCAAAGTCCTCTTTTTACATGAAAGTAAATTTGGTTTTATTTGGAAATCAGTGTCCCAGAATCTGAAGAATGAGAGGAGAGGCACAGAATCCACGTTGCTTGAGGTCCAGTGAGAAGTTTCCATAGTCAGTGAGAATTTCAGTAGTAATGTCATCTGCTGGTGTTGGTCGAGTGTGCCTGATCAAGTCCAAAATCAGCGCAGCCATCCACCACGTCCTCTAACAGATGTTTTTTTCAGCTGTAATGGTTCTCTGTATTCATTTGTTGTACATTTCCACAAGAAGCACTGTGACAAGTGAAACAAGACGCTTTGGAGGCCCTTTGTTATTTGCTTTACACGTTGATCCTAAGGTTGCAGTACTTTTTTATTTTTTAAATGCAGATTCGCGTAAATATTTTTACACTAACTTCTTCCTCCTCTCAAGTTCAGCTGCGATTAATTTAATAGTCAAGACACTACAGCAGCTGTTGAGACTGTGTAACTAATGCTGACTAATGTTCAATGCTATAATTAAAGAATACTAATTTTGTGCACAAAGAAGTATATGAATTGCGTTCTTTCACAACATAGAAACAATGCAAACCCTAAACTGGAACGTCACACTTTTTATTGTGCACAAGTTTTATTTGTCTGGATGGATTCAAACGGATGAATTCAAACGGCTTGATACATCATGTTTAAGCGATGTTGTAACTTCTGCATTTGTGATAAATTACTACTGGTAATACGTCCAAGACATTCATTATGTAATCTCAAGTAATTGCTTGTAATCACTGATCTTTTGTTTGGGGTGGAGAGGGGGTTAACATTTAAACTGGTGTTTTAAAAGAGGAAATTACATTTACAGTGCCTTTCGATAGTATTTGGCCCCCTTGAACTTTTCAACCTCTTGCCACATTTCTGGCTTCAAACATAAAGATATAAAATTCTAATTTTTTGTGAAGAATCAACAACAAGTGGGACACAATCGTGAAGTGGAATGAAATTTATTGGATGTGTCAAACTTGTTTAACAAATAAAAAACTGAAAAGTGGGGCGTGCAATATTATTCGGCCCCCTTGCGTTAATACTTTGTAGCGCCACCCTTTGCTGCAATTACAGCTGCAAGTCACTTGGGGTTTGTCTCTATCAGTTTTGCACATCGAGAGACTGAAATTCTTGCCCATTCTTCCTTGAAAAACAACTCGAGCTCAGTGAGGTCGGATGGAGAGCATTCGTGAACAGCAGTCTTCAGCTCTTTCCACAGATTCTCGATTGGATTCAGGTCTGGACTTTGACTAGGCCATTCCAACACCTGGATACGTTTATTTGTGAACCATTCCATTGTAGATTTGGCTTTATGTTTTGGATCATTGTCTTGTTGGAAGATAAATCTCCGTCCCAGTCTCAGGTCTCTTGCAGACTCCAACAGGTTTTCTTCCAGAATTGTCCTGTATTTGGCCCCATCCATCTTCCCATCAATTTTGATCATCTTCCCTGTCCCTGCTGAAGAAAAGCAGGCCCAAACCATGATGCTGCCACCACCATGTTTGACAGTGGGGATGGTGTGTTCAGGGTGATGAGCTGTTTTGCTTTTACGCCAAACATATCGTTTTGCATTGTGGCCAAACAGTTCGATTTTGGTTTCATCTGACCAGAGCACCTTCTTCCACATGTTTGGTGTGTCTCCCAGGTGGCTTGTGGCAAACTTTAAACAAGACTTTTTATGGATATCTTTGAGAAAGGGCTTTCTTCTTGCCACTCTTCCATAAAGGCCAGATTTGTGCAATGTACGACTTATTGTTGTCCTATGGACAGACTCTCCCACCTCAGCTGTAGATCTCTGCAGTTCATCCAGAGTGATCATGGGCCTCTTGGCTGCATCTCTGATCAGTCTTCTCCTTGTTCAAGATGAGAGTTTAGAGGGACGGTCGGGTATTGGTAGATTTGCAGTGGTCTGATACTCCTTCCATTTCAATATGATTGCTTGCAAAGTGCTCCATGGGATGTTTAAAGCTTGGGAAATCTTTTTCTATCCAAATCCGGCTTTAAACTTCTCCACAACAGTATCTCGGACCTGCCTGGTGTGTTCCTTGGTCTTCATGATGCTCTCTGCGCTTTGAACAGAACCCTGAGACTGTCACAGAGCAGGTGCATTTATACGGAGACTTGATTACACAAAGGTGGATTCTATTTATCATCATCAGTCATTTGGGACAACATTGGATCATTCAGAGATCCTCACTGAACATCTGGAGTGAGTTTGCTGCACTGAAAGTAAAGGGCCCGAATAATATTGCACGCCCCATTTCTGTTTTTTATTTGTTAAAAAAGTTTACATATCCAATAAATTTAATTCCACTTCACAATTGTGTCCCACTTGTTGATTCTTCACAAAAAATTAGAATTTTATATCTTTATGTTTGAAGCCTGAAATGTGGCAAAAGGTTGACCAGTTCAAGGGGGGCCGAATACTTTCGCAAGGCACTGTATCTGCCTGTTAGAACAAGCTTTTTCATGGACTCTGCCTGTTCATTCTCTTGAAACGTTTTGTTGTATTGCCAGGTTCATGGGTAACTTCCCTTATTAAACAATTTCTTGTAGTGAAATATTTTGGTTATCGTCAGGAAGTAACATCGGGCCTTTGTTGAGACAGATCTTCCTTTCAGTTGCCAGTGACAAGTCAGCAACATGGGTGAAACAACAGGAACACCAAGGCAATATTTGTTCTTGAATATTTTCGTTTTCACTCCCAGCACCCCCTTTGTGATTACATCTAATGTGGTTCTGTCATTGATCACCTGTTAGATGTTATTGTCCCACTTCCCTGTCAAATACAGATGGAAGAAGATGTTTTGTTTCTCCAAATCTGTTCATGATTGTGAACAGTTTTTTTGTTCTCTGCATATCTGCTTGTTTCTGCACACTACCCCTTTGCTGTATTTCTGCTGAAATAACTGTAAATAGGTACATTTAGCACCAAACCATCATGCAGTGTTTCGTTGCTGTTAACAAAGCAAATGTTCTGGATACATGCGTATTTGCTGAAAGGAGTGAGACATGACTCACCATCATGTTTTCAGTCCCCTCTTTGTTTCTTAAAATAACTGTGGCAGCTTCCAAACAAAGCACCCTAGATGTTCTGGGTCTAAATGGCCAAACTTAAGCGGACTGTGTAGCACTCCTTTTATAGGTAGACGCCGAGTTGATTATGTAAGTGTGCGCATAGTCCTGAAATCATCATCCAAACTCAGGAGCTCTTGCCTTCATAAGGCAGGCTGTTTACTTTGTTTTGGAGTAAGATTCAGTTTACAGGAAGCCCTAAGCGTATAGTAACAGCTTTGTGCCGTGACTTTATCACGTTGTTTTATAAAGTACTCTGTTGGCCTGTTTTCTGCTTTGCTCATCCAGCTTGTTGTGAGGTCTGACGTACTAAAAGTCTCTGAACGATAAAGGTTTCTGTTGTACATAGGGTTTGTTGTAACGCTTTAAAATTGCCAGATTTTAGTGGTGGTGATCTTTTGGAGACTCGTAAAACTTTTGCTGCTTTACACTTATTTTTTCAATCCAGGCTTATCAGAATGACCATTTTCAGAGGAGCATTGATTCATTCTTTAGGTTTAGGTATCTTTTATTCTTGAATGCCATAAATAAGTGAGAATGTGGGCAACATTTATTACTTTTGCAGTTTTGGTGTCCTATTACACAACATTTTCTGGTACAAAAAGGAGATGTTTGCCAAAGGATACTTTTGGACTATTTCATACCTTCATGTTTCAAACCCATTTAACATGCAAATATTTAAAATTATTTTCTATAAGCTACAATAGGGGAATGTGAACATATCAATCCAACAAATAATCTCTGCAAGGCAGGTCGCTTGTAGTTATTTTAGTTTGATCGGGGGTCGTCATCTGTCATATTTCTAAGCATTGGCCTAAGCAGAATCACAATCGATTGAAATGGGTTTGTAAAAAGGCCAAATGATTTTCCATGATGTGAAAAAACTGATAGAATTGCAAAATATGGCAAAGAAAAAATCTCATCGGCCAAGAACATAACTGATGAACGAGTAATATAAAATCAATTTTACAGTGAAATCACACATAAAATTAAAAATCTAACTGCTAAGAGAAATAAACTGATACACAACGGATAAATATGTGAGTATGAACTGGAAACGGAAACGAAGTGACCTCTGCACAAACGTTTTTCTGATGAAGGGAAAGATTAGAAATTAACAGATCTCTCAAACAAAAGCCTGCATTTCAGTCTCCTTAATTCTATTTAAATGTACAGATTAGAGGAGTCCTGAGCTACACACACACACTTCTATTCATTAACAATTCGCTTCAGGATTTCAATTCAGCATTTTTTTAATGGGGCCAGAAAGCTCGGCTATGGGTCAGTATTTATAGACTAAAAAGGGATTCAGGGTCATAAAGGTTCAACTCAAGGTTTGTTCAAGCTTGTCAGCAGTGCAGAATGGACCCCTTGAGTCAGCTCGTTTATTTCCCTATTATCCTTCGTTCTTTCCCTTTAAGTCCCTCATTACTGACATTGTCCAGACACTGCACTCTGAAATACGTTTTCACATTTCCTATAAATGTGAAAACATATCTGTTGAGTTAGGTTAGGCCCTGTAATTTGAGGGAGACCTGGGTGTTTCAATAAATTGGTTTCCCTTAACAGTAGAAGTATACTTCTCTCTCTTTCTCTTGCTTCTCAAGGCATCATGAGCACACTTGAGCTGGGAGTAATCTCTGTGGAAAAGCCCCTAGGCTTGATGTACTGAGTGGTCAGATGCAGCTCATAATCATTATTGCTGTTGTCAGCTGGTTTGTATTTATGCGCATGCCATTTTCATGCCTCTACATCCATGCAAGTCGTGGTTTTCTGTCCTGACATTACTTAATGGAACAAAGTGACTTCAGCTCAACCTTGTGATCTTTCTACCTTTTCACTGAAGTCCTTAGTTTTTCACACTCAATTTAAATAATGTTTTTACTGTTAAAATATGCACATTATATACATGTCTTAGAATAGTCCAAAGGCCACACATAAATCCAGTAGGGAATCTGAGGAAAGACTTGACGGTCAGACACTGTGCATCCCACCGGACTCAGCTTGAGAAAATAGACATGCACGCCTCTTTCAGATTTTTATTGGTAAAAAAAAAGTTGAAAGCCATGCATCATTTTTCTTTTTATTCACAGTTGTGAATTATTGGTATTTCACATAAAATCCCAATAAAATGCAGGAATTTATGGTTGTAACCTGACAAAATGTAAAAAAGGTTCTAGAGGTATGCATACTTTGCAAGGCACTGTATATATCCATTATTACATATATAACATATATGTAATAATATAAGCTGAAACACTTTTATACTCATGCTGTATTTCTCTTGCTTTGGTTCTGTTTTAAATGTTGAGTCATTGTGAGGTTGGTGACTAGTACAAGTCCCAACTAAAATAAGCAATGAAGTGGGCTTATAAAGTTATTTTTATGCATTTTCACTTTCACTTTTTCTTTTTTTTCCTCTTTCTATTCTAACTCGGCATCATTTAGTGGAATAAATGTTAAATAATAATTTTAATGTTTTGAGCTTGCATGCATCATTTTTATGGGGTAAAAGAGTCCAGATGCCACAACTGTTAAGTCAATTATCTGAAATTATACAGTACGGTGCAATGATAAGCTAACACGGTTTTCTTTCTTTGTTTGCAGCATTGTCATAGTTTTGGAGTAAACCCTTGCTGTCCAGGGAGCATCCACTGAAAGCTAAAAACTAGATCAGTTTAACTACTCACCTAGAATCTCATCTCTCACAAAGATTTGAACTACCGGTACATGATGGATGCCGTAGACACCTTGCAGAGCTCAACCTCAGAGACCAAGGCTGAGCGGATTGCTCGCTACAAGGCAGAAAGAAGGAGGGAGTTGGCAGAGCGCTATGGCAACACGGAGGAATTTACCCCTAAATATATCCGAAGGGAGCAGAAAATTAGTGACACATCCGAAACAGAGTCCTCTGGAACTAAGGAGAGAGAAAAACATGAGGATAATGGGTCAGAGCCGAAGAACTCCAGGAGGGGTTTAAGAAATAAAGTTGCAGACAACAGTGATGAGGCCACCCAGGAATCGGAAACAAATACTGACCTTAAAGCAGAGACAAAATCAGAGGTTATGTCCTCCATAAAGGTGTCTTCTAATTTCAGGTGAGTGCAGAACTAACACAAAACTGTTTTGCTGAATGCTTGAGCTGGGCAGTCAGCGAGACATCAAGTTTACGAGTGTCGCTGCAAGCAGAGCTGCAGATGGCAGAGTCATTGGGAACGCAGCAGTACGCAGATCTGTTTTAAAACATGTTGCAACACGTGCTTTATTTCAATGTTCTTTTTGGAGTTGACTTGCATGTGCATCTGATAAGACTGTTACTGAGTCATGTATTATGAATTTCTTTTGAGGTATCTCCCAGCAAAGTAAAGGCAGCCTTTATATAAACGTAAAACAGTAGAGACAACTTGAGCCATTAAGGGAACACTTAGAGCTGTGTACTGTTTGAAGTAAACACCATGAGAAGCTCTTCCAAAAATGGGGATGTGCACAAAGCAGAGGCCTAACAAATTTAATTTGCCATTTTGCCTGCAGTTACACACGTACCGCTTCATTTGAATCATTTCATAGGTTGATGGAAGTATGGGGTTAAATAACTAACCAACCCATGTTATCAGGAGTGCTGGGAAGACTTAAAGTTTGCTCATTGCTTAATAGTAATGTTCCTCTGGGGTTCGCACATAAGTGGAGGAACAGCATCTCCATCTGCGTGCACATATCTGAACTTGTTTGTTCCTAAAGAAACTGCCAGAGGGAGCAGCAAAGGAGAGACATGATTTGGGACAGAGTCAAAGTTTTGGTCTTGTGGGGTAAAAAGGTATTAAACACAGTCTAGGTTTTTTATGCCTCTTGCTTAATTAAGTTAGATATAAAGATACCAGACATGTCTGATTTGTATTTGATTTACAGAAAGTTGCCAGAACAAAGACTATGAACAAGATTTAGATTTGAGCTCTAAACAGAATATTCTTGACTGAGTCTTGAGGTTTGGGACCTGGATATTATGAACAAACTTTATCTCATGTAGTCAGGGGTTATGTTCAGCTAATAATTGAGCCACAGACCACATCTCTGTCAGGAATGAGTTAAAGCCTTGATATGCCTCCTATATCTGCGAGCACAAGCTGCTTTCATCTCACCTACAAGCACTGACCTTAATCAGTGAATGCTTGAGCGTACAAGTGAACTCCAGTTTCCTTCAAAATTGGAAATCAGTTTTATCTTAACTTCAGAGTTGAACTATGATGGCTATTAAAAAATTAAGTAAGCAGAATGTCTTTATTTCAAGGCAGTATTTTCTTTTGCTGTTTTTAGTGGTGAAAGTATTCAAAAAGAAATGTTACCTTTTAACTGAATAAAACAAGTCAATTAACATTAATGCTAACAGCTAAAAAAAAAGGTCAAAGTTTATGGCATAAAAAGTATTTTATGCAGACCAGATGGCTTGAATTTAGATATAAAAACGTTTATTTCAGTCATTAAAGACTTGCCTTGGTTTCAGAAAAAATGACGTGAACATCTCTGGAAGATGCAGTACTTGTGACTGAATGCCTGTTAGATGTGAACTGATTTACTGCTTTAAGTTTACTTAATTTATTTAAGAAAAGAAATACGCAAGATTTTTTTTCCAGGTGAATCACAGAAATGAACAATTTTGGGTTAAGGTTTCATGTAGGGTGCTAAAGGTACTAGGTTCTGTTCCCTTGTTGATCTTGCATACCTATCATGTTTTTCGCATCACATCAGGTTTCAGACGGTGTTCACTGCATGCCGAGTCCTATTATGTTGTTTTTTAAGCGAGGACTCAATGCAAAACAATGAATATGTTTTTGTCAGCTAATACCAACATTTTCAGATGTTACCAGGGTTCTCACCATAAGGTGAAAGGAAGGGGGCACAGACTCAGCACATGTGCTATAGCCGACATAATAACCACACAAGGGAGCCCAGATGTCAGTCAAAGGGCGGATACGCTCATAAAAAATGAGCGTATGGACCTAATTTCAGCTTAGCAACTTTCAGTATAGCGTCCCACTACGCTGAAATGCGCTGGCAAAACCCTGGTTATGGGTTTTAGGTAGTAATTACATTGCTTGGGTTCATTCAAAGTATCGAAACAGATCTATGTAATTTCATTATCAAAAAGAAAATTAGCATTGGGACCTTTGTTTAGAGATTGGCACAAGTTTATTGCCTTCATAGTCAACATGTTTGTCACAGGAATAGTATAAAGGAAGCTGGAGCTAAGCTGCTCCAGTGATAAGGAAACCAGTCTGTCAGGACGTCTATCTGAGCCAAACAGCAGTTCTTCACTCAGAATATCAGACTTGATGGGTGTCATTCCAAAAATCTACTGTATGTTTACAGTCAGTTGTTAAAAATTTCCCTTAATTAAAACAGTAAGATTTTTTTTTTTATGACAACGGAAATTTGTTGTTGCGATCCCACTGCGGAAAAATGCGATGACGACGTTGATTGAACACTTTAGTATCTCAGTCACTAGAAACATAGATCAGGTGTTGGGATTAAGGGCAGTTAGAAGTCCAGCCAACTGGCAAAGTATATTATCAATATGTTGAGCATAGTGATGTTGCAATGACTGATTCTGTATACTGTGCAATTCTAATTAAATATTTTATTGAAAACCCTGTAATATAAAATGTCTTATTTTAACATCATATAATCAGTCAAATTGCAGTATGAACATGCATTAGTGAGATTCCATTAAAAAGGGGGATTCAGTTGTTGGAAAGTGCAGTTTTGTTTCAGAATTTTTTTTTATTAGGTGGGAATCCAAAATTATTAGCAATATTTGTTTGTGCAAAGCATAAAACATCTCCTGCACATGTGTTATATTTACACCCTATTGGTACAGTTTGTGTATGGCGTAGCTTATTGGAGCAAGAGCAGATTTACTTCAAGCAGCAGCTGTAGTGTAAATCTTTTTAACTTTCCTCTGAATTACGGTGTTCTCTTCTGTGAACTAACAATCTTAAGATCTTAAGGTTTTAAAAAATTTCAAAAAGCTCAGCAATGTTATGTTTTAAGTCCTTTTTAATGAGATTCCAGAAAATCTGGTTGAGTGTCCTTGAAGTTGTGTGACGTTTTCTTTGGCTGTATGGAACATAGAGTAACCAAGTGTTGCTCCTCCCCCACGTGTTGCTGCACATTGCCAGTCAGCTGACTAAAAAAAGGCTACTACACTTTTGCCAATTATGTCTGTTTGGAAACATTTCCAGGAGCTCAACCCATTGGTCTTAACATAAAGCAGTTTCTAAACTACAGTTGGCAAGCTGAGCCGTACAGAACTGCAAAATGGGTGAAAATATAATAAGCAATAAGCATAAAAAAAATGACTGCTGCATTTATTGGATATTTATTTAATATTTTTGCTTAAGTTTATATAAAAATAAAAAAAATAGATGTCAGAAATACTATTATGGGGTGGTTGTGTGGTTTAATGATAAAGTAGGTGCCCCATAAAAGGAGACGATGATCGTTGACGCAACAACCTGGGGTTCAATTCCCGACCTTGGGAACGTTGCTGCGTGTCTCCCCGCCTCTCTCTCTGCCTGTTTCCTATCTGATTACCGTCATAATAGCCACTAGTGCCACAAAATCTAAAAATAGTTAAAAGGATAAGTAAAAAGAATACTGTTATCATAACGGTAATAATTCATGTGTTGCAGCAGAAAAATAAACTTTTTGTTATAATTAAAAACCAAACCATGTTTAAACTTTTTGTGTTAATGCTGTGAACTGAATAAACTGTTTTTTTTATCCTACCATGAGAGTCTCAGTCTTACTGGATCACATAAACAGTATAAGCATTAACACTCATGCTCCTATAGTAACAGAAAAAATATCACATTCAATTTTAAATTAAACCAGCTTTATTTATGAATCTTGGCTCCATACCAAGTTTTCCAAGAGCACATGCTTATTGATCCAAAGTGACAAGTAACATGGTGTCATGCAGTTGCTTTTAACTTCTACTAATTGCCTGTCATGTGCTTACATATATTGCTTTGTTGTGTTTTTAACAGAGTCTAATACAGTTTAGAGAACATAAAGACTTTAAATCAACTGGAATTTATGGAGCCAACAGTAGCCTGGCTTAGGGCCTGGATTTTGATCTTGCAGCTTGCCACTTTCTGTCCCTAACTAACCTTTGACCCCTCGCAGATGTCCACTATGATTCTCCTTTTGTGTCCCAAGCATCCCCCTCCACTCCTCCTGTTGCATCATTGCTGCCCCCCCACAGGCAGCTGCTGTCTCCATCCATTTTTAACGGCCATTACTAAGAGATGAATTGCCCCCTTTAGATGCAACATAGGCAGTGCTGTTACATCACTGCAAACATGCGGCAAAAACAGGCGCATGTGTTAATGTGTTGAGTGCATAGCAAGTTAGACAAATTAACTGGGTAGCTGCCGTTCTATAGTTTCTAGATTTTCTGGACTGGGTTTTAAATGGGTCGATGGCTGTAAAATTTGCTCTATCTTTCTCTTTCTGAAAAGCTGTACTTATAACAGCCATCCAATTCCATTAGTCCATTATGCTTGTGAGCAAGCTCATTTATGTTTGCCTTTCTCTCACTTTGTTAGGCTGCTGGAAACTGATGACCCAGAGGAGCCTAAGGGTAAGATGAACCCTCTGCTTTCACTGCACTCAGATCCTCTATTGTTCCACATGCTGCTTTCTCATTCAACTGTTGCCTATTACTCAGTCTGAAAGGAACACTGATCTCACTGCTGATGTCAGATAACCTTTTGCATGCTGGCATTTTAGTAGCCTTCCAGTCAGGCAGGAGGGGTGAAACAAACTGTAATTCCTGATGCAATTAGAAATAAGATTTAGTTTTTAACATTCTGTCTAAATACTAACTTTGCTTGCTGATTTGTTCTTCTGTTGATTAGAATGTACAGTTATGTGGTACAGATGTTTAGTTCTGCATTCTTTACATTCTTATTTTTGAATCTACTGCTGTGTGAAGATCATTGGGTTGGACCACTGGCAGCTATCACCTCTAATCAGCCACCATCTGAGCTCATCCTGATCAGGATAGGTGCTTTTTTTCTAGGAAACTGGATTTGATCTGTTAGAGAATGTGTTATATTAAGGTCTACCTGACTCCAGGGGCTATAAGACACAGAGCTCCAAAGGGAATCAGAATCACCTGACCTTCTCAGGAGAGGACATACAGTGCATCAATAAAGGTTAGGGGTTAGGGTTATTGGGGTAATGGCTGGGGGTTGAGGTTATTAAGGGCTGGGTTAGGGCGCAACATGAAACAGCAACCTAATCCTGGAGATCCTGTCCTGTTGTCAAGCTTTTAATCCTGCACTAGCTGCTGTCAGACTCTTCAAACTGTGTAATGCACCCATGATACAGATTTTTACATCATTACCAAACATGGATATTTTCAAGATCAGGACTGTAACCCTAATAAACCTCAAGGATTGATAAGAAAACCTAATGACTGCATCCACCTGTGCTGCATGCGCTACTTTCTGATCTGTTTTTGTGGATGTGCTATACATCGGCAAAGCGGGACTAAGCTGCAACACCAGCCTGCCATCCTGCACTTTGCACACAAATTGTAATTTTTTGAGTACTGTGTTCTGAACAGATACCTCAGCTCGTCTAACCAGAAAGTTTGATGCACATAAAGCCGAAACCTGCTGCTCTGTTAATAAAGCTGGTTTCTTAGTGCTCAAAGTGTTGTTGGTGTCCTTACATCGCACACAAGGTTGTACATCTTATTAGGTGGACTTTCTAAGCTCTAAGCCTGCCTCCATCAGCAACATCAAGACTCTCCACTTCCTATGTGAACAATCCCTGAAAACGCTCATAGATTGTGCTGCTCTGGTAGTCCAGCCATGATAGACAAGAAAAACACGCACCATCTACTTTTTTACGAGGTAAAAAGTACATAACCAACTGACTGCAAGCATCAAGAGGCAGAGGAGGGTGGTGCGCTACTTTGTGCTTATGCAACCAGTAAAAACGTCCACACTGTCTCAGGCATCTTATCGTAAACAGTTTAAATCTTGGAGATCCGTACTAAAGGCTTGAAACAAGAATCAGGCCCGAGTCATATTACAGTGATGTTACTTTTATTTTTTATTTCACTTTGGGAAATAAAAGATACAGTTTCTTAAAATTTTTACCATGCATGAAATGCATTTGCATTTTTTAAGTCTTTCGCAAATAAAATCAAAACATTATATAGAATTTTTGATGACAATTTGATGTTACTTGACAAGTTTCCCTGATCATTCTGCCGGTTCACTCTGAACTTGTTATCCAGACTCAGCTCTGCTAAACTGTAACCATAAAACCCTTTTACTGCACACAGTTTGTAACTATTGTTAGTTTTGACTTTTGTTGATGATGGGAGGACTTCACCTCTGCTCCTAGTCTTATTAAACTGATGTAAAGTACTGCTCTACTCAGCCTACAAGCTTTATATTTGCTTATATTTTCTGCTCCAGGTCAGAGGTCCATCCAATAATCTCTCCACAGCTCTAAGAGGGCCATGTTGAAGGACAGATGCAAACACTTATTGAATAGTCTGTTAACCTTAGTGGGAGATTTTCCATTTCTTTAGTTTTCTTTTCTCTCTCCCCCTCCAGCTTTGGCCTTGAATCACTGATGATCTAAAAGAAAAATACTGGACCGAAGTCAAAACTATGAGTGCAGTTTGAGTGGAGTCACCAGTCTGCAATGCTTAATGTTTCCTCGTTTGAAGTAAATCATGCTAAGCTCTGAACAGCAGGGGAGCTTGGAAACATAAATCTTAATGTGGAGGCTTTTTCTTTCATTCAAAACACTTAGTTTTTCAGAGACAGGCCATTATTTTGGCCAAAAAACATTGTCAAGAAAATAAAAAGAATATTTAAAGAGAGAGAGTGGCAGAATTGGGGTGAATTAAGAAATTAATGTTGTGCTTGAATATTGTTAAATGTAATGGATTCCCCATGTTCATATTAGAAGATGATAATCTCAGTGCTGGTTTTCATCAAGTAGATCACATGAGACCTAATTCTACTTTTCCCCCTGCACTGATGTTTCTTTGCATGGAAAAATCTCATATTATCATTATTATAAAGATCTGTTGAGCCCTCAGTGACTCTTAAAACCCAACATGAGGCAATTTTTCCATTTACCATCTTGAACTAAAGACACTGAAGTTAACAATGATGGCGACTTCACTGTTTACATTTTTCAAGATGTTATCCCTTGTGAGGACAATTTTCACTTGAACCCCATACACTTCTCCATACAGATCGTGCTGTACAGAGTGCAGCCAATCACAATGGCAAACCAGTATGGAACAAACTGCATGAATATGTTTGCACTTGTATGGTTTTAAATATGTATGAGCTACATTTGCATAAATGTGTTAGATTTTGTGTTTTTTTTTTTTTTTTTTTGGCTTCTAGCCTCAAATAATCATCAACAGGACTGTAAATCTCATTAAAATGTCCCATTAAAAAGGACTGTAATTCATCTCAACCATTCACACTGACTTATCACGTTATGTTAGCACAGCGGTATTGTTTGAGCATTTCTGTACTCTGTAATTCTCATTTTTGTACTCATAGTAAACTTAAAGTAAGTTTGTGTTCTTTTCAGCTGATGAGACGCCTGCAGATTCTGCAAGCAAGATGTCTAATTTTAAGGTAAATATCCATCCATAGTCCTTCCCATTCTTAAAGGGCTGTGGGGAGGGGGTAATAGAGGGTGGGTCGGTGCCCATCTCCAGCAGTCATTGGGCAAGAGTCAATACACACCCTGTATGGGTTACCAGTCCATCACAGGGCAAAACAAAGACACACCGGACAAGCAACCATGCATGCATGCCCTCATACCGAAGGGTATTTTAGAGTAACCAATCTACCTAACGGTGAAGTTTTCGGACTGTGGGAGGAAGCCAGAGTACCCATAGATAGAGATAACCCATATCAGCACAGGTAGATAGTAATGCTGAAAGATCCCAGGTCGGTAACCAAACCCCAGACCTTCTTGCTGCAAGACAACAGTGGTACAGGCAACCTTATTAAGGTAAGTATTTTGGTTTGCATCTTTCTCTGTTACCTGTGTGATGGTGCAGTTGTTGCACTGTTGCTTTCCAGTAAGAAGGCCCTGGGTTGTGCCTTCTTTTTGTACCCCCGTATTGCTGTTTCATCCTTGTCTTCTTCCTTATAATATCCATGTAAGCCCTTTGCTATTGATTGTGGTCCTGATCCTCATCCCTGCATCCTTAATCAAACCAGCACGGGTGGCAAAATAATGCTTGATCAATACAAAACATCATTTGGCAAATGGGTCTTTTTCGTACTCGTACTCGTCGTCTTCCACTTCATCCGGGACCGTGTCGCTGGGGCAGCAGAGACACCCAGTCTTCCCTCTCCCCTTATAATTGGAACACACCAACTTATGAAGGGGGGCCACCACCCCGGTCTGCCTGTCCAAAGGCACTGTCCCCGACCGCCACGCAGTGTTGAAGCCAACCATGACAGCCTTACAACATCCAGAAACGTGAGGTACTCAGGGTGGATCTCATCCACCCCCAAAGCCCTGCCACCGTGGAGCTTTTTAACCACCTCGATGACTTCAGCCTGGGTAAGAGTCCAACCCCGAGTCCCCAGCCTCTGCTTCCACCAGGGAATGTGTGACGGCAGGATTGAGGAGATCCTTGAAGTACTCTTTTCACCACCCGTTAATGTCCCCAGTCGAGGTCAGCAGTTCCCCACCCCCACTGTAAACAGTGTTGACGAATAACTGCTTCCCCTTCCTGAGGCGCCGGACGGTTTGCCAGAATTGCTTCGAGGCCAACCGGTAGTCCTTCTCCACGCTTGGCCTCACGGTAACCGGCAGCCGCCCCAGGAGTCCCACAAACCAGGATCTTTTTCGGTCCTGGAAAAACTGAATAGGAATCAATGGAAACTGTAAAAGTACAAAGTGGCTTTTGGAGTGAAATGATCAGCACCAGCTTGCATATTGTCCCTGTTTATGCAAGGAACTACATGTTAATTGGCTCCTTTAGGTTGTCCTAGTTTGTCTTCTGTGGTGCCCTGTAGTGGATTGCCTCTCATGAGTCGACCGCTGGAGATAAGCACCAGGTCCATAGTGAATAGGATAGGCATTAAAAATTTACCCTTTTGCTTTCTCAAGGCTTTCAGATTATAGTACTGAACATGTGTTTTCTTTTGTCCTGGAAGGCATTAAATAAATATGACAAATAATTCTCTTTAGTTAGTTAAAATCCCCGAACTGTTTACATCCCAAGGAAATTAGCACAAGTAAATGTTATTCCACAGAAGTGTTAGGAACAAGAATAACTGAGTATGTTGTACAGTGCTCTCATTTCATCACGTATTCATGTTAAACCTGTCAATATGAACCTTTTTCTGGCAAAATGACTGCCACCTGTCTCTTGGTCTTTCTTGTTGTACATTTTGAATGGGAACAGCTCACATCTTTCTGAGCTGTCCTTCTTTTTTGCCAGTATTTAACTATGGAAATCCCCAGATGCGTCGGCATGACGCCATAAATTCAAGCTTAAAAAAACCTGAACTCAGATTTGTAGGTGATGTCACAACCTGTGTCTGTGTTTAGTTCTTTCCATTTCACTTGCTGCTTTACTCCCAGCCTTTTCCAGTGCAGCTGTTGCACACTTCAACGTTTCTCTGGACGTTTGGCTCCATTAATAACAAATTGAGCAATTTCTTAGCACACCGAATGCTCTTGCACCTGGTGGCAAACCTGGCCAAATTTATGACTTCAGCTTGCAGTCTGTGGAGATCTTAAAGCAGTTGTGGGAAGATTTTTTTATGCAAAAAGATGATCTATGGAACAAAATTTGAAAATATCCCAAATCCTAGGGGAGATCTGCACATGTGAGATTAAAAATGAACTGTGAACGCATATCTGGTTTTCCCAGGCTGCTTAGGTTTCAGAAGTGCTTTGAGTTCCTAATGTTTGATGTAAATAGCTGTTCTAATTTGGCATTTACAGACCAGCCGCAGAGCCAATCCTGGCCAAGTAAACCCAGATGGTAGCAAGTTGCTCCGACTAACAAACTTTGTGGGTAAACAGGTTCCCATCGTACCATATAATGCTTCATCCCATCCATGCTCTTTTCTGACTTGCGTCACTGTTATTGTACTGTGTCTCATTTGATGGTTAATTGTGTTGAGAGTTGCCATTTGTCTGTCTTTACTTTCCTCTGGTCATATTTCTCCTCCACAGTTTCTGCTGAAAATCAGCCAATGTTTAAATGAGAGGAGATGGCATCAGAATGAGGTTCATCACCTTTTTAACATAAATGAATGCAGAAACAAATTCAGATAGACTTCTGAAAGGAAGATTATCTCAGTTATAATTTACTTTTTTCAGTTAAAATATCTGTCTTGGAGAAGACAGTAAATCCTGCTGGGCGAAAAACAATTTCCCCTCTCAACGATCAGTGGGCAGCATTTAGTTCGTAAGAGGCTTCTCTAATTTGGGGTATTTAAACAATTTGGGGTATTTTCTTCACAGTTGGAGACCCACCTATCCTCACCAGGTCTGACCAGGGGTTTACTAAAGTGTTTACTCGCACAGCTGCAAGCTTCACTCTCAGCATGTGTGAAAAAGACTCAAAAAGACAGAAACGGTAGATGCATAAATCGTCTGTTCAACAAGTAGTTTGAACTAGTTTTGCACTTCTCAAGATAAATCTGTTTAAAAGATAAGGACTGCCAAACAGAAGTTGTACTTTTGTCCCAAAGTTATCTTAATAAGAAAAAAAGCAAGGTTTAATTTGAAAAGGTTGAATTATAGATTTTAGTTTAAACAATCTCATATAGATGTAACAACCTTGAATGTGGCATGAGATGACAGACGATATGCCTAAAAACAATCAGTATAACAAACAGTATTAAGAACAATACAGCAGAACAGAAATAGGACTATCCAAAGCCTCGGTATTTCACTGACTCACTTCCTGCCGGATATAAAGTGGCTTTCCAGGTGTGCCGTCCTGGTGCGACCACCTCTTGCCCTCGATGTGCCACGCCCTGGTCTATTTAGGGCGGCTGTTTGAAAACGCCTCAGCATAAGTTATGAAAATAACTATTTTTATGCATGTTCGTATGGACGTTTTCAAACTTCAAACAGTAAAGACAGAATAAATACATGAGGCAATCATAATGTCATTCTACATGCTGACTGTCCTCCTAAAAAGGACATGATTTCTGCTACATCCTGCAGGTAGCAATGAGCAAATGCCCTCTCCAGGAAGATCTGATGTGCTAATTGTATTGCAATATCTTGCCAGTGTTGCATTTATCTGTGAAAACCCCTAATAGTACTCTCATCTTGGTGTCAAACTGTTGATATGATCATATAGATGGTTTCTAACAACTATTTTTGAAATTTCATCACCAACATGTTTTAACAGCGCCAATTAGGGAATAAGTAAAAGTGACAACCAAGCCTGTTCTTTTCTAAATTACCTTTCATGGCAATTTTCTCCGTTTCATTTCTGGAAAAGAGGCGTGAAAAAAAAAATATTGCAAAAGTATTAAATGGGAAGGGGCACTCTTTGCAAATATCCAGAGGTTGAAAAAGTTAACACTGGGTGCGCATTGGAAACAATTTCTGTGGGTTGTTTAGATCAAAAGCGACATTTGGCCACAATGAACAACCTTTTGTGTAGAGGAAAAAAAGTGTGCAGCATCAGTCAGTCACAGAAGGAACATTTTGTTGGCTGAGGGAACACTGGATTCCACGAGTTACTCAAGGAAACATCCCACTGCTTGTTTTAGAGGGAAAATAGAACAACTCTAAACATGCCTCAAAAACACCTCAGAACCCACAGTAATCCAAAAATGTGAAAACTTTAGGGATTTGTTTCTATCCCTGGACTTAGATTTAATCAAAAATCTTTAGACAGGCTTTTAGAAGAGCAGTTTATGCAGAATTAAAACCATTTAAAAACGGTATAGGTGGGTTTCCATTACACTACCCCTAAACTTTTATGCCCTGAAACCTAATTATGCTGCATAATCTCACCTGGGCTGTTTGATGTCTGCATTTCTATGGAAGTTTATGTGTGTTTCTCTAAATTACATCCACTGATGCTGAGAGTCTTGCCCGGCTTGCTCCTCCTCAATCGCCTGCTGAGGGAGAAAAGAACAAAAGCGTCCCCTTCATGAAAGCTTCACTCTATAACTTTGCAGAGGTGAGACGAACTGCAGCGGCCATCAGGATTACAACCAGATGTTATATAGCCATAACTTCTGCTTTTCTTAATGATACATATTTCTTGGTGTTTGTGGTTGGTTTTTCATGTGTACCTCAGATGATAAATGCTGTACAACATTCCAACTGTTTAAAACACTTAAATGTACATTTGATTCTCCATATGCAGCCCAAAGCTGATTTAAAATCCATTACAGTTAAAAATTAACACAAAAACACAAACTGTAAAGAAGTTTAACTGAGATGACTAAAGTATAAGGCCGAGACAACTCAATTTATCCAAAATGCTTTGCTCCCTCCATCCACAAAGCTCCAACTGTAGGTTCAGGGTAATATCAAATGTCCTTCCTGCTTATGATGACTTTTTTCTGATGAATTTCTACCTGGGTGCTATGTATACCCTGCTAGATGCCCTGGAAACAGAAGAGGGTTATAACAGCTGCAGAAAGCCTCAGTGGTTCCTGAAAAAGTGAAAATACAACCCACATTTAGCTAAAACAAGTTGCTACATAGTTATAACTAGTGATGTACCTATTTTCTGGTAGAAATAGGAAAAAAGAAATCTACTGATTGTTCAATATTTAAGTTGCCTAACAAAGGAAAATGGGTCGATCTCTCTCTGTAGCTGACTGATTGGTGCATCTCTAGTTATAACTCAAATTTGTGTCCAAACAAAGGTTTTTCTTATATTGAAAAATATTTTATATAATCATGCCTGGAAAGGTTAGAAAAAACAATGTTCAGTCATCTGTCTCTTTCTTTGCTGTCTACAGCAACAGAAATTGTAACAGGACTGCATGGTGATGCAGGTGGTAGCGCTCTTGCCTCGCCGCAAGAAGGTCCAGGGTTTCAGTCCCTTCTGCATGGAGTTTGCGCGTACTCCCCATGCTTATAGGTTCTCTCAAGGTACTTTGTCGTCCTTCCACAGTCCAACAACATGACTGCTAAGTTAGATGTTTACTCTAAATTGCCCTTAGATATAAGCGCATTTGTGCATATGATAGTTTGTCCTGTGTGTCTCTGTTCTGCCCTGACATTGACTGGCGACCTAGCCTTGGTGTGAACCAACTCTTGCCCATTACCCACTTGACATGTTTGGGGTTTTTTTGTGTATGTATTTTGTCCTTTTCTTTTTATTTTAGTCTTTAGGTCTTCCTTCCTCAAATTTATTTCTCTGTGCTCATTATTGTTAGGTGTTTTCCTTATTAGTTCCTCCAATTTTCTTTCAGTATTCTTTATACATTAGAGTTATTTCCTGTTAGATTCTCCCTGGATGTCTGTGTGTTTCTTCTCTGCTCTGGTCAATTAGCCTCCCTCCCTCAGCTGCTCTGCCATCCATCTGCCTCAGCTGCTCTTCTTTCTATCTGATTAGCTCTTCCGGTTCACTTGTCATATTCCTCCCTTTGCCTCAGTATACTGTATATACTGGTTCTTACTGTTCATTACTGGATTCTCCTGTCTGCCTGTCTGTTTCCATGCCCGGCATTTCCACGGCTTCATGTTCGTTCTCCCTGTGAAAGACCACTTTTGTAAGTACTCCTCTTTACTTCGGTTTCTTTTTTCTGCGTTTGCATCCTTACAAAACTGAAACATGACACCTCTGGAGATAGGCACCAACCTTCAAGTTGGCATGCTGTTGTTGAGCAATATACTGCTCAGAGCAGCTCTGCTAGAGCATTGCAAGGGTTAACTGCCATTCTTAAAGGCAGGGGTGGAGCCTTATTTATTCAGTCACTTCCTATTTCAGGATATTCGTTACAGCTGGTGTGGGACTTGACAGGATTTCTTCCATATCTTGGGCTAATCATTATTCTCCTACTCCTCTATACTTGTAGGAAGCAGAGGGGACTGAGGATGGTAGCAGACTCCAGCGCTGTGATGATAGAACAAAGCATCAGTTAATCAGCAGTGACAGAGAGGAATCTTTGACCAGGTGAGCAGGTCACAGTGAAAACAGCCTAGGTGGACTATTTTGTTAGATTTTATTAAACCTCTTTCCTTCTTATGAAATTTGTGAGGTGTAGAACAAACACACTAATAATAGACTCAAACAACTTAGAAAGAAGTGCCACCCACATGCAGCAAACAGAGCATGGTAAATGGTGCACAGAGGTTATTACAGATCTATTGAATGCCTGACAAATGTCATAAGCAGCTGAAAGGAGAAAGTAGGTAGGTAAACCTGCACAACTAGCCTGCAACAGTCTATAAACACAAACACACAATGGTTTGTACCAAGCCAGAGTGAATGTATGATCAGACTGTAGACAGCATTGCATGGTATGTAACCTTTGAGTTTTGAGTGCATGTTAAAAATATGAGTTCATTCTTCCTTGACTGTTGGAATCCCTATTCACAATGTTCAGCTTCCCGCCTAATCAAGAAACATTAGAGTTCATGTTCCTATCTCCACTTGCATTGGTCTTTTTAGCAAACTTTAGTTACACACAATAAGATCTTTCACAGATTAAAAAGGAAGCTTTCAAGAAAAACATGATATTAACATTAAATAGTAATTTCTCTAAAAAAGCGAAGCTTGAGGAGACTAAAAGAAAATCCTCAAAACCAGTTAAATTAGATAAGTTTTTCGTCCACCTTTGGTGTTTTATGTCAAAGCACGGTGGTGCAGTTCGTAGCACTGTTGCCTTGCAGCAAGAAGGTCCTGGGTTCGATTCCCACCCAGGGGTCTTTCTGCATGGAGTTTGCATGTTCTCCCTCTGCATGCGTGGGTTCTCTCCGGGTACTCCGGCTTCCTCCCACAGTCCAAAGACATGCCTGTTAGGTTAATTGGTCACTCAAAATTGCCCTTAGGTGTATGAATGAATGTGTGCATGGTTGTTTGTGTATTGCCCTGTGATGGACTGGCGACCTGTCCAGGGTGTACCCCGCCTCTCACCCATAGACTGCTGGAGATAGGCACCAGCTTCCCTGTGACCCACTATGGAATAATCGGAAGAAAATGACCGACTGACTGACTGTCAAAGTTTCCTTTAGGAAGATGCTGAAAGCATAATTGCCATTGATGATCAGTGTATAATGCAGAAACAGAAATGCTGTATGGAGTGCTTGTATAATTGTGCCTCAGTGTAAAGCACATTGAGTGGTCAATAAAACGTTAGGGGCTCTTTATAAATGGACTTCCCTAACCATTAACAGATTTGTCTCTTATGATTATGCTGAATCAGTCTCCTATCAGACTCTTAGAAACAGGATGTAGTCTCGAGACGCATTCTCTCTGTCCATGTCTCCCCAACTAGGATGTATATATATATATATATATATATATATATATATATATATATATATATATATATATACATACATTAACATAACTAACGGTATAAAGCAGAATCTTTATGTATTCCATAGACAACATGAAGCCATATCTTACCTCAGAGGTTTGAAAAAGGCTGCCGACATTTCCAGAATGTTGATAAACAGGTTAAAAGCTCAAATACTTTGAGTCGTCTTCCTTCAGTAACAGCTTTCATACTGAAGGGTGTTGAGGTTATTGCGAATGTCTAGAACTGAGATTTGTAATCGTGTTTTCCACACATATTAGAAATTTATTGTCTCCTGCTAAGGTCTATCTTTATTGTGGCTGCACATTTTTAAGAGATGTTTCAGAGGAAATGCTTCGTGTGAAAGACAAATGGTTGCCCTAAATGTCATTTAGACATGTGTAGATTTTAAAAATTTAACAATTACTTGCTTAGACCAATAAAATGATAAAAGTATGTAATCTTGCCCATAGGCAGCAGATGTCCTAATATTTTGAGCAGTTATTTCATTTTGAGGGGGATTCCCTTGTTGTGGCAGATTTTGTTAGAAAGCACCAATTTATTATATGTTTTGTAAATATTAAAATCTCCAACCATTTGCATTTAACTTTACTTCATATAATGGATTTTTTCTGACATTTCCATCCTTCTATATTTAGAGTGTTTTTAGATAAATAAAATTTAAATAGTTGTTACATTGTTTTTTGTATACTTCCAATCAGCTTTGTCATTTATGCTATTATTTCAGCCTCTCCGATGCTGATAAAGCAAAGGCAATGGAAGAGTCCACAGAGGGATTTTCCTGGAAGGAGCATCAAGAGCCTACTGCCATTACAGAAGAGAAGCAGGTTAGCTTTAATATGAAAGTCGATGTATTGTGCAGCTCGAAAACCTAGATTTGGATGCTGTTATCTGTAACTCAACTACAGTATTAAAGGGGTCTCTGTGGATTGTGTTTGGATGGATTGTATCTTTTTGCACTGAAAAAGACCACATGCAAGCCAATTCCTAAACTCTTACGCACCTTGAAGTTTGGCTGGCTTTTTTCAGGCCTGGTTCAGTTTATTTTATTTATTTTTTTGTCTTTTGAAGTCAATTTGCAGTTTATAGTTCATTTCCTTAATATGGAGTTGCGACATAAATACTCACTCATTCTTTTCCATAAGCAGACATAATGTTATTTCTTTGCCCAAATCTTAAACTGACTCTCACAGGTGATGAAATTAACTCCACACAGTTCTTCATACACACAAAGGTCCTCAGCCACACTCTGCACTCTGGTATTTATTAAAGAAGACCACCACGTTAGCATTACGCTGTCACACCCAGGCGGGACTCACAATCTGCTTCTCCTCCTAAATCAGCACGCCCTCCCAACCTTTGGCCCATCAGAACAATGTGTGGGAATAGTTCCAGCTGCTGTTGGTTCTCCTAAGTGATAACATACTGAGCTCACACACTAAATACATTACTTGTGTTTTTTAAAAGAAAGTGGTGTTGCAGTTTTAAATTCCTGATCACAGCTTTAAAGTGTTGAATATTCTTAGATGGCTCAACCTCACAGCTTTATTTTACATCTGTTCCCCGTTAGACTGTAAAAGAAGGAGAAAAAAGTCTGAATTTTGATTTTGTTTTTTAAAGATGTATTACAGATTAGGGCTGCAACTAACGATTATTTTGCTAATCAATTAATCTGTCAACTATTTTGTCGATTAATAATCGGAGAGCAAAAGGTCCTTAATAGGAGATTTCTGGATAGAGCATATTTACAGAAATAGAAGGTTTTTCATCTTAAATGCAAAATGTATGTTTTTTGGTACAATTGTGGCCTAATAACTGCTCTGAGTGGATCGTTCTTTCAGCAAATGTTTCAGAGTCTGTATACTCCAGTCAATGATTATTCGATTACTAAATTAGTTGATGGTAATTGCAATAACCGATTAATCGTAATTAATCTAATCTAATCAGCCCTAATTACAGATTTTTTAACAAATAAAAATCCCCCTCAGTCCTTTAAAACAAAAAGGAAATCATGCATTTTTAAATTAATTACATTCTATACACCATGGTGTTGTTTCTAATGTCTGTTCTCTACATCTGCTTTTCTTGTAATTAACAAATTTGGTAATGCCCCTGATTTAACACACAACCCTACACTGTGGTTAATAGCTGGATGTCATTAAAAGCAGGAACCGAGGTTCTTGGGTGTAGAAGCTGATGTTTTTGCCATTATTTTTTATCATACTTTAGATGAACAAAATGTTTTGTCATTTCCTCCCATCACCATTGTATATATATTTTTGTACCCACTATTTTCAAGGAAAATTGGCCTAAACTTTTATTTTCTTCATATTTAAAATTGATATGAATTGGCAAAATTAACCTAGAGCCATATGAAATCTTCAGAAAATAATATACAATAAATAAATTATACCTGACATTTGAACAGTTTTTTTGTCAGTCCTCAAAAATACCAAATGCTAAAAGAATTAAACCGATACACATCGGTCTGAGTATATGGGTACGGATTGCTTGTAACATGGGTTTTCATGTTTTTTTGGGGAATATACAGAAAGATGAATTGTTGAAACTTGTCGTCTTAAATAGTTGTCTACAGGCAAAACCCATTGCAGGATGTACTGAAAGTTAAATCGGGTCTCTTTTTCTTTCCCTGCCACAGCCCATCAGGTTCCCCTCAGATAGAGCTTCTCCCCCTAGCAAGAACAGAGAAGCCTCACCCCCTCCCAGTCCTCTCGGCCAGTCTACGTCTTCACTGCAGCGCCAAGACTCTGGGCCTCAAGGCATCAAGGGAATCCTAAAGAAAAGCCGCTCCACCAGTGTGGAGTCAGACCACAGTGATGGCATAGCACCTGGGCACATTCCTCCTCGGCAAACCAGTGTCACCTTGAGCCACCCTGAGAGTGAGGAGGAGGAAGAAGAACAAGAAGAAAAAAAGGAGGGGGAGGAGGAGGAGGAGGAAGATGATTATAATGAAGTTGAACAAGAGGAGGAGATGGAGGAAGAGGTCAACAGGGAATTCTATAAAGAGGAGGACTCATCAACTGATGATCTCCCAGATGGTAGCAGCATCAGCATGCACAGAGAAGAGACCAATAGCAGCAGCAGCAGCAGAGAGAGCTTTGATGAGATGCGGAGTCCCTCACCTGATGAAAGCCTGGAGACCACCTCAACAGTGTCCGAGGACGTCGATGAGCTGGAGAGCAGTTTGGATCGCAGTCAAGGCTCAGCGGTGAAACAAAGGTCAGGATATACACAAACAGGCATATGGTGATGAAAGACAAAGTATAAGTAAAATGCAATCATTAACAGTGAAATAATTTCAAAACTCAAGCCTAACCATTTAGGTTTTAAATGTATCTTCTGCCCATGTAATCTGTGGAGGTGCTGGTCAGATGAGACCAAATTGTAGCTTTTGGCCTGTATGCAACAGTAAAACTGCACGTCACTCTGAGCACACCACTGTGAAACACGACGGTGGCAGCATCATGCTGTGAGGATAAAAATCTTCAGTGGCAGGGAAGCTGATCCGAACTGATCGACAACATTTTTCTGTTTCCTCTTTAGCATGTTGTTGGTAATTATGGGATATAGCATGATTATGTGAGTCTATCCTGGGTTTAACATCATGTGTTTGACTTAAATTATCAGAACAAACAAAATATATTTACACAAACCTGAGCAGTAGATGTTGCTGCTTAATGCTGTTATTATCTTACAATAGAATATTGAATCCAATTAAAAACTAAACTGTGGTGATGCCTTTAAAAAATAGAGATGACACCTTTTTTTCAGACTGGCAGTTCTGTCTGGTGGGGACGGTGAAACGAAAGACAAACTAAAGAAGGCAAAGCCGTCGGAACTGATCCAAACGCCACTGGCTAATCGCTTCAGCCAGCTCCACGATGCTGAGAACGCCTGGAAGAAAAAGGTCAGTTCCCATGAGAGCCCATGAAGGTTGCTGAGTTTATCACACCTAAAAATGCTTCATCAAATAAGCTTGACACAAATGAAATAAGCTTTTTTCATTCAAAATACTTTAGCCGTGCCAGACAGTCAATTAAGATATAAAAATATTGAACTGCAAAATAGTTTTTCTTTGGACATGTTTGAGCATTTGTAAGAAAGTGGAACCAAACTTAACTTGACTGTTGATTTCACTTAAAGTTTTTGTAAGAATCACAAAGCAGAATTGGAGGTTATAGATGACCCATATCTGACGCATTTCTGACCAGCCAACAAACTTGCTGACGTGCTGTTTTCTTGCTGAGTTCCTCTGCAGTCTGGCAGACAATTTATTTCAGATTGGGATAAGTATGGAAAAAGTAAAGAAAAATATGAGTATTTCTAGACTTTATTCAATATCCCATTATCTCAATATTCTGTCAATTCCTTCTTCCTTTCTTCTTTTGGTTCTTTCTTTCCGCTTTTCTTCTTTGTGTCCTTCCTTATCTTCCTTATGTACTCCCTTTGTTTAATTCCTTGGATCCTTGTTTTATTCATTGTGTTACCTTCATTTTCTTCTTTTCTTGTACTTTCATTTTTTCTTCTATCCTTCCCTGTGTTCTTCCTTGTATCCTTTCTTTCCTCTTATCCCTCTTTTCTTGCTTGTGTCTTTCCTTCCTATGCTCCTTCCTTCTTTCTTTCTTCCTTGAAAAAGATTGTTTTGATCTTACTGAAGTAATGAAGTGAAGTACGCCCAACCAATATATGGAACGTTTTTGGGTCTGGGAGGGTCACAGCAGCTTTTCAGAGCAGACGATACCACGTTTTTTCCTCTAAATTTTACAGCCGTATTTTGTGCGTGTGGCAATATGATTTTAATCATTAACTTTCATTTGAGTAGATAAATTTAGTTTGGCTTTGATGTGACAAAGCCAAAGCACATTTATTATCGTCTTACTCAGACTTTGATGATGGGAGCCATATTTATAGCCATGCATTTGTTTTACGATGGCACCAAGTAAAGAAAGTAAAGATTTTTTTATTTTTTTTGTACAAGTGGCAGTAATGAGCGAACCCAGCCAAACACTGCAGCCTCCACTTGGCTATGTGCAGAAGTAAAGAAAAACTTGGCTGTGGACACATCTCTCCTGCTGCTTCATCAGCATATTTCTTCCTGCTGCAGCCAGGAGGGCTTGTGGTTCAGAGCTCTGGGGTTGTAACAGGTTTAAGAGAGCAGATCCAGGGCTCAGCTTACGAAGAGAATAGGAACCCCCAGCTTCCATCCACTTGTAAAAATAAAATTCTACACCATGACCAAACACCTGAAAACACTCCAACCTAATGCTTCCCTCTTCTTTAGCTTTGATACTCCTATTTTCTCTGCTGTTCTCTAGGTTGGAAAAATAAATTTCTCCACAAGCCAGCTTTTGTGTTCATCACGGAATTTCAATTCTCACCAATATTCGTATAAACATTCAGGTCAAACTGTTTTGTACATCTAATCGTGGATTAGTTGTGCATATTTTCTTGTGCAGCTTGCACACCTGTACAGATGGGCCTTTAAACTAACAGAATATATACTAGCTCATATATATTCAACGTGGACAAAGTGAAACAGTCCGTTGTTGTGTATTTATGCAGAGCATCTTTTGGCCTAATGTCTGTGAAGATCAGTGATCCTCTTTTGGGATTTCTGGTTTGAGCTCATGCTTCATCCAAAGATGAGCTAACCTTAGATCCACTCCAGGTCTGGAAAAAGCTACACAACAAAATTAGACCCTTTTCCCTTGTAACATGCTCAATTATTATGTCATATTTTATTAGTGTGGTCTGTGTTGATAATGATCCATCAGCCCAAACTCTGTGGAGATTTTGTAAATTTTCCATTGACAGCACAAAAACGGCATCATCAACACTTTCAAGGACGAGCGAGGGCTAAGCTGTTGTCCAGAAAGTCTTTGGATTTCTCCCTGATGTACAGACCTGAAATACTAACACATGTTACTGGCCCTAAGATACTAGCACTGATGCCATTTCTGCATCAGCTCACAGAAGACCATTCCTGTGACATTTTTCTCTTCCCTTTTTGAGGAAAGTGCTTTGTATTTGAAGTTCTGGTGTTAACGTTCATTCGGGCTTACACAGCTTGATCAGACATTTGCGCTCTTTGGTGGAAATGTGAAAGGAAGGAGAATGAAACATGCACGTTTTTTTGACTGTGATTAGGTCCAGATGTTTGCTGCTAAGCCTTTCTGTACACCATGGTGTTGTAAAGTGATGCCTGGCTGTAAATCTGATTTAAAAGGAGGCCAGTGGTGTCATGAAGAATATTTGTTAGCCATATGTTGCCTGAATATGATGACTGATGAGAACGTCTTATTTTCCTGCGAGAAAGTCAGACAACAGCACGGAAGAAGCTGCATTGTGACTGTAAATGAAACTCTGACATTGTGTTAAGATAGCATTTCAAATATGTTATATTAAATCAGTGTTTGAGGGTATTTGAAAATGCAGGATTTCCCTTTGAGATGTCCCAGTTTTATACACTTGTAAGAAGTCAACAAACCCTGGTTCAGTGTTTCTTTTAAAGTCAAAACCCTCAGCAGTGTTCAAAGTGGTGGCCTGCTATTGCAGATTTTAGCCAATTTGAAAGTGTTTTTTTCTTCCTGCCATAAGTGGTAATTAATTATTTATTTAGCATATTTTATTAGCAATTAGCACAGCTAGATTTATATGGAAGCAAATCGTTACCATATTTCAAATGAAAAAACATTTTCAGAAATGCTTTTTCATTTTAAGAATGTGGCTGCATTATTTGACCCATAAATAAAATTAGTACCGTATTTTCCGCCCTATAAGGCGCACTTAAAAACCTTTAATGTTTTCAAAAAATGACAGTGTGCCTTGTAATCCGGAGCGCCTTATATATGGATCAATTGGTTAATTGGTTGATCCATACTGGTTGTACACGGCGCTCTGTCAAAATGTTTCAGTACGACTGGTAAACTACAAAGCCGCACCGCTTGCAGCATTACGGCTACCGTAGTCAGGGGCGTCGCCGAAGTAATAGCGGTAAACACCTGTACTGTGCTTACTTCTAGTCCAACACCACTTGTGTGTGTATAACGTTTGAATGTACTGTTGCAGGAATTGCCTGAACTATATGTGATTAGAAGCTCAGTGTGTGGGGTGTATGTTTCGTGTGTGTGTGTGGAAGATGTTGACATTACTCCTCCGGACAGAGGTGGCGCTGTGTGCTGCCGTAGCTGAGAATCAAGAGTGAAGGAGTGACGTCGGTATTATTGTGTGTGTGGGGTGGGTAGAGACGGCGACCGGAGCATCGGTGTATGAGTCTGTAAGCCCTGTGTTTTTACGTGCTGCAAAGTCATTAAAAAGAACCCCGAATCTCGTCAACAACTCAGTGTTTTGATGCTGTTTCTTCATACTCAACTCAGCAACGTATGAGTGAGGGAGTTAACCCCGAGGAAACTAGTAACTTCGGCCCTGGAGAAAGCGTCTCCCCTGTGTCATCAGACTACGGTCAGGGGACAGAAACAGGAAAGGTTAACAGTACTAACGTTTGGTTTAGTGCATCAAACTGTTTCTTTTACGTGTTTACTGAATCAGGGAAAAGTTCCCTTTCACGTTTTAACTAACGTTTGATTTCAACTTCATAGACTCCAATGCATTCCTAACGTGCGGTTGGCTTTATTCAATAGAATTCTATGTAGAGGAGACCTTACCATGAGAGTGAATGGAGTTATTAAAACGCTGGTTTGTAGTGTATTAATAAAGTTTGACTGACTGACTTATCTGACTGTTTTGTTGACATTCTCTTTAGCACAGCTCCATCTAGTGGATGCATAACGCAACCCCAGTCAAACGTTTGACTGCAGTAGCTTCTATTCTATGCGCCTTATAATCCGGTGCGCCCTATATATGAAAAAAGTTCTAAAATAGGCCATTCATTGAAGGTGCGCCTTATAATCCGGTGCGCCTTATAGTGCGGAAAATACGGTAATCAATCATCCTATTTGCATTTTCTTCTTCATGACTGCACATTTTATGCCATAATCAAAAAGAAAACAAAGCAGACATTGCTTTTTCGTTTTCGTGGTCTGCCCGCAAAGTACTGCCCAGAACTCGAAAACGAAAAAGCATTCCGAGCGGCGGGCGCAGCAGAGTGACGTCAGCAGCCGCTGTTCCTCAGCTCCCTGCTGACCGAGCTACCCATCTTGTTCGGTAGGAGGCGCTGTGCATGTCTGCATTGCATTATATTGCAAACTTGCCGAGAAATTGATTGAATTGCAGCAGGGCCGAGCTCAATTTGTGGCAGTGACAGGCAGAACTGGCAGTTCCGCCACAGCCTGCCGCAGGGTGGCAGGGGATTCTGCGAGGATGCCAAAAGGTGCCAGACCGGCCGTAAAAGCTTTCCAATGCGGTTGCCGCTGTTTTTGTGGAAGCTGATGCTGATTATCGGCAAACGGGATGTCATTGTTGTTATAGCCTGTTACCTTTAAATAATGATTTCATTATTGATTATTATTTAATAAACAGCTTTAGAACCATAACATAAGGTGATTGTATTTACTAGACATGGAAAATAAATAGCACTATATGTATGTGTGACGTGTTGAAAGGATGACAAAGATTTATTGCACAAACAGCCGGTTTATTATAGAGCGGCTATTCTGAATTGTCACTCACAGAAAATTATAAATACATGCTTAAAAACACGCTGAATGTCCCAGGCCATAAGGCTGCCACCGGAACTACCAGTTCTGCCTGCCACTGCCACTTATTGAGCTCGGTCCTGCAGCAATTCAATCAATTTCTCGGCACGTTATCAATGTAATGCAATGCAGACGTGCACAGCGCCCCCTACCGAACAAGATGGGTAGCTCGGTCAGCAGGGAGCTGAGGAAGAGCGGCTGCTGACGTCACTCTTTTGCGCCCGCCGCTCGGAATGCTTTTTCGTTTTCGAGTTCTGGGCAGTACTTTGCGGGCAGACCACGAAAACGAAAAAGCAATGTCTGCTTTGTTTTCTTTTTGATTATGGCATAAAATGTGCAGTCGTGAAGAAGAAAATGCAAATGCAAATAGGATTATTGATCACTAATTTTATTTATGGGTCAAATAATGCGGCCACATTCTTAAAATGAAAAAGCATTTCTGGAAATGCTTTTTCATTTTCAAATTTTACATTTCAAATTGAATTTTGGGATCTATTTGCTGGGGTACATCTTGAAAAATAAATCTCAAATGTCTTTTTCTTTTTCATTTTAATTAAGTGAAAGAATGAGCAGTCTTGAAGAAGAAAATTAAAATGCAAATAGGATTATTGATTACTAATTTCGTTTATGAGTCAAACAATGCAGCCACATTCTTAAAATGAAAAAGCATTTCTGAAAATGCTTTTTCATTTGAAATATGGGAACGATTTGCTTCCATAGATTTACTAGCATCACAGTCTTCATGTGTATTCCCTCGACATTGAGGTTCTTACCTTTACTCTGAGTTATTCAAAACACTGGTGACCAGCCGTCGACAAACTTAACTTTATTTATTGTGCACATTGCAGTTTGTTATCGTTGCATCTCCAAATGCATATAAACATTTTTCATCCCACGAACCTAATGCCAAGCAAATGACCCATGCTTCCTGTAGTCATCCCATTTAAAATCTTGAAACAATAATCTGCATCTTCCCTATTCTCCGCTTTCTTTTTCCTTCCCTTCTCTCCTTATTTCTTACTCCTTTATTGTTCTTTTAGTTCTTACTGCCCTCTATGGCTCCTGTCTACATCTACAGACCCTACTTCTTTCTTTGACTTTGACACCTGCCTGTCTACCTTTCCCCATGTCCTCAGGTGAGTGTCTGTTTAGCATGGACTTGCTTACTATGTTGCTCTTTTCATTTAGCATGTATCCTGGACAAGCTGTCTCCATTTCTGTTTCCCACAGAGACGTCAGAGCTAAAGTAAATGTATTTTGCTGCTTCGCAGGTGGTTAATGTATGTGTCAGTAATTCAGCAGAGAAAGTTCTGATGCTGTAGAGTACATCTGGGTTAGAGGGAAAAACCCTCTGGGCCTCACCATCTCTGGAGTCCTGTCAGGCCATGGTATTTCCCCTCTCTGATTGACTCCAGAGAGAGGTTTTTAGTTACGGTTGAGACAAGTGGAAGACTGTTTAGAGCGTACGTGTTTAGGTATTTGTGTATTTATGGTAGCATCAGTGAATGGGATAAGGACACTGTGTGGTAAAAAGAGTCTAATGTGGTGCTTTAAGCATTCCAAGCTTTAAGAAACAGGAATTACTCACATTTAAACATGAAGACATTGGTGTTTTTAAAACATGACAGCATACCATTAATGTCTTCATCATTCTGTTAAAAGACAGAGCATTCAGCCGGTCCCTCGTGATATGCATAGTTTTATTGACAGGCCGAGAGAAAAGGGGGCAAAGAGGTATATGTGTGCTAGTTGGCGTTCATGCAGGACTCGACAGAAAATCAAGTGAATTATTTCAGTTCCAACTGGCATGCTGCATTATGTTTGTTAAATATGATTGAATTTGAACTTCTAGAGGATATTAATGTTTAATCAGTCCCAGAACTGATTAATCTCATTCTCAAACATTTCAGGACACTTTTATTTTCATTTTGACTGTCATTGTTGTGCATGTGTAATGGGGACCAATTTTTTTCAGAACAGGATTGGAAAATGTACCAAAAAACCTCCAGGGTGCTCATTAAGACACAGATGTTCAGTCTCCATCTTTTCAATAAAATGCAGTGCATGTCTGAAAGGGGGTTTACTCACACATGTCCCCCTCTACTTCTCTTTTTACATGCAATGTAAACAATGACCTCATTTTGATGTTCAGCTCCAGTGTTTTTAGTAGGGCTCTGGCTCAGTAGGTGGACTCATGAAATCCATGATGTGGAGTTGAACCACCCTTGTGTTTTAGAGTGTGTGGATGTGTGTGATGGAGACAGGATTGTAAACACTTAGTAGTGTGTAAGGTTGTCTCTGTGCATAAGCTGACTTGTCTAGCTGGGATTCCTTTGACCTTTTCTTACTTATTGTTTGTTTCATTCTTATATCAAACAGTCAGTCATTTTCTACCACTTATTCCATAGTGGGTCGCAGGAAAGCCAGTGCCTATCTCCAGCAGTCTATGAGCAGGAGGCGGGGTACACCCTGGACAGGTCGCCAGTCCATCACAGGGCAACACACAAACAACCATGCACACACTCATTCATAAACCTAAGGGCAATTTAGAGTTACCAATTAACCTAACAGGCATGTCTTTGGACTGTGGGAGGAAGCTGGAGTACCCACGCATGCATAGGGAGAACATGCAAACTCCTTGCAGAAAGACCCCCGGTCGGGAATCAAACCCAGGACCTTCTTGCTGCAAGGCAACAGTGCTACCAACTGCACCGCCGTGCAGCCCTATATCAAACATGCAATTTAAAAAAATCTGTTCTGCAAACTGTTGAAAGATACAAGAAACAACGGCTTCCTGTAACTGTCAGCTTTAATACATGTCTGGTTCATTACTAGACAAACTACAGAATAAAAACTCATGGCTCTTGCTACTTATTTAGGGGTATCCTTTGTCTGAAAAATCCCATCTCTGCATATTTTCTACATTACTGAATAGAATCCAATATACTCTTTTTGTTTTCTCTCTTTAAATAATCCTGTCAAATGATAACGATCGGCCTCAATGTGATGATAAAAGAAATGTAAAGATGGACAACCCGTTTATTTTCCAATGCCAGAGTGCCTCTCAGCAGTGCTTCAGTCTGACATGTTTTCCCTTTAAAGTTGCAGACATCTGCAAATGCTTAAAATGACTCTGCAGAGCGTGAAGATGACGACAGTCAGGAGATCCCACCGATCATCATTCAGCCACAAAGAAAAACGTCCGCTGGGACTCAAACGCGCTGTTAGCTGCAGGAGTCCTGAACATTTGTCTTTTACTCTAATTTCAAGTAGTTTAAGTTGTGTTACAGTTGCTCTGATGTGAACAAACGCCACATGTTTCACATTAAGGCACAGAAAGCAGGGTTACTTGTTAGTTGATGAATGTGTGCGAGTTCCTTTTTTGAGTAAACATTTTTCTTCTTGGAATTGCTTTCTATCGTGCTGTCATTACATTAATGGGTAAGCTTCTGCTGCAGCCTACTGCTGAAATGAAGTCACCAGTCATAGTGAATTACACACTCTTGAGTCGCTCATTATTAATGAAAAAGGAGCGTGTGGTAGAAATATTTCATGTGTAAACTTAAAATGCTGCAAAGGGGGTATTCATATTTACTGTAGCAGTGCTGCTGAGCTCCAGAGAGGCAGGGGAGTCTAATAAAGAACTGTTCATTTTCAATCATTGACTTCAGGTGCTTAGATGACAGGAGAGTCGATCACAGAAGGACACAATGAGCACTAGACGATGAGTGCTAGAGAACAGACAACCAGGGGATAAACTTGCTTCTGTCTCTTTATAACTGCACTCCCTTGAAAAAGCATTCATACTAATTTAATTTCTTCACATTTTGTTACGTTACAATCACAAACTTTAAATCATTTCACCTGGATTTGTGTGAAAGAGCAACACAAGGTAGTGCACAGTTGGGAAGAGGAAGGAAAAAGAAAATAGAAATGTGAAACCTGTGGTGTATTCATCCTTTGTTCTCTGATACATCTAAATAAAATCCCTGCCACCAACTGCCTTCACGAGTCTTAAGTAAAAGAAATCCATACGTGTGAATTGGAACGCAACAGACATGTCAGGGATAAAGTTGTGGAGATGTTTAAAGCGGAAGATCTGGAGCACTAAAAATCTCACAATGCACTGTTCAATCGATCATCCGAAAATAAAAAAGTTGGTAAAACTGGAAACCTATGAAGACATTGCCATCTACCTTAAAAGAGGACAGCATTGGTCACTACAGCAGTCAAAATGGCCGCTGGTAACTCTGGAGCTCATGAGCTCAGGTGGGAGAATCAGTCGTCATGACAACAATTATGGAGTGTTCCTGAATCAATTTCCGACCTCCAAGTAGGAAATTTCCACTGAAACACCCCCAAAAGTCGGAATTACGAGTCGGAAAGTCGGGGAAACACGACCATCCCTGACTTCCGCATTCAAGATGGTTGCCACTCACATCAATAGTAGTAAAACGTTCTTACTTTGACTTCTTTATTATTTATGCAACATTTAGTCAGTCGTACATGTACTACTTTTCAGTGTTTATAAGACGAGATGTTTCAGTACTGTTTATATGCACGAAATACCGCTTAGAACAGTGTTATTGTCATTCTTATTGTTGTGAGACCGCTGTTACAGTTGCTAGCAATAATACGAACGAAAAAAGCAGGAACCTGGAATGCAACTCAGGGTTGACATAAACTCCTACTTCCCAGTTCTGACTTCCGAAGTTAATGGAGCACAGCATTAGTAAAGTCTGCCACTCTCTTGTAGAAGCTGTAGTTAAAGGTAAACTCGAGCACACTACACTTTTTAGTTTTTTATTTGTGTCCCTTTCACTTTACAATCATGAGCTTCTTTGTGTTGCTCTCATACATGTGGTTGTAAGAATAATTGTAAGGCACAATCTATATGAATGCTTATTGTTCAGTCAGTTTGTGTCATGCAATACTTTCCATGATTACTTCTTTGCGTCCTTGTAAATCTGTCTGTTAATGTGTGAAATAAGAGAAACATTGAGTTAAGAAAAATCTATCACAGGCACTTGTGAAACCCAGTGATCTGGCAGTTTTTACTGAGCTGTATCTAAATCTCAACAGAAGTCCAATGCAGATCCAGAGCCCAAAATGTCTCTGGCAGAGAGGATGAAGATCCTTAAAGACAAGGAGGAGCAGTGGAAGGGCAAAGGCAAAGGAGCAGCCAATGACTCTGTTCAGTTCACAGTGGCTGGGCGAATGGCCAAGAAAGGTATTTTCTTTCCATTTGTTTAATGTGTGTTTGTATCGGTGTCTTCTTTCCCCAGCCTGAGCAGGCGTGTTGTTGAGCAGTGTCGGGTACAACAACTTCCTTTGCAAACAACGTTCAGGAAGACACAAAAGCTCAGTAGAAACTATAATCCAAATAAATATACAAAGAAAGGTCACATTTGACCTGAGCTACTGCAACCAACTGACACAGGATAATACTGTAGATCTTTGAAGAACCTGGAAAAAAAATTACTTTCATGTTGTACTGCACCAGGTCTCGTGTCCAGCGACGAGTCACCTATCATCTCTCTCAAGAAGTCCAGCGCCACACCAGTGAAACCACATGAAGGTACTGTCTGGGATTCAGCTTCAACCATTTCTTTGAGCCGCTCCTGGTGGTTTGAGGAGACTGTTTTATGTGCCCCAACCTACCAGCTGATTTCACATGGAATTGTTTTAACCGAAATGCTTTTAGAAATGTTATCAGAAACTCAAACGGTTTATATTGTCTAGATTTTTTTCCGTATGTCTGGAGAAAGCTACCACTGACTAAGTCTTTCTGTCCACTGGGCAGAAATCTCCAGTAGGACTGACGTCAAAGTGGAGGGAGATAAACGACTCGACAAGCTGGAGTCCTTCCTCGATAAACTCCACAGTAAAGGTACAATCTGCGCTTTTATTTACATTAAATATTTATTTTGCACACATTTAAATGTTTTTTGGAAGGGCACAATTTACTCTTACCTTTAAACTACCCTGAGTTGTGAATATTACAGAAAAGCTTTCACCAGCTAAACCTACACCAGCTTAACTGTTTGAAAATAAATTCCTGGAGGTCGTTAGATTTTTTTTAAATCATTTTTCCTGTTTAAGAACATAAATCTATATTTAATGCTTCCTTCGTTTCCATTCCTCCTGTTTCCTAACATTCTTCCTCGGCATTGGGGGATCAGGTGCGAGCAAAACCAAGTCATCCACCATCGAAGTGACTGCAGAGGCGGAGAAAGAGGTGATGACTCTGGATGACGAGGAGACTTTTGGCAACTTCTACAAACCTGTCTCCCCCTCCACCCTCCTGGAGTCTAGTATGGTTTGGACTGAGGAAGACCTAAGTGAGATCCAGGCTGATACACCAAAGTTAGTTTAAAAGAATCCTAGATGCGTTTCTGTTTTTCTCTGGCAAAGATTATGGAATCATTACTGTATTAACATGATAAATACAGATGTAAGAAGATATTTACCACCGTTTTGTTGTATGCTGTACAGTGCAAAGGTGCTTGGCTGATATATGCTTTTGTATCCTACCTAGGATAGTTGTACTGTAAAAATGCTTACAGTGTATATCAGAAACCTTGATGCCGTGTATTACTTTTTATGTAATTTCCCCTTTAGGCTGACCTCAGCTGTAGCAGAACACAAGCGAGCTGTGCGACCAGCCAGAAGGAATCAAGGCTCCAGGAATCCCCTGCGGGCTCTTGCTGCCCGTAATGACCTCCGGCAGGGTTACACCGAGCAGAGGCTTAATGTGGCGTCAGTGGAGACCAAGAGGATTCAGGTGGAAAGAAGTGAGACTACTCACATTTCCCTAAAGCAAACGTGGTGTTTACATAGAGCAATCTAACAAATAAGATGAATTACAGCACACACTGTGAAGAGGCTCTTTGATTATCTTCAGGGTTTTTCCACTTCTCTTAGAGCAGTTTGTGAAGTAAATTATGTATTTATTGGAAATATTTCAGAAAGCAAATTTACAGTGCCTTGCAGAAGTATTCACACCCCTTAAACTTCACATTTTGTCACATCACAACTAGAAACGTCAATATACGAATGGGATTTTATCTGATACCAATACATGATGTATAATAGTGAAGTGGAATAACAAAGGATTCGTGGCTTTTTAAATCTTTACAAATAAAAAAGTATTTTCAGCCCGTTTTACTCTTGTACCCTAAAAAGAATCTCAGTACAAATGCAGCAAACATTAGAGAACAAACATCATCACAAAGACCAAGGAACACAGGAGACTGATCAGTGAGGAAGCTACAACATCCCAAGCTTTGGACATCTCACAGAGCTCTGTTTGATCCATCATCTCACATGGAAGAAGCTTGGCACAACTGCAAACCTACCAACACACTGGCAGGGAGGGGAAGGACAGCATTATTCAGAGAAGCAGCCAGGTTGCTCATGGTAACTCTGGATGAGCTGCAGATATTCACAGCTCAGGTGGGAGAATCTGTTGACAGGACAGTGATGAGTCATACACACCACAAAGTTCAGGGACCTCATTGTAAATGCAAACCACACTTTCGCTTTGTTTAGCATCGTTTCCCTTTCACTTCACAGTAATGCACAAGTTTGTGTTGGTCTGCCACATAAAATCCCAGTAAAGCGTATTTAACTTTGTAGTTGTAACGTGACAACATGTAAAAAAGCTTCCAGGATCTGAATACTTTCGCAGAGCATTTAGAAACTAAACACATTGATAGTAGAAATGTTGGAGCTGGATACCAGCTGGATGTATTTGATGACAGATGTTCTGGTTTCCAGCTAGACATTTGTAGGCTGCATCACAAGCTTATTTTGCTGTTTGCATGTTTCTGCACTCAGTTCCTGTCTGTGGATGCCCTCCAGACTACACCAACCTCAGTCACCTTTTCATACTTTGCATTTGAGGAAGTGGGCATGATTACAACATAAGTGCTGTCTAGTAGACCTCACGTGAACGTAGTAATTTGAAAGCATGACCCCATCCCAAACATTCCACTGAAGTCAGAGCATGTTAGCTTGAAGCACAGAAATGATAACCTTGTGTGTTAGATGAAAGGAGCATCAGTGAAAATGATCACATCTTTGTTTTTTGTTTTTTTCACACAAAGTGGCAAAGCATTCCAACTTGGCCGACGTGGCCTTGGCTGGGCTCGCCAGCAAGGAAAACTTTCGCAAGGTCAGCCTGCGCAGTGTGAAGTCCACAGAGGTTGTGACTAACAACAGTGCGGTGCCTTTTCACAAGCTCATGCTTATTCGCATCAAAGGTCAGAAAACACAAAAGAACTCACTGTTTGAGTGGTCAGCATATGACTAATGAATAGTGACTACAGTTTAATTAGAAAAAGTGACTGGTTTGTATTTTCTGTTGTCATGGATTGAGAATGAAAGAGAAACTACTGTAATAACGTTCTGTTTAAGATCTATTTTAGTAAATGTTTTATTCAGGGTTCCTATGCAGCCTAGAAAACTATGGAAAAGTCTGGAATTAGTTTTTCCAGGCATGGATAAGTATAGAAAAAGAAAAATATTTGTCTTTCTGGACAGTTTTTCTTCGATCCTTCCTTCTTTGTGTCCTACCTTCAATCCTTTTTTGTTCCATTGCTTCTTTCCTTCCTTGCATCTCTCCTTCTATCCTGCTTTTTTACTCATCTCTTTAATTTCTTCCTTTCTTTTTTCCTGTCCTTCTTTGTATACTTATTTTCATTGTCTCCTTCCTCGAATACTTACGTTTTTCCATTCTTTGCTTTGATCCTTTTGTCTTTACCTTCTTTCCTACCTTGTGTGCCTTTTTTCCTTCGTTCCTTCCTTTCAATGTCTTGCATCTGCAAAAACCAAATTTACATCCTGCCCACTGTAGAAATATCTGCCATAAATGTACATTCATTTTAAAATTAACGTACACGACTAAACTCTGTAAAGCTGAATTTGAAAAAATCTGCAATTTTACATGAAAACATTTTTTTGGACCCTGATTATGGAAGTGAAAACTGTTGTTTTCCGCAGGTCGAAGGCACATCCAGGTGCGCTTGGTTGAGCCGACGGCTCGCTCACTGAACAGTGGTGATTGCTTCCTCCTTATAACCCCAAAGCACTGTTTTATGTGGAGCGGAGAATTTGCCAATGTCATTGAGAAAGCCAAGGTACTAAAGCTCACACACAGAATCAAAGGCTTTATAGTTCCTGAGAAGGGGATTTTCACAACTTGTATTGACATGTTTAGACAGGTAACAGTGCACCTGATGAATCATCTGTATTAAAGAAAACAAGGTCCTGTTGTGGGAAACCTGTTAGACCATTAAAGAAACACTCATGCATCCAAATCTTGTACTTGTTCTAAGTTTTTCAATATAATCTATTTTCGTTGTAGTTGTTTTCCCTTTTTGTCATTTCTACAGATGTTGGCATAGGAATTTGCAAATAATGAAAACAGTTTGACTAAAGCCATCTTGTTTGTATTTGTAGTTGGATTCTGTGTTTTTAGCCTACTTTAGTTGCAGACAAGCTGCAGAGCCAGGGCCAGCCCGGTTGCTCCAAATTAGAATGTAGCAACTAATGATTGTCATCAGGTTTAGCTTTGCACAACATGATGTGACACACACTCTAGACTTCAGAATATAAATATGTGGTTGTAACCTAATCTACTGATTAAGCTGTTTCACAATTTAGAATGTTCTAAACCCAAATGGCTAATGTTTGGACAAAAGGCTTTCTAGAAGGACTTTGAAAGCTGTAGGTAGGGCTCTACTCTTTATTTATTTTTTATGGGACGCTGCAAGTCAGCATGCACACATTGCGCAATCTGACATGCCGCAGACTGTCTGGCGCTAATCAAGGCCAGGATTTTAGTGGATCCATCCTGCATAGAATACTTTAAAGATGCATTATTTTCATTTGGTAAATCTTCCACCTTTGCACATGTATAATGTGTTAATTATGCTTTATGTGGCCAGGCATCAGAGATGGCATCTTTTGTTCAGGCCAAGCGGGACCTTGGCTGTAAGGCTCCCCAGGTATCTGTGCTGGAGGAAGGCATCAACACTGAAAACAGATGGGCCAAAGAGTTCTGGAGCCTGCTTGGGGGGAAGACCAAATATAGAGGTACAAAACCAAATCTTATCATTTTCCGATGAACAGAAACATCTACACATGAGCACTGCCTGCGCCTGTATGCACACACTGATTCTGACTGATGTACTGTTTCTGTGTCTCCGTGTGGGGTGTGTTACAGGGGCAGGGGATCCAGAGGAGGATGAGCTCTACGAGAGTGGGGTGGTTGACTCTAATGGAGTGTACAGACTCCAGGGAGACAAACTGGTACCTCACGAAGACGCTTGGGCTTCCATCCCCAGTGTGTCTTTGCTCGATTCTAAAGAGGTAACCTTATTCAAATAGAGATAAATTTGATCATAAATCTGCAAAACAAACTGTGATCAATGTAAGAGATCCGTAACAGGATCTAACAGGATAGATGCAGCAATCAGTCATCCAAACATTGTTTATTGGCTCAGACCTGCAGGTCAAATACTGAAAAGTCATTTTTTTATTTTATTAAATTATCATCCATTAAATGAATCAAAAATAAGAACTCCTACAGTTTTAGGTCTATATAGTTAAATAATAATACACTTTATAAAAAAGCACTATACTACAATTTTTTTTCTCAATGTCTAACATCAAGTTAAGACTAAATTTCCCAAATTTAGGTCATTTAGGATTATCATTAGATCAAATGACTTCCTCCTAAATGCCAGAATGTTGAGAGATGTTTTTATATTAATTCCTTCTAATTCAGGAACTAATTTGGTTCTATGGTTAGGACAATTGTCTGTTTGCAAGATCCATTTATACCGAAGATTCAACTTCCTGTCCGGTATATTGAGAAATTTCTTCAATATATCGACATATTGTTCTTTCTTCATGACCCCATCTATTTACTGAAGTGCATCTGACTTGTGGAGCGCCAAAACGCTCTTCCTGATATCTTTGTTGGTTTGATTTTTACACCATGTCACACAAGGAAATGGTGTGTTTGAGGTTTACTACTAATTACTAAAGTCTTAAGAATTAACCTATCAGAGGTGTCCAAAGCCATGATATCATCTGAGCATTTCCAAGTTTTTTAAAGGCATGGCAGTATATGTGTTCGTGAACTTCTGACCTTGAATTAAGTTTAAAAAAATCGATGAAATACTGGTGCCCCATTTATGGAGGCTATTACACCTGTGATCCAGGTCTTCCCATTGCTCTCACTCTCGCCAATTCAATTCAATTCAAAAATACTTTATTAATCCCAAAGGGAAATTAAATGTTGTAGCTCATTATGAAGGTTTCTTCAAAGAGCCATTGTAGATGCTGATGGCTGTGGGCAGGAAGGATCTCCTGTAGCGCTCCGTCTTACAGCAGATCTGAAGAAGCCTTTGACTCAAGACAGTGTTGTTGTAGGACAGTCTCATGAAGAGGATGTTCAGGGTTCTCCATAATGTTCTTCATTTTATGAAGAACCCTTCTTTGCACAATGATCTCCAGAGGTTCCAGAGGAGTCCCCAGAACAGAGCCAGCCTTCTTTATCAGCTTGTTGAGCTTTTTTAAGTCCTTGGCTCTGATGCTGCTTCCCCAGCAGATGATGGCAGAAGAGATCACACTTTCCACAACAGACTTATAGAAGATATGCAGCATCTTGCTGCAAACACCAAATGACCTAAGCTTCCTCCAGAAGTACAGTCTGCTCTGTCCCTTCTTGTAGATGGCTTCACAGTTGCATCTCCACTCTAGTCTGTTGTTCAGGTGAACATCGAGGTATTTATACTCCTCCACCACCTCCACTTCTTCTCCCATGATAGAAATAGTTTTTGACTTATTCCTGTTTCTCTTAAAATCTACAATCATCTCCTTTGTTTTAGTCACGTTCAACATGAGATGATTATTTCCACACCATGCCACAAAGTGGTCCACCACCTTCCTGTACTCAGCTTCTTGTCCATCTCTGATCCACCCCACGACTGCAGAATCATCCGAGTATTTCTGCAGATGACATGAGTCTGTCTTGTACTGGAAGTCTGAGGTGTACAGAGTGAAAAGGAATGGTGAGAGTACAGTCCCCTGTGGTGCTCCTGTGCTGCTGACTACCTGGTTAGACTCACAACCCTTCAGTCTCACAAACTGTGGTCTGTTTGTCAGGTAGTCTTTGATCCAGGAGATTGTTGAGGCCTCTACCTGAGTCTTCTGGAGTTTCTGGCAAAGCAAATCAGGTTGGATTGTATTAAATGCACTGGAGAAATCAAAGAACATGATCCTCAGAGTGCTGCTGGCTTTGTCCAGATGACAGTGGGTTTGTTGAAGCAGGTGTATGATGGCATCTTCAACTCCAACTCCACAGCGATAAGCAAACTGAAGGGGGTCCTGATGCTTTACTGTTTGCTTACTCAGGTGGGCCAACAGGAGTCTCTCTAGGACCTTCATGATGTGAGATGTCAGGGCAACAGGTCTATAGTCATTGAGGACTGATGGGTGAGTTTTCTTTGGTACCAGAACAAGACAGGAGGTCTTCCACAACACTGGAACCTTCTTCTGGGCCAGGCTAAGGTTGAAGAGGTGCTGCAGAATCCCACAGAGCTGCTCTGCACAGGCCTTCAGGACTCTAGGGCTGACATGATCTGGACCTGCAGCCTTATTCCGATTCAGTCTCCCCAGTTGCATCTTCACCTGACTTCTTGAGACACACAGGTGGAAGGGGGAAGCAAAGGAAGCATCAGCATCTTCTGATATGGTTGAAGGCAAACATGTAGAAGCAGAAGGGTCTAGGGCTGAGGTGGAAGATAAAACATTTGAGGTGTTACTGGACAGCTGTGGGTCCTGTGGGTCAAAGGAAGTTGGAATGTCTGTTTGGCTGTGAGCAGGAGAGAAGGATGCTGAGCTTGTTTCTGAACTGAACCTATTGAAGAATATGTTCAGTTCATTGGCTCTGTCCAGACCTCCATCGGTCTGATCATCCTTCTGCTTGAAGCCTGTGATCTTCTTCATCCCTGACCACACATCTCTGATATTGTTTTGCTGGAGCTTGCTCTCCAGCATCTTCTTGTACACCTCCTTGCGTTCTCTTATCTTGACTTTAAGTTGCTTCTGTAAACTCCTCAATAATTCTCTGTCTCTCTCTCTGAAGGCTCTTTTTTTCTTGTTAAGCAGGTCCTTCAGGTCACTGGTGATCCAAGGTTTGTTATTGGGGAAGCATCTCACGGTTCTGGTGGGGATGATGTTATCCACACAGAAGTTTATATAGTCGGTTACACACTCAGTCATGGCATTGATGTCCTCTCCATGTGGCTGGCACAGTGCGTCCCAGTCTGTAGCCTCAAAGCAACCTTGCAGGGCTTCTTCAGCTTCCTGTGACCATTTTCTCACAGTCCTCTTTATTACAGGTTGCCTCTGAACAAGGGGCTTATATTTTGAGCAGAGAAAAACAAGATTGTGATCTGATTTGCCTAGAGGAGGTCTTGCTGTAGAGATGTATGAGTCCTTGACATTTGCATAAAACAAATCCAATGTTTTGTTTTCTCTGGTAGAGCAGCTGACAAATTGTTGAAACGTTGAAAGTGTAGCAGAGAGTGAAGCATGGTTAAAATCACCAGAAATTGCCACAAAAGCATTGGGGTTTTGTGTCTGTAGCTTAGCAACAACTGAGCTGATGGCATCACATGCAGTGTCAGCAACAGCGGAAGGTGGAACGTAAACTGTTGCCAAAATAATACTGGTGAACTCTCTGGGTAAACAGAGTTCAATATCTGGACTGCAGAGATGACACTTCACAGTTACATGTCCTGGATTACACCATCTGTTGTTCACAAGTACTGCCAGTCCACCTCCTTTACATTTGCCGCTCCTCTTTAAATCTCTGTCTGCTCGTATGGTTAAAAAGCCCGGCAGAGAGACGCTGGAGTCGGGGATATGATCCTGCAGCCATGTCTCAGTAAAACTCATAATACTGCATGCCCGGTACTCTGGCTGGGTCCTTTGTAGGGTTTGGAGTTCATCCAACTTGTTTCCCAACGATCTCACATTGCCCATCAAAATCGACGGAAGAGAAGGTTTGAACTTCCTCCTTCTCTCTCTTCTCTTAGTTCCTGCTCTACATCCACAGCGTCTCCTTTTCAACTCATCAGGGATTTGGGGTTGTAGCTGAAGTATTATTTGAGCTTTTGAGATATTACTCAGCTGCACCTGGTTGTAAGAAACAACCCTGTTGCCATGGCAATGCATCATAACAAATGTCCAAAAATAGAAAGTATTAGGAAAAATCCTCCAAGCTGCACAGCATCCAACACCAGAGTGGACAGTCGTCCAAAAAAAATCAACTGTATCCACCACAAGAGGAATAGTTCCCAAAAAAGAATAAATCAGAATCAAAAGTAACAGAGCTACTTCAACCTGCTGCCACCTTGAGCGGCACAATTTCCTGCCTATTTACTATTAATAAAGAACACCAAATCCCTCTCTGCCATTTGTTGGGATTTAAGAAGTAGAATTATTTTGGTAATCCTAACTAAGCTAAAATGAGAAGCTTTTAGTACATTTTGTCAGGTACAGGTGAAGCCTGTAAAGGTGAAACATTGACTTTGATGTAATGATAATTAAATATAAGTGAAGGACATATGCTTTTATGCACAAATGGGGGTAATGTTATACCCTCTTCATTTTCAGTTGGATTTAAAATTACTTCCTCTGTCAAAAAACCTGTCACACATTTTTGTTTTTTTCTCTTTGACATTTATCGCTTCAGTTAATCGGATTGAGTGAAAATCAGAAACGGCAGGTCAGATTTAACAGAAAATCTTACATAGGACTCAGACGGGAAAAGCTGCATTGGTGCATCCCTAGCCCATGAGCATCTACAACTCCTATTTTGAATGTTGTCTGTTTTTATGCATGTTTTAGTGTCTATGTTAACCTTTCCAATCTTCATTTCTCCTGCTAATACCACACACCAGGTTTTAGTCTTTGACTTTGGCAGTGAATTGTATGTCTGGCATGGAAAAGATGTGCCCTTGGGGGACAGAAAAGTAGCTGTCAAACTGGGCAAACAGCTATACAGTGGCAACTACGACTACAGTAGCTGCAGAGTCAACCCTTTAGATGCCTCCTGCACAAATAAGGATGTGCCACAGTGAGTATGAGAAGTTAATAATACCAAAGCACATGATTCATTTAGATGGAACATTTTGACGGTTAAGCAACTCATCTTTAAGGTGTGCATAAACAGAGAAACAGCTGAAATATTATGTTTTGTGTTTTTGTAGCCCCTAGTGGTTTAAATGCTGCAGTGCAGCTGCAGACACAGAGCAGTATATGTGTGTAAGTGTGTTTGTGTGTGACCTGCAGGAAGGGGGAGGGACGTCCGAGCTGGACTCTGTTTGGCCGGCTGTCGGAGCACAACGAGACATCCCTGTTCAGGGAGAAGTTCCTCGACTGGGCCGAGAGGAAGAAAGAGGAAGCAGCTCAAACAGAGGAACTCAAGGTAGATAAGATTGGAACAGGCCTTTCTTCCATGTTTGACCCATCATCAGTGAAAGCTGTCATAAGGCTGTTTGGAGTCATTTCTTGCTATTGTTTCATAATTTGTTTTCCCTTGTAGCCTGTTCAGCTGTAGAAGTCAGGACAATTTTTGATAAATTATTTTGGGAAGCTGGTCAGAGTAGAATGAAGATGGATGGAGCTAAATAAAGGGTAATCCTATAAGAAAACCTGCCAGAGGCTGCAGAAGGCCTTATATTGAAGAGGAGGTTCACCTTCCAACAACACAACGGCCCTAAAGGATTTTCATGTTAGAATGGCCCAGTCAAAGTCTGTACCTAAATTCATTAGAGAATCTGTGGTATACTTGAAAATTGGGCTTCAGACACTTTCCATCCAATCTGATTATGGTAAACATTTCAGTCTGCAGATCAGCAAAAATGACTGAGACATGTACTTGTAGCTATAGTTATAGGCAAAAAAGGTTGAATGAAGTATTGACTAGAAGGGGACAAATATAAATATGAGCCACATTTTGTTTTATATGTAACATTTTAAAACCATATACCATATAGTACGTCATGTTGATATAAAGGTCCATCAAAACACATTGAATTTCATGGGGAAAAGTTCAAGGGGTGTAAACACTTCTGAAAGGCACTTTCCTCTATAATTTGCAACATAGTTATGACATTTAAAACTGAATTTTGCTGCATCCTACTTCTATCCTCTGAAACTTGACATTTGGCAACTTTTCCTTGAAAAATAAGAACTGTCTGTTGAGTCTTGTTGAAACTAACAGCAAAATAATTGGCATTGAACAGCGCCCCCTACCTGAAATCTAAAAGATTTAGAAAAAGGCCAAAACCTTCCTTCAGGTCGAAGATACAGGCTGTCAACTATAAGGTGCAATTAGTACAAATATTCTTTAGACCCAAGTGCAGTATGTTTGATAATTATTTAGTGTGGAAATTGTGTTGACATATATGAATTATGCCTTTACTGTCTTTATCTGCTGCACCTATTCTCCCCTTGTCAAACAATAACGTTGTTTTCTCTATTTAAGGTTTTTTAACCAACTATAAAGTTCTGTTTCAGATTTAAGAACACAGCAAACACAAAAGTCCTGAAATTGTTCTTGTTGTACAGCTTTGCTCCAACTTTGCTCCAGCAACAAAACTGACAAAAAAAAACTTTTCATGTTTACTCAGAGCCCAGAAAACTCCACCATGCGCTCCCCTTTTGACTCGGACTTGCAGCCATGTGACGCTAAAGCCCTGCTGGACAATGAACCTGAGCCGGTGAAGACCGTTCTGGAGGGCGTGGATGTGCAGCGGGGTTACGGCCTGGTGAAGACAGAGGATGGAAGACAGGCAGAGTTGGCCACCGTGGCAGTGGAAGCATGGCACATCAAGGAGCACGGAGAGGAGGAATTGCCTGAAGGGAGCCTCGGCCACCTTCACGAGGACGACGCCTACGTCATCCGATGGAAATACTCCATCACCACACTTGGTAAGTCATATGAAAACAAGTACATTTAAGAGATTATGAATCTGGGCAGAGGGGCGAGCAGGGCTTCTGATTCATTTGGTCTCTCTCACTGGTTTTGCTCGGTCGTGTCAGTTGGGAAGCGGCAGAAACCCGGAGAACTGAGCGTGGCGGCTCCTGGCAGAGAGAGGATAGCTTGTTTTTTCTGGCAAGGCCGTCACTCCAGCGCCAGTGAGAAAGGAACGTCAGCTCTGATGACCGTGGAGCTGGGCAGCCACCGGGGGTCACAGGTGGGCTCTAAACACATGCTTCCTCCATGCAGTACTTACTTGACTAAAACGTGCCTCCTTCCATCTGATTGTTTGTGATTGGCTTGTGCAGGTGTTGGTGACTCAAGGTAAAGAGCCTCCGTGCTTCCTGCAGCTCTTCCAGGGAGGTTTGATCATCCATAAAGGCAGCAGAGACGACAGTTCCAACAGCACAGGTATAAACAGATGGATTCAGTATGTTAACAGGGTTCCTGCACAGTTTTGATCTGGATTAGTATGCAAAAAGAAAAATAGAGTCAGTCATTTTCTATACTGCTTCTTCCATAGTGGGTGACGGATATTAGAGTATGTTTAAAAAAAAAACGTATTTCCAGACTTTATTCCCACTGTCTAAATGTTGTGGCATTCCTTTCTTCCTTGTGTTGTTCCTTCCTTATTTCCTTTGTCATGTCTTTGCTTTTTCATTCCTAATGTCTTTCCTTCTTAGTGTCCTTACTTTCCTTCCCTTTTTTCTGTGTCTCATTTCTTCTGTTCTTCCTTTCCTCTCTACTTCCCTTTCTCATGTCCTTCCTTTTTTCCTTTCTTCCTGTTGTTCTTCCTGCCTCTTGTCCTGCCTTCTTTTTTCCTGTCTTTCCTTTTCTCTATTCTTCCTGCCGTCCTTCCTTCCTTCTTTCTTTACATGCATCCTGGCTTCATCCTTTGATCTTCCCTCATGTCTTTCCCTCTTCTCTTCCTTTCTTACTTGTTTATTTCTGTCTGTCCTTCTTCCGTCCCTTCTTTGCTCAGCTTTCCTTTTTTGCACAAATCCTTCCTCCTCTGTGTCCTCCCTCTGCTCTACCATGGGACCTTCCTTCCTTCCTTTCTTCCTCCCTCCCTTGTGTCTTTCCTTACATCCCCTTTTGTGTCCTTTCTTTCCTTCTTGCTCTTGTCCTTCCTTCCTTTCTTCCTTGTTTCCCTACTTTCTTTCCTTCTCTTTTATCTTTACGTCCATTCTTGAGCTTTTGTGTTTAATATTTTAAAATAAGTGTAAAGCACTGAGATCTTGGGAAATTAAATCTGGAGATGTGTTTATTTTTTACATGAAAAATATGTAGGAATCCTTTGTTAAGCAAACATATTCTATGATTGGAGTAACATTCTGACATAGCGCTCTGCATGACATCTCTGCTCGTTGTGTCCAGACGGTTGGAGGTTGTTCTGTGTCCGCGGCGAGGCAGAGGTGGAGGCCACCCTGGTGGAGGTGGCGTGCGAGCTTTCCAGTCTGCGTTCTCGTGCCAGCCTTGTGCTGCTTAACGCTCAGAAATCTGTCCTCTTCTTGTGGCATGGATGCAAAGCACAGGCAGATTCTAAGCAGGTGGCTAAAAGAGCAGCAGACAAACTAAAGCTGAGGTAAGACTGGGGATGAAGATACCGCTCCTTTCAAAAGTATTCATACCCCTTGAAATGTTTTATGTCATGTTACAACTACAAACTTCAGTATGCCCTGCAGGGTACTCATACGTTTTTCTTTTCTTAAGGTGTCCCTCAGAGTTGGGACTGAACAGCAGGAGCAAGTTGATGGTGGAGGAGGTGGAGGAAGGTTCTGAACCTGCAGAGTTTTTGAAGCCTTTAGGCCCGCAGGACAAGAAGGCTTATGATTGTATGCTGCAAGGTAGGGCCTGTTAAAGTACCGAAAGACTTTTAGCAGCTTCCTAAGTGAAAGTGATCATCAGTAAGGGTTTGTTTGTTGTCAAGATCCTGGAAAGTACAACTACACGCCCCGACTCTTCTGGCTGAGTGCCAGCTCTGGGGTGTTCGAAGGGGAGGAGCAGCTGTACCCCGCCAGGGTGACGGAGGGAGTCATGGCCATGCCTTTTCTGCAGGAGAATCTCTACTCTGCACAGCAGCCAGGTAACACTCAGTCAGGTCCGCTGCCAGAAATGTATTTCTACAATTTATAACAATATAAACACGTCTGTAAGAAAAGAAGAAATACATTCTCCATTAAGGCCAGATCACCTTTGACCACAAAGTGATCCAAATATCTGCTCAATTTTTTTGGTTTCTTCTTTTTTTCTGGTGATACTCCTGAAACAATTAGCGTTTGTGTAAACTTTCAGGAAACACAAACAGGATTGGTGACATACTTCCACCATGCAGGAATAATTATTGGCAAGACACAAATCACAGAAAACATGTCACATAAATCAAAGAAGCCATTTTTTGTAACATTATACCTGGGAGCTCTCTCTTTACTCCTTAGATACTTTCCTAGTATGAGTTCTTTGCAGCAGCTGTTATTAACATTTATCTACTTCTTCTGGAGTTCATCTTATCCATTTCTCATGTCATTCCTTCCCCAGCCTTGTTTCTTCTGGACAACCGCATGGAGGTGTATCTGTGGCAAGGCTGGCAGCCCGAGGACACTCAGTGCACTGGATCTGCAAAGATGCGCTGGGACAGTGAGAGGAAGTGTGCCATGGAAACTGTGTTGCAGTACTGCAAAGGTTAAAGCTGAAACATGTGCATTTAGACCCTTTGACTCAAGTGTGTGCTGTGTATTTTCAGCCCAGTTCATTTCATCAAAAGGATTGAAATGAGGAGGCATATATATATATATATATATATATATATAATTGATGTTACAGGACTTTGAGCTTAGAACAGAATAATCAGTGATGGTTATACAGTCCAACAGTTGCTGGGAGGGAAGACCTACAATAACGGTCCTTTGTGCATTTAGGACGCAGCATCCTGTCACTTTGCTGCTTGTACAACAGAATTTCCCCACTGAGGGACAATAAAGGATGTTTCTATTCTATTTTTAGTTTTGCTTGCATTGATCTGGAGGTGGTTCTGCTGATCCCAGTCCACTAAGTCTTTGGGGCCGTGCTTGGGGCATTGGTGGAGAAGTTTATCAATGGAAAACATTTTGAATTATTATTTGTTTTATTTGAAGACCATGTGTCCTTTTTCTTCCACTTCCGCAATTATCCTGAACTCGGAGCTGTTCTATCACATCCCCAGAGAATATGTTGTAAATTATAAGATTTCAATTATAACATGACAAAATGGAGAAGTACATGGGGTAAGAATATTTTACCAAGGAAATGCAAAAGTCATGTTTTTCTTGAAAGACTTTCCTCACAAAAAGGCTTATTTGATCAGATTTGTTCTGGCTGAAAATCAGAAACCCCTTCATAAACGTTTGTACCAAAAATAACATTTCACTAGATTTTTTCTTAAAGTATTGTCTTCCTGATTTACAGAGAAGAATCCTCGGCGCCCCCCTCTGGCCTATTTGGTCCTCGCAGGCTTTGAGCCCCTCACATTCACAAACATTTTCCCATACTGGGAGAAGAACACCAACATCACTTCTAAGGTAACTAACACTACTTCTTCTCCATCTGCATCTTTTATATCTGAGTGTTTTATAATAAAAGTGTGTATACAGGCTGGAAGCACCAAGAACAAAGTGATCCTGGTGAAAGACGCGCTGTCGAAACTCAGTAAGCAGCAGTTCTCCATCGAGGAGCTGACCAAGAAGCCTCTGCCGGAGGGAGTGGACCCTTTACGCCTGGAGGACTACCTGTCAGACCAGGACTTCAAGGTAGCCCACTCTAAGTGGAGTTGATGCTTGTGTACAAATACAAGAGAAGTAAGTACTGACATCAACATGTTCTGCTTGTTGTCCCGCAGACTCTCTTTGAGATGAGTCGAGTTGAGTTCAACGCCCTGCCAAACTGGAAGCAGAAGAACCTGAAGAAGAGCAAGGGTTTATTTTAAAAACACATTGTGCTGTACAAAGATTCTTCTGTTGTTTATTTTTTACTCTCCTCTGCAGCTTTTAGTTCCATTTTTATTCGACTTAAAGGAAAAAAAAAAAAAACCTCATTTGTAAAGACTAAAAAATGGAAATGTATAATTATGTTTTAATGTTTATCTGGTTTTAATAACTGTGCCACTTTTTTATTCTCTTGTGTCTCTAAAACATTGTAACCAATGATTACGTGCAATTAATCTTTTCCCTTCACACTATTATAAATATGTAATATAATGAATTAATGTTTGTTTATGTTTACTCAGATATCTTATCTATTGTTTGTGGTTTAAAACCGTTTTCTTCCATTTAAACTGAAAGAGCAGGCTCTGTCAACGAGGACAAGACTGCTAATCAAAACGTTCAGATGATTGGTTCAAACCAACATTTTTGCTTAAATACCAAACTTGTTTACAATTTTATTTTTGTTTTAATTTTCAGACTTCACATCTGCAGGAAACCAACTAAAAAACATTGCAAGTTTTGTTTGGTACTGGATAATAATCCTTTAATTAGGCTCTTCTTGGCCTCCTTTTGGTTGTTGGGACCAAACCTGAGCTGTCTGTCTCCATATATAAGTTTTGGTCAATTCTGAACTTTAAAAGCATTACATGTGTTACTGTGCGCCTATGAGAGAATGTGAGTGAGAAACTGGCTGTATAGAAAAACTCTGTGTCTTTGTGTTGATATGCCACTCTTTTTTTTTGTAATCATGTTTTTATTCGTGGCAATCAGCATCTTGTATGCGATAAATTGGGTCTGTATTATTGGTTGAGGGAGATTTGGGAATGAGATGATCAGTATTCCTTTTAAAATAAAATATATATATAAGAAAAAGGTTCAACTGAGTGTTTCAGATCATGAAACAAAGATAAACTTATTAGGTAGATACAAAACAGAGTTGATTTCATTTATTAAGGGAGGGTATCCAAACTGGCCTGGCCCTGTATGAAGAAGGTTACAAGTTACCGGGAATCACCGTCTGCCCCATGACAGACAACTTCCATTTATTTACTACGTCTCACCGGATGTTGGTCACCACCCACCCAGTCCATACATGCAAAGAAATCAAAACACATATTTCAAAAAGCTAATTTATGTGTAATGAAATGTTTGTGTTGTTTGATTGGTCAGAAATTTAAACTGGGTGTGGTTAATACACTTACATACTGTATGCTTTCTTATAGGCTTTTACTGTATCTGTAAACACTCTATTGAGACAAGTAATTATGAACATGAAACAGGCGGACAAGAACCATTGGAAAACGGATTAACTCGATTTACAAGCCTGTTGGTAGGTTCAATAAAAGCAGGCATCCAGCAGACCTAAAGCCAAATCAAACAACAGAAACAACCACCACTGACTTATTATATTGTTTAAACCACCAACATTCAAAACATGCAAAATATGAATAAAAACTGTTAACTAAGAAACTATTTTATATGTAATTGCAGACAAACAATTGGTAAGTGTTGCATGGCTGGCTTAACTTGCGATATGTTGGCAGTGTGAACCCTTTGTTGGTCTGACTGATAGGACTGTAATTTGACTTAATCATGTCTCCAATGATTTTTGCACACATGTTTCAGATTATTGTGTTACTTGCTTTAGATTTACACAATGAAAGGTGAAAAATGATGGTAAGTTCCAACCCGTTTGTCTCTTGCAACTTCAAACAAACACTGCAGACACTATTTTATAAAGAAACCTTTTTTATAGGAGTAAACAGATGATTATAATAAAAACTTGGCACTTTTTCTATTGATAAAAAGCAATCTACCTCCAGACATTTCCAAAGGTAATGTAAGGATTCATCTGGCAGGGGAGTTGGTGACTGTGTCTGTGGTCTGGAGCTGTTTGGGTTTGAAGTAATGTGCTTTCAACACAGTAAACTGAAACATTAATGCTGTTGGCTAGAAAACAAAAACCGCAGCTGATTATGCTGAAATACAAACTTTATTGTACTGGATTAATGAGCAATGCTATGAGCCATAAGCTGTAAATCATATGGCTAATATTTGATTTTCTTTGACAAATTGTGCTTTCCAACCACTTTGTTTCAGAGCCAAACTTCTCTTATAAAAGAGATTTAAGAATAGCATTTATTTATGCACACATACCCCCTTTATTCTCTTGATTAAAGAAGGATAAAAGCTACAGTCCTGATTGTGCTGCGGTGTGATGAGTGCAGAAGTACAATTGTAATTTAATTGGAGTTGCACAGAACCCTTTAAATTAATATGGATGTTTCCTGTGTTAACCACTAGAGGGTGGTGTTTATCCAACCTTTAAGCTGTAAAACTTTACTTCAAATCTGTGAAACCTCATTGGAACATGAGTCATTTAGAAAAAATAAAACCTGTAATACAAATATAGTATTGCAATATTTTTTTGTTTAAATGAAAATGATGAATGTCCATGAATATTACCTAGGATCTGATTGCCTCATGCATTGCAATAGCTGTTTTAAACAACACCTGTCTATTTAGGAATGCATGTGTTCATCCAACTCAGGTTTGTTTCATACTGCTTATATGCACATAATGTGAAGGAGACTTATTTAAAAATCAAAGAGCTCTCTCTTCCCTCTATGTTCTCATGTCTTATTGATACCGACAAGCAAGCAGAGGCAAAGGTATTCGCACAACAGATGGCACGAGCCAGTTGCCGCTTCCTCAGAACAGCAACTGGGCCGCCTGTTTGTTTGTTTATCATGTATCAACTCTGCCCTGCCAGCATTAATCACATGCATCACTCTGCCTTCTGGCTCAGGTGCAGCAGCATCCCCACGGTGTGGCCTACATGCAGGGAGACAATGAAGCTGCTAATATAAGGCACATTAGCTGGAGAGGTTCTGTGCTTCATATGAGATGAATGAGTTGGACACAGAGTTTCCAGGGAGAGAATACTCAACAGGACCCATATCCTGAGTGAAAATGAGCCAGAAGAGTTCCTGGATTCACTTTAACACACCTGATCTTAGGTGTAAGTGCAGCCACTTTTCTTTAAAAGCATCACTTCTTCAGTGAACATATAAAAAATACATAATTTTGTCTTTCAGAGCACATGTTTCTGTGTGAAATAACTTCTTACTCAAAAACTAATAATAAAATACCACAAAAATAAAATCTCCTTCACTGAATGGTTCAGACTCATGACTCATTCAATGCATTTCATGTGAGCTGTCAAAATAATTGTGCATTTTTAACTTCTGATAGAAACCTGTTAATGTTTCTCCATCAGCATTTTGATCAATTGTTAGGGTTTGCAAGATAGTGGACCCCAGAATGCAGACAAGCAGGCATCGTGATGGTAAGTGAAAAAAGGTTTAATAACAAAAACTCACACTCAGCAGGAGGCAGGAACAAAACAAACGGGCAGGCAAGACAGGCATGGCGTGATCAAAAAAACAAGACTTGGTTTGAGAACTAGACATGAGAGTGAAAAATGTTTCCGCAACAACTAACAGAACAGGTGTGAATATATGGCGTGAAAACCAGGTGGAGCAAGGAGACAGATTAACTTGAAGCAGGTGAACCGAATAAACTTAATTAACAGAACAAAACGTGACTGGAGCAAAACAGAGACTCTTGAAGACAAACTTGAAAAACATGAAGCAAAAGCACAACCAGATCCGAAAACCAAACTTGACAAAACATGAACAAGACGACAAAACAAAAGCATGACCAGGAAAATAAACAGAAACGAGATTCAAAACTTGAACAGTGAAAAACATAAGGAAAAAACCCGAAACCAAAAACCAAACAACCCCAAATCATGACATCAATATTCATATCCTAACTAGAATACCTGAGTTATTACTGTTTTTCCAGTTGGAAGTATAAAATGAAATGTTCCATTTGTCATTGAATGCATCATGTCTAAAAGCAGACATAAAACCCAAACCAACAGCATGTCTTTCTGTTCGGCTTAAAAATGTTGAATACTGAACACTGCATTCAGGTTTATCGGGCCACTATATAACAAAGAACCTGTTAAACCGAAAGGGCATAACCTTATGAACAACATTGTCTTTTCATCGTTTCACCTGTCAGTGGGTATTACCTGCTTCTGTCAGTTAAGAGCAGAAAACTGTGACCCTGTGTGAACATTCACACAGGGTCACCCAAATTAGACAACAACAGATTGGAAGACCGTTCCTTGGTCTGAAGAACCCCAATATCAGCTGCAACCTTCAGATTGTAGGGTCAGAGTTTGTCTCTAGCAACATGAAATCATGGATCTATCCTGCCTTGTATCAAGAGCTCAACCTTCTGGTGGTGGTGTAATTGTGAATATTTTTTTGGCCCACTTCGGCCCCCTTTGCACCAATTTAGCATTATTTTTTGAGATGCAGCCCTGCTGAGGATTTTTACTGACCATGTCCATTGCTTTATGACGACTATGTACCTGTCTTCTAATGACTACGTTAAGATGGATACTCCACCATGTCACAAAGCTCAAATCCTCTGAAACTAGTTTCTTGGACATGACATTGGGTTCACTGTACTCCAATGGACCCAATAGTTACCAGATATCAATTCAGTAGAAAATCTGTGGGATGTGGTGGAACAGAAAAACCACATCATGGATGTTCAGCCGACAAATATGCAGCGTTTGTATGAAGCTATCATGTCATAGTGGACCGAACTTTCTGAGGAACTATGCCACAAAGGATTACAGCAGATCTTAAGCCAATGGGAGTAGTAATAAGGTGTACTTAATAAAGTGGCCAGAGAGTGTATGTCAACTTGTGACAAGATAAAAACTGTCTCCCTTGAAGTATGTAAAAAAGAATATAGGGTCATTCTGGCAATTGCAGCGACTATATTTCACATATATTTACAGATTTACTATGATTTTACAGAACCTGTAGTTTCCACATTTAAAATTAGCCTCCAAACTGGTGTGAGAGAATGGCAATCTGAGATATAGGATGTAAAATTTTTAATTCATAGTAGTGGTGAAACATTTTCATATGAAGCCACAGCCAGCAAACAATAGCATTAGCAGCTGGGCATGAAACCTTTGTATTTGCAACTTTTCCAGAAACCCCCGCTAGTAGCTGGACCAAGTGGACTAATTTGGTTTTCCACGCTTGAACAGCTCGTTTGCTTCTATGTACAGTGTGAATTTAGACATCTGCCACAGTCTGACTGCCAGGAATCAGGAGGGACCTGGGTCTCATCCCAGAAAGATACAACGAATGCCCAAAATGAACCAAAAGAGATGAAAACAAAGTTAGAGAACGACTGCAGATGTTTTAAACTATTCGGTCCTAAATGACCAAAACAGATACAAGAGAGATAAAGACCCACCATGAATAGATACAGAATGAGAGTAGGAATCGTAAGGTTTAAAGTCAGTTGCCGCTGAACACTCCGCTGGACTGTTTGCATTTTAATTCTGCAGCTTTCTCAGAGTGTGAAGCCTTCTCTGAGGTTCCACAGTTATCAGATTTTCTTAATTTGTTTTTGTGTATGCTGACTTTCTACGCGAAATATGTGAAGAAGTCATAATTACTCTGCACAATCTGAAAACAGCCAGACAACAAAAGAATCAATCTGTTCCCACATACTGCAACGCAGTTGCTTTACAGTTTTCTTTTAAACCAAGATTTATAGCACACAAAGTTATTCTACCTGGTTTGCTTGAAAAAGAGATTAAAAAAGAAATCATAGTTTCACATGAGAAATCCACGGCCTTGAAAAATTCATTGCAGTGCCTGAGCGAAGCAGCTAATATTGAACCAAAGGAATCCTGCAATAACCTTGGCTGTTACACACCTTGGTGTGTTTGAACTGAAGACAGTGGGCAGTGGATAATGTTTCTCATCAACGCTTCACCCTGGCATACCTCCCAGTAGTGGTCTGACCTTTCATCTCTGCTGGTGACATGCCTTTTCAGCAAGTTCTCACAGACTTTTGAACAATTACAACTGGAATAACTCACAATGCTGTCCAACATATTTATTAAGTTACCTTCGAAAAATAACTCAAACCAGCAAGATTTGCACAGGTTTTTATTTATGTTTTATTTTTTGTCTCAAAATTACAGGTGAGACTGTTTAAAATGCTCCCCTTTGTTAAAAATGAAAATCCATTGTAACAAAGCATGGGCATGGAGATTCTGGTCAGTTATCTGTATGCAGTTCAAAACAAATGCATACTTAACAACCAATCCCATCTTATCCAAATACATATAATCCAATTTGGTCCAAATTCAGTTCAAATCATTCCAGTTCACTTCAATACAATCCAGTCAAATAGTCAGTTTTAAATTCATTCAAGTACATGTATTACACACTTTGAAGTCAGATTTACATGTTCATTTACTGCTAATTTGTAAGTAGCTGACAAAATAAGGAAGTCCACATAATTACATTAAGTCACTGACCTTTTGACAATCTCCTTCCCAGAGAAAGAATGTGGTGACAGTGGAAGGGAACCACCCTGCTTTAAGAGGAATAAATCTCCAGCAGAGACACGGAACAAACACAGAAGCACGAGCCCAGGCGTACTTTTCATGGGAAAGAAAAACGATGGAGTAAACAGAGCTCATGTTTTCAACTGCTCAGTTAATGACTTCATCCATTAAAAGACACTGCTAAATTATAGCCACAGATATACACTGAGTAATGAGTACTTTCCTTAGTGAAAAATAGAGACCGAGCCAATCTAATGGTACCAATAGCTGCATCAGTGGCACAGTCTAAAAAAGAAGCTCAGCTAAGCACAGAAGCACCAAGCATGGTTTGCCTTGTATAGGTAAAAAACAAATGGATTAAACAAAGCAGATAAACAATTAATGGTTGCAATAGCTCTATCAGTTAGTTAATAGTAGCTTTAGATCAGCAATTGATGGAGCTATGAAAGAAAAGCAAAAAACAATGTAAATAAAGTTAATAGTAGCAATAGCTGTATCAATATTTGGTTCAGTCTAAGGAAGAGACACAAATAAACACTGAACCACTGAGCCAGGGGTACTTTCTGTGTACATAGGACAGTACATAGTACTTAGCAGCAGCAAAAGATCCATCAGTGTCTCCGTCTAGGAAAGAGACAAGGCCAAACAGTGAAGCAGCTGGGCCTTCTTTCAAAAGAAAAGAACAGATAAAAAGTTGACGTTTAGACAACATTATTTGCATAAATTGCATAAATGGAAAGTAAAGACTGTAAAGAGCTGCTAGTGTTTCTTACCACCAAGCTGAAGGTGATAACCCATGTAATGACTGGACACAACAGCAATAATTTTAGGTAGTTTTAAATGTAGAAAAATTAATCAGCTTTTCATTAGTATTACCATTACAGGTCAACTCAGTGTTCAGAGCATTTAAGATCCATCCTTGATGTTGTGAACAAACTCTGTGCACTACCTTTACTGTATCCAAACCCCAAATTTCTTCAAACACCTCTACTAAATAGCAGAATAAACATTTGGTAGGCTATATGAATAAATGGAAAGTTGAAGCAGAGCTAATTAATCAAACAGTTATCTTAAAATACACACGAGACAAAAATAAATTGGTTACAATAATGAGGTAGTTTATTGTGTGTTGAGAGCATTAGATCTCCCTTTAGTGTGTGATGAAAGTACCAGCGTGCTATCAGAGCCACAGGAAAACCCACGCTACAGGTAGTGAGTAATAAAAGGCTGTGTAATAATAAGGTCGGGTTGCAGCACAATAGATTTTGGAGTCTGAAAAAACTGTTTCCTGCTGCAAATACAGTAAACAAAAAGTCCTCTTTATAAAAGTCAGTGGAACACCTTCATTCTTCAGAGGAGCCATCTGGACTGAGTCCAGCTAAATTAGAAAGTTCTGTGAAGTTCAAGCTGAAGTAAAAAAGGAAAAAAAAAGTGACACTACTGATTTGATAAACATTATTATTATCATGATAAAAAATAATAACAAACATAACTTGATGTTAAAGACAATGAGAAATAATTTACATGTGATGTATCCAAACATAACAGTGATTCAATGTGTTTTTCTACAGTGGATGTGATGTTTTGCTGGAAGTATTTGATTAATCTGCACATTTGCAGCAACAGCATAAATCATCTGAGTGAATATGGGTGTGGGAATCTCAGCTGTGGATTTTTCACTCAGTGTTGTTAACTCCAGTAGTAATAGGTCTAGCCCTCTGATGTGTTTTCAGTGGGTAATACATAACCCTCAGTGGAACCGAAACAGCAGAAGTTCCGACCAAAACAAATAACACCAAAATTGAAAGCGAGGCCCTAACTGCACCCTTCAGTTAATGGAGCTCTTTTCTTGGAAAAATGAAACCCATTACGAACTGCATATCATTCCTCAAAAATGTGGGATATTCCCGGGCCTAAAAGAATGTGAAACCTTGTTAGGTCTGGAAATGACACAGAGGGAAAAAAGCTGCACTCTCTGGTTGTATCATCATTACACTGTCTTCAAATAATAATAGTTCTTTGCTGCGGTACCAGGATTTAAACTGGGCGTGTTCTGTAACTTTATAACTTCACTATGGGAGCAAACACCATGCAGGATTAGTGATTGCTGCAAGTCTGACTCGATACAATGTGCTGCGTTTTCTATATAAGAAACATTTTCACCAATTTCAATAATAAACTGAACTTGACTGCATAGTTTGATAACTAGGATCAAATTGGAATGTATGTAACTGACTGTGAATCTTTTTGTCCTATTGGAATTATTTTGTAAAGTGCCTTGAGACGATATTTGTTGCAAATGAATGCTATGTAATTAAACTGAATTTAATTTAATATGCAAAATTAGGAGATCAATTATCTTCCAGCCTGTGGACCAGTAAAATAGCTAGAATCTGAATGCTCAAATTGACTGAGACGTCAGGGAAGTTGGACCAACAGCTGAAACTTGATGTTTGCCTACAATAAAATACATATTCTTCAGCCAGCATCTTCACGAGGTCTTTAGCTTTTGTTCTGGGGTTGATAAACACATTTTGCACCAACATTGCGGGACACGGAACTTTTCTTCCCGACATTCTTATGGCGTTTATTGTTGCATTATATATAATTGTTGAGCATGGTACCTTCAGGCATCTGAAATCTGTTATTATCTGACCACTTAGGGGCACCCGTAGACTGTGTAAGGAGCATTAAACTTTCATACTCAGATGATCAGACCAAGACATCATGTACAGAAACAGAAAATAGAAAATAATGACCCAATACACTGCAACAGGCTGTGGGTTTTACACTCTTCATCCCAATATACATGCAATACACAAAGCAGGGTTGCATCATAATCAGTGTTGGGCATGTTACCTTAAAAAGTAATTAGTTAGAGTTAGTAGTTACTTCTCCCAAAAAGTAACTGAGTTAGCAACTGAGTTACTCCACTATAAAAATAATTAGTTAACAGGTAAAGTAACTATTGCGTTACTTTTTTTAAGTTTAAATATGTCTACGAATTTATATTTTTTTCTAAGGTTTCACAAGCCAGTTGCATAAAGTGGAATTACATAGACAAGTACACTCAAAATTTTAATATTTACTTCACATGTAAGTTCCTGCCTTTTACCTAAAGGAGAATAAAGAAGTGTCTGTACTTCCACTTGAAAACGCAATCTTTCCCTCCAGACACGCCATTGTTGCAGCTTACAGCTGCTAGTTTGCCGGAGCAGGGCCACTGTGTACGTTTGTGGTTTGTGTGTAAACTGAATACCGCCTCTGATTGGCTTACAATGAAAGCTTACTCTAGCTTAGCCAACCATCATCACTTATGCTGTTGTCTCGACCCTCGCTCCTCCCTTCACCAAAGAAAAAAAAGCTTAGTTCCTGTGGCTGTGAGCCATGACAGATGACATGAGCTTCAATGAGTAGCTTCAGTTTATAACGCACCCCATTTAATTGTCGGCAACAGTAACAGCGTTAGTAACACTGTTTATTTTAACGTTGTTATTCCCTTTAAGTGACAGGGATAATTGATATTTGTGATAAAACCTGATGTTTTACAAAATGCAGTTAATTTCATCATGTTTGGACCCACATAACACATGTCTGATGGTATGAAACAATGTGAAAGTGGCTTAAGATTTTAGTTGGTCCACCATAAGATGCATTTTGGTTGAATGATCGTGGGGATGACAACATTTTATGCTGCCAGACAACACTGTATACGTTTAGCTAGTAATTGCAAGAGTCCTGCTTACTTTCTTGTAATTGTTTAGACAAATGAGAGCAAATGACAGTTTTTCACTCAGATATTTTTGCTTACTGATGTAAAGCAGATTGGCAACTGAACCAGAGTTGAAAGCAAATCTCTAAATGCCCCGGAAATCTGTGTAAGCTGTAAGGTGTCAGCAGGGGTATACTTTATGAAATTAAAGTTTTTAGCATTTTGTTCTTCTAGGTTCTTCCAGGTTTCATATATGTGGTTATCAATAATTTGCACTGCAAAGAATGTAAAAGAAAACTGAACACTTCACAAGACAGGTCTTTTACTGACAATATTTCATATTTTACTTACAACAGCGGATTGTCAACTTCAGCTGCAAAAGATAAGCAGTTGCGTCAAACTTCATTTCTTGAGTGAAAAAGGAGCAAATACTATCCCTGAATAACTTCAAGGATTACAAAGAAGCTCTCACTCTTTTGCAGAGAGGCTTTGGTAAGAATATGATTTAGTAGCTGGTTCTATTAGCTGTCAACAGTGACAGACAGATGATTCACTGCTTTTTTGGACCGAGCAGATTTTAATCCTTCATGCTCTTTCTCAAACTGTTTCAAAGGCTGACCTCCCAGATGGTTTTTATGGTACAAACCATCTGGAACTTCATGTTGCTCATACTGAGCCCTCTATTACAATGCCCCTTTATTGTAGAGGGATTTCTTTAGTATTTGTTTGCCTACTGCTGTGCGCCCACTACTTGTCAACACAAATTGACAGCTTACCAAAAACTATTGAGGCATAAGTGGGTGGTTTCTCCTTTTTGGATGGCCTTGAACAAATTATCTGCAAATGTTAGGCCTATAAATATTAGAAAACACTAATTCTGTTTTAAAAGGAAGGTGTGAACAATATCCACACCCATTGAAAGTTATTGGGATTGTATTTGAAAGTTCAGCACAAAATAGAGCGTAATTGCAAGTATTTGACCATTTTAGACAGTACTATTCATTCAATCACCTAACAACTGAAAGAGAATGGTGCAACTAGAAACTTAAATAAAAATAACCATCTACCTAAGATATATTTTTGCACATAATTAAGCCTCATTTGATAAAGGGCTGTTTTCCATTTGAGACATTTATCTAAGATGTACTTTACTGAGTGAATTTAAAGTGGAGAGATCAGACAGATGTTTAGCACCAGGAGAGATGACCCCTATGAGCCAACTGCTGGAGTTACCATTTGTATTGTCTGTTTTGTGTTGTCAGCGGGTTTTTCCAGACAGCAGATGGTGACAGTTTGGTCATTTTATTTTCTGCATAATGTGCTCACATGCTTAAAGTACACATAGTTTCATCAAATTAAAAAAATGGATACCTCTCTAATTTCTACAACATGTTCGGACCATAACATCGTCTGTGTGCCAACTGGATACACACACATGAACAAACAATGACCTTGTGACAGGAGCCTGCCAGTATTGACCAAGACATCAGTCCTGTTTCCCACAGATGACATAGGAACCGTGGATGACAGATTGATTGAAAGATCCCCCTCCTGCTCTTATCCATCATGTTGGCCTGTTAATCATCCTCTTGCTGCTCGCCACCTGAACTGGAAGGAGGGACAAAAACATTTAGACCAGCCCTCACCACTGAGACAACCCAGAAAGACCTTGAAGCTGGGCTCTAACGCGGTGATTTGTTCGGTCTGCATTAATACAGTGTTATTTACCTGACCTTGTCTTTCTGAGCATAAAGGTGTCAGATCTGCTCCCAATAATGAAGATGACTGAATCTTTTAGGCACTGTGGTAGTTTGAGCTGGCCTATAATCTAATGCCAAAAGTTCTGTGAAGGATTTCTCAGCCTCTAAGGAAGGCTGGAGGCTGGGCAAAATTTAATCTTGGGACTTGATGGGACATATATTTACGTTTTTCAAAGATATGTCTAAACTAATGACCCAAGACATTTGGGTTTTACTTTCTTAAAATGTGCTTTCTTATCACAAGCTTGTGAGAAATGGAGAAACCTTACCTCCGGCTGTATGTTGTATCTGCTGCAAAACTGGTCCTTATTTTACTGAGACTTCTCCATTTCACAATAATACAACATAGCTTAAGCCTGCATAAATCAATAATCTTAAAAAATTCTAAAGGAAAGTGATAAAGGACATAAAAATCATCCCTGAGAGCAAACAGACAGATTCAATCTACATTAATGGTTCCTCCACTTTTTAGGTTTGGACCTACGAAATAACTCAGTAAACGTTGTGACCCAACTATTACTGGGGTAAGCCAGTGATAGTTGATTAACAAGCTAGTTAAATGAGGGCTTAATGACAACTCAAACAGCCCTGAAACTTATATAATTTTTATCCTTTGATGATAACATTAACATTTATGGGATAAAAATTTACAATAAGCAGTCACTTCAAAATGTATATTCTTAATTTCTATAAAGTGTTGCACAATAAATGATTTCTAACCTCAACTGGTCTGTCAGTTAATGAATTTAAACTAGGGATGTCCTGGTTAGGAATGTTGTGTTTCCAACACAGATCTGTAGGCTTTAACATAAGACATTTGCTAACACTCAGTCCTGGTCTGATACTTAATTAAAATCAGTGAATATGCTTTATAGTACAATAAACTTCATTTCATTACTATTATATTGTCTACATTAGAATTGCAGTTTGGTAGCACCTATAGCACTGATACTGCAGTATCCTTTTTTCTTGACATCACTAGCAGTTGTTGCATGAATGGCGCCCTGGGCAAGCTCCTCCTTCTTCCACCTGCCAATCACTGAAAATGCAGGAAATCATCTAAATTCTGAGGAAGGATGAAATGCATTGCAGTACTACACATAAAATAGTCTCCCTATTCCCAGTGACCACCAGGGCCCTCCAACTCTTCCTTGTCTACACATGCAAAAAACACAATAGAAAACAAATCCCTGACTCAGCTAACACCAGTTATATTATAAGTTATAAAGTTATATATAAAAAATAAGTTATGTATTTTTTCCTGGTGTTTGTGCACCCCCTTTTCCTACACTGCCTTGGGAAACTGCCTATATGGCCCAAATCAAAAGCAGCCACAGCTTGACGGCGGCAGATTTTGTCGCAACAGGAGTCATTCAAGACAGCTTTAATAAGCTCCAACACAGGGTTAGCTAGTTTGAAAAAGCTGCTGTGATGTTCTGACAACACACTACCTATAGCAAACATAGCTTCGTCGTAAATTTCTAACACCTCTGTGTGTCTGTCTCAACACATACTGCTACAGACAATAAATCTGTAGCTCCTGTAATCTAGCTCCTACTGATCATGTTCTCATCTGAAACAGTTAGCTAAAATGGTACTGTTAACATGTTTACTCTCTGTTTGGATACGACTGGTTGATCGTGTGTTATAGGTCATAGTTCATTGGAGTTACAGTAAGTTGTGTGAGGAAAAAACATGCTCTGTGCTTCACAGACTTTATACTTTGCTTTGAATGTAAAAGACCGACATATGACACAGTGGGTTCTGCAGCAGCCAATGCAGTCTCTTCATCACTTTAACCATCATTGCCGAGGCAAAAACAACACTTTGATAGTTAGAGGAAACCCTGATTTTTTAGATGTGCAGAATAATGAGTCAGCCTATACTGCAGCTGTGTAATCCGTGCACATGATGATAGGCTGGCATTTTAAAACATTGGTCATGTAAGAGGTGTGACTGCACGGCTCGCTGGGGGTCCAGCTGACAAAGTCACAGGCAATTTATAAACAAGAGGTATTGTGCGTAGAGTTTAGTCAGAGGCTCTGGTACTGATCATTTAAAACGTGTCTTCATTAGGACTCTGGTCAGATACCTGGGATCAGATTGTGACATCCCTAAAATATACAATGACATGTTATAAAAAGTTGTCCTATTTATATATTTTCAGCGTCTTGGTCCTATGTGGTTAAGTATTTGCCTTATTATGACCTTCGAAAAGTTTTGTCGCAAGAAGGAACTTTGCCTCTCAAGGAAATTAGCTAAAATCCTTTGTAGACTGCTGCAGAAAGAGGGCCGTTTAGGAGGATTGTGTGGTGGATGACCCAGATATTTGGTCTTAAGAAAATAATTCTCTCAGAAAATAAAAAAGAAACAAATGAAAATAAAAAAACACAATTACTATTAATAGTGGTTAACATTGTTTTTCAGTAGATTTCACGTCGGAATGCCAGTTAAAAATGCCAGTTAAAAATGTGAATTTTGGGACACCATATCACAAAAAATTACTGGCTATAATCTGTTGTAGTGTTTGGTGCCTGAAGGCTAGGATGAGGTCTTTGTTCTCATATAGTAAAGTAATCCAAAAAGTAATTTTGGGAAATGTTAAATAGCTTTAAGAGACCTTGAAAAAGCCTAAGAAAACTGCAGATACATTGGGAAGAACAAGCATTTGATACACAGCCGATTTTGCAGGTTTTCCCACTTGGAAAGCAGTCTTTAATTTTTATCATAGTACTCTTCAACTGTGAGTGACAGAATCTAAAACAAAAATCCAGAAAATCACATGGTGTGTTTTTTAAGTAATTCATTTGCATTTTATTGCATGACATAAGTTTTTGATTACCTAACAACCAGTAAGAATCCCGGCTCTCGCAGGCCTGTTGGTTATTCTTTAAGAAGCCCTCCTGTTCTCCACTCATTACCTGTATTAAATGCACCTGTTTGAACTCCTTATCTGTATAAAAGACACCTGTCTGGTACGTCTTCGCCAGCGTGGACTACGAACGCCGTTACCTGGAATATTTCTCTCTAACTCACTTCCCAACAAAATTGAGGAACTACAACTGCTGTTGGGGAAAAACAGGGACTTTTATTCATCGGCAGTTTTGTGCTTCACGGAGATGTGGCTGTGTGGATTAATATCGGACTCTGCGCTGCAGCTGGCAGGATTCCAGCTCTACAGAGCGGACAGAGACACGGAACTCTCCGGCAAAGCGAAAGGTGGAGGAATCTGTTTCTACCTCAACAGTGGTTGGTGCAACGACGTGACGGTGATTCAGCAGCACTGTTCTCCAGACCTGGAAGCCTTCATCATAAACTGTAAGCCTTTCTATTCCCCCCGTGAGTTCGCTTCGTTCATCCTGGTCGGTGTTTACATCCCGCCGCAAGCTAACGTGCAGGTCGCACAGCACATGCTCGCTGACCAGATACTGAGTGTGGAGCGGACCAACCCGGACTCCTTAGTTATCGTCGTTGGCAACTTTAACAAAGGTAATCTCACCCACGAACTCCCCAAATATAGACAGTTTATTAAATGTCCGACCAGAAAGGACAACATTCTGGTTCACTGTTACACCACCATCAGAGACGCTTATCACGCCGTCCCACGTGCTGCACAGGGCCAATCCGACCACATCATGGTCCACTTGATTCCTGCTTACAGGCAGAAACTAAAGCTCTGCAAACCTGTTGTGAGGACGAGAAGGAAGTGGAGCAGTGAGGCTGTGGAGAATCTCCAGGCATGTTTAGGCTGTACAGACTGGGATGTGTTCAGGACTACTACCAACAGTCTGGACGAGTACACAGAGGCTGTGAATTCCTACATCAGCTTCTGTGAGGACAGCTGTGTACCATCATGCACCAGGGTGAGTTACAACAACGACAAACCCTGGTTCACAGCCAAACTCAGAAGGTTAAGACTGGATAAGGAAGAGGCCTTCAGGAGTGCGGACAAAGACATATACAGAGAGTATACAAGTTTGGCAATGCAGTGAAAGAGGCCAAACGACTGTACTCTGAGAAGCTCCAAAACCAGTTCTCAGCCAACGACTCTGCGTCTGTGTGGAAAGGGCTCAAGCAAATCACCAACTACAAGCCGAAAGCCCCCCACTCCATCAACGACCGACGCCTCGCCAACAACCTGAACGAGTTCTACTGCCGCTTTGAAAGACAAAGGGACAGTCCTGCAACCATCCCCCACGACGCCCCCCAACACCTGCAGCCACAATCCACCACCCCCACCCCAAGAGGGGCCATGGCACCTCCAACCCCCACCCTGAAGTTCCCCCCCACCAGCCCCCTACCCACGCCGAGGACGGCTCTTTCCATCCAGGAGAGGGACGTCAACAAACTCTTCAGGAGACAGAACCCCCGGAAAGCTGCTGGACCGGATTCTGTCTCACCAGCCAGCCTGAAGCACTGCGCTGATCAGCTGTCTCCAGTCTTCACAGACATTTTTAACACCTCACTGGAGACATGTCATGTGCCAGCCTGCTTCAAGTCCTCCACCATCGTCCCTGTTCCCAAGAAGCCAAGGACCACAGGGCTTAATGACTTCAGACCCGTCGCCCTGACCTCTGGTGATGAAGTCCTTTGAGCGCCTTGTGCTCTCACACCTAAAAGACATCACCGACCCCCTCCTGGACCCCCTGCAATTTGCCTACAGAGCCAACAGGTCTGTAGATGATGCAGTCAACCTAGCCCTTTACTTCATCCTCCGGCACCTGGACTCCACAGGAACCTACGCCAGGATCCTGTTTGTGGATTTCAGCTCTGCCTTCAACACCATCGTCCCAGCTCTGCTCCAGGAGAAGCTCTCCCAACTGAGTGTGCCCGACTCCACCTGTAGGTGGATAACTGACTTCCTGTCTGACAGGAAGCAGCGTGTGAGGCTGGGGAAGCACGTCTCTGACTCCCTGACCATCAGCACTGGTTCCCTCCCAGGCTGTGTTCTCTCTCCTCTGCTCTTCTCCCTGTACACCAACAGCTGCACCTCCAGTCACCAGTCTGTGAAGCTTCTGAAGTTTGCGGACGACACCACACGGACTCATCTCTGATGGTGACGAGTCTGCGTACAGATGGGAGGTGGACCATCTGTTGGACTGGTGCAGCCAGAACAACCTTGAGCTCAGCGCTCTAAAGACAGTGGAGATGGTTGTGGACTTCAAGCAGATCCCAGCCCCACCTGCCCCCATCACCCTCTGTGACTCCACAATTGACACTGGAATCTTTCCGCTTCCTGGGAACCATCATCTCCCAGGATCTCAAGTGGGAGCCAAACATCAGCTCCCTCATCAAGAAAGCCCAGCAGAGGATGTTCTTCCTGCGGCAGCTGAAGAAATTCAACCTGCCAAAGACTATGATGGTGCACTTCTACACAGCCATCATTGAGTCCATCCTCACCTCCTCCATCACCACCTGGTACGCCGCTGCTACAGCCAAGGATAAGGGCAGGCTGCAGCGTGTCATTCGGTCTGCTGAGAAGGTGATTGGCTGCAGTCTACTGTCGCTCCAGGAACTGTACACCTCCAGGACCCTGAAGCGGGCAGGGAAGATTCTGGCTGATCCCTCCCATCCCGGTCACAGACTCTTTGAAACTCTCCCCACTGGCAGGAGGCTGCGGTCCATCTGGACCAAAACCTCACGCCACAAGAACAGTTTTTTCCCATCTGCCATCAGCCTTGTTAACAAAGCCCGTAAACCACCCTGACATTCTCCCTTTTGCCCACACGCCCCCTTTTTTGCTGACAGGACACTTGCAACCTGCAACTCTATGCGTTACATTAACGCTCAGCTTGGACTCCTGCTTGACTTGCACTGCCATACTTGCACACTGATCATCTGCACTGTTGTACTGCTCTCGCATCTTATACTGCTCTACATTTACTCTCATTCACTTAAAACTGTGCACATACATTTATATTATATTGTAGATATGTTTATACTGTTTAATTTGTATTGTATTGCACCGACTACGCCAAAACAAATTCCTTGTATGTCCAAAAATGTACTTGGCAATAAAGCTTTTCTGATTCTGATTCTGACCAGAGAGCTGTGTGAGGACATCAGGGATAAAATAGCCACCTGCACAAGGCTGGGATGGGCTACAGGAAAATAGTCAAGCAGCTTGGAGAGAACGTAACAACTGTTGGCGCAATTATAAGAAAATGGATGAAGTTCAAGATGACGGTCAATCTCCCTCGGTCTAGGGCTCCATGCAAGATCTCACCTCGTGGCGCATCAATGATCATGAGGAGGGTGAGAGATCAGCCCAGAATTACACAGCAGGACCTAGTCAATGACCTGAAGAGAGCTGGCACTACAATCTGAAAGAAGACCATTAGTAACACACTACACCGCCATGGATTAAAATCCTGCAGGCATAAGGTCCCCTTCAAGCCAACACATGTCCAGGCACGTCTGAAGTTTGCCAATGACCATCTGGAAGATCCAGAGGACGAATGGGAGAAGGTCATGTGGTCTGATGAGACAAAAATTGAGCTTTTTGGTCTAAACTCCACTCGCTGTGTTTGGAAGAAGAAGAAGGATGAGTACAAGCCCAAGAACACCATCCCTACAGAGAAGCATGGAGGTGGAAACATCATTCTTTGGGGATGCTTTCCTGCAAAGGGGACAGGACGACTGCACTGTACTGAGGGGAGGATAGATGGGGCCATGTATCATTAGATCTTAGCCAACAACCTCCTTCCTTCAGTTAGAGCATTGAAGATGGGTCGTAGCTGGGTCTTCCAGCATGACAATGACCCGAAGCACACAGCCAGGACAACTAAGAGGTGGCTCTGTAAGAAGCATCTCAAGGTCCTGGAGTGGTCTAGCCAGTTTCCAGACCTGAACCCAATCAAAAATCTTTGGAGGAAGCTTGAAAGTCCATATTGCCCAGCAACAGCACAGAAACCTGAAAGATCTGGAGAAGATCTGTATGGAGGAGTGGTCCAAAATTCCTGCTGCAGTGTGTGGAAACCTCGTCAAGAACTACAGGAAATGTCTGATAGCTGGAATTGCAAACAAAGGTTTCTGTAGGAAACATTAAGTTTTGTTTTTCTGGGGCATCAAAGACTTATATTATACAATAAAATGCAAATTAATTACTTAAAAATCACACAATGTGATTTTCTGGATTTTTGTTTTAGATTCCGTCACTCAGTTAAAGAGTACATATTGATAAAAATTAAAGACTTCTACATGCTTTGCAAGTGGGGAAAACCTGCAAAATCGGCAGTGTATCAAATACTTTTTCTCCCTTCTGTATAAGCAAAAAAATATATATATCTTTTAATGCTAATTTATTTTTACTTTAAGTCTTTGTTTTGCTAGGTTTTTTTTTTGCTAGGTCAGACATGAAATATGCAAGGTCAGGAATCAAACCTGATGGCTGCATCATTCAGGTGCCTTCTTTTCATCCTACTGGTAAGTTATTGTAAATTTGGATTGAAATGTGATACAAAAATAGTATAAAATGAAAGAAAAAGTCAAATTAGTTTGCCAAACAAACAGAGGATTGTACTTGTCATATTGAATGACAATCCAAGTTAAATTAATATATGTATTCACAGATTTTTAGAATAAAATGATAATATAAAGTCTATTCAACTATAACATAATTTGTTTACTTGGCTGTTTTTTCTGAACATGTCCATCCTTTAAATGGTTGATTTCAGCCAAACCGATCTTTGTAATTTTTCCTGCTGTTCCTTTTCTCACTTTGAATAGAAAAATGTAAAACCACTGTTGGGACCATACAGCCATGGATTTCAACACTAAAACTCCGGTACATACTTTCCTGGAACTTTTCAAAATAAAGTGCATTAACCTTCTTCCAGCACAGCCAGGAAAGGGGGTAACTGCGGACTTCCTGTGGCGCCATTTCCCAAATAAAAGCCCAGCCAGCAAAGGGGGTAACTGCGGACTTCCTGTGGCGCCATTTCCCAAATAAAAGCCCAGCCAGCAAAGGGGGTAACTGCGGACTTCCTGCAATGACACTGCCGCATATAAGCCCCCACCTTTCCACAAGTCTTTCTCTTTCCACACGGCCTTCGAGGAGGACTGTTCAGGAGAGGCCCAGCGCGCGAATGTCTTTTGCTGGCAAAAAGACATACGATCATCGATCATATGCAAAGTTAAGTAGAATGAAATACTGTCTGTGTATCCGGTATTTTCATTCATGAACGCGGATAATTAAGGTACAAGCATTGCTGACTCTCTCTCCGAGGCCCCGCAGACTCAAACGGTGTTCGAGAGAAGCCCCGGCCTGAAGGAAGACGGCAGAGACCGCAGCGGACAACGTTCGTTCTTCATCCACAGCTGGAGGTTAGCGGGAAGCTAACCCTATCATTCTCAGAGCAAACGCAGAAGTTCCGCTTGTTGACTGTGGACGTTTCGTCGAACTTCATCGCCCTTGGACAACATATCCTCGCTACAGTCAGAGGTTAGGTTTGGGCAGATTAACAGATAGGTTTAGGATGAAATGATCTAAACGTTTTCATGTTATGAAGTTTTGTTTTGTGGAACCTGGCTATCTTTAGCGCTAGTAGGCTAGCTACGGCACGCTCCGGTTCCGTGTTCTTTGTATGTTTTAAAGCTAAGATAAACTTCATTTAAAGGGTGGTTTTAACCAGAACATTGCTCATAACGCGCCGTCCGCGCTTATGCATTTTAACCCTGGTATTTTAAAGGTATGTGTTGATTCTGGTGCTAAGCTATCTTCTAGCTTAGCACTTTAGCTAGCTTCTTTGTTAGCTTAACGGCTAACCGGTAGAGAACATGTGCTACTAAAGACTATTCAAAAGAAAGGTTGTTAGTTTTCAAGCTAGTGAATAATCGTCCCTGAACATCATTTGCTAGAGTTGATAACTAAGTAAACACCATTAAGCCCCATTTCTCCAGAAAGATTCGACTCTTTTCCAAAATACTCAATAATATTTCTTCAAATATTATTTTAATAAATAAAGGCAGTTAATTAGACACCGTTGAGAATTAGTCATCCAGGAGGTTGGTTTTATTCAGTAGATCATTATTTAAAACATTATTTTATTAAAATAATATTTTATCTGATCTTTCATTGTGAATGGTTGTCTAAACATTGCTGATTATTGCCTAAGTTGGTTCCAAGAATAACTTAACTTCACTTCCAGATCCTTCAAGATAATCCTTGGTTCTCAAACATAAACATTTCATGTTAATGTTGCATCACTTTTTTTGGTCATGATTTCCAATCATCTTTAATCAACTTGTTTATATTGTACATAGTCCGTTAGTCTTCATTATTCTTTAATTCTGCTTGGTAGTTTAGTTGGATTGTTTTTGCATAGTAAAGAGTTTGTTGATTGAAATATGTTTGACTTTGAGTTGACTTATTTTTGTTAATAAATTCTTGTATTTTAAGAAATTGTGTGAATTCATTCCATATATGTGCAGAGTTTATGCTGTTCAATAATGTCAGAGCTCGTCTCACACCTTTCTATTTTGTCCTAATACCATCGCCTTATTGGGCTGGTATTCACAGGACAATCCTTAACAGACTGAAATATTATTTGATAAAATATTAATATTAAATATTAAATAATATTCTCAGATTCATATTTACAACAACCACAATACTGCACAGTTACCTGCCTTAGAAAGCTCCCCGTTAGCAATCCTGATAAAAGGATAATGCCGACACTGAAAGACCTCCAATTTATCAGCAGATGCACAAAGAAAGCAAAGTCAGGGTCAGTGTTGAAAAGCATGCAGGGAACATGCTCCTCTGTCCTTACTACACTGAGGAAAAGGTTGTCATAATGATAGGACCAAAAATGGGTTGGAGCAAAATACAATATTAAAAAAAAAGGATTTCACAAGGAACATGTATCTGCAGCATGAATTTGCAGTTTTAGTTTGGCAAAATAAAAAAAATGGGAGAATTTGGAGCAACCAGTAAAAAGCAAAGATAAATAATTCTTGTGGCCATTTGTATTAAGTTTATTTATAAGCTGTATTTCTAAGAGGCCACCATTTTTGTTCTTATAGAAATATTTAACCAACAATATGACAAACTGGAAATAATAAACACAGACAATAGAATCAATGTACTTTAATTGATTCTTGACTCCTAAGTATATACGTGCCACTTTTAAAAATACAGCTTGCTCCTACAGGACTGGACCTCATTTTTGGACTACTTAATTCTTCCTAGGAAAGATTTAACAAGGTGTTGGAAAGATAGCAGATTTTGGTCCTTATTGATGGGATAGCATCAAGCAGTTGCTGAAGATGTGTCAGCTGCCCATCCATGTTGTAACAATGCTCATTTGGGACTCGGCTGCCCAAAGTGTGCCAAGAAAATATTTCCACCGCATTACACCAACAGCAGCAGCCTGTGGGTATAACTTGAATCCAAGCTTTTGTGTTTTTTACACCAAACCTACAAGAATGTTGCATTGGACCAGGCAAAGGTTTTTCTCAATCTGTTGTACCACTTTGATGAGCCTGTGTTCTTTAGTCTTGTTCTTAGTTGCAGGAGTGGCACTCGGTGTGGTCATTTGCTGCTGTAGCCCATCTCTTTTAAGTTAAAGATGTTGTGCTTTCAGAGATTGGATGCCTCATTCCTTAGGTCTAGCAAGGGGTTATTTTACCTTATGTTGACTTTCTATCATCCTGAACCAGTCTGAAAATTTTACTTGGACCACGGACATTGAAAAGGACTTTTTTGCACACATAAGTCCCACTCACAGGATATTTTCTATTTAAAAAAAAAAAAGATTCTCTGTGAAGATGGTTGTGTGTGAACCCAGTAGATCAGCAGTTTCTGAAACAATCAGACCAACCCATCTGACACCCACAACCATGACACATTCAAAGTTATTTAAATCCCCTTTCTTTCCAATTCTGATGCTTGGTTTGAACTACACATGTTCACAATGTCTGTGTTGATTGGCTGCCAGGTGATTGGCTGAGCTGATATTTGTGTTCAACAAGCAAATTATATTTAACAAGTAACTGGGTAGATGTAACTAACTGTGGCCAGGAAAAGTATTTTTTACAAAAGTGAAAACTGTTTAGGTTTGCATTTGATGGAAATATGTCTGAAGTTGTTAAGTTGACTACAATCACAAGCTTGGTTCCTTCAGTGTAGGTTTCCTTTGTGTCATCTGAGACCCCATACAAGCTTGGTTAATCTTAATAGGAGAAAATAATCACTGAAAATGTGATCAAAGGCCAAAAGATGTGCTTTGTAACTGACATATAATTTCCTTATGCTGGTGAGACTCAGTTTTGCTGCTCTGCTTGTTCTTATTAAAGCCAGATGAATTTCTTGAGCTTGCCGTCTAATCCTTGCTAAGCCTGCTGGCTTCTTTGACACAACTAAATGGAGTTGCTCACTGTTTCCAAAGGAGTCTTCTTGTGCGGCAGAAGAAACCAAATTACCTCTGCAAGGCTGCAGGTACTCCTCAGCCATCATTTTTTTCCCACTCTCTCACTACCAATTTTTACACACACACACAGTAACACATCCTCTCCTACTTCCTGTAGGAGACTTCAAAATGACATTGTCAGGGTTGTGTCACTAAGAGGGAACACCATAGTGAGATTGAAAGAGCTGTCGGAGGCCTTCAGAACGAAAAATGTAGCAGCAGACGCTACATAGGGTCTTAAAATAATTTGAAATTAGCCAATTTATTGTGCAGAAAATAGTCTACAAGTGGAGGACGATCAAAACAATTGCCAACAGGCCTAGGTCTGGCTGTCCAAGCAAGTTCACCCTAAAAGGAGATGGCAAGAAGTCTCCAAAAACACTAAATGTCATTATGGAAGAACATAGACAGAGAGCAAACAACCTTTGGACAGATGAATCTATAACCTAATTTTTTAGACAACTGGCAGAGGACATGTTTGGTGTAAACCATTTCTCCAGAAAGATTTGGTTCTTATTCAAAATAATATAATAATATTTCTAATTAGACACCGTTGAGAACTGGTCATCCAGAAGGTTGGTTTTATTCAGCAAATCATTCTTAAAATATTATTTTCTTAAAATATTTTATCTGATCTTGCATTGTGAATGGTTGTCTAAAGGTATGCTGATTATTGCCTAAGTTCCAAGACTAACTTAGATAATCGTTGGTTCTCAAATATAAATAACATTGCATGGTAATGTTGCATCACTCTTTCAGTCATGGTTTTCAACGATCTTTGATCAACTTGTTTATATTTTACATAGCCCATTAGTCTTCCGTATTCTTTAATTCTTCTTGGTAGTTTAGTTGGATTGTTTTAGCATAGTGAAGAGTTTGTTGATTGAAATATGTTTGACTTTGAGTTGACTTATTTTTGTTAATAAATTCTTGTATTTTAAGAAATTGTGTGAATTCATTCTGTGTACAGAGTTTTGCTGTTCAATAATGTCGAAGTTTGGCTAATCCCTTTCAGTTTTGTTCTAATACCACCGCCTTATTGGGCTGGTATTCACAGGACAACCCTTAACAGGCATGTATTTGGACTATGGGAGGAAGCCGGAGTACCCGGTGAGAACCCACACATGCACGGGGAGAACATGCAAACTCCATGCAGAAAGACCCCCAGCCGGGAGTCGAACCCAATGTCGGACATTTGAGACCATCTGTTAAAAACATTAAAGCTGAAGCACAACTGGACCTTGCAACATAACAAACACCCAAAACATATCATTTAATCCACCAAGGACTGGCTGAGAATTAGGAAGTGGAAAAGTCCTGTGCTGAATCAAAACTTGGATCTTGATCTCAATGAGAAGCTGTGTGGGGACTCAAAAAGAGCTGAGCATGCAAGAAGCTCCTCAAATAGTTTACATCTGAAAGTAAGGACTGGGTCAAAATGTCCTCAGATCGATGTCAGAGACTGGTAGATGGCTACACAAAGCATCTCACTGCAGCTATTCCACCCAATAGTGATAACACAAGCAATTACAGGGCAGGGTGTCCTTACTTTTTCCTAAGTTAGAATACACATTTTGTTGATATCTTTTGTTCAATGAATAAATCAAGGACAATTTTGGTGTTTATCTGTAATTAAACTCTTTTTCAGAGATTTTTGAACATTTCATTATAACATACAGAGGTTGGACAATGAAACTGAAACACCTGGTTTTAGACCACAATAATTTATTAGTATGGTGTAGGGCCTCCTTTTGCGGTCAATACAACGTCAATTCGTCTTGGGAATGACATATACAAGTCCTGCACAGTGGTCAGAGGGATTTTAAGCCATTCTTCTTGCAGGATAGTGGCCAGGTTACTACGTGATACTGGTGGAGGAAAACGTTTCCTGACTCGCTCCTCCAAAACACCCCAAAGTGGCTCAATAATATTTAGATCTGGTGACTGTGCAGGCCATGGGAGATGTTCAACTTCACTTTCATGTTCATCAAACCAATCTTTCACCAGTCTTGCTGTGTGTATTGGTGCATTGTCATCCTGATACACGGCACCGCCTTCAGGATACAATGTTTGAACCATTGGATGCACATGGTCCTCAAGAATGGTTCGGTAGTCCTTGGCAGTGACGCGCCCATCTAGCACAAGTATTGGGCCAAGGGAATGCCATTATATGGCAGCCCAAACCATCACTAATCAACCCCCATGCTTCACTCTGGGCATGCAACAGTCTGGGTGGTACGCTTCTTTGGGGCTTCTCCACACCGTAACTCTCCCGGATGTGGGGAAAACAGTAAAGGTGGACTCATCAGAGAACAATACATGTTTCACATTGTCCACAGCCCAAGATTTGCGCTCCTTGTACCATTGAAACCGACGTTTGGCATTGGCATGAGTGACCAAAGGTTTGGTTATAGCAGCTCGGCCGTGTATATTGACCCTGTGGAGCTCCTGACGGACAGTTCTGGTGGAAACAGGAGAGTTGAGGTGCACATTTAATTCTGCCGTGATTTGGGCAGCCGTGGTTTTATGTTTTTTGGATACAATCCGGGTTAGCACCCGAACATCCCTTTCAGACAGCTTCCTCTTGCGTCCACAGTTAGTCCTGTTGGATGTGGTTCGTCCTTCTTGGTGGTATGCTGACATTACCCTGGATACCGTGGCTCTTGATACATCACAAAGACTTGCTGTCTTGGTCACAGATGCGCCAGCAAGACGTGCACCAACAATTTGTCCTCTTTTGAACTCTGGTATGTCACCCATAATGTTGTGTGCATTTCAATATTTTGAGCAAAACTGTGCTCTTACCCTGCTAATTGAACCTTCACACTCTGCTCTTACTGGTGCAATGTGCAATCAATGAAGACTGGCTACCAGGCTGGTCCAATTTAGCCATGAAACCTCCCACACTAAAATGACAGGTGTTTCAGTTTCATTGTCCAACCCCTGTATATAATTTTTAATGGGGTGTTCTATTTTTTCCACATGACTCGAAAGCAGTGCCACTTTCATAAAACGTTCCAAAAGTATATAAATGTATATTTCTCTGAAGTAGGAACGTACACTAAAGAAACATTAGATCAACAAAGAAAAAACAATTATCTCGTGGGCTTTTTGCTCACATAAACTTTATTTTACATCAGAAATTTTGACAGAAAGGTTGCCTATTAAGATTATGTTTTTTTATTGCTGTCAGTTTCAGCCTACTGCAAGATTGCTGTTTCTCACATAAAATTATAATCCTACTTAAACACATCAGCTAATCAAATCATCACCTGTGCTTGTGTCTGTTGTACCTGCAAACTACCCAAATGGTCTCCCTGCCTGCAGCAGGCTCCCACGCAGTAACTAGAGAACCTGAATGCAGAACTAACTCAATCAATCTATCAAATTTGATAGTGAGTATTGGAGCCTTTAGTTTACACTACCAGTTTTAAGATGACAGGAAGACATACATTCTTAAAAACGGTTCCCCGCAAAGGCCACTGGTGTGTTCATAACCAGCTGAAGCTCACCAGTGCCCACATACACCAGTCACCTAGTTTTTGCCTTTGAGGGGAAATATCACAGCTGTTTTCTGCATGAAGTAGTTGAAATATACCAACCAAAAATTTAGTTTGCATCTTTAATTCACTCCTGGATTGAACACTTTTTCATTACACCAAGGAGAACTGTGCTGAGCCCAGGTTTGTTGAATAAAAACAGCATTGTTTAGGTCTGAGTTCTCCAAAATAGGTTAATCCCCTCATGAACCCTCTTTTCTGTTTGGGCTGAAAGTTGGATGCTTTGCACACAATCTGTTAGCAACCCCAAGTGGTCAAATAATTAGTTGTTGAATTAATCAGAAGGCAGGGACAGTTTTCCAGACAAGCACAGAGATTATTAGAGACCAAAGCACACCAGTTAGTCATTGCAAGAGATTGGCAGTGTCGTGATCTGCTTGTTTTAGGCCTTTTTGGTTTCCTTGTTCTCCTGTGGATGTTCTCTTTTTGCTGTTTCTTATAATTGCATACAGTTATGTTTTGTTGGATTTCCTTCCTGTTGGTTATATTCTTCAGCTACTGGTATGTTTTTGTTCATTGTTGTTTAGGTTCATTATTGTGCTTAGATGTTGTGTTATTCTCCTGGACTCCCTGCTCCTTTGCGTTAAATAGCGTCCCTCCTTCAGTTGTCCTGCATTCTCTCCCTCACCAGCTGCTCCAGATTTCTCCTGATTAACTCCCCTTGTTCATTAGTCCATTCTCCACCTACCTATGTATTTATACCTTCTGGTTTTCATTGTTCATCACTGGTTCCTCCTGTTAACTACCTGGTTCCATGTCTGTTTGTATGACAGTGTTCTGTGCCCTGGTCTCCCTGTAAGTTTTCTTTATTTATTAAATATCTTAATTTCTCCACTACGCTCTGCATTTGGATATTTCCTCTACTTTAATATGTCAGGCAGGCTAGTGGAAGTGAATCTTCGTCAGCACAGATTGAGTGTTTGAGCATTAAATGCCACATGGAACCTCCAGAAACAATTTTCCTTTTACCTAAATGTTATGAGAGAAAGTAGCCTTTAACAATCTAACCAGTGCTTATCCTTCTCCCTTTTTTATTAGACTGCAGTTGAGGGACTTACACTGCAAGCATGTCATTCTCATTTGAACCATGTTAAAACCAAGTAGTTTGTGTTTGTGTGTGTGAGTGGGTGCATATGTAGAGTTTGTGTGTTCTAAGGCTTTCCTCATCTGTTTTGTACTTTAAAGCCGTGATGTTTTCCTAGATTAGAGATTCCCCATTGAACTTCTTTTGTAGTTTTATTTTTCATTGCTGTACAGCAATCGTAAAAATGTTAGAATTTCACAGCATATGTGCCTCCTGGAAAATCTCACTCTCCTATGCAGATGTTGTGAAATTGCTTTTACAGTTGTTTACCTTTGCCTGCAATGCTTTCTGCACACACACATGTCCATGCACGTGTACACACACTCGCATGCTGCTCTGCCATTACTAAAAATGATCTGAAAATATTCAAAATTCATAACTCAATCAGAGCATTCTCAGCTGATTTTCAGTGTCTCTGCAGGTTCTTTGCAGAGCAGCGGCATGTTTTCCTATTCTCTCCCCCTTTTCATTGTTTTCCCAGTTATTCTAATACTATCTTTCTTTTTGTTTGCACTGAGCTTTTCAACGATCCATCATCCTTCCTACCCCCTGCCCTCCAACCCAGGTCATCAACAATCAGCTGCGGTGGAAAGGCCATTTTCCACTTCAGTCCCACTATCTGTAACTCAGTCATAGATGCTGCAAGGCACACATTGAACCACTGAAGAGGTAAATGAAATAGGTTTAATATGGAATTGGGTAACTTAACCCCTTACAAACAGACTCTGTTTGCATAGAAGAAATCTGATCTAGTTTGCTTCAATAAAGTTAGTTTGTGATATACCAACACAAAGAAGTGTACAATCTTCAATATTCTTTACAAATATCAGAAATGTATTTGGTAAGTCTTTTCAGGTATTTCTCTCCAGAGAAAGGCATCTTCACAGCATGATGCTGCCACCACCATGTTTCAACATTGTGATGGTTTGTACAGGGGCATGTGCAGTGTTAAAAGGAAAACACATTGGGAGCTTGTTTTAAATGACGCTCATCAAGCGCTCCTCTTAGCACATTGAATGTGTTGTGCTTAAGCCAAGACAGAACAGAGTACTGGACTTCAGCCATGGACAGCTTTATCAGAACTGTTGACAGGTTTGAAAAGTATTGTTCAGTTCCACGCTTAGACGTCAGAAGCCGACCAAATGGCACTGCTGAATAGAAAAGGATAGGATCTTATTTTTCACAGTGTTTAGCATGAAGGCCAAAATGTTGTGGTCTCATGTGACCAAAGCACTTTCTGTCACATTCTCCAAATGGAGCTGTGGCTTTCTCCAACTCTTCTAGTGGCTGCTTTACTAATTATTAATACTTCCTGTTCCGTCAGAATACAATGGAGCTTATAGTTGTAACATGAAACATGTTGAAACAAAATGTGAAAATGATTAAGGTGTATTTTTTAGCTTCTCCACTGGATATGTTCTGATTTTAAAGATAAACTCCTTGTCACAATCCTGAGGTGTTGGGTTTTTGATTTTCTGTTGAGTTCATTTTGACCATTTCTATGCTGTCTTGCTTTCCTTAGTTTATTTCTCTATGCTCATTTGTTGGATGTATTTTTTATTAGTTCATTATTTGTATTTAGTTTCCTAGTTTATTCTTGTGTTCTTTGTGCTTAGAGTTATTTTCTGTTAGATCTCAGTTAGATAATGCCCCCTGGGTTTTTTGTATTTCTCTTTTTGCTTTTCTTTGGCTAATTACTCTCCTTCCTTTAGCTGCTCTCTCTATCTCTCTGCCTCAGCTGCAACCCATTCCCTCTAAATAGGTCACTTTTCTGCCTCAGTATACACACTGACTGGTTCTCTTTGTTTCTCATTGGATTCTTACGTTGCCTCTGTTCTTCTGCCATATTTCCCACCTCTCTTTCTTCTGGCTTTTCCCATGCCCAGTCCTGTTCCAGTGCTTCTTGTTGATCTCCTTGTACAAGACTATTTTTTTTTATTTGTTTTAAAGCATTTAGCCAGTTCTGCTCTGTGTTTAACTGTATCCTAACCACTCCTCTCTGTTAATCTTAATCTAACTATACTAGAGCTCCAAGGACTAGGGATAGAAATAGGTTGTTTTTTTTTTTTTTTGCCATCCTGATAACAGGAGTGCTGTGTTCTTTAAATGAATAGCACATTTGTAAATGGGACAAATGGGGTATGACACAGTGAAACACTAACACAGATAACATTTGCTCACTGAGGGACAAGACATCATGGGCCCTGAAGAAGCACCAAACAATTCTCCAACTTTGTATCTAAGCATGCACAGATCAGACTGTGTCAAAATAGATTTATATATAGTTTGTACAGGTTCAAGCATTGAAAATGACAATATTTAATGTAAAAGGATTCTACTTTCACCTTAAAAGCTGGGGACATAGTAAAGGGTTTTTCCTGAGGAAATCATTAACTTTAGTGTTGTGACACCACAGAGTAATCTCTTCATTCAACCCTAAGGTTCATGTTCTTTCTTTCATTAAACTTCAGGTTTCTTTCCACCAATAGTGAATTTTTCTCTGATTTCACCTTCTGTCCCTGTGGTATTGTCTGTATTGCCACTACGAGCTTAAATGGAAAAAGTAAAAAGGGAAAAAATCTATGAACTGATGGAGAGCTTTCATTACCTGCTTTGTCCCCAATTTCTACAAATTTTCTGTTAGATTTGGTTTAGCAGAATTCTCTGTGGTTCTGTATTTCTCAGTGATGCAATAAATGGGATACAACAGCAGAGATATTCAATGAAAAACTAATTTTCGAGAGCAGCAGAAGGGATTGTCTCTATTGCCCGTTGCTCCTGCTTCTTTTTTTCATGATCTCTCACCTCATCGCAGTCCATCAGGAGGGTTTTGTTACAAGGAAAGACAAAAATCACTGTGATCCCACCACTGCTTCCAACTGGGGGGTATTTCCTATAATGGTGCTCATTCATGTTGACATGTCTCGAGAGTAATCTCTGTGCTTGTCAGTGGGTTATAAAAAAACATGCCTGCTGTTTTACAGCCTCGCTGATGATTTCTGCTTGTGCAGCCTGGTTGCTTTTACTTTGCCCCGATCTGTCTCAGCATGACCCCTGATGTCACCCTGGAATTTCCATGTACATTGAAGAAGACTCCTATGTGGGTTGGTTGTGCTCACTTCATGAGTTAAACAGATGGTTTAAAATAAAATGTCTGTATTAAAAAGTAATTCATCTTTTATGGACTGCTCTGGTACGTGAACACACCAGCACTTATGTTAAATGAGAGAAACAGATCATTTTTTTCCTGTTAGGTGGCAGGAAGTAATACTTTTTTGAGACTGTTCATATGAATTTTTTATATTGCAAATTATGGAATCCTAAATTGTTCCTGTGGCGCTCTTTAGACTGAAGTAGCTTAATCTAATACACTGTTAAACTACTACACAGCAGTTTACCGTGAATGTGGGTCTGTCTTAAGTTGAGTCTCTAGAGTGTACACCACTCTTAAAATCAAAGTTTTTTTATGTAAAAGAAAATCAGATCATGATGAATCATCTTGGTTTTATCCACCTTCAGTGTGATGTACAGTACAGTCCAAATGTTTGGATACACCTTCTCATTCAAAGAGTTGTCTTTATTTTCATGACTATGAATATTGTAGCTTCACACTAAAGGCATCAAAACTATGAATTAACACATGTGGAATTATATACTGAACAAAAAAGTGTGAAACAACTGAAAATATGTCTTATATTCTAGGTTATTCAAAGTAGTCACCTTTTGCTTTGATTACTGCTCTGCACACTCTTGGCATTCTGTTGATGAGCTTCAAGAGGTAGTCACCTGAAATGGTTTTCACTTCACAGGTGTGCCCTGTCAAGTTTAATAAGTGGGATTTCAAGCCTTATAAATGGGGTTGGGACCATCAGTTGTGTTGTGCAGGAGGTGGATACAGTACACAGCTGATAGTCCTACTGAATAGACTGTTAGAATTTGCATTATGGCAAGAAAAAAGCAGCTAAGTAAAGAAAAACGAGTGGCCATCATTACTTTAAGAAATGAAGGTCAGTCAGTCCGAACAATTGGGAAAACTTTGAAAGTGTCCCCAAGTGCCGTCGCAAAAACCATCAAGCGCTACAAAGAAACTGGCTCACATGAGGACCGCCCCAGGAAAGGAAGACCAAGAGTCACCTCTGCTGCGGACGATAAGTTCATCCGAGTCACCAGCCTCAGAAATCGCAGGTTAACAGCAGCTCAGATTAGAGAACAGGTCAATGCCACACAGAGTTCTAGCATCAGACACATCTCTAGAACAACTGTTAAGAGGAGACTGTGTGAATCAGGCCTTCATGGTAAAATAGCTGCTAGGAAACCACTGCTGAGGACTGGCAACAAGCAGAAGAGACTTGTTTGGGCTAAAGAACACAAGAAATGGACATTAGACCAGTGGAAATCTGTGCTTTGGTCTGATGAGTCCAAGTTTGAGATCTTTGGTTCCAAACACCGTGTCTTTGTGCGGCGCAGAAGAGGTGAACGGATGGACTCTACATGCCTAGTTCCCACCGTGAAGCATGGAGGAGGAGGTGTGATGGTGTGGGGGTGCTTTGCTGGTGACACTGTTGGGGATTTATTCAAAATTGAAGGCATACTGAACCAGCATGGCTACTACAGCATCTTGCAGCGGCATGCTATTCCATCCGGTTTGCGTTTAGTTGGTCCATCATTTATTTTTCAACAGGACAATGACCCCAAACACACCTCCAGGCTGTGTAAGGGCTATTTGACCAAGAAGGAGAGTGATGGGGTGCTGCGCCAGATGACCTGACCTCCACAGTCACTGGACCTGAACCCAATCGAGATGGTTTGGGGTGAGCTGGACCGCAGAGTGAAGGCAAAAGGGTCAACAAGTGCTAAGCATCTCTGGGAACTCCTTCAAGACTGTTGGCAAACCATTTCAGGTGACTACCTCTTGAAGCTCATCAACAGAATGCCAAGAGTGTGTCGAGCAGTAATCAAAGCAAAAGGTGGCTACATTGAAGAACCTAGAATATAAGACATATTTTCAGTTGTTTCACACTTTTTTGTTCAGTATATAATTCCACATGTGTTAATTCATAGTTTTGATGCCTTCAGTGTGAAGCTACAATATTCATAGTCATGAAAATAAAGAAAACTCTTTGAATGAGAAGGTGTGTCCAAACTTTTGGTCTGTACTGTATATATCCTGTAAAATCAAATGGCAAAATATACAGAAATAGCTGCAATAACCTGGTGCACACCCTTTAACTGATACTTTTATTAACCCCTTTTTTGATTAGCATTCTGTCTAATTGGGCTCACATCTGCTATCAGTTTAAGCTCAAATGAGGTTTAGCCGTCCAAGGGTTTCCCTACTTTTTCACAATCGCTCCCTAAACTAAATCCATAGTTTGCAGAGAGGTTAGAAAGAATCAGAAGGATCTTTTTGTACAAAGGTATCGGTCAGGAGAAAAGCACAAAAACATCCATAGCTTTGTATATAGATGCCATGAAACAGAGTAAGGGAGGCTGCCGAGAACTTGACAGCAACATTTCTGGAGATTCAGAAATGTTGGGTTAGAATTGGTTATGTTCTTCACATCTTCTGTACTCTCTATGTAAAAGTACCAATACTAAAGAGGAGGATTTAAACACTGAAGTCTTTTCTTCCTAAGAAAACATCCAGACTTGGCTAAAATCTCCCAAAACCTTGATGAAGAATGGTCTGATAAAACCAAACTTGAACATATGGCCCCAATTCCAAAAGGTTAGGTTGGAAAAAAACAACCCTGCACATCACCAAAAGATCGTACCCACAGTAAAATATGATGGCGGCAGGATCATCTCATCTCTAAATGGAACAACACTTTTTGTCAACACAGATGATGTCATGAACAGTTCAACATACCAACCAAGTTAGGTTTTTTGGTGTGTCCTCGAAAGCTGAAGATGAAAAATGATTTTATTTCGGAATTTTATTTTTCAGGATCAGACCGCTGTGTGTGTAAACATATGTAAATTAAAAAAAAAATATGCCAGAGATTGACTTCATGAGAGGAAAACTACTGTTTTGGAAAGACTGAGCCAGAAGTTAGAATAAAACCTACCAGAAAATCTGTGTGGGCTGTGGATAAGTCTAAACTAACGGGATCATTTTAACAATGTTCATGCTCACATGTCTCTCAACGTTTTACATTAAAGTAGGAGCAAGTCTCTGAATATCTGTCAGATTATGAGATAATTCAGGTAAGTCAAAAACGTAAGCAGAGAACAGTAACCACATTAAAGCTTGGCCTGTATTTTAATACATTTCTTTGAACATTTTTAAAAAGCTTTATTTTGCACACTTTTACATCAGGAAAACACAAACATCAACTGTCAAATTTAATGGACTGTCTCTTGATGATAAGAAATGAGTCTCTGCCTGTTGCTGGGCAACGTTAATATGATGGCAAGATTTCAATATTTCATTTTCCACACATAACAACCCAGTGAAATGGCAAATAGACAGTGACATTGTCATTTGGACCCTTGAAATGGAGAATGGAAAAATGAAATAGAGCATGCTAACTAGTGAACCTTCTGGGTGAATATTTTTTTGAACCCTTCAACAGAACAAAGACTTGCTGTTTCCTCTGTTTCTTGTCCTTTAGTTATTTTGCTCCAGAGTAACCAAATCAGTTGTCATGTCTCCAATATGACATCTTTCAAAGACCTTTTATTTAAATTTGACTAAATACTTTCTTAATATAGCTGGTATCTTTACAAGAAGAAGTTTCTGAGGCCTTATATATCCCTCAATATATGTTTTAAAAATATTTCTGTCATTAATGGTGAGGGGATTAAGATAAGGGTCACAGTAACATAGCAAATATAAGAATGGTTTCCAATGAGTGCCAAATGAACTAAATGCAGGTAAAAATCCTTAGTGGCTACATGTTTTGTTTGCAGTCATGTTGGATACAGCCAATAACGCAACAAGAATGCACAAAGGCAAGCTCTGATCATGTGACATGGTTGACTGCTACTGCAGCGAGTTTACTTCTGAATTTGTACCATGGATCCAGGAATGATGTTGGAGCCAATTTATCTACGTTCCAGCTCCAAGTCAAAAATCAGTCACAAGGTCCTTTTACCAAACCAGTTCATGTTCCTAACTAGGATTCATCTGACCAGAGCACCTTCTTCCACATGTTTGGTGTGTCTCCCAGGGGGCTTGTGGCAAACTTTAAACGAGACTTTTTATGGATATCTTTGAGAAATGGCTTTCTTCTTGCCACTCTTCCATAAAGGCCAGATTTGTGCAGTGTACGTCTGATTGTTGTCCTATGGACAGACTCTCCCATCTCAGCTGTAGATCTCTGCAGTTCATCCAGAGTGATCATGGGCCTCTTGGCTGCATCTCTGATCAGTCTTCTCTTTGTTCGAGATTAAAGTTTAGAGGGATGGCTGGGTCTTGGTAGATTTGCAGTGGTCTGATACTCCTTCCATTTCAATATGATTGCTTGCACAGTGCTCCTTGGGATGTTTAAAGCTTGGGAAATCTTTTTGTATCCAAATCCGGCTTTAAACTTCTCCACAACAGTATCTCGGACCTGCCTGGTGTGTTCCTTGGTCTTCATGATGCTCTCTGCGCTTTGAACAGAACATTGAGACTATCACAGAGCAGGTGCATTTATACGGAGACTTGATTAAACACAGGTGGATTCTATTTATCTTCATCAGTCATTTGGGACAACATTGGATCATTCAGAGATCCTCACTGAACTTCTGGAGTGAGTTTGCTGCACTGAAAGTAAAGGGGCCGAATAATATTGCACGCCCCACTTATCAGTTTTTTATTTGTTAGAAAAGTTTGACACATCCAATAAATTTAATTCCACTTCACGATTGTGTCACACTTGTTGTTGATTCTTCACAAAAAATTAGAATTTTATATCTTTATGTTTGAAGCCTGAAATGTGGCAAGAGGTTGACCAGTTCAAGGGGGCCGAGTACATTCGCAGGGCACTGTATATAGCGTGCGTACAAAATACTAATTCGTTTCCTCGAAATACTAATTCATTCCCACGAAATACTAATTTCTGCCCACTAAGTACTGATTCGTTCCCACGAAGTATGTATCAAGTGACCTGTGTTGCAGGAGATGTGTAACTCATAAGTGATGGAGCTCAGTGTACAGTGGGTGTGAAAATGTGTATGTGTGCATACATGCGGTGGCGCTGTGCACTGTCAGACTGGAGCCATGAAGAAGAGTGCATAGAGAGAAGAAGAATGTGTCTTTTTGTTGCTCCTCTCCAGCCTGAAGTAAAACTCAATCAGATTATCCCTGTCCATCCAGTTGTTGTTGTTTTCCTCTGTATGTTTGAGAAAGTGTGCTGTATTTTGTGTGCACGTTATATATATTTGGTGGGCACAAATTTGTATTTTCTGGGGATGAATCAGTATTTCGTGGGAACGAATTAGTATTTCATGCATACACTATTTATTTATTTTTCACCATGTCAGTTCCGGGGCGCCGTACTGTTGCTTTATAGTTGGAATCCCAAATGAAGACTTTCTGTATTTACATGTTCTCCCCGTACATATTCTCCACCAACCAATGTCATGTTTCTTAGGTTCTGCACATCCATTGTTGTTTGTCTCGCGATTCTCTGTGACGCCAACTAGCAACCTGTCAAGGATGTACTGTGGCTCTCGCAGACTGATCACCAATCTCCCTGTGACTCTGTAAGGATTATCCTATTCCTTTTAGTCCACAGTTTGGTGGCCTTATAGTTAGACATTAGTCACTTTAACCCATTTCCAAGCTAGCTCAAACCCATACCTCAACCCTTTATTGTTAAATGAAACCAGGGCTTAATTGGTTCAGACCCAGGACTAGTTTACCCAAAACACCCCAATTGGGTTAGTTGCACTCTAGCCAGAGGGTAAGAGAAATAAAATGAAACAATGGTTTGATGGGGCTTTGAATTTGTGACAACTGATCTGTAGACATGCAAACATGAATACAACAGTAGGCAGGAGGAAAAGTTATTTTGGTTTCGTATTACTAATCTGTAATCATATTCTCCACCTACACTGGATGCAGGAGATCACATGTTTCCACCCAAATTTGGAACAACAGCGGCTAAAATGAAATGCTTCACAAATAAGAGCAGGTTTGTCAGGATCCTTAAAGATGTAGGTGTAAAAATTAAATGTTTTAATCTGAAGATGGAAAGAGGTGGGGGAGTAATACAGGTCCTTCTCAAAAAATTAGCATATTGTGATAAAGTTCATTATTTTCCATAATGTCATGATGAAAATTTAACATTCATATATTTTAGATTCATTGCACACTAACTGAAATATTTCAGGTCTTTTATTGTCTTAATACGGATGATTTTGGCATACAGCTCATGAAAACCCAAAATTCCTGTCTCACAAAATTAGCATATCATTAAAAGGGTCTCTAAACGAGCTATGAACCTAATCATCTGAATCAACGAGTTAACTCTAAACACCTGCAAAAGATTCCTGAGGCCTTTAAAACTCCCAGCCTGGTTCATCACTCAAAACCCCAATCATGGGTAAGACTGCCAACCTGACTGCTGTCCAGAAGGCCACTATTGACACCCTCAAGCAAGAGGGTAAGACACAGAAAGAAATTTCTGAACGAATAGGCCGTTCCCAGAGTGCTGTATCAAGGCACCTCAGTGGGAAGTCTGTGGGAAGGAAAAAGTGTGGCAGAAAACGCTGCACAACAAGAAGAGGTGACCGGACCCTGAGGAAGATTGTGGAGAAGGGCCGATTCCAGACCTTGGGGGACCTGCGGAAGCAGTGGACTGAGTCTGGAGTAGAAACATCCAGAGCCAACGTGCACAGGCGTGTGCAGGAAATGGGCTACAGGTGCCACATTCCCCAGACCTGGGCTACAGAGAAGCAGCACTGGACTGTTGCTCAGTGGTCCAAAGTACTTTTTTCGGATGAAAGCAAATTCTGCATGTCATTCGGAAATCAAGGTGCCAGAGTCTGGAGGAAGACTGGGGAGAAGGAAATGCCAAAATGCCAGACGTCCAGTGTCAAGTACCCACAGTCAGTGATGGTCTGGGGTGCCGTGTCAGCTGCTGGTGTTGGTCCACTGTGTTTTATCAAGGGCAGGGTCAATGCAGCTAGCTATCAGGAGATTTTGGAGCACTTCATGATTCCATCTGCTGAAAAGCTTTATGGAGATGAAGATTTCATTTTTCAGCACGGCCTGGCACCTGCTCACAGTGCCAAAACCACTGGTAAATGGTTTACTGACCATGGTATCACTGTGCTCAATTGGCCTGCCAACTCTCCTGACCTGAACCCCATAGAGAATCTGTGGGATATTGTGAAGAGAACGTTGAGAGACTCAAGACCCAACACTCTGGATGAGCTAAAGGCCGCTATCGAAGCATCCTGGGCCTCCATAAGACCTCAGCAGTGCCACAGGCTGATTGCCTCCATGCCACGCCGCATTGAAGCAGTCATTTCTGCAAAAGGATTCCCGACCATGTATTGAGTGCATAACTGTACATGATTATTTGAAGGTTGACGTTTTTTGTATTAAAAACACTTTTCTTTTATTGGTCGGATGAAATATGCTAATTTTGTGAGATAGGAATTTTGGGTTTTCATGAGCTGTATGCCAAAATCATCCGTATTAAGACAATAAAAGACCTGAAATATTTCAGTTAGTGTTCAATGAATCTAAAATATATGAATATTAAATTTTCATCATGACATTATAGAAAATAATTAACTTTATCACAATATGCAAATTTTTTGAGAAGGACCTGTATATAGAAATAGGATTAATGATATGAGTATAATATTAAAGCACACTATATTTAAGAGCTTAAACATTTTTTTGAATGAGTAAATGAGCACCATTTGGTCAGGAAATATGTAGTATCTTTTATCTGGTGAAAAGAAGCAGATCTGAGAAAAGTCAACAGTGCATGTGAAAGATTTGCTCATGCTAGATTTCACTGCATTCATCTACACATCCTCTCCTGGGCTCAGCCACTGATCCATCCAGGGTACGCTCACTCTGGCCAGAGTATACATAACACACACTCAATGAGACAGATGAAGCACACTTCCCTGCATACAACATTTGTGTTTTCCGTAAGAGATTCTGGGCTAAAAAGCTGGGAGGGAATACACACATTCACACACACAACACACTTTCTGCAGATAAACCAATCAAGTTGCTTGCATCTAAACAACACTTGCACTGTACACTGTTAAAGAATCAATGCATGTCTGTGCTATGCATGTCCAGGGGCTAAATGCACATGACCTTACAGTAACACAGTAGACACAGTGAGATGATCATACATCATCCTGAAACAGCTTTGAAACTTCATTGGCATAAAGAAATAGCACATTTTCAGCACCTTTAAATGAGTTTGCTGTCCATAACTCAACCAGAATCGCTCGCTATCAAAACCCAAAAGACATCAATAAATTTGTATCTGAAGCATCATTCACACCTTTTCATTGTGGTTTTAAAAAAACAGGGGAGATTTAATCACATTTCTATGAGTTATATTTGATATAACAAAAATTATTCAAATCTGTTTTCTAATGGTTATAGAGAAAGGCCACTGATACCAGTCAATATCTACTTCAAACTCCTAAGCGAAACTACAGAAATTAAGACATACTGTACATAAATTACTTTCTACAGGAAAAATATTCTACTTAAAATCTTCACGCTGTTTGTTGGCAGAGTTAAAATGGAGAGGGGGATCTTTTCTACAAGAATTAGACTGATTAAAGGGGATATCTCATGCAAAATCCAACTTTTTAGCCTTTAAATACATTTTGTGGTGTACTTGGAGTCTGCAAGAAAAGTTTAAGTTAGTCTCTCCAGGTACTGTGGAGATATCTTTATATTCTGTTTGAGTCATATTTTTCAGTCCGCTCAGTTATCTCTGTTCTTTATGTTTTTTGAACTGTTACATCACAGCATTTGCTGTGGAACATCTAAACAAGGTCATGGACTTCCAGCTGATCAGTTTCATATTTGTTTTCATATTTGTAGTCCAAGCTCAAGTATGTCTATGCTGTTAAGTCTAAATGTTTGGTTGTTGGGTGTATTAAACCACACAGTTTATTACATTGTCCCCCAGCATCAGAAACTCTTCGAGGTTCCTGGTTAAATTTTATTTTTCATGGAAATGTTCCCACACCAGTTGGGAAATTCCTCTATATTTGAATGAAGCACTTCAAGGACGAGTTCTTCAGCAACCTCCGCCAGTATCAAAAAGTATTTGCTGAAAGACTTCATCTGATTAAGGGGTTGGTTCCTGCTGTTTATGGAAACGACGGACGCAGCAATGCAGTAAGCTGCAAATAACGCTAAAATGACAAACTTTATTTTAGACATACATTTGTTGTGTGTTGATATGATGTTTTGGCCATTTTATTGATAGCAGTAGCATCGTGCCTTTTGCTGTGTGCTGCCTTTAGCTCTTTGAGGACACAGCCTTACTGTGTGTTTTGAATAATATTACATAAACAGTTTCATGTTGGTTTTTTTTCAGTTTTTGTCTTGTTTCTGTGCCGTTGGATAATTGTATATCTGCTATCAAACTACAAATATGGCCGAATGGGGTGGAGTTGAACTCTCTATGACTTGAAGGGGGGCAGGGTGTGAAGTGCCTCAAGAGCATTTAAAGAGACAGCACCAAAATGAGTTGCTCTTAGATGCCCCTCAGAACAGAGGTAAAGGAGGGGCTTGTGGAGCTACAAAACAAGGTGTTCTGAGGAAATCATTGCAGTTCCACTTTATAGAGTGTCAGGATGACAATTCTGGTTTCCTTTTGCCTCCCTGTCTGTTCTCCTCTCATCATTAGTTTTTCTCTTTTAGTTGTTAATTACTCAGTTTCTGTTCCCTTTACATTTATTGTCCCTGTGAGCTCTGTTTCTTCTGTTTATCTTTATTCTCCAATTCCTCCTTTAACAGGTTAGCTTTAGTTACTGTTTACTTTTATTCTAGTCATCTTTTCTCCTGTTCTGCTTGGGTCTGTGTTTCTCCTTATTGGTTAATCTGTTTCACCTGCTCCCTCTGCCTCCCAGCCTCCTTGTGTCACCTGTTCCCTGTTCCTCTGATTACCTGCCCTATTGTTTCTTGTCCACCTTTGTCTGGATTTAAGTTTGCCTTCGTCCTTTGTTCCACGCGGTGTCATTATGTCTTTTCAATGTCCTCATGAGATGTCTTTTGGATTTTGTCCTTGAACTGGATAATCTTGTCACCCTGCACCTCGCCTGCATGTAAGTGGACTCGCTTTAAATTAAAAGGAGTTTTCGACCACCTCTCTGCTTTTCTCCGTGCTTGTCTGCCTTTTGGTCTACCCCAAAAATAGAACTATGACAGTATGACACCGCCACAAGGACCAGGCAGATGGAGAAGAGCAGATCACTCTGTGGGAATATTTCCGGCGAGTCGCAGAAAGGTCCGCTTGCCAGGAGAGACGAGCTTCGGAGCAGCTGTCGCCATTCAGGGGTACCCGCCGGGTCTACAGAGCCTCAGCCAGCCGCCGCCGGGTCTACAGAGCCTCAGCCGGCCGCCGCCGGGTCTACAGAGCCTCAGCCGGCCGCCGCCGGGTCTACAGAGCCTCAGCCGGCCGCTGCCGGGTCTACAGAGCCTCAGCCGGCCGCTTCAGGGCCACAGCTGGCCGCCGCCTGGTCTACAGAACCTCGCCTGATCCGGGGGGGGCCCGTGAGTGGGCCACCAAAACTGAGTCCGGACCATCTGCAACGTCCTGCTGATACCAGGATGACAGAACAGACGTGAATTATGGCATGAATTAAGTACCTTGGGTACAAGGCGCTCTGGGACAAAACACCAGTCAGGTGAGCATAAAGTTGGGATAGGGAGGTCTTTGATGGCATCTCTAACCTCTCCCTCCAACTCCAACATGGTGACAGAGAGTCTCAATGATTCCAGGAGAATAAATTCATCCTCCCCAGAGGCCTGTGACTCGGAGGGTTCCGGTATTCTGGACAGGGCATCCGGTTTGCCATTTTTGACTCTAGGTCTGAAAGACAGAGAGAAGTTGAACCTTCCAAAAAATAAAGCCCACCTTGCCTGCCAATGCCTCCACTCCTCAAGAGCCAACTTGACTGCCAACAGTTCTCGGTCCCCCACATCATAATTGCGCTCTGCTTGGGACAAAGTCCTAGAAAAGAAGGCACATGGGTGAATACGGTCATCACAATTTCTTTGTCTTAGGACTGCTCCAACCCCTGTGTTTGAGGCGTCAACCTCCACAATGAACTGTTTATCTGGGTTAGGGGACCGTAGAACAGGAGCAGATGTAAATAATCCTTTGAGCTTAACAAAAGCTCTTTCTGCGGTCTCGTTCCAAACAAACCTAGTCTTAGACAAGGTGAGAGCATTAAGAGGGGCTGCTATGAGGCTATAATTCCTGATGAATTGTCTGTAAAAATTAGCAAACCCCAGAAACCATTGAAGCTGTTTGCGGTCAGTAGGAGAATGCCATTCTAAGACCGCCTTGACTTTGGAGGGGTCCACAATGATTTGGTCTGGAGAAATGATGAATCCAAGGAATGAAGTGGTAGTGGTGTGAAACTCATTTTTCAGCTTTGACAAACAGATGATTTTGAAGAAGACGGAGGAGAACGGTCTGAACATAACTTCTGTAAGTTTCCAGATCCTGGGAATAAATCAGAATGTCGTCAAGGTAAACAAAAACAAACTGTCCAACCATGTCCCTCAGGACATCATTCACCAATGCCTGCAAAACTGCAGGGGCATTGGTTAAACCAAAAGGCATTACACAGTACTCATAGTGACCAGTGGGAGTGTTAAATGCCATCTTCCATTCATCCCCCTCCTTGATACAAACAAGGTGGTAAGCATTTCTCAAATCCAACTTAGAGAAGATCTTGGCACCTTGAACTCGGTCAAAAGCAGTGTTCATAAGTGGTAGAGGGTATCGGTTCTTGATGATGATGTAATTTAAACCCCTGTAGTCGATACATGGTCTCAAGGAACCATCCTTCTTTCCCACAAAGAAGAAGCCTGCCCCTGCTGGAGAAGAAGGTCTGATAATACCAGCTTTTAGTGACTCATAAACATACTTCCTCATGGCTTGGTTCTCTGGTCCTGACAATGAATACAATCGACCCCTAGGGGGAGAGGTGCCTGGTAGGAGCTCAATGGCGCAGTCATAGGGTCTATGAGGTGGAAGTGCCGTGGCCCTGGACTTGTTGAAAACCTTCTTAAACACATGATATTTGGGCGGCACCTCGGGGTATGTCTCCTCAATGTCATTGTCCGGAATAATATCTGTAGAGACAGAAGACAGACAAGTGGCCAAGCAGGACTTAGCCCAGCCCAATATCTATTTGGCTTGCCAGTCAATGTGGGGGTTGGGTTTTTGTAACCAGGAGGCCCCTAAAACAATGGGTAGTTTAGGAGAGTTGATGAGCCTGAATGCGACTTCGTCCTGATGATTGCCCCCCAGTGTGAGTCTTATTACCTCGGTTTTGTAGTGTGAACTGTTGATACTATGACCATCCAATGCCAGAACATTACAAGTGTGGGAAGGAGCTTGATGTCATGGTCCCTGGCGAACGACTCAACCATAAACTCTGTGTCCACCCCTGAGTCAATGAACACTGACAAGTAGAAGTAGAAGTAGAAGACACTTGAATAGTTCCAGGAAATGAGCATGAGGAGACAGACAGTTGACTTCGGCTCAGTAGAGCTCTCCTCTCCTCTACTGAGCCTCGGCTTTTAATGGACACCTGAAGGCAACATGACCCTGTCCACCACAATAAAAACACCAGTTATTCTTCCTTCGTCTATCACGCTCCCCCGCAGAAATCTTCGAACGACCCAACTGCATGGGCTCCGGGTCACAATGGTGATCAGAAGGGGGTGGAAGAACCTTGGGTTCTAGGTGGGGAACAGGACTGCGAGCTGAAGAAGGTTTAACCCCCCTATGAAGCCTCTCCCTCCTCCATTCTGTGAGCCGCAAATCAATGTGGGTTGCCAAGTCCTCAAGTTGGTGAAGGGAGGCAGGGTAGTCCCGGGTAGCCAGTTCATCCTTGATATTCTCATTAAGACCTTGCATGAAAGCATCCATTTTAGCACGCTCGTTCCAAAAACTGTCAGCTGCCAATAAATGAAAGTCAATGATATAAGATGTGACGCTTCTCTCTCCCTGTTTAACAGAGAGTAAACCTCTGGCAGCTTCACAACTAGGGAGAACTGGATCAAAAACCCTGATGAGTTCCTTGGAGAATACAGAATAAAAAGCACACGTTTAGCCTTTCCAGAGAGCAGAGAAATAACAAACGCCACCTTATGGTGCGTTCACACCAAACGCGAATTCTGCGAATTATTCGCCTCATTTGTGTGCTTTTTTTTTTGACATTCCGTGTGAACTCCGCGTTGGCATTTGGCAACAAGCGGCAACGCTTCGCTGCGTCATCAAATAGGAGAAACTTCCATCTGCTGCTTGCTGGTTTCAACTGAACATGCTGGACATGGATTTCCCAGATAATCGCGGTGTTTTACCTGTGGAGAGCCGAAAAACGCCGCCGACGTCAATGTCCCTGGGTTCACCAGATTCTTCAGGGACGGGAACAGTTCGAGATTACCACCACCTACTCCAGGTTGCTGCGTCTGGATGACGGTCAATTTCAGCGGTACTTCCGTCTATCCAGGACCCAGTTCGAAGATCTGCTGCCCCGCGTTGGGAGATGAATCGGCCTCCGGGACGCCAACTACCGGCGACCGCAGTGAAGCCAGCCCGAAGCCGGACACTCAAGCTCCGCGGAGCCAGCGGCATCCAGCCCACGGCCTATCCGAGTCAGGCACCCAGATTTTGGCTAGCTGCTCTCTGTTGCTCCCTCTTCTGACGTGCGGTGGTTCACTAGGGACCGTCAATAAGTGTCCGAACCAAACAATCGTGGAAAATCTGAGTGCCTGAATCGGATCAACCATGAGCTAGATGCCGCTAACTCCACGGAGCTTGAACATCCAACTTCAAACTAACTTCACCGCGGTCTACCGGCGCTGTATCCCCATTGCTGAACGCCTGTCCATCTGTCTTTGGTGAGTAAATAAATCTCAGTTCAGTAAAAAAAAACAGCTGATTTTTATAGTCCACATCTCCTAAATATAAGATATTTGTGCCTAAGCATAACCAGGCCAGGTCCTTTCTGTACTTGTCTCGGTAAAAGTAATGAGTTGAGTCATACAACTCTGGCTTGCCGCACACCGCCACTATGATCTGGTCCTCCATCTTCACTGACAACCGCTTCTTCTCTGCTTTGGTCCTTCACCCTACATCACAGCCACATCCAGTCCCTGATTGGTTGACGCAATGCAAATTTAGGAAAAAGTTCAGATTTGTCAACTCGTCCATCGCTCTCGCTCCGCTCCCGCTTTGCTTGGCGCGCCTTCCGCACCGCGCCCTCCGTGTCCTTCGCAGCGCCCCGCTCCTGACCGTGCCTCTACATAGGGATAACATGTAAATTGGCCGCTCCTTTCGCAGAAACCGCGTTCGGTGTGAACACACCATTAGAGCGCTCAGAAGGGAACGAAGATGGCTGGAGCTCAAAATGAATCTCACATTGAGTAAGAAAAGCACGGCACTGGTCAGGATCTCCCTTAAACAGCTCAGGTGGCGTGAGTCTAGGTTCTCTTACCACAGCGGAAAGATCAGGAACTCTGGGGGCAACAGGCTGTGACGGCGCTGACGTGGAGGCAGGAATCATGGAGCGCAGCATAGAAATTATTTCCCTCATGCCGGAATTTAGACGGGCAATAGTGTGATCAACATTGGTGTGCTGTGCTGGCGATGGGTCCATCTTTTGGCCAGATTTTACTATCACAACCAGAGACAGAGAACCCAAACTCAGCCAAACACAAAGTGATAAGTTAAAAAGTTAATTCAGAAACTCAGGATCAGAGAGCAGGAGAACAGCAGTCAGCTTCCAGGAACCACTGAGAACAGAGAGACTAGTTAGTGGCTGAATAAAACTCAGGATTTGCAAAGAGTTAGATAAAGCCACTAACCTTCTCAGTCTGGGGATGAGGCACAGAATCCAGAGGAGGAAGTGATCCAGACAGTTAATGAGGAAGCGTCCAACACACTGAAGTCGGATTGCCAACTGATCCAAATCCTCCAAGGAATCAGCTGAAGCTGAGACAGGAACACAGAGAGCTGTGATTGTCCTCTTGACAATAATTCCAGGTCGACTAGAGAGCCAGGCGTGCTCAGGCTGAATAAACCAGTGGTTAGGCTGAGGAGTAAATCCAGGGACAGAAAACAGAGTCGAAATCCAGAAATCCAATCCGTCAGACAAGGGGCAGGCAGGAAGGCAAAATCCGTGAGGCAAGGCAAGGTCAGAGAACAAGATCAGTCAGGAAGGAACGCTGGATAACTACTCACAAATGTTTTCGAAAATCGGACACTGTCTGCCTGTCAGAGGGCTGTATATAACTGCAGCTCCACAGGTGTGTGGCATGAAGGTGATTGCGCAGCAGCGCAGCAGCAGACAGGTGAAGCAGATGAGTTGATTGCATGAGTGAGAGCAGAGCAGGCAGATGGCCCAGAATCATAACAAAATCTTACATAAGGCCTTTAAAGATGTTTTGTTGCAGAATGCACGCTGTACTTGTTCAGGGGTTTAGTTGTCATTTAAACAGGTATTGGTACCTTTAGAAGTATGAGCAGGTGCCAAGCCCTGCAGGGAAATGAAATCCGCATCTCCATTAAGCTTGAAGTGCTATAAAATGTCCTGGTAGACAGCTGAGCTGACGTTGGACTTGATAAAACACAGTGGACCAACACCAGTAGATGATATGGCTCACCAAATCATGACCTCCTGACTGACTGATTCTGTGCCTTTTCACTCTTCTCCCATACACTGGAATCTTAATTTCCAAACGAAATATAATTTGTTTTTCTTTACTTTCAATAGAAAGGAGCATTTTAGACCACTTCAAGCAACAGTGCTGTCCTTCTTCTCCTTAGCCCATACAAGACGCTTCTGTTGTTGTCACTGGTTCAGGGTTTTTAGGGTTTTATTCAAATAAAAAAACTACTCCATATGTTGTTTAATGATGTTCATTCCGTCTAGTGTCTCTTTGACGTGTTATATGTGTTTCCATTCCCGGTTGCTAAAGCTTATGTAGAGGCTGTAACTTCGGAAAAAATGCAATCATTACAAATGAGAAAGTTTCAAATGGATTTTGCCTTTTTGTGCACTAGAGGGAAATTGAACTTCCATTTCCAGAGTTTTAATGAAGCAATCATTAAAGTGAATGTCAGTTAGGCAAATTAGATTTTTAATACTTGCTGGGGATGATCTCATTATGAGTGAGTGATAATATACTCTGTCTATAGTTCTTGTAAGAAACAATATTGATTACAGTTTCAGTTTTAATCTCGATATTTTACAATTTCCAGAAGGTAATAAAACAAAAGATTGAATTAGTAACTTTCAGCTTCTTTAGACGAAGGACTTCTTAGAGAATAACGCTTTTCTTCCATTTAATGAGATTGAGGTTAGAAAATATCATTTTAAATTTCTCAACCATAAATCATCTTATTAGTAAATATTAAATACACACTGTCCTTAGTGAACATATGAAGAAGTTTTTCTGTTGTAACTCTGCTTGCTCTGGCTCTTTGACCTCCAGGGAGGAAGTGTGAAACTGAGGCATCAGTATCTAACATGCATGTGTTCCTGTGTGACAGAGCCGAGAGATTTAGAGGGATGAGTCCTTGCATGAGCACTGACATGAGCAGAATGTCAGAGACATATGGCGGCACAGAGGCAGCCGATTTACATCCTGGATGCGTAAAAAGGAAGAACATTTTTTTCTTGTTTTTGTCTTTTTTCTTATCAGAACCGCTGATTCAGTGCAGAATCATGGGTGTTTGTGTGTCCGTGTCGATCTGAGTGTGGACATGAATGCGAGTGTGTCATTTGTCTACCAGATGGAACTCTTGACAGTGAACATTTTTGGGTTTGGGGTGGTGAGAGGCGACATTGAAATGATGTCACTGAGTCCTCTTCCTGTCTCTTTTTAATTAAATAAACTCTCTCCCTGTCTCTCTCTAATTCCATCAGATCCGGATCCCCTCGCATGCATTGCAGGGGCAGGTGGTGTGTGTGTGGAGTGAAGGGGGTTAAACATGGAGAGAAAGACAGTGGGTGAAGTAAATTCATGGCCTCCCTCATATGACAAATGACTCTGTCAGCCTCTCGAAGAGCAGCGGCCCTCCATCGACCCTCAAGGTGCCCTTCCACACATTCAGCTGTGACTGTGAGACTCGAAACCACAACTGCAATCATCTTCATGCAGAAATCTGCTGCATAGAGACATAGTTAGCATATTTGTGTCTAGCAGCAAGTTTGACTGCAGAAGAAGACAAACATTGAAGAGGTTTTTCTGGTCCAATTTGATTGAGATTTAGACAGAGAACTTAGCTTAGTTCACTGTTTAGAGGAATAAACCAGTCAGTCAGTCAGTCATTTTCTACCACTTATTCCATAGTGGGTCACGGGGAGCTGGTGCCTATCTCCAGCAGTCTACGGGCGAGAGGCAGGGTACACCCTGGACAGGTCGCCAGTCCATCGCAGGGCAACACACAAACAACCATGCACACACTCATTCATACACCTAAGGGCAATTTTAGAGTTACCAATTAACCTAACAGGCATGTTTTTGGACTGTGGGAGGAAGCCGGAGTACCTGGTGAGAACCCACGCATGCACGGGGAGAACATGCAAACTCCATGCAGAAAGACCCCAGGCCGGGAATTGAACCCAGGACCTTCTTGCTGCAAGGCAACAGTGCCACCAACTGTGCCACCGTGCAGCCCCCTATAACTACTGAGAATGTCCTCAGTAGTTACAGGCTTAGATTGCTGGAGGACATAAGTGCTTAACACTTTTCTGTACTCTTCTCTTTTGTCTCTCGTTATTCACCAAGTATGCCTTATTTGTAATTATTGCTGCCATTTTGTGTTCATTGTCTTGTTCTCTCTCTATGTTATTCTTTCCATAAAAAACACTCCCGGTCCATCGATTTTATATTTATCGTTTACTTAAAAAAAGGTATGGACAGGGCTGTTGCCAATTACTGTGCGTGCACTTTGTTTTCCTTCCAACAGAAAGGACTCCTTACTCAATCTGTGTTTCACTGTGTCTCATTCCCGGAGAGAGCAACTGATGGAGGCATTGCCAGTAACTGTGTCCTCAGCTTACATTTCTTTCCTACACCAAATATTCCTGATCCATGGCTCCTGTATTTTTCTGGTCCTGCTTCCTGTCAAATCAAGTTTATTTATATAGCGCTTTTCAGCAACAAGGCACTCAACGCACTATACATAAGGAAAAATTTTACAATGATACAGAAAATCAAACAACAGAGGTAATTTAAAAAAATAATATACAATAAAATAAAGAGAATAGAATGATGGATAAGACAATGAAAGGAAAATTGAACTGAAAACGTAACTAATATTGTTAAGATGGCACAGTCAAAGACCACTCTCAACAAATAAGGTTTTAATCTTGATTTAAAGCAACTTAGGGTTTTTGTGCTTTTACAGTTTTCTGGGAGTTTATTCCAGATTAGTGGAGCATAAGAACTAAAAGCTGCTTCTCCATGTTTGGTTCTGGTTCTGATTCTGCAGAGTAGATTTGAGCCAGAAGACCTGAGAGGTCTGGGTGGTTGATACACTGACAACAAGTCTGTAATGTATTTTGGTGTTAAGCCATTCAGTGATTTATAGACTAACAGAAATATTTTAAGGTCTATTCTCTGAGCTACAGGGAGCCAGCGGAAGGACTTTAGAATCGGGGTGATGTGCTCCACTTTCTTAGTTCTAGTGAGGACGCTGGCAGCAGCGTTCTGGATCAACTGCAGCTGTCTGATCGACTTTCCTGCCCTTTATCGCTAGTATAACACGGCAGAAGGCCACTCATGCTGAGTTCCCTTAGGCCTTATGTGATCAACTGAATTTGACTGCAGTACATTAGAAAAGGGACTGAATTGGATTGTATGTAATTACATCTGAATCTAACTACAGTGGATTCTAACGGAATGAAATGGATGGAACTGAATCATGTTTATTGTGTTGTAACATGCCTTGACATCACATTTATTTTAAACTGGTGCTGTTAAATTGAATTGAACTGATATACATAAGTTGCATTTTTCAACATCATTTTAAAATGTTCTACAGTTTGTTTGTTTTTTTGTTCAAAAAGGGCAATGTCTGCTGTTTAAGTTTCACTTAAATATTTTACAGTATGCATGCTAATAAGACAATATGACAAGGCGTGGCCCCTTGGCAGTGAGGAAAATATGATTTTTCTGCGAACGCAAACAAATCTGTTTGTTTGAACCAAAACACTTTGGATAATCAAATCACAAATGGGCTCTGTGAACATTTAATATCTTCCAAACAGTCTGAATTCTGTTTTTTATCTGACATTCTGGGGATTCCTCCTTGTTGTTTAGCTAAAAGAAATGTACATGGTAAAAATAATGGATATAAATTGTTTTAGTTACAAAAATACTTTGAATAAAGGTTAGTTTTTTCTTTTCTTTTTGGGGAATCTATCGAATCTAACTACAAAGTCATGTATTATTGCTGGATGAACAATATCCATTAAAGTCATTTCCCTATAGGAGTTACACCTACAGTCCATTTTAGAGTTCAACAAGCCTAAAAAGCAGCATCATTTGTTTGAAGTGTCATCAAAACATGCCCGAGGCCAAAGACATTTATAGCTGTTATAAAAGGTCACATTTAAAGTGAACAAGAAAAACCTGCCAGGACAGAGCAGTGAGAGAAGATGAATCATACCAGCAAAACATGGACATTAGCGATGTTGCAGGCACTTTGTCCTAAAATCCCTTCATAGAATTGCATTTTTTTAACCAAAGCAGGCAGGCTTGTCAGACCTGTTTTGGAAATGAGAAATGAAAAACTGTCTAACCAGCTAAGAGATTCAGCCCAACAGTATCAGAGGTTAATGTTGCAGGCAGTAGTTATAATGTTTCTGCCTTTGCTGCAGAGAGATCAACGTCTGAAAAATCCTTAAGGTTAAATGGAGGGGAAAGAGCAACGATGCACATCTTGTAAAGGTGCAAATCTGCTTTTCTGAGAGGCAAACTTCATGCTGATGTAAACAATAGATTAAAACAAAAACACAATGTTGGGCAGCTGCACCACAGTGAAGGTGGAAATGTATCCATATTTGGTGGCATTATGAGATAAATGGACAGAGCAGAGAATTGAAGTTTGTTGTTGTAACGGGACAAAATGGAAAACAGTGAATATTTTTCCATGGCACGATCTATAGTGTAATGTTTCATAACTTTTTTTTCGAATGAGACCGTGAGAGTTAAGGTATCTTACAGAGTTTTTCCTGCAGAGTTTTAAACTGACATCTAAACTTAGATTATCTTACCACTCATGATTTGTCAATTTAACCTGAACCATTTGTAAGACTTCTGGAAGAATGCACACCAAACCATAGTGGGTAATCCAAACCTACAGATAAGCATACAACGTTGGAAGAATGCAAAGCACGGTGGTGGGAGGCTTATTCTTTAATGATCACTGTACAGTCAAAAGTTTCATCTTAAACTTATTTGTATAACAAAGTAGTCTAAGGCTATCTAACTACAACAGCTTGACCCAAATTGTGTCAAAAACAGGTTATTGACTCAACGTACTTTAGCAAATTTAACTGCATCAAGTGCTGTCGTTCATCTTTGGTTTTTAGATATTTACCAAACTTTAAGACCTGAGAGGAACCACATAATAATTTTGTTATGCTCTCATATTTTAAACTTTATAACCATTTTTATAATGACTTTACTGCAAGGAGATAATTTTACCAACAGTTTTACAATTATTAGTCAGTTCCCTGCCTGAACGGATGAACTAAAAGAATCACTTTCGTTCTGACAAATTAAAGCACACAACCTTGAATAACAGAGTGGGAATTAGGTTGTTTAGAGTGGGCTGGCAGGATGAGGCTCTCTGTGTTGTAGAGGAATGGGGGGCTGCATTTGGTCAAAGTGGGCTTGTAGAGTTGAGCTTCAGAGTTATGAAAGCAGCTCTGAAATGGAAGCATGTGGGCGTCAAGTGGCTCATTGGGCACTCGCTTATCTAATTGCATGTCGAGAAGTATTGGGGGTGGAGGAGAGTAAAAATTAGGGGGCATGTATCAATGTGTGTGATTTTGTGTTAATTCTTCCCCTGGCTATGTTAATACCAGAAAATGAAATCCATATTATTGCTTGTGTGTTTTGTGGTTTCTGGCCTTTATTGTCATTTGCCTGCAGGATGTAATGATGTGACTTGTGAACTTGTGGTTGCTGAGGCTCACACTGTATTTTCATTTCCTTGTTTTCCAGTCGTAAGTGTAGTTGCACTGAGTAAGACTGTGTTGTGTGAAGCTAACACCAAAGGTCCCAAGACAAGATAGCCTAACCACTGATTCAAACCTATTTCAGTTACAATTAAAATCAACAGTCTGCTCTGTGGCTGCCCAAGTCGTTGAATGCAACTTTGTATTTTTTCCTAACAAACAATGGTGAAAAGGTACTCAGTTTCATTACTCGAGTCAAAGTACAGATACTACTGGTCAAATATTGCTCCAATAAAAGTAAAAGTAGCTCTGTCAAATTATTACTTAAGTTAAAGTACTGCAGTCTGTGCTTTCAAAAAAAGAACATACATAAGTATTCAAAGTTTTTTAGCATCCAGAAAGAATTTTAACAGCGCATTTAGAAATGAGTGTAGTCGAGAATAATTGGGAACATTTTGTGCTAAATCAGAAAGATCAGTAACTCCGTATATATACAATAATAATAATAATAATAATAATAATAACAATAATAATTACAATAATGCATTATTCTTATATAGAGCTTTTCTATATGTTCAAAGACGCTTAACAATTTATTGCATTGTTCATTCACTTCTCAGTCACACTCCTTGGTAAAAATGCGACTGCCATTCTGCACCTACGGTCCCTCCAATCCACCACAATCACATAGTAACATAGGTGGAGTCCAGTATTGTCAATGCTCTGTTTTGTGTCCATAAGTTTCAATTGTTTTTGTTTTGATGAAGATGCCCTAGGATGAACTTCAGCCTTTCTTTTGTGAACAGTTGCTGTCAGGTCAACATATTTTAAACATCGTGATTCATGCTTTCTTTGTAAATGACAGTAGAAAAAAAAACAACGATTCTATATATTAACCAATATTGGCATTAAACGCTAAACATGTCAAGATTTATGTTTAATTCTTTTACAACAAAATGTAAGAAATTTGGATATCCTCAACCCACACACATACAGGTACATTTTAAAAATGGTTTATTGTGGAAGGGTGATAGAATTTTACTAGTCTAATACAAGTAGAAACACGTTATAAATTCAGGACACAAAAATGAAATCTGAGATATGGCCTATTTCGTCAGTGATCATGGGTTACACTTGATAAAAAACATCTCTGTCTCAGATAATTAGCATCTTGCATAATATGAACATCAAAATCTTCACAACCACAAAAAGAAGTTAAATATGTCACTGTATACTGTATATACTTAAGTGTACAAATTACGATTTGAACTACTGACATAATTTCACCTTTCCACAATATTCTTCATTTTGATATCAACTATACATGCACAAGCATTAAATGCTCATTCACTAGTGTGTAAGCGTGGGTACACACACACACACACACACGCACACACACACATAAGGTAAGAAACGGCCATGAATGCTCCCTCCAGTAGAGAGTCTTTGTTGTCTATTGCAGGCACAGTCATTATTACAGCATCCGCGCAATGCAGCATGCATGCAGCCTGCCCGACCTGAGGGTGCCCAATGTATCTCCTGTACAGCAACGCAAGTAGAACAAAAATGATACTTCTTCTTCTCCTCGCAACCAGTTTTAAAGCTGCATATTGCCAACTACAGTTTGGTGTGGTGTGTAATTTTACAGTGTGTCGGTTGGACAAAATAGACACAAAGTACATCAACAAACATATCCAACAGGAGTAACAAAAGCCTTAATAAAAATGTAGTGAAGTAAAAAGAACGATTTTATCGTTAAAATGTTTTTACATTGCTGTGGAGGAATTCTGACCCACTCTTTTTTGCAGAATTGTTATAATTCAGCTGGATTAAACTGTTTTGCAGCATGTAAAACATGCTTAAGGTCAAGCCACATGATCTCAATCAAATTTAAGCCTGGACTTTGACTAGACCACTTCAGAAACATTCATTTTTACCATTCAGAGGTGTACTTGCTTGTGTGGTTTGGATCATTATCCTGCTGCATAACCCAAGTACACTTGAGCTTTAGGTCACAAACTGATGACTGGACAATCTCCTTCAGTATGGTTTTTTTATTAGAGAGCAGAATCCACAAGCCATTCGGACTCTAAAGCAGCAAGCCAGTTCCAGACCACCACACTACCTCCGCCATGCTTGTGAAACCAGCATTTGTATTCATTTTGGTGAGTAGGAGTTTTGGCCTTGGAACTCTCCCATGTATGTTATTTTTGGCCTGTCCTTTCTTATTGTGGAATCTTGAACACAGATCTTAACTGAGGCAAGTAAGGCCTCCTGAGCTTTACATTTCTTTGGGCTCTCTTTTGACCTTCTGGATGAGTCGTCGATCCACTCTTGGGGTAATTTTGATAGGCCAACCACTTCTGGGAAGATTCACCACTATTCCATGTTTTCTCCGTTTGTGGATAATGGGTCTCACTGTGGTTCACTAAAAACCTAAAGGCTTAGAAATGACTTTGCAATTCCACACAGAGAAAAGTCAATTACTTTGTTTCTCACCTGTTCTTGAATTTCTTTAGACTGGGCCAAGATGTTTTATTTTTTTTTAGATACATTAGGCTTATTTAATGGTGTCAGGAAGGTTCTGTTTATGTGATTTTCAGTAATTAGGCCTGGGTGTTGCCAGTCAAGTTTAATTCACCTGTACATAAAATGTCACAGTTAATTCCTGATTTGACAAGGGGCTACATTTTTATTTTCTAAAGGGTGGGTTTGATTAGAATATACAGTCTTGTGTAGGTATTTGCTTCAAAATTGCAGATACAGGGTGATTTCCAAATGTGTTTGTCAACATTGAGCAATTTCATATTTCCTCATGTACTTGCTGTGACAAGAGTTATTTGTTTCAAAAATATCATTAGATTTTTTTTTGAAGAATGATTTACAAAGTCAGAATGTTCTACTTCTAAATAAAATAATTGTCTGTGCCAAGATTTACTTTCTTGTTCCTGTTTTGCAACAAAGTGAAACAACTGCCAGAAACGAGCTTGTGGTGTAAAAAGACCTTCAGAATGTGATTTGGACACATGGTGTTCATCGCCTGGACAGTGACTTACAGACTCATTCACAGCTCAACAATTAAACTGACAGGGTCATTGGCAAATTGGTAAAATTACAGGTAATTAAGTTTTCAGGTTCAAATAAATCCTAGTAACTGACACAGGGGATCATGTGGGTTTTTGAGGGTATAAATTTAACTGAACTGTTACTATGAAAATGACCTATTTCTCTTTTCATTCCCTACAACTATGGCAGGCTATCATCAGGGTTGCACCACAGTTAACAAAGTTGCAGAGTCTTAGAGCCTGACAGTTGCTCTCCCTCACATATTCAGTACACACACAGAGAGACAGTCTGTCAAACAGGTTTTCAATTATCTGGGAAATTATTTTGATTTCACCAGTTTTCAAAATAGGCTTTTCACCAGTTACATTTGTAGGGGGGCATATGGAAGACTTTTGTCAAACTGTGCAATTCAGACTGCTTTGTTAACAAATAAAACATTATAATATTCCATTATAAAAATAATCCATCTGTGAATTACTCTGAGTTCTAACATAGCAAAAGATTTGGGGATGCAAAAGGCTCTCTGAAATAGGGCCTTATTAACTTATTAACCTTAAAAGCCTTTAATGCTGTTAATCACTTAATAATAACTGAACATCCTACAGATATTTATTTTCTGAACACAAGCTAAATAGTTTTCAAATGATATCATAAGTAGAACCCTGGTGATTGAGATAGCAAGTTCAACCTCAAATATATTAAAAATCTTTAAACAGATTTCTCAAGGTTCATAATTTGGTCCATTTTTATTTTCTCTATACATTAATAACCTAGGACTCCAAAGTGCCTAAATAAAAGGTAACTGCACTTCTTCTCTTGTGTGTTTAAGCCTTTGCCCCTCTTATCAGAAACTCCTGTGTCATTTGTCTTTATAGGTTTTACTATGGAGATTTATGAATGCTCAATGTCTTTGCATAATGTGCAACATGTGACATCCTTCTTACTTATGAAGCCTTTTGCTATGGAGTTAATGTATTCACAATTGTCCATCAAAGGACATTTTGAAATTGCTGGCTCCAACAGCAAATTAGGAAAGAAAGATTTTTGGCTCATGATGCCTGGAATAACATATCTGAACTTGATCTTAACTGAACACATTTAAAGTCCTGGGGAGAACTATGAGGTCAACTCTAACTGTGTGCAAATGTGTGTTTCCACATGTGTTTTTTTTTTGTGATTTACTTGTCTGATGTGTGAATTTTGTGTTTGAAGTGAGTTCCCTTTTGACATGGTTACATAATATGAATGACTGAAGCCATACTTTGTTAAGCTAGTCTGATTTCATTTTACCAATTATTTAATTTGTATCCATTTGTGCTTAAACATGAAATTCCTTTTGCATAAAACCTGCCTTTGTTCCCTTCGTTAAAGCTGGTGAATCAGCTGATGTAAGCAATCATAGATCAGTTTGCAGGCTCTCCATCCCTGTTGGGCCTTTTGGCATTAATATCGTCACATGTTAACAGCAACTCTTTAGAGAACATACAAACATAAGCTTACATGATGAATTGTTAAGTTTAATCATCAAAATTTAACACAAACACAGAATATTTTAATTGTCCTTACTGCAATCTGCATGCACCACTATGTGTGCATGGCACATGAATTATATAAAAATCAAGTTCAAGTCTTCTTGCATGTAACTTTCAGACTCAATGCCTGTCTCTAACATGAGATAAAATCAAATAGTTGGAATGGGGTTTAAGCATCCTTGCAACAAGGAGCTTTGAATGTCCCTATCGAAAAAAAAAAAATTTTATAAGCTCTGGTGTTCATGCTTCATTCATTATTGCTTCTGGCAGGAAGCAGGAAGAAGATCGTGGGATCAGGTGTGAATCTACTGGCAGCGGATGAGTTTAGAATTATAAGTTGACAATTGTGTACTATACCTCAGAGAAAACTGTTGTTTTCAGTGTGCATGAATGAACAACATTTGACAGAAGCTAACCTCTGAAGGGGGTCAGTCTGTGTTCATCTGCTGCATGTGGTTTGCATGAGTGAGCATTGATGGATGCACCTGTCTGTAGATGTTCACAGAGGTAGTCTGTGAGTAGCACTGTCAAGCTCTCGTGTTTTTTTGTTTTATAAAATGCACATATCTTAATAACATGTAATTGTGCCCTCAACCTAATAAATAATTAAGCCACCCTACATGGCAACAACTGTCCTCAAGCATTTGCAATAACTGGCAATGAAACTTTTACATTGCTGCGGAAGAATTTGGCTTGCTCTTTTTGCAGAATTGTTCTAATTCAGCCACATTAAAGAGCTTTCCAGTAATAAACGTCTTTACAAAGTTATGTCACAGTATCTCAATCTAATTTTAGCCTTGAAAGTTTTGGCAAGTAATTCGGATCATAAGGTAGCAAAACATCCCCGGACCATCACACTACCACTACTATGTTTGACTGAAGGGTATGATGTTCATTTTCGGATATGCTGTATAAGTTTTTATTTAGAGATAACAGGTCAGGTCACACACCTCCCAGGACACTGTACTCTTTTTTTCTTCAGTCCACAGAAAAGTGTCCCAAATGTCTTGGGAATTCTTAAGATGTATTTTTGCAAATAAGAGATGGGCATTTTGTTTTCTTTTGGTCAGCAGGGGTTTTGGCCTTGGAACTCTCCTATGAATGCAAATTTTGCCCAGTCCCTTTCTGGTTGTTGAATTATAAACACTGACCATAACTAATCCATAAGTCCTGCAGTGCTGTGGTTCTAAGGTTTTTGTGACCCCTGGATGAGTCGATGAAGAGGTCTTAGAGTAATTAGTAGGTCGACAAGTGGAAAGGATTTCAGTTGTTCCACGTTTTCTCCATTTATGGATATTAGTTGTTAATGTGTTTCACTGGAGTCCTGAAACCTTGGAAATGGCTTGGTGACCCTTTCCAAACTAATAGGTGTCAATGACTTCATTAGATCAGGGTTTGATGTGTTTCTTTTTCAGTTATTTAATCCTAGTCTATATTGTCAGATGAGTTTTATTAAAGTCATTTCTTGACTATAAGTGTCTGACAGTAGTCAGGCCTTGATGTGGCAAGTGAACTTTTGCCAAACGTGTTAAATCACGGTTAATTATTGAATTAACAAGGGGGGCAACTATATTTTTTACACAGGGCCAGGTTGTTTTGGATAGATTTTTTCCCTTAATAAATAAAATATTTTTTTTCAAAACTGAATTTCACTATTTTTCAAATAATTTTTGTCTGATATTAAAAAAAGATTTCATGTTCCGCCAAATACGTTTCATTCTTCGACATTTAGATAAAATGTGTTTTAAGATACTTCACCATGCTTACATGGCGAGACAAGAGAGAGACTTAGGCAAGCAAAACAGTAAAACAGGAAATTACATTAGGTCTTCATTTTTTGGGTACTTAACCATATTGGGCAATGTCAGATATTCAACAGCTAGTATGGATATGCAAATAATAAATATTGCTGAATAAAGCTAAGATCTCCTGCTCCAAGTTAAGTTGTCATTACTGATCTTAGACTGTCATCAAAATACAGCATTAGGATTGCATTTTCTTTAAATTTAATTCAGTTCAATTCAGTTTATTTATATAGCGCCAATTCACAACACATGTCATCTCAAGGCTCTTCACAAAAGTCAGGTACATACATTCCAATTAATCCTAACCATTGAACAGTGCAGTCAGATTCAGTTATTTATTCAAATTGGATAAAAAGTTTTTCTGGCTAAGGAAACCCAGCAGATTGCATCCAGTCAGTGACTTCCAGCATTCCCTCCTCCTGGATGAGCATGTAGAGACAGTGGACAGTCACTGGCGTTGACTTTGCAGCAATCCCTCATACTGAGCATGCATGTAGAGACAGTGGAGAGGAAAAACTCTCTTTTAACAGGAAGAAACCTCCAGCAGAACCAGGCTCAGTGTGAGCGGCCATCTGCCACGACCGACTGGGGGTTTGAGAGAACAGATCAGAGACAGAAAGAGAACAAAGAAGCACTGATCCAGGAGTACTTTCTATGGGAAGGAAAAGTAAATGTTAATGGATGTAGCTTCTTTAGTCGTTTCATCTAGAAAGAAAGAACAGATAAACTCTGAGCCAGTTTTCAAGGTTAGAGCCTGAAAGAGAGCACATAGTTAGTTACTGTTAAGCTCAGTCAATCGCCATGTCTAGGAGAAAGAAAGGGTTAAACACTGAAAGACAGGGCCATGTGGATCATCGGTAGAGGATTAAGTTGTTGCCAGCAGAAGCTTGGACAATTCCCCTCTCCAGAAAGGTGTCACAGGCAGACACAGAGTCAAGCCAGGTGTAGCTTCTAGGAAGAGAAAAGAGAGAACAAAGTTAAAAGCTGAAATAACAGCAAATAATGCAAAATTGGAGAGTAGTGTGAGAATGTAGAGAAGAGGGTGAAAGTGGTCATTATGTCCTCCAGCAGCCTAAGCCTATAGCAGCATAACTACACAGAAAGTTTCAGTTCAGATTATTTAGTTGAACGGCGCTTATTTTCAACAATGTCGTTTCAAGGCACCTCACAAAGGGTCCCACTGATGGTCATTGTTATACTAAAAACCACAAGGATTGGGATACCTCTCTCTGTCAGACTGAGTATAACCATTGGAAAAGAGAAGGGGTCATACAGGTAGCAGAAATGGAGGGTGTGTTTGCACCTCAACCATAACTGAGCCGGTTTAGGCTAAACCTGAATGCCCCTTACTCCAACCAACAGGGAGGGAGGAAGGCTCCCTCCCTGGTAAACTAAATTTAGTCAGCTGAAGAAAGGCAGCATGTAACACGAGCTGCAGCTGGGACCCAGCTAAAGAGAAGCCAACACAATAGGCCTGAAAGAATCTCCAGGTTGCAAAGAATCAACAGAACTTGAAGTTATCTGTACATGTAGTCAGTTGTTTCATTTGAAGTAGACACAAACCAAACTGTCAAGTCTTAATAGTTGCTCAAGGAAAATCAGTCAATCATTTCACTAAAAATAGTCCCCCCACCTGTCTTGCAATGTTTACTAACTTTATTGTGTATTAAAAATCTGTCACAGCTCAATGAAGTTTTACAAACCATAAACAGAGGGAGACGCATTATGTTTTTCTTCAAAGTCTATTAAACTCTGATGAATTCACACATTTCTTTTTGATATTTCAAAGAAAACAAAAGAAAATGGTTTTTCCATGTTATCTAAATTCAAATTTTACTTTCATCTGCCACCCACAGTGCTAAACAAAGCTGTGGAGGTTATTGCAGGAATGCTGCCCCACACACAAAGAAATTTTTCTTATCATTTACCAAAAACACTAAAAACTACAATATATCAATCTGTCAATAATTGAAATAGATGGACAAATTAATCCCACAGTTTTAAAACATATATAATCAATATAAAATATGTCAGTCCAGTCCATACATTAGGCTTTGACTGTCTCAATTTAAGGTGATTTTGTGAATTGAAAGCACAAAACATATGTATTTTCACAAATATAATTTAATTTCACATATCCAAAGTTTTATTTTAAAGATTCTCTCAGTAGATGCCAGTGTAAAATCATCTAATTTACATCTCACCAGTCTGTAAGATTGTAGGATTTTAAACTGGAGATGGTCAAATGAACACCAGACTCGACCAAAGTATAAGCTGCGAATCAGATGCTAACTTCAGCCTCACTGGCCACACGTGGTGTATAGCAACATTTTCATACAAAGGAGAGGGAACATTCTCTGAAGTTGCAATAAGCAAAAGAGAATGTGTTGCTGGCTCGAATGACGTCCTGGGCAGAAAGTAATATTATCCATATTCAAAGTCATTATTGAAAGTTGGAGACACCAAAACAGTGCAGCTGTTGTATCATAATTGCCTCCAGGTCAGTTTGTTCCTTAACAAATTAATGCCCCATTTTGTACCCAAACTTTGCCTCTTTATGCTTTCTCACCTTCGCTTTTTACCTGCAGATAAACCATTTATTACCAATTTAATTAAATTAATTAATTTACTTTTCAGTTTCAGTTTATTCATTCTAGTAGTTACCTATTTTAGATGAAATATGGAGGGCATTAATAATAAAAATGCTAAAATAATTACATATAACATTTAGAGTATCACACCTAGTGTCCACTGGTTGTCGTTCTGATCCCTGTTTGGGCCGAGCAACTCTTATGAATCATGTAAATTTCTGACGCCTTATCTAACCAAAAATCAGTGAATGACCAAGAGCTGGTTGGTATTATTCACAGAAGCACCTAACCTCATTTCCATACAACAAAGTATGATTTTATAGAAATGTATTGAAATTAGAACAAAATGTCACTAAGATGGGAATTAATTGCAACATGTTGGTTACAAAACATCCCATGGCAGACAGCTCATTTTCATGTTTGAAAAAGTCAACAAACAGAAGATAAAAACTGTAAAAGTACAAAAGACGAAGGCAGAAAAGACTTCTTCAGGATTCTTCAGGATTAATAATTTTCACTTCAAGTATTCTAAAGGGAAGAAAAGGGTAATCCATTGTTGCCATTGTTGTGTGGTACAGTTGATATCTGCAGGCTCCGTTTTAAAATACATTCGATATCTAAATAACACTGTAATTTAGAGTGGGTTTTGTGTCCACCAAGGCTGCTGTTTCAGTCACTGTGACAGTAATCAAAGCCGCAAGTCAGTTCCAGTGTTCAAACTATCAGTCAACCTCTTTCAAGCAGAAAGTCGTCAAATTATCAGGTCAAGTCTTTGTCCTTTTCTTCTGCAGCGACCCTGGCTACAGCGACTCATCCATCCCTGTGTATCAATGGATCACATTGCAGAAATCCATTAAAGGTCTCACAAATAGATTTTCACTACAAAATGACACTAAACCAGAGTCAGCTGTAATTCTGCTGTGGTTGTTGATGTGCATGAGCAGTTCTTTGCTATTTTGTCAAGGGCCAACTCAGCAGTGCTGACTGCAGATTGTCAGCAAAACACAGTGTAGTACTTTCCTGGGGAATAAGGTACAGAAGAATATGCTTTACTTAAATGGGCAATGAACTTTTTCAAATAAATCTTAACAGAAAAGTACTTAAATGTATACATTTTTAATATTTCTCGCTTTATCTTTTTTTTTCCTGAAAGTCGCTTCAGGGGTTTCAGGTCTATAGGCAGGGGAATGAGCAATGAAAACTTTCCCTCTCCAAAGTTAACCCAGAACATCAAGCATGCTCTGATTTATGTCATCTTCCATCCTTTACCTCTTAGGATTTATTAACATCTCTTTTTATGGGCATCCTCACTAAAACTACACAGGCTGCCATAATGTTGATTTAATTTAAAGTCTAAGCAAGTAACTTTTGTCAGATTTTAATGCTAGCAAATTCTGTTGATCTAACACTTATGGATTTACTAGCTAAAATAAGAAAAGCAGACCGCTTCATTCAGTAGTTTCTAGAACAGTGGTGTCCACCTCCAGTGATGAAGGGCTGGTGTCCTGCAAGTTTTACACGTCCATTTTCCAACAACGCGGATTTAAGAGTCTGATTAACACCTCAGTACCTCATTATTCAAGTTTTATCTGGGCCTGGTAGTGAACCATTCATTCAATGATATAGTGTTGAACCAAGGAAATGTCTAAAACATGCAGAACATCAGTGCTTGAAAGGACAACACTGTTCTTGAACCATCTACAGCAAGAATAACTAGAAGTCATTTAATATATGGGTATTTTGGTCTCTCATAACTGGTTCTTTGTGTAACATCACGTCCATGCTTGTGTTACCAACCCCAGCTTGGCCTAAAATTTCACATTAGAATATTTGACATAAAGAGGAGTTCATGGTCCAGTCGGAGATTACAAAGGGACCAAGTCTTGTGACAGCTTTGCAACCCAGATCATCACCCCTCCACAATCATGCTTGAGAGATGGTTTGAGGTCTATGCCAAACATGGTGCATTATGCATTAAATGGAGGAGTTTATGTATCCTGCTGGATGGACCCAGGATGTACCCATCTTGGGATTGTAGGATGGTCTTAATCTAAATTAATGTGGAAGATCCTCCAGTCTGTCGTGGTGAAGAAGGAGCTGTGACAAAGGGTTCTTGATATAACCAGCCCTCACTTATGATCATGAGGTATGAAACATGGTAAATGGCCTGTATAGCACTTTTAAAGTCCGAGGACCCCAAAGAACTTATCATCATGACCAAAAGAATGAAAATCTTAAATACAAGCTGCTTTTATAGCAGTTGTCATGCTGATCCTGATCAACTAATGCAGTGGATTGTTTAGCAGCACATAGATGTTGCTTTTCCTCCTAAATACCATGCAAGTAGCAAGATGATACCTAGATTTTTACTGACAACTTTATAATTTTGGTTTTATTTTTTTTTAATGGAATCTGTTTGGATTTCTTGCACACTTGAGGTTGGATCTAAATTATGGTGGTACCTGGTAAAGACCAGACAATGTTTCTGTCCATATATATATTTATAAAAACTACCAACAAATACCTCTGTTATTCACATGGCTCTGCAAACTATTTAAAAAAATATTTTCCAATATATTTTGCCAAAATTCAACACGATTCCATGAATTCAGAATTACATTGTATTTCAATTTCTGGACCTCTGTGATGATGTAAGCAACCTCAATATTTTAATCTTCACAGAGAACTTTAACATTACCACACCAGATTAATTAGACTGTGGTGACCTTTGGCTTTCCTACGATCTTTTAAAAATACTTTTTTTTAGCAGCTTCATATCTCTTTCCACCTGTCCCTCCCCTGTCTGTGAAAGTCACTTTTTTCAAAGGTGTCGCAAGGTCTGTGTGCTCACTAGTGAAGCATTTAAAACATTAGCATGCTGCAGCATGTTGGTCCAACTCTAGGGTAATGAATAATAGAGAAAAACCTTCAACATTCTTTAAGCTTGGAGGTAAGAACCCCAGCCTTTCATTCCTTTGGCTGTACCAGGGGATTTTTACTTTAAAACAAAAGCAGAAATATGCAGTGTGAGCACCTCTTGAAGGTCAGCTCAGGCACAACCTGACCACAGGCTAAATTCAGAAAATCACCCCAGACAATTAGCACTTCCTAGACTGCAAAGAGCTGATGAAATCAGAAAGAACAAAACTGAAGAGAGCCAATTTCTGCAAATATTGTAAAAGGTGGAAAAAACGTCATTGTCGTGGAAAATTGATGTTATGGTAGCAATTCAATCTGAAAAGACTCACAAAGAAAAGGGTTACCAATTAGAAAAGTTTTAATGATGAGAAATTACATGGTTATTTCTTTGGCGCTCGGACCTGGGAGGAAGACATGAATGCTGAGAATGACATGAGCTAAGATGAACATTTGTAAGGCTTAGATTTAGAGATGTCATCCCCCCCCGATCCGACACTGGTGGTGGATTGGCGGCCAGGGAGTGAGGAAGCCGGGAGGAGATGGGAAGGAAGATGGTGGAGGTGGGGTGAAGTAGGGATGAGCTCAGCTGACAAGCGAGGAGGAACACCGCTGAAGGTCCTTTAAAAGCAAGGCGTCGGAAGGTGATTGGACGGAGAATCAGGCGGACAGGATACTGATTGGAAGGCCGGGAGACGCACAGAAGAGTCATTGGAAGGTGGAGGCGGTGAAGGTGAGTCTTTCATTCTGAATTTGCGTCTAAACTCCATATCTACAGCAATGTCCAGATGAACTTTTCAGGGAGAGGCTGCAGGCAATTATGAGTTATTGCTCCACTGTTAGCCCCAGAATATGTAGGCTAGTGAGTATGTCTATAGGGTTTCACTGACAGGTGTTTCACTGTTTTACCATACTATAGACATTGGCAGCACATAGATTCTGATTATTGATCACCAATATTACTGAAATGTCCTGAACACATCCAATACAATAGGTATCTTACAAAATCAGTTACCAGATAATAAACAATCTGACAAATATTTGCTTCGGTTTAGAAGCAATGTCTCATCAGACATTTAAGCTACTAATTTTCTAATGTCCTGTAGGACCCAGCTGTGTTACAGTACAAACACTAGCTTAGGTAAACAGGTGCAAGTGGAGATTCATTTTCTGCAGTGCTGTTTTAGTCCTGTCTTCCTCTTTATCTATCATTCCACATAAAAGCATTGCTGTTAACATCTTTAGTTATAGAAAATAGACAATTTTTTGCTGCTTCAGAGTTTAAGTCTAGTTAATCAGCTACCAAAAAGGAAGGTGCCACAGCTATCACTTCCTATGCTAATGACCACACATGCTACATTTAGCTGTGAGGAAAAAAATACATTATTGGTAGAGACTGAATTTTCTAATTCTGTATATAAGTGGCATAACACCTTGTTTCGATTTATTGGGGTTCTGCTCTGATCCAGTCTGGGCCAATATGACAGATAATGAAACTTAAATAAATAGGGCTGCATGGTGGTGCAGTTGGTAGTACTGTTGCCTTGCAGCAAGAAGGTCCTGGGTTCAATTCCTGCCCTGGGGTCTTTCTGCATGGAGTTTGCATGTTCTCCCCCGTGCATGTGTGGGTTCTCACCGGGTACTCTGGCTTCCTCCCACAGTCCAAAGACATGCCTGTTAGGTTAATTGGTAATTGGTTGTTTGTGTGTGGCCCTGCGATGGACTGGCAACCTGTCCAGGCTGTACCCCGCCTCTTGCCCATAGACTGCTGGAGATAGGCACCAGCTCCCCTGTGACCCACTATGGAATAAGTGGTAGAAAATGACTGAAACTTAAATAACCCCACCACTCCCCAAGCTCAAGCTTTGATAAATCAAAATGTTGGGGTTGTGTCAGTTATACGGTCCATAATTTGGCCCATTTTAAAAGTCTACAGCTAGATTTTGTTTAAAAATAGTCGCTGGGATGCTAAAAATTGCTCTCAGCAAGCTGAAAGACTGCTGCAGTTTCTTAGTAGTTATTCCTTTGATTAAATCAATATAATTAAATCAATCAACTAATTCAATCGAAAGAGATGGAGGGCAAGGTTGCATAAGAAGCCACAGACCTCAACAGAACATGCAATTAAATTAAATCCCACTCAAATACAATTTGTCTGCTGTTAATGAAAATGAATGCAACCTACCTCCACACACTGTTTCAAAGAAGGATAACTGAAGACGCAGAGTAGTGGTATTAGTCCAATAACCTCTATGTAGCACGTCGTTCACTTTCAGTGAGTGTTTAAGTTCATTCCAGATTTATTTTCTGTTTTATCTACATCTGACTATGCAACTGGTGCATCTGAAAACAAAGCAAATTATGGGTACACTACACAGTGTACATGTTGTTCCAGCAGAACAGTGTACCATGTCACAAAGCTCAAATAATCTCAAACTGGTTTCTTGAACATGTCCCTGTAGTCAAAATGGCCTCCAGTGTCAACAGATCTGCATGTTTGAGATGTAGAGGAAAGAGAGACTCTTAAGGATACTCCTTGAACAAACTAGGAGCAGCTGCGATCGGTGGCTGGTTTAAAAAATATTCAGCTGTCAATTTAACACAGTTTGAGCTCAGTCCTTCATGCCTACATCACCTACCTGACTATACAGGTCCTTCTCAAAATATTAGCATATTGTGATAAAGTTCACTATTTTCCATAATGTAATGATGAAAATTTAACATTCATATATTTTAGATTCATTGCACACTAACTGAAATATTTCAGGTCTTTTATTGTCTTAATACGGATGATTTTGGCATACAGCTCATGAAAACCCAAAATTCCTATCTCACAAAATTAGCATATCATTAAAAGGGTCTCTAAACGAGCTATGAACCTAATCATCTGAATCAACGAGTTAACTCTAAACACCTGCAAAAGATTCCTGAGGCCTTTAAAACTCCCAGCCTGGTTCATCACTCAAAACCCCAATCATGGGTAAGACTGCCGACCTGACTGCTGTCCAGAAGGCCACTATTGACACCCTCAAGCAAGAGGGTAAGACACAGAAAGACATTTCTGAATGAATAGGCTGTTCCCAGAGTGCTGTATCAAGGCACCTCAGTGGGAAGTCTGTGGGAAGGAAAAAGTGTGGCAGAAAACGCTGCACAACGAGAAGAGGTGACCGGACCCTGAGGAAGATTGTGGAGAAGGCCGATTCCAGACCTTGGGGGACCTGCGGAAGCAGTGGACTGAGTCTGGAGTAGAAACATCCAGAGCCACCGTGCACAGGCGTGTGCAGGAAATGGGCTACAGGTGCCGCATTCCCCAGGTCAAGCCACTTTTGAACCAGAAACAGCGGCAGAAGCGCCTGACCTGGGCTACAGAGAGGCAGCACTGGACTGTTGCTCAGTGGTCCAAAGTACTTTTTTCAGATGAAAGCAAATTCTGCATGTCATTCGGAAATCAAGGTGCCAGAGTCTGGAGGAAGACTGGGGAGAAGGAAATGCCAAAATGCCAGAAGTCCAGTATCAAGTACCCACAGTCAGTGATGGTCTGGGCTTGCCGTGTCAGCTGCTGGTGTTGGTCCACTGTGTTTTATCAAGGGCAGGGTCAATGCAGCTAGCTATCAGGTGATTTTGGAGCACTTTATGCTTCCATCTGCTGAAAAGCTTTATGGAGATGAAGATTTCATTTTTCACCACGACCTGGCACCTGCTCACAGTGCCAAAACCACTGGTAAATGGTTTACTGACCATGGTATCACTGTGCTCAATTGGCCTGCCAACTCTCCTGACCTGAACCCCATAGAGAATCTGTGGGATATTGTGAAGAGAACGTTGAGAGACTCAAGACCCAACACTCTGGATGAGCTAAAGGCCGCTATCGAAGCATCCTGGGCCTCCATAAGACCTCAGCAGTGCCACAGGCTGATTGCCTCCATGCCACGCCGCATTGAAGCAGTCATTTCTGCAAAAGGATTCCTGACCAAGTATTGAGTGCATAACTGTACATGATTATTTGAAGGTTGACGTTTTTTGTATTAAAAACACTTTTCTTTTATTGGTCGGATGAAATATGCTAATTTTGTGAGATAGGAATTTTGGGTTTTCATGAGCTGTATGCCAAAATCATCCGTATTAAGACAATAAAAAACCTGAAATATTTCAGTTAGTGTGCAATGAATCTAAAATATATGAATGTTAAATTTTCATCATGACATTATGGAAAATAATGAACTTTATCACAATATGCTAATATTTTGAGAAGGACCTGTATTTGACACTCATCTTCTCAAACTGACTTATTTTATCTTACATTTCCTTCTCTCTGTCGACATGTAATTGAAACCCAATTTTATTTGTACAGTTTTAAACTGTTTTCTTTTTGCTTGTTTTGACAGTAAGATGCTCTATAGAAAGTTGACAAACACAAATTGAATGTATTTTTTATTACTTTCACAATTTGGTCAAAGAGTAAAATGTCAGTGCTCAAGTTGAGTCCTGAAAGACGGAGAAGAGCATGCTGCTATAGACATACAGGGTTGGACAATGAAACTGAAACACCTGGTTTTAGACCACAATAATTTATTAGTATGGTGTAGGGCCTCCTTTTGCGGTCAATACAACGTCAATTCGTCTTGGGAATGACATATACAAGTCCTGCACAGTAGTCAGAGGGATTTTAAGCTATTCTTCTTGCAGGATAGTGGCCAGGTCACTACGTGACACTGGTGGAGGAAAACGTTTCCTGACTCGCTCCTCCAAAACACCCCGAAGTGGCTCAATACTATTTCGAACTGGTGACTGTGCAGGCCATGGGAGATGTTCAACTTCACTTTTATGTTCATCAAACCAATCTTTCACCAGTCTTGCTGTGTGTATTGGTGCATTGTCATCCTGATACACGGTACCGCCTTCAGGATACAATATATGAACCATTGGATGCACATGGTCCTCAAGAATGGTTCGGTAGTCCTTGGCAGTGATGCCCCCATCTAGCACAAGTATTGGGCCAAGGGAATGCCATGATATGGCAGCCCAAACCATCACTGATCCACCCCCATGCTTCACTCTGGGCATGCAACAGTCTGGGTGGTACGCTTCTTTGGGGCTTCTCCACAGCGTAACTCTCCCGGATGTGGGGAAAACAGTAAAGGTGGACACATCAGAGAACAATACATGTTTCACATTGTCCACAGCCCAAGATTTGTGCTCTTTGCACCATTGAAACCGACGTTTGGCATTGGCATGAGTGACCAAAGGTTTGGCTATAGCAGTCCAGCCGTGTATATTGACCCTGTGGAGCTCCAGACGGACAGTTCTGGTGGAAACAGGAGAGTTGAGGTGCACATTTAATTCTGCCGTGATTTGGGCAGCCGTGGTTTTATGCTTTTTGGATACAATCCGGGATAGCACCCGAACATCCCTTTCAGACAGCTTCCTCTTGCGTCCACAGTTAATCCTGTTGGATGTGGTTCGTCCTTCTTGGTGGTATGCTGACATTACCCTGGATACCGTGGCTCTTGATACATCACAAAGACTTGCTGTCTTGGTCACAGATGCGCCAGCAAGACGTGCACCAACAATTTGTCCTCTTTTGAACTCTGGTATGTCACCCATAATGTTGTGTGCATTTCAATATTTTGAGCAAAACTGTGCTCTTACCCTGCTAATTGAACCTTCACACTCTGCTCTTACTGGTGCAATGTGCAATCAATGAAGACTGGCTACCAGGCTGGTCCAATTTAGCCTTGAAACCTAATGACAGGTGTTTCAGTTTTATTGTCCAACCCCTGTATGTCTGCCAGCAAAGGCTGTAATGAAATACATCCTATCAGATGAAATGCAGCCAAGTGTGTGTCTGAGTCACAGACTGACACACTTATCATAATGCTAATGACGTAGCTGCCAATCACAGGTAATGATGAGACAGGAAGAAATCAGTCAGCAAACATCCTGCATCCCGACTGTCACAGATTTTGGTTTTTTTTCTGCTGAACTCTGATGGCACTGCTGACGGCTTTGGGTGATAACATCAAGAGCACACAGCAATATTAACCTTGTTACTAAATATAAAGCTCTTAATAAACCATTTATTCACTGTAAAACAGTGACTCTTGGACTTCAACTCGCTAAAGAGAGTTGCAGAGCTTTCTTGATCCTGAAGCATTTTTTAAGCATATCCTCAATTTGGCATTCATTATAGATCCTGTCAACTTAACAAATGAGTTTCATTCTAGTCAATTTTTCCTGTTTGCAGCCTCATAGCTGCAGAAAAGATTTGATCTAAACAAGTTAAACCATCTGAGTTGATGGTGAACCTTAGGAGAAAGAAACCTTTAGATAAATATTGACTTATCATGATAACAATATTCAGAGCAATGATTGTATCTGTTTTTCCCCTCTATGGTTAATTAGAGCATGACAAATTGTATTAGGTGTATTTCATGACACACGATTCACTATGAATACTGATGAGAGAAAGCAGGAGGTGCTCTGTCTTCCCCTTCAAAGACAAGAGCTAGGAATCTTAATTTCCAGTAAAATTGGTATGTCAGCTAATAAGATTAAGTATTTTTCCTGTGTCTTAACTTTGGATTTTCCTTAATTCCAATATGTATCAGTTTAGCTATTATGTTTTTTGAGCCTACAGTGATTTTAGGCCTTATCAAATGTATTTAAATATGAGAAAAAAGACAATGAGTCAGCCTAAGGATGACTATTTCCCCTATACAAATATTGAAGAAAATTTGCTATTTGGACTCAAGTGGATGCTGATTCTATACAGCAGGTGAAATAAGAACTTAACACATCAGTTTTTTTAGAGTAAACATTATGTCTAGTTTTTCAATTGACAAGAAAGCCACACCAGATGTTAGTAACAACCCAAGTCATCCACACATACAAAGAAAGCAAAACAACTTAGTCCATACATTGAATTATGTGTAATGAAATTGAATTGTACAAGGAACAGGTGCTGAACAAGTGAAGACAATAATGTAAAAAGGCACAGAAAGCCAAGAAACCAGCTGAAATTTAAAGAGAATTTCTGTTGCTGCTAACATTCAAATCAACGTCAGCTGGTTTAATTTTAACTGATGGCCTAAAAAAGGTTTCTCATTACTAAAGTTTTGCAGAGTGGTACAATTGGAAAAAGCAAAGAGACCTTCACAAAAAAGTCTTAATGTTGCAAAACATACTAATGGCAATGGGTACAGCTACAATACTGAACTTCTGAATGTTCCAGTGAGTGCCAGTGGAAGTGGAAAGAATCTAATTTCATCATGCCCCTCATGAGACCTCAGATAGCGGAATAAAAGAAGTCAAAAGAGTTGTCCATGAGCCAAGGAGAAAGAGAGCTTTAGAAAGACCTGCAAATAGCAGGTTAAGTTTTTCTCATACAAATTATTAGTAATGTACAGAAGACTTCACTGCTGAAGAAAAAACATGTTGAAGCTTACTTAAATTTAGCTGCAAAAGGTTTGGATAAGCCAGTGAAATATTCAAAGGACATACTCGCTTTAATTGATGCCGAAGCAGATTGGTTGGTTGGTTTGGTTGACATTTCACATATATTTATGGAGGAAGAATTGTTCTGCACATCACATTAAAAACACCATGCCAGAGGTTACGAATGTAGGTGGTACCATCATGGTGTGGGCTGTCTTACAGCATATGGTACTGGTAGACTTAATGTAACTGAAGAAAGGATGAATGGAGAAATGTACCAGGGTATTCTTGATAAGAATCTGAAGAAGTAAGTGTGGACTTCCAATAGCCCCAAATACACACCCAAGGAAACTCCTAATTGGTTTCAGAGAAAGAAAATAAGACTTGTATCCATCTGAAAATCTACAGAAATAACTGAAGATCAGAGTGCATAGAAATGACCCCCAAAACCTTCGAGATTTAAAGACATTTTGAGCAGAAGAATGGGTCAAAATCATACCTTAGCAATGCATGTGACAAGTTTCTACAAAGTATTTAATGTATTCAAACAAGTATTAAAACAATTCTGTTAGTGTTCAATATTTATTCTTGGTGTCATTTGAATTTCTTACTCATGACTTAATTTGTCAACTAATTAGATTTTGTATTGAATGTGTGGATAACTTCTGTTGTTGCCAACATCTGATGTGAATGTCATGTAAACAGCCTTATTAGAAATATTTAAATTGAGCAAATCATTGATGCGTTTCATTCTTATTTTACCCACTTTTTAAAGTTTTTTTTTGTTAAGTATAAAGATAACAGTGTTTATAGCAGGAGCAGATGTTCAAACTCTCTTAATTTTAATGAAGGACAGATGGGGCTTTGGTTTTTAGGCATCATTTTTAACACAGTTATCAACAAGACATGTTGAAACAAGCACAAATCATTTAGAGCTGGTGCCAGGCAATTATAAACTGTCATAGGTGCAGCTGCTGAAGTCTAATTAAATATATTATATATTTTTGTTTTATATTCCTGACATCTATATGTTTAATTTTGGCATTTTTATGGGTTTTAATGTTTTAAGGTCTCAACATACCTGTGTCCTTAGCATCTCTGTATCATTTTATGCAAGCTGCATGGATCTCACCAACATATATGTTTCTGGATTCATTTAAATCAGAATGTTCATATGCAGTTTTCACTGCAGTGTCAAAGGGCATGATAATCCGGTTGTCTATTCCATCTATTTCGAAGAAAGGAAGAAAGAGATGAAAGTACCGAAGATGAATCTTGTGCTACACAGTCTTTGCAGCTGAACAGACTGGGAGGTATGAATCAAGCCGTGACTTCTTCCAGCTCTAACAGCGAACTGAATGTAAAACCCCCTCGCTCACTTTTTAAAGGGACCTATTTTGGTCCCTTAATGGTGACTGGATGAGAAGGTCACCCTCGCAACAAAGAAACCTGCTTTTGAAGATGATAATGTCAAATGTAAAGATATTTCTGAATACAGGAATCAGTCTCAGTCCAGGGAGTACTTCCACTCCAGTACCTTGACTGCTGGAGACAGACAACCACCCATCCACCCCTGGATGGATGGATGGATGGATGGATGGATGGATGGACTGATTGATTAATGGATGGATATGTGTTGTGCTTCACTGACCTCTAGTTATTTGGGTGTTTCTTAAAACATGTTCACTCAAAACAATAATTCCCATCATTACTGAAGCTCCTGGAACTGTGCGTTGGCTTTGTAATAAAGATAAGACCCCTGCTGTTTTTGAGAATACTCACATGTCCCCGATCCATCAAGTCAAAGCTGTTCAGTTCTCGCATAAAGTCATTGATTTACTGACCAAATTTACAGATTTTTAGAGGGCAGAATTTTTAATTAACACCTTTAACAGGTGGTAGGTTCTTTTGAAGGGATTTCCACTAAGCTGACAGTTTCCTGCATCTTGGCATTAGTAGTCTGTTTCCCTTATTGCGTCACTGCAAGGAAGCTGTTAATAATGAAGGAAATGAAGGCTGCTTAATGGCTGAGCATTAAGAACTGAAGCATAGATGTAATCTGTACACACTCAAGGCAATAAGGGTTGAGGGTATAACACAGAGAAAAGATCAATAATAGAAAATGCTGCAAAATAACAAATGTTTATTCTCGGTTTAAAAGCAATTGTGAGCAGCTAAACAATTTGGATTTTTTGATTTTTTTAAGCTTTGGATGTTTTTGACTATCTCTTGTTGTTTAATCACAGTGAATCTTAATGAAGCTAATGGAAACAATAAACACATTTTGAGATTACATTTTACTGAAATAATTCCCCTGTATTTGCTCTGCATATAGCTTGGTACCTGTATTCACCCAAAGATTATTAGAAATGTGTACATGACCAACTCCCCTCTGACCTTTACAATTAAACCATCTGCTCTGTACTCTAGACCTGTTTTGTTGTGAAATGTTTTGACTTAAAACAGTAGGACAATAACAGGTGCATGTGCACAGGAAATACTACTAAGTTCTTTCTTGAACCAGTTGCTTGGTTTATACCAGTGGGACAGAAGTTGAGTAGTTGTAACCAACCAGTGGGTGTTCAACTGGAATGCAGCCTTTGTTCATACACCGGTTTGTTTCAGGCCTCTCTCCCCCCGTGCTTTTCACACTTGTCTTCAGGTGGTCCTGTTGTCAAAAAAACATTGGAAATGTTTTGAATAATCCAGTTGAGGTTGGAGCATGCCAACGTTCTAAGATTTTAAGCTAGAAATGGTGAAATTAGCCTATAATGATTATAAACTCAGAAATAGCCTTTATCGCTAAGCCCAGGGATCTGCAACCTGTGGTCATGTAACATTTGCACGTTTTATTTAGCTGGACTAAGTGTGAAATTGGCTCTATGTATTGTAAAGGTTGCAGACCCCTGCCCCATTTAATGTCAATCAGACACCATTGTCAGTATTTTCAGTATTATTTGTACACAACAAAGGAAAAGGGGCCCAACTGACTGGACATGACAGTAACTAACAGAAAACTTGTTCAACACTCAACTGACAAGTATTTATTATTTGCTATGTGACACCCTCCAGGCCATACAGCCCTGGGTGGACAGCCATGCCACTCATATCAAAAACTGCTGAACTGCAAGAATGTCTTCTTAGGATTATCAGTACAGGGAGGATTTTGTCTCAAATAAATTACTTTTAGCAGAGCAAGAGACTAAAAAATGCATTGTGCAACACACGCTATACCTTGAATATCTGCAGCAGGATACAGAGCCAGAAAAAGTTTTCTGTGCGTGTTAATCATATAAACCTTCCCCTTGATACAACTTCCCAACAGTCCAACTAAGCCAGATGGCAGAGAACTCTCCAGAAAAACTCTTTTTAACTCAACATCACAGATGTCATAATGTCTTGTTTCTTGCTGCACATATTGGTGTTTTTCTCAAAAACTGACTGGTTCTGCTGTGTAACACAGACACATACAAAATGAAGCAAATTTCCTCAGATCATGGTGTTAGTATATAAACTCTACCTACATTACTGGCACAAGGTATCCAACACAGCATTTAAAGGCTGCCAAGGATTTCCCGAAGACATACTTTTAATGCCTTTTTAGTTTTTTTAAGCCCCCTGTAATAGACTTGGTTTGACTTCTGTGGCAGATATGAAGTGAACACAAGATCAAACATGGTGCCTGTTTCACCATTACTATGTCCTTTATAGTTTTCAGTTGCGATGGTGTTCCATAATTAGTTTCTACTTTTTTTTTTCAATACACCAAAACAGAGATACTTTTGCTCTATAATATTTTCGCAGTTAGAAAGCCATATAAGGACCCTATAAAAATACTAAATAAATACAAATGAATCAGGTTTTATGTAGAAGGAAAGAATGGGCATGATATCTTTCTTCTGGGATTTGGTTGAATTGACTCATTTTTCCTGCTGGTTAGTTCTCCAGAGGGTGGATGAGAGGTACATTAATTGTTGTTGCCTGAGTTATTATACACAAGGGCTTTGCCTGGTACGTAATGGAGAGCTAATTGATTGGAACTAGTCCCAACTGATTTGGGATACTGGAGCCAGGGCAAAAAGCCGGATAGGTCACAGCTGCACTGAAGGGTTCAATCTGAAGTGCTGACCAAAATATATATTTTCTGCCCTAAACATGTTTACAGTGTCACTGTAGTGCTGCCAACGTTTACCTTAAAAGCCAAAAAATCTGGTTGTGGAGTAGAATTAGAGAGCAGAGGTCAGCATTTGTGGAGCAAATGACTCACTTCCCAGCTTATGATTTTGTTCCCCGCAAACAATCCTGTCATTAACTACAGCCAGATGCTGTAAATCAACCCGGTAAGCATTGCATTAAAAAGAAGAGAACATTAAGCCTCTGCAAAACTCATGTTCTGGCGAGTGCTGCATCATTTTCCCTAAGGGCAGACCTGCATTGTGGCCAGTCGGGACATTTGCAGTCAACATTAATGTGTTTGCCAGATTGGAGAGCCAGTTTGCTCAGCTGCTTTTTCTTTTTTTTGTATCTTTATTTTTCCCATGAAATTGGAAAATGTGTGAGACAATTTTATCACTATACTCCTGCACTGTTGACAAATCTGTTATCTGTTGGCAGTCAGACAGATTTACCCATACTGTGTATAAAACCACTGAAAGTTACATAGACTGTCCAAAATCCGTTTTGCTGCTTGAATTGCTTTTATGCCTTCAATGCTGGGATTTAACTTTTGGAAAACAAGGAAAACTCCGTAGGGTGGCCGGGCACTCCCTTAGAGATAGGGTGAGAAGCTCGGCCATCCGGGAGGGGCTCGGAGTAGAGCCGCTGCTCCTCCACATTGAGAGGAGCCAGCTGAGGTGGCTCGGGCATCTATACCGGATGCGTCCTGGACGCCTTCCTCGGGAGGTGTTCCAGGCACGTCCCACCGGGAGGAGGCCCAGGGGACGGCCCAGGACACGCTGGAGGGACTATGTCTCTCGACTGGCTTGGGAACGCCTTGGGCTCCCCCTGGAGGAGCTGGAGGAGGTGTCTGGAGAGAGGGACGTCTGGGTGTCTCTGCTGAGTCTGCTGCCCCCGCGACCCGGTCCCGGATAAAGCGGAAGACGACGAGTACGAGAAAACAAGGAAAAACAAGAAATCAGACAGTTATTTAAAATATTTGTATACTCCATGTACCATAAGTACAACTGAGTTATTAAAATAAATGCCATGTAGTTCTGCAGAGGGTTGAGATGCTTAAACTGAGCAGCCATCTTCAACTCGATAGCCACTGCTTCTGTTATGTTGCACTCTCAAGCACAACCAGCTGAAGTCTGCGCAAGCAGGCTGTGCTTGAAATCATCCAGCGCTTTTTCATGTTACTTGCAATATTACCACCTATACAAGAGGTGTACACAATCTGTCAATTTCTCATCTATTTGGCCTCTCCTTATTTGCTTAAATGCTCTGCAGTCTGAAATCATTGAAACTGCTGGGCATGGAGCACAGCGTCGTTTTTACCTATAAGTAATTTATCCAGTGTTCCATGAGGCAAGGCAGGAACATTGGACAAACCCAACTCCAAAAGTCTCTGCTAAAGCCAAAATAGTTGTGGTTGTACCAAACCTCCAAATGCTCCAATAGGTGTTGGAAACCAGATGTTAGAAACACATGTTTACGGTGTGGCTGATGTAATCCATAAATTTGTTTCGGTTTATTTAAATAGCGCAGATTCACAACAAATGTAATCTCAAGGCACTTAACGCACACAAACCAAAATAAAACTAATTCATATTAATAAAGGTGAAGTCAGTTGTATCCAATCCAATCATTAAGGTAGATTTAAAGTTAATTACAGATGTTCTAATTCTAGAAGCTAGAAAACAATGAAGTTAAGTCCAGTTTACTATTCCAATTATTAAACAGCCAACTGCATTGAGTCACTGACTTTGCTGCAATTGCTCCTGCTAAACTTGCATGTTGCATGGTGGTGTTATCTTTGCTGCACACAGAGCATGCATGTGGCGACGGTGGAATGGAGAACGCCTCTTTAACAGATATAAATATCCTGCAGAACATTGCTCAGTGTGAGTGGCCATGTGCTGTGACCGACCGGGATGTTTGGGAAGAAAGGGCAAACAAACAAAAATACAGAAGCATTGGTCCAGGACTACTTTTTATGTTCAAGAAAAATGTAAAAGTTATTTGTAGGAGCTAGCTTCTTTAGTGGTTCCTACCATCTCTATGTGCAACTTTATGGCTCTGACATGTCATGCTAACAATAGAAGTTGATAAGTTATGTCAAACAACAAGCTTCATGTCCATAATAATATACCTCAATTAGTCTCATAATTTATTCAAATTAATCAGTCTCATGATCTGTCAAAATAAAGAAACGAAAGATTCTCAACACAATTTAAAAAAGCCAGAAATGTCTGTAATCAAGAAGCAATTTTATTTTTATTCACACTAATGTCTTTTTCCTGTCGGTTTAATTACATTGAAATAAGACAAATAAATAGAAAATGAGATGCATCACTAATTCTGCTTTACTGCTACATGGAAATAGGGAAATGTTTCTAAATAGGAAGCTGAATATTCAAAATATCTAATATTATCTGAAAATAGTTTCTGAACTACCAGAATCTTTCTTAAACACCAGAAAACTGCATTACAAGCAAAATATAATGCCTTACTGTAGTCCGGATTTTCCTGTGTTCCCTCTAAATAACTGGAGTAAGCCTGTAGAGTTTCTGCAGTTCTCATGGTTCTGTTACCCAAAACCTCACTACAGCAGCTATTCAAACAATCCTGAAGTTAATGTTGTGACAGAAGGAGGCAGCTGGTTTGGCTGGCCAAAGTCACTGGATGCACTTCGGATATTTGTTTGGATGGTTTCCTACTTTAGATCACTTTGTAACTAAATTGCAAATAAAAAGAATAAAATGTTCTCAGAGAAAATCACTGTGTGACACTGAGCTTATTGCAGGTGTGCAGAAGAAACAAAATTAAACCAAAGTAAAAAGTATTTAATGCAAAGAAAAAAATTATCCCAACCAAATCTCGAGAGGGTGATGAGCAAGGCTTCTTACTGGGTCCGTGGTTCTTTTTGTCTCTGTATTTGTGTCTTAGAATTCAGCTGCACTTGTATCCAGCAGCTTCCAGGAGTAGGAGTCGTCACAAGTATCCGATCAGCCAATCAGAAGATCTATGAGTCATATCAAGCTAAGCAGCCAATAACAAAATTGAATTCTACAATTGTTTTCAACTACACTCTAGACTCATAGAGTGAAGTAGAATCTGGACAAAATATCCTTATAAATAAAATACTGTGTGTATAAACATGTTATACTTCTACCGACAGACTGAGGAGTTTAACAGTTAGAGAATATTTAAAGTTATTAAACTACTTAACAATTACTTTAACAGTTTTCTGAGTTTCTAAATCAGCTAAAGCATTTACATTAGAAAATTTGAGAAAATCGACAGACATTCAGGCAAGATACATTGAGCACTCTCAAGGTCATAAAAACCTTCCTATTTTGAAGACTCAGAACGCCATCAACAGAGGTTATCGTGTCTAGGCTGAGAGTCCGGCAAGGTCGGTTTGAACGGCCTTGTTGAAAGCAGTTGAATGTGGGTGAAAGGTCAAGTTTTAGATGTTTGTATATACACTATGCAACTAAAATGGGAATGTTTCATCAGTTGAACAAATCCTTTGAGAAATAGTTGTTTTTTTTGTCAAAAAGATTTGTTGTATAAATTTCTGGTAATTAAGTATTCTTTACATTTTGTTTTATGTTTGAAACACATCTCTCTTGACCCTGTATCCTAATGAAGGACCAAGCAGTCATGAATGTAGCTAAAATATAAAAATATTGTGAATGTAGATTGTGACTAGTATATGTAACAGTAATAAATAACTGGAACCACTGACATGTAAATGTTGAGCTTAACCATATGAATTTTGAATGAAAAGATTCAATTTCCTTCTACAAATAGACCTGGGCCACCGAGATACGAAACATACTAACTGTTTTCTTTCCTCTGTAGATCCTTGAGAAGGCTCTTAGCTGCAGCGTCTTCTTGAGTTCACTGACTCACATCAGCAGCCACTAATGTCATCTCAGCTCTCCTGAGAATTGCTTCCTGGCATCTGGATATTATAAAAGTTTGAATTATTTATCAAATTTAGTCGGCAAGAAACATCCATGACTCAATAACCTGTCATAGCACCACTCCAAATAGGTCTGTGCGCTTGGCAAATTGAATTGGTGTTGGAAGCTATTTGTTTTGAAGAAATACACCTGGACAAAACAAAGAGAGGATTAACACCAAGTCGGCTGAAACATGGCAGAATGCAAAGACGTTATTCTTAAAAACCAGATATATTTCTTTTGGATCCAGTTAACATTTATAGTTTTGGACAGAGATTTTTATATAATCATCACAAGCATAAATATTTAGCTTTTTATGATTTATTTAAAATGTTCTTTTGGACTGTTTTATACAATGTACAACTTCAATTACTTTTTAAAACCAGAATTAGCTGCATGAGCTTAAATTTATTGTGGATTTTCTCTAATCTACAAAATCAGATATATGAATAAAAACTCAAATACAGTTGAAACCAGATATTTGCATACACTGTATAAAAAGACACACCAACCTTTTTTTCCCCACTGTCTGATAATTAGAGTGAACAGCTCCTGATTTAGCTCAGTTTGGAGACCATATTATTTGTATTGTTAAATGTCTAAATAATAGGAGAGACTGTTTTAATTTTTTTTTAAGTTCCTTCAGATTTTGAAGGTTACACACATGTTGGTGTTTGATGAAATGTTATTTTAAACTTTATGACTTTGATGAAACATTTTGGGTATCCCTTCACAAGCTTCTCAGAAGCTTCGTGTATCATGGTTTTGTTTAATTGCCTGACCTACATGCACAACACTCTCAGGAGACTGGGAAGAATTTAAAAGGTTTTGAATACAATGATGAAAAATGACTAGTGAGATTTTGATCTTGACCAGGAACGTCTGAGGGTAATGGGACTGCAGCATCACTGAGGAGGAGAGGAGATGTGAGTGGGATTATAATGATCAGAGATTTAGGGAAGGAGAACAATGGAGGCTTACTGGTAGCTGCAGATAATGACACCAGGGGAATGAGCAGAATTCGAGTGTGAGATGAAAAGGTGGACAAGCAGTAGACGTCGGAGGACCTTGACCTAAGCGTTGGAGAGTGAACAGGTTGCACAGAGAGGAGGGAAATGAGGAGCTATGAGGTTGCCATGGAGGAAATTAGGAGTTCTTGTTAGGAGGTAGATGACTTGAGGCTTGAGGTCCAGGAATACTCCAGTACAAGCCTGAAGTCAGCAAAGGGAAACCACTATAGCAGGGATGTCAAACTCCAGTCTTCGAGGGCCGGTGTCCTCAAACGTTTAGATGTTTACCTGGTCAAACACACCTGAATCTATGGCCGTATTACCTCCTCAGTATGCAGTCAAGTTCAGTCAAGTCATTGTTTGTTTTGAAGACCCATTTTCCCAAACGTTTTCCTGGCTTCCTGACTGATGTCAGTATTTACATATAATGTTCTTACCTCAAATTCTCCAATTATTTTGATGTGCACCAGTTACTCCTGGGTGACGTTATTGGTGATCAATATGGCTAAGCTCTTTTTCAGTTTCATCAGATCACAGGACATGTCTCCAGAAATTAAAGTCTTTAACATTAAGTACATTTGCAAACTTTATCTGGCTTTTTTTTTGCTTTTGGACAAATGGATTCTTCCTTCCGGAGTGGCCTTTGAGCTGTTTAACTGTGGACAATGACCCTTTCTTACCAGCCTCAGCCACAATCTTCACAAGGCCATTTGCTTCTTGTTCTGAGGTTGAAATGCACCAAAACATGTTTTTTACGTTTGGGACGGTGATCCATATTCGTCCTAAATGGCCTGATTGGACATTTCCATGCTGCTTATACTTGCACATAATTGTTTAAACAGATTAATATGGCACCTTCAGGCATCTGTACTCAAGCATTTTGTATGATCCTTCAACTTTGGAAAAAAAATGGTTCATTAAAAACAATTTAGCATGACATTCATGCCCATCCTGAGTGTATGTAAACGTCTGACTAGTAATGTATTGCTCAAAACCTGTTAGCTTCCAATGTATTTGCTTGGAAGTCGAGACAAAGCTCTCATATGTAGGAGGAATGATGAAAATCAACAAGAGACACTAAGACATCGCTGTGCCCCAGAAAATATGTAAATTTTCTAGGACACGAACAAGTTGTCTTTGTCAAGCCTCTCTTTGAAGTTTACTAAATTGTCCCACATGGTACTTATTGAATCTGTTATTTAGGTAATCCAAATGGGGTAGATAGACTAATCTGATGGAGATTGTGCAGTGTATAAGTGAAGCAAGGCCTTTTTCTGGAAGATCAAAGGTTTTAGTGCTGCTCAACAAAAGTGCTGTAGGTGTATTTTTCTCCACATATAAAAGACAAAGAAGGCAGGTGAATAATGCCTTCGTCGCTCTCCAAAGGTCTCATTTGAATCAAGGCTCTTAGATGGACTAGTGTGTAGGAGAGGCATGTAACAGAGTTTAGTTGTATTTGTATTAAAAGCAAAGAAAAATGCACCTTGGAGCACATTTGTTTACAGCCTTTAGATCATCATAATAAAGCAAAAAAACAAATTTCTCATCTAGATCTGCTTTTTTATGGTAATACAAAACACTTAAATCTTTTCACCATGAAATCTTATAATACAATAATAATATGGCTCTCATAGCTTTAAAGCTATAGTCATTGTCTTGGATTAGAGACGAAATCATTCACTTAAAAATGAAAGTCTTCCCAAAGGAATCCTTCCCACTTCTTAAAAGATCAATCAAATATTTATTAGACGAGCATACAGCTCACAAGAGAGTTGAACGTGCTCATAAATTTTCACTCATGTAACAATTTAACCATAAATGATTCTGCCTGCTTCAGTAACTCTGCAAGTCTGCCAGTCTTTAACAATTCAGGACTCCGTCTATTTAAAGCCAATAAGAAAAAAAATGCTGTAAAAGAGAATTACTTATTCAAATCGGGCTCTCCTCTCCAGAGGTGCATCATCCGCTAATGTGCGATGAGTGATTTTGCGTGTCGTGTGGTTGGATTGCAATACAGGGTTCTGAAAAAGCTTTGAGTGGGAAAACTCGATTAGGATGCCAAGGAGGGCATGTAATCAGATTCTATCACGATGTAATGAAGTGACAGAAGAGCAGATTTCTATCGGGGCTGTCCTGGTCCTGGGACGCACAACCTGGTAGGAAAAAAGATACTGTTGCAATGCTTTTGTTTGTTGCTTTTATAAAACACAATTTCTGTGCATCTATAGCATAGAATAAATTAACTAGAAAATTTCAGAAGAAATTTAGACGGGGCCTGCCTCTTGGTGCGTGCTTCTGGGACCACAAAGTTTCTCTGGCCGTTAGGTTTAGCTCCCATCAGGTTTGAGGGCAGAACTATGAAGAGCTTAAAAGAACTGTAAATTTGTGTGTTAGTTCAATTAAAGTCACCAAAAACTGTTTTCCATTTACCTGAAACAGGATTCAGGTTTCATTACGTGAGGTTAAAACATGGCCTCAGACTGGAACCTGTCATAATAATGCATTTCAAAAACAGCTGGGAACAATAGTTTAGCAGCAATAATAATGTTCAACCAAATTCAGCATTCTACATTTACATGACTAAATGTTTTTATTAAATATTGTAGTTAAATTTTATTCTGTAGCCAAGAGTATGATTCATGTTGATGAGGAAATAAAAACTTTCTGAATCAGGATGCGTTTGTACCATGAGTTTTAATGGTAATTTACACAAGTAAATCCACTTCTTGATACTTGAGATAATTCAATTCAATTTTATTTATATAGCACCAATTCACAACACATGTTGTCTCAAGGCACTTCACAACAGTCAGGTTCATACATTCCAATTAATCCTAACCATTGAACAGTGCAGTCGGAGTTAGCTTTTTATTCAAATTGGATAAAAAGTTTTTCTATCTAAGGAAACCCAGCAGATTGCATCCAGTCAGTGACTTGCAGCATTCACTCCTCCTGGATGAGCATGTAGAGACAGTGGACAGTCACTGGCGTTGACTTTGCAGCAATCCCTCAAACTGAGCATGCATGTAGCAACAGTGGAGAGGAAAAACTCTCTTTTAACAGGAAGAAACCTCCAGCAGAACCAGGCTCAGTGTGAGCAGCCATCTGCCACGACCAACTGATAGACATTTATTGATCCAAATAAACTTGAAGAACTAAGAAAAAGCACTATGAAATGACTGAAGTCCTTAGCGATGACAAACATGACAATTAGTTTCCTTCAGAACGGATTTGAACAATAACATTTGGTCTGACAAAGCAATACATGTAATTAGTTCAGCTCAGTGATCTCCTGCTATAGTTTCTTCTGAAGCTCTTTGACTTGAGACACTTTAGTTTCCTGTTGGGATGTGATCTGCTGCTTCACATCAGAGCCTTCATGGTGAGAAGTGGAGGAAAGTTCAAAATAGCCACCTGTAAAATTCAATTTAAATAAATAAAACATTAATATACATGGTACATTTTTTGATTTATTTGATAATTAACAAATGCAGTGGAAATTAAGCTTACATAAGTCCAGAGGTTGCAGACTGTGTGCCGCAAATGCTTGAGGTTTGCTCCCGCCTCGTTGACGCTCCAGCTGTTGGTCAAGTTGTTGATGGCGATGACCAGTCCCACGGCATGTTGAATGAAACACAGACATCAAGATAAAACTTTCAAGCCTTAAGAAAAATCATCATCATTTAAAATCATGAACATGCAGATTTCTAACTACAGGTCCTTCTCAAAATATTAGCATATTGTGATAAAGTTCATTATTTTCCATAATGTCATGATGAAAATTTAACATTCATATATTTTAGATTCATTGCACACTAACTGAAATATTTCAGGTCTTTTATTGTCTTAATATGGATGATTGTGGCATACAGCTCATGAAAACCCAAAATTCCTATCTCACAAAATTAGCATATTTCATCCGACCAATAAAAGAAAAGTGTTTTTAATACAAAACACGTCAACCTTCAAATAATCATGTACAGTTATGCACTCAATACTTGGTCGGGAATCCTTTTGCAGAAATGAATGCTTCAATGCGGCGTGGCATGGAGGCAATCAGCCTGTGGCACTGCTGAGGTCTTATGGAGGCCCAGGATGTTTCGATAGCGGCCTTTAGCTCATCCAGAGTGTTGGGTCTTGAGTCTCTCAACGTTCTCTTCACAATATCCCACAGATTCTCTATGGGGTTCAGGTCAGGAGAGTTGGCAGGCCAATTGAGCACTTTAATACCATCGTCAGTAAACCATTTACCAGTGGTTTTGGCACTGTGAGCAGGTGCCAGGTCGTGCTGAAAAATGAAATCTTCATCTCCATAAAGCTTTTCAGCAGATGGAAGCATGAAGTGCTCCAAAATCTCCTGATAGCTAGCTGCATTGACCCTGCCCTTGATAAAACACAGTGGACCAACACCAGCAGCTGACACGGCACCCCAGACCATCACTGACTGTGGGTACTTGACACTGGACTTCTGGCATTTTGGCATTTCCTTCTCCCCAGTCTTCCTCCAGACTCTGGCACCTTGATTTCCGAATGACATGCAGAATTTGCTTTCATCTGAAAAAAGTACTTTGGACCACTGAGCAACAGTCCAGTGCTGCTTCTCTGTAGCCCAGGTCAGGCGCTTCTGCCGCTGTTTCTGGTTCAAAAGTGGCTTGACCTGGGGAATGCGGCACCTGTAGCCCATTTCCTGCACACGCCTGTGCACGGTGGCTCTGGATGTTTCTACTCCAGACTCAGTCCACTGCTTCCGCAGGTCCCCCAAGGTCTGGAATCCGCCCTTCTCCACAATCTTCCTCAGGGTCCGGTCTCCTCTTCTCGTTGTGCAGCGTTTTCTGCCACACTTTTTCCTTCCCACAGACTTCCCACTGAGGTGCCTTGATACAGCACTCTGGGAACAACCTATTCGTTCAGAAATTTCTTTCTGTGTCTTACCCTCTTGCTTGAGGGTGTCAATAGTGGCCTTCTGGACAGCAGTCAGGTCGGCAGTCTTACCCATGATTGGGGTTTTGAGTGATGAACCAGGCTGGGAGTTTTAAAGGCCTCAGGAATCTTTTGCAGGTGTTTAGAGTTAACTCGTTGATTCAGATGATTAGGTTCATAGCTCGTTTAGAGACCCTTTTAATGATATGCTAATTTTGTGAGATAGGAATTTTGGGTTTTCATGAGCTGTATGCCAAAATCATCCGTATTAAGACAATAAAAGACCTGAAATATTTCAGCCCCAACAGCTGTGTGATTGACTGCTCAGGCCTTCGAACTCCATTTCTGCCCCTTTGATTCAGCAGGATTTACTCAAAACAGTAGTCCGAACAGATCCTTCGCAATCGAAAGCAATACAGGCTATTGTAAAAATTTTCAAAGCATGAGCGAAGGCAGTCTTTTGTCTTCTTTTGTCTTTTGTACAATCACTAGTAATTATTAAAGATTGGGGCTTTTATTTTGATAGTTTCACTAAGCCTTATTTCAAAGGACCAGCATGGTCCCATTTCCAACACTGGGTGAGCTCCAACATTAGTGTGAAGCCCAGTGCTGCAATCATCTATTGTTTAAAGGCTTTTATTTTGTAGAGCATGTTTTGTCTTATTTTGAAAATCCAGCATGGTTCTCCTGTCAGGTCTGGGTTACTTCCATTAATTATGTAGAACCCATGTGCTATTCTAAAATCATTGTCTGTGCTATTATCAGCTTTCAAAACTCATTAGTAACCATTGAAGGTTGATGAAATAAATTGCCCTTTAGGACTAATCACTGTTGTCTGGATGTTGGAACAGCAGTACATGCTGTTTAAGGACCCTACACCAAATGGCCGCCATGTAGTTGCCTCCTATGAAGATGGTCAAAAGGTTAGGTCAGGTTTAAGCCATAGGAATGAATGAAAGTCAATGGAAGTCCTCAGAAAGATAGTAATCCATGGATGTGTGTGAGACACAGAGAGGCAGAAAGACAGAATCCCATCCAGACATCTACAGTAGGAGATACACAGAGCTATAAATAGAACAGTGAGGAATGAATCAGCCAATCAGCAAAGAGCGTCAGTGTAACGTGACACCTGCTGTTTCTCACTCACGCAGCACCTCTCTCTCTGTCTCCCCTGGTCTAGGCTTTATAACATGGAGGCGCATGCTCCCGAACGACTGGCCATAACTCGGAAAGCATAGGGGCTATCGATGTCATTCTTGGACCGTTTTTATCAGAACGGACAGGGGAACATTAATATTCATCCTTTATTTTTGAAAATATAATAATAAAGGCACAACACTGGGTGAAAAGAGAGGGAAAATGGAGAAAAAGGCAAAAATTCCCGAACATGCTCCCGAACAAAGTCTAATATCTCGGAATCCGTACATGGTATTTGAAATTTTTTAAACTGTGGGCGACAGCTATCCCTCGTCCCCAATCATGGAGATTTTCATAGCTCTATGTCATTCACAGTATAAAATATGATTATGGAAATAAATGGTGTCACTCGTGGATTACAGGTCAAGCTCTCATTGAAAATACATGGGAGAAGGCCTACAGAAATCTACTGACTCTTGGCGATCGAGGGGTGTTTGACAGAAAACTATGAGACTTGGAACAATTTTGAAGTTATTGTGTGAAAGCAGAGGACCGGCCCTACAATCTGACCGAAAATGGTGACTTTAGAGCGAAATCTGTGGCTGTGAGTGGCAGTTGAAAATCATTTCTCCTCAAAAAATCCCCTCTTTTTACACTCTAGTAACTGCCATCTCCACTGTTAAGAGTGTGATTTTCTCTCAAACTTAAATACACAAAATTAATAAATTGTGTTCTGGATGATTTTTTTGTTGGAAAAATGTTAACATATTAAATAACACTATTTGGTTTATAGTCCAAAAAATAACCATGATATTATAAAGTAAAAACTGTATATAGTAAATAATAAAAGGGAGTGAGATTGCAGTTCTCTCAAGTGTTGTGGAGACAAAAACCCAGATATATAAAAAAAACATCTCTAAAAAATGTCATTCTCAGGCTTTTTCTGAAGTTACCGATATAAATGATTTCTCTCAACAGTCTGCAGTCCTCAATAAAAGGACGTTCCAACAATAAAAGCTTTTTAACTGATGTATTGAGTGAGTCTTGGAAAAGCAAAGAAAGAAAAGCAATTGAGATTCTGCAGGGTAGAGCCAAGCACTGCTTACTACGTGTTGCCCACGGTGAGCCCCGTGGGCGCAACACACGGATCACACTGAGAATAAATGATGTCTCCTTGTGATCAAAAGACAATATTTCAAAATCGGTTTGACTCCCTCATCATTTGGACATTTCATTCTTTGCTGAATAAAACATTGTCCTGTTTAGGAACATTTCAGCTTCAAAAACATCTTTTCGGCACATTTGGATGATACTTTTGCTCTTTTCAAATGTGGTTTTTTTTTTCTTCTTATGTGCAGAAACAGTAGTAGTTAGGATACAAACACTCAACTTCATTAGTTTAATCATCTCTCCACCACTGAGAGGAAACGTACCTTTCAAGTGATATAAGCACCCACATGCAGATGTACACATCGCTGCTGCATACCTGTAAATGACTGAATCTGAGCCAAGAGGTTAAAACACAGCTCAGCTGAATCCCCCACATCCCAGATGAGCTCTCAATTCACATGAAAATGTAACTCATAAACCTAATGGCATCGCCGGGAAGCGACATTTTTTCGTGCTCATTGACTATGTATGAGCATCTGGTCAATGTGGATGTGTTATCTGATCACAGTGCTCCCCCAGAGAGATGCCTGATGTGTTTCCCTGTGCACAAGATAAACAAGCGGATTCGCAGAACGCAAAGTCACGCTCCACACCCACATCAACCCCTACGGTGGATGCAATCGCAACTTTAGACTGAAATGGAAGTAATGCAAGCTGTTTGTGAAGGATTTAACAATGAGGAAATGCTGGAGGATTTTAGATGACGTCACTGCTGAAATCAGTGAATATATTTCTTTTGACAGTGAAAAGATAATCTGTGATTTTCTTAAGTAAATTTAGACACATATTCATCAAGAACAAATAAATTTGTTCTTTTACTTGAGGTGGCAAGAACATTAGGTTCGTTCTGGTCATACTTCTCAAGAACACAAGTGCAGTCCTCATAGGTCTCTCCATGCTCTACAAAATCTGAGACCTCATAGGTCAGAGAATTATTCTATAAAAAGGATTTCTAAAGATGAATCCTAATTGCCTGATTGACTTAATTAAATCCAGACTGGATCCAGCATCAAAGAAAGGGAGGCCACATTGATATAATAATAACCTGTGTTTGTATAGCCTTAAACCATTTAGATTATTTGTGTGTTGGTGCATGGGTGTTTGGGTGTTTGTGTGGGTGGATGAGCGTAAGTGTGATTCTGCTGACTGTCACCTGGAGGTGCACAGTTCTTAGTTGTTAAAAAGTCGGCAACAGACAGCACCCAAAAGCAGCAAAGGACAGGTGGACTCTGCTCTGAAAGACCACAGCAGCCCCATTCAGACCCAAAAAAGGCATCATCCCAGGACACCCATACGCACTTCACAGATGTATGTCGTCAGTGAAGCACAGGAGCAGCAGCCCCCAGGCCAAAGAGGCACAGGCAACCCCGCCACACTGCCATCTTCAAACATGCAGACTGGCTAAGCTCAGTGACCCAAGCCCCACTGGCAGCCCAGAGCCAGCACCAATCCCCGGTAACAAAACCGCCCAGCACCCAGCAAGGGAGGCTCCCCGAGAGCCCCCAACCCACCGCGGCAGCCAGAAGGAACAAGGCAGGGAGGTTACATCACCAGCTCTGTTTGTGAAGGATTTAACAATGAGGAAAGTGCTGGAGGATTTTAGATGATGTCAGTTGTCAGACACAAGACAATAAAAAGTTCTGCCCAGAATATGTGTCAAGAACAGGACAGAAGGACAGAACGTAATTTTCTTCTTGCAGTTCTGGGAGACATAACAGATTTTTCTGTTTTTGCCAAGTATGTATTGGGCTTACTCTTATTTTTCTCAGTACCAGAGTGAAAATTGATAAATAGTAAATAGCAAGAATAAAGTCCCTAAAGTCCCACCAAAACATAACAGTCAAGACCAATTAAAAAATACAAGTGGTCTTGCTGTTATTGCAGTACTATACCAGCATTATAACTGACCAAAGTGAGCGAGTAGATCAGGAATCTCTAACTCCAGTCCTGTGGATCTACTCTTCTGCTACAGTAGTTTAAGATGCTTCCCAGTTTAAACACACATGAATCCATTGGGTGGATTACCTCCTCAGCTTTATGTTCTCCAGAGTTCTGGTAATGAGTAATTCAGTTGATTCAGGGGTTTTGGAACAGGATTGCATCTACGAATTGCAGTCCAGTGACTGTTGATTGGAGTTGGAGACTGAATTTTCAGTTGGAAATTTATTAATGAATTTGACATATCTATCAATATTACTGTGACATGAAATCTGATTCTTCACGCCTAAAGTGTCATAATCTGGCATGCTGTGTTTTGAGTTTTTTTTTATGTCCTCTTAGTTTCTATTCAGTCCATAATCCCCTCTGCCGTTGTGTATACAGGTTCAACTCAGTAAATCAGGATATCCTTGAAAAGTTCATTTATTTCAGTATTTCAATTCAAAACATTAAGCTCATGTATCGTACCAAAAAATATCCAAACAGGGTATTTGCTAAAGAAGTTGGCCATTCAGAGATTGCTATAATGTGGAAAACGTGGTAGAAAAAGACACTGCCACAACCACTACTGTTAGAGGATTGCAAAGCAAATGTCATTTAAGAGTTTGGAGCACATTCAAGTGGCATTGATTGAAGCTGGATTCTGAGCTTCAAGGCCCACCACACATAGAGATATCCATGACCTGATCACCAATTGTCATATTCCCTGTGTTTAAGCTACTTCTGAACCACTGAAAAGGTCAAAAACATATTACCTGGAGTAGTGATAATTTGGATCAGACTGTTGGTCAGTGCTCCAAAATCTACATTTCAGATTTCAGTATTTGTTTTTTTATTTGGTGATCAAGATAACAGAGTCGGAAGAAAAGGCGGAGTGGTACTGAATCCAAGAAGCTTGAGGTCCAGTGTGGCGTTTCCAGAGTCTGTGATGATTTCAGCAACCATGTTATCTGGCGGTGTTTTCATCCGTCCCTCCACAGACAAGCTTTAGCTACTCTTCCAGCGGTGCTCGGCGCCTACCCACACTGCCAAAGGTACTGCCCACACTGTTAATACATGGTTTAACGACCATGGTTTTCACTGTGCTGGATTGGCTTGCTAACTCGCCTCACCCACACTTCTATGGAGAATCTAATGTAATCAAGTTTTCTGAGAAACTGAAGTTTGGTTTAACAAAAGCAACAGAAAAACTTGATAAATATTGTTTTGTATGTAATGAATCTATATAAGTTTGACTTTTCAACTGAAAGAAATGAACTTTCTGATAATCTAATTAATTGAACTGTACCTGTAGAAACTTTTACTTATGGTCATTTAGTCATTTCTTCCATTTAGGCTCAAACCTGAGTTCTTTGAAGCTTTTGATATTGCGATATTAAAGATTGAGTTATTAAAGATTTCAAGGACTTTATAATAATTATATTATAATATTATAATATATTATAATACAAATGTTAATGGGAATAATAAGATACAGAAGGGATGAAAATCACAGGAAATTTCTAAAAGTTCATGTTTCCTGGGATTGAATAACCCTATTTGACAATTTTTAATAAGTTCTACGTGTTTTTTAAATACTTTTTAATTGATACATTTAATACAAAGATAAAACTGCAATTTCTGCTTAGTTGTAGAGTAAATTTTATCAATATGTCGCAAGTTAGTAGACCTGAATCATTCAAAATCATCAATCACATAATAGCTGTGATTGTTTTATAATAATATAATGCAACATGGCTCTTAGTGATCTAATATCTGGTCTAGTATATGAACATAATTGTACTGTTTTCTTTAAAATAATAGACAAACTGAGGAACAGTTCTTTAAATATATTCTTTTAGACATCTCTAAATGTCTTCCTGCCAGTATACATTTGTTTTCAGTTTCAGGGTAAAGCGGCTTTGTCAAAACACGACAGCTATCATCCTGTTTACTGCCATAACCCGGCAGATGCTACTCATACATTTACTCTTCGATAAACAATATATTTGCATACCATTTTACGGAGCAAACAATTGTGTATCAAATGGAACCTAGTAGTCGCAGTAATTAAATTAATGTGGCAGAGAAACATTACGTTGTGACATAAAAATGTGTTGTATGAAGGAAAGCTCATAAAACACAAGCTCTTCATAGCTTACCTCAAGGTCAGTCTTTATTATAGCCTTTCTAATCTACTTGTATTGAATATAGCATATGCTTTATAAATATCAGGGAGGAAAGGTGTGTTTACAGATGGGTGTACAGTTTGGTGTTTATCACATTTATCATTCTGGTTAAGCACATAGTTATATAAAAATATATATTATATATATAATTAATATAAATAGCTATTTCATTTATAGCCTGCACTCAGATGCTATTCGTTGTGAATCCACTATTTTATAAGAATGTTCACACGTAGTACTGGCTTCTGAGGCAATATGGAGTCTGACCCAGGGTGTCAATGTGTCAGGGGTGGCACGACCCATCCCCCCACAAAAATGTTTTATTGTTTATTTGCTGATTGCATGCGTTTGGGTCATCAGACCACCACATTTAGGATTTCAAGTATTTATATAAATATGATAGAAATGCTAATGGGAATAATAAGATACAAAAGAGATGACAATCACAGTATATCTTTTAAGTTAATGTTATGTGGGATCAAATAATGCTATTTAACAATTTATGTAATTATGTAATTTATGTAATCTACATGTAATTTTTAAATATTTTTAAAATTACAAGCTTTGTAAGAAACTATAACTGTACACCACAGCTGGATACTTATCCTGAAGTTTGTACCTGCTTCCTAATATTCAAATCAGTGTTTAATTAGAGTGGACTCTGGACTGAATTTGATTATCTACAATTCAAAATCTAATTTCTAAAACATGGTTTGTGATGTGTGATATCGTTATTCTCTTTGTGAAAACACAACAAAATAATTTCTATGTTTTTTTTGGCATTAAGACAACCTTAGATTGAGACAGACGTGAAAATCTATATTTTAAAAATCTAATATTAAGACTTGTCAGATCTGGAGTGAATGACTCTACAACAGTACTCCTCAGCAAGGGGCCCGCCTCCAACCAGTACAAGACCAATGTGCTTCATTTTCCAGGAGACCATAGCTATGATAAAGGTTTCCAATTTAAAACAACATTATGAGTGCAATTTGAGTACACTTGTTTTCAAATCTATGGAAAAACATAGTTTTCTGAAAAAATAAAAGAAATAAAGGTCAATAATTTAATTTCTTGTCACATTCTCTGGAGCAGAGCAGGGGAACTGACCCATGGCAACACTATTGTATGAACCGGCTCTTTTCAGACTTGTTTAGTTAAAATATTATGAGTTATTATTAGTTATTATGTTTATTTAATCACATAATTTAAATGTGATGTCTATTTTTCATGCATATAACTGCATGAAGCCCAAGAATGTAATCTGAATGAATATTAAATCACTACAGCTAAGTCTGTCATTTTATGCTATTATCTCTAAGTGAAAATTTACCTTTGAAAACATTCTTCCCACATCTTTTATCTAAGCCACTTTAAACTTAAGCTGGATGGAGGTCATTTTGAACTGTCAACAAGTTGCATAATCATTTTTTTTCTGCTATTCTCTGCTGTATGACTAATTAGCACTGGACGTCCTCAGATGTGTAATGTCTGGAAAATTGCCTCTCATCTTGATAGCGATAATCAAGGCAACACCAGACCCAGAACGAGCCAGTCAACACCGTGACTTATGCAGGCTTGAAGATGCAATAATTAGCCAAATCTGGGGATGGAGGAGAAGGTCAAGGGCTTTGATTTTCAAGAAAGAACAAGGAGGGAAGTTAGTTAACCTTCCAGCGAGGGGTTATCAGCAACCAGGGAATTTTATTCTGGAGTTTCTTACACTTATAACCTGTGCCCTCTTAAACTTCCTTCAAAAAGAGGGGAAAAATCTTAGACTCATGTGCAAGGCTTTAATATTTAATGATTTGTGATTTAACCATTCAAGGTGAAATATGAGCCGCTGTTGATGCATTTTGCAATCTGAGAGAGCTATGGATATTGAATACCTTCACCAAGCACAGTGCAGTTATACAAAAAATAAGATTTTTCTTTTTTAATATATCAAAAAGTGCTTACTGTTTTTGGTTAGAGAATTTATTGTTTAAGAGTTGTACCATGAAGTTATGTCTTACTGTATATTTGTAATAATACACATGTCCTCTATACCATCCCTGTATTCCTAGACTTTGTTTAACGTTTTTAGTAAAGCAGTTGTGGAGCATGAGGAAAGAAACTGTACCATTTACCATGTTATTAAGTGAAATAAGTATTTGACCCCCCGTCAAAGCATGACTTAGCACCTACTGGAGAAACCTGTTTTGGCAAGCTGGAAGCACAGCACTAAGACCTTTTCTGTAGCTAGTAAAAGGTTTTTACACTTCTTAGGAGGGATTTTGACCCACTCCTCTTTAAAGAAATTCTCAGTATCGTTTAGGTTTTATGGCTGCTTCCTGGTAACCAGATTGCTCTACAGATTTTCTTTAGGAACAAGATCTTGAGACTGACCAGGGCACTCAATGACCTTAAGGTTCTTCTTTGACCACTCTGTTGTTGTTGAAGAAGTCTATTTAAGGTGTCAAAGAAGAAGATACATCCATTAGCTGTTTTTAGAGTTTTTAGTCATTCTAGATTTCACAGCAAAAGTTGTTGTGTACCCCTTGCAGAAAAATTGTCCCAAAGCATAACATTTCCACCTCTGTGCTTCACAGTGGAGAGAGTGTTCTTCAGGTCATACTTGGCATTCTGACTTTAGATCATTAACAAGGTCCTCCTGTTTAATTGTGACTGATCCTTCAACTTTCTCATTCCAGTCTTGTGCAGATCCAGTAACGTATCCATGATCTTTCAGCTCTTTGGTCTGTCCATGGTGGAAACCAATATTCTGGTTGGGTTTGATGGGATATGGTATTTCATTGATGTTTTTCATTAAAACGAAGATACCAAATAATCTAGAGACTATGCTTTTATTTGAAAGAAAACAAACTTAGAAAATCAGCAGGGAATCGGATACTTATTTTCCACAATGTATTCAACCATGCTACCAAGGTGATGGACTGCGTCAAAAAATTTGAGTTATTCAAACATAGCAAACAGCTTAAATCAAGACTGAAAATAACATACAAAGAGAAAAAGTGATTAATATTTTAAGCATATGTGTCCGACTTGACCTGATATTTTATCAGTAAGTTCTGAACCAAATCAAAATGACTGACCATATGCTAAACCTTGCTCCCCCATCTGTTTCAAATGTTTTGCTGTTGACAGGTTACCCGAATATGTTTCAAAATCATGTCTAAGCAGAAGAGTGTTTGTAGAAATATAGAAAATAGTGCCAAAGTTTAAAGAATCTCAGCCAAAATTTATTTTTTTTCTAATTTACCAGCCAATGAACCTTGAAACCACCAAAATGTATTGATAGGAACAGCTTTCAGTTTACACATTAAAAGGTCGAAACCAGTATTTAAACTTTTAGAACCTGTGAGCCAAAATAAAAGAAAATGTTAACAGAGCTAGGTCACAAATATGCCTATAATCCTATGCTGTGCTTACTCAGAAGTCGGGTCTCGGATCTAAGAATGAGACGACACCTGAGTTGGAAGTTTTCTAGTTGCAAATCACAAAACCAGCAGGATTTGCTAATTGCTGTGGATGGCTAACAACTGTTAGCAATGCAAGACAATAATGTTGTATTCCTGTCCATTTACAGCCTGTGCATTCAAACTCTAAAGGAACATGCTCACAAATAGGGCTTGTACATTCCTATGAATGCCACTGGAATAATTAGATATGGCTGACATTTCCTGCAAAATGTATTTTGAACTCCAGGTAGCTCAGGGACCTCCAATATTCCAAAGCACAATTCCCAATTCAGTAGGCATTCCAGCTGGTTTATTCCACCTGTAACTCAGAAGAGCTGAGTTCTTCATATAATAATATGCACCATATATAAAAGTACAGTAGTTACTATATTTTTATATTAACAATGAGTAAAGTACCCCAACTTATTCTTTTATAGCTTAATTGTTTTGCTCTTTTCTGGAGATGGAAGAGTAAAACTATCTGATTTAGTAAGCAACTTAACAGTGAGTCACTCATGTCATACCTCTCTCAATCTAGTACCAGTCTATACTGTGAATGTGCAGTTTGCAGCAATTATGGCAGCAGATTTGAAAACTTTTTTCCATTTCAAAAAATGCAATTTAATTATAGCTGGTTTTATTAAATATAATTTGCACATACTGAGTCCCATTATGCATTTATGAGTTGTGAGTTTCATGGCATGTAATGGGCTGTGAAGGGATGACATACTGCTCTTGACTTTAATTTAACGCTAACCACTCAGGGTGTAACTTTCACAGTATGAGAAGACATTGAAAAAGTCCTAATGTGACAGAAATGTGTTAGTGCTGGTTGTTCAGGGGACCAAAGTGCAAGTAGGAGCGTCAGAGCATGGTGAGAAGAAATGTTTTAATGAAAACTGGTACCTTACAGGGAAAAGTAAGACACAGAGCAGAGGCAGAGTAACTAGCATGGAAGCAACAGACATCGAGCAGGTAAGCCAACAGTTGAATCCAGTAAAGAACAATGAAGACCAAACGGGTTATATTCAGAGGCAGGCTGGAGAAATGATTAATGAACCAGAACAGCTAATCAGATGAAATATGGAGCAGCTATGGCAGGGAGAATGCAGACCAGCAGAAGAAGAGATGCTAATCAACACAGATGAGCAGGAACACAGAGATATCCAGGGAAGTAACAAATATCTAGATGTAACAAAACACAATAATGAACCAAGAACCTAATGAATGAACTAGAACAGCAGCAACTAAAGATAAGACATAAACAAGAAAGTGCAGAGAAACAGACAAAAAAGAAACTCAAACACCTAACCCTGGTGAATAATGACAGTTAAAGAAAATAGTGAGCCATGGCAACCAGTTTTTTATGTTAACCCTGAATGATTAATATTTCCTGTTGCAAAGTTAGGATCATGACAAGAGGTGAAAACAGTGGCTAAACTTCTTTTCTGGAGTAGGGCTGCCATTTAGAGCAAATGTTTGGCCCTACAGGCCAAGTAGAAAGACCAAGTTGATCAAGCATATTGAGTCTTATTCATCCCTACTTCGCAATAAAACCAACAACTCAACAATCAAGTTATAGTTTCTCCTGGTCTTCTCTGAAGGTGTAGCTCATAAATACTCATGAGTACAACCAGTAATGGCTACATATATAATCCTGAGAAAGGCTAACTCTAAAGGCTAAATGCAGAAAAACAAAAAATGTCAGTTAATATAAAAACAACATTGCAAATAAATACTGAATCAATTAATTAATCAGAACTTCAATAACAAAATTACAAAAAACTTCTAATTAGCTTCTTTATCGTTTTCCTTTTTTATTTTGCTAAGGTGTGTCTGGTCAGCTAGTGGTTTGGGGGAAGGTTTAGCAAATGGTCAGTTCTGCTTATTTACTCATCACTTTGTTGCTTTTTCAGTTAGAAAAGGGTGCACCAGCTAACTAAGATAATAGAGCATTTTATGTAACTGTGTAGAACATAAAATAGCACACAGAGATAAGTGTTAGAAGTCTGTGGGGGGGCACAGATGGTGATCTATCAAAACTGACTCACAGTTTGAGCGGATGGATGGCTTATTGGCATCTTCCTATTTGTGGCAATCGAAAAGAACCAAATTGTCAATTGGTAAATTGTAAAGAATTGTAAGAATTGTAAAGAACCAAAACTGCAGAGGGGGGAGAAAACCTAGGTCACAGTAGTCTTTGATTTTATGCAATGTCCTTCAAGACTGTTTGAGTTTTTAGAGTTTTTATCAGCGATCAGCGTTCATTTTGCGCAGTTTTGGGGGTAAATTGTCCTCTGGCCGACTCCCCACCAGGGGGAATTGGACTGGGGCTGGTGTTGCAGCGGTGATGGTGCTAATTGCTGCTGGCTGTCTGTGTTTCACCTGATCCCCTTCCTCAGCATTAAAATCAAGGGACAGGAGCTTGACTTGCTCCTCAGGCTGTCCTTGCCTCACGGCGGGGATGGAGCTGGACCTGAGCCGCTGGATACTGAGCGAAAGGTCTCCTGTGCTGGAGGCTTTACCCCCAGGTAATGCCGTCCCTGTTTTCAGCGCCCTCCACAGATGCTCCTCCTTGGTGGAGCTCATCCGCTGGAGTTTGCTGGGCAACCTGGAGGCCTGGTCCTCTGGGTGCTCTGCGTGATCGGCCGACAGGAGCCTTTCCCGGCGGCCCACTCTGTTACCCATTGGAGGGGAAGGGAGAGAGGGAGCAATGGGTATGGAAGTCGGTGACGTCAGAGAGGATTTCTCCTCCTGCTCTTTGGCACTGTAGGGAGGTGTGGGGACCTCAAAGGTGTTGTGGAATTGGGAGTAGTCTACTCTGAAAAATCCTTCTTCTAGAGACATGACAGGGAGAAACCGATGGCCCCACAAGACTTCATCCTCAGTGTAAGATGTTCTTGCCTGGCATGTCATACCTACAAAGAGGTGTCGCAAAGCAGAGAACTGTTTAAAAAGCAAACCAGAAAAGGGATAAGTACAAAAACAGAAACAAAGAAAAGTACATAAGTACAGAAAGCCAAAAAGAAAGGGAAAATGTGAATTGCTTCAGGAAGAAGGGAGAAAGAGACATAAAAAATACAGCCATGATGGATAAAAGCTTGTGCTACTGAATAATTAAAACCATGAAATTAAACATTCTGTTCAATATTTAATATTACTGAGAAAGGGCCCTGTGCCACGGGGTAAAAAAGTATGAAACAAAAGATAGGGACCAGGAGCGCTTCTTTAAATGTTACAGCAAAAAAGACAGAAATGACAAAGTAAGATATTGCTCTTACCTGTGGTTTCCACAATGCCCTCTAGAATAACTACTATCTCAAACTGCTCGTTCATGAGCGAGCGCTGGGAGAGATCAAAGAATGGGCTCTTAGTGTTGATCTCGTGGCAGATGGTGAGAGGTGACACCAAGAAAAGCTGGTCCGCCCCCGTGCCAAAACCAACATCCAGCTCGCACTGGTCCAGGGGCAGGAACTCTCCCTCTGGGGTCTGTCTAGACTGGAAGCACACATGATTCACACATTTGTGAGTTAAATTGACATTTTTATTTGCCAAAAGTAGAACTTTTCAGACAGACAGTAAATGTCACCAGAAATGAGCAGATTGAACACAAAGTTCAGGTAAAAGGGTTACAGACACTCATCATGAGCATGGGTATTACTGTAACTTTGGGCTTTTTAATGATGCATACGAGCAGTTATTTTCCCACAATGTCAGAATCATACAAAGAAAAATTGCAAAAACAAAAATTTAATTGATTTGAATGTTGATTTAATCTAATCCACATAGGACTAAGACCTCTGTTAACTTGAGTCAGCAACAATATGAAATTATGGAACCCTGTCTAAAATCAAGAACCTCTTTCTGTTGCCTAATGTAAACTTTTTTGCTTTTGGGATCGGTTAGTAAGGAGTCACTTGGTCCACAGATGGCAAACAGGCTGTCATTTGTATTCACAGTGATGTTGAGGACAGAAGGGTGTGACATTTCACGGGAAGACGTCTGTGCCCACAGATTCCTGGCTAACCATCATGAGGGAAAGTGTCATCCATCATGCAGCATCAGTGTCTTTTTCTTCTGTAATACGCAGACATGGAGCCTATGTTACACATCCACCAAAGTTAGATCAGAAACGCAGAGAGCAAGGCCATGAGCTGTTTAATATGAGTAATACAAGGCTAAAAAAAGCTATTAAAAAAAGCCACAACAATCAATGATGTGATTATGTATCAATCTCCAAGGTAGATTATTTCAGGAAACACATTGCCTATTTCTAACAGCACATTAGGCTGCAAGAAAATACTGTAGGCACCATTTTTGGCTGCAGAACAATGGTATTCTTCTTGAAACTGACACAGACAGTCACATACAAGCCCAGTCTGGTGTATTTAATGTGTAAATCTTCCAGTCTGAACAGACTCTTGAGAGAGGAAATCAGTGAGTCAGTTTGATGTCTTTAACCACTATGAAGCTTCTAAATTAATTAATCTTTGGAGTTAAGCAAAAATTCAGATACCACAAGAACAAAACTCAACATAGTGTCATGCTTCTTTGTGTGACATCACGGAAAAAATGTAAGCTAAGCAGCCAATATATTAGGAAGAGAAATATGAACCTTCACAAGTCTGATTCATCCTTGGGTGCAATTTCCAGATGCCTGAAGGTACCATGTTCGTCTATTTAAACAATTATATTTAAGTATAAACACAATGCAAATGTCCAGCCGTCATACTGTTCAGGAAGGAGATGGGTTCATTGTCCCAGATATTAATGTGCTAAAGCTAGTAAGAAAGAGTCATCATCCACAGTGAAGCAAGTCATGAATCAACATGGACAGAAAGGCCACTCAGCAAGGAAGAAACCATTAGAAGAGAAATCCATTTCAGATTTTACAAGCTCCAGTAAGCATTTTAAATGTTAAACTACATGACAGTACAGTTAGCATTTGACTTTGCTGAAGGGTTAAAGTAAGAAGATAGCCTTTTTGTGCCAAAATGCTCCATCTGCAAATAAGTTACGACATCAGCATGAATGTAGTCTGCCACTTCAAACACATAACTTTCACTTTTAGCTCTTCTTTTAAATAGTAGATATTAATATAGAGAAAGTCTGCCACTATTCAACATGTGGCAGTAAATTCTTCATAAACTACTAGAACAGTTTTCCTCATAAGTGTTACCTTTAAGTGGTTTTAGAAATTTATTTAACACTTTGCAATGAATAAAATGTTTGTGGTTGCTTTCAGCCATACAAAGTAGTAGAAAAAACCCACACTGCAGCTACTTTTGTACTGTCTTTATTTTTTTACTGTAATGGAGCACGACCAGACAAAACAACAGAACACACCCCTACCCGTAACGGGTTGTGCTGTCTTTTTTAGGGCACATGATGCCATGCAAAGTTTAGAAGGGCAAGCAAAACCACTAATAAGGTTTGCAAAACATTATCTGAAATAACCACCAGACCTCTGGTAAAATGCCTTGTGGATACATGAGACCAAAAAATATATTTTTGGCCATGTTTTGATAAAACCGGATCTGGATCTTGGCACCTCGCAGTCATTTAGCCAGCCATGAACTCATCAGTGCAGCAACATATTTTAAAATCAAATGTGAGGCTATCTATCCAACTGCTAAAGCTTGACTGTAACTTGGTCATCCAACAGGACAATAACAGAAACGATGGCCTAGTCAATGTCTGGAGCTCAAGCTGACTGAAATGTTTTGGCAGGGCTTAAAGAAAATGCTTCTAAACCTCAATGAATGGAAGCAATGTTCACAAATTTGGGGTTTATTGTTTAACAAATAATGGCGTGAATTTTTGTACACACTGGCTTAGATCTTTACTGCTTGGAAAAGAGCGGATCAATAATTTACTAAAAATCCCAAATACTGATAGTGGGTGTACTTTCTTCTTACTATGGAAATGTCTGCCTAAATCATAGTGCTATAATAAAAAAACACAATTAAACTACCTAATGACTGAGGACAATTCATGCTGGAATTTTAAACTGATACTTTTCTAACTTCCTCTACCAGCTAGCAGTGCTGCAGAGCCAACACTTGCTTGTATGTAAGCCAAAACAAGGGGAGCTTAGGTTTGAGCTGTTATTTTGACTTTTGTGCTGCTCTCAAATAAAACAAACACAAAAAAAAAACATTTTCTGAAAAAAATATGTTTGTTGCTGCAGACTTTCTCTCATATTGACATGCTAAACAAAATAAAAGCTTACTCGCACACTGCAATACCTCACCTATTACTTTTTGAATTTTATTTTGAATAATCTGCAGTGCAAATCAATTAAAAAAAGAAAAATAATTTCCTTGGATGTCCTATTTAAAATACTTTAGCAATAAAGGTGACGTTTTTATTTTTAGATGCACTGACTTACACTAAAGTCCACTAGCTAAATTAAACCAATACACCCTGCTAAGGAACAATAACCATGTTTGACTTTGAAAGGTCTAACAAGGTGAAAGCCTTATGTGTTCTCCTGCTGCTGAACACTCAGTGCCACAGGGGGAAGGAATTAATGGCCTTTAAAAGAGGTCCTGATATGGGGGGAGTGTTTAATTTACCAGGCCACCTGAGAGTCAGGTGGTGGAAAACCAAGGCCAATCCCCAGTGACTCACTTCCACCTGCAACAGTGCAACGCTGAGTGTGAGTGCTTACAACTTGTAAAGTAACACAAACTGTACAAATGAAATGCAAAAGAAGCATGTTGTTTTAGATTTGTCCTTGGCTTTGACAATGGAAATCTACTGACGTTTAAATGTTCAGCTCAGCTTCGGTGCCATACATCAAATGTTCAAGGCTCATCTGAGACGTCATTCACAACATTTTCTGAATGAGATTGAAAACTGGTCGGATATTGCTGTTTTTGGCTCCTTTTTTTCTTTTTCCTGTTTTTTCTTCTTGTCCTCCTGTGTTTGGCAGTGCCAGATGTTTCAAGTAATGTGGACTTGTCTTCCTGCATGTCTGTCTCCCATCTCCTGCTGTCTTCGCAACCTGCTAAAACAAGCTTCTGCTGACACTGATGAGCACCATCCAGCTGTCATTCCCTTTCTTTGCATCTTAGTCCAATTTGCCACATTGCTGCTGTTTACTGCATGGTTCCTCGCATTTTTCAGTTTTTTTCCCGTAGGGGTCTAATAGCAGACATTTTTTTAAAACCATATCCCATAATGATGCAGGGCTCAGTGCACCTCTGCATTCTGATGTTTTATTAATAATAGCAGCATTAATATTAATAGAGATTGAAGGACTTGTATCTCTTTAAGATCCCATGCATGGACATATAAAGAATGTGCAGTTAGCATTTCTGCTGGTAATTAAAGATGGAAAATAGTTTCATTCAATTCACAGAGAGAAGACACAATAATCCCTGTATTCTTTAGTCCAGGTAATGCATTCTTGTCAATTTAATCCTTGAAATATTTTTTTTACATTTCCAAATGAGCGATAAATGTGACAGAATATCGGCAGACTCCACAAAGCCTTTGACAATGCAGCATGATTATAATTCTCATTTAGAGTATTTTAAAAGTGACAGAAGCTGTCCTACTACATTGATATCTCTTTCCCACATAATTGCTGTTCTTCAGAATTAAAGTGAGTAAACTGAGGGCAGCGTGTAAGCACACAGTTACAGTTTAGGCTAGGTTTCTGTCTAAAGGCTTTTAAGTTATTACTGCATAATGTTCATATTTCAAGAATCTCTGCTGCCATCTCAAGCCTTGCAGCCTCTTACATGTTTTCTAATGACAAGCTTCCCTGTCCCTACTGAAAAAAGGCATCCCACACAGCATGATGCTGCCACCACCATGCTTTACAGTAAGCCATGTGTTGGTCTCCTCTGACCAGGGGACTTTCATGCACGTAGCTTGTGGCAAAGTGAAAGAGGAAATCTCATAGCTTTCTTTCAAAGCTGGCTTTCTACTTGCTGCTCTTTTATAAAGGTCAGATTTGTGGAGTGGAAAACTAATAGCTGTCCTTTCAACAGATTTTACCAATTGAACTGTGGTCCTGGACAGTTATGTGATCTGATTAATGCTCCCTTTTTTAGACCAGTTTAGGTAGACAGCCATGTCTTGGTAGGGTTGCAGTAGTGCCAAACGTCTACCATTTTCAGATGATCAGTGGAACAGTCTTTTTGGAGATGTTCATGGGCTAGTATTTTGTTTAAACTTCTTGACAACTTTATCACTGACTTGTCTGCTGTGTTCCTTGGTCTTCATGATGCTGTTTGTTCACTAACAAACCTCTGAAGCCTTCACAGAACAGCTGGATTTATACCGAAATTAAATCACACACAGATGGACTCTATTAACTAATTAGGAGTTTAAAAGTAAAGGAGCACAGTAAATTTAATGTTTGCATATTTATAGCATTCTAGCCACAGTAGCTGCTAATTTAAACAGTTTAGGCCTTTCTGTCCAGCCTAACTGATTTAAATGACATGATTATGTGGAAACAGTTAAAAAGCAGAAGGCGCAGGGTGCCATAAGGCTCAGTGGGGAAATTGGGTGCACCATGTACTGAAGCTGTCAATCCTCAACACAGCTTCGCAAGCTTAACTCCCAGCCCTGGCCATTTATTGTATGTTGTCCCCTTCTATCTCTGCCACCGTCCCTGTAAGACAACCATCAAATAAAGGCCACAAAATCTTACATAAAAGAAGATTATGTAACATCAACTGCAACTTCTATTTGTGTTATTAAGTTATTAAAGACCCATTAGGATTAGATTAAAAGTAATTCACTGGAAAAATGACACTCAGAAGGGGTGCCCACTTGCATAGCTTTGCTTTGATTTTTATTTTTGTCTTATACTTGTATTAAGACTGGAGATTCAGGATCACATTCTGCATACTACAGGCAGATAGCCTAGAAAAGAAAACCCACAAAGCACAGACACAGTGGGTACCAAAGGATGATGACACTGTAACAAATTTTCAAAGTGCTATAGGATTTGTGTAATTTATTTTCAATATAACTGTTGTATAATTAATAGTGTGTAGACAATCAAAGCTGGTCAGGGTGCCAGGGTGCACAATGATGGAAGAACATACTTAATACCAGCTGTTCTTTAGAATCACCAGTTAACCAGCTTGGGTGTTTTTGGATAAATATGTTAACAAAGCCAGAGATGGTGCAGGCTGCACATAGGAAACAAAGATTTAAACCAGTAATATTTCTTTCAGGCAGCCAAAAATACTTACCACAACACTGTCAGGTTGTTCTGCAGGATTTCATTTCAAATTGTATAATATTATTCTGAGAAAATGAAGTAGATCAAGGCTAACTCCAATGTTTGTTGACAGCAGACACACCGGGAACAGAAATATGTATCATTTTCCTTTCACTAATGATAACACAGTTTAAGACATGAGGTACTGTACCAAAATATGCACCATTTAATTACTTTTTTGCTAAAACCCTGAGTATCCAGGCCTCTAAGGAATTTACAGCCTGTTCCTGACCCTGAATTTCCCAGTAACTGCCATGTCACACAGCAGTTAGACACCATTCACTGAGATTTACTGCAGCAGCTCTTATTTCTGCAGGACAAGGTTTTGAGAAGACCATCTGAGTGACCCTAAGAACTATGTTACCAGACCACAAAATGGCACATTGTTTCCAAAATTGCTTGTGTAGTACTTCCTGGTGATGTGTACAGTGGTTTACATTTTGTCACGTTACAACAGACTTCAATTTACTTTTATTGGGATGTGACATGATATACCAACATAAAGCTGTGAATGGCTGTGAAATCAGACAAAAAATATCCATGGTTGTCTCATTCTTTAATAAATAAAATCTGATAAGTGTGGCCTGTATTTGTATTCAGCCCTTGACATACAATATATTGCGGAAGCACTTTTGGGGAATATCTGTATCAGTTTTGCACATCCAGAGACTAAAACTAAAACCTGGCGGCTTTTGTTTCCAAAGATTTTGATACTGCCACCACCATGTATCACATCGGGGGATGGGTTGAGCTGTGCTGGCAGTTTGCCAACACACATAGCAGTATCAGTGTTAGCCAAAAAGTTACATTTGGTTCTTCCACAACCTTGCTTTGTCTTCTAAATGGTTTGTGGCAAACTGCATAAAGGACTTCTTATAGAGTCATTTTATAGTGGCTTTCTTGTTGCCACTCTTCCATAAAGGTCAGATTTGAAGAGTGCACAAGTGATAGTTGTCCTCTCACCAGATTCTTTCACCTTAGCAGGGGATATCTGCAGCCCCACAAGAGTTCTCATGGGAACACAAGATTTCCTGACCCAGCCTCTTAGTTTAGGTAAACATACACGTCTTGGTAGGTTTGCCGTTGCGCCATGCTCTTTTCATTTTCAGATGTTAGACTGATTTGGGCTCTGTAAGATGTTCAAAGTTTGAAGCATGGTTTTTTTAACCTAACCCTGGTCTAAACTTCTCCACCATTTTATCTCAGACCTGTCTGTAGCGCTCCTCAGTCTTCATGATGCTGTTTGTTCACTAATGCTCTCTAACAAACCCCTGAAGCCTTCACAGAACACCTCGAATTTCGATGAGATGAAATTACACAAAGGTATACTACCAACTAGTTACTGTAGGTGATCTCTAAAGGAAACAGCAATTGGCTTTACTTAGTGGTTTTAGAGTAAAATGGGATGAATACAAAAGCACTCCACGCTTTTCAGATTTTCATTTGCAACTTGAAAACAATGTAGCTCTAAGTTTCCACCCCCCCAAAAAAATGTATCAAAGTTTTAGGTTGTTAGTTGACAAAATTTGGAAAAGATCAAGGTGTAAAAAACCTTTCTGCAAGGCTCTGTAATAATATGCAACATATAGAGCAGCAGCAGCTTTATGGGTTCTAAGACTTTAATCTAGAGATGATTCACCCTTATGCTGCATACTGTTTAAAACTCCGGAATACTCTGACTGGCTCTTAGTTTATCATAAATCACCACATCTGCTTCAGAGAGCTTTATGCCTATATGGAATAAAACAGCACTATAACAAAGGGTTGGGATAACACATTTGGATTTTTTATAGCTTTTCCTGTAGGCACAACTGAGTGTGAAGCTTTTCAGGAATAATAATTAGATAGACATTTAAACAAATAAATTGGCTTGAAAAGGTAAATTAATGACCACATAAGAAGTCACGATTTAACTGAAGGACATATGAAATACATAAAGACAATTAAAGTTCGTACAGTAATTTATCATACATTAAATCTAAGAGGTAAAGGGAAGCTTGGAATAAAAAAACAAAGCTAAAACTGTCCTAACAATCTAGTTCCTACATAGTAAATCCACAGAGATAATGTCAACATGATATACGATTCTTCTTGGCTGTTTAAAACTGCAACAGACTGAATTAGAAAGAATGATAACGGAACATAAAACTGTCCAAGACTTATTATTGTTCTTTGTGCAGGGAGAAAAGGTGATGATTGTGCATTTTTTCCACTGAATTGTCCTCTTTGATTGGTTGTTAAGTGCAATCAAGAGACCATATTTTTCTTTGCCTTTCCAGGCTATTAATTGGGGAAGGAGTGATAACAAAGTGAAATGTAAGCTATCTTAGAAGGAGCTGAAACTAAAGATATAAATAATTAATTATCCATAGCTTTTAAATGTGCAGTGATTTGTTTTAGTCTTAAAACTAAAATGAAAAATGACAGAGAGCAAGCAAGAAGTCCTTTTTTTATACATGATGTCATGTAAGGTCTGGAGAATAAAGCAGAAACCCTTTAGTAGTAGAAGTTCTAACTGGAAACTGGAAAGTAGCCTGTGACATTAGATCATAACGCGGAGACCCTGAACGCACCACTAACTCTACCTGTCACAGATACGCAGCAATGCAAGCCCCTTTAGACATATGTTAATGGTTTGAACAGGGGAGCTACCGAGGAAGACCATGCAGTGTGATATTTTGGTGCAGAGGTTTGCTTTTTTAGCACTGATGTAAAAATATTACTGTAAAGAAATGCAAAACGCATCTCCCCAGTGACAACAAAAGATGTAAAAACCCTGTTTTGTTGCTGAAGTTAGACTCTTTTGTTTCAGTTGTGAATTTGCTTGTTGTGTGTGTTCCTCCTTTCTTCTATAACAGCCACCAGAAGCTGCCTCAGCTTTGCTTTTATCTTCATGCTTTTTTTGGTACTGACAGCGATTCATAAAACGCATTTTCACTGTCAGCTCTCTGTGCTTCAGATCTGTGCAGGGTTTTTATGTTCAGGAAAAAGCACTCTAGAGGTTTGTATTCATTGGGTACCGCCTAGTATGTATGGATATTGGTTCAATCATTATTTTAATCAGGAGCCATAGTTTAAGCCTACATCTGGGTGTATATTTGTAATAAACCCAAAGGAGAAAGACATTAACGCTATATACTTTTGTTTATTTATCTTAAGTCATATCATCATTGCAACATTTATCGACATTATCCTATACTGCATGTTTTCCTGATATCATGCAGCCCTAATTACAACTACACAGAGAAGCAGCCAAGATGCTTATAGTGACTGGAGCTGCAGAGAAAGCAAGTAAAAAAGACTTCTGGTTAGAAAAACCCAAAATTAGATGCAAAGCTAACTCCCCATATCACCCTGAAAACACAATTCCCACCACTAGGTTGCTTTTTTTCAGCAGGGACAGAGAAGCTAAATTGATGGGATGATGGATAAAGCTAAATACTGGGAATACTGGGGAGATCCTGGAAGAGGCTGCAAAAGACGTAGGCCTGGGAGAGAGGTTCTCCTTCCAGCCTAAACAAACAGCTAGAGCTACAGCGAACTATACTTGTGTGTTAGAATGGTTTAGTCAAAGTCAAAAACATAATTCCTATTGAGAATCTGAGGCAAGATTTTAACTGAACTTGAGCTATTTTGTGGAGAAGAATAAATAAAAAATGTGAGTTGCTATGTGCAAAGCTATTTGAGACACTCTAAAAGGCTTGCAGATGTAATTGCAGTGGAAGATGATTCCACAATGAGGCCAGCTGTAAATGCACACTTTGCAGATTTCTATTCATGTGTTATTTTCCTTCCACTTCACAATTATGGGCGACTTTATGGTGGCCTTTCATGTCAAATTCCAATAAAATACATTAAAGCATGTAGCTGTAACATGGTAGTGTAAAGCCCTGACACCGCGGGGACGTTGCTTCTGATGACCCTGACTATCAGGCAGCACACTCAGCAGCTCCAAAGCTGAGAGGAAGAAAAAGTGCCAAGCGCAGTTATTAATTCAGCTCCAATGTATCTTGATCGAATGGTGATCGATTAAAGTATATCTAATAATGGAATAAAAGACCTGCAGGGAATTTCAGCAATTTTTTAAAAGAACAGAAACTCAATGGATAAGTTGTGGCGTCCTCTGAGAACCTAATGAAGAATCTCACAGCGAATTAAGTGACAGACAATTAGTATCTCCCTTGATAATGGCATCTCCAGAGTTAGGGTTGCGCAAAAAGCAGCACCTTGGATTCCGGTCACAGCCTACCTTAATGAGTTTGCACCTGATCTGCGCGGACACCATGTGGCTGTTCCGCAGGTTTCCCACTCGAAACATGAGGCACAACTTTCCGTCCCGCTGCGAAATGACGGCGTCCTGGCTGAACATGAGCGTCTCTGCGCGCTTCTTCGGCTGCGACATCTTGATGAACATGCAACCGATCAGGAAGGCGTCCACGATGGAACCCAGCAGGGACTGGAAAAGGAAGAGGATGATGCCCTCTGGGCACTTTTCGGTGATGTAGCGGGAGCCATATCCGATTGTCGCCTCGGTCTCGATGAAGAACAGGAACGCGGAGGGAAAGTTATACACGTTGGCGACGCACGGCGTGTAGGACGGGTCGTGGCCGGTGTTGCTCAGGTCCCCGCGGATGTACGCGATCACCCACCACATCGAAGCCATGACCAGCCACGCCACCGTGTAGGTGAGGATGAAGATGAGCAGGTTCCACCTCCACTTAAGATCTACCAGCGTGGTGAAGAGATCGGACAGGTACCTGCTGGTCTCTCCGCCAAGGTTACCGTGCTGGACGTTGCAGTGGCCGTTCTTCTCCACGAAGCGCTGCCGCTTCCTCTTCACCTGCGCAGAAAAAGTCATGCTGCTGCTGGTGTTCACCACCTGATAGTCCTCGCCAAATTTCCTCCGTAGAGCCGACATCCTTCCACTCGCCTAACCGACAACAATAGGGTTCTCCTGGCGCAGGACTGGGCTTTTTGCGCAACTTTTTGTCCTCCGTGCCCAAAACCATGCAGCGCTCTTCAGCGCGCTATTCTTGCATTCTGTGAGATGGAGATGCGCCTCTCTTCTGTAAATTAATCGTAAGCAAGCAGAGATTCTGCGCAATGCACGATCCAGGGTCGCTCCTTTTACGCAGAGAGGTCTCATCCAAGTGCCAACTTTGCGTTCTTCCTCCTCTCAGGGGGAGGGCTTAGGACTGAAAATATAAGCTGTGCGTTGTATTCAAATACAGCTCCCCTTTACTGTGCCAGAGAAACAGTTTAGTGCGCACCACTGGCACAGGAGTGTTCTAGTAGTAGTGACATGTTTTTATACGCCCTGATCCATTCAGAAACAAGCAATGCGCGCCAACTTTACGTAGGCTAGATTTTATTTATTTATTTATTAATTCATTTTCATATCTCGAGCAGATAAGTGTGGGCCACCGCACCACCTAGAATTTGCAGCTTTCTGTAGCCAGCTGCCTCTTTACGGCTGCTTAGCTCCCCCTAGTGTTGCTCCGTTAGAAGTAGAACTGAGGCAATTCTGTAAAAGTATTGCTTCAGGTGAAGAAATATCTTATGAACAGCTGGGAATATTTATTTGTGTTTAATGTTCTCCGTTCAGAAAATAGAAAAGTTTACTGTCAGGGCATTTTTTAAATGAAAGCTGGGCTTAATATTTTTGGCACAAATGTGTGTACTCGGTGTCCCAGGTGATTTTTATTTTGTGTCATACTTCTGTGAAATCGGACAAAGACAAGGGCAAGGGATTTATTGGCATGTTTGTCTTGTTGTCGATCATTATTCACACCTCCAAAACGGAATTAAAATATCATGAGACTACATACAAGAAGAGAAAAAAACAAGAAAACATACAGTTTTAAAATCATGGACCAGGAGAAACTATTAAATACGCCTTAACATGTTGCAATTCAACAATTTTTGTTTGTTTCTTTTGTTTATTGTTTTAGTTTTTTACTTTATTAAAAAAAGTATACAAGCAAAATCATTCTTAAAGACAACATGTACACGGGTATATTGGGAGTGGAATGAAAAAGCCACTTATCAAATTCCACCCCCACTCAATTCAAGCTATAGCGTTGTTTGCATTATACAATACAATGTAATATTTTTTTTTCATTATGGTTTTGCATATATATGTATACTATACGTCACTCAAGTAAATTGGGTGGTTGAGGTAAAGTGTACACCCTGGACAGGTCACCAGAGAGACCAATTAATCTTTAAAGTTTTTCGACTAAGAGAAGAAACAGGAGTACCCAGAGAGAACCCACAAATGCACATGGGAAATTTTCAAATTCTATGCAGAAGCTTTTCTATATATAATATAATGTAATGGCTGCATGGTGGAGCAGTGAGTAGCACTTTTACCTTGCAACGAGAAGATCCTGATTCTGACTTAGCGCTGGGGTTCTCCTTGAGCATGCTTGAGTTCTCTCTGGGTACTCTGGCTTTTCCCCACAGTCCAGAAGCATGTGTATTAGGTTAACTGGCCTCTCTAAATTGCCCTTAGGTGTGAATGGATGTGTGCATGGTTGTTTGTCCTGTGTGTATCTGTGTTGTCCTGTGATGGACTGGCGACCTGTCTGGGATATACCCCGCCTCTTACCCGTAGACCATCGGCCCATTTTACCTAAATATAATAAAATGAAATAAATACACAATTTCCCTGCACATTTCCTTGATTGTCATCAGGTCTTCTCCAACTTGTACTTCAGACACACCATTTCTTTAAACGGTGATTTAAACTGCTGCATGCTTGGACATATCTTAGGGTCCCCATTTCAAATTTTGACCACATAGACAATAAAACTCCTCCTGGCGTCCTAGCAGTCCTCGATCTTTGAACTGTAAGATCCCCTGATGTTTATCAGACTTTATGGCAACACATTTCACAGAATAACTTTTGATTTGAATAATGTAAGCCAGATCATAAATAATCAGAATAAATATGTTTTGTACTTATTTCCCCAGACCTCATACTGAGTCCTGGTCCACCACCTTCCTGGCCTTATATGCTCTTTGATAAGTGAGTTTCAACATAATGAACGGGAGACTTTAGACTGAGTTTGTTGTCTGTTCTCAATATAATTCTATTTCGACCTGTTTTAGAAATGTTTGTTTTATGATTGTTAAATATCATTATCTGCAAAAAGAAGAGACGAAATCCACTGGTCCCCAAACCAGATCCCCTCCGGCCCTTGGCTGCGTCTAGAAATCCTGTCCATAAAAGTTATGAACAGGACCGGTGACATAGGGCAGCCCTGGTCCAACAGGTCCAACTTAGTGCCGGCAATGCGGACCAAACTCCTGCTCCGCTTGCACAGGGACCGGATGGCCCCTAATAAAGGGCCCCCAATTCCATACTACTGGAGCACCCCCCACAGGGCATCATGAGGGACACAGTCGAATGCTTTCTCCAGGTCCACAAAACACATGTGGACCGGTTGGGCAAACTCCCATGAACCCTCGAGTACCCTGTAGAGGGTATAGAGCTGGTCCAGTGTCCCACGGCCGGGACAAAAACCACACTGCTCCTCCTGAAGCTGAGGTTCGACTACCGGCCGGACTCTCCTCTCCAATTACCCTGGCGTAGGCCTTATCAGGGAGGCTGAGGAGTGGGATCCCCCTGTAGTTGGAACACACTCTCCGGTCACCCTTCTTATGAAGGGGGACCACCACCCCAGTCTGCCACCCCCAAAGCCCTGCCACCGCGGAGCTTTTTGACCACCTCGGTGACTTCAGCCTGGGTGATGAAAGAGTCCAACCCTGAGTCCCCAGCCTCTGTTTCCACCAGGGAATGCGTGATGGCAGGATTGAGGAGATCCTCGAAGTACTCCTTCCACCGCCCGATAATGTCCTCAGTCAAGGTCAGCAGTCTCCCACGCCCACTGTAACAGTGTTGGCGAAGCACTGCTTCCCCCTCCTGAGGCGCCGGACGGTTTGCCAGAATCACTTCGAGGCCAACCGGTAGTCCTTCTCCATGGCCTCACCGAACTACTCCAAGGCCCGAGTTTTTGCCTCTGCCACAGCCCGGGCCGCAGCACGCTTGGCCTCACGGTACCCGTCATCCGCCTCAGGAGTCCCACAAGCCAACCACAGCCAATAGGACTCCTTCTTTAGCTTGACAGCGTCCTTTACTGCCAGTGTCCACCACCGGGTTCTGGGATTGCCGCCGCGACAGGCACCGCAGACCTTACGGCCGCAGCTACGGGCAGCAGATGCGGCAATAGATGCGTAGAACATGGTCCACTCGGACTCTAAGTCTCCAACATCCCCCGGGATCTGGTCGAAGCTCTCCCGGAGGTGGGAGTTGAATACATCCCTGGCCGAGGGCTCCGCCAGACGTTCCCTGCAGACCCTCACTATGCGTTGGGCCTGCCAAGTCTGTCCGGCTTTCTCCTCCTCCAGTGGATCCAACTCACCACCAGGTGGTGATCAGTGGACAGCTCAGCTTATACTTGTTCACATGCTAAAAATACTCATGTTGGTCACTTAATAAGTTATTTATAAAAAAAAAATAACAGTTACTCAAAAACATGTTTTCATTGCCTTTAGACATGTCTCTACTCACAAAAGTCTTTTTTAGGGGGATTTTTATTTTTAATGCCATTTTATTTGTGTGTTTTGTTAAATATTAGAATATTTTCTGAAATAATGTAGGAAGCAACTTGTTCTGCTGTTGTTTTTCTTTGTATCTAAGGTACACAGTTATTTTCCTCTAACCTTCTTTAAAGGAAAGAATTTATTAAAATTAAACACAGGAAACAGACTTGTGCCCATTACAGGATGTCATGAAACAATGAAAATTACATTGTCCATTCTATATGGGAGAAAGAAAGTTGTTTCTTGCACGCAAAGCAAATTCATTTATATCACACCACAATGAAATAAATGTGAGTTTCTGGACAGAGGTTATAGGATAACTCCCCTGCAGGATACTAAATCAGTGGTATGTATTTGGTGCAATAAATTAATTAATAGCTCAAACAACATACATCAACAATGACATTATTCTAATTTAAGACAAATATTGTTTTTAAGTCAAGTAAAGAAAAAATAATTATGGAATTACCTGTACAGGTCCTTCTCAAAATATTAGCATATTGTGATAAAGTTAATTATTTTCCATAATGTCATGATGAAAATTTAACATTCATATATTTTAGATTCATTGCACACTAACTGAAATATTTCAGGTCTTTTATTGTCTTAATATGGATGATTTTGGCGTACAGCTCATGAAAACCCAAAATTCCTATCTCACAAAATTAGCATATCATTAAAAGGGTCTCTAAACGAGCTATGAACCTAATCATCTGAATCAACGAGTTAACTCTAAACACCTGCAAAAGATTCCTGAGGCCTTTAAAACTCCCAGCCTGGTTCATCACTCAAAACCCCAATCATGGGTAAGACTGCCGACCTGACTGCTGTCCAGAAGGCCACAATTGACACCCTCAAGCAAGAGGGTAAGACACAGAAAGAAATTTCTGAACGAATAGGCTGTTCCCAGAGTGCTGTATCAAGGCACCTCAGTGGGAAGTCTGTGGGAAGGAAAAAGTGTGGCAGAAAACGCTGCACAACGAGAAGAGGTGACCGGACCCTGAGGAAGATTGTGGAGAAGGGCCGATTCCAGACCTTGGGGGACCTGCGGAAGCAGTGGACTGAGTCTGGAGTAGAAACATCCAGAGCCACCGTGCACAGGCGTGTGCAGGAAATGGGCTACAGGTGCCGCATTCCCCAGACCTGGTCTACAGAGAAGCAGCACTGGACTGTTGCTCAGTGGTCCAAAGTACTTTTTTCAGATGAAAGCAAATTCTGCATGTCATGCTGAAATCAAGGTGCCAGAGTCTGGAGGAAGACTGGGGAGAAGGAAATGCCAAAATGCCAGAAGTCCAGTGTCAAGTACCCACAGTCAGTGATGGTCTGTGGTGCCGTGTCAGCTGCTGGTGTTGGTCCACTGTGTTTTATCAAGGGCAGGGTCAATGCAGCTAGCTATCAGGAGATTTTGGAGCACTTCATGTTTCCATCTGCTGAAAAGCTTTATGGAGATGAAGATTTCCTTTTTCAGCACGACCTGGCACCTGCTCACAGTGCCAAAACCACTGGTAAATGGTTTACTGACCATGGTATCACTGTGCTCAATTGGCCTGCCATCTCTCCTGACCTGAACCCCATAGAGAATCTGTGGGATATTGTGAAGAGAACGTTGAGAGACTCAAGACCCAACACTCTGGATGAGCTAAAGGCCGCTATCGAAGCATCCTGGGCCTCCATAAGACCTCAGCAGTGCCACAGGCTGATTGCCTCCATGCCACGCCGCATTGAAGCAGTCATTTCTGCAAAAGGATTCCCGACCAAGTATTGAGTGCATAACTGTACATGATTATTTGAAGGTTGATGTTTTTTGTATTAAAAACACTTTTCTTTTATTGGTCGTATGAAATATGCTAATTTTGTGAGATAGGAATTTTGGATTTTCATGAGCTGTATGCCAAAATCATCCGTATTAAGACAATAAAAGACCTGAAATATTTCAGTTAGTGTGCAATGAATCTAAAATATATGAATGTTAAATCGTCATCATGACATTATGGAAAATAATGAACTTTATCCCAATATGCTAATATTTTGAGAAGGACCTGTACATGTCTGATTGGTCATGAAATCAGTCTGCAGTTAAAAGAGATTTCTTGCAAACCTTAACAAGCTGCTGCATGTGGCAGATTGGCTGGAAGAGTCAATGTTACCAATAACATGTAAAGAGAATAAGAAAGCAATGTTCCAGCAGGCCAAAGAGAAGCACTCATGGAATCCTGATGATTGGATGAAGGAAGTGTTTAGTGATGAAGCTTGAATTTGTGTCACGAGATGATAATGCTGGTATGTTATTTTGGGGCCATCCCAGTGAAACATTAAAGAGGACGATCTAAAGAAACCAGGAGAACATTTTCCCGTTACTCATGATATGGGACTGCAAGAAAGGAAAAGCAGCTAGGCAGATGGAGAGGAGGGATCTCCCGCTTTTGAGATTTTTTCCACTTCACAATTGTTAGGATGTGGTCAGGATTGGAAAGGTGGGATATTACTGATATCTATTTATTTTGAGGAAACAAGTAAAAAGTAAAAGTGGTGCCAATGTTTTATTAGTTTTAAAGTTGTATAAGTCTACACAAATGATGGAGCTGAAATCTGTGGCTATAGAATGTCCAATATTTTCATCTTTACTTCTTTAACACAATTGAATGTAGGTTAATAAAATTGCATCCTAAATGCAGAAAGATAGAGAAAGAAAATTTCAAGGACAGTGAAAAAACTGGGAAAACAGGAACTTGTAGAACAAGTGAAACGAGGGCAGTGCAAAGGGTTCAGAGTAATATAGGGAAATTGAGAAGAAAGACCTGGAATACTACAAAATCTACCTTAAAAAGACAGATAAACTCAAATACAGATGTTTTTAGAATGGAAAACAACCAGAAATAAAAATCTTAAGCACTGGACTAGCTACAACATCACAGAAACTGTTTCCCAACCTACCAAACATTTCACTTTCATTTTGTTTCTCACCTTGTAAGTTCATTTGAGAACTTAATGAGAAAACGGAGCTGAGATAATTAATTAGAGGAAGACCAATTTTTATGGACGCCAATGTATTAAATCCCAACTTATTTTCTCTCCGGCAGTACTGAGCTCTACACCTCTGCAGCCTTCGCCTGTCTCCTCTCACGACCCGTCCGCTGCACCCATAATTCCCCGCTCCGGGACAAGATGGAAGAAAGCAGCGGCCGCCGGAGAACAATGTTTTGGCAATAAAACCCCCCTCAGCGGCGAATACGGAGAGAATATAGGCACGTTTGAAACCAGCTGCGGTCATGCGTAGGTGAGTGGGAAGCTAAGCTGATTTTTGTTTGTGTCGAGCGTGGAGCCTTTGTCGAGATTTAGGCGAACAATTGCGTGGCAAAGCGCAAACAGGAGATGCACGGAGTCGCAGCATCATTGTTTCTGTTGCATGGGCCCTAATGCGGCTTTCAGACCGGGTAGCTAAGAAGCTAACCTGCTAGCTCGTGGCGGCTTGATTGTTATAAACAGAACTCCCCCGAAGTGAGTCGTTTGATTCCGCTCGGTCTTTTAGAGATTAAACTACTCGGAGCACAATCGCTGATGAATATCTCGCAGAGATAACTGGGCTTTGTAGGATTGATTCGCTGGTAATTACAGCTAAAGTTAGCTATCAATAAATAGAGCGCCAGCGCTGCTCGCAGCCAGACAGATTTGATTTCACGGGCGTCATCAAAGCTGGGGAATTGGAGAATGAGCAATACGTGCCGCAGACATAACTTCAAAGCAAACGTGCTATTTCGCCCAGTTTATTTAAATAAGCCTATGCTGTTCCTGGTTTATTAAGCTAATTTGACTCTTGTGTGCTTTCCAAAATAATATCTTTCTGAATGGGTTAATAAACGTGGGGTACGCATTAAATCACGAGTCCTGTTTTAGCATTAGCTAGCTTAATAGCAACTCCAGGTAACATGCTAAAACGTTACACTGGTGATTTTAGTTTGACATTACTGACTACATTTGGAGATATACGTGGTCTCTTGACTTTTAAGGTTAACACGGGTTCATTTGAGTGATAGAAATTGGTTTTAGGGGCGACTGGGTTGATTGTTTTGGTTGAGGACGCAGAGATGCTTTGATTGTCTCATTGTAACAGGCTAACTATGCTAACTAGCTGGCTAACTATTATGCATCACAAAAGCTCATCCGTTTTGTGTTCAATGCGGCGTCGCGTAGCCAAATGGTCAGCAGGTCTAGACTAAACAATACATTCTTACGTAGGCTATTCCTCTGTACGTGTTTAGCTACACGTCTCATTTAAAGTCACCATACTGCGCCTGTCTGATATAACCCCGAAATGTATCCCCAGATTTGACCTAAATACTGTTTTGTTTTGTTTTTAGGCTAGTGTGCGGAAGCGATTATTTTGCTGGTGCTATCGTAGCAAACCTCCCGAGCTTTTGCATTTATCCTTTTTTTTCAGTTAGAAGTGCCATGATTGAGCTTCTTTTAAAAGTGTGAAAACAACAGGGATGCGCGTTTAAAAGCTGTATAGCCACTATACCAGTTATAGTTTGGCTACAGTCCAAGTCACGTGGTGCTGAATTTGGAACAATACCAGGTCGATTTAACATCTCAAATGCCATATTAGATGTTTTATCTTTTTTTTTTTTTTTTTTTAATTAAGATATTTTATATAAAAGCTACAGTCAATTAAATGTTTAATTTTATGTGCTCAGAGCTTCATGTTTTATGCCCTTACACAATGAAGATGGAGACCGCCAATTCAGATAAACATACATGAATGTTTCATAAGGTGTTTCTGCATTTACATACTTTATATTTATAATAAAAAAAATAAAGAACAAATAAAAGATATCTGTTAAAGAATCCTTTTGAGGTTGTAGCCTCACTCCCTAGTGACAATGAGGTCTGTTTAAGTAAAGGCACATGCATTTGAAATTCAGATTTGAAATGATCCGTTTTGTCCTTTAAACCATTATGTACATGGTTATAGTCGATTTCAGCTTTATTTTTTATTTATCTTCAGTGTATGACATTAAGAGCTAAGATTTGAGATGCACCAGCATCACAATGCTAAGGTGTGTGATATCGCTGTTGCAAAGGGTTGCTCGGTAGAGAGCCATATTTCATGAGTCATGCATTTATTTTACCGTTGGTCGGTGGAAAAGACTTCATAATAACACTGCACTGCATGTTCTTCTAATATCATGCTGCCCAAGAAGATATGTGGCTGATTTTCAATCTCTGGTTCTTGTAACTCTTTAAATTACTTCTACAAGATTTCTCTTTAGGAACTACAATTAACAGTGTGAATAACATGTTTTTCTAGCTCTCATTAGCAGTTAGTGTGAATAGCTTTACTAAAACAGCAGTCTCTTTGCTGTATTCCATTCAGCCTTCCTGTTATCTTCTGAAAGTCTTGCTCTCTCTTGCAAACCTGAATGGTCCACAAGAATGTTGAAACATACCACGTCTTTTTCAAATGTTCTTACATTTCCCCCTTAATGATCGACTGTTTCAGTGGTCTATGCAGAAGCGATTGCAGTTGACATTAGGAGTAAAAAAATATGAGATTTGTCATTAGATCGATTTTTTTCTCTTACAATTTAGCTGCCATCGTCTGCTTGTTTCTATTTATCCTCGGTTTTTCACAAAACAGTGGACTTCCTTTTATGTGTTTCTATTATGTAACTGAAATGTTTGTAATTCTTGCTTATCACAGTAATGATCGCACCAAAACCTGATAACGTTTGAGGTGTTAAAAGTGCAATTAACCAAAATGTTGCTTTCAGTTTTGCTATCTGTACTTTTCATGTCTGTTATCATGAAGACATGATTTTTTTATCTGTCATCTTTTTCAGAATGGTCTCCTCCTGCATTCCTCATTAGATTAATTACCCTCCTTCTCCCCCCTGGCACAAAGTAAATCACCATCATGAGTATTATTCAGGACAAGTTGGGCAATGAGTTTTTGCGCAATGGAGGCATGGACCCCAATTTCGCGCCAGGTATGCTTATGTTCAGCCACTTGCCCCCCGTCACCAGCTTTACACGGCTGGCATCCCAGTCTGTCATCGGCGAGCTTCCCCAGGAGATGATCCTGAAAAAAGAGCGAGACTCACCCCCAGAACACCAAGGCCCTGTAGCTGCCAACACGGGGGGCTTCCTCCACAGCATGGGCATAAAACAGGAGCGGCTGAGTGAGCTGGATTATCGAATGCCCCTCTACAGCGGGGGTGGAGGAGTAGGGGTCAACTGTCCTGGAGGGGTCACGGGAAAGAGTGGCACTGACATGTCCGATATGTCTTTTGGCAACCAGCACCAAAATCACCAGAACATGCTACTGCATGACCTTAGCCTCAGCAATGTTCGTACCTTGGGAGAACAGGTAAGAAGCCGTTTTGGCTGTAAACAATATATGCGTTTGTTTAGTCCACCTTTTTGTTCATCTTTTCCGTTTTTGCTCTGGATCTTCCTTTCTTTTTAAGGAAGTCATTTAAATGTGCTTTCTTTAAAAACCGTTGTTTTCTTTCAGATGCCTGGAAGACCAGGTAAAGAGCCAAAAGAGTCCTCAGGTAGAAGAGGCCGAAGGAGCAACGGGGATGGGCAAGGAGGCAAAGCACGGAGGAAACGCAACGATTCTTCAAAGGTTAATCCTTAAGATTTCCCCTACCTGCATCAGTACTTTAACAATGTCTGAAAGAAAGAAAAAACAAAAACCATTTCTTTGTACCTTCTCTGTAGGCTATGATGTTGGATGGGGACGGCGCCTGCCTATCCCCGAACTCAAAACCACATATCTGTGAGCACTGCAACGCTGCCTTCCGCAGCTCCTACCACTTACGTAGACATGTGCTCATACACACAGGTGAGACATTCTCTTCTTCATTTTTCTTATCTATAATTTTATCTGAAGTATGTCCTACTCTGCAGTATTTGTATCCTATTTTAATCTCTTATTAAAAAAATACAGCCACAGGAAAACTGCAGAGATTAAATGTTAAATGAGCAGCAGATGAAAGGAAGCTTTATGAGTCACTGTGTTGGCTGTTAAGTGTGATTGAACTACACCCTTTACTTTCAGGTGATTTAAATTAGTAACTTTGGTTAGGACCATGTTAACTGAGTTTGCTAATATAAAATATGCTTTGTGCTCATAAGACTTCAATCCAGGGGCTTTCACTCAAAACCAGACATTTACTAACTGCAGCGATGACTCAGTGGTTGCTCATGTGTTTCTCAGCATCTTAGTCACTCTCTTTGCTGGGAATTCTTTACTTGACTTTTTGAATCTGACCTCGTAAAAGATTTAAAGGATAAGTCACCTTTTCCTTTTTGACAATATATGTAGTTCTGTGCAAAAGTCTTGGAACACCACTATTTTTTGAATATATTTCAAAGAAAATAGACTTTAACTCTTGATGAAAACATTTTCAAGATTGTTCCCTGTTTATTTATGTCATTATTTGTTAGTTTGATTAGTGTGTATTTTATTAAGGTGTTTGCAGCGTGCGTTGTTTTTTTTTTTTTAAACCCAAGCCCTTTAGAATTAACTGCTGTAACATTATGGGGAACTTTTTTTACTTGTATAATAAAAAAAGGCTAAAATCTGCAAACGTGAGTCCGGAAAAATATAAACTTTTGCAATTAAAACTGTCTAGGACCTTCGTACCCAGCTTTCTAATAATTTGGGTTTATCCTCTGGCAGTAACACCATTTTCCATATTTCCAAATCAGTCTATAATCAGACTGTAATTAGGTATTCATATTTAAAATGTAGGAAAAAGGGTAAATTGGATTCTATAGAATGTGCTAAAGATCAAACTTGTATATTTGTACTACCATCATATTTATATTAAATTATTATATTAAAATTCTCCTCCTCACATATAAAGCCCTTAATGATCTAGCTCCATCATACATCAGAGATCTGATTGTTCCATATGTCCTTAACAGGGCACTTTGTGGTTTGGTGGTTCCTAGAGTCTCTAGAAGTAGAATGGGAGGCAGATCCTTTAGTTATCAGGCTTCTCTCCTGTGGAACCAGCTCCCAGTTTTAGTCCGTGAGGCAGACACCCTGTCTACTTTTAAGGCTAGGCTTAAAACTTTCCTTTTTGATAAAGCTTATAGTTAGAGTGGCTTAGGTTATCCTGAGCCATCTTCCTTATTTTTTACCTCAGTCTTCCTCCCTCCCTGTTGGTTGGAGTAAGGGGGAGTCAGGTTTAGCCTAAACCGGCTCAGTTATGGTTGAGTTGCAAACACACCCTCCATTTCTGCTACCTGTATGACCCCCTCTTTTTTCCAATGGTTATAATCAATCTGACAGAGAGAGGTATCCCAATCCTTGTGGTTTTTAGTAGAACAATGACCATCAGTGGGCTCTAGATGGACAAAATGTCTACTTTTAAGGCCAGGCTTAAAACTTTCCTTTTAGATAAAACTTATAGTTAGAGTGGCTTAGGTTATCCTGAGCTATCTCTGTAGTTATGCTGCTATAGGCTTAGGCTGCTGGAGGACATAATGACCACTTTCACCCTCTTCGCTACATTCTCACACTACTCTCCAATTTTGCATTATTTGCTGTTATTTCAGCTTTTAACTTTATTTTCTCTCTCTTTTCTCTTCCTAGAAGGTACACCTGGCCTGGCTCTGTGTCTACCTGTGACACCATTCTGGAGAGGGGCATCGTCCGAGCTTCTGCTGGCAACATCTTAATGCTCACCCTCTACCGATGATCCACAGAGCCCTGTCTTTTAGTGTTTAACCCTTTCTCTCTCCTAGACATGGCGATTGACTGAGCTTTTACTGTGACTAATTCTATGTGCTCTCTTTTAGACTCTAACCTTGAAAACTGGATCAGAATTGATCTGTTCTTTCTTTCTAGGTGAAACGACTAAAGGAGCTACATCCATTAACATTTACTTTTCCTTCCCATAGAAAGTACTCCTGGATCAGTGCTTCTTTGTTCTCTTTGTGTCTCTGCTCTGTTCTCTCAAACCCCCAGTCGGTCGTGGCAGATGGCCGCTCACACTGAGCCTGGTTCTGCTGGAGGTTTCTTCCTGTTAAAAGGGAGTTTTTCCTCTCCACTGTCGCTACATGCATGCTCAGTATGAGGGATTGCTGCAAAGTCAACGCCAATGACTGTCCACTGTCACTACATGCTCATCCAGGAGGAGTGAATGCTGCAAGTCACTGACTGGATGCAATCTGCTGGGTTTCCTTAGATAGAAAAACTTTTTATCCAATTTGAATAAAAAGCTAACTCCGACTGCACTGTTCAATGGTTAGGATTACTTGGAGTGTATGTATCTGACTGTTGTGAAGTGCCTTGAGACGACATGTGTTGTGAATTGACGCTATATAAATAAAACTGAATTGAATTGAATTTAACACGGAGATACTAAGTAAAAGATAGCACTGAAATATTATCCAAAAGTGATGTTCCATAGAAACAGAATAAAATCCAGAAAATCTGAGTCAAGACAATTAAGTTGCATTTTACCCTTTTCTATGAACACGGTGAAAGAGGATTCATTACAGGTGTATTTGATTTTTTTTAATTCTACAAAAAAGACATGGTACTGTTTTCTTTTATTTTACAAAAAATATTTAGATCAATTACAGATTTTTTTAAGCTTTAAATTCAGTTTGATGTATCCATATCGTCTTTTGTTAAACATTATCTATATGAATAGAAACTTTTTTGATGAAAGAATGTGCTCACTTCACACTTAGATTCACAAAAAAAATGAATCATTAAACGGAGTAAAAGTAGAGCTGCACGATGTTAGAAAATCCTGCGATGGCAATAATACTGGTACATTTTGCAGTGACGATATCAGTTGCAATAGGTGCCTATTTTCTTATTTTCCTCCTTTTTATATCTGTGCTCCCATCACTCTGTGACCTGTAGCATTTTGAGACTCTGTCCAGCTAGCTAAATATTTTTTAGCATGTAAAATAGAAGTTCACAACACTTATTATTACATTCCAAGGATATAAATATTGTACACTAAAATGGCGATGAAAAATATATTTGCGATATATTGTGCAGCTTCAAATAGAAGCATTTCATTTTCATGATGTCAGACATGGATTGACTTTCCCAGAACCCTAGGTCTACAACATTGGAAATGTTGGAGACGCTTGACACTAAATGTATATTTTAGGAAGAGTTTTAGGCTGACCTTCAAGAAGGCTGAAAACCTCCTTGTCCCCCACTTCTGTTGTTTTAGTAAATTCTGTTCTGCAATCAAAATAGCAGGTAGTAATGGAAGGTTAGCTTACTACTATTGTACATTACCAACTGGATTACCAGCTGGAGATAGGAACCAGCTCCCCCGCGACCCACTATGGAATAAGCGGTAGAAAATGACTGACTGACATTCAAATTAAATGTTTTAAATGTTTTGTTCTTGGTCGAACAGGTGAGAGGCCTTTCCGTTGTAGTCAATGTAACATGAGCTTCATTCAGAAATATCTTCTTCAGCGGCATGAGAAAATCCACAGTGGTGAGTCCGAGCAGTTGAATTTCTAGAATGTGAGATGTATCACTTCCTGCCATAATCTTTGCTGAAGTTGCGCAGATCCTGACACTGTTACTGTTATCTTTTACAGGGGAAAAACCTTTCAGCTGTGACCAGTGTAACATGCGCTTTATCCAGAAGTACCACATGGAGCGACATAAAAGGACACACAGCGGCGAGAAGCCTTACCGCTGCGATACATGCCAACAGGTAATGTACTTATTTTCCATAGTTTCTGTTTTTAAATTCCATTTTTTTTCATGTAGATAAACTAGTTTGTGGGGTATAGTTTTCTTTCATCCATTAGTGTTTAGGTAACTGGGTACCACTCAAGTCAGGGTGTAACTTCACATGTTCAACTAGGTGTTTGTATTTTCTTTTGCGGGGGAAAAAAAAAAAACTTGTTTTTTTTTTTTTTTCCATGTGTAAACCTAGTCATATTTTCTTCTTTCAGTTTTTCTCAAGAACAGACCGGTTACTGAAGCACAAACGGACTTGTGGAGAAGCCATAAAAAAGGTTCTAGATCCAAGCATGCTGGAGCTCAATGAAGCAGAGCTAGGCCAAGGCAGCTATTCACTCTCTCAGGGAAACTCAACCACCTCTGGACGAAAGAGGGCAAAGTCCAAAATCGGCGAAGGTGGTGAACGCAAGAAGAAAAAGAATGCCTCAGCAGCAGCATCCTCTGGGGGGATGGCCCGAGACCTGGGCCTGCAGGACTTCAGTATGGAGCACCCCTCAGGCTCTGATCCCACCATGCAGGGGCCTACCCCCAAATTGATCTTTAAGAAAACTGGACGCAAAGGGCTAGACAAGGGCCTCCTGTCCCTGGAAGATGGTGCTGATGGACAGAAGCTTTTATGTCACAAGCCTGATGCCATTGATCATGTTGAGGGTTCTGCCCTCGACAACATGGGTCTACTCCAGGGACCTGAGGGCAATAAGCCTGGTCCCACCACCAGCAGCAACTATGATGATGCAATGCAGTTTGTCAAAAAGCGGCGCTATCTCCATGCGGTCAACAATGATTACGGAGCTGGCTCCCTTCACATGGCGTCCCAGGGTAACAACGTGATCCAGGGTTCTCTGGGGCCGGAGCCAACCCTGGCCATGCTGGACTCCTCGCCGCTGGAACTTAAACACGATAAATCAGGCATTCCAGACGAGGTACTGCAAAGCCTGCTTGATCATTACAGCCATAAACCTGAGGGAACCCACCATGATGTGACTTTTGACCTGTCAGACCACCCACACCATGTGGATCTCCAGCCAGCAGCCCCTGTAACCCCTGAATTGGATGATGATTCCCCCAACGGTGGCGACAAAACGGCAGTAATGAGCGAGTACTCAAAATTCCTCCTTCAGGCGTTGGAGCGCACCAGCCATAGCGGACCCTTCCCCAGCCTCGGCCCAACAGGTCCATTCCCCCTTCTGTCCAGCAGTTCCAGCCCCACGGGGCCCCTGTTCTCCGACAAACACACATACAGCACCTCTCCTCTAGATTGCGGCTACCCGCCTGCCGTGTCATCCCCACTGCCCATTGCTCCCCCTTCGTCGGCCTCCTCTTCGTCCTCCTCCAAGTCCCATTACGGAATGCTCGTTGGGTCCCCCTCTCAGACAGGTTACCACCTCAGCCTGGAATCTACCAGTCACCAGCAGCTGACTCCGTCCCAGGAGTTGACCGAACAGCTGGAGAAGCAGCACTCCCCGGGCACCTTCAACCTTCCGCCCCAGGAGCTCACTACCACAGCAGAGGGCTCCAAGGTGCAGCAGTCCAAGGCCGTAGGGAGTGCGACGGCCTCCAATGGCTCCACCTATCCAGCCCTGTCCCCGCTCAACCCCCCAAAAGAAACAACGTACCAGATTGAGAACTTTGCCCAGGCCTTCGGCTCCCAGTTCAAGTCTGGCCGACGAACCCCTCTGAGCTACAGCAGCGACCCAGGAGCAGAGGTGGAACACAGAATACGGACTCCGGTGTCAGAATTCTCAGGGTATACCAGCTTGTTAGCTGACGTCAGTGAGCCAGTGAGTACAGGATCAAAAACCCCGACAAGCCAAAGTTTCAGATAAGGGTCAGACGAGGTTAAGCCTGTAAGGGGGGCCATTTTTCTTCGCTGTCCACCCGACCCCCACACTCGCTCCAATTTTGTTCCTGTAGCAAAGTTTTGTTTTTATGAACACTGCCATGAAATGTTAATACAAAATGACCAGGGAGGGTCTTCTATGGCCTCAAAATGCAATTTTTTAAAGATATTCTCATTTTTATCATGTAGTCGCCTACGTTTTTGTTTAAGAGTAGTGATTTTTGATATGAACGTACCGTAGATTTAAATGTAATTTAAAAAAAAAAATTTAGAGGGTAGCTATGAACTTGCTTGTTTTTTTTTTGTTGTTTTATTTCCTTCTTTTTCTGAACTCTTTGTGATTTTTATCAGTCATCATACCATTGTAAAGTAATGAATAATGTTGATGATTTCAATAATAATAACATTGTGTCAGGGAAAGGCCCAGAATTCAAATGGCAAAAAAAAAGTATATATTGTCTGTTACAAGAAACATATAAACTCAGGAAAATAGGCAAAATTGTGTAATAAGACTTTGTATTATGAGATGCAATTAGCACAGTTTTTACAGGCGTATTTTGAGACTACAAAGCTTTTTCGTGTCTTTAGTTTTGTTTTATTTTATTACTTGTAAGAACAACAAAATTTACAATACACGGTAATGTTCGGTTTGTGCTTCGCTTAGCTTTGTCGAGATTATGGTACTGTTGTGTCAATGTGAAGACATCCACATTTCTTCTACATGAATTTCTGTCAGCTGTAGCAGAGTCGCCGGTTGCGTTTCATGCGGCACGTTTCCTACCAAGACGTTTCAACATTACTGAGTATTGTAGCGTCAGGTGACTCATTTCTATCCAGAAATAACTGCGGGATGCAACGAGCCTCAGACGGTGATCTTTTTATTTTATTTTACATTTTTTTACAAGTCACCACTTTTCTACTCCACTCCTTGCTGTTCCTTTTTTGTGTCAATGGAATCGACAAGCACTTTTAAACAAATCATTGGAAACATCAATAACCCATTCAATTTGCATGTGTGATACGTGATTATTATGCTAACGGTTATTGCTAGTTTTTAAGAGGAGAAAACTGTGAATGGGAGGGAGGGTTAAAGGGTGGGTCGGGCAAGTGATTTTTCTTTTTTTTTTACGAGGCCCCTGTGGGCATTTAAGGGTATTTTGTTGCTTTTTTATTTTGAACGGTAAAACATGAGGGATAGGATGGGTGGGACTTCTTTTTCTTTGCGGTTTTTCAGGTGATATTGTAAAAAGATGATTTGCCATAATTTTGTTATACAATATGTTGAGAGTACCTCTTTGTATTTAAGTGTTTTTGAGAGTTGGGCTGACATGCTGGATCCCTTATATGGGTATGTTATTTACATATCCTTCTATTTATTTACCAATAGCATCACTCAAACAAACTCTGTAGCAAATTCTTTTAGGCAAATAATCACGGACCTACAACAAATCCCTCCCCTTATTTCTGTTTTGTTTTCGATTACGAGAAACAGCTTCAGTAACGCAGTCCAGAAACAAAGTTGAGTTCAATCCAGCTTCCTAACCCAAAATGCAGCCCTGCATTCACAAGAATAAACAATGGCCTTCTTTGTCTTCCTTGGCTAAAGCCAATCTGTCCGGCAGCCAGGGTTGATATTTAATTTAGTTGGTTTCCTGTGACCCCCTCCCCTTCCTTTTCCCATGTCTGTGAACACCACAGCTCCACCAGAGACTTCGAAGCTGCTCAGATCACGTGGGGACAAAGACTGACTGACCAGCAACTTCACTCCAATCACACTATGCTTTTAAAGAGACAAAAAATGAGTGGATGAGATGGAGGGGAAAGAAAAAAGACAAAAAGATTGACCTAAATATACCTCATATCATTAAAGCGTTAAAAAAAAAAAAAGCAGGGACACGCGTTTTATGTATGTAGTGGACATATTTGTAGTATAGGTTCGACATATTGTATAATCATTTAACACTGCCTGTGTTTACAATTTTAGAGCAAACGACTCATCAAAATGCAAATGTATTATTTTTGTTTTCTGTACAAAAAAAAAAACATCCACACCAAGCAGTGTTGAATTATAGATGCCTCATAGAACATTCTTCTCATTATATCCCTTATTTTTGTTACTTGCCATAATGTGTTTTGATATGATCTCTAGAAGGATATTGTTTACAAAAATGTACAAAAACACTAAAAATCTGTTTTGTTTTTCCAATATGCATGAAAACATTTTGTACGGCTTTTTTTCTGTCACCTCAATACCAAATTTTTGTAGCAGATGCCCCCCCACCCTGCAGTTCCTTTGTCTTATTCGTTCTAGACCCCTTGTGTTATGATTTCCCAGGCTATACCTGTTATTGAGATGATGAACGAATTAGAGAAGCCAATAAAAACGTTTTGTTACTAAAGCTGGGTATATTATGGTTTTTCTTTCCCAGAAGCCACGTAGATCAATGTTTAATACCATGTAGATGAATATAAGTCCTAAATTATTCATACCCCTGGTCGATTTAGGTTTAAAGTAATATTTTAATTTTACCAACATGTTTCTTGTGACTGGAAGTAATATTTTGGAGAGGCCAAGATATTCTGAACCAGAATCTGTGGAGGGAGCTAAAGATTAGGGTGATGGCAAGTAGGTCATCCAACCTTGAAGTCTTGGAGCTCGTCACCAAAATACAAATGGAAACATGCAGAAAGCTGCTCAGCAGTTATAAGAAGGGTTTTATTGCTGTTAGACCAGGGGTTTCCATCGACTATTGAGAAAGGTAGAAATCATTTTTGGCATGCCATTTCTGAAATAATGCATTTTTTTCAAAAAAATAGTTACATTTGAAAAGATGCTTTTCTCACTTCCAATCAGAAACAAATTTCCAAATTGTCCAGATGATTGTATAATTTTGGGCTCAACTGCAGGTCAGTTTATACCATTACCAGAATGCATCTTTTAACTGAGCACATACTCCTTAAAGATGATTTATTTCAGTCAGTCAGTCATTTTCTACCGCTTATTCCATAGTGGGTCGCGGGGAATCTGGTGCCTATCTCCAGCAGTCTATGGGCGAGAGGCAGGGTACACCCTGGACAGGTCGCCAGTCCATCGCAGGGCAACACACAAACAACCAAGCACACACTCATTCATACACCTAAGGGCAATTTAGAGAGACCAATTAACCTAACAGGCATGTCTTTGGACTGTGGGAGGAAGCTGGAGTACCCGGTGAGAACCCATGCATGCACAGGGAGAACATGAAAACTCCATGCAGAAAGACCCTCGGACAGGAAACGAACCCAGGACCTTCTTGCTGCAAGGCAACAGTGCTACCAACTGCACCACCGTGCAGCCCCTGACTGACTGATTTATTTCAATAATTAAAAAAGTGAAACATATAGATTTGTTAGATTTTATTAAGATGCACCTGCACGTTCATCATGGGCTTCAATCTGGGATTGTTTTTGGGTCTGAATTATTTATTTGAACTGTTGCTTTCACGAGGTGAAAAGAACTTCAATGATTTTTGTAAAACAGGTTGGAGATTTGGCAGTATTGTTAGGGCTCATTTGTTTCTCCGCATTGTTTTGAAGCTTAGTTAACAAATATTCAATGGGATCTTTAAGAAGTCTCTTTTAGACAGTCCATGTTAGCCTTTCTCATACATTTCCAAAGCCTGTTTTGATGTGTTCAGGATCTTTGTCTTGAAAATCATACAGTAAGTGGAGTTTCATCCACCTAGCTCTTGACTTGAGGTAAAAAATAAATATCAGGATCCTCTATTATTCCACTCACTTTGTGCCATGCACCAGTATCACTGGCTCTCAGCACAGTATTACCATAACCATGCTTAACAGCTGCAGGACATTGCAGCAAACGAGCAGGTTTTAATGAACTACTAATCTGGGTGGTCATGTCCTAGCAGAATTATACTAGAAGCTTGTTAATGATCATAAGAAGTTTGTTTGGTTTCCCTATAACTTGCTAAGGGACAGTTATCTAAATATTAGGATATTAAGTTATTTTTGATGGATCTATATATTTGTATATTAACATATTAAAAAGAGATCAGCTAATGCATTCATGTAAAATGTGTGAGAATCAAGATGTTACACCAAACTGCTATGCTTGGTTACAGCACTTTCTTTTCACCATGCTGCGCTGTAAAGTTTCGATGTGTGACAAGGTAACATTAGTGCTTTAAAATCCTTTAAATGAGCTCTGGTTCTTTTATTTTGAAAAAGTTCAGCCGAAACCTGCAGGAAATACACAAAACCATTGCATAAATGATATGCAAGAAAGCCTTTAAATACAGATTAGGTCTGATAACGCATCCCTAAATGCATTAAGCTTTGATGCCATAAGGTGGAACTGTTTTCCGCCATGTCCACGTCCACCATAACCGGAACAACGCAGTAAGTTTTAATAGAAAAATGGCTGTAAAATATGGCGCATCTTGTGCACACTGGTCAAGTGGACTCGGTAATGGGTTCTAATTTATCACACTTTTATACAGCGTCAGAAAAACGCTACTTCCCCCTTTACATAAGAGTGTTGACCTTGAAAGCTTTAGATGTTTTTCAAGCAGTTCTCATGGTAACAGAGAATAAAGTCCAATCCCTTGAGGTACTCATGTGTAGCCTTTATAAAACCGAGGGTTTTATAAAGAGTGAATAGCTTTCAGTCTGCTTACTGAGCAATTTTGATCCCCAGGATACCCACATTTTCCATTGAATAAGCCAATATATATATAATATAATATATTATACAGACTCTAATAATAAGGAAATTATTGGTGTATATATAGTAATCATTTTTATTGCTAAGTACCACATGCCAAGCAATATTACCGTCAGTATCACAGTAGATTAAAAAGTTTAGCTGACTCTGCTAATATTAATAACTTTTATGATCTACAGTAAGCAGTTCTAGGAAATGCAATGCAGTAAACAAGCATTTGCCTTCTTACAAATCTATTTTGTTTTTTGGGAGTTTTTCCGCCCCGTTAAAATGTCTCAGGTCAAAAAATAAGGTGACAAACATGGCTTGAGTAAATATGACGGGCGTTTGTTTTTCCATTAATAATTGAAATAATCATTTGAAATCTGTATTTTACATTTACTCATGTTAGCTTAGTCTAATATCACAATTGATTTGATTTTCTGAAAAAGTTAACTGACAAAGAAGCAAGAACAAGAAATCTATAATGATGCAAAATCTATTTCACATCACTATAAATGGTTGTCAAAGGAAAAACAAGATGGTTTATTTATTGGACGAATGTTTGCGAAAATGACTTTCTATGGAAATTAGATAAAGCTAACCAAGTGAAACTTTGTTTTACATTTACGTGGTTTCCTCCAACGCAGCTGTTTCCAGTGAGACTCCATTCTACTTGCAGTCAATATCCATTCCACCGTTTCATTTTCTAAGCTTATAGAGACCGAACCCATTTTGGACTCATAAATCATAATCAAATAAGTAATTTTATTAACTTCTCACTCTATCTGTTCTTCTCTCATTAAAGACACAGTGACTGCAGGGTCAAAGGCCTTCAGGAGACAGACTGTCAGCTTTAGCTCACCAGATATCTGTTTCCCTCCCTCCTCACAACCATCATGTTCTTATTTTAATCGCTGCTGTCGTTATGTAGCTACGTCATTGCCAGGAATAAAGCTGTTGGGTAACATTATAAGTAGAGGGAATAAAAGGATGTGACTTTGGACTTACACTTGTCAGGAGGGGCAGTTATTGCTGTGTGATTGCTCTTTTGTTGACACTTCACCAAACATGTTGATAAAAAAAATGAGTGAAAGATCTTGCTGCTGAAGACTGTAGGTGCAGGATGAGGAAGGTTGTTGCCTCTGATTATTTCCAGTTGTGATTAAAAATTTACACCAGTGCAGATGCTTAAGGCAACATCAACCATGTCCCAAATACCTTTAATAGACTAAGTAATTGGTCCATAGCACATAGGGAGGTATTTACTCCATCTAAGTACCTGCCAATAATTTGAAGGTTTCCATAACAAAACTACATTATAAAAAACTCATATAAGCACGATTCGATGCCTCCAGGGTAACTGATATGCACCACTTTGTTTCAGAACAATACAATTGCAGATTTAATGGTTACTATAGTGTAAAACTGAATTGACCCACAATGACACACCTTGCTCCAGTTGCGTAACAGCAAGGTTGAATGTGTTGTAGCAAGATAACCACAGAGCTGTGAAAAATGATTTGCCCCATACAGGTTTTTTGTCAACACAAAATGTTTCTGATCATCAAACCTATTTTAATATCAAAGACAACCCGCATTAGTACAGCAAGCAGTTTTCAAATGATGAGTTCATTTATTAAGAAAAAAAGGCCAGGGGTCCCCAAAATGGGGGTTGGGACCCCACCTGGGGGGTCACATGTGACCCCTGAGGTGTATGGAGGGCCAAAAGGAAACAAACTAAATAAATAAGTATATCATGAAATAAATAAATGCTACATGAAATAAATAAATTTACAATTAAATGTCATATTCAATTATTTAATTGGACCATTAATTTATTTAATACATTATTCAATTATTAAATATACCATTAAATTATCACATTTTTTCAGGTTACTGAATTAATTATATGCTTTTTAGGGGGACGCGCCGCTCTGGTACTGTTGTTTTGGGGGTGACAGGCTGAAATGTTTGGGAACCTCTGATCTAGACCAACAACGCCCCCCTTTGTTAAATCATGAATAAACTGTGATTAGAAACATTTTTGAAAAAGCTAATATTATTATAACAAGCTCGACTCAAACAAGAATATTGCCAAACTTGTGGAATCAAGAAATGGTAATTTTGGTAGGCCAGCTACTCCTGGGAAGGTTCACCACTGTTCCATGGTTTCTTCATGTGTGGATAATGGTTCTCACTGTGGTTCTCTGGAGTCCCAAAGCCTTAGAATTGATTAGTTAGGTTCTATTTAGGTGGTTTCTTGATTCTGCAGGTCAGGCAGTAATCAGGGTGTGGTTTGTAAAAATGGTTAATCACAGTTAATTCATGATTTAATGAGGGGGGAATTATTTTCACATAGGACTAGGTTAGTGTGGACGGGGCCATTTGCCCTCAGAACATGAAATCATCATTTGTAAACTACTTTTTGTGTTTACTAGGGTTATCTTTGTCTAATATTAATGTTTGCTAGATGTTCTGAAACTTTTAGGTCAGCCACAAAAAATTTAAAAAAGAAAATTTGTGAGGGTTAAAATGCATTTCACAACTCTGTTACAGAGTCTCTTTAGTAGACTGACAGAGAAATAGTGAAATTCTGCCCATATCCTTCAAATAATAAAATGCTTTTAATATTTTTAAAATGATGAAATGAAAAGCTTAGATATGGATCAAACACCTAAAGTTGGAGTTTATTCATTGCCAATGTCCATGCTGTTTTGTCCAGATTGAGCTAACAAAGATACTCTGCCATCCATGACTTTAAATTTCAAAAATAGTTAATGGATTAACATTTTAATCAGATGGTCTTGGGTATTAAGGAGACACAGAAAGGCAGAGCTTTCTGTCATCAGCATAGGTATGAAAATGAATACTGTGCATCCCGATGACACCGCCCTATGGTAGCATGAATCGGTGAAAAAGTGTTGGACCTAAATCAGAGCCTTGGAGATCACCGCAGTTTACCAATATTGTTTTTAACATTTGGCAATCATCCTAATGAGATTTATACAAACCTGCATTCCTTTCAACCACTCTTGGTGTTGCCTCTGTTGATTCTGGTAAAAACCCTTAAATTAGCTTTCTATTCTTCTGTTGAACTAAACTAGTTTTGACTTCTATTTTAGTTTGTCATAAATGTTCTCACAGAAGTAGCTCTGATGGAGAACCCAGTTATATAATTTCTCCCAATTTCAACCAAATCTCTCTGTTTCCATCAGATGTCCGTTTGTGATGTTTTTAATTGATCAGCTTTGAAACCTGTTTGTAACGGACATGCAGCCTTGTCCATGGTGTAGACTGACTATGGTCAGCATGACAGGTGGAATGCATTTAAGTAATTTTATGATGATGATAAAAGTGGATGCTTAAGGCTTTTTTTCACCAACGCCCAAGATTACGTTAAAATGGATCAAGAGTTGAGGACAATATCTGTGCAAGGAGGATCAAAGTCAGTGATTTCTGTTAACGAGCAGCAATGTAGTTATAATGCAGGTCCCATTAAACCCATCCTTTCACACTCTATGCATCCATATTCTCGGCTGTCAGTGATGTAGTTGAGTTCATTCCAACTTCATACGTGTTTCATTAAGGTATATTTTTACCTGTTTCTGCAAGTCAGAGCAATTTCACAACATTTGACGTCTTAAAATCAAAGGTCAGAATGTAGAAGGTTCCACTGGTCAGCAAATGTCTGTGATTATACCTGATATAAGTGGGTTAAAATACCCTTCAGAGTCAATGTTTAGAGATTATGGATTAATCATAGTACATTATTTTTTTGTGATGATTTGTGAATGTATTCACATTTAGGTTAGTGGATAAATCAGCTTAAAAACAATCTTCGTGTTCACAGAGGACAGATGGACCTGCAATAAAAGCATAAAACGAGTGACGAGGAATTTAATCTTTGTTCCTCTGGTTTATTATTAACATCTTTCTGTAACCTATAAAGTCAAAGGCAGAGATATGCGTGAGAAAAGGAGTCAAACAGCATGAAAAACAAATCCAGTCCTCAATTAAAGAATGCCTGTTTTTTATAACCAGTGTTATGCTGTCAATTTGGATTTGGTTGAATAACATTCTTCAAACTCTTTGCAACTTCAAGGCTAATCAACGAGGAATAAATATTTACATGCCAACATTTAGTCATTCCATGAAGTTATTTATTATGCACAAGAAAGTTTGACACTTTTCTGCAGAACGTCGTATTTAAAAACTACTTAATTTCAGTTTTATGAAATATTACAGAGCAATTCACCCTGCTGTTCAGTTTTTTATTTATAAAGTACTTTTCATGAGAATTGGGGCAGCAAAAAGTACTTTTAAATCACATAAAACAAAAAAGTAGGTGAAAAAGAAAAACACAATGTAGATGAACAACGACAAAGAACTAATGAGCTAAACAAATAATTGTACAGAAAATGATGAGGGAGAAAACTAAAACCACAAAATATAAAAAGAGTGGATAAGTAAATAAATATGGTAAAAAATACGTACACTTATTGGTAGCTTCAATAGCCTCACATTGCCAGTACTGGATTCAGCTCAGAGCGGCCTTCATTCTCATAGATTCAAGAAGTTGTAAGAAACATTCCTCAGAGATTTTGGTCCATACTGACATAATAGCATCTCACTGTAGCCGCATATTTTTGTTTCCTGCACTTCCATGACGTGATTCTCTTGTTCCACAACATACAAAAGTGCTCTTTAGGGCTGTGATCTGCTGACCGTGGAGGCTATTACTTGACCCTACCATCTGAATGTCATACGGTGAACTCATTGTCCTGTTTGAGAGGATTTGAGGTTTTTTACATGTCACACTATCCTGCTAAAAGTAGTCTACAGAAGATGGGTATACGGGGGGCGTGATTAGCAACACGCTAGCTGGCGTAGTTAGTTAGAACTGTTGCCTTGCAGTAAGAAGGTTCTAAGTTTGAATCTTGGCCTTGGGACTTTCTGCATGGAGTTTGAGTCTTCTCTTCATCCGTGTGTAGGTTTTCTCCAGGTACTCTGGCTTCCTCACACCATTCAATAACACAATGGTTAATTGATATCTAGTATCTAAGATGCCGTTATGTATGTGTGAGTATGTGTATGGTTGTTTGTCTTGTGTCCTTCCTGTGATGGACTGGCAACCTGTCCAGGTTGTACCCTGCCTCTCGCCCAATGACTGCTGGAAATTGGCAAGTATTAGTGTGTATAGATAATGGATGGATTGTCAACAATACTCAGATAGGCTGTGGCACTTAAACACGGCTGAGCTGGTACCTATGTGCCCAAAATGTGTCAAGAAACGTCTTTTCTCATCTTCATCACTCTGTAAATCTGAGTCATGGTTGGGAGTAAAGATCCCAGTAGATGGTTAGTTTCTAAAATACTCAGACCAGCCCATCAGGTCCAATACCACATTAAAAGTCACTTAAATCTCTTTTCTTCCTCCTTCAAATACTTTGAACTTCTGCAAGTCATCCTTAATACGTCCAGACCCCTGAATGCATTGAGTTTCTGCCACATGATTGGCTGATTAGCTATTTGTGTTAACAAGTAACTCAACAGGTGTACCTAATGAGGTGGCCGGAAGTCCAATAAAATTGTATATACAATAAACTAGAGATCATGTTTCATTTTAGGAAAAACTAATTTTAAATGCCAAGATTTTCCTAGAAGCCAGACCAAAAAGATCCAGACTTTTTTTTTACATTTCTTTACAACACAGTGGAATCGAAGTGATCCTTAATACATGTGATTTTGAAAAAGTAAACCCAAGACAACAAGGAAACATTTTTATAGCTAAGAGTCTAGTAATTTTAAATTCTTTCAACGCTGTCTAGGTGTGAAAAAATAGCCTAGCTTCCTGTTCCTTCACCTTGGTTAGAAGTCTTTATAAAGAGGTCAAAATAATAACTAAAAACAAATTATTCAATGTTCAATAGGAAATGTACCAATAAAGTGATATTTTTATTTCCATGCACATTAATAAGAATATAATGCACATAGTGTGCTGTTTGATCCAACTGGAAAACTCTGGAAGGATTTAAGATTTGATTTATCACAACAGCTATGAAGTGTGACGGACTTCTCCTTTGTTACAGAGGGTGTTTTAGCCCATGTCATTGAATGAAGACACATTTTCAGTCGTTACTAGCATATGGGGCAGAGACAGTTATGATGTTGGATACCTATAAGGAAATAAATAAGGAAAAAACATGGTCTCCAGGTTTTTTTTTTTTTTTTTTTGGAAAAAAAAACAACGCCCTGGAAGGAGTGGCTACTGATTAAAACTTCCTCGTCAGGAATGATTTCACATTCTTCCTACACGCTCTCAGGCGTCGTCCACACATAGTTCATAGCACTGCTTCTGTCTTTTGTTCGATTTTGTCTTCCAGGTTTATCTTTTTTTTTTTTTTTACAATGGCTAAAATATTGATATTTACATTTATTCTCTGGGCTGCTGTTGCAACTATTGGTAAGTGGTTATGCTTTTTTCAATTATCATTTTCGGTTTTCATGAGTTTAAAATAAGGTTTGCTCTTCCATTGAAGCAGAAACAGATTATCTCTTACAAAACATTTATTTTCTTTTTTAGATCTAGTAACTGTTATTAGCCTTGGTAAAATAATGGAGACAACAATGATTTTTTGAAACAAATGCCTCAAACTGCAAGAAATTCAAAATCTAGACATCTATTTATTTGGGATCAAAAATTAAAAATAAATTGAGTTTGGATAATTGCTTTAAGCCTGGCGTTTATCGGTTCAATGGACAAGCAAGTACATTTATATTCAAAAATAGCTAATGTCAACAGGCTGAAAACAGCAACCCAAAGAAAAAGAAATATATCCTTTATACTTGCTCAATACTTTACATGTTTAAAATCTAAAAAGGTTTACTTCTTGAAGATGATTGTTGATGGTTATTTTAGGAACCATCATGATCTTTTTTGGATTTTAACTAATTTCAAGAATAAAATTTCAAGAAACTAACAAAACATCATTGAGCTGTAAATGTTATTGTTCTGCAAGACATGATTACAAAACCAAAATACTATCAAACTCAATTATGCTGTTACAGTTGTTAGTATTGATTGGTGTTAAGAATAAAGAGTCATGACTTTTAAATTAGACTGAAACAATTCTTAAGCTTTATTACTGATTGGTTGCGTTTTTCTCCTGTGTTTTATATCCATCTGCAACATCAACTATTCCGACCCAAAAAGCAACTACATCAGATGCAACAGCATCAACTACTCCGACCCCAGAACCGACACCAGCTGCAACAGTATTAACTACTCTGAACCCAGAACCGACAACACCAGCTGCAACAGCATTAACTACTCCGACCCCAGAACCGACACCAGCTGCAACAGCATCAACTACTCCGACCCCAGAACCGACACCAGCTGCAACAGTATTAACTACTCTGAACCCAGAACCGACAACACCAGCTGCAACAGCATTAACTACTCCGACCCCAGAACCGACACCAGCTGCAACAGTATTAACTACTCTGAACCCAGAACCGACAACACCAGCTGCAACAGCATTAACTACTCCGACCCCAGAACCGACACCAGCTGCAACAGTATTAACTACTCTGAACCCAGAACCGACAACACCAGCTGCAACAGCATTAACTACTCCGACCCCAGAACCGACAACACCAGCTGCAACAGCATCAACTACTCCAAACACAGGAACCACTTCACTAGCCCCAGCAACAACACCAGTTTTAACAACAAACGTACCACCAACAGGAACCCTACCAACAGAGGGTTCAAGTGTTTCACCAGAGACAGGATCTCCACCAACTAAAGATCCCAATGCTTCCTCCTCTGCATCACAAGCTCCTGCAACTACAGTTCCTCCAAGTAATACAGCTACTTTACTAATAGATACAATAATTAAGGTGTATTTTATGATGCACTGTATGCATAATTATGAACTTCTGACATTGGGTGTTTGCGGTTCTTCTCTTAATCGTTAAGGTGCGTGCGCTTCAAATCCCTGTCAGGGTGGAAGCACTTGTGAAGAACGTGCCAACCAGACCTTTGCGTGCTTGTGTCTGACTGGTGATGTTTTTATTGGCTCTTGTGTAAGGGGTAAGTATCAGAGTGTAAAGCAACACTGAAATCATCTTTCTTCTTGTAACTAGGTGTAGCGACCTGTGCAGTTAGAATATATGGTAGAATGTGTTGCAGTGTCACCTCAGGGATTGTTAGTAGGTGTAATCTGGCTTCAGTAAAGCAGTTGAACTAAAAACAGACTAAACAACCTTGATGTCATTCAGTGGTTTGGGGATTCTTTTATTGAAACAAGTTAAGTTTATTTTTTTTTTGAAAATCTTTTTAATTTGCGTAAAAGAATGAATTAACTTCACTACAGCTACATGTTAAAGAAATAATTAACTAGATTGCCTGTTATAAAAGAAGACATCATTGTGGAACCCAAGTAGCTGCCCCCTGCTGGTCATTCTGAGGATTTTTAAGGCTTTGCAAAGTGGGCTTTATTTCTCCGAGATAAACAAGGTTTGTTAATTGATGAACTAATGATATACAGGCCCCAAATTTTAAATGTTATAGTCATCTTTTCAACTTTAAAGTAAAAAATTTTATTCTAAATTTCAAATCAAATTCATTAATAGTGTGGATCGTATCATTTAAACCAAAATTATAACTTTAAATTTCAGTCATGACTGAAAGTAAAAACACTGAGTTTAAAATTTTGACATTTATATTCATGTTATGGCTATGAACCTCAAAGTTATGACTGTACATTAAATACCAAATTATGACGTTTAAACTCATAATTACTATAAATATAATAATATCTGTTAAACTTTGAAAGTCAAATTCCTAACTATAAATCTCAACAAAAAGACTTTTTAACACAGATGAGTTTAAAAATAAAAAAATTGATATATTGAAATATTGACCCTTTTAATTTTTTATTCTTTGAACTGAACCATTTAGAACCCTAAAGTCTGGTTCTATTTTGGCCACTTTAATGTTAGTCCTTTTAAAAATATAGTTAGAATGATATTTAGTGTCAAGTTATCAAGTCATGATTTCATTTTTAGGCCCTAATGTGATAAATACACAATTTCTTTAGTTGTATTAACACAAACATTTGTCTGGTGTAATTTGTCTTGGACTATAATTAATGAAATAAATAGCTAATACTATAATTATTTCTTAAAGCATTTTTGTTATCATCCACTTGGGCTAAGAGAGGACTTACCTGGTTAATAGTAACTTAAGTGACTTTTGGTTAATATTTAATTTATAATAAAATAGTAGTGAACTGTCTTTTTAAAATATAAATTGTTTGAATATTATGGTTGTGGGATTTTTTGTGGATCTTTCTTACATATTTTTACATATTTCCCTAAATAGCCAAGATTTTCCCTGGAAAGCTATCATTGAAGGAGACATTTAAACCTGAAATGGGCAACAAACAATCACAAGAATTTAAAGATACTTCAGAGAAAATTACTACTGCGGTAAGCAACCATCTTTCTTTCCCCATGTATGTTTATTTTGACCCAAATGCCCAATTTTAAATGGAGTAATACTGTAAAAAGCCACTTTGTTCTACTTGCCCAAATTTTGCCAAAACAGAATGCTATTAACTAAAATGATATTTTCAATACACAGATTGACCAAAAGTTCCAAGAAAATTATTTATACTCTGGTTCTTCGGTGCTGGAGCTCCAGTAAGTTTCAGAGTCAAAACAGTGTTTTTCATCCACTAGTGAATGCATTCAGAGTGAGATACATTAATCCACTGCTTATTTATGTTGTTTTTCTACATAGGGGATCAAAATCAAGCAAAACAAGGGCAGAAGCAGGCAACATTGAAGCATCAATAGAAATCATCTATCAACCAAATGCTAACATCACAGAAGATGATGTCAAAATAACAATGAAAACGATTACCTGCGAAGACTGTTCGCTGCCAGGAACCTTTGCTGGTGAGTTCAATACAAATATTTACTTCTGAGTATTTTAGTATATTTTTTCTTTTCTCTTATTTTACATATAGTACATTCATTAAAATTGCCTCACTATTTTTTTGTGTTGATTGTGTGGCTCAGTCTGAATTATTTATAGAAGATTTTTGTTATGAATCTCCTGCCTGATTTAGCAAATGAACAAAATGTAAATGTCAATCATTTTCTATGTTAATCAGAAACTTGTAGTGGTATGGCTGTTTCATTGGTTGACAGCTTGATTCATTATCCTGCTTATGAGGTGAAGTTTTTGTCGCCGTCTGTCTGTCTGTGTTTAAAATATCTCAAAAAACTATAAACGGATTTGGATGAAATTTTCAGAGATGGTGCATATTAGGAGAAGTAACAGATGATTAGATTTTGGTGGTGATGCGGAGCAACATATAGACCCAGGATTGTTTAGAAGGACTAATCCTTACTAGCCAGCCGCAGTATATGGCATCATTTTCATACAGTCTAATCTCTTTAAATCGAAGGCGGTTGTGGGGGAATTATGTATCAGTGACGATTTTAATTATACATTTATGTTATGTTATAAAGTTTACTGATCCTACTAACCCTTTATTTCTGTTCCATTTAAAGCCCAAAACCTTTGTGATTATGCTCCCTGTGATGACAAAACTACAATGTGCAAGTCAACAGAAGGCACTTTTACATGCTCCTGTAAAGAAGGCTTCCGTGCAACAAATTTTAGTGAAAGAATATGCGTGGGTAAGAAAGTTTAACAAGCAAGAGAGTTTAAACATTTATCTATGTACTTACTATAGTGTTACTTTCTGTATTTTAGAATGTCCCGATGGTCAGAGATATGACAAAAACCAAAACAAATGTGTCTCGTAAGTCTATCAACTTAACTTTCTAGCTGTATGATTGTCTGCAAGTACATCAATTTTAAATTGACCTAATTTGTTTGTTTCAGATGTGGCTTTGGCTATACTGGTTTTAACTGCAAGGACAGTGAGTATACAGCATAAGCATTATCTAAATTCTGAGTTGGATTGTCAGCTTAGTGAATTGTTTGCAAAGCTGCAACAAACTTTAGCTCATCCAGAACACTGAATCAATGCTTCATATAATGCAGTCCAGATTCCTTCAAAAACAATGAAATAGTCCTGTAATTTAGGCTGAATCTGAACCTGTGGTAACATTGTATAACATGTTATATGATCCTGTTGTAGCCAGGTTAGGATTCATTACTGACTGCTTCTTCGTTGTTTGTTAGACAGGGTTTTGATCCTTGTGATCATTGCACCCATCCTCGGAGCCCTGCTGATCATCGCGTTGATCCTTCTGGGAGTATTAACAACCAAGTAAGTTCCAACCCTGTTTATTTATCACTTCAGCAACTACTTTTAATCACCTTTGTCATGATTGTTATTCTCTAAAACTGCATTCTAACCTTTGTATTAGCTTGCAAGGTAAGTGTTATGTGAGTGGTCATTGTAAAGTTGGGTACTTTTACCAAATAATCACAGAATACGAATCTAAATATGAACAGACAACAGTAGGACAGACTCAGTTGCAGCACTCTGTTGTTCTTTGTTCAGATCCAAGAAGAAAAGCTCTAAGATCGAAGATGAAGACATTGGGAAACCTTATCACAGCCATTCTGTTGCAAAGGCACCACTATCCAAGAGCGACAGCAACGGCTATCCCCCCCCAGTCAAAGAGTTAACAAACGGCCTGGCAGTAAGTTCTGGAGCCCCTCGAATCCCACGGGCCACAGCCACCGGCAACTGGGAGAGCAGGACCAACCTGGAGATGACTCCGAACAACAGCCGACAAAACCTGATTTCTTCGGGTCAGAACTCGGTGGGTACACCTCTATTCAACTCGCAGTGAAGACAAACATCTGTGTTTTTTCCAATCGCAAATTTTGATTTCTCTTCTTCTCTGCTGCAGCGGTTCGACGACAACCAAGATGACATGATCTCATTCGCTCACAGTCGACCCAAGAACAACCCCTATGAGCAGATCCGACCCACAAGCAACCCTTATGCCCAGAACCGATCCATGAACCCTTACTCTCAGAGCCGAGGCCAGACCAACCCCTACTACAGTTAAGGACAGGGAAGTTGCATCACTTGAGGGGTTCTACGGTGGTATTCTTCTCAAGATACGGCACTTTATTAGAATCCTTTTAATGTAAAAAATGTAAACAGGAGAATATTCGCTGAGATGTTCCATGAAATGTAATAGCTTCTATAGTGTGACTTCATTTTGGCCTAATTTAAGCTGTCATAAACCAGTCCTGTGTTTCACTGTCAAAATCATAAAGTTTGGTTTATAGTTTCTACTTTCTGAGTCATGCCAGTTACCTCTTAGTTATGCCAGTTAATTGAACATAAATACATAATTTATTATATGTTTAATCTCACTAAGCAAAAACTGCTGCAACAACAACATAAGGAGTTATTTTATTTTGTTCATCTATGAATTTACTAAAGTTATTTTCAGTAAGCATTTTAGATTTGTGATGAGATTTACGTTTAACTAAGTTTTGGTTAAGGAGATGAAAATCTCTCCAAATCAAGAGATTCTGCATTGATGAGTATAAAAATGAGATAATTTATCATATAACTTCAATAATTTGTAATATAGTATTGTTATTCAAAAGCTGTAAATCAGAGATAATCTGTACATCTTTTAGTTGGAATTGACAACAGACTTTTTTTTCATGTAGAAACAATAAAGGTTGGATTGCGGGTTTTTGAGTGATTTCACATTTTTTATAAGGATGATCTTGCTGCGTTGGACTCGTGAAAAACATAATTTCAATGTTTATACTTCTAAATCAGACAGTTTGGGTCAGAAATCTGCAAACTCTTAGGTTGTTTTAAATGTGCGATATAAACAAATTTGAATTCAATTGAATTAAATTACAGCTAATGAAAAGACAACATTTAAGATTAGAATATTGCATCAGACCAATAAAGACAAGGTCTTTATACAGGGATGTGGGCTTAATGAAAAATATGTTTAATACTTAATTTAATATGTTTAATCAGATGAATGATCCTCATCAGAACACACATTCTAATTTATTGAATATGACTGTAAATACCATATTAACTTTGGGCTAATTATGCATGAAGCAATTTAACTTTTCATGTTGCAGGGTGAAATATTTATACAATAAAACAACTTATTTTTATTTGATTTTTTTAAATTTATTTTTAAAAAGAACTTAGTAGTAAGATACGCTACAGTGAATGTTATCCGTTTTTAGCTTTTCTATCATCCACATAGTTGAAAAATTATACATACAGCTTAACTTTACGCATGGATCCCAGATCATATTTGGTTAACAGTTCCTTCATAGGTTATTCCTCCAGTATACACTTTTCCATGAATAATCTGTTAAACATAAAGAATTCAAAGAAAGTCCTCCAATGTTTCATCCACTTGTGCAATATATCAGTATCACAGGCAGTAAAACTGAAGCAGTATAATGGTGCCGCTACCATACTTAACAGCTGGTACAGTGTTTTTATGTTTAACATTCTCCGTGGATAAGTCTCAGACTTTGTCCTGTCTGACCATGAAAAGTTTCTTCAGAAGGCATCCTGGATCTCTCTCTGGGAAGCTTTAAATTTCTGTTCAAGCTTGATTGTCTGAATTTTGGAAACAGGCTTTATGGATCTCACAGTTCATGATGTAATCTTCTCTGACAGCAATGGTGTTCCAGCAGTTTCCAGTTCATAGCAGGCTTGAGCATTGTTGCTTCCTGGACTGTTCTTGAACATCCTGACTAATTTCTTTTTTGTGAGGGTGGGGTTTGGCTCAGACGGTTTGGCTCAAACTTAATCAAAGGTGGGTTTTTGTTTTATATTGCAAAAGACCCCAAAACACAATAAAGTTGTTTTGGAAGCGAAAAATGGTAACATCAAGCATATGAGTTAGTCTTCCGAAAGGCCTGAACTGAACCTATTTGAAAATGTATGACTACAGTGCATCTGGAAGGTTTTACAGTGCTGCACTTTTTCCACATTTAGTCATGTTACAGCCTTATTCCAAATGATTTCAAATTAATCTAACTCCTGAAAATTCTACACACATACCCCCTTATGACAATGTAAAAGTGATTGTTTGAGATGATTATTGCGAATTATTACGAATGGAAAACTAAGAAATCACATTTGCATAAATATTCACAGCCTTTGCCATGAATCTTAACATTGACCTGAAGTGCAATCTGTTTTCACTGATCATCCTTGATGTTTCTACAGCTTAAATGGAGTCCACCTGTGGTAACTTCAGTTGATTGGACATGATTAGGAAATGCACACCTGTCTATATAACGTCCCACAGTTGACAGTGCATGTCGGAGCACAAACACCAAGCATGAAGACAAAGGTATTGTCTGTAGACTTCTGAGACAGGATTGCCTTAAGGCATAAATCTGGGGAAGGATAAAGAAAGATTTCTGCTACTTTGAAGGACCTAATGAGCACAGTAGCCTCAATCAATTGTAAATGGAAGACATTTAAAACCACCAGGACTCTTCCTGCTGACCGGCTGTCTAAACTGAGCCATCGGGGGCAAAAGGGCTTCAGTCAGGGAGGTGACGAAGAACCCTACAGCGTTCCTCTGTGAAGAGAGGAGAACCTTCCAGAAAGACAACCATCTCTGCAGCAATCAACCAACCAGGCCTTATGGTAGAGTGGCCAGATGAAAGCCACTCCCTAATAAAAGGTGCAAAGGCACCTGAAGGACTCTCAGACCATGAGAAACTAAATTATCTTGCCTGATGAGACAATGATTTAACTCTTTGGTGTGAATGCCAGGTGTCATGTTTGGAGGAAACCAGGCACCGCTCATCACCAGGCCAGTCATAATCTGCCTGAGTTTGAGTTCTGTCTGCTTTTTTTGCACTGCCATGTTCTTCATTTGCTGTTATCTTAGTTCATTCATGTTGATTAGATTCATCGTTCATTCTTGTGTTTTGATGGCTTTCTTGCCTTGGATGTTTTCGTTTGTATTTCCTTGTAGATCTGTTTCCTCCCTGTTTATGTTCCTTTGGTAGCTCCATTGTTCACTTATTTCTGTTAACTTAGATGTCTTGTTATTCTCCTGGATTCCTTGCTGATCTGTGTTAATTAGCCACCTTCTGTCAGTTGCCTGCTTTCTCTCTTCCACCAGCTGCTCCTGATTGACCTCTAATTAGCTCCCCTTGTTCATTGGTCCATTCTCCACCCTACCTCAGTATCTGTACTCACTGGTCTTATTATTCTCCACTGTTTCCTCCAGACAACTACCTGCTCCATGTTTCCTGTTTTCTGTGAGTTACCAGTTTTCTTGATGTTATTATTAAAGAGACTGCAACTCACCATGCGGTTTCAGCACTCTGCTCTGCATACTGGCCCAGCACGACCACAGCACATTATGACAATACCATCCCTACAGTGAAGCATGGTGGTGGCAGCATCATGCTTTTGGGATGGTTTTCAGCAGCAATAACTGGCAGACTAGTCAGGATAGAGGGAAAGATGAATGCAGCAATATACAGAGACATCCTGGATGAAAACTTCCTCCAAAGCGATCTTGACCTCAGACTGGGAAGACGGTTAATTTTTCAGCAGGGCAACGACTCAAAGCACACAGCCAAGATCTCAAAGCAGTGGCTTCATAACCACTCTGTGAATGCCCTGAAGTGGCCAAGCCAGAGTCCAGACTTGAATCTCATTGAACATCTCTGGAGAGAAAATGATTTTGCACAGACGTCTCCCATCCAACCTGATGGAGCCTGAGATGAACTGCAAAGAAGAATGGGCTAAAGTGCCTAGAGATAGGTCTGCTAAGCTTGTGGCATCATATTTAGAAAGACTTGAGAGTGTAATTGCTGCCAAAGGTGTATCAACAAAGTATTAATTCTGATGTAAATGCGATTTCTTAGTTTTCTATTTGTAATAAATTTGCAACAATGTCAAACACGCTGTGAATCCTTTACAGATGCACTGTTTGCCTGAAAGCTGCGTGTTTGCATGGAAACACACTAATTTAAATTAACCATATCCATTCAGCCAAGAAGAATTGCCAGAATTACATTGGAAGTTTGTTGATGGTTGTATAAAATATGTGGCTGAGCTGAAATTTGATAAGGCCTGTGTAGCAAATGATTGATTTTTAAGATTAATTTAAGATTAATTTAGGTTTGTTTGGAATATCATTATTCTAACCTGAAGATAGAATTACAGAAGTTTTTCAATGCATTGCCAATATAAACTGATGCATATATTTGAAACTGCCACTGGAGGGCACCAACGTCTCACTTCATTTTTATTCATTCATTTCAAGTAATTACAAGGTGTGAGTGTCAGGGTACACAGCCTTTGGTTAAACGTTGTTTTTTTCCCAGTATATCTTTCAGCACAAAGGGAGAGATTGGTATACCTTGACATTATCGGGGGTGGTGTTCAAACACATAAAAAAAGAAAAGAAGCAACCACGGCATTATGATTACTTACTGACAAAAAACAGATAATTAAAGAACATATACAGATACAACGTGTTTTAGAAGTTAAAGGAGGTCTAAATAGCTCAATGACCTGAGTTTGTAGTTTTTTTCCCTGAGTCATTAGAAAATTTCAGGCTTCTATTTTTTATTTATGCTGCCAAAACACTTTGCTTCTTGTTCCTACTGGGCCTGCTCTGGGACAACCCACCGGCGGCCACCTCTGGCATGTTTTAGGCACAAAGCCAAAAAATCAAGGAGAACGACTCACTGGAAGATCTCAGCAATTAAATAAATCAGAATGGCCAGAATTACAGAGAGATTACCCCGTTTCCTCTGGAAAAAGGAGACTTCGACAGCGAGCTGTTGTCACAACTGATAGAAGTGAGCCAGCTGAAAATAATGGAATTGCTCTCCAAAACAGATTTGCCCCACTACTGAATGAAAACCAGGAAAATGATCCATCTTCTAAGAACAATAAAAGATATGAAAACAACCTTCATTCTAAACAGTCCCACCGGGCCAATGACTCTAATAGTGGGCAACACAGCTGTGAATGTGATTAAAAGCTTCTGCAACAAGAAAAAACACAGAAGTTATGACTGGTACCAGTAACAGAGAATATTCTGGCAATCACAGAAGAGCACCCGACCCTATAACCTTATCATACACTTTGGAGCCTCTTCAAGCAAGATGGTTTCTGTTTGAACAAGCCGGAAGCCAGACGTCTCACATCTAATGTCTTCTACTCAGTAAATAATCTGCCAGCAGCCTTGACCTTCAGCAGAGAACATGGAGAATCAACAGCAATGATAACGCTGCCTCCAACAGCTCCAGCAGAGATAGAGCAGTTGGCTGAGAAAGAGAGTTCATCACAAAGGGTCTCCCTGCCGAGTTCCACAGGAAACCCCCTCACCCCAAACCCCGATCCAGACCGCACAGAACTCTGCCCTCTCTCCACTGAGCCCGGTATTTGGTTTACTGGATTTCACTGACATGAAAGACGTTTTTAAGATTGGAACCCAAATGACTCTGACATCTTCTCCATTCAACACAATTATGGCCCAGGCCCTGCTACTAAATCAAACAAAAGCCACAGAGCCCCACCACTTCTTAATCAATCTCCTTCAAATCAGGACCTTCAAATCACGTCTTTGTGATATAATCTGGGCCCCAGTGGTAGCTCTATCATAAATTATCATTTCCATGAAAAACTTTGGCCCCTGATGGGAGATAGCTGTAAAATTGCTGTGCTTATACGTGACAGAAATAACAAAGCTAAAAGATAAGAGACATTAATAAACAATCCATCTTAAAAGCCATAAACTGTCTGGTATCAGCCACTAAGTCATATAAACTGGCTTTAATATTACATCTCTGTCAGGAAAATCATTTTTAACCAATGACTTCATTACTGACCATTTCTTTGGCATCATCTGCAATGACTCAGTTTGCCAAAGAGACATTATAGGAAAACGCACCATTAAGGATGGTGCTGCTGAAACCTTTAACCAGATTTGCTCTTCTACCTCCACTTTGCCCTGTAACACTGTAGATGAGCTGGTAGATAACTTTCATTCTAAAATCTCGGACATCATTGATTCAATTGCTCCAATTAAAGTGAAAGTTGTTTCTGGGAAGAAAAAGTGCTCCACCAGTCAGGAGGAAAAAAAGGGAGTGGCGAAAAGCTGAACGCAGGTAGCGAAAGACTGAACTCCAGGTTCCCTTTAACATCTATAAAGAGAGACTCCACAGATATAATTTACAACTTAAAAAATGCAAGAGAATCTTTCTTCTCTGAGATCATCAGCATAAACATCAATAAGGCTCATGCCTTATTTAACACGGTCGACAGGCTAACAAACCCTCCTGTAACTGTATCATCTGAACTCCATTCTACCAGGGCCTGCAATAAATTTGCTAACTTCTTCACTGAAAAACCCCAAAAGATCAGAGGGGCAGTCAGCACATCCACATCAACTCCAGTACCAATGTTGTCTCCAACTAGAACTGATTTTGACAAAATTTCCCAATTTCACCAAATAAACTACAAAATCTTAGAAGAAATCGTACAGCAACTAAGCTCTTCTTCCTGCTGTCTCGATCTTTTACCCACAGCTTTCCATAAGAAAGCTTTGCCTGTAATAACATCTGATTTAAAACAAATAATAAACGCGTCCCTTTTGTCAGGTGTTTTCCCCCACGCCCTGAAAACAGCAATTATCAAACCTCTTTTGAAAAAGAGCAACTTGGACAAGCTGCTACTACAGAACTACAGGCCTATATCAAACCTCCCCTTCATCAGTAAGATTATTGAAAAAGCTGTTTCAGCAGTTAAATGACTTCCTAACAATTACCAACGGCTTCGATGTCTTCCAGTCAGGCTTCCTGCTCACCACAGTACAGAGACTGCTCTTGTCAAGGTGTTCAATGACATCCGTATAAATGCAGACTGTGGAAGAACCACAGTGCTGGTATTATTGGACCTTAGTGCAGCATTAGACACTGTTGATCCCTCTATTTTATTAGAGCGCCTGGAAAACTGGGTCGGCCTTTCTGGTACAGCTCTCAACTGGTTTAAATCCTACTTGAAGGACAGGGACTTTTTTGTGTCAGTAGGTAACTTTACATCAGAGAGCAAAAAAATCACATGTGGCGTTCCCCAAGGATCCATCTTTATTCAATATCTACAACAAGTAAGTTATCATAACTATGCAGACGACATACAGCAATACGTTACGATGTCACCAGGTGACTATGAACCCATTCAAGCACTGGGTAAAATGCTTAGAAGATCAATGGATCTAGGTGGGGACATGGATGGGCCAAAACCTTCTTCAGATAAATCAAAACAAATCTGAAGTAATAATCTTTGGACTAAAGGAAGAGCGTTTAAAAGTTAGCACACAGCTTCAATTAATACAGCTAGAAACCACCAATCTGCTCGAAACCTGGGTGTAGTGATGGACTCAGACCTGAACCTTCAGAGGCATAAAGGTAGTAACTAGATCGGCCTTCTATCACCTAAAAAACATCTCCAGGATTAAAGGATTAATATGTTTTTTAAATATTTTTTAGTATCATCTTATGATTTTAATTATACATTTTTATTCTCTTTAATTATTTGTGTTCATTAATTATTTCATTTCCTTTATGCCACGGTTGTGTACTTTTCCTATTATGTTTCTTTTTTCTTTATGTACAGCACTTTGAATTGTCTTGCTACTGAAATGTGCTATATAAATAAACATGCCTTGCCTTACTGCAAAGCCATAAACCAGTTGATAAGAATTTCAGTGACAAGGCCATGCACTATAAAAATCCAATAAAGAAAGTCAGCAAAAGCTGCTTATTTGCAGTTTTTACTGATTGTAAGCATGATCATTTTCCGATAATGTGGCATTAATTTGACATAAAACTGCTGTGCATCACATCTTGGCAAAACTTCTGAGCACTTACCCGGAAAACACTGAAATTTACAGTTACAGCAAGAATCTATCCGCATAAACTTAATGCGGAAATATAATTTTGCATTCACGTGTTGAACATCAGCTGTAGTTTGAGGAAATAGACACTGGGTAAGTTTGAGGTGGTGCACAAGAGACAATTCTGATGATCTCAGAAAATGAATATAGCAGATTCTATTATTAAGGTTGTAAAAAATCACCCCAAGATCAAGCGTCAGATCATAAAGAAACATGAAAAAGCAACCTAAAGGCTCTCATAAGTTGTCAATAACGTATTGAAGATTGAGATTTGCAATGAAAAAGGCAGTTATGTAAATATGACAATATGAAGTTTACTGAACGCTGCCTGGATAAACTAAAGTGTTTACGTTTAAATGTTTTGTGCAAACCTACCATTAGCCATGTAGTAGAAACAGTAAACATGTGACAAAAGGTAACATGTCCAAATAGAAGCAAAACTGAACTTATTTTGCCTAAATATAAATAAATATAACACTAACCTGAGCACACCATCCCCACTGTGAAACATGGTGGTGGCAGCATTTTGCTGTGGGGATCCTTTTCTTTAGCAGGTACAGGAAAGCTGGACAGAGTTGATGTAAAGATGAATAAAGCTAAATGCAGGGCAACGTGTTACCTTTTAGTGGCTGTGAAAGATTTGACACTGGGGTGACTGTTCAGCAGGACAATGACCGTAAACATACAGCCAGAGCTATAATGTAATGCTTTAGATTATAACATGTTCATGTGTTAAAATGACCCAAAGTCTAGATCTAAATTCTATTGAGAATTTGTGGTAAGACCTGAAAATTGTTGTCAGCTCCCTAGTTATTGTTATAGTTTATGATTCAGCAGTTAGAAAGAGACGACTCGTCCATGGGAGAGTTCCAAGCTGAAAACGACCTCTGACCAAAAAAAAAACCCAGAGACCTGCCTCACATTTGCCAAAAAAATCTTGATGACCCCATAACTTTTTTAATTGGGCATAAAAATTTAATTTTAGAACGAGAACAACATGTAACTAATGGAACCATAAAAAAAAAACCTGACTTCAAACTGGAAAACCCTTCATTGTGGTTAAATTAAAACAATTCTGCAAAAAAGAGTTTGCCAAACATCTTCCATAATGATGTAAACGACTCATTGCCAGTTACCACACATACTTCAGGGCAGTTGTTGTTATTGCCATGGGTGGAGCAACCGGTTAATAGATTTAGGGGGCAATCACTTTCCACATACAGCCAGGTTACTTATGGAAATAATCGTTAAAAAACTGCTTTTACTTATTCTGGTTATCTGTCTTTGAGGTTCTTTGTCTGATATAAAAATGTGTTTGACAATCTGCAACATTTCAGTGTGACAAAGAAAAGAAAGAAGTGTGTAATATTTTTTACAGCATTAAATAACCTTTCTTTAAAGCTTTGTTCTTTGCATTGTATGAGGCTTGACTTCATTTCTTCCACAGAACATCCTTGTTCAAAAAACGTTCTAAAGGCAGAAATTATGAGAAAACATATAGCACTAGTCCGATGAAGAGCGAAACGTCTTCAACTATAACTACTGAAGTCCGGTAGTTTTTTGTTTTTTTTTATCATTTTTGGATCTATAGTATCAAATGCTGGAGGTCAAAGTTGCACAAACAAGAAACAGGCTCAGGACAGGCAGTTTGCCTACCAGTCGTTTTTACATTTCTCACTTATGAAGTTTGACCATGTATTGTAGGTAATAATTCACGTTTTAGGAACAATCATATCAAAAGTAATGGGTTGCTTTTAAGTTTATAAAACACTGCCACGAAGCTACAAATGTTATGCAACACAACAGCCAACAGGGTGGGCAATGCTCCATTAGGAAGCTTTTTGTGATTCCTCCATCACACATTGGACTTCATAAATCCCAGCCTTCATTTTCACTCAGTTTAGTGTTTCCTTAAATCTTTCAAGGCAAATAAAAATAGCTCTGCATATTTGAGATCACTTCAGATAATGCTAACTAAATGAGTTCTATATATACTTGTAGGATTTTTTTAGGATTGTGTCAAATAACACTGGTGACAAATTATATAATACTCTTAAGTTTGATGTTGCAAACTTTAAAGCACTTCTGCGCGAAGCACAAATGAACCGCTAAATTCAACATGAAGCTAAACTGATGAGGAAATATCTAATTTGATCAGATATTTAAAAAGATAATCAACTTAATTAACCAGATTGTTCTGAAATATGACTAGCTTGATGGGAAAATGCTTGAAATCTATCTAAAATCTACCCTGGCTTTCATCATTGGCAGTGAACTTCCTGTCACAAAAAAATGAGTAATTACTTTTTTTTTTTTTGCTGGCGTAGACAACATATGGACAGGTAAAAGTTAATCTTAGATGAAGTTTATGAAAAAGTAACAAGCCATAAAAACCTGTTTTACCCCGTGTCACATTACTGAACAGCTGCCTGCTCAGGCTTTTACATCTCAGTCCCAGAGTCATCTCCTCAACCTGGATCATTTGGCTTCAGAGAGTCCTGGTTACAGACTGAGCATGAGTGCAGACACTGGGCCGAACTAACACCCTAACAGCAAAACACAGGAGCCCCGGCGAGGAAAACTGAGCCATTAATGATGGACCTCAAAGGTCTTCATCTTCTGTCTCTTCTTCTGCTGTCCCACGGAATTCATCTTGTTCAAGGTAGGTATATTTTTCACTCACATTTCATTTTATAGTTAAAATCAAATATAGATCAAGTAAAATAATAACTTTAAATTATTTTCAGTAAAAAAATATCTCTTAATACAAATTATTTTTATCACATTATTATATATTTTGGCCTAACAAAACACAGTTAGACTCATAGCATAATTGCCTTAGTCATATTTTGGCCTACTGTTACAAAATATAGTGTGCTTCCTGAAAAATGTGTTTTTTCTTGTTTACTAAAAACGTTCAGATATAACTTAGGCAATTATGCTGTGAGACTAACGAAATGTCTCTTCACGTTGGATGTTTACTATACAAATATGTTTCAAATCATTTTGAACTAGCCTAGTATTTAAACTAAAATCTCAGGAACTAATTTCCCATTTCCTCTGTTAAAACTCAACAGATAATGCATAATATAGTTATTCTTCATTAAATGTTATTTCAAAGCTCTTTTCAAAACAAAGCCATAATGTGTATAAGATCGTTCAACCTTCATCTGCCTCCTTCATTCCAATACAGTCCAGTCCTGTCAAAATCAGATTCATATTCAATCAGTGGAATTTATTTCTAATTATAATACAGTACAATCAGTACAGTTTTAAATAATAATTTATGTCATGTTTCCTTGGAAAATCATTTTTAGCCCTCTTTGATTCAGAGTTATCTACCAAAAGCAATAATTCATCCCTTGCCTGTGCCGAACCTCTCCCTGCGAACATTTTGGGGTTTATGCACAGAATATTCATGTGATCTTGAAGATATCATTAAAAAAGAAAGTCTAATTTCACTGGCATATTTTTTATCAAGGACTGGGTGTAAATCCTGATGTGATACAAAAACCAAGAACACAAGATGAATTGTCATTCAGCAAATTCTCACACTAATAATTGATTTGAAATGACAGCGGAGCATAAAGTAAAGATCACGAGTTGGACTAGTTTTTTGTGGTGAAGAATTAACTTTTCTTTAAAGGCCAGATCACATGCTTTCCGGTTCAGATGCTGCACATGGAGTAAATATAACAGCCATAAACATGGTCATTCATTTGTCAAAGAAACAATAAAATACATTTTTATTCTCACTAAAGTGACACTGACTAAAAGGATTTTAATAAAATGTCATAAAAAATGCTATTAAAACAGGAATTTTGGTTGTATGAGTGTAAAGTCTTTAAACTTGAGCCTTTGGATTGCCATTTACAATAGGCACAGAAATAATATAATAAAACAGAGGTTCAATTAAAGTGATGAGCAAGGGAACTTGTAAGTAATACACTGCTCAAAAAAGTTAAACACTTTAAAAACACATCAGATCTCAATTGAAAAGAAAAACTTCATGCTATATATCCGTACTGATATGGAATGAGTAATGTGTTAAGAACAAAAGGATGCCGCATCATTTGATAAAAATGAAAATGATCAACCCACAGAAGGCTTAAACTGAAATTTAAACAAAAAAACTGATGTGACAGGTTAATCCAATCACTGATAGCCGCAACTTAAAATGGTACTATGTGGCTTCTACAGCCCCCACATGCTTGTATGAATGCCTGACAACATCAGGGCAAGCTCCTTATGAGGTTACAGATGGTGTCCTGGAGGATCTCCTCCCAGATCCTAACCAGGGTATCACTGAGCTTCTGGACAGTCTGAGGTGCAACCTGGTGGCGTTGGATGGACCTAAACATGATGTCCCAGAGATGTTCTTTTGGATTTCATTGCCTGCATATTCTTGCCACATGAGGCGGTGAAAGGTCTAATAATGGGTCTAAGGGTTTCATTCTGATACCTAATGGCAGTCAGAGTGCCATCGTTTATCCTGTACAGGATTGTGTGTCCACCCCAGAACTGGGCACCATTGCCGAGCCTCCCAATTCCAGTGTTCTCTGATAAATGCCAGTCCGGTTGCACGGTGACAGGCAGTGAGCACAGGGCCTACTAGAGGACAGACTGCCCTCGTAAAACCTGTTTCTAATGGTTTTGTCAGAGATTTTCACTCCAGTGTCCCACATGAGGTCACAAGGCTCTGGCAGTACCCGTCTTGGATATCCTCACACAAAGGAGCAGATTCCAGTCCTGCTGATGGGTTAAGGACCTCTGACAGCCCTGTCCAGCTCTCCTAGAGTTACTGCCTTTCTCCTCGAATCTCCACGTATTGATGTGCCATCCTGGTAGAGTTGGACTGCAACCTCTGTAGGGTCGCCTCATGCTACCAGCAGTGACACTGACCCTGGTCAAATGCTGAGCTACTGAAAAGCAGTGAATAAAATGTCTGCGGCCTCCACCAGTAGAACCATTCCTGTTTTTGGGGTCATCTCTATGTTGTCCCTTTAGTGCACCTGTTGTTAATTTCATTAACACCAAAACCGATGATACTGATTAACAACCCCCTCTACTACTGAACTGACCAGATCAATATTCATGAAGTTTAACTGACTTGATATTATTCTCTGATTAAAAAGTGTTCCTTTATTTTTTTAGAGCAATGTATTATTTGATTTTTATTCGAGTGGGATCTTTGAGGGGATTTTCAACAAATTTGAAATTCTTGTAGCCTTGCAAAGTGGCAACTTTCGGATTCATGAAGATCAACACCTGACTGGAAATAACACGTTCTCTTGTCTTTCCCCTTCTGAAGAGAGGCTAAGACAAGTTATTTTTGTTGTCCCTTCCTGTTTAAACTTCAGAGTTTGAGTAGGTCATAATTTGCTAATTAAAGGTTCCAGACATTCAGTTAAACAAGTACGTTTTTGAGAAGTCAGATGGTGCCATGTTATAAGATGTTTAAACACAGAAATATTGTAAATGTATGGTTTACTTCATGCCCACCATAGCTGTACGTTGTGTGTCCTCTGCAGGAAGTTGTGCCAGTAATGAGTTTAAATGCACCAATGGACAATGCATTAACACAGAATGGAGGTGTGATGGAACTAAAGACTGCACAGATGACTCTGATGAGCTGAACTGCCGTAAGTGCAGCTTTTTCATTTCAGCTTTTTCATTCAGGAATTAACCACAAATCACGAATGCATAGTCATGTTTTTTAACAAAACAGAGGAGCGTTCCGAGTGTGTAAATAGAAGGTATGTGGACTTCTTTTCTTGGTCTTAGTTTTTCTATGAAAGAAGTTCAGTTACCTTCCATTTAAGCATTCAGGATTTCCATGACCTGGATGACTGACAAGCTACAAGGACAGAGAAGACATGCACAAAAACAAAAAGGCAACAAAATAAGTCGGCGAGTGAAGTCCAAAAGCAGTTCACCAGTTTTGTTTCCTCACTGCAGCTCCTCCATCATGCAGCTCACAGGAATTCAAGTGTGTGACAAGTGGTGAATGCATCTCACTGGGATTTGTCTGTGATGGGGAGGAAGACTGCATCGACGGATCCGATGAACAAAGAACCTGTGGTACCGAGTACAACTTTAATCTTTATTTTCAGGCAGAAATATTGTGTTCCTGTTTTCAACGTTAAACTGTAGGAACTAAAACTGCTTGTGACATCATGTAAACCTCCGCTAGATTAGTCAAAAGCTTAGAAGACACAATTTGCAGTCGTGCAAACTAAAACCACTAGGTGGCCCCATTATCTCACTGTCCATGTTTCTCCCACAGATTGAAGTTAGAAGTACCCCCTTATAAGAATCATGTCTGCACCCATTAAGACTATAGACTAAAGAAAATATTTATCCCACGTTTTACAAGATAATATTTGTTGGTGTATATTTCTGTATAATATTGAGCTAAATAACACTGGAGGCATTATTATTCATGGGAAATTGAGTTGAGGAGCCTCTAAATCATCCTGTTGTTGGTGAAGACTTAATTCAGAAGGATTTCTCTCTTGTTATAACACAAATGCAAAGAAACCCGCTGACGCAGCACTGTTTCAGGTGGACGCACCTGCAAGCCTGACCAGTTCACCTGCCGGGAGGGCCAGTGCATCCCCAGCAAATACAGATGTGACCGTGTGAAGGACTGCATGGACAACTCTGACGAGAACAATTGCAGTAAGACTTTTTCTATTTAACGGCTCCTGATCCTGATCCTTCAGTACTTGCAGTAGCATCTGAAATGTGTCGTGCTCTTTGCTGTTGGCAGATGGTTTCCAGTAAAGTCTCAAACTGAATTCATTTCTAACGTTTCCACAGGCTTGAGTACTTTTCTCTCTTTTTTTTTTTTTACAGATTATCCCCAGTGCACTCAGAAGACTTGTGCTAACGGAGCCTGTTACAATAACTCTCAGCACTGCAATGGGCTACAAGACTGCAGAGATGGATCTGATGAGTTCAACTGCAGTGAGTAGACAAAATTCTGTTTGATAAAGGTGTATAAAACACATTTTTATGGAATATAAGTTATTACCTCAAGGTTAGACTATAAATTAGACTTGTGATCATTTAAAGCAACTCATTAGTTCAACCACCAAGTCGAAACCTAACATGACAACATTAGCATTGAAGCAGGGCTGGCCCAAGGTTGTACGGGGCCTTGAGAATAATTAGGCCCTCATTCCTGTTGAGACCATCACTACTACTAACAGTGCTTCAATACAGATTTGGTGGATTCTGGGAGAGGGGGGTAAGTTTCTTTGGCTTAAAAACAATCACTGATAATTGGTTATTATTTAATAATGCAGATCTTGCCATTTTCTTTCAATCTTGAATTTTATTTTTTAATATTTTTCCATTGATCTATTCTGAAACCATCAAATCAAATGTAATAGTCTTCTAATTTTCAATAAACAAATCTAAACATTTTAGATCTATGGTCTGTGTTAAAATTACCATTTATGGGAGGCTCCCTGATTGTAGGGTGCCCTAAGCAGCTGCTTAGTTCGCTTTGCCTTGGGCCAGCACTGAGCAGAAATTAAAAACGGATGGGTCAATTTTTTCCACTCTCAAGGGCACCGACAAAAAACATATCATGGGTGCTGTGGAATGTTTGGGGGAATCAAGACAGAACATCAAGAAATGTAACATCTATCTAAAACAATTGTTGAATAAATAGGGATGTTACATGAGTAATTTTGTATTTTAACATAAAAATGTTTAGTAAACTTTATAAACAGATCAGAAAATGAATACATAATCACTAAATATTAAGTATAATTCACATTTTAAATGCATGTCGTTGTCTTAATGAACAAATGATTAACACCATCTTGGTTTAGTTTAACTGGCTTTGATTGATGGCGAGATGGGATGCTGAAATTAGCTTGACAAAATAAGATAAGCAACTCTTTCTTTCTCTTAATTGCTTTGTTGACATGCAATCTAGGACACAGATATACAATAACAAGCTAGAAAACTGACAAACGGTTTTATTATTGTTGGCTTCATTAGTCTTGTGAAAATTGATACTTTATTCTGTCATATATTAAAACAAAAAAATATACACATAAACCATTGCTTTCACTCTGTGGTATCTTTTTTATACCACATCTGTTACTTTTAAACAGCTGGAATGGAACTGGATGGTTACTGAATCAATATAAAACTCAATGTACTGAAAAAAGCCATTACAACTTACCTTTATTTACCAGAAAACACACCAAACCATTACTTTAAAGCCGGTTATAGTTATAGTAGTTATAAAGAATAGCCTGTATTTAGTTCAGCTATTTTGTTTGGTCAAAAAGGATCATTTAAATTCAATTCAATTCAATTCAAAGATACTTTATTGATCCCCGAGGGGAAATTAGAATTCCAGTACAACCCATCCAAACATACATCATGACACAAGACAAGGGGGGACGGGTCACCGAGGCTTTGCTGACCACTCACAGGTGCTGCCCTTGTTAGATGAGAAAAGAGGCCACATTAGGTAAGTAGAGGAAAACAAATCATATTTCAAACTGTATCCTGCTAAGGATACAGTTTAAGATTGTAAAAAACCTCAGCACAAAGAAGCAACAAGTTGACAAAACAACATCATGCCGGGAACGGTGAAGGTGGTGTGAGGGGGTGCATATGTTTATCTTGAGCATGTGTGTGTGTGTAAGTGAGTGTGTGCAAGTAAGTCCATGAAGCTCTGTCACAGAGACCATTGTCCTTGATGGTTCGTTGGAATGTTCATCAACCGGCCACAAAGTTCTGAGCAGGTCCACAGATATCCTCAGGGAAGGGAGGGGGCAGAGGGAGCTGAGCGTCATGTTTACATAACTTCCAGGAGAAGTTGAAGATAGCCAGCCATCAAGGCCGTGCAGGGGAGCCAGATTCAGAAAAACAATAATTATTTGGGTTAGGCTGACTCTTAATTTTCCGTCAGCCTTGAGAGTCTCACTGGTGCTTCTCAAAGGCGAATCCAAACAGCCAAATTCCTGGTCTTTCGCCAGATCCGAGCAAACAACTTTCTCCAAGATTTATACCATTTCACCCCTGAGTCCAGGAACTGCCACCTGCCTGCGATCCTGTGTAAGGATCGCAGGCAGTCTGCGATTCAGCTCACGTAACATCTCAGTCTGAGTGTTGATCGCTCTGAAGATCCCATCACACATGCCAGGCAGCCTTACAATTGCCAGAACAGCTGCTGACATTCTCCGAATTTCTCGATATGCCAGGTAACCGCTGACTCCAAAAAGCAGAAATCCTGATATCAAACATCCAATTATATACATATCTTCAGCATCCTCGACTGAAAGTGTGGATGTAAAACGATTAAATCTTGGTTTTCAGATGTTTATTATTGTAGAAATATTAAAATAAAAATAATATTAATTTAAAGGTGAAAAATATACATTTAAATACATATCCCTGCTTGTTAGGAATAGAGGGTGGCGACGAGGATCATAAGTGGCATTTAATCAGTTAATATTTAGTAAATTCAGTTAGTGAAATAAATGAACTTTTTAATAATATTCTCATTTATTGAATATGACTGTAAACAGAACAGAACTGATTTGGACAACTGATGCTCATCTGGACATCTGGATGCTCAGGCAGCATTCATGATGTTTATTAAGTGACATAGTGATTTAATCTCTTGTTAAAAGACATTTTCTATTTCATTTTTCAGCCACCCACCACTGTCCCTTCCACCAGTTTGAGTGTGCAAACGGCTTCTGCATCCCATATGCGTTTGTGTGCGACCACTGGGATGACTGTGGGGATAACAGCGATGAGCAAGGCTGTGGTAATTTACATTTGTAAACTTGACAAATGCCAACAAGCGTGCAATCAGCCTGCTGACCCCTGTTAATCATCTTTACCTTGCAGAATATTCAAGCTGCCGTGGCAGCGAGTTCACTTGTTCCAGTGGCCGCTGCATCCCTCAGAACTGGGTGTGTGACAGGTTCAACGACTGTGGAGACTTCAGTGATGAGAGGGGATGTGGTGAGATATATGTGGCCTTCCACCTAAACCTAAATTACCTAGAATAGTTAAGGCTAACATGAGGTATTCTGTGCTCATTTCTGCTCTTTTTGGTCCAAAATCAGCTTCTCAGCCAAATAAAACCGTCGTAGAAATCGCCCTATTTTGAGTTTTTACTATTTCAATTTAGGTTTCTCAAGTCCCAAACAGTGTTTTTTTATATAATCTGTTATTAGTTTGAAATAATACTGTTCACGTTTGACCTGATACTAGATGGTGCAGTTTTTAAGATGCATGGGTGGAAGAAAAAAAAAACCTTAAAATTATTTTCTTTTGAGTTTTCACAAATGAAATAAAATGTTTTATACAATATTTAGTAATTATAATATAATGCATTTCAAATTTGACAATTTTAAGTATTTTAAAACTATAACAGATGAAAAAGTTAGTCCTGTTTTGTTAATTTCAGTGTAAAAGTCCTTTAATCAAATACAAAATTGCTAATTTAAGTGTTTTACGATAAAACAGGGCCTTATAGTATAACAGCTGATATACTATAAGACTTTGTCACAAGGATATTTATAAACTTTTAATTCACAGTATTTCTAGTTGTTATTACAGTGTAAGACATGCTATAAATGTAAATGCTTTAATAATACATTTTGATTTGTTTAAATATTCCGTAAAATGCTAATTTTTCTGCATTTATATATTTTGGTTTCTGGGACTTTCAGATAGTGACTCTCGAGACTGTTACCCTGGTGAGTGGGGCTGCCCAGGCTCAACTGCATGCATACCAGTGGGTAAAGTGTGTGACGGCAAACCTGACTGCCCTGGAGGAACAGATGAGACCAACACCACAGCAGAGCAAACATGCGGTACGTTTTTGGATGAAGATGTTTTAAAAAAAAAAGAAGAAATCCACAATAAAATGTTCAGGAAATGTCAGTGCATTTATGGTTACTATTCAGTACGATAAAATCTGGAAAATAATTCAACACGATTTAGGATGTGGATACGTATGGAAAAACTAAATGATTGTATAAAAATCCATCCATCCATCCATCCATCCATCCATCCATCCATCCATCCATCCATCCATCCATCCATCCATCCATCCATCTGTTCTGCTGATAAACTGTAGGGCTCCAGGTCTCTAAATGAGAATGTTGTACAGTCTCAGCACATTCCTCTGACAGTAAATCAAGGTGCCAAGGAACTCATAACTTAGTAGGATTATAATGTAATCATAATGATTACCGTCTATTTCCCTGTTTTCACACTCTCTTAGTTTAACATTAACCTTTGTTGGCTTGTAATTCTCACTAAATTCTAGCAATGATTCTGGTCACGTTGATGCCCTTGTGATAATGTTCTTAGTTATCTCAAATCTTTAAAAAGTGACATTAAACAGCCAGATGTGGGTCTATTTGGTTTTTATTTACAGGCCTGGATCGGTGCTCCGCCTTGAGCTGCGAGTATCTCTGCCACCCTTCTCCTCAGGGTGGCGCTTGTTACTGCCCTGAAGGATTTATAGTAGCAAATGACAGCCGCTCCTGTGAAGGTGAGTCACATGTTGTCTTATTTATATGTGTGGATTCTTCACCACCCTATAGAAAGGTCTGGGGAACATCTGTGCTTGTGCCAATGATAACACACAGCGAGGTCTTCAAAAACCTTTCCATCTATTTGTTTAATCCTTGATCATGAGTCAGTACAGAGAGCTAAATTTACAGCCTTAATTTTACAGTTCTCTGGTTTTAGATCCTAACTGTCTGCCCTTTGTACATAAAACATGACTGTTTGCTCTGCTGTACAGACTACAATGACTGTGATATCTGGGGGATCTGTGACCAGCTCTGTGAGGATCGTCCTGGGACACACCACTGTAGCTGTGCAGATGGATACTTCCTGGAACAGGGTCACGTCTGCAAAGCCAATGTGACAGGTACATACACATCAGATTTACATCCACCTCCAAATTCACATATTGCCACCCCTCTTTTTGCCAACAACACTTAGTCTCAGGGATTCTTGACCATTCCTCTGTTATGCTATCCTAAACTCAAGTTCTTATAGGATCTAGGTCAGGAGAATGAGATAAGCAAGGAAGGAGATTCATTTTGTGTCAAGCAAACCATTTTGTGATTGATTTGAGCATGTGTTTTAGATAATAATTTTATTAAGTTACCAGAGCTTTGGAAGAGAAAAAAGACCAATAGCATCATACTTAACAGTGGGCATGAGGTACGTTTTACCCCTAGACATTTTGCAGGCAAAACGTTCAGTCTTAACAATGTGACCCAAGCACATGCTACAAATTAAAGTCCCAATAGAGTTTAGCAAGCTTCCCACATTTATGATTGTTATTGGACTGAAAAAGGTTTTTTTTTTTTTTTTTGTCATGCCTTAAAAAATAGGTTAATTTCTTTTACATATCTTTGCTAAAAGGTGTGTAGAGTGCAGTAGATGACAGTGGTCTTTTGCTTTTGTTTCTGTAATTTTTAATAAGTCATTTTAATACAGCTAAATGCTCCATATTTTACAGTTTTTCCAACTACATGGTTCTGTTTGTGTTTTTAGCTGGACTGCCACAGCTAATTTTTACCAATGGAGGTGATGTGATGATGGCTGATATTCACGGACGCTTTGTCAGAACTCTGGTGCCGGCCCAGGGCAGAGGTTATGCTGTAGGGGTGGCCTACAACATTCGAAGCAATTTAGTCTTCTGGAGTGATACAAATACCAAAAAGGTCAGTCTGGTTGAGTGTCTGATCACAATCTTGATGATAAACATCTCACTGTTTTTGCTCTAAACATCAGTAACTCCTTTTGTGCAGTGCATTCAAAATCCTTTAACCTTCCTTCCAGGTTTATTCTGCCAGCTATAACGGGGAAAACATTAAGGAAATTCTGACTGCTGCAGTCCCAAATGTCCAAAACCTTGCAATGGACTGGATCAACTTCAAACTCTATGTCTTGGATGCCACTCTAGAGCGAATTGATATGTGCGACTTTGATGGAGGGAATCGAGTCACGCTGTTGGCTGAAAACTTGGAGACTCCTCATGGCCTCGCCCTGGATCCTACAGTGGGGTGAGCTCACATTCGTCATCACTGTGACGCTGATGGGTGTAATAATATTATGGTGAAAGAAGATTTTGAAGAAGCTATTAGCTTTCATCAATCATAATTTATATTTTCTTGATGTCTTGCAGCCCTATAAGATACCTGGATGTATCTATTGTTGCATAACATCCCTTTTCAATGTGTGCTTTTTGTTTGCAGCTACATGTTTTTCACAGACATGGGTGCCGACCAGGAGAAGACAAAGCTGGAACGGGCGTTCATGGATGGCAGTAACCGTGTGGAGCTCGTCAAAAGCAGGCTCGGCACGCCCACTGCGATCACCCTCGACATTATAACAAAGAGGGTCTACTGGTCCGACAGCCACTTCGACACAGTGGAGACTGTCACATACAATGGTTTGGACAGGTAATTTTTGTTTGTGTTTGCTTCTTCCTACCTGGGGAGAAAATAACTATCTTTGTCGTGTGTCCCTTGATGCACTGTCTGAAGTGTGGTTGTGCTTCAGGAAAATAGTCCTCAACGGTGCAACACAGTCTCCGCATCCTTTTGGGATGGCTGTGTTCGAAAACCACGTCTTCTTCACTGACTGGGTCAAGATGGGGGTGATCAGATCCAATCGGTTTAATGGCAGCAATCCGACGCTCCTCTATCGTACAGCCAGTCGGCCAGGACACGTTGTCATCTCACACTCTGTCGTTCAGCCTCTTGGTAAGAAGACAAACGTTCACCTTGTAACATATCACAACAATAAAGTTTTGCTTTGTGTGATACAGGAAAGCAACTCAGTCTAATCCTGAAAGATGACCAAGTTGCCATGGACTGATTCCATCTGTCTTTTGTTACAGTGAAGAACCCATGTGGCAGACACAACGGCGGCTGTCACCATATTTGTGTTTTAAGTCACAGCTCAGATAATGATGGTTTGGGCTTCCGCTGTAAGTGTCGCTATGGTTATGACCTGCAGTCTGACCATCGAAACTGCTTTAGTGAGTTTCCCTTGTCTTTTTGTTGGTGTTCCACACTTCACAATATTTTCCAGGTTCTGCTTATTTAATGACGAAACTGTTGGAGAAATTCTCAGTACTTTACAATTTACTTCCAAATTTCTCAATTGTTGAAGTTGCAGGGCAGTATATTTCAGTTGTAACCGCAGCATTTCTCTTTCTACAGAGGTGAAGGACTACTTGTTGGTGGCATCCTCTCTGGCCGTGCGGGGAATCCCACTGAACTTATCTCTCCAGGAGGACATCACTCTTCCACTAAATGGACTCGGACCCTCCTTCTCTGGCTCTGCTGTGGAATTTGATGGGAACGAGGAGGCTGTGTTTTACAATGACAGGTCCAAAGGACTCATTTACAAGTCAAACCTCAACGGCACTGGTAAGTGTACGTAAAGTAACTAGAACCTAAAACTCCGGGGTGAGATTATGTGTTGTGCAAATGTTGTTAGTAAGTAGGGGGCACTCCTTACCCTCTTGTTCTTCAAACACCATCAGCTCAGCAGATTTTGACCGGCAAAAGAGTGGGAATTGTTGATGCGATGGCTTACGACTGGACCTCCAAGGTTTTGTTCTGGACCACATCAACGCACAGGGCGGTGGTGGCTTTCAGAGTCACAGACAAGTCCAAAAAAGACATTGTTACTGGGCTGAGATCCCCAAAGGGTATTGCAGTGCATCCAAGTGCAGGGTGAGTTCTTCAAATAATCCTGAATAGTTTATTTGAGGAGATTTACCATACAGTGACAGCATCAGATCTATTGCACAATTTTTCACACTCCTTGCATTTTTTCACATTCTATATAAGCAAAATCCTCAGAGTACTTTTTGTGATTGACCAACAGAAAGGAATACATAATTGGGAAGTAGAATGAAAAAGATACATAGTTTTAATAATTCAGTGCAAACAGCTGCCTTCACAGTTCACTTAACTCGTAAATATGGTCCACCTGTATATTTTAATCTCAGCATGAATCCAGCTGTTCTGTTAGAAACTCGGGGGTTTGAACATTAGTGAACAAACAGAACCATGAAGACCAAGGAACACAGCAGAGAGGTATGGCTCAAATTGTAGTAAAGTTTACAGCAGGGTTAGGTTTAAAGAAACAATATTCCAAACTTCGAACATCAAACAGAGCTTTGCTCAGTCCGTCATCTGAAAATAACACAACTGCACACCTACCAAGACATGACTGTCTACCTAAACTGACAGGATGAGTAGAGAAAGGATTAATCAGAGAAAGACCCAAGAGGCTCCTGGTAAATCTGAAGGAGCTGCAGAGATCTGCTGCTCATGTGGGATAATCTGTTGACAGGGCAAGGTTTCTTGTTTGTTCCATATAAATTACCTTTTGGTAGGAGTGGTAAGAAGACAGTATTTGTTGAAATAAAAGCCATAGGATGTTTGCCACAAGACATATAGGGGATACAGTAAACATGTGGGGGAAGGTGCTCGGATCAGATAAAACCAAAACAAGATGCCCAGTGTGGCAAAAAAAACTAAAGCTGCACATTACTCTGAACACATCCTTCACATGGTGAAACATGGTGGTGACAGCATCATGCTGTGGAGATTCTTTACTTTAGAGTTGATGGGAAGATCAATGGAGCTAAATGCATGGCAATTCTGGTCAAAAGACCGAAGCAACAGTTCTGTAAAAAACAAAGAAAATCATGAGGTTGACAACAAGTGCTGTGCTTCCTGCTTTCTCTCAAGCCAGTCTGAAGGGAGATGGCAATTGGAACTAAACCACCAGTAATATCATACATTTCAGGAAAACCCTAAATTGCTCCATTTATTATATACACAAATAGTCCTGCAAAACATCCATGTGTGTCACACAGAACAACAGGAACCTAAACATTTGAGTGGAGGCTCACCTCCTACTAGAAGAATAACTCTAAACATGGTTTAGATCCAAACATATGCATGTTTTGGAATGGTCTAGTCAAAAGTCTAGACCATAAATCTAATTCAGAATTTAGAATCTGTAGCAAGCCTTGAAAACTGATGTTCACAGATGTTCTCCACCCATTCTGAATAAGCTTGGCAAAAGAAAATCCTAAATTGCTCGTTTTTTAAACAATACCCTAAAGGATTTACAGCTGTAATTGCAGCAAACGCTGGTTCTACAAAACATTGATTAATGTGACTGTATACCAATATGTGGCAGGTTTTTCAGATATGTATTTGTAAAAACAATATATTATTTTCCTTCCACTTAACAATTAAGACATAACGCAATAAGCCAATATGTTGACGTTTGTAGTTGGTATGTGACAAAATATTAAAAAGGTTAAGGGTTATGAATACTTTGGAAGACACTGTCCAAGTATGCAGTTTAATATATATTGCAGATATGTTTGTTCACTCAACTGGTGCTCCACAGATACTTGTTCTGGTCTGACTGGTATCGTCCCGCTGTCATAACGAAAGCCTTCACTGATGGCAGCAATGCTGTTCCTCTGGTCAACACAACTCTGGGATGGCCATATGGACTCGCTCTGGATTATGTGTAAGGATGACGATGATATATGTCGTTTATCTGTACAATTCCAATGATTTCTTCTGAGACCTGCTGATAACATAAGACCTGCTGTGTTTGCATTCATCCTTTGGGGTCACCAGGTGATTAACTGTGATTTCTATGTTTGCAGAATGGACAGGTTGTACTGGGTGGATTCCCTCCTCGATCAGGTTGGCCACATTAGCATTCAGGGAACTGACAGACGGACATTTACCAGCATCGGCCAGATCACTCAGCCGTTCTCTTTGACAGTTTATTCAGGTGATTTTGTTAGATTTTCAAAGTTTGGTTCATATTCTTCACCGGCTACACTATGCTACAATAACAAAGCCATACAATTCCTAAAAGTTCATATTTAATTCCTTGAGACAGATGCTTTGTTCCTGTTCTGATTTCTGGATGTCCAAAGGTGACTTCATTTACCAACTGACCCCCATGTAGATAATCTGCTGATTTTATTTTAATCTAGGATGGGATGTTAAAAACACATCTTTAATGTTGTTTTCTTGTTACTGATTAGAGGTAATATTACTTTTAAATAATCTATTTATTTTAGGAAGTAAAATGCTCACATAGCTTCTCTGTCCTGTAGACTACCTGTATATATCTGATACAAGGACCAGAGCAATATTTGAGATGAGGAAGAGGGATGGAGGAGGAAGCATTATGATCAGACAAGGAGTCACCGGCATAATGAACATCAAGGCCTACTCAGCTGACCTCCACAGCAGTACGTTCACATAAAGCAAGAAACTAGTAGCTTGTTTAGGCACTTAGATATAAGTTATTATGAGTCTGCTGACCTCCTATTTGTTCTCGCTCCTGCAGCCTTAACCAGCCGCTGTAAAACATTACCTAATGGACTCTGCAGCCACTTCTGTTTCCCAACTCCATCCTTCAGCAGAGTGTGTGGCTGCCCGTATGGTATGAAGCTTCAGGACAATCAGAGGGACTGTATCAAGGACGATTCTGTCCCTCCACTTGACGACTGTGGTGACTATGCCTTTGAATGCGACGAAGGACGCTGCAGGCCCAACTCTTACCGCTGCGATGGCCTTTTTGATTGTGTAGATAAGACCGATGAGGCCAACTGCACTGATACAGGTAAATGTGTTTGTGAAGTGGCAATGCGCAACATTTAAGCAAAGAATTTAATAAATGAAATGAAAGCCTCATACATCCTTACCAGGAACGACCTGCTCTCCGTTTGCTTTCACCTGCAACAACAAGCACTGCATATACTCCACCTGGCGCTGTGACGGCATCGATGACTGTGGAGATGGTTCAGACGAAGTCAACTGTCCCACTCGTGTCCCAACCACATGTGCAGCTTCCTACTTTACCTGTGATAACAATAGATGCATCTCCAAAAATTGGGTGTGTGATGGTGAAAATGACTGCGGTGATGGCTCTGATGAACAAAACTGCAGTAAGTTTATCTTCATCTGTTTTCGCTCCTCTGTGACTCCTTGCAAAGGTCTGCACACTCGTATATGACATTTAAATCTGTTAAATTAAGGGCTGTTTGTGATTCCCAGATGCAGACATCACCACATGCCCCCCTAGCTTCTTCTTGTGCCCCGACCACCGCTGTATCAACAATTACTATGTGTGTGATGGAGACCAGGACTGCTTGGATGGCTCAGATGAGAACAACTGTGGTACGCATCTGTTTTTTATGAACTAGCACTGATAGTTTTTCTGTCTTGTATTTTCTATGTTTTCCCTTCTCTTTTCCAACCATGTACAGAGTTTTCCTGTCCGTCCTATGAATTTGCCTGTGCCAGCGGGGACCAGTGTGTCAGCTCCTATTATCGTTGCGATGGCGTGTTCGACTGCAGGGACCATTCAGATGAACGAAACTGTCGTATGTTGACCAGACAAATTGATGCGTATAGCTACGGTGCTCGTCAGAAGTTTCCATCATCGACATGAATGCCATCTTAATTTAGGGTGTTCATTGATGCATTTGATGTTCGTTTTTCCAGTGAGGAATGAGAATACAATATACAATATCAATTGATTCTAAAGGCAAGATATGGGTGAACAAGTTTGAATTTTGCTCATTTTATCTGATCTACACAGATTCAGATTTATGAGCTCGAACCAAAAATACAGGACATCCACTAATATTTGAATAAATCTCTTTTACTAAATTGCACAGAAACCCAATATTTTTTAAAGCTATGAACAAGGTCCTGGCAAAATTCTGACTGGATATTTGACCACATAGATTCCTTACATGGACTTCGCAATTAAGCATAGTTCACAAATTTTCAAGGTGTAGGATTGAGATAAGGCCTTTGAGAAGGGCACTCAGTTGTGTCCACGTTTCAAGCATTCGAACCAAACTGTCACCCTCAGATAGATGGAGATTTGTCATAATATTCAGGAACAACCAGGGAACCACTGAGGATAAAGCTGATTATGAGGTGGAAATTTACAAAGTGTGGCTTCCCTGCAACTTGTTAAGGGACATTGATTCAAATAGTAGTTGGCATGTTTGTACAAATATTTTTTAACATGTCCTGTCACGGCGTTTGAGCATATCATGTGGAACAGATGGTTGTCTACATGTGCCAGGGTAGTTTTGCTCTACAAAAAGGTAATCCCGTTCTTCGAGGGCCGCTGTTCCTGAATGTTTTAGATGTCTTTGTGCTCCAACACAAAATAGCTAAATCTCCTCACCCCGTCACCGATTCTGCAGGAGCATGCTAATGTGGAGTTCATGTGATTCAGGTGTGTTCAAGCAGGTAAACATCTAAAAGATGCAGGAAACACCCCTCAAGGACACGAATTGCCTAATCTGTTGTATAATCATTCCACCTTAGAAAAAGAAAGGTTCAAATATATTTTGAGCTCAAACTGAAAGGCATTTATGTCCATGATAAGTGTAAGTGAACTTCCGTCTGACACTGTGCATTAATTAGGCCGGCTATATTGATTACTGATGCTCAGAGTTTGACGTTCTGCTTTGGGACCTCCAGCCACTCGAGGTCCGGGCCTTTGCCACAATGACGAGTTCCAATGCCAGACGGACGGTTTCTGCATACCAGCTGACTGGGAGTGTGACGGCCATCCAGACTGCGAGGATGGTTCCGATGAACACAATACATGCCCGGCTGTCACCTGCATAACCAGCAACTTCCAGTGCACCAATAAAATGTGCATTCCAATGAGCTGGTTGTGCGACGGTGAAAATGACTGTCGGGACATGAGTGATGAGCAGAACTGTCCGACCCCTCCCTTCAGCTGTCCTTCTGGACAGTGGCTGTGCCCCACCGACCAGGTGTGCATTGACTTAGACAAGGTGTGTAACGGCCAAAGAGACTGTCCCAATGGAGCAGACGAGTCACCAATCTGCAGTGAGTTTCTTCTTATTGTGCTTTCAGTTTATGCCTCACTAAAGATTACTCAGTGAAACATATCCAGGTCTGTTTAAAATACAACTAAAATAAGTACATAATACTGAAAGGTTCTAATGTACTCCTTTAAAGATGAAGATGACTGTGCACTGAACAATGGAGGCTGCAGTGACGGCTGTATCCAAGGACCATTTGGAGCTCAGTGTACCTGCTCACCAGGGTTTCAGCTGCTCAATGACTCCAAGACGTGTGATGATATCGATGAGTGCCTGATCCCTGGTTTCTGCAGCCAGCAGTGCTACAATGAGAGGGGGAGCTTCAGGTGCCACTGTTCAGGTGGTTACCTCCTAGAGCCCGATGGACGCACATGCAAAGTTACAGGTAAAAACAGAAATAAACCTGAAAAATGCTAAAATGGGGATATTCTGATGTTGGTAAATACAGACATACCTATTTTTGTATTTTGATCCAAAGCAAAGCTAACTAATTTACTGTTTGGCTCAAACAGTTGAAATGAAGCATTTTCTTGAAATAACCTGAAAAGTTAGTTTATCTTTAATTACTCGTACTCGTACTCGTCGTCTTCTGCTTTATCCGGGACCGGGTCGCGGGGGCAGCAGACTCAGCAGAGACGCCCAGACGTCCCTCTCCCCAGACACCTCTTCCAGCTCCTCCGGGGGGAGCCCAAGGCGTTCCCAGGCCAGCCGGGAGACATAGTCCCTCCAGCGTGTCCTGGGCCGTCCCCTGGGCCTCCTCCCGGTGGGACGTGCCTGGAACACCTCCCGAGGAAGGCGTCCAGGAGGCATCCGGTATAGATGCCCGAGCCACCTCAACTGGCTCCTCTCGATGTGGAGGAGCAGCGGCTCTACTCCGAGCCCCTCCCGGATGGCCGAGCTCCTCACCCTATCTCTAAGGGAGTGCCCGGCCACCCTACGGAGGAAGCTCATTTCAGCCGCTTGTATCCGGGATCTCGTTCTTTCGGTTATGACCCAATGTTCATGGCCATAGGTGAGGGTAGGAACGTAGACCAACTGGTAAATCGAGAGCTTCGCTTTTCGGCTCAGCTCTCTCTTCACCACATCTTTAATTATAAGTTATTAATTTTTGCTTTATTTTATTCCTGTTTCATTTTTTTATATATATTACATTACTCATGTATTAATATATATTTAAACAAGTTAGATTATTTTCAATCTTATTTTATCAGTCAGTCATTTTCTACCGCTTATTCCAAAATGAGTCGTGGGGGAGCTGGTGCCTATCTCCAGCAGTCTATGGGCGAGAGGTGGGGTACACCCTGGACAGGTCACCAGTCCATCGCAGGGCAACACACAAACAACCATGCACACACTCATTCATACACCTAAGGGCAATTTAGAGTGACCAATTAACCTAACAGGCATGTCTTTGGACTGTGGGAGGAAGCCGGAGTACCCGGTGAGAACCCACGCATGGGGAGAACATGCGAACTCCATGCAGAAAGATCCCCGGCTGGGAATCGAACCCAGGACCTTCTTGCTGCAAGGCAGCAATGCTACCAACTGTGCAGCCATCTTATTTTATTTTACTGTAATTTATTTTGGATGGAAATCCAAATGTTTTGATCTTTTAGAATTGCAATTACACTTTTCTTTTCTTTATTTTTTAGCTTTTACAACTATGTTTGTTTTATTTGGTTCATGATTTGGAGTTTTATTCTATTTATTTTCACAGTTTCTCATCCTATATAATATTTTCATTATTAATAATTTTGGATTTTTTTATTTTCTCAGATTGAAATGTTCTAGTGTTTTTCTTCTTTGTTTTATTTTTCTAACTTATTTAAATCCCTTTTATAACCTGTGCAAAGCTTTCTGTTACAGTTGTTATAAAAAGTGTCCTATAATTAAAATTTGATTAATTGAACCAAACAAAAACAAAGTATATAGGTGTTATAGTATTGATAATCATATGTTTCCTTTATGTGGAGCTTTGGATTTTATACACAGACTCTTGACCTTTTATATTTCCTTTCCTTTAGACCCACATGCTGCTGTTCTTTTGGTTGCAAAACGTAGTCAGATCATGGCCAACAAGCTCATCATGAGACCACCCGTGATCTATCCAGTGGCCACCGGTTCAAGCATCGTGACTGTGGACTTTGACCGTGAGACTTCCAGAATCTACTGGGCTGATGCCACAGAGAAAAAGATATGGAGCGCCTTTCAGAATGGTACAGAAAAACGAGAGGTAAGTGAGACGGGGAAACTACACAGGCACTGAACGCATGAGCAGATTTTCAACGTGTTATTAATGTGTCTGTGGTTTAGGTGTTTTCTGGTGGTTTAATGGTACCAGAGAGTATTGCTGTGGACTGGATCGGTCGGAATCTTTATTGGACTGACTCTGTTCAAGAAAACATTGAGGTTTCCACTCTGGACGGTAAATATCGGAAGGTCCTCTTGACCAAAAATATAACCAGCCCCCGTGGACTTGTTTTAGATCCTCGCAACCAGTAAGAACATATTTTTAACATGTTTTTTTTTTTAAATTTAGAATTACTTTATTGTCATTTTAATCCCGGGAACCCTGTACACCAGCCGTGACATACCGCTCTCTATGAATGTTTCTTGCAGCACTTACCTGATGTTCTGGTCAGACTGGGGTCAGAACCCCAGAATTGAGCGAGCCAGCATGGATGGAGCCACAAGGCAAGCCATTGTCAGCACTAAGGTCTATTGGCCCAATGGTCTAGCTCTGGATTACACCACACGCAGAGTCTACTTTGCAGACGCTTACTTAAAATATATTGACTACTGTGATTATGATGGCAGAAACCGCCATCAGGTCATGGCAAGTGATGTGGTACGTGAAATTTACTTACTAATTTAAAAAAGTTACTTAATAAAGATTTTAAACTTCATTTAAAAATGTGGCTGCCCGCATCAGGTTCTCCAGCACCCACATGGTATGACTATATTTGAGGACAGCGTCTACTGGTCGGAACGCTACACCAGCAAGGTGGTTAGTACGAACAAGTTCCACGGTGGAAACATCACTGTTCTTTTTAATAATATCTACCAGCCAATGGGTATTGTTATGGACCATCCAATCAAACAGCCAGCAGGTACGTACTTTAAATATGCAGTCATAACATCTAGTATAAGTTTGATCAAACTAATGGTTTGGTTTTTGTGTTTAGCCATCAACCCTTGCAGAGAGCATCTTTGCACACAATTGTGCCTGCTGTCTACCCTGAGACCGAGGTACTATACCTGCCACTGTCAGTCTGGATGGAAACTGGATTCAGACCAACGCACCTGTATCAAAGGCAGGTTTTCAACATGTAATGTTATTGTCCAGTTTTGATATCATATGATACATGTCTGATGTGCCTCTGTTTTATTGTAGACGAGTCTCCCTTCTTGATGGTGGTCAGGGACTCTGTGATTTTTGGCATTCCTCTGGACCCCACCGACACATCCAACAATGCTATGGCTCCCATATCTGGCATCAGCATGGGACAAGACATAGACTTTGATGATCAGGAGCAGTATGTCTATTGGGTGCAGAGCCCTGTGAGTGGATATTTTAAAGTAGACAAACTGGAAAAATATTTTAAGACGTGAAAAAAACTTCACTGTGATGCACAATGATTCAGCAGCTTGTAGAAGCATCTTTAGAAGCAAAACTCTCATTAATAATTTTCTGTCTGAATTCATCACTCTCTCGTATTATGAGGGAATTTTGTGCCACTCTCACAACCCTTGGAAAGTCCCAGAGCAGCAGTTTTGGACTTTGACTGGGTCCCTGCAACACTTTGATTATTTTCTGTTTCAGCCTTTCTGTTGTAGATTTGCTGCTGTGTGTGAGATCACTGTTCTGTTCATGACCCAATTTGGGTAAAGTTTTATTGCCCCCATATCTTCACATTCTGTTCTAGAGGTGTTTCTGTTCAACCCAGTGATTGCATGGTGAGTCTTTATACAGAAAATAGGCTTTTTAAACAAGCCATGTTGTCTTTTTCTACCTATCTCTTCGCAAGCTTTAGCATTGACACTACGAACTGAGGCTTTAGAGTCTAAAATAGGGAATTTATGAAATTGTCTGAACATTGCATTGTGTAATGCTTATATTAACATTCCAGGATATCCACTCCTGGGAAGATTTGCCACGATCTTAAAGGTTTTCCACTTGAGAATAATATTCTCCCTTTAGAATGATGGTTTTAAAATTGCTTGGAGTTGACTTTATAACCCTTCCTAGATTGATGGGCAGCAACAATTTCTTCTTTAAGTTATTGCTAATATATTTCCACTTTGGCATTGTGTTAAAACACACCTGTGTGCACCAGAATAGCAAACCCCCAAAAATTCTGCTTGTACAGAGGTGATAAATGAAGTGCATTTGATAGTCAGGACCTGTTTGCTACGTTCCCATCTATATCCTATGGAATAAACAAAAAACAACTTACATGTTCCACTGTACTTAAGGTGCTTTTCTTGATCTTTTATTTTGTTCTGCTTTTTAGGGTTCAATTTGGCGAATCAAAACCAACGGCAGTGACAGAGCTCAATTTGCTCCGGCTGCTTACATGGGTTCGCCATCTGGTCTGGCATTTGATTGGATAAGCCGCATAATGTATTATACTAATCCCACCAGCCGGACCATTGAAGTGAGGACTTTTTGATTTGGTTTTATTGAGTACTCATTACTGCACTTTGAGATAACTTGTCTGAGTTCTCTGTTAATGAAAATCAAACATTTAAAACTCTAAATAAAACTGAAATCGAGCTTTGTTCTGACAGCTGTTTCCTTTTTATCTTAGCCTTTAGATGGTTTTGGCCCATAATTGGGGTTTTTAATTTGCGGTTATACAAATAAATAAATAAATAAAACTGTGTTTTTAGGTTATCCGTGTAGATGGAAATGAGAAATACAGGAAAACACTCATTGCCTCAAATGGCAAACCAGAGGGAGCAGGAGAGCCTTTTGGAATTGCTTTGGATCCAGTCCACGGGTAATGCATGTTCACAAAAGAGGAAATAAGGACATCTAAGGAAGTTAGCTGTCTTATTTTGCTTTTAATACAATCAGTGGCTTTTAAAATTGTAAATGGTGGCTCCAGATTGTTTGTAGCGTGATTCGTTTGTTCTGCCATTTCTGAAATAACTCAGTTGTTTCTCATATTTGACTTCCTCTGAAGGAAACTGTTTTGGACAGACAAAGGGTCGAATAATGGTGTTCCTCCAAAGGTTGGCAGCGCTGATATGGATGGAGGCAACCTGACGAATCTTTACACCGGCAACCTGGCAAACATTGGGTTTATTACTGCCGATATCTCCACCTTGAAACTGTACTGGGGAGTGTCAGGGTCAGGGGTGGTACGTAAAAAACCAGCCCAACACATTAAGTATTACCAATAATTTAGTTATTTTTGAAGAGATGCACCTATTGTCCAAAGTTCAACCATGAGCTGCTACTTGGATGCCCTTTTTGAGTTTATAAAAATTAGAGGTTTAGGTTTGTGTGCTTTTATGGAAAAATTGGGACAATCCTGCAATTCTTAATATTTATTTGGATTTAAAACTTTTACTCAATCAACACACCTACCACCCATTTTTTTTTTTTGGTCATATATGTTATAGTCCTTAGGGAAAAAAGAAAAGGGAAATGGTGAAATTGAGATTTAGCAGTATAGACCTTTTAAAGAAAAATGGCAATCAGCATCGACAAGAAAATCTTTTATCAGTGCATCTTGGATAGAATTTATAGATCTTTTAGTATTTCCAGATTTTCTTTTGTCCTAGTTGTTTTTTCTTCAAAGATGACTAAGCTCTCATGGGCATTTTGCACTGGCTCCTTATGAAATTTTATAAGTAATATCAAACTCTGATCTTGTGGTATTTAAAAATTCCAAAACGTACTTCAAGCTTTTGTTGTCATAATGATCTTTACCTTTATTGTTCTTTTCTGCTTTGGTTTTCCTAACTCTTAAATGTTCCATTTTGTTTGCCCAGATTGAATGTGGCACCATGGACGGAGTGACCCGTGTCACAGTGGTTAGCGGCCTGTCCCATCCGTGGGGACTTACAGTCTACCAGAGCTACCTCTACTACACCGACCTGGACTATGAGGTCATTGAGAGGGTGGACAAAGAAAATGGAGCCAATATGGTGGTGATGCGGAGCGGCATATCCAACCTGCATGCCCTTAAAGTCCATGCCAGAGACAGTATGTTCATATATATATATATATATATATAGACTTACATGTATGTTGATAAAAACTTATATTTCTATTTCTTTCAGATTCAAGAATCTAAATTTTTTAGCCTATTTCTGATCTTTTGTAAAGCTCTGACAGATTCCTGATTCTCTTTGAGAACTATAAGAAAACGCACTGAAAGTATTTTTTCTAGACTCCCAATCAGATTTATAGTAAGAGCATGACACTCCACATGTGTAGGAGAGCAGTTGCTATGAAAACACTTTACTAAAGTTTAAAAATTAATATTATACGCATGACTAGCATTTTTAAAACATAAGTGTGTTTGTGTATTCCTAATGAATGAAGAGCTCTAGTGTATTCCAGTAGATCCATTATGTTCCAAGACAGAGGTTGCAAAGCTCAGAAACAAAACAGGTAAAATTACCTGTAGTCAGTTTAGCCTTCATGTTATCTGCTGAAAGTCATGCTCTTTCTCGCAGCCTAAATGAACTCCTGTTCCATTTAAATAGCGTCTTACAACTATGTTGTTTTTTTTTAAAACATACCTGAAATGAGCACGATTAATTGTAGCTACTACACATGATGTGTTCAGTGATCATAAAGATCGTTTTAGTTTCCAACCAACTCAGGTAGAGTAACATGCTGAAAATCAACCAGCTCTCATTGCATCAATTTATTTGACTTTTTATTAGGATTTACGTCACCCTCTAACATAACACTGAGGCATGGTTACGTGTCTCAATAGTTTAGCGGCATTACACTTCTGTAGGATCAGATAGTCTAGAAACACCTACATTCACATCTCTGTTTCCTTTTCATCAGACTCAGCAGGAACTACAAATGGCTGTAGCTCTAACAACGGAGGCTGTCCACACCTCTGTCTTCCCAAACCTGGAAATCAGAAGACCTGCGCCTGCACCACAGGATTCTACCCCTCTCCTGATGGTACCCGCTGTGAAGAGTATGAATCATTTGCTGTCGTCGCCACGACTAAGTACATCCGTGGCTTCCACATAAACAGCTCGGACCATTCTGAGGCAATGGTGCCTATTGGTCGATGTATGTTGATGATATATTGTTTAGCATTTTGGTTATGAAGTCTGGTTTATAATTTTCCACTAACAGCAGGTGGGATCTGATGGTTTCTTTGCAGCAATTTATTCCACTAAGAACAAGCTGGACCTCCATATTGAATCTGGATTTGTTTATTGGAGTGAAGACAGCAGCTACTCGTCATACAGAGGCATCTTCAGGGCCAAAACAGATGGAGGAAGTTTCAGCCGTGTCATCAGTTCAGGCGTTGGATCAGGAGGCATTCAGGGTTTGGCTGTAGACTGGGTTGCAGGTATGACTGAATCTAAGGCTCTAAAATCTGTGCATTGCTCATCTTTGAAAGCAGAGAGGAAGATCACAGAAATGTAATTATATTTTAGAATTTAATTTTTTTTTTCTATTTTCACTTTCAGGCAATATTTACTTCACCAATGCCTTTGAAAAACAGACCTTCCTGGAAGTTCTGACCATCAACACCACCTACCGAATGGTTCTTCTCAAGAGTTTTGAGGATCAGCCCAGGGACTTGGCAGTCAGCCCCAAACTCCGCTACTTGTTCTGGACGGATGGTGGCCAATCGCCCAAGATTGAGCGGGCCCTGCTTGACGGGACAAATCGCACTGTTTTGGCATCCGAGAGCCTTGCTTCACCTCGTGGTCTAATTGTTGATTATACCAGTAACTTTCTCTACTGGACTGACGATGTTCTTGATATGATCTCTCGCATGGCCATTGATGGAACACAGCGGCAGATCATCCGCTACGGGAGCCGCTATCCATCTCCAACAGGGTTGGCTATTTTTGGAAACTACATGCTGTGGGTAGATAAGAAGCTTGAGAAGCTTTTCCAATCCAGTAAGGATCCAGCCAATACTGACCAGCCAGAAGTGAGTAATGGGTTTCTTTTAACAGATGCTATTTCATTTTCTGCAGATATATCTAAATTATTTTAGTGCAAAACATGAAATATGGCGCAAGTATTAAAGTGATTTTATAAACTATACTAATATAAAAACGCATAGATAAAAATAAATAATATAAACAATAAAACTTTATACTGTCCAAACTCTTTCACAAACAACGTAAACTTACTTTTCATTTCAGTCATTTTAATAATGGTTTTAGGCTTTGATTACACTAGGATTTTCACAAATCTTTGTATTATGTATTTATGTCCAACATCCTGTTCAATAAGCTTTAGTATTTTATGTTTTCAACCTTATTTCATTAATTGGACAACAGGAAAATGTACATTTGAATTAGTGTAAACACTGTCGGTATCGGGCAGTAATATATTGGTATTCAATGGAAACATGTTTTAGTATTTTCCAAGGCCGAATAGGTATGGACCAGGAAGAGGGTGGAAAAATGTTTAAATTTTCAAACTACAGTATATTCCATATCTAAAATTTCTCAGTTCAATTTATCAATTCATCTAACTCATTTATTCCACCCTGTCTGTGGTTTTGCAGGTTTTATGTTTAAAGCCTGACTTGTGTAGAAAAAATGTGCAGGAAACCTCTGTAATCTGCATAACAGGTGTTAACAGTGAAAATGTTTAGATTAAATAAATATAAAATCTGTTTACGGTCATTTCCTTGTACAAGTAGTAAAATACAACAAAACAGGACATTGATTCTTTGGCATCTTCAACAGATTGGTATGAAGAAGTATGAAAACAGAACATAGATGAAAACACATGAAGTATGTGCAGAATCCTATTGGTAGCTGAGCATTTTTATCGGTTGACGTTGGTTGCATCATAGTAGTTTGGGCCAGGAACTAAGTTTGTGGCCTGTTAGAAATAACAGCAGTTGTTCTTCCTTGTAAACAGTATATATGCTTTTAATGTCTCCAGGTAATCCGGGACAGCCTTGATGGGGGGATGGATGTCGCTGTGTTTGACTCTCACGTCCAGCCCACATCTGCCAACCTGGTCGGCTTCAACCCTTGCCATGATAACAACGGACGCTGCCAGCAGCTCTGCTTTGCCATTCCCGACCAGGAGAGACCTAAATGCGGCTGCGCTCACGGCTCACTCCTTAGTAACGGTGTATCGTGTGGTTACGGTCTGGATGATTTTTTAGTTTTCACCACAGACTACACGGTGAATAGTCTAAGATTAGACCCAACGGATCACAGCGTTCCTTATCCAACGGTAGATTTGGGCTACAATGTTCTGGCACTGGATTATGACTTCAAGGAGAAGCGAATTTTCTTCACCCAGTTGATGGGACTAGGTCGGAGCAGGATTGGCTACATCACAACAACATCCATCACCAACCCTCCTGTTATCCTGGCCTCGGGTGAGTTTACTGCAAAGCTTCATCCCAATTTACTTTTTCATGTTGAAGTCACTTTTTTACATCATTTTCTTCATTTACTCCCCAGACTTGGATCATCCAGATGGGCTGGCGTATGATTGGATCCACAAGCGTCTCTACTTTACTGACTACTATAGGCGTAATGTCCAGTCGATTGGACTAGATGGGCAGAACCGCTCAGTCATTGCTCACGCAAATCTTCCCAGAGGCATCATTGTTGACCCATGCTATGGGTAAAAGCTGCAAAATGTTTCATTATTATAAGCTGCTTTCAACATATTTATAGAGCATGTTATGTTTAAAGTCTCTTCTCCTTTCTCTCACATCTTTATTCCCAGTTACATGTACTGGACTGATTGGGGCACTCCTGCTAAGATTGAGAGGGCAACGCTAGGTGGGCACTTCCGGAGCCCCATAATCAACGACAGTCTGATAACACCAAATGGCCTTTCTATAGACTATGAGGAGAGAATGCTTTATTGGGCTGATGCATCGCTGTAAGTCTAAAATGTCCCTATGTCATAAATATTGGAAAATATCCCCTATTTCTTCATTCATGTTTTCCAATGCCATTCCACAGTGACAAAATCGAACGGGCCACCCTGACTGGTGAGAACCGACAGGTTATCGTCCAGGGAGTCAAGTACCCGTTTTCCATGACTGTGTTCCAGCAGGACATCTTCTGGACGGACTGGACGGAAAGGGGTGTTTTTCGGGCAGGAAAGGACGACGGCTCTGGTTTTGCAGTGATAGCCCAGGACTTGCAGTATCGACCCAATGACATCCACGTCTATTCAGGTTCTAAGCAGGAGGTGTGCTCCAGCTTCTGTCAGCAGTTTAACGGAGGTTGTAGTCACATCTGTGTTTCAGGTGAGAGCTAATTAATCGTTTAGCTGCTGAAAAAAGATGCTCCAGTGCAGAATGCCTTTTTTTTTCTTTACTTTTCTGTGTTTGCATTAGTGTCTGTGGTCTTCTACATTCAACCTCATGATAAGATTTAAGTTTAACAAAGTAAAATTCAACCATAATTTCTTAGTAAGCGTATGTTTTAAAATGTAAGGCACCTTTAATTTTTAGCCTTTCAAACACTCACAACATGAAGAGATAACTTTTAATTAAAAAGACAGGTCTGGTTCCCTTACTGTCGCTCACCTTCTCCCTGATCGTTCCTGCAGGTCCAGTGGGCCCAGAATGCCAGTGTCCTCATGAGGGGAGTTGGTACCTCGCAAATAATGGCAAAGACTGCATCAAAGACACAGGGAAACGTTGCCAGCCTGAACAGTTCACCTGCTTGAATGGTAACTGTATTTCAGCACGGTGGAAATGTGACGGCTACAATGACTGTCAGGACAACTCCGATGAGCAGGAGAGAGTGTGCGGTGAGAAAAATAATCTTTTTTATTGCATGAAATGGTTTGTTTTATATTAGAAAGTTAATTCGACAGCAAGAGTAAAGCTGTAATCTCCCATTGTGCTCCCTCAGCTTTCCACACTTGCTCATCCTTGGACTTCACCTGTGACAATGGTCGCTGCGTCTTAATGAGCTACGTCTGTGACTACACCAACGACTGCGTTGACAACAGTGACGAGCGGGGCTGCGCCTTCCCCACATGCAACCCAGCCACTGAGTTCACCTGTTCCAACGGACGCTGCATTAACTCAGACTATGTCTGCGACGGACGCAACGACTGTCGAGACAACAATACCTCTGACGAAATTGGCTGCCGTGAGTGATGACAGGGCCGGGCAAGAGGTTGATTCATAGACTAATAAGCATAGATCTAGGATGCAATAGTGGTGTAGGGGTAGAGCACGGCCTTGGTCCTCGACGCAGCCTGTCAAGGGTTGAGTCCCAGCCCGGTGACCTTTGCTGCATATCTTCCCCTCTCTCTCCACCCCATGTTCTGTCAGCTCACTTTTGAAAAATAAAGGCCTCTAGTGCTGCAAAAAAAACCCACTTAAAATAAGCATAGATCAACATCGGGGCTACACAGTGTGTTTCTTCTGATAGCTGTTAAAGATAAGACAAGTGTAGAAGTTTCAGGCTCACCATCCATCCATCTGTTTATCAGTTAGTCCAAAGGTTCATCTCTTTCTCCATTCATTCAATCTATCTGACTTTTTATGGTGTCTTTCATCGTTTTGTAGCTGTCCGCATATGTCCAGCTGGCCAGATCAAGTGTGAACACAACAATATCTGCATCTACCCTGAAAATCTGTGCGACGGCTATAACAACTGTGGTGACAACAGTGATGAGAATCCTCTCTTCTGTGGTAAAAGACTGAAGGAAATCTTCTTCCTTTGTAGAGAGTTTTTATTTAAAGGTTCAGGCTTTATAACCTCCATTTGTTGTGTTTGTGTGTCACACCTGCAGCTGGTCGTACATGTGCTGCCAATCAGTTCGGTTGTGACGAAGGAAAGTGCATTCCTCAGTCATGGGTCTGTGACTCCATCACTGACTGCAGTGATAAGACAGATGAACCTCCTTCTTGTGGTAAACCTTCTCCATTTAAGCATAAAATTGATCTGTTTTGTGACTCCCACTGCTCCATTTTTAAGAAACATTTGCTTGCATGCATATTATTTTAAATGTGATGCTTTTGAGTCACATCAAAATGTGATTTCTCTTTTTTGTGCAGCGGACATAGTCAGAACATGTGCTACAGATGAGTTCACATGTAGCAACGGGAACTGCATCACTCAATCAGATGTTTGTGACGGCAACAATGACTGCTGGGATAACAGCGATGAGGCCCCGGAACTGCAGTGTGGTGAGGAAGCAGATAGATGTTTTGTTCTAGTGTTTTCAAAAGTTTTCTTACCCCATTTGATTCTTTAAGTTTTGTCGAGTTGCAATTCCAGATTCAAAGCATTTTACTGGTACTTTATGCAACAGACTAACCCAAAGTAGTTTATAATTATGAACTGGAAGGAAAATGTTTTCCAGAAATGTTTTCCAAACAAAGATCTGAAAATGATGGATAATATTTGCTTATAAGGTGACTTCTAAAAGTGTTTGGGTGCACTTCTTTTACATTTTAGGGTGGCTGAATATAAAGCCCAGCCACACTCTTCAGATTTTAATTTGTAAAACCTAATTTTACTTCACAATTAGGAGCTATTTTCTATTAAACTATCCCTTTAGTAAATGACCCTGAACCAAATGGGCCAGTGTCCTGAATAGTTCAGGATTTGTTCCTGCTCCCAAACAGCTGAATTGAAGACTGATTTATAAGCCTAGTATTGAACTGTTCATTTGATTCAGGTCTGTTGAACCAGAGAAACATTAAAAACGTGCAGCTATCCAGATTTTGAGGACTGGAGTTGGCCACCCCAGGTGTATCACATGAAATCCCAGAAATAGACATGACATACAAGTTGGTGGTTGTTCCTTGAGAAAATGTGAACAATAATAATTTATTGTATTATTCTTCAAAATTACAGTTCCTGAAACACACATTTTGCAGTATCTTACTTGGTATGGTACCATTTTTAACAGTTCAAGCCTTTATCTATCTCCTGTAGGTGACCGCACCTGCAGCTCCAGCCAGTTCACCTGTCCAACCTGGTACCCGGGCCACCCACGCTGTGTGCCATTGAACTCTGTGTGCGACGGGGAGAAAGATTGCGCCAATGCAGCCGACGAGCTCCAGAACTGTCCCAACCGGACCTGCCATCTGAACGAGTTTGCCTGTGCCAACGGACTTTGCATCCTCATCCCATACCAGTGAGTGTGAAACATTTGTGATCACCTAACAGCAGACGTTTATCTAGCAGAAACTAAAGCTAATTTCCCGCAGCTGCGACCGTGTGAATGACTGCGGAGACGGCAGCGACGAGTTGAACTGTAAATATGACACCTGCAGCAGCAGCCAGTTCACCTGCAGTAATGGAGCATGCATCCCACCCTCCTACACTTGCGACGGAGATAACGACTGTCTGGATGGTTCAGATGAGGCAGACAGCTTGTGCGTCACGCCGCAGCCGACCTGCTCACCCCAGCATTACATGTGCAACTCAGGAGAGTGCATTGACCTCCAAAAGGTGTGCAATGGGCAGAAGGACTGCCAGGACAACAGCGATGAAAAAGGCTGTGGTGAGAGAATTAAGCTCATGTACTTTATTCTGTTTCATTCGTTACAGTGAAGACAGATTAGAAGTATCATCCAAACAGGATATGTTGTTAGGGTTAGGGTTAGGGTTAGAGTTAGCCAGCAGATTAACCCTGATGAAATCCTTAAAAGATTTTGTGCCATTCTTTTTTTATATATTAAAAACCATTTTGGTTGAATGGAATGAATTTTTTAGATTTTATTTTTTTTATATATTGTCATCTCAGTACTGTAAATAGGCCTAAAATGGGTAAGCTGCTTAAAAGCAGACACCATTGTTCCTGAGGACAAAACAAACTGAAAATCACTGAAGGAGACATTTTTGATCACACTTTTATCTTAACATAAACTACTGGATTCCTCTGTTGGGTGTTCATTTAGAACTACCAGCGATAACGTTTCCGTTCAAATGTTTGTCCACCAGGTGGCGCAACTTTTTCTCCTTCTACAGTACATGTATAAAAATGTGTATATGTATGATGTATTTTATGGAAATGTATGTATCAACAAAAACACAGTGGAGCTATGTAAACATACTGGCTAAAGGGTGAAAATCCCTAAAAGACTGATGTGTTTAAAGTTAAAATATCAATACTTTTTTAGATTAGCTTTTGGGAAGCTGACATTATTTATAATTAGAGTTAACCAGATTATTTTTCTTCTTAAAATTTTCTTTGCAAAAACTGATGTTTAACTTTTTTATCCTTGTAATTAGGAATCAATGAGTGTCTCAACCCACAAGTCCATAAGTGCGCTCAGCTCTGCACAGACACCCTCACTGGTTATTACTGCTCCTGCAACCCAGGCTACCGTCTCATGCCCGATGGCAAAGCCTGCGAGGACCTGAATGAGTGCACCAGCACGCCTGCTGTGTGCAGTCAGATCTGCGAGAACAGCGTTGGGTCGTTCCACTGCAAATGTGCTCCTGGGTACATCCGCGAACCAGACGGACGCACCTGTCGTCAGAGCAGCGGCATCCCCTCATACCTGCTGTACACCAATCGCTACTACATCCGTTATTTATTCGTAGATGGGTCAAAATCTGGTATAGTGCAACAGGGGCTCTCCAATGTGGTTGCAGTAGATTATGATGACTATGAGAAATGGATATACTGGCTGGATGTTGGTGCAGGGAAGATTGAAAGAAAGCGTTTTGATGGCAGCAACAGGCAGACACTTGTGGATCACAATATCGGAGGAGCTGAAGGCCTGGTAGTAGACTGGGTGGGCAGGTGAGTAAAAAGGAAGCAGTGTTCAGTTAAAAAGAGGAGGTTATCTTAAAATGTTCGCAATTAAAGCAAGCCAGTAAGGATATTCTGTATCCTGCAGGAAGCTGTACTGGGTGGATAGTTATTACAGCTCAATTCATGTGATGGAGTTGGATGGACGCTACCAGAAGAAGCTGGTGACTGGAGAGTTCAGAAATGGAAATGACACCTATTTCATCAGCCGACCACGTGCTGTGGCCGTCAACCCCAAATATGGGTACTGGCTTGCACAAATATACACAATGAAAGAAATTCAAAAAACGTCTATAAATTTGTTCCTGTGAAATATGTTTGTAGCTGGAACTTTAAGAACTAAAATTAATACCAATACATCATTATTAACCTGCGAGGGCCCAAGAATAATGGAGATAATCAAACTTATCTGGAAACACATTGCATTTTTACTTCTTTTTCTCTGTTTAAATAAATAGAATTTAAAATTCCCTCCCAGTCACATGTTTGACTTGTTCTCATCTTTAATGTCTCTTTTTCTTAGATGGCTGTACTGGACAGACTGGGGGGATGAAGCGTATATCGGCAGAGTTGGCATGGATGGAAAAAACATCAGTGCCATTATCACAACCAAGTTGGAGTGGCCCAATGCTCTGACCATTGACTACACCACCAACAAAATATTCTTTGCTGATTCACATCTTAACTTTTTGGAGTGAGTTAGCAGACTCAGAAAAAGTGGTTGTATCGTGACAAAACATGAAAAAGTTCAAGTAGTATCAATACTTTGGCGAGGCACTGTACATTATACCTGAGTGTTTTAATTTTAGGGTTGCAAATGTACACTATGTCTGATTTTGTTTAAACCATCCAAAATGTCACAGCTTTGCAGACATGGACGGCCAGAACCGGCACCGGTCCATTGCTGGCACTCTTCCTCATGTGTTTGCTGCTTCCCTGTTCGAAGACTGGATCTACTGGACGGACTGGAACACTCACACTATAGAGAGAGCGCACAAGTATACTGGCGAGCAACGCACCATTATGGGGAACAACACCCATCGGCCGTATGACATCCGAGTCCACCACCCCTACAGACAGCCAAGAAGTAAATGACTATGTACATGCCTTAATATTCAGTGACTGAGCAAAATTCAACATAAATGCTTTGTTTTTTGAATCTATTTATTCCCCAGGTGAGAACCCTTGCTCTTCACATCACCTTACCTGCAGTCATTTGTGCCTGATCGCTCCTGGAGGCCAGGGTGCTTCCTGCGAGTGTCCAGATCATTTCATTGGCTTAGCTGTGGGATTTAGGATCCAGTGTGTGGCAGACTGCTCCAGCACCCAGTTCCGCTGCGGGGATAATGAGAAGTTAGTCCGATAGAATATGCTGTTTCATTAAGTAATCCCCTATTCTGCTCTGGTGGTATTTATTGAATCACTATTTTATTAACTATGATTAACTTTAAAACTGAAGTTTAATTCCCTTGGCAAGGACACATAATTATTGCGAGCCAAATGTGCCACAATTTAATATAATTATAAGTTGTTATTCAAAAATTTGTATATGTGATAATTTAACAAAATTTGAAGTAAGTGCATTGAAAAAAGTAGATATGTTTCAATACTTTATCAAATAAAATGAGTTAAATGTTAAAATAATTCATTAACGTTTTAAACTATTATATGCTAAAAGCAAATATAATTACCTGTTTATTTTGTTTTTGTTTATTTATTTCACATACTTTTTTATTGCAATATATGACTTTATTTTAGCTGTCAGCTAACCCGTCATAGTCAGTGGGCGGGGCTAACAGAGTGCTTAGTCTGTTATTGGGTGGCTGCACCAGTCAACCAATCAAATGTTGCACTCTTTAATAACACATACTGACAATTTAGATTATTTCCTGATAAACTTTGCCACAGGAAAAATAAAATCAATAAATACTAAAATAATTCTATATGATTTCAACATACAATTAATTAAGGTTTTAATTGAATGATTTCAACATTTGATTAATCAGTTATGTAATTAATAAATAATTATTCATTGTAGGTATGAAGCACTCAACCTTTGAAATAAATGATTTATCTTGTTAATTTATTACTTTTGTTTTAACTATCACATATTGATATTTGATTCAAATATGCACTACTTTTTGCTCACATCACGTAATCAAATAAAATACAAACTTAAAACATAAAATGAAAGAAGTTTGTCTTGTTATCCTATGAGTTTATTTGTTACTATTTTGTGTGTTTTTCTGTTTATAGATGTGTACCTATATGGTGGAAGTGTGACGGCCAATCAGACTGCGGCGATGGCTCAGACGAACCTCTGACCTGCCCACCTAGATATTGCCCCATCGGCCAGTTCCAGTGTCAGGATGGTAACTGTACCTTCCCCGGTTTCCTTTGCAACGGCCATCCAGAGTGTCCAGACGGCTCAGATGAGGACGCTGCTCTTTGCAGTATGGAAGTTTTATAAACCTGCTGCAATTCAATGCATCATTGTAGAATATCTAGCTTAAAAAAAAGGTCAAGCTGAAGTGACTAATTACATCCTCCCGTTTAATATATAGTTATGTAAAATTCCAGTAGGTTTAAATCTGCTCAGATCGCTATAAGAACTTGGTTCATGTGTGTTTCGTGTTCCTGTAGGTGATCATCGGTGTGAGGTTAACCAGTTCCAGTGTAAAAACAAGAAGTGCATCCCTGTCTCCTGGCACTGTGATGGAGTAAACGACTGCCCAGACGGCAGCGATGAGGATGCCGACACTTGTGCTCAGAGGACATGCCGACCAGGAGAGTTCAAGTGTGCCAATGGCCGCTGTCTACCTTCGAGCTACGTTTGCGATGCCCAGGATGATTGTGGAGATGGGTCAGATGAGCCGTACGAAACCTGCAGTAAGTATTAGAACTGATCCAGTAGAGTTCTCATGTTATTGTCAGATCTCGTCTCTGATTTCTCTCTGTTTCTTATCAGTGGGTCCAGACTACAAGTGTGATGAAGACACCGAGTTCTCCTGCAAGACAAACTACCGCTGTATTCCTCAGTGGGCCCGCTGCGACGGCACAAACGACTGCATCGACAACAGCGACGAGGAAGGCTGTGGTCAGTTCTTATCCGTCCGTGTATGTTCAATTATGTGGAGGCAGAGATGTGGCAGCGGGGTTGACATCATATTTAATACGCTGTACACTGATCATGTGTGGATACTCCTAAACAGAGGAGCTGACCTGTGACCCTCTGGGAGATTTCCGCTGTGACAACCACCACTGTGTTCCCATACGATGGAAGTGTGACGGCACTAACGACTGTGGCGATGGATCCGATGAGCGAAATTGCGGTGGGTCTCAGATTCTTCATGCTTCTTGAAACTTCTGCAAAATGTTACACACTATATATTTTCTTGCTTTGAATCTGTTTTGTTAGTTGCATAGTAGTTTCTGAACCCAGAAAATGCAAGTTTACTTTTCAATCTAATAAATTTACTTTTTGTTCACCTGTTCATTTATTTTTTCTTCCTTTCTAGTTTTATACCATATGAATCCGCTGCTCTGCTCTTTATAGGCTGATGCTGTGCAGAATGTGTAAAACAGTTCCACCACACTGCAGATAAATGTTCCTCTCTGATTGATTTTTTTCAGAGCCAAGGTCTTGCACTGAAAGCGAGTTTCGATGCGACAACGCTCAGTGCATCCCTGGAAACTGGCAGTGCGACCATGACAACGACTGCGGAGACAACTCAGATGAACGAGACTGCGGTGAGTTTCCAATGCAGTAAAACCCACTGTACATTTAACAGGGTTCCTGCACAGACCTGGAAAAACTGGGCATAGAAAAAGTCTTCTTTCCAGACTTTATTATGTATTCTTTTCTAAAAGTTAAAACTTAAAATTTGTGAAAAACACAGAGAATAACACCCATCTACTATTTTCAGGATGTACTCAGATGTCCCGAAAGTCAAAATTTGACTCTAGAAAAGAATGAAGGAATTTTGAAGCAGAAAATGTGTATATACCCTGATGCGGGCTTTTCTCTCTTACAGAGCTGCTGACGTGTCGCCCAGGGTTCTTCCAGTGTGACTCTGGTCACTGCATCCCCACGGCGCTGCAGTGTGATGGCCGGGCCGATTGTCTGGATCTGTCTGATGAGACCAGCTGTCGTGAGTAAACACGAAAACTAACAATGACCCACCAGGCCTCCATCGTATTTTAGTGCACTTGTATTAATGAGGATAAGATTATTATTCTAAATTAATAGTTTCAAAAATGAACATGTAGTCTTACAACAGGTTACATCTTTATAATTATTTTCAAAAAGTGTGTTTCTTGATGGACATGTAACAACATTATATTTAAGTGATATACTAAAGCTCAGTCATTTCTTTCACTTAATTATTTTCTTGTCCGGCTTTAATTGGAACAATGCTTTAATAGTATTAAAAATATCACTATTGATACGTAAGTAAACATTTTCTGGAAAATAATTGTATTCAGTTCAATTCGATTCAGTTTTATTTATTTTTATATTCTCTGATCCTTTCGACCTTTTCAGCTACTCGTTACCCAGGAGGCCGGTGGTGTCCTCCTTTTCAGTTCCAGTGTGCGAACCGGCTGTGTGTGAGTCAGAGCTGGGTGTGTGATGGCGTTGACGACTGTGGAGATCGCTCCGACGAAGTGCTCAGTCTTTGCTGTGAGAAAAATTACCTCTTTACTGTCTTATGATATTCTGTAAAAAGTTTTGTCTTATTTCTTTTGATCTCTTAATTGTCTGCAATATATTAAAGGTCAAATGGCATTATGTTTTTTAGCCAGAATACCAAAAACTAAATCATAGAATCATTGATTATTTTCTTCACAAAAAGACCTTTCTAACGGGCATTTGTCAAGTGGACGTGTTGCCAATTTTTGTTAAAATAAAATTGCTCATGTTAATTAGCTGCAGCAGCAACCTGTTTTTCTGCTAACAACAAATCCTATATCAGTAGTTTTCCTTTCATCAGAACCACATCATCTGTGGCTTTAGCTTAAAGAAACTTATTTAGGACCAGGTTACATGCTCAGCTAAGAGGACTAACTGTAGACTTACACAACAGTTCTGTGAAACCTTCACAAGTTAAACTGGTTTCATAAGGAAGAGTGAGACTTTCAATCACATTCTTATGGCATGCTAATATAAAGCATTCTGGTGGCACAGTTGTTAGGGAGTTGATCATTAGACTAAAAAAAGCAGGTCAGGGCTGGAACAAGCAGCTTTGTCTCCCTGAATGTTGCCAGAATTCAGTGTTTTGGGGATGGGATTTGATTAGAGCTTTTAAATCCATAGGTAGGTTGCTGGTTTGGTAGGTCTCCATGCTACTGCTTCCAGACAACATATTTCCTGACCTCCTCCTACTCACTGAATAAATTATATGCTTTAATTATTTAAATTTTGATATATTTCTGAACTTCAGACATGTAAATTATAATTGTTGTGAGCTACAAGCCTAAACAAAACCGAAAAGGTAAATCAATTAAAATGATTTATACCCTTTCAAATTTTAGAAAGAAAATTCTGAAGTAAAACAGTAAAACTTTTGCTTAAACAGCTTTTTATTTCTGAATTAAAATCAGATTTCTCTGCACTTACATTTGTTTCTAACCAGTGAACGTCACATGTGAGATGCCGTCCAGGTTCCGCTGTGCAAACGGCTACTGCATCTACTCAGGCCTGCTGTGCAATAATAAGGATGACTGTGGAGACGGCAGCGATGAAAAGGAAGACCTCTGTATGACTCACATACACAGACGACAAAAATGCACAGTTTATCAGCATTTATGAACCATAATACCCCATCCAAATCAAAACAACACCTAAGAGAAAACTTAGAAAAATGTACACAAATGCAAATCTGCAAACTACAAATCAGGTTAGGTGCACTGCTGTCCATGTTGTCCATTTGTTTTGTCTTTTAAATGTAGGCATAACCAGATTTGTGATAAGTTTCTGAGGTTGCCAAGCATTAGTCTAAACCCCACTAATGCACTGACCTTTCCTGAACTGAGATCAGTGAAACGGGAAATCCCGATGTAAAATCAGGAACCGCACAGGTCACAAAGCCTCAAACATCCAGATGATAAGAAAGTAGTTCACTTCATGAAAATGCTGCACAATCGGCTTAAACATCCATCAAATTATTCTTAGAGAAGATTATGTTGTTAGGGGCAGGGTGAACATTGTGTTGGTCATATGTTACAGTCAGCAATTTGAGCATTGTTTTTGTGTAGCTTCTCAGCCTTTGGCATCATAGTGCTGTTGCTAAGCGACTATATAGAAAAGGTATTTGATCTTTAGCTCTCAGGTGATTTTGTTTTTCCAGATGAGTTTGTCGGAAACACTCAGCTCTGTTTGGGTTCGGTAATGAGTCATGTGTCCTTCACAGGCCGTGAGCCCACTCTGCCCCCCTGCACGCTGGACCAGTTCAAATGTACCAACGGACACTGTGTTGCCCTGCCGTTCGTCTGTGACCACAATGACAACTGTGGAGACCGCACAGATGAAATGGGCTGCAGTGAGTAACACAAACACTTACTAATGCTATGGAAAACGTCTTGAGTCATTCTATGTCTATTCTGGGGGAAAACGAGACAACAGTAATTTAGATTATACATATTTGTGGTTTAATTCAAAAAACAGTAAGTATGTTGGTCATTGGCTGATTTAATACACCCTAAAACTATTTTTTTCAACATAAAAATGTATAAAAATCAATCATTTATGCAGGATTCTTCTTGTTTAGATGAGTGATGATGAACGCTGTGTTTTTCCCTTTAGTCTTGTGTTCTTTAACAATGTTCTGAATCCAGATTTTGGGCAAGATCGAAACTGCGACGAGAAGCTGTGCCAGCACGAGTGCACCAACCTGAACGGTACAGGCTTCATCTGCTCCTGCAGGTCCGGATATGAAGTGGACCCAGACAGCACCTACAACTGCATTGGTACACAGTAAAACTACCCCGTAGTCTAAGAACTGGCATGTCCAGAACCCTGCTTGTGCTAACTTCCAGAACCTGACCTTCTTGTTTCTATTGTAGACATCAACGAGTGTAAAGAGTATGGTACCTGTCCTCAGGTCTGTAAGAACACTAAAGGGAGCTACGACTGCGAGTGTGCATCTGGCTACAGGAAAGTGGGTGATGGCAAGATGTGTGAGGCTGAAGGTGAGCGCAACCGTTTGTGGGCCTGAAGCAAATAAAGATAGTTTGATGAAAAAAAAATCAAGCTTATACCTTTATGCATAATTTGAAGCTGCAGTCCTCTCTGGCAGTAGTGTCCAGACCCAGTCCTCAGTAGCAGTTGCATATCTTTTAAAAAGATCCATTCATTTGATTCAGGTGTGTTGAACCAGGGAAGCATCTAAACCTTGCTGGACACTGGTCCTTTGGGACTGACTTTGGACACCACTGCTCTATGGTCATTTAATTGCTATAGGCATTCACTGTGATGCTGTGGCTTTATTTTCATGTAATTGTGGTAAATATCCATTGAAGCATGAAATTGTATGCTTCTTCCTCAGGAGCTGCTCCTCTGCTGCTGCTCCCTGAGAGCATTCGGATCAGGAGGTTCAACCTGCAGACAGAAACCTACCACGACTTCCTCCAAGAGGAGGAGCGCATCATGGCTCTGGACTACGACTGGGACCACAACAACACTGGATTCAGTAAGACATTGGGACCGATCATCAGTTCTACAAGTGATACAGTAAGTTTTACATCTTATTTGCATCCTTTTCAGGCATGGTGTACTTCACTGTTGCTGGTAAGGACTCTGAAGCCGGTGCCATTAAGAGAGCGTACATACCTTCAGTGGATGATGGCAGTAATAACATTGGTGCTGCTGTTGACCTCGGTATCAAATACGTCACATCACCAGATGGCATTGCTGTAGACTGGGTGGGCGGGTGAGTGGGCCTATCAGCACTGTCCTCTTTTTAATAAAATTCATAAATAAATTATTTTAGTTAGTAGAGAAATTTGTTCTTAAATCAGCAAAATCACTAAACTAAAATGCCAACTAATATAAGTTTGTATTTTTCCTTCGTAGAAACCTTTACTGGGCAGATTCCAGGCTAAGGAGGTTAGAGGTGGCCATGTTGGATGGACGCTACAGGAAGCATCTTGTTAAGACTGATTTGGGGTACCCATCTGCTGTGGCGGTCAACCCTCGGCTCGGGTAAGGCAGAAGAGGATTGTGAGTAAATTGAAACAAACCTGTAAGATTTTCTAATTCCTGCTGTCCATCTGCAGAATGCTGTACTGGGCAGACCGAGGGGACGCAGCTAAGATTGAGTGTTCGTGGTTGGACGGACAGGAGAGAAAGGTTCTAGTGGCTGACCGCCTGGGTTGGCCCACTGGCCTGTCAATCGACTTCACCAACGGAGACAGAATTTACTGGTCGGACTCGAAGGAAAGTCACATTGAGTCTATTCTGCCTTCAGGAGAGCAACGCAAAACGGCTGTTTTTATAGGTAAGGAACCGGAAGGGGGTCATCAAAAAGGACTAACAAATACAAATCTGAAAAGTGTCATGTGCATATGTTTTCAGTCCTTTTCAGTCAGTAATTTTTAGATCTACCATTTGATGCAATTACAGTTTGGATCTAATTATGCTTTCATTTAAATGATGACCTGGTACCTTAGTAGCCTCTAACCAGTTTCTTTCAGCATTGGCCTATATTTACCTCCATCCATCTTCCCATAAACTCTGACCTTCTACCCTGTCCCATCTGAAGAAAAGTAAACCCGCAGCATGATTCTGTCAACACTATGTTTCCCTGTGAGGATAGTGTATTTAGGATGAGGAACAGTGTTGTCACATAAAATCCCAATGAAAAACATTGAAGTTGATGGTTGTCCAGATAGAAAATGTGGGAAATATCAGAACCAGCTCTATTTACATGCCTGAAACCTATAAAAATAGTGTACCTGGGTTTGTGTGTTGCATAGATGTGAGAAACCCCTTCAGCGTGAACGTATTTGAGGACCACGTTTACTGGAGCACTCAGGAGAAAGGCGAGGTGTTCCGACAGGACAAGTTTGGCCGCGGAGACAAAGTTAAACTGCTCACTGCTGGACCCTGGCTGACTCAGACCTCTGTGTACCAGCAGCAGAGATACAACTCCCTGGCCAGTAAGGCCAACACTCACACAGTGCATGTTCAAGAACACATTATTGTGTGTTATGAATAGAATGTAGTAGCATGTAGTTTATTTTAAGATTATTAAGATTTCACACTCTTTATGTTGCAGTTCACTATTACCTTTTCTGAAATTATTAACCTTGCTTTTAAATTAATATTTTTACCCAAAATTCTAGTATGTATTGTTAAAAATGTATGTTGTAATCGAATCTGAGTTATATTTTTAGTTTTAGCCAAAACATTTTCATTGATTTTTGCACATGCAGTAAAGAATCCATGTAAAGGAACCTGCAGCCATCTTTGTTTGCTCCGGCCTGGGGGCTACACCTGCGCCTGTCCCGAGGGCACCAGCTTCATCACCGGCAGCAACACAGAATGTGACGCCGGTAAGAAACAAAACCTTTTAGCTTTGCTTGTGTTATGAAAGCAAAAGGAGATGATGATCTTGTATCTGGCAGCGATGCAAGTACAAGAACACTGTTTGTAATGATCTAATTAGATTAGGCATGTTAGGAACAGTAATACACTCTTTTACAGCTTATAATCAGTATCCCACACAGAGCTGTAGACTCACTCAGTATTTCTATGATTGTTCAGGGTTTGATCCACCACCTACCATGCCACCGCCATGCCAGTGTCAAAATGGAGGCACGTGCTACTTTGACGACAACAAGGCTCTTTGCAAGTAAGAGTTTGCAGTCAGTTTTACAGCTGCCCCCACATTTATTGGCACTAAAATGTGAAAAAGCCTTAAAATAGGTAATCTTTTATTACAAGAGCACAGTCTTACAGTAAATAAATGAAAGATCCAACGTCAAGTAGCCAATTAGTAATTTATACTTCAGTGTTGATCAACGTGTTAAGGAACTTTTAATGACTTCCTGTTTCATGAGGTCTACATATGACGTCACACAGATGCCCATTTCTCTTAGCCCCTCCTCAAAATAGGAAAGACAAGAGAACATGACATTCAATTAAGATTGACCTTTAAAAGTCAGGTTATAGCTACAGCAAAATAGTTACCTAAATGAAGTCATATCTGCAGTCAGATGGATGATTAAAAAGTTAAAAACAGCTGAAACTGCGATTAAATGCTGGAGGTGGACTCACGTTTATCTCATCATGAGCACGGCGGAGGATGGTAAAGGAGGGAGAAAATCTCTAAACCTAACTGGTTTTCTGTTTGAGGTTATGAATTGTGAACGGTTTTTACAAATCTTTGCCAGGGATGCCAGTAAGTTGGGGGACGCTGTATATATGTGCACGTGCAAATATAAATGGTAAAAAAAAAGAAGAGTACACATTTTTCAGAATATAAGCAGTGTGTTTTTTTTATTTTTATTTATTATTGTTTTTTCACTCCACAGATGTGCTCCTGGGTGGAAGGGAGACTACTGCCAGACCAGCGAATACAACGTGGTTGCATCCTCAGGTAGGTTTAATTTTATTTCCATAGAAATAACAGGAGACAAAAATAACATTACTTGTGTTCCCTATTAACAAGCCTCATTGTGTGTCTCTTCCTTTTGTCCTTCTCTGTCCCTTCCTGCCAGTTGGAATAGCCATCGGGGTGACAGTGCTGATTGTGGCCCTTTTGGTTGCTCTGGTATTCGCCTTCAGGAAGAAGTCCAACGTTATAGAGAGGCTGCAGAGCAGCTTACCCAGCATGCCATCCATGCCCACTTTTTCAAGCTTCAGGTAGGACAGACAAAAAATCAAAATCCGCTCCAGGTTGTTGCTGTAAAATGTTCAATCCTAAGAGACATACACAGGGAACAAATGTTACCTCTAATTAAGAATAAAACCAGACGAATGTATCTTTTCTGAATGGATTGTAAAACTCTGCTTTTTTGACATAAGTGCAAAAATTCAAGGCATCATTTCTAACTTTCACTGCTTTCAACTATATCAGCGATTTTACAAACTTTATTTTTGTTGATGGTTTTCAGGAATGGATTCACCCAAAATGCACCAAAAACAGAAGATGATGAATTGAGGCAGAACTCAGATCCAGTCAGTAATTATTTGTATTGGCTGTCAATAAATCCCACCTAATATTTACGAAGTGTGTCTTGCTGTTTTGTTATTATTTTTCAGAACTATTTTAATCTTTAAACCAGATTGATAAACAGTGTAAATATGCGGTTGTATTTTCTGCCCTGGGTCAGGTTCCCTGCATCTCTGTGTCAATGATTGACACGGAGGTGAAGAGCTTTGAGAACCCGGCGTACGAAGCTGAAGGACAGCTTGGCTCAAACAGCAGGTCGACGGCCACCTCTGTTCCTGCTAAACCACACAAGGTCAATAAACAAAGATCACGCCTCGCCTCCACTTTGTATTTATTCCACTCACACCTCACCCTGTTCATTGGTGAAAAATGAACTCCAGATATTTCTCCTTGTACTGTCCTGCAATTAAGACTCTTTCAGATGTGTTGTTAAATATATTTTGCCAGAAGCTACTGTATTTTCTAGTGTTTTTATGGGGTTTTTTGTTGAAAATGTGTTCTATCAGGAGTTTAAAGACATTCATGCTCATGATATTGTAAACACTGATGAGCCCATTTTATTCCTTCTCAGGAGAACATTAGTAACCCCCTGTATGCGGAGGGTGGTCAAGCTGTGGACAATCCCACCAGTTCATCTAATTCTGGCATTTCTCCTGAGGTTGGTCTGTTAACCAATTGAAACAAAAATGAATAAAGGTTTCTGTAAGTAGATGTGACTAGACTTTAAACTCAGGATATCATGTGTGCTCAGAATCAGGCACCTAAATGTAACTGTGTTCTTTGACAGGAGGCTGTTGGCCCAGTTGCAGAGGACGCTAACGCTGCACTAAGCTCACAGGTAGCCATGGAGGTATGTATCAAAGTTTGAGACAAAAGGTTTGCAAGCTGAGAACGATCCTTGTACAATCTTTGTGTTTGCTCTAACCCTAAGACTTAATTTCTCTTTTCAAAAGCAAATTAAAGCTGCTCAGGATGAGGGTTCAGTCTCTTTCCAGAATCCCATCTACACGGTGAGCGAACACACTATAGTGTGCGGATTTTATGCTGTCAAAAAGAAATATATATTATGCTTTTGATGGCAGGAGCCATGAAGTCTCATCTTTTCTATTTTAAGTAAACATTTAATATAATGTATAATATAACACTGCAACACCCACTGTGCCCCCCACATGTGTTGGCACCTGTAATAAAGATGTGTAGAAAGCTTTAAGTAGATTAATCTTTTATTGCAGAAGCGTAAACCCACTCTGAAATTCTTTGAAAAATGCAACCTTTGATTTGTGTTCATTTATTCTTCCTATGTTCGGAAATAATTGTCAGTCAGTCATTTTTTATGCTGCTTCTTCTATAATGGGTAGCGGGGAAGCTGGTGCCTGTCTCCAGCAGTCTATGGGTGGGAGGCGGGGTACACCCTGGACAGGTCGCCAGTCCATCGCAGCTGAATTGTTGAATTGAATTGTTGTTTACAAAACCACTGCTCCAAAAATTCTAGCTACACCAGAAAAAAAGTTTTTTTTTGTCCTACAATCAGAAACGCAAAAAAGGCAAAGAGCCCCACAGAATTTCTTGAAACTTAGTAAGCTCTGTCCTTGTTCCTAAATCGTACGAAAACATTTTAAATAAATATCTGATGGACTTTGGATCACCACTGGGTTTTTAAGCAGGATAAGGATCCTAAACATCTGGCCAAGTCAATGCGGAAATGGTTCCCTAGGCACAAAATCAGCCTCCCTTGAAAATCCTAGTACCAGGATATAACTCTGGATATCTGTAGGGTGAGCTGAAGGACCCAGGATGGAGAGAAGAAGTCATTATTACAGTTTTAATAGTAGGAGTACATCTTGAGAAAAAAAAACAATGTACTCGAAGTAAAAGTGGTGTTTTTTGTTTTTTTTTGCAATGTGAGATTATTCTACTGCACAAAAGCCGCATTTATTTAAAGGCTTTTCACACATCTTTACAGTGGGGTGACAATAAGTGTGGAGTCTGCTGTTTGTGACATGAACTTGGATGGAAACATCTTGTCCTTTTGCTGTATTTTTAGTTAACATTTTGATCTTCTGGCAGGAATACCAACAGGAGCCTGCCTCTGATTCTGACGTTTGAGACGACCTCTGACCCTCTGGGTAGATGGGAGAAGGTTTCAGGGTCATAAATCCACCTGGAGAAATAATGGAGAATAAATACAGTATTTTGTGGCACCTTTAGATGTATTTTAACTTCAGTGAAGGTATTTGCTTAAACATAATCTGAAAGATGTGATTTGTTATTGCTAAAATTAGGCTGGTCCACTTCAGTGAACACCGTAAATCAAAGCTTTTAGATCTTTATAATTAAGAGTTTGTATCTTTTTGTACATTTTAATTTCATGAAACTTCTTTTATTAAACAGCTTTTACCATTAGATTGTGTCTCTTTCTGCTGTTGTCCTCTGCACACATGGATATAGTCTTGCATCTTTGCAGTCTGATCAGAAGAAAAGGCTCCCACGGTTTTATCCCTTTTGATCACAGATAAAACTCTGATGTCCATCTTCTATGTCTGACCCACTGAGCTAGTATGAAACGCTTTGTCATCTTCCATTTAATACATTGATCCCTGAGCAACAGCAACAGTTCTGTGTGCCTTTTCTCACACAGTCAAACGTGTCTGAACACATTAAGGCCATGCCAGCCAAATGAGCAGAGGCACCAAAGACAAGTGATAAAGGCAGATTAGAGAAAGGGACAGAGTGGATGGAGAGACTGAGGAGGGCGGTGGGAGCCGTTACTGGTGCGTTTCTGTTTTCATGCCTCATGATGATTCATAGACTACATTTGCAACCTGCTGGTTCCCCATGAGACATCACCCAGAGAGTGTGCTGTTCTCAGAGAGACGGAGAGATGGTGGGAGGGATGGAGGCTTTTGAGGGGAGCAGACCAAAGAGGCATGCAGTTCACAGAATGTGTGCATACAGTGTTGCCTTTGGGGACTGTCGGAATACTACCTGATGCACGTGTTGTCCATTATACCACAATAGATTTTAGAAATCCAAAGAATTCCCCCATTCAAAAAGTAGAGGCCAGAAGATTTCCATTTTCCCTTGATTGGCTCTGATCAATGCTGAACTTTTTTGTTTTACACATTTATTAAATGCATCAAAACTAAGAACTCCTACAATGTTTAATCTATAAACATCCACTACCAGCATGTTCTTTTTGAGTTTATTAAAAATCACATAAAGGTAAGAGACATATGTTTGGATGCAAAGATAATTGTAAATCTTTGCGTGCACAGAAAGCACATTTTTATCCTTTATGCCTTAAAATCCATAGAAAACATTCTGAGTGGACTTCTGACTGGATAAGAAGTGGGCATCGGCCAATTTCTCTATTAAAAATAGATGATCTGGTATAATTAACAATATTCACTTTGCACTTTTTTAGAACACTATAAATGTGATAGATTTTAAACATAAAGCAATCTATTGTGTATCTCTGGGGTGAAAATAAAATCCTTGTTATACTTCACCCAATACCTAATTTTTCTGAGTTATTTACATTAGATATAGCATTAATCTGTCGAAACTGAACTGAATTTTTGAACAGGAAATAAAGGTAAAACTTTTAAAAATTGCCAAATAAGCCAAATTAGTTATATCTTTTGACCATAAAGTTATTTTGTAAGATCTGGGTTGAATAAAGTTAAGTTCATTGAATCATATATTTTGGGTTAAATAAATGTATTTGTCTTTTAATAACATAAAATCAACCCTTTAAACTAACACCAAAGCTGAAAATAAATAAATCTAAAACAAGAAAGAACCGCTGAAAACCAGTGAGCGGTGAATTTACGAGGCGTCCCCGAAGGCAGCATGAGGAGAGCTGAGACAAGGCGAGAGCGAAGTGACAGAGGGGGGAAGGGGTGGTTCATTTAGATAGGCTGGAAGGAGCGGGGAAATAAAACCTAATGTTTGTCGTTCAGCTGCGGACTGGACGGACAGAACCTGAGAATAAAAAATAAATGAAACAAAGGCTGGTTTGGATCTGTTGCTGCTGGGCTGTCGAGTAGAAACAAAGAAAGACGGAGCGAGGACCGCACGCTGAGGAGCCTCAACAAGGTAAGGATGCTTTCAATATGCGCTCACTCACCTCTGCACGCTTTTCAACCTGTATTTATGTGTCTGAGACTCAATGAGCGACGCGGAAAAATACAGCCCAGGGCACTGAGACTAAGCCAGAGCTGAAATAAAATGCTTTAAGCAAAAAGCTTTGACAAACTCCTCATTGTTTGAGGTGTGACAGCGCATGTATGAAGGAAAAATGTTGATGACTGAATGGGCTGCATGTAAATGAGGGGTGTGTACCACCTGAGATTGATTGACTGATACCCAGCTTCAGTCCAGTACAACTGGGCTAAAACAGTAATTAAGCACCAGAGCTTTTTTGGTGGCTTTATTTGCGCTTGGTGGAAATATAACGAGAATTGTTGAAGGTAAAAGTCGAAATTAGGGGTTTTAATTAGTAGGAAGTGAAGATTCAGACGTCTGCAAAGGCAGGTTTATGATTCTGTAGCCATGTAGTGTATACAAATGTCATATACTTTATACTTATATATATATGTGCATTAAATAGCCAAAAGTATTGGGTCACTCCACCAATTGAATGAATTTGGGTGTTCCAATCACTGCAGATTTATAAAGTTTGTTTTGGAGAAACTTGACTGGCCTGCACAGAGTCCTGACCTCAACCTTCTTGAATACATTTGGAATGAATTGGAACGGAGGCTGCAATTTTGGTTTTCTTATCTGATAACACACACCTAAACCTTGTGGAAGATGTTCACAGAATAGTTAGGGCTGCTGTTGCTGGCAATGGTGGGTCCATCAAAAAACTGGACCTTATAGATTAAAGAAAGACAAATACTTTTGCATAATCAAAAAATATTTAAAATGCCTTAATAGCAACCAAATTTGAAGCAACCAAAAAGATGTAAGACAACATCAAAGAACAGGCTCAAATTGAACAAGTGAGTAAAAATGTTGGACACTGCCCTACGTCGACTCAGGGCTTACTTTGTAGACCAGGACTACTTTTTGCCTTTTGGGAATTATAAATTGCACGTGGGGTTTCACAAGGCACTTAACTTTATATTTCTGTGTTACCAGAAGACTTTTTGATCCTTGCCATTGGGTCTGTAAGATATTTAATGATCATGGACCTAAATACATTTCAGAGTTGCTGGTCAGGTAGATATTAACCATATAGATTCCTCAGGTTGTGGTAGAGTTCCTTGCTCAGTGTTCCAAGAACTGAAAATTAGCATTTTGTTTCTTTTTTATTATGTGATACTTACTTGTTTGTAATGTAATTTGCTTTTCTTTTGTTCCTTTCTCTTTATTTAAAGCCCTTTAGATACCCTGTTTATGACTGCAGCTATACAGGTAAACATGAGTTGTCTAAAGTATACAAAACATCTGCAACAAATAGCAGAATACAGCAGAAACTGCACTAAAAGAAACACCAAAAAGTCCTTTATTGGCAAATTGACAAATATACATATGACATACACAAAAGCACCTAAAAATACTGGGGCAAAAAAGCAGCAAGTAGCAAACAATTGCAGAGCTGTAAGAGGCAAAAAGGTAAAAATAACCCCCTTAAAATATGAACAAACTAATGCAAAACAAGGTTAAGGAAATGATTTAGATTTTTGACATAACAAAATCTTTAAAAAAAAGACTAAATGAATCCAAGAAACAGAAAAATCTTAAATTGAATCTCAGATCACGTCACATATATACAGTCCCGCCATTGGATTCTTACTTGTTATATTACATTCCAACCTGTAATTTAAATGTTTTTAATCTTAGTTTATGTGATGGATTTGCACAAAATAGTCTAAGTTGGTGAAGTAAAATGAGAAAAAAAATTAATTGGCATGTGCATATGTATCCAACCTCTTTTGCTATGAAGCACCTAAATAGTTCTAGTGCAGCCAATTATTGTTCTCAGTTCACGTGATCTGTCAGTATAAACTTACCTTTCTGAAAGGCCCCAGAGGCTGCAACTCCACTATGCAAGAGGCATTACACCATGAAGACCAAGGAGCTCTCCAAACAAGTGAGGGACAAAGTTAGTGAGAAGTACAAGTCAGGACGCAATATCCAAATCTTTTCCCCGGAGCATCATCGAATCCATCATTTTGAAATGGAAAGCACATGGTACCACAACATACCCACACCTGTAGTCTTGTAGCCCCTCCATCTGTGTCCTCTTGTAGCTTTTCACTGTAATATATTATTATATTTTAGCGTTTCCCATCATCCAGGAATCAAACCTCTTTGATCTTTGGTTTTCTGACCCAAAAGACATTTATCACCCTTTATATCAAATTATAAAAACATTTTGCTTGTAGAGCTTTGGAATGCTTTGTGAAATAAGCCCTGAAACGTTGGGTTCCTTCCCTCAGACACAAAGACACATTTTATTCCAGCAGTGAGAGCTCAGGCCAGCCTTATCCTCTATCCGGCTGCTTCTCAAATGGGGGTTTGCTGAAGGTGTTTTCCAGTGATTTTCTTATAAGCCTCTTAAGAGCCGTCTGGCTCCTGACCTCCTCTGCTCAACATTTTAGTTTCTGCCTGGTGTTTTATCTAAGCACTCTTAAAATCTCACATAACCCTTATGCTTTCTATATAATAATGTGAATTATAATTTAATATTTGTGCTATAGAATTTTTTTTTCACATCTAGGTTTTAAACTAACACGATTACTACTGTTACAGTTTACAGTGGGAATTAAGAAATGAAAATTTTTGGGAAATGTTAACGTTTTGTGAGAATAATAAAATAAAAAGACATTGTTTAATTTTTAGGGATTATTTAGCATGATCTGTAGCTGGAGATTCATTTTCTCTGGTATAGATGGGAAAATAAAATCTGTCAGATTCAAATATGTCAAATGAGACATGTGGGTGGTATCATAAGTGGTGGATAGACGCCACACACACACACACACACACACACACACACACACACACAGTTATGGCCAGATGGCGTCAGCAGCATATTGGAGACCTCGCCTCCCCTTTGTCTTCCTCTCGGGACCTGTTCCGCAGCGAATGAGTCTGGCAAGCAGGTGGCTTACACGCATGTTTATGCACAAGTCAACAGTAGAGGGACATTTGCTTTAACTAACTGTATGCAATGTTTGTAGAATGTGCCCGTTTCTAGTCTAACAACATGTGTGATCCACATTAAAATAAGCTGATTTACCAAGTATACACTCTGCCCCATGCAGTTAATGGAAGTCATGTAATGCAGAAGCACTGCAAATCAAATGAATTCTCATCAACTCATTCCTCTGTGATAGTTTTCTACCTTTTAACAGTCATTTCTCTTGTTTATCTGGTTAAAAAACTGCATTTAGTTTCATTGTCGTCAGTCATGAACACACTGTCAGCAATCCCTCATACTGAGCATGCAAGTAGCGACAGTGGAGAGGAAAAACTCCCTTTTAACAGGAAGAAACCTCCAGCAGAACCAGGCTCAGTGTGAGCGGCCATCTGCCACGACCAACTGGCGGTTTGAGAGAACAGAGCAGAGACACAAAAAGAAAAAAGAAGCACTGATCCAGGAGTCCTTTCTATGGGAAGGAAAAGTAAATGTTAGTGGATGTAGCTCCTTTAGTCGTTTCACCTAGAAAGAAAGAACAGATAAACTCTGAGCCAGTTTTCAAGGTTAGAGTCTAAAGAGAGCACATAGTTAGTCACAGTAAAAGCTCAGTCAATTGCCATGTCTAGGAGAGAGAAAGGGTTAAACACTGAAAGACAGGACCATGTGGATCATCGGTAGAGGGTGAGCCAGCAGAAGCTCGGACGATTCCCCTCTTCAGAAAGGTGTCACAGGTGGACACAGAGTCAGGCCAGGTGTAGCTTCTAGGAAGAGAAAAGAGAGAACAAGGTTAAAAGCTGAAATAACAGCAAATAATGCAAAATTGGAGAGTAGTGTGAGAATGTAGCGAAGAGGGTGAAAGTGGTCATTATGTCCTCCAGCAGCCTAAGCCTATAGCAGCATAACTACACAGATAGTTTCAGTTTATTTATTTATACAGCGCTTATTTACAACAATGTTGTCTTAAAGCACCCCACAAAGGGTCCGGAACGGCGCAGGGCCGCCAGGGAGGCCAGACCAAACCACCGAGTGCTAGAGCCCGGCCACCCCAGAACGGGCCATGTGTAGGGGCACTAAGTAAAATATTAAACTGATAAAGTTAAGTTATAACAAACTGATATTAGCTGGTTAATTAGTTGGCAGTTGGAAGACAGCCTGCAGTCGGCTGCTAAACAGGCAGGCTGCTGGAAGCTTGTCAACTGTTTAGTGGCACTAGTGCCCTTTATCTTAAAAGTTGACTGACGGGAAATAAGGTGGAGAGAGAGGGAAAGACATGCAGCAAAGGTCAACAGGCCGGGACCGGACCCGTGACATCCAAGTTGAGGACTGTAGCCTCTGCACATGTGTCGCTGCTGCGCCCCCCAACAACTGTAGTTATGAAACAGCGTTGCCTTTTAACGCCATAAATGTCTGTGTTGGTTGTGACGGTAAGTAACTATAAAGAAATGCATTTATCCTTTTCTCAATCAAGAGAAACACGTATGAGCCTGCAAGGTAGCTGCATTGTCTTTGACTAGCTTTCAAACTAGAGCCAAAAAGAGTTTGGATTATAAGATTTTCCTACAACATATGAAATGACATTTTCTATATTTTAAGAATGCTAAGTAAAAATGTAACTCACTTGTTTGAAGACTTGAAAAAACTGTAAATTTGTACATTCAGCTCAATGAACAAATCATGAGTCAAACATGCCTAAACATTGTTCTTAAAGGTCATAGTGGGGATTGGGGCTGTAGGTTGGCACAGTTGCTAGCACTGCAGCAAGAAAGTGTGGGGTTCAAATCCTCCCCCGGGGTCTTTCGGCATGGAGTTTGTATGCTCTCCCCATGCATGCATGGGTTCTCTCTGGGTATTCCGAATATAACAGTGTTAGACTAATTAGTCTCTCTACATTGCTCTTTGGTGTGAATATGTCAATAAGTTTGTCTCTGTGTTGCCTTGTGATGGACTAATACCTGTCCAGGTGTACCCTGGTATTACAACTGTTCTGCTGAACAGTGCAAAATAATTACATTGGCTAGAACTTGAAACATCAAAACTGCATTTATCGATTCTCTCAGGGAGACAACTGTTTGTCACTAATTCTCATCCCAATATGTTTTAAAGAATGCAATATTGCCCCTGCTGAGTTATTAGCTTATGTGAACAAACTGGGCTCACCTTAGTTGAGCATCTTTAACAATTGTCAATTAGTAAATATGCTCTGTGTTGTAATATGAATGAATCCGGCAGCATTAGACAGAATCAGTCTAGGAGTATTATTATTGATGCCTGGTTTGAGGCTTAGTCTTTGACAGAGGGTAAAGGTCATGACACAGCTGTGCAGTTTCACACAGATGGCTTGTAATCACAGTGGTGACATAAGTCTTTCAACATACTGTATTTGGATTTATTCAGCCACAGCCATGAAAATTAAAAGGAGTGCAGGAGAAGCAGCCAAAAAGTTTTTGCTTTTTTTTTGGCAGTTTTTGTTATATAGACATATAAACCATTACAACCAGGGGGCTGCACGGTGGCACAGTGGGGCTGCACGGTGGCGCAGTTGGTAGCACTGTTGCCTTGCAGCAAGAAGGTCCTGGATTCGATTCCCGGCCTGGGGTCTTTCTGCATGGAGTTTTCATGTTCTCCCCGTGCATGCGTGGCTTCCTCCCACAGTCCAAAGACATGCCTGTTAGGTTAATTGGTCACTCTAAATTGCCCTTAGGTGTATGAATGAGTGTGTGCATGGTTGTTTGTGTGTTGCCCTGCGATGGACTGGCGATCTGTCCAGGGTGTACCCTGCCTCTCGCCCATAGACTGCTGGAGATAGGCCCAGCTCCCCCGCGACCCACTATGGAATAAGCGGTAGAAAATGACTGACTGACCATTACAACCACCAATACTGCTCATTTTCTTGCAGCAGTGTTCTAGTCTGAGGAAAAAATTTTATTGTGCAGCCACACCCACACAACATGGCAGAGGTTTTGCCCTCTAATTGTCCTTAGAAGGGCAGGAGCGAAGTCCAACCTGCACTGGGAACAAACTCTATTATGTACCATAAATGCAGACACATTTAGGTAAAATTAGGTCCAGATAACTCTTTAAAGCCAGCTATGCACCCCATACTCCCACAGCAGCCACCAACAGAATATATGCAGGGGATAAAGGCCTTCTAAAGACCCTCAAAATACATGTTGACAGGAAAACCAAACTTCCAGGAACCCCCTCAGCAGCTCTTTAAAGGTAACTCTCTGGTCCACGGCCAACATTAAAGCCACACAGCTCCTCCGGAATCAAAGGGTTGTGCAATCTAGCTCTCAACCGAATATTTACAGGATGTATTGCCAACGATTTAAAATTTAAGAAGAAAACAAAAGATCAATTTAGGCAGTAAAATTATAGTCCAACATGAAATAAGCTCCTGTATAAGCCTTAAGTGGGTTTGACAACCCACCTGTTTAAGTTCCAACCATCTCTGCCTCTGAAAAAGAGAAAATCAATAGTTATGAATTATTAATGAAGTTACAACAGCTGTAGATTAGGTATAAATGTGTACATCACTTCAGTTTGGGGATATTCATACGCTACCTGCATGCTGCTTAGGTTGACCTTGAAGTTGTAGCGGTATATGAAACTGAAAGAAAAACATTTTTTCTAATTAACTATTGTGCATGCTTATTAATAAACTAAAGCATGAATTAGGCAGTGTTGGGAGGGGCATTTATTTGGAAGTGGATCAATACATTTCTCCAGTTTAAAGCTTTAAGGTATAAGAAGCTGCCCAGCCCCCATCTAATGCTCACTGCATCATATGTGTTTGACTGTTGAAATAAAAGTTCTGCCTTTGAACTGCATGGACAGAATTCAGGACCATCACAATACCTGTGATACCACGGGTATCGTTTTGTTCTCCTGAAATGTTAGTGTTTTGTCCTTTGTAGCATCATACATGTAAAGGTTTTATGTTATCAGAGCATATAAGTCTAATTTTATTAGGAGGAAATATGCTGTTTATTTAATGATATAAAAGTTAAACATTTTTATTTGGTTTTTTTTTTCATAGGTGTGATTCTCCACGCCTGAGGATAACAGAAGAGTCGGTCATCTTTCCTTCCTTTTCCTCTTTGTTCCCTCCATCTCTTTTTCCTCCTCTGAAGGGTTGAAGCCATGCCCATCGTTTCTGCAAACACAGGTCGACTGAATTAAATGTTCCACCAACTTCATGCACTTTGATGCTTTTTATGTGCTTATAAAAAGGCTGATGCTGTCACATTGCCGGTTTGCATTCATTTAAAAACTGGAACCTGAACAAATAATAAAAGAATACTCAGTGATGTGATTTTTGTTAACTATTTGCAGGGCTGCATGAGACTCTGGCCATTCTCACATCTCATCTTCACCCTGATGCCAACCACAAAGAGGACCTGGTCTTCCTCAGAGACGTCTTCAGTGAGAAAAGCATCGGTTACCTCATGAAGGTAAAACATATGTCAGATTAGAAATGCTAATTTCATTTATGACATTTCTGTGCTAATTGTTGACCACTTTGTCACTTATGGTACAGTTTGTCTTTAACAAGAGAAAACACCATCCAAAAAACAATAATAAATAAAATCCACTACTGCTAAACAAATTACAATATGTTATTGTAATTTAATTAATATTAAAATATGTCAGTCATTTTCTACTGCTTATTCCAAAGCGGGTCGCGAGGAAGCTGGTGCCTATCTCCAGCAGCCTACGGGCGAGAGGCCCGTAGGCTGCTGGAGATAGGCACCCTGGACAGGTCGCCAGTCCATCGCAGGGCAACACACAAACAACCACGCACACACTCATTCATACACCTAAGGGCAATTTAGAGTTACCAATTAACCTAACAGGCATGTCTTTGGACTGTGGGAGGAACCCACACATGCACGGGGCATACTTCATGCAGAAAGACCCCCGGCCAGGAATTGAACCCAGGACCTTCTTGCTGCAAGGTAACAGTGCTACCAATTGCACCACCGTGCAGCCCTCCTATAAAAATATGTAATGAAACTAAATTTAAATTCTCATGTCTGGATGGTATCAGACAGCATGGTAGTTTTAACCTCAGAAATCACTGTGACGTCTGGTCAACAATGTCTGTCCACCAACCTGTGTACAGTCTCCATGGTAACCCATGGTATTCCCCAGTATTTCTACAACTGCTTTGGGTGTAAACTCAGAAATTCGCCATAACATGAGGACATACAGTGGCTCTCAAAGGCCTGCAAACCCTTGTTAAAATCCAGCTTTTCTGAAGCTCCCTTTGATTCAATTTTAGCATTCTGTTTCCTGGAGTTCATACCTAAAATCAGTTATATCACATCTGATTAAAATAATTTAGAGAATATGTTTTACTTGAAAAAAAAATCTGAAGAAATGTATAGGAGTAACTCTAACATTTAAATTCATGATTTCTTAAAAAAAATCAGCTACATTCTTGTAATGTCTCTGTTTGACTCCTTACACTCACATCTGTTTAGTTTCTCTTATTTTCTTGCAGATCCACGAGCGGCTAAAGCAGTATGAGAAGTACAGCCCCACTCCAGTCCTACACAGCGCCACCTGTCTGGCAGAGGATGTAGGTGCAGTGAAATTTCCCTCCAAACACTTTAAATTGCAGTGTTCATTTTCTGTGTATGACAGTGATATTTCATGCAGTACAGTGTGAACCATATAAGCAGTAAGTGTGATTTGGCCTTTCAGCTGGCTGAAGAGCTGCAGAGTGGACCGCTCCAGGATGACGAGCGAGAACTTCTCCTTTTGCTCAACATGCCCCACCTGAAGGTAACTGCACAAACATTTACACATAAGCAAGGTTAAAAAAACTGAACATAAACATGTCATTTTTTTAATTAAATTTGGTCCTCTTGTATGATGCAACTTTGCATTTGCTCTCCTCTGAGCTGCTCTAAATTTTCTTAGTTGGTCATAGATTATATAATACCAGAGTCAGAGATGTCCACACTCCACCCCTAGACACACAGTACTGACACTTTTCCTATAAATAAATAATCATGTTCAGCTTAGTGTTTTTTTTGGGAGCTTTGGGGGAAATAAAAGATGATTTCAAAAGTGAAAACGAGATGGATGGTTATTTCTTGTCGGTTTCCTTTTTGCTTTTTCCTCAACTTTTCTTCTCCAACATTCGATTATTTTTTTCTGCACTGTTTTATACTTAATGCAGTTGTGTTATCTGTTTGGATCATGCAGGCAGTGCTATCAGCTCACGACATTGTTGCCCAGAAGAAATTTGACCCAGTTCTTCCACCATTGCCAGAAGATTTGAACGATGAGTTTGAGGAAGAGTCTGTAAAGATCGTTCGTCTGGTTAAGAACAAAGAGCCGCTGGTGAGGGAAGATTTCAGATTTATTTAAGATTATTTTTTCTAATCCAGAAAGTGTCAAATGTATACCTACAGGCTTGAGTATATACCCACACCTACACTGTATTTGGATAAATGACTCTTACCAAGTTGCACAGAAGGCATGTAGTATTTTTGAACTTGAACAAGCATCTGACAGAACTCTGGCAGGGCCACTGTTGCTAGTAGTGGAGTTTAAAGTGGTTGGTTTTCAGTGAGGACTTTGCTTTTAAGAATAGTCAATACTTTTTTAATTGTGTTGAGACTGACATCAGAATCTTAATATTAACCTGCGTCATCCTCCCCAAAATCAATTTTGATGTGCTTTGGACCATTGCCTTATTGGAACAGCCATCTGTGTCCACGATTAAAGCCTAAACGGTCACTTTCAGATGAAGTAAAATTGGTTGGAATGATAATGAACGCTCAAAAACTCATCAGGTTTTAAATGTATCAGGAAAAAAGTTACTGCCGGAGGGATAAAGATTGAGCTAACTTGTCACAATCACGATCAAACAGTGTTTGGAGGAACCTAGGCTAAGAACGCTGTAAGTATGTTGGTGGTAGTATCATGATGAGGTCCTGTTTTGCTCCCAATGGCACTGGTAACAATAGTAGAGGACTTCTTCGCCTCCAATCACCAGCTACATGGTTTAAACCCGGACATAACTTGGTGTTCCAGTAGGACAATTAACCCAAATACACATCATAACTGGTCTGAATGGGCAAGGTTAACATTAAGCTCCTGGAATGACCCCAAGCTCAACAATATCAAAAATGTATCCACTATGTTTAACAGCTGGGTCCGTGTCAGAAAACCAACCAGTTGAAATAAACTGCAGCAATTCTGCCAATAAGAGTGGTCAAATATCCAGCCGGATGTACGACCAAAGCTAGTCGATGGCTACTTAAAGCCTGTGGTTAAGGGGCAGCTTGTTAAGGGACTTTTAACCAAGTATTAGTGAGGATGTATGCATATATATATATTTAAGTATGTATGTATAATTTGACGCTGTTAAATAGAGAAAAAACACATTAAATTCAAACTTCCCAGTTCTTACTTTTAAGAATAAAGTTAAGATGTTATTCCACCGTGCAAAAAAAAAAAAAAGGAAATGCATCAGTAAAAGCAGAAAATGAACATGACATTCATGCAGAGGATGAGTGCCTTTAAACACATCAGAACCTGCATTATTGCAAGATTTTAACATTCATTTTTGTTTATTTTTTAGGGTCTGTATTAGCTTGATGAGATAAAGATTGGAAATATGTTGTAAATGTTTTTTTGCATCTTTCAATAGGGAGCAACCATTCGGAGAGATGAGGCCACAGGAGCTGTAATTGTGGCCAGAATCATGCGAGGAGGGGCGGCTGACCGCAGCGGTGAGCGCTTTAAATTATAAAATCTTTCATTTCTTTTAGGAAAAAAAAGAACATTCAAAAGGACAGCTGCAGGAAAGGGGGCAAATGTAAATAATCCTAAAGCTACTATAGAGCGAACTACAGAAGTAATCTCTTTCTCATATATATCAGACGTTGATTTCATCAGAGTTTCTACATGGAGAGAGCAGTGAGGAGATTAAACTGTGACCAATTGAACTGTCAACATGCTTTAAGTCCTTGAGATTATGGCCACAAAATTGCATATTTCCAGATTACAAATGACTCGCTGTTGCTATGGAGATGTTATTGACTTGTTGCCAATAGGAAATAAACTCCACTGATGTGTTTCTACACATCAGCTGCCTGTGGTTTGAAATGTGTATGTGTTTAGGCCTGGTGCACGTAGGAGATGAGCTCCGAGAGGTGAACGGAAACCTGATAACTCACAAAAGGCCTGATGAAATTAGTCAGATCCTGGTAAAGAAAAACAAACTTTTTTCACAGTTCCAGTTTTACTTGGTGTTGCTGCTGACGTATGATGACCATGTTTCTCTGCTGGTTTCTTATCAGTCCCAGTCCCAAGGCTCCATCACGCTGAAAATCATCCCAGCGGTGGCAGAAGAAGACAGACTGAAGGAGAGCAGAGTAATATTCATGTTTATCCATTTCTAGTTTCATCCATCCATCTATTTCTGGTCCATTCATCCAGCACACGTAACATGTATTTCCTAAAATATTAAATGATTTGTTCTGTGAAACAATGTAAAATATTTATTTGATCTCAATAAAGGTTTACCTTCGGGCTCTTTTTGACTACACACCTTTTGAGGACAAAGCAACACCGTGTCAAGAGGCTGGACTTCCTTTTAAGAGAGGGGACATTCTTCAGGTCGTTAGCCAGGAGGACGCCACCTGGTGGCAAGCCAAGAAGGTCGGCGACTGCAACCTGCGTGCTGCCCTCATCCCCTCCACGCAGTTTCAGGAGAGGTAAGCTTTGTCCTATAATGTGTTTATTACATCATATTTACGGTTTTTATGTATAATAAACTCTCCCTTTTTGTAATTGAAATGTTCTGGTTCTTTGTTTTCACCTAGACGTCTGAGATACAGAATGAAGATGAATTCCCTCCCTGCTCCTCTGTCCCCCAAGGCTCCAACATGTAAGAGTTATTTACCTCAACGAACTCAGAATAATCATCACATATGACCTAAAACTTCAAATGTACATGAAGCTTACATCCCATGTGTTCTAGATCCAATCCAATCTATGTATGCAGAAAAGATGGGTTTAATCTCTAAAAAAATGAAAGATCTGATTTAAAGAGAAGATGAAACAAAAGCAAATCTATGTTTTTCTCTTATTTAAACCAAATTCCCAAACTGTTGTAGTAGATGAGGTTTAGGAGACATTTTTAATTCATGAGTTTATTATGAGTTTCTGGTGAATCAGATAATCTTCTATAGACCTACAGATCCATGTTTCCTACACCACCTGGAAAGTCCTGAAAAAGTATGGAATTTGATTTAACTATTTTTCAGGTCTGCACATGTATGAATACAAAAAGAGCATGAAAAAAAAATTTTTAGACTTAATTCCCTTTCCCAATGTTTAAACATTTGGTTCTTCCTGTCTTTAGTCCTCCCTCCTTCCTTTTTTCTTGTGTTCTACTTCCTTCTCTATGGCTTTCATTTCTTCCTTGTGTCCTACCTCCCATCTTTCCTTGGGTTCTTCCTTCCCTTTTCTCATCCTTGCATCCTTCATTTCTTCTTCATTTTTTCCTTTCATCCTAACTCTATTTCTTCCTTTCTTTTTTCTGTCCTTGCTTACTTCCTTGTGTCCTAATTCCATTCTCCTTTTTCTCCTTGCTTGTGTCCTTCCTTCCTACTCGTTTTGCCAGGTCCCATTTTAAAACCCTGTCTGCTGTAGACATATCTGGGACAATTTAAGTAAAACGAATGTTAAAGACTAAAAACGATGGAAATTTAAGTCTGGAGAAGTCGTACATTTTACCATCAGACTCAGACATCATTTAGGAAAAAACTGATTACATATTTTTCCAGTGTGGGAACATTGTACAATAAACAACTTCAGTGTATTTTAAAAACATATTAGCATATTTCTCGACTATGTGTAGAAGCCATGTTTGTCTTATATTTAAATTTGTTCCTGTTGTATTTTGTATAATTATAGGATTCTGGGAAAAACACTAGTTTGAAATAACATATTACAAGCCCAACATTAATGGCATTTATGACGATGAGAATATCTAAACTTCTCACCAGAACTTAGTTTGACAGATCCACACCAGCCTGATATGACTGCTTGGATGTGACGTTTCTAAGATGGATGTGAATTTGAGGAAAATAATGTATTATGTACAGTAGAAGGCGTAGAACATTGATTATTACAGTTTCTACACTGATACTTTGTGTTGCTCTCACATTGCCAACTTCAGATGATCAGACAGAGAAAGGTACGTATATAAACCCTCATGTTAGACAACATGCACCATCCTTAGACAGTGACAGCTGCCCTGAGGTGTTAAACACAAATGCATCACCAAAACACAGCAGAAAATACAACAATGCTATGATTTTTGAGAAAATACTTAAAACAATTTGACTTTTTTATTTTAACTGAATGTTTTTATTCTTCTTTGTGTGTTTTATAATTTTCATGTTTTGTTGTGTTTGTGTTTGACGCTTCTGGGCCAACATCACCATATTTCCATGCCTTAATATCGTTATGAAATTCTCTCCAGTGACCCGCCTGAAATTCAGAAACGGATCATGATTCAGTTCCTTCCTTCGTACAGGATCATGAATTTGCTTTAAAGCGTTTGTTTTTACTTTATTTACACCTCATCTTTCCTTACTGTAACTGTACTGTGCCTGCTGTTTGCTCTTGTCTCCGAGTCCCCTCTGCAGCATCCCCACCCTCTTCTTACCCTGTTATCTCTCCCTGCTTGTTGTCCCACAGAAGACTGTGACAGTAAAGGTGCTCTGAATGGAAAGGACGTAGGTGAGGAAGCATGCCATCTGAAACGTCACATGTTGGATTAGTCTGTGTGCTAATTCATTCTTTCTTTTAGAGGCTTCAGACTATTGTTAAGGTGTTAATGTGGGTATTTTTTTCTGTTCCTTATCCATTATAGGTGTTTTTTTTTCTTCTTTAAGCTTTCTTTAATTTAAAGAAATGTCCTGTGATATTTGTGAGCTCCAGATGAAACCATCTCCAGGCTGTCGCTCAGTGGCCAAAGCACACAGGTTTCTAAAGAGGACCGTTGTGTGGAACAAACTATCTGCAGAGATAAGCTAAATTCTTATGGTTAAGACAGATAGTAGCATCTTTATCCTCTAAATTCAGTGGATAAAACACCATTGCTTCAGCACGCTGCTTCTTTTTAAAACCCTGAACTATAACTGACCTTTTGATTAGAAATGTTAATTATTTATTTGTATAGGGACAGGTGTTATGCACAAATACCATGTACTTCACATTTGTACCCTTAGGTCTTCTGCAAAGTATCTTGTGCTTTTGATTGCATAGAAGATTAAAGGATATTATAAATGGTTTACAATACAAAACAGACTTGACGATACAAAACAAAGTAATTAATAATGAGTGCTATAATGAAATCTAACATTGGGTGTCAGATTTTTAAATAAGATCCAATATGACACCAAGATACTTTACTTCTTAGACTTGTTTGATAAGCTACACATTAATCTTTAGATTTAAATCATTATGGTCAATTAAAAAAACATAACTCTTCAAACTATGCTGCAACAGACTCCTAATAAGGAGCCAGTTACATCCATGAGCTTCATATAAAATTATATAATCAGCATACATCCAGAAACCTGCACTAGGACACAAATATGGGCTATGGTTTGTGTCTACTTTTGCCCATAAAGGTGGAATAATTATGCTTTATGCTAATTATGCTAAACACATTCCTCTTTGTCTGATGGTTTAAATTTCACTGTGGGCTGTTTGAAAAAGACTCATGAATAAAGTTTTGAGAAAAGATGCATTATATCTGTAAAGAATAAATCATATTGTTACAAACATTTCATTACAATAAGCACAAAATATTTTACTAAATTTTTATGGCTAACTGTGTTTACATTAAAAGGGAGTGGGCCAAATACTGAGCCTTGAGGTACATCTTTATAATTTTAGAATAAGTAGATCATCGCTTAATACCTTTTGTAAAATCCAGCAGACTGCACCAACTACTATGCCCTGATAAAGACGTGATCAGCAGTCTCTGTAGAGTAATGAGGATGGAAACTGAATTGTAATGGATACTAGTAGGTTCTCTAATTTTAGGTGCCTCCCGAATTTAACCTTGAAAAATGCAGGTGAAATACATATCAATCCTTATTGGGTATAATTATGTGCCAGATCAGCTGCTCCAGATTTAAAAAAAATAGCAAAACGGTGGAATTTATTTCCACCTGATGCAAAAATCCCACTGGTAATGTATATTTTGAGAAAATGTTTGTTTTTTTAAACGTGTCTATATAGAAAAGGGCTTTCAAATGCCTACTTGGTAACTTGGTAATCATTTACTGAACACATTTCTTAGCAGTTAGTTTGCTGAAACCTGAAGAATGAGGTGTGAGAATCAGACATACACACTTAAACAATTGGAGCATTAACCTAATTCTTCAGTCCTAATATCTTTATTGGAGTTGATTGAGGTTTGGTACATTTCTGTCAGCAGCAAATTCAGCAAGGGGACTTTTTATAGCATATAGTGTAATATATCAGAGTACCGTTTTCCATTTTAAATCTGTCTTTCACAGTTTTTACAACTTGATTAATTTAAAGAATGTATTAAACTGAAGCTAATATGTTTGTATTACTTGGAAATAAATCAGTTTCCTGACAATCATCTACCATTCTAACATGAAGAATAAATACCTATGTAAGCTGAATATCTGTTTGCCAATAGAGGGAATAAAGGAGCACCTGAGGAACATACTTGAGTAAATGGGTTGAGGAAATGGTTTGTAATCTAGTTTTAGTCTTTTCCGATATAGTTTTGTTTCTTTTGCACTTACTAACAGAGGATTTTACAGTTTATTCACATACACACATGTTGATTTAGAACACAGTTTTAAACGGGGCTTTAATTACCATCATCTGTAACACATGGCTCACTGAATATTTCTAAGTTGTTTTGGTTAATAATAAAAATGCATTATTGCTGCAGGCAGATAATTATTAATGTACACATTTTAGATGGATTTCTGTCCTTTTTCTATTTTCTGAAGTCATGGTTTTCATAGGAAGCAACTGTATGGCTTATTGTGCTTTTGGGCAGCCTTTTTTCTTTGAAGCATCACCTTTTTAAGCTAATTTATTCTAACAAACAGGATTTTTGTTAGAATATATTAGAGCATCAAGCTTTTTGTGTCATATGCTGCAGCCACCAAGCTTCTCACATTGTCACTGTGGGCCATGATGGCATCTCATCGGCTGTTTCAAACAGCAGCTCCTTATGCTAACTTCCAGCTGAGTTTTCCATGTGTTTGAAAGGTGGACACAGCATGCATGGCTTCATAGCTCCTATTGTGTTAGTGATTGAAACTGGTGAAATAAATGGTCTAATATGAGCTGTAGTTTCTCCCAAGAGTAAGGCAGCACCTGCCTTCTGTGGCCATGCTTTCTCATGGGAATTTTACTCAGGTACTCTTACTGGTTTCCTACGGTGTTTGCTGTGTTTGTCTTGTGATGTATGGGACAGGATATGAGTTCTAATGGGGCAGAGTGAGAGGTCTGATTTGATGTGGCTCTGTTTGTTCTGTATTTCTTAAAATGTATTTCATTACTTTATTTATTGCTAAGGTACGTTGCAATACATATGTAGCATACAGATACAATTGTAAGTCATGTGAGAAAGACCAAATTCTTAAAATGTTACAGTTCACTTTATTTATGTAGGACTAATTAATAACAAATATTGTCTCAAGTCACTTTCCAAAAAAAGTTCAATTCAACCCCAGCATACAGACAGATTCAAAGCTAATTTGATCCTAGTTATCTAACAATGCATTTTAGTTTATTATTCAAATCTGTCTGTTTGAATCTATAGAATTCTGTTATTAGAGATGCACCAATCTGAAGCGTTGAGTCCGACATCTAATATAAGATGTATAAACAGCGTTTAAAATATATTTTCTCGAGTCTTTCTGTCATGAGCTATCATTAATTATTTTATTAGTTGTTCAACGCAACTTTCTCTAAAGCCTTGAATAATCTTGTTAGTTTTTCAGTGGGAATGTGATCACTGTAAAACATGGTTTTGCCATTTTAAAACAAAGACAAAATTATTACAGAATTAACATTTTGAAATTATCTTTAGCACCTTATATTTTCACTTATAACTGTTTGCATTGCTAACACATCAGTATCAATGTGTGTGAGAATTAATGTATTTACTTTAACTCTTCCAAGTGGCTTCCAATATTTAGTTTGTATGACAGAAAGAGGTTGAACGCTAATTATTATAAAACGAGCAACTTTGCTGTTCTCCATTCAGGCTTCCTGTTACCTGATGAAAGTTATGCTCTCTCTTAGTTTCTTGCTGCCTGTATGAAACACAGACATGTCTTTGCATGTTATAGAAATTACTCTTTCCTTTTAAAATTAAGGTCTTACATCTCTGCACTTTACTCAGTAGTGGAGGCTGTTGTGACCTGGTAGCACAGTGGTATGTAGCAGTAACTGATCAGTAAAAAAATACAGAGCCAATTATCAGGTTGGGCCTGATCAGGGTGAAATTTATCACATTCCAGTCACCTGCTGATTTCATCTCCTGTCGACTTGTATTGCTGAAAGGAATTGGCCTAGTCAACGAGCAACTTTTTTAGTTTTCCAGCTTGTAACAAAAATGCATAAAAATCTGGCTTGACATCATTCCTGGATCAGTTTGGCAAATTGAATGTAGCACTAAACACATTTGTGGAAACTTTTATAACATGCAACAAACTTAAATACTTTTCAACCCAGTTTTAACTGAGCTTTTCTTTGTTAAATAACTATATTGTATTTACTACAAAATAAAGAAATTAACAGTTTTATGTTTGGCTGCAAAATATCAGTAAAATTTGTAAAATTGTTCATGAATATTGTAATGATATCAGTTAAGATTAGCTGACATTTTACCCACTCTTCTCTTTATTTTCCACTATCAAGATGTCCCCATCACCCTCCGTATAGTTGTTGGTGCCTTAAAAGGCCTTTTACCTGACAGAATGCATATATAAAACATATTGGGAGGCAAATATTTCCCACTTAAGGCAACAGCGTTTCCTAAGTCTGTATTTCTGGAAAATGGTGCCTGATTTCTTACAGCAACAGCATGGTTTATTAGAAGTATTAACTTCATAAGAAATATATGCCATATTTTGCAAGAATCTGCCTTTAACTGTTTAAAAGTGTGTATTTCCAAATTATCCCAAAATAAATCTAAACTGAAATATGTTTAAATGAAATAAATTATATATTTAAGGATTTGTTGCATTTTACAACACGTTTTTATCTTTTCTGGGATTTAGATAATACAAGTAGATAAAAAGATAACAAGTTTGCAGCAATTTGTCCAAAGTCAACAATATCTGTCCTCTTTCTGTGTGTCTTGACCACAGCCAGTTTACGCAGAAGTTTCCGACTCAAAAAAGAACGGCAGGGTTCACCAACAGAGGCCCAAACTCTGGACGCCCATCAGACAGAATTCCAGATTTATGAGGAAGTTTCGCAATATTTGCCACACCCCGGAGAGAAGCCCCGTCTTATAGTACTGATAGGTAGGTCCGCCGCAGTGCAGCTGGCGCTGAATTAAAAAAAAAGAAGGTATTTGGTACTGCAGCAGACTGGATAAGTGGATGTACATATTAGGGTTGCATTTTTGCATATGTTTAAACCAATCATTGTATGGACCACAGGTTCGTTAGGAGCTCGGATCACCGAGCTCAAACAGAAGGTGATTGCAGAGAATCCTCGATGGTTTGGTCTGGCTGTGCCACGTAGGTCTTCTTGACTCGATGTCCTTATACCTAATGCTGTTCATTCCAAATGGCCTTTTCTGTGCATAAAATAGATCATTTAGTTGATGCATCCAGTATATTCAGAAACATGCATTTATCGCCATCTCGTCTTTCCTTCTGGCTGTTTCAAACTTGCCCTGAAGACACGACCCGAGCCAGAAAGACTCATGAGAGGGAAGGAGTGGAGTACCACTTCATCAGCAGGGGAGCCTTTGAGGCCGACATCCAGGATGGGAAGTGAGTATATGCAAACAGTATTCTGATCTGGAGCCAGAATAATTTCAGTAAATCCTTTTGCTTTTATTGTAAGCACAAAGTAAATTTTTCAAAAAACACTACTTGTGTTTTAACTGGTGCAAACCAATTTCTGCAATTTATGTTTTTTCTTCAGATTTATTGAATATGGAGAGTATAAGGAGAATCTGTATGGCACTAGCTTGGAGTCCATTCATAAAGTTCTGAGTCAGAATAAGGTCTGTTTAGTAGATGTGCAACCAGAGGTTAGTATCGTGATTGTCATCCTCTACAGCCATCCGAAAACACAGTACCTAGCAAAAGTGTTCACACCCTTCTGTTTGTCTGTGCATTTATATTCAGCCGCTCTGAGTCAATACTTTGTAGAACCTGATATTACTAATTAATACAAATTAATTTGCTGAAATTACAGCTGAATGTGTTTCTACCAGCTTTGCACATCTAGAGACAATGTTTGCTAATTATCTTGTGCAAAATAGTTCAAGCCCTGTCAGATTGGATGGAGTGTCTGTGAACAGTTTTCTGTTCGGTTCTCAATTGGATTTAGTTCTGAACAAAGACTGGGTCATTACCAGTACAATTATTCAGTTCTTATAAAATGTATAAACTTTGTCACATGGGTCAAAATCATTAAGTTTAAATGACCTCATGGGCCAAAATAATGTCACTTTTTTTGAAAATTAAATGACAAAACATGGTTTTTTTTTCTATTCAACAATAAAGTAAGCAATATTTTAAACAAAATAGTTACAATTTTAACAGGGAATGAAAGGCATTGTAGATTAAAAATGAAAAAGGGATTTTGCACACTTATTGAAAGGAAGGCATCTAATGGGCTTGACTAGGAAACAAAAAAACAATTGTTCGTTCTCAGGAGTAACAACAGGATTTGAGTCACTTACAAAATACTTGCTGTATTTAGCTGAGTTTACTAAATTAAATAAAGGCAGATTTAGCCTTAATTAATAATTAAGTCTCCATCTGTATTAACCACCTGTGATGGGGGCCAAATGTTGTATGATTCTTGAGTTGCAGTCAGAGGGCGCAAATGGCCCTCAGGCCACACTTTGGACACCCCTGACAGAATCCATAAAACCCTAAACTCTGACATCCTCAAATTAGTGGTTGTAATTTTACATCTTAGTTTAAGTTTCTGCTTTGTGACTTTGGATATTTTTTATTTTTGTCAGTCATGAATTACTTCGTAATCTGTAAATGACTGTAGTGTTGCATACTACAAGGTTTAACTGCATGCTGTGGTGAATGTTTTCACAACATATAGGCGCTGAAGACTCTGCGAACGGCCGAGTTCAGACCATTTATCATCTTCGTGAAACCTCGCATCCCTGACTGTCAAAGAAAACAGTTTGGCTCCTCTTCCTCACTCAGTGCAGGGATCACAGTAAGTCACAACAACAATACCCTAACAAAAAGTACCATAAGGATTTATAGTAGATCAATCCTGGTAAAATACCGTTAATGTAAAATAATTACAATACTGAATGAGTGGAAGTAATCGGCTTCCCTGCCTGTTTTTCCTCAGGAGGAAGATCTTCAGGAAATGAAACAGTCTGCAGAAAAGATGGACAAGTGCTATGGCCACTGGGTGGACTATGTATTGGTAAAGGAGGACCCAGTGAATACCTTAGCAGAGCTCCAGATGGTGCTGGAGAAGGTGCAGATGGAGCCCCAGTGGGTTCCTGTGTGCTGGTTGAGGCGTTAGCCAAATGGACCTTCTGACCAAACCGAGGGGTAAACCAAAACAGAGACCACGGTGCACGGACCCACAGCTGTGGGGGATTTCCGGAGAGATCAGATGTTTACTACCATGTAACTATTCCACACTTATGGGTTCGTGATAACAGAAAAATGTTTCTCTGATGGTCGATACAGTCAACACGAAAAAAATAAGTACACCCTCTTCATTTGTGTGTGGGCGCACGTTTTCCATCATTACTTTTATTCATTGAAGTTTGCAGACATTAACTCCTGCCATGCTCTATTACAGTCTGACTACAGTGTTTCGATCAGGTTGAGCACTGTGCTTTGACTAGGCCATTGTAACACCTTAATTTTTTTTCTTAAGCCAATCTGTTAAACATTTGCTGCTGTGATCATTGTCCTGTCGATGAGCCAGTTTTCTGTCAGATGGCCTTACAGTTAACACAGTTGAATACTTTAGTATAAAGGATGGTTGACTTGATGACTGCAAGGTGTTCATGTCCTGTGGCTCCACATCATCTTGGCTCTACCACCATGCTTGGCATAAGATGTTTGAGTCTTGCCAGAAATCCATACTTTTGTCTAGAGAACGTTGTTCCAAAAGATTTGTGGTTCATTTTGATACAACACTGCGGTCTTTTCATAGTGAAGATGCTTTTTCCAGACAACCCCTCAAACCTGTTAAGTATTTCTCTAACAGTCCTATCATGCACCTCAACATGCTAAGATATGTAGGGTTTAAGATTTAGCTTTTTTTTTCCCGACCTAAGAACATTAGAATCTTAAAACATCTTGAATGTTTTCCACATGGATATTTTTCACACTGCAGAATAAGACCTCAAATTGTTTGGAAATTGCCTTATAACCCTTCATAGGCAGCAAAAGTTGCTCCTCCAAGTTCATTGCTGATGTATTTTCTGCTTGGCATTGTGTTAACGCGCACCTGTATGCTCCAGGCCAGAAGACTAGGAAAACTGCTCTCATAGCAGGGGTCACACATAAAACATGACCAAGTTATGTGCGTTTGATTAGTCTTTGAAAAGTCCTCTGGAAGCAGCAAGGGTGTACTTATATTTTTCATCTATGATCATCACTACACTTTAGGAAACTTTTTCATGTGGCTGTACTTTGTCATTATTGCAAATAAAGTCTGCAGTGACTTATTTAGGCCACAGGTGAGACTGTTGTAGTGAAGCACCGTGTGTATTAGTCACACAGATGCAATGCTGATGTACCTTATTGTATATCTATAGTACAGTGGTAGTATAACAGCTATCTCAGGCATGCAGGACCAAGTTAAAGTCAATGTCAAAGATCTGTTGTGATCAGTTAAAATAAGACCTGTTTCTATAGCAGCTATACTGTGAAGTGCCATAATGAATGTGTTGAATTTATGCAGGAAATTGTTGTAAACTGAGACAGAATAAATCTGCCCTCCTGGATAACTATTACTTCATGTGGTTTGTAAGATATTTGAAAGAAAACTGTGGTTTAGAAACAAGGAACAAGAAGTTACCAGGGAAACCATTTAATTATGGACTCGTACAAACAAAGAAAGGAAAATATACATATGTATTTGCAATGTGTGCAGGAACCCCACACTTTTCTTTTTTACTTCCAGAGCTTCTTGATAGACATGTTCTTCTCGCTGTCTTTCTGCATCACCTGGTTAACAGAAAGAGGTTTTAGAAGACTGAAAAAAAAACATGTGATCTATTGTTTGGCGTCAGTATTTTAGGGTAAGTTGATGTACGGACCTTTGCCACAGCCATTTCAAAATCCTCTTGGGTGACGTGGACTCTCCGCTCCCTCAGAGCATACATCCCTGCCTCTGTGCAGACTCCCTAAAACGAACCCAAGCAGTTTTAGTCGGGGTCACCCTGATCTGGCGGCTAAATGCTTAAAATAACACGAATAATTCCCACCTTAACCTCTGCACCAGAGGCTCCCGGCATAAGCTCTGCGATCTTCCTGAGGTTAATGCCACGAGTGAGGTTCATCTTCCTGGAGTGAATCTTCAGGATGTCCAGACGGGCCTGTTACAAGCAGAAGTGTGCATATTATTAAACAGATAACGAAAATATTAACCTTTAAGGGAAGATGTCATATAACCAACCTCTTCGTTAGGAGGGGGGAACTCAATCTTTCTGTCGATCCTTCCTGGCCTGAGCAGAGCTGAGTCCAAGATGTCAATACGATTGGTGGCCATGATGACCTGCAGAGACAGAGTCACGCTTGGATAAGTGAACAGTTTAAAAGCACGTCAGTTATTCTGCTATGGGCGATTGTATATCATTCCTAAACAACACGTGTTTTTTAAATGTCTGACGTTAATTTATGCATCATGGCTTTCATCATCTCAAACTGTTGGGACCATATTTGTACCAGAACCACATTAGGTAGGAAAGAAGAAAACAGGTGAGGGCTTTTTATTAGAGATGGACAGAAAAATTCGCTGCTGATCAACAGAATTTGATTTTCAAGTTTGACCTGAGATCAGTGAGTTCATCAGTTCTAACTGGTTAAGCTAAAACCACTTTGGTGTGAAAGTTCTTAATGAGGGAAGAAGACGCCTTTCATTTTGTGCTCTATGAGTTTCTGTTGGACAAAGTTTTAAAGATTGTCATAAAAACATCAACTCAGGCTTCCCTAAAATCAGGAAAATATGCCGTTCTGATATCATTACTGAGTTTTGCAATATATAAATTATATAAATTACAACTTTCTATGAAGGTCAGCTAGTTGTTCAGTTGAACACTAGTTTTAAATGGGGAATGAGGCTTCAGCAGATATCAAGAAGAATAAACGGAGAAAAGCTGAGTTGCCGTCTGTCGTGAAGGAGTAAAGTTAAGGATCTATATTCTTTATGGAGTACACCGCAGAGGCTACATTTAGTCAAGCTAACCGCACTAATCGCCAATATGGCATTACCATAACACAGTAAAGAAAGTTTAAAATGTCAACTTTGTCATTTTTTCTTTACTTATAGTAGTAAAAGTATCAATGTGTGATGTAGCCTCTGCTCCTAATATAAAAAGATAATAACATATCAGGCATAAAGAATAGAAAACATACTTGCTATGCTATAACTCTTCAAGAGAAGCTGGAATCAGCTAAGATTCGTATCGGCAAATCAAATCTTTAAAAAAAAGAAAATGGAGATTTGAAATTGGCAACAAAATTCTGACCAGTGCATTTTTAATTTTAAATAATTAAACAAAACAAATTTACACAAGACATACATTTTGCATTTAAGATGAAAACCCTTCTTTGTCTGTAAATATGCTCTATCCAGAACTCTGAGTGGCATAACGTTAGCTTCCCCTAGTTCAAATTCTGTAAAACAAATAATAATGATAATCTCATATTAAGCACCTTTTGCTATACGATTAATCAACAGAAGTAGTCGACATTGGCAAAATAACAGTTAGCTGCAGCCCTAATATGAATTAGTAGCTAAACTTTGAATTGTGTTACAGTAAATTTTAAATTTTCAAAAACTTAGTTGTGTTTTCCAGTTTCCTATTTTAAAGTAATTACCATACTATGCTACTTGAATGAACTAAGTGGCTGTATTATTTATGGTACAGCTCGTCTCATTGTACATTCATGAAAGAAAACCGAAGACCATCTGTGTTACCTTGATGTTTTTAGTGGCCTCAAAGCCATCCAGCTGATTGAGCAGCTCCAGCATCGTCCTCTGCACCTCACTGTCCCCACCCGAGCCGCCCTCCAGGCGAGAAGAGCCGATAGAGTCGATCTCATCCATGAAAATTATGGAGGGAGCATGCTCTCTCGCCATGACGAACAACTCGCGCACCATACGAGCGCCTGGGACGAAGCAGGGAGATATTATGGATCTAAAAGAGACTTTTTAGGAATTTGGTTGCAGAATTGACAATAGATGGGAACTCACCTTCTCCAATGAATTTCTGGACCAGTTCAGAGCCAGAGACCCTGATGAAGGTGCAGTCAGTGTGGTGGGCTACAGCTCTAGCTAGCAGGGTCTTCCCTGTACCTGGTGGTCCATACAGCAGCACACCCTGCAAGCAAGAAGCAAAACAAATACATAAGTCAGTCTGGAGCTGATCAGTCAATAAACGTGATCATCTGGAACTTGAAACTTTATTAAATATTGATTTTTGTTTGCTTGAGAATACTGCAAGCTGGATATCTTCATAGTTTGAGCTGCCAGGGAGTCATTTAATTAACCATCACATACAGGTCCTTCTCAAAATATTAGCATATTGTGATAAAGTTCATTATTTTCTATAATGTCATGATGAAAATTTAACATTCATATATTTTAGATTCATTGCACACTAACTGAAATATTTCAGGTCTTTTATTGTCTTAATACGGATGATTTTGGCATACAGCTCATGAAAACCCAAAATTCCTATCTCACAAAATTAGCATATCATTAAAAGGGTCTCTAAACGAGCTATGAACCTAATCATCTGAATCAACGAGTTAACTCTAAACACCTGCAAATGATTCCTGAGGCCTTTAAAACTCCCAGCCTGGTTCATCACTCAAAACCCCAATCATGGGTAAGACTGCCGACCTGACTGCTGTCCAGAAGGCCACTATTGACACCCTCAAGCAAGAGGGTAAGACACAGAAAGAAATTTCTGAACGAATAGGCTGTTCCCAGAGTGCTTTATCAAGGCACCTCAGTGGGAAGTCTGTGGGAAGGAAAAAGTGTGGCAGAAAACGCTGCACAACGAGAAGAGGTGACCGGACCCTGAGGAAGATTGTGGAGAAGGGCCGATTCCAGACCTTGGGGGACCTGCGGAAGCAGTGGACTGAGTCTGGAGTAGAAGCATCCAGAGCCACCGTGCACAGACGTGTGCAGGAAATGGGGTACAGGTGCCGCATTCCCCAGGTCAAGCCACTTTTGAACCAGAAACAGCGGCAGAAGCGCCTGACCTGGGCTACAGAGAAGCAGCACTGGACTGTTGCTCAGTGGTCCAAAGTACTTTTTTCGGATGAAAGCAAATTCTGCATGTCATTCGGAAATCAAGGTGCCAGAGTCTGGAGGAAGACTGGGGAGAAGGAAATGCCAAAATGCCAGAAGTCCAGTGTCAAGTACCCACAGTCAGTGATGGTCTGGGGTGCCGTGTCAGCTGCTGGTGTTGGTCCACTGTGTTTTATCAAGGGCAGGGTCAATGCAGCTAGCTATCAGGTGATTTTGGAGCACTTTATGCTTCCATCTGCTGAAAAGCTTTATGGAGATGAAGATTTCATTTTTCACCACGACCTGGTACCTGCTCACAGTGCCAAAACCACTGGTAAATGGTTTACTGACCATGGTATCACTGTGCTCAATTGGCCTGCCAACTCTCCTGACCTGAACCCCATAGAGAATCTGTGGGATATTGTGAAGAGAACGTTGAGAGACTCAAGACCCAACACTCTGGATGAGCTAAAGGCCGCTATCGAAGCATCCTGGGCCTCCATAAGACCTCAGCAGAGCCACAGGCTGATTGCCTCCATGCCACGCCGCATTGAAGCAGTCATTTCTGCAAAAGGATTCCTGACCAAGTATTGAGTGCATAACTGTACATGATTATTTGAAGGTTGACGTTTTTTGTATTAAAAACACTTTTCTTTTATTGGTCGGATGAAATATGCTAATTTTGTGAGATAGGAATTTTGGGTTTTCATGAGCTGTATGCCAAAATCATCCGTATTAAGACAATAAAAGACCTGAAATATTTCAGTTAGTGTGCAATGAATCTAAAATATATGAATGTTAAATTTTCATCATGACATTATGGAAAATAATTAACTTTATCACAATATGCTAATATTTTGAGAAGGACCTGTACAACTCCTCTCTAAAAGGTACTTGCGTCTCCAAGACAATAAAACTTCTACATTTAGCTGGAGTATTTACTGTGGTTAGACATGATTTACAAACAACTCTTTCCAAACTGACTCCTAAATATTAGAGAAACAAACTTCCCTTGACTTTCACCCACCTTTGGCTGTGCAATTCCCAAAGCCTCAAACAGTTCTGGATGCTTGACAGGCAGCTCAATAACCTCTTTAATCTCCTTGATCTGCTTATCCAGGCCACCAATCATTTCATAGGTGGAGTCTGGCACCTTCTCCACCATCATCAGGGAAACCAGAGGGTCCACTTTGTTGGGCAGGATCTTGTGCAGGGTATAGCTGTCGTTACGCAAAGCCACGCGGCAATTTGGAGTCACCTGGTGACAAAGTGACAGTAGTATAAAAACTGAAAATGTTTTCTCCTAAAACTTAACAGCTGCAGTACTTACATCATTGATGTCAATGTTCTTGTCCACATCCACAACAAATTTCCCTTCTGGATGTACCTATGTAGACAAAGGATACAGTTCATTCAAGCCGCCAATCAGTCAAGCAACAACATGCAGCTCAGTCCACGAACACAGCATACCTTGACCAGGACTTTCTTTTTATCCATAACCCGGACCACTTCTCCCACATAGGACCCCTGCTCCTGCAGCAGCTGCAGCTCCTCACGCAGCAGACGCACTTAAAAGACAAAAAAATGTTTTTAATTAAGCCCTGTGAGACTTTTAAACTAAAAGAAATATGACAGCAGAAATTATGTCTTTTTTAAAATCTACCTTTGGCATTAAGCTCATTCCTTTGTGCCTGTAGACGTCTCAGATTCTGGCTCTTATCGTTTACAGTCAGCTGTTGGGGAGGGGAGGGGGTGGGTGGGGGGTTAGGAAAGCAGAAATAAGCACTGGTACTTACACAGGAGAAGTTTAACTTCATCCCATTAACATTAGAATCTTTCTCACCTGCAGCTCTTCTATCTTCGACAGGTAATACTGTCTGAGACCGGATCCGCCTTTACTCTCCCCCGTCTCCATCTGTCAAAGGAAACTTGACCTTAAGAACATGTTTCACAGCAGGATTTCCTTTTATACAACATAATTAAAGAAGCAACATATGATGGTGTTTGTTCAACATTATTACTAATTTTTTGGTTTTATAATACAACTGTTAAATGTTGCTGTCAACAAGATTCCTGCATTATTTCTATTTTAAATCTTTAAAGAGTTTTTCCAGAATGTTCATGTTTTTTGATCTGTTGTTGAGTTATTCTTTCACATCTCAGAACACTGATGAAAATGTACAGTGGACAGGCTTATATTATCTGTATCTCCCCAAAAAATAAGGGGAGGAGGCTATTCAAGGATAAACAGGAGATGATTACAGAAACAAAATATTTTCTGAACATTTATCAGGCAAGTTGATGGTCTTAATCAAAGGGTCCAAATCATCTAAAATGAACATAATGGTTTGTAAAATTATTTTTATTTTTTTCCTAAATATGAAGAAGTCAGATCAGGACACAGATCTGTTGTAAAATTCCAGGACACTCATCTTATGACAGGCAGCAGCGTCGAAACATTCAAATGAAGTGAATCAAATTTCTCATACACATTTTAGAATTCACAAACTTCATTAAAAACGTAAAAATCAAATTTAACAAAATACTCTTTACCTATGGTATCATGGTAGTAACAACATGTAGGATATGGAGAGTTGCTTTACGCCTATTTTCTGTATTTTGGATAATATTGGGACAGTACTGTAAAAATACTTTATTTTAAAAGATGAAATTAACAACTTTTCAAGGTTTTGACTAAACAACCCCAAACAAATTGCCCATTTCAGCTAAAATTGAGTTTTGCAGTAAACGAGAAGCATCCAAAATGTGACGCTTTGAAAACATTAGCTTTTTAGCCCTTCATATATGTATCGGTTAATTTATCTCGCCAGTTGAATATTTTGCTGGATTGTGTATGTAAATGAATATAAAAATGGTAAATTGTACATTATTTTCTAAGATTTTATTTTATACCCCATTCAGATTAATTGTGGTTCATATTCCCATTAGGCCCAATCGACGAGATTATTTATCTGAGGCACAGAAGCATATTTCTTCACAGTAGATTATACGTAGATATAGAAAATTTGTTACATTAAAGTTAGGAAGGAAGGAAAAAAAAAAAAAAAACCTTCAGAAAACGAAATTACTTGCACCCAAAAAGTTACAACGGACTTAATTTTTTATTTATTGGCTTTATTTCTCAGGGCTTTGAGTACGAAACTCTTTTTTTTTTTTTTTTTTTGCACTGATTAACATTTGTTAGCATTAGCTAGTAACTGAGTAAACGTTCGGATGATAAATGATGAACCAAAATCTTGGTAGGTTATAAATACACAATGTATCTTAAAGGTCAAAACAGAAGTTATCATACAGAAGCTTTTCATTTGGAAGAGTTAGTAGAGTGAATGTCAGCCGAGCGTGTAGTTGACAGCGAGCTTCTGGCTCTTTAGCAGCTTCAGCTACAATGAGACAGCAAAGCTACAGAACACATTCATTGTTTTCAATAAAAAATGATTCCTTAATCTTTTAACGTAACGCCCCATAGAACTCCCACAACACAACTGATTCAATGTAATTATTCACTGAAATGCGCTACAATGTAAGACTTCTGTTATTGGTGTTATTAAAAATCAACCAAACGGCAAAAAAAATACACCTACTTGGTCGACTCCGTCTACCTCCATCTTGAAATTTCTGCGTCCGCTTCAGAGCAGTCGTATTTCCGGTGTTCTGCTTTGACGTGCATTTGTAGTTAACAACCTATATCGCCCCCTGCAGTTCAATTTATAAAACTACACTACTGTTTCTTAGTTTATTTCCAGTGGTTGCCAAACCTACTATACCAAATACCACTGCAGTTATTTGAAAAAAAAAAACAACATACTTCTAAAATATGTCAGTTTGTAGTCTTATTTTCATGAAAATAGCGAAAAACAAAGTTGTTATTCATTGGTACTGCATCACTGATGCTGTTAAATTCTGAGTACAGTTTTTGCTAAGAAGTTAAAATCTATACATAAACATGGAATTTCAAATAGCAATGTAAGTGTATCTTACCAACCCCACAACAAAATCAAATATGGCTGCTTTCTATGTAATGGCTGCAGAAAAAAAATGTCTTCTCACCTTTAACAGCATCTCATTAATTTGAACAGTTTTCATTTGTTTTATTTTCAAACTAAATATGGTGAAATTGGGTTTTATGCCATTCCCATGTCCAAGTTTTGATTTTAGAGGTAAATGAAATAGGCTGCAGCGCAATAGCCACTGGCACTTCTTGATTCACATTGCTTGCTTCAGTTTCCATTGGAAGTCATAATTTTCTACACTACACCTCTCATGAGAAGTTTTGGTTAACTGAAAATGTACACTGTGTGCTTCAACAAAGTATTTTAGTAACACTAAAGGTAACTAAAGTAGCACTAGTGGTACTTGTACCACAGTTTGAGATGGTTGGGTTTAACGCATACTTATAGAACACCACCATCTCTGGTACGCCGATTCCCCACACCAAATTAAAAAACAGATAACAGAAAAATAACAGAATTTTAAAAGGTTATTGAAATGCATGACAAGAACAAAAAGAAAAAGACATTGCAAAAGGTTTGAACCTTTTTCCATTAAAACCATATAACCGAATAAAATGGCGGTTTTTGATAGGGAGGATCCCCACAAATGTCAGTTGCGCAGCAAAGGAATATTCTATTGCATATCAAGTCAATGGTAATGGGCAACCCTTGTGCCCTGAACAGTTGTAAACTAAGAATTTATGGTTGTGCACATCAGGTAGCTAAACGCTGAAGTCTGTGATTCATAGTTTACGATTAAGTGTTAAAGGATCATTTACAAGTCATTTTACGAGCCCAGAGTTTAAAGTCTAAAATACTTTGGTCAGAGCTGAATTTAGAATAATCCAGTCAGAGATTCTTTAAAATAATGTTTAGATTCATGAACTATTTTTTCCATTTGTAAAAACCTAATTAAAGGGCATTTAATGCTTTCTTGGTATTCAAATCACCTTAGATCAATTATCAATCTATCTAGATCAATTTTAACAGATCAATGTTTTTAGTTTTCAATGATTCTGATTAGATTTGTTTGGTTTTTTTTTTGCCAAACTGGCATCTTCGGGGGATTGGGTTGGCATAAGGAAGGGCTTGTCGTTAATGTGAGAACTACCACTATAAACCGGTGTCAGTTTACAAGTCGAGACTCAGCAAGGAAGGCTGTGTTTATCCTGGCTTTTAGTTGAGGAGCGGTAATGTTTGAGTAAAACCAGATATACCTGTTGAAATGGCAGCCTTGCAGAACCTGAGCCCTAGGACCAGCCCAAACACGCAACAGCACGACAACAGCAAAAACGGACGCTGTACTGCTATCATCAGCCGTAACCATGCAATGGAAAGCATTTTACAAATATGCTGTACTCTGTCAGAACAGCCTAAAAAAATAAAGCTTTTGAAAACATTTGCAAGTACTTTTATTGAAAGATACCTCAAATATATAAAAGATAAAGACTTTTGAACAAACAATAAGCAAAACTTTTACAAAGAAGCTGTACAAAAATACTTGTACACATTTCTCATTCACAAAACCCATTTTGGCACAATAAGGTGGAATGATTCAAAACTTTGACACCAGCATTAACCGAGCATTTCAGTTAAACTCTTCACAAGTTCTTTTTGTTGATCTGAAACATTTAACTTTGCAATATTAATTGTTAATAAACATCAACAAAGTATGCCAAGGTTCGTCTTTTTGGTCTTAAAACAATGACAAACACAAACAATGAAAAATAGCATGTAAAACTTCAAAAGGTAATAGAGAAAGCCAATGAAGTCGAATGCTTTCTCATGTGGACAATCCTGCCCTGTCACATATCAAATGTTGAAAGAATATCAAAAACATAAACAGCACATACTACTCAAATATACTTTTGCATAAAAAAGGTTTCCTGTTCCGGTGTTTTCTTTTTTAAAATGGATAAAAGCCAAACAATTCTGTAAAAATGAATGTTTTTAGGTACAACATCATATACATCAAAATGGAATGGCAATTTTTGCAATGCTTTAAAGCATTTGTTATCAGACGTGGGCACTTTCGATATCTAAAGGTCACTGCTTTTTAAAATATGAGAAAAGACCCCTTTAAATAAAGCACACAGTCAAATGGTAAAAAAAAAAAAAAAAAAAACAGCACCAGCACTTATCGGTTTTCAGGATTCTGTACCATATAATAGAACATGTAAAACAAGGCACATTTGTTTAAAAAAAGGCTCACAATGACAGACAATGCAAGCAAATACATTACTAAATAACACATAAATCATTTTTGTTCCACATTCTTGGTAAGAGAAGGCCTTGTTGAACATTTAACCTGCAAAAATGGCTGATCGATTTCCAGTTTCAAATAAGCAGATATTAACATTGTATGAGCTAACCTAAGCAGACATTTGGCTGTGATGACTCTAGAATGTGTTTTTAGGTGAGTCGGATGCCCAACACTTGCTCCAACTCTTGCCTCCTCAGTTGCACCTGAAACAAAGTAGGATTAGTATCTGCAGACAGTAACAGAAATAACCTGTCATTTAGTTCAGTGCCGTTGCATTTGTTTCAGTTCAGTTCAACCCTTTTATACATCAGCAATTCACAGCAAACGATTAAAAAAGACAGGGTTTAGACTTAAGCCATTAGTCAGCACAAGATTAAGAATAAGATGACAAGAGTGGGTAGGTCCGTGGGTATTTTTTTTTTTTTTTAAAGGAAATTGAGTCTAAATAGCATTCAAAACTACATTTAAGCCATAACCTTTTACCAACATTAAAGTCATCAACTATAAAACTTTGTCAGTTTGCACTTACTTTGGAATAAACGTATCTGCCCACTGCTTCTGGAACCCAGGGTTCCTCGTAAAACTCAGTCCTCCTCTCTTCCTCTGGGTTTCCTGTTACATCCGTCATCAGCTGGTGAAACAGAAACACTTCATAAACACAGTGAAGCTTTTTCCAAACCCTTGAAAACCATTTTTTTGAAATCAAAACATTATACCAAAGGCTGAAACCTGAAAAACTGATTTAGGGAATGCATCAAAACAACAGAAAATGATTGAGCCTTTAAGGTATAAAATTCATAGTTGGTGGGTGAAAAAATGTACCTTTAAACATGTTTCGTTTTAAGTTTAACACTGTTTCAGCTATAGTATAATTATTTTCTAAACTAGGATAAATCTTAGCTGTCTAAGCATAGCTTCATTATGGGGTTGGTTTAATCTTTGTATATATTGGATTAAGTGTTTTGCTGACATCACAGTTTGTGTTTCATGAATACAGGTTGCATTTCTGTGTGTGCATCTTTGTTGTAGTCCTACTTAAATATACTAAGCATCCAATAAGTTTTCTAGTTCAATTCATTTAAAGCACATTTAAACCATACTTTCAGCTTTGAAATGCAATGGAAATTAGTAATTTCTGAATAATTGTTAGCTAAATGATGGATTCACAAAGAACAATTTACAAACTGGAGAATGCTCTTTAAGCAGTTTGTTTTAATCTACTCCCTAGTCAAGTTTAAATTGACTTGCCAGCGCAGGAGATGGTTTTATACATGTCTGATGTGGGGTAAGAGGCCATGTAAATGATTTCATTTTTTCATATATTATTTATTAATAAATGACACTTCACTTTTAAATGTTTACCCAGATCATGCCTTAACAATGTTAAATACCGACCTTTTTAAAAAAGGCCTCTATAAAGAACAATTACAAAAATATTCCCTGCAACAAGACCCCGGTGGTTTGAAGGTAGTAGGAAAGTGCATCAGAAATGTATTTACCTTCAGATCTCTGCACTGAGACTTCAACCAGTCCTTGATGAATTCTTGTGGATTATTGCTAAAGCTCAGCATGAAGTCTCTCTCAGTTTTAAGCTGGTTGATGTACTCAATTGTTTCATGAATCTGTAACACACAGCAAAATTTTGAGAAATCTTTTATTTAAAAGAACACTTTATGGTATAAGTGTAAAATTGGCTGCGATTCACTGTTAAGGTCCAACCTTCATTTCAAGAGCTGCAATTTCCTGTTGGTTGGTGGTGGAGGACAGGAAGCTGTTCATCTGGGCTTTCAGAGGGTCGTCCACCTCTACGTCAATGTCGTAACAGGCTGTCTTCTTCTGATCTGTGGGGTCCACACTACACAGAGAAGACACAAAGGTGGAGAGTTGCTGACTGCTGCTAATCAGGGTTAGTTTTCAAAGATTTCAGAAAGAAAATTCAATTTCAAATTTTACTTCCTTTTAGACAACAGGACAGTTTTCAACTTTAAATCATTTCAGAAGTAACTAAAAACAGACCCAAACAGAGACTGGACAATAAATATTCCTTTACCTGATGATGTGATTGATGATGATGGGGTCAGGGTGGTGCAGCAGGCCCGCCAGTTTCATGGGAATCTCAGAGAACCTCATGCGTGGACAGCCAAAGATCTGAGGGGTGGTTTGTCAAAATGCTGAATGAGTAATACACCTTAACAAAAGGTAAATATTTGTACAATACATGTCAAAACAGGCTGCACAACTAAGAATCTGTTAAATCAGCATAGTTTTGTCTTAGTGACCAGCCATTATGTAATGATGATTTTTTTTTACAACGGCATCTATCTTTGTGAAATCACGCAGGAAGTGAAGAATCTGCCACTGAAGGAGACGTGATGGAAGGAGAATAGATGACATGCAAGGATATGACTGAGTTTCATAAGGACTCAGAAATGAATGCTAGACAGCTTAGCATCCGGCGGATGTGCAGGACAATTAAAACCAATCCATGAAGGTCCAACTTCACAGCATCCAGGACTTCAAGGATTTGCTACTGATGTTTAAGACCCAGACCTTTGAGTTAATAATGAAGTCCATGACTACATAAGTCAGAGATGTCTTGTTGTGGCTGACTGGTATACTGTATGTATGTTTATTAATTTATTAGTAATTTATGCAGAAATTGGTGAGTTTCGTTAAGGTTTCAGTCAGGAGAGTGATAGCAAATAATCTCTGACAACATATCTGGAAGTTTTTCACAATTGATAATGCACAAGATGGTATCTGGTCAGAAGAGCCTGCTGACAGGAACCTCCAACATGGCAACAACCTGCTGTATTTTACATAACTCTGTAATAAGAAGGGCTGAAATGCATAAAAACATCCAGGCCTGACTGAAACCTCCTATTTGTTTGAGTTAGAATATGGCATGGTCCGATGAAACCAAGCTAAACCTTTTTGGGCAAAAAGAAAACTATGCCCAGAGTAAAACATGGGGGTGACAGCTCCATATATCTGCCAGAAAGGTTAAGATGAGAAGGGATTTAATTTGTCAGCATCACAAGGAGTCCAAACCAGCAAATTATGAGCTTCACCAGAAGATACTGCGAGTTTTAAAATGCCCTAACCTAAATTCAACAGAAAATCTGCGGTCTCACCTGTCTGAAATAGCGGTTGCAGTTGATGTACTCCTTTTCGTGACTGTCCTGCAGCTTGTTGTTCTTGATGTAGAGCCAGAGAGCTTGCATGATGTTGGCCCGGGTCTGCGTGTGCACACCCAGAAGACGGGCCAAACGAGGGTCTAGTTTGTACTGTGGGGGCTGAACGGAGGTGAAAGGTAAAGAATGTTGGCCAAAAGTGAGTGCTGGATGACAAAGTTAAACAAGTCAAATTATGCAAAAAAATGTACCAAAGTGGTGTTGCTACCTGGTGGTCAAGCATGAGCAGAAGAGTGCATTTCACATTCACATCGCCTGGCCTTTTCACCTGGAAACCATCAGTCTCCTGAGTGGTGGGCATTCTGTGCCACTGGAAAAGATATATGCAAAAAAACAATAAGATTTAAACAATACAAATATCATTTTATTCAGGTTTAGAAAGCTATAACATAACAGAGAACACATACCTCTTGAATGTTTTCATATTTTGTCACATTAAAATCACAAACTTCAATACATTTTACTGGAGGGGCTGCAGAAGTCTACAGCTCAGATAGAAAAATGTGTTGGCAGGACAACTATTAGTTGTGTTCTTTGCAAGTCTGTCCTTTTTAAGGAATAAGGTACAAAAAATAAATTAACTGCTTAAAGAAAGCCACAAGATGCCCTATTTGCAGTTTATCACATCCATGTAAGAAGCAGCTCTGGTCAGAGGAGACCAAAACTTAACTTTTTAGCATACATGCTAAAGGGCAGGCTGCAGCGTGTCATTCGGTCTGCTGAGAAGGTGATTGGCTGCAGTCTACTGTCGCTCCAGGAACTGTACACCTCCAGGACCCTGAAGCGGGCAGGGAAGATTCTGGCTGATCCCTCCCACCCTGGTCACAGACTCTTTGAGACTCTCCCCTCTGGCAGGAGGCTGCGGTCCATCCGGACCAAAACCTCACGCCACAAGAACAGTTTTTTCCCATCTGCCACCAGCCTGGTTAACAAAGCCCGGAAACCACCCTGACATTCCCCCTTTCCCCCACACCCCCCCTTTTTTTGCTGACAGGACACCTGTAACTCTATGCGTTACATTAACGCTCAGCTTGGACTCCTGCTTACTTGCACTGCTTTACTTGCACAATGATCACCTGCACTGTTGTATTGCTCTTGCATCTTATACTGCTCTATATTTACTCTCACTCACTTAAAACTGTGCACTTATATTTATATTATATTGTAGATATGTTTGTACTGTTTAACTTGTACTGTATTGCACCGACTATGCCAAAACAAATTCCTTGTATGTCCAAAAACGTACTTGGCAATAAAGCTTTTCTGATTCTGATTCTGATTCTGAAATCCTCTGTGTGGCAGAAAACAGCACTGCAACAAACTATTCCCAGAAACATGGTGATGGCGGCATGACGCTGTGGGGACACTGTTCTTCAGCAGGGAGAGAGAAGCTGGTCAGAGTCGATGGGAAGATGGATAAAGCCGAATATAGGGGAATCCTGGAAGAAAACCTGTTAGAGGCTGCAAAAGGAATGAAACTCGTGCAGAGGTTCACTTTCCAGGAGGACAATGACCGTGAATGTACAGCCACAGCTACAATGGAAGGATTAAAGCCTATTCTTAGTTAGAATGGCCCAGTCAAAGTCCAGATCTAAATCCAATTGAAATGCTGTGGTGAGACAAAAAAATGCTGTTTTCAGATGCTCTTCCTCCAGTCTGGCAGAGAATGGGCACACATTTCAGACTACATGTATGCAAGGCTAACAGGCATGCCTGGAAAGACTTGGAGCTGTAATTATACTAAAGGATTGTTCTACCAAAAAAAAAAACAATGTATCCTTTTCCTCTAAATTCAAACCATGTCCTACTTTGTGTTGGTCTATCACAAAAATACCAATAATATCCATGGAAATATGAAAAATGTGAATAATTATATAAATAGGGGTATGAATACAAATACAGTGAAAGGACTGCATTTGTAATTGTTTAAAAATACTCCGGATCATATAAGCTGGTGTGAATATTGGATATCTATGGCTGTAGATGCTTAAACACTATTTATATGAAGAAAAGTTAAGGACAGACTGGCCACAACTTTTCACTTAATGTACTGATTAAGAATCTGAAATAATAGTTAAACCAATTATGAGCTTATAGGATTCTGTTGTCTGTGTTCTAACAATGTTCTAATCTTGTTGTGTAACTAAATCATCATTGCCTACCTCGACCAAGTGATTGTCAGGTCCATAAAGCTCCTTATCGAGCTCAATCACAAGACTTTTGAAGAAAGAGGAGAACTTCTTCTTCTGCTTACCAGGCTGAAACCAGAGAGAGAGAGAGCACAAAGACCGTGAAAACACAGCAAAACACACTTGGCCTGAGTGTTTCCTTACTCTGCGGTGTCAGTCCACAGCTGCATTGTTTAGCTCTGACCACATTGGGAGTGAGGAACCAAACTGTTGAGTAGAAAAAGCTGTTGCACCCCCAGCGCACCCCAGCCTCCTGACTGCCCTGTCAAGGCCTGCTTGCTCAACATGACCCCTCTCTTTCCTTCCCTGACATCCTCTTTTCTTTTCTTTTCAGTTGCTCCAAGTGGAGCTCCTACACATGCCTGAACCAATGAGCAAGAGGGAAAAAATTAACAGGAAAAAAAAAAAAAAGATCCATCTTCTGTGGCCCCAGATGACACAATGAGCTGGGCTGGAATTGATGGAGGGAGGGGAGGCTTGTCAGCTCGTGGTATGCAACGGCCAGTGGTTTCAATTCCGTGTTTCAACAGAGAGCATGAGCTTGTGTGTGTGTGTGTGTGTGTGTTAGCTGTTGTGGGGTGGGAAAACAGAAAACTGCACATCTGGCTACGAGGTCTGAGCCAAGGGCCGACTGAAACTTACAGAAACACAACAACACGGATCAAAATACTTGGAGTCAGGACACGAAAACATCTAAAGAGAGCAAAAACATTCTAATTTCCCAGCTGCGTTGTTCACTTACTTCCTCCAGCAGTTTGCCTTCCACTCTCAGCTCCCAGGAGGACACTTTCTCAGATTCCTCACCCTCGGGCTTGCTGGGAGTGTAAGTGTTGGAAATGTAGATCCGAAGCTTTCGCTTTTGCTGTGTCGAGGAGAGAGACAAAAAGCTACAAATTTAAAAGGCTCTGGCACAACAGTTGTTTAATAAAATACGTATTAGATTTACAGCACCCTCTAGACATGCTGGCATCACTAGTAAAAGATGTCTAAGAGACCTTAAAATAAGTGTTTTCTTGCAGTAGCATAATCCTACATTAAATACATCTAGAAAGCTCTGACATTTGATTTGAGAAACCTTTTCAGTGCAGCGAGGAAAACAAAAATCTATGATGCCATACAGTAACGTTCTCTGAGCCTTTGGAAGAAAACCGACCCACAGCATCACAGATTGTTCTCCATAATTAACAACTGGCTTCAATGTATTCATCCTTTGTGTCATATAATGCTCGTCATGAGAACCCAAAATTCCTCTCTTGGTTTCAGTCCAATAATCTTGAGCTTTATAGATGTTTTTTAACCCATCTTATCATTGTGCTCAATGTGCGCGGTTGCAAGATGAACTGGATCACCAATAAACCAGTAATCCAGTTGGAAAACATGCACGACCATGTTATCACACCCCCTCCAGGTTTTCAAGACGTTTTATGCTTTGGATTATGAAACGTTGCATGCCTCCTATGTTCTTCTTGGTGTAATTTAACTCAAGATTATTGTTTGGCAAAGTCTAGGCTGTTCTTTTAATTGTAAATGCAAATGAATGGTTTGCAACTCGAGATAAACTCTTAAGGATTTGTTCCTGTGAACTCTTTTCTTAATGGCAGACTTGGATAATAATATCTCTGCTTCCTGGAGAGTTTTCATCTCATTGCTGAATAATGAACAGAGGTTCCTTTGATCGAGAAAAAGATCTCACTGATCTGCACAGTTGTTGCCGGTGGACAACCAGGGGTTTTTGTGCAGCAGTTTATTCTCAGAATGGATCAAAGTGTTGCTGTAGTACTTTCCCGCTCCCTCTTGCAACCTAACACGGACGTCATTTAATTTCTTTCAAAGCCTTTCTGACCACATGTTGGTTTACAGAAACTGTTTTCAAACACAAATTTGGCTCAAACGAAGACCTGTTATGCAAATAATAAACAAAGCGTCTATGTGTCCATGAAGTTTAAATATATTTTGATAAGGGGTTAAACTAAACAAGAAAAGCTCATCTGTATCAATATTTCTAATAGTAATTGATTCTTAAACAAAAAAGTTTTGCAGCTCTTCTAATTCCTAAATTTGTGTTGTTGCTGTTTGTAAAGCCTGAAAACCTGAAAAAACGACAACAGCACATGATGAAAACGAGTTACCATGATCGGCTTCTTGATGGCCTCCTGAATCTCCATGCGTTTTCGAGCGATGGTCTGATCCAGCTTCCTCTCAAAGGCCAGAAGATCCATGTAGGCCTGAGACTCCGGGACCAGGTCTCGGATCTAAACATCAAGAGAAGGTGAAGTTTTTATGAAATCTACTCATCTCTAATGGATTGTTATTTTTTTATGACTCAAATGTTTACCTACCCTTTGTGGGAGAACCTTGTCGGCCATTTTGCGCCTTTTTGCTCTAAACCAACCAGAGAAGAACTCATGAGTTCATAACAGCTTAGATAAAAACATTACCTGACACGAAAACGATCGTATCTAACTTCCAACAAGCCTTTCCATGTTGCGTCTCATCATTCTTTGGTTAACCAATTTCTCAAGAACTCAGTAAATGAACTAAAGGACCATATTTGATGATCAAATACTGGTGGACAACTTCACAGTGTGATCACACGATCATAGCCAATGTTAGTTCTTTATTAAATCTCCCTTAGGTTTCTACTGATTATCTGCTACTAAACACACAAGAGCTGATCTGTTCTTTTAATCTAATTATACAGTCAGCCCTCATTCAGGACGGTGCTTTAGACAATGTGGCTCCCTAGTTCTGCATTACTGTGTTACTAAATAAACCTCAAAACATTACAGATTCATTAAGGCTGATGGCATTTTTTCACGTCGTGGTGCAGCGTGGCGTCACCAAGCAGTCTTAAGCCAAAAAAAGCCTCTTGTGTTTGTTATTTTGAAAGCCAAAGGGAAGTCATGAGATACCGGTCTCTTCGTGTCACCAACAGCTTTAACAGTACTTACTTGTAACAGCCACTTTCAAAGATCTTCTGTTGGCTTCAGGAAAGGACAAACAAAAATATTACAACCAGGCCCTGGTATAGGGCAGGTGTTTTATTAAAAGTCTCAATTAGCCAGAAAATTAGCTCTTTGGTTTTCTTCTCATGTTGGCTTTGTTTGTCAAATAAAGTAATCAGGACCACAAAATACTGGAATCGGCCAATTTGACTCTTGACTGGCCCTGATATGAGAATGGCTGGTCTAAGAATTTGAACTTTTGGTGAGCAGTGAATGCACCATAACTAACCCAGGCCACTGACCGCGGCACCTTTCAGTGTGGAAGTTATTACTAAGGAAAGAACACTTAAAACTAGCGATTTTTCAGTGTTAGTGTTTTAAAATTAAGTCAGAGGAAGGTTCTACAGGGGAAACGTCTATCTGGAGGCATATCGGCTGTTCATTCTGCCAAAACATACAGTTAGATGTCAGCAGAAAACAGGAAGCTGAACATTTTGTTCTAGGACATGCTGGATTTACCCTCTTCTCAGGCCTCCCAGCGCATCATGCTGCTGTTGATGCTGCTGGTGAAGGAAACGCTTCCTTGACACATCCATGCCATGATGGCCCATGCCTGGCCGCATAGGAATGCTGCCACCAACGTAAGAAGGACCGGGCATCTGACCCCCCATCGACCCCATGAGGCCCCCCACTCTGCCAGGTGGCATCCCAGACCTCTGGAGGAAAAAGAGGGAAACTGACTTTATTCATTTATTGCCGTTTTATTGTAAGCTGATAGTATGGTAGAAACTGTTTCTCAGCAATCATTCTACAGATTGGTACAAAAAATTATAAATGAGATAAAACATAACAGCAATAATATGAAATGCATAATCTTAGCAGCACAGAAAACTGTAGCAGTCTGGTGCTCCTGCATTTGCAATGACCTTTTCAGCTCCCCTCACTATCCTCTGCAGGACCCTCTTCTCTGCCGGAGTAGCAAGCTGAGACGCAGTATGTCAATCCAAACATGACATAATTTAAAACTGATAGTAAACAAGACTAAATCCTTCTCTTTTGATTGGTACATTTTGTTTTCTTTAATGTATTTTATTTGATTCCCATCAAAATAAAAGACATCTGACATTTTTGAGCAGCTCCCAACGTTTTGAATAATATAATCGTCACATCCACCACATAGCAGCAGTCCTCCCCTTCTTCTGCAGTTCACCCTCAGCAGGACTGCAGTGGGCCCCAAAAGAAGAGCTTAGGAATGATGGCCCGACTGATAGCTTTAGTCTGCTATTCTTTAAACTTCTCAGAACCCACTGTAACTTGTCTGTAATTCCAGGCCCCGTCTGTTTTGGACTTTTTTTCCCCTCAAGTTTTACCACAGGTTTTGACAATAAACGAAAGTATCAAAGTACGATTTCCTCTAGATATATCCTCTTGATATAAAAACATGTCTGAAAAAAGATGTGTGGAAAGCCATGTCTTGGTCAGTGCTATAATCAACAAATTATCTTCTCTGAAGATTTAACGGTTGAGTGTTTTAATTCAAACTGATGACAGGCATCTACTGAGGTTTTAAAAAAGGTCAGAACCACTCAAATGTGCATTAAACGACATGCAGTAGAAAGTACTGGAGTGGTAGGGGTTTTCTAAGGGGTTGAAAATATTTGCAGTCCATCACATATGGACAGTCGTGGCATGGAAACGGAAGGAGTTACAGCCATTAAAACCAAAGTTGGCAAGCGATTAGCAATGTGACTGTTAAGCAGCTGAATGCAGGCTGGCTACATTACCAGATGTGCAACTGATCAACCAGCTAATACCAGCTTATTATAACTTGTTACTGTATAAAGAGCAGAATGGCAAAAAAAGACATAATATTCTGCACAAGAAGAGTGGCTCATTGAAAACTACTACATTTTGTAGCCGTTTATTCTCTATTTTTAATTAAATCAATGTTTTATAATAAAAATAATTAAAAAAAGAATTAAACATAAAACCTTAAGATTCAATAGGTTGGAATATTTGAACTGAGTTAATATAATTGTTGCTTTTCTGTTTCAAACAACATCAATTAACTCATGTTACACATTCTTTGTTTTAAATGTTTCACAAACTGTCACATTGTGAAACTGTGCTATTTTTGTTGTTGTTGTGAGTGTTGCAGCAACAATATGCATGCTGGGTGTTTTTTTTTTTAGCACTCATCCTGATCATGCACAGTATTTTTAGGTATTAAGCTGCATCATTATGAGAAAATGGCACTTTTCTTAAGGCTTCAATGTAGAATGTGCTGTGTTTACTTTCTTTATCTGGTCTCAAGTAAAATAACCGAAGCCCTGCATGTTTTAACTGGCAAAAGAAAGAGTTCTGGGTTTGTGCATGGCAGTTTCAACAACATGAAACTGCAGATGGTAGCAGAACTGGGATCATTTCTGCAGGTTTGCCCTGGGGGCAGATGGTGGTGATGATAAACTTTTGTTTTCACTAACTGACAGGAGGCTAAGGCCAACCACGTGACTTTCTCCTTCATACTTGAACAGGAAACATTTATTTTGTTACATTTCTATTTTTTATTAAATAAAAAGCATCTTAAATCTATATAATAAAGAGTTATGGCAAATTAGCAGAGGGAAGGAAATTACTATAGAGCCCTTTCAAAGGCGGAAGTCCCATCAACAATATGGCATTTTAATACACTTAAAGATTAATTTTACTTATGGATACTATGTAATAAATTAATGATTGTTGTAAAAGCAGAACAGACATAACACTTTAAGAAAAATGTGACTTCTCAACTAAATAAAGCGAGGTCAAGCATTAAAAAAGGAAACTCAAACCTGGTGGTACTGAGGAGCGCTGCTCATGCTCCGGGGGTAACCCGCGGGAGACTGCGGCATACCAGGCATCCTCATGCCCGCGACATGGCCAACATTCATGGGGCTCAGAGTCGGATTCATCTGAGGAGCCGGGAAGCCCCCTCTTGATGCCATCGTCTAGATCCACAAGTGGTTAAAAAAAGTGACGGAAACTCCAGAGGCTTTGCTGTGTGAATAAAAGCCCGGAAGGCTGGAAAATGAGAGCACAACGTGAGAAGAAGCCTCCGCCTTCCGTCCTCCGAGTCTGAGTGAGCTCCGGCTGCTTTGACAGCAAATACACTGTCAACGAAAAGCTAGCTGACGTTAGCTCGTTTCCGACCGTTTCAAGTTCCGGGGTTTTGCGTCTCTAAACCTCGTCTCCGCTGGTTTCCCCCTCACACACACAACACACACACACCCACACTGAGTGGTGCCTGTTTTCCGTCACCTCCCGCCGGTGTTCACCCTCATGAACATTGACCAACCGAAACCCGCTTGACTGCCTCACCGGGAGCTTTTCTCTGAAGACATGACAGCGCCTGACTTCACACAGAGCCTTAAAGCCAAATCAACGGCTCTGTCTGCCCACACACGAGACACCCGCGGTGCCTTCAAACACCGTCGGAAATATCGAATGTTCTCAGGTTGTCCGCACAGCTCTGATCTTTCCTAGAGAACACAACAAGATATAATGCTTTAACTTAATATTATGTGTTATTATGTAAAGTTGGCTGTTGGATTTTGTAGATAAAGAGAAAGTAATGCATGGTTATAAAGTGGAAGGAAAATGATGACGTAGTTTTCCATATTTTGTACAAAAACAGTTTGGAAGGTGCGGCGTGGATATCCATCATCTTGAATCAGTATTATGTGGAATCGCTTTTTGCCTCAGTTACAACTTTTAGGGTATCTCTACCAGTTTTGTAACGGTCAGACTGGATGGAGAGAATCAATAAAAAGCAATCTAACAAGTCCTAAGACAAAATTTTAGGTAGATTTAAATCTGAAAAATGACTAGATTCTGTCGAAAACCTGTAAATGCTTTGTTTGGACCCATTCCATTGTAGCGCTGACTATGTTTGGGATTGTTGTTAAACCATCCCAGTCTCAGGTCTTTGCAGCCTCTGACAGGTTTTCTTCTAGGATTGCCCTGTTCTTAGCTCTATCCATCTCCCCCTCAACTATGAACAGCTACCTTCCAGAGAAGGCAGGAAAGCATCCCCACAGTATTATACCACCACCACCATGTTTCACAGTGAGGAAGGTTGATGTCCAGTGTCGGTGACCCCCAGGGATGTCAACCCCTGTCTGTTTAGGTTGATAGCCATATCTTTGTAGCTTTGCAGTTGTACTATGCTATTTCCATTTTTAAATGATGGAATACACAGTACATCTCAGAAAAGTGAGTACACCCCTCAGATATTTTTTATGTGATATGATGGGACAGCACTGAAGATATTACACTTTGATACAATGTAAAGTAGTCAGTGTAGAGCTTGTATATTGGTGTAAATAACTGAACACAGAACCATTAATGTCTAAACTGCTGGCAACAAAACTGAATTCCCCACTTTAGTGAAAATGCCCAAATTGTGGGGGGTCATCCTGTCAGTGCCCAGATCATATGCCACAGAATCCATCAGATTGGCTGCATGGCTGTCGTCCCAGAAGGAAGCCTCTTCTAAAGATGATGTACAAGAAAGCCCTGTAAACAGGACATGGATTACTAGAACCATGTCCTTTGGTCTGATGAGACCGAGGTAAACTTATTTGGTTCAGATGGTGTCAAACGTGTGTGGAGGCCACCAGGGAAGGAGTACAAAGACAAGTGTGTCAAGCACGGTGGTGGGAATTTCTTGGTTTTGGGCTGAATGAATGCTGCTGGCTGTGGGGAGATACAATTCATTGAGGGAACCATGAATAACAACATTTACTGTGACATACTGAAGCAGAGCACGATCCCCTCCCTTCAGAACCAGGGCTGCAGGGCAGTATTCCAATATAACAACCCCAAACACACCTCCAAAAGCACCACGCCTTGATTAAGAAACCGAGGGTAAAGGTGCTGGAACGGCCAAGTATGCCTCCAGACCTAAACCCTGTTGAGCATCTGTGGGGTTTCCTCAAACAGAAGGTGAAGGAACGCTCTAACCTCCACCATCTCCATGTTGTCATTATGGAGGATTGGAAGATGATTCCAGTGGCAACTTCTCAAGCTGTAGTGAACTCCTTGCTACTCCATCCTGTTTGTTCACCAATGTTCCCCAACACACCGCTGAGGCTTTCACAGAACAGCTGGATTTTTACTAAAATAAAATTACCCAAAGGTGGACTCCATTTACTAATTTTCTGATGTCTGAAAGTAGTTGGTTGAATTTTTTTTATGAGTAAAGGAGCAAAAAGGGCTGTATACATATGCATGCCAGATTTTTGGAGTCAAATTGAGCCAAGTTAGACTGGGTGAACTGGAAAAGATTATTCTTTTGAAAAAAACATAAAAAATAAACTCGAATTCCAAAATTGTTATAGAAATAAATGAAGCCACATGGTCTTAATCAGATAAAATACCCAGTACGGGTTTCATTTTGAAACCTGTTCAGAACATAAACCTTTAACTGGAGCATACAAATGTAAAAAGATGAAGATGTTAAGGTTTTGAGACAGAAACACAAGCAGAATCATTTTTCTATGTGGGGAAATCTTGTTGCATTTATTAAGCCTCTGCCATAGAGTTAAACATTTTAAAATAAGACCAGGTTTTGTTGGTGATTGGTGTAGCCCTTTTGAACAAGACTGCCCCCTGTTGGTCAAGACGTTTAAGTCAAAGAAGCACAAAGCCTTCTGACAGGTAACAAATCATTTATTATGCTAGACAGATGAGAACAAACCGAGCCATGACAGCAGCAATTCGGCTATTAGAATATTTACACTATCACATCACACCAAGGACATATGTGACCTTTTACAATGTAAACATGATACAAAGACATATTTGAATGCTAGAAAACAAGCTGAGTCTATCCACCAAAAGAGAACCCAAAAGAAACCAGTTTCTGCAGGCTCCCTGCCTGTTTGCCAAAGTAGAAGTTCATTTAGTGAACATTTCAAACCCAGTTTCCTCAGAAGAGCAACAAACAGAGGTGCTCACATTGTGAACTGGAAAACTACAACTCCGACAGACAATGTGAAAAACAAAAGATTGTCTTTGACAATAGTTCTCAAATAATTAGATTTTCTTTTTAAAAAAAAGAGGAGATGTCAGGCCACTTTCTGCTTAGTCTTTCGGTCTTAAGAACTAAAATACAGTGAGTGCAGACTGTTGCACCAAGCATGAGGGCCGTTGCTCAGCCACTGAATCATTTCCAGATTCTTATTCTGTGCAGAGGGATTATAAATGATGATATTCACTATTTAGGACAAAAAATATTTAAACAAAATACAATAAAAAAACTGAGAAAACATTGTTTGGTTCAATGAATCTGTGATTAAAACTAAAAGACATGAATCAAGAACAAAGTGGGAGTTCAGGATTGCTTCTACAGAGCAGTAAACACCACAAACGTCCGCTGGTTCGAGAACATAAAGAAGCTGAAGTGCTCCTGTATTTCTGTCTCTTCTCTGTCTGCGTGTGTGTTCGTCTACACAGTTCACGGAGGTGTGTTTGCAGCCATGTGCGTTACTGAGAGAAAGCCTCGTCTTTCATCAGCATGCGGGGACTCTCCTGGTTTTCCACACGACGTCTAGGACCCATCATGCCTGTGCAGAAACAAAAAGCAGGGAGTCATTAATCCATCCACCCTAGAACATCACAAACACTGAGAGCACTTAAGATATGATTAAAAATGCACAATCTCATTCCTATTAAATCCCACTTAAATGTAAGTGTGGAGTTTGGAGAGGAAAAATAAATATCTGCATGCAATACTAAAAATGTGCAGATAAATGGAACTGTTAGTAGTTAAACCCAAACAAGATGAAATGACTTCAAAACAATCTTTATGTAAAAGGAAAACCCCATCAAATGTTCCACTTAAGTAAAATTTACTTTGTTACCGCCAAATAAAAATATATTTAATGACATTACATTTAACACTGTTTTTGGAGGGGTTATTTTTGTTTAGAAGTCATTTAAAAGGAGTCACTAAAGCTTCTAATATTAATTTTCAGTGATTAGAATATGTTCACATACAACACCCTCCACATTTATTGGCACCCCTGGTAAAGAAGTATGTAACCCCTTCCAATAAATTCATCTTTTACCATGATAGCAGAATCTAACACTATAAGAGTTAGAAACAGCCAACTTTTAATTTGAGTAGATTTATTCATTTGGAAAAGAATAACTCTTGTTAAGAAATATACTTTTTAATTTCCACACCTATGACATGTTTATTGTCACTTTCCCTGTGTTCAGAACTCCCTTGATCCAATAGGACAGAGCTTACTCTTATGTTCTTACATTTTCAAGCAGTTTATGTTCATGCTGGATCAATATCTTGCAGAAAGACCCAATGGCAACCATTTTAGTTTGTTAGCAGAGGTCACCAGATTTATATTTGAATTCCCCAGGTATTTTAAAGAGGTTCTGATGCTAAACAATGCAAGAGAAAAGGACACACAGCATCACAGATCCTCCACCGTGCTTCACAGTAAGCATGAGGTCTTTTGCCACATATTCATCCTTTGATTCACACCAAACCCACTGTGGCACCTGAGTCCTATTTGTCACCGTTTCAAACAGTTTTAAACTTTTCCGTCATTACTCTGACTATAGGTATGAGCAAGTAGCCATTACCTTGTAGCCATTTCCTGATTCACGAAGATCAACACACATGTGCTTAAATTGATAAGTGCGTTCTATGGTCTTTCCCATTTTAAAGAGTGACTGAGATAAATATTTATACCCCACTAAAACAGATATTGATGGATTACAAATTAAAAGTTGTCTAATACCGGGATTAACTTTCTTTATACCATTATGCTTCTGCAACAAAAGAGTGTTTGACCCATCTTTACGGGGTTACTAATAAGAGTAGAGGGTGTCTGTGACAGACTAAAGCAAAGTAAAACCTAAAAAATAATGGGTTTAAATAAACAGAAATGCAGACATTCTTGTGTACGCTAAACCTTTTAAACACTTTTTTTTCTGTAAATACAGATATAGTTAACAGTAGGAATAAACTAACAAACAGAAGCAGGTCCTACACTATAAATCACCTACAATCCCGTAATAAAGGTTACCCCCAGTCCCTACCCACAGGCCTTGAAGAGGCAATGTACGAGTCTTTGGGTGGTGCGTGAGCTTCATTGTCTTGATTTGTCTTGCTGGCTGTACCTGAGAAAGGCAGGAAAAAAGCCAGGCCTGGTGAAGCCAGAAAGCTAAAGTGTTCAGGTGTTAAAATGGGGCATAAATGTGATTTAGTTTCATTTTCTAAAGTTATATTCCTGAAAAATAGACAAGAGTTTATAGATGTCTACTTACTGCTTTTATGCTTGAATGATTTGGATCTTCTTGGTGAATTTGGATTCTGAGGAGCAAAAACAAATTATATCTAGTTTAGGTTAAGAAGTCCGCACTAAACTTCTTCATACTTTTATAAATAAAACAGATGATGAAAACATGTTTGCAGGGGTAAAATAAAAAGCACCTTATCTGACTTTCTTTTCTTTGCTGTAAAAGAAAAAAATAGATAAGGAAAAAAAAAATGTGCAATGCGTCAATTTCTGAGTAACATCAAGACGCTCCAGGGCATCACCTTTCTTTTCTGCCCCGTAGGACCAGTCGTTATCGTTGACGTCGTCATTATCTTCTTGGTCACTCTCTGACTTGTTGTTGGTGTTGTTACCAGTGACTATTCTGTAAAAGAGCAAGGCATGACACAAGCAATGACTCAGTATTACTGATTGTAAATAGCAGCTCGACCAAGGAACAGATTCCAGTATCAAAACCTTGTCCTAATTCTGATGTGGCATGATGCAGTCAGTGAATGCATAGCTTAAATCACACATTTTCTTTTCAGATGCAGTTAGAGATAAATGTAATGTCAACATCTGAGATGACGCTAGTCTGCATTTTCTCATCAAACCTGCGATTTGCTATGCGACTGCTGTTGCGTCCCATCCCGAGACATTTCTCCAGGTGTGGGGCGAAGCGAGAGGCCGCGATGCTGCGGCTGCAGTTGGGACAGACGCACTCTTTGTTTTTCCACTGGTTGTACACCTGGCCGAACACGTCCAGTCCAGGCTGGTCCACAATTTCTGAAAGAGATTCGCACCGAACACTTGGAATAAACGTCAGTAAAATTCTGCAATTAATCACATTTTTTTTTTCGCAGCACAAGTGGCTTTTATTTTTGTTATTGTATTCAAAGTAGGCAGACAGGAAGTGGGGTGGAGAGAGGGGGAAGACATGCAGCATAGGTCTCCAGGATTGGTACTCGAACCTGGGACAGCTGCATCGTGGACTGAGGGTTTGTGCACGCTACCGCTACACAACACTGCCTTTAATCTCAGTAGGTTTATTTAGTGAGGAAAAGAAAAATCCCATATTGTTTTTAAAAACAATCACAGCTGCCACAATTTCTGGTTCCAGTACCGATAAATATAACAGTCTTAGGCTTTTTGTTAAAGAAGACCATAAAGTGTTGTCCTGTTGGCAAAACAGAGTTGTATACAATTATTTTTTAACTTCGTTCCTCGTTCAGCCATGATTGCAATTGTCCCAGTTGTTTTAAACTGTTAAATTAATTTAGAAAATGGGGAATTTAAGAAAAGTAACTATTTTCATTTTGCCATTTTCTGACTTATAAAGATCAACACACTCTGCTTACTTGAATGGTTCTCTCATCTTTCCCATTTTGAAGAAAAGCTAAGAGAAATTGGCCTGTCGCATTATATTTATACCCCAGGTAAGCAGAAAGTCACGGATGACTAGAAACACGGATCAACTTCAGATAGTAAAGTCCAAATATTTTAGATGTCAAAATGTGTGGCACTGGTGAACCGGTTCATTAATGTGGTATTTCGTCCCCACTGAATAAATGTGCTGAGATTAAAGGTTGGATTTTCTTTATTTTTCAGAATAAAATAATATTGCTGCAGTAAAAGTACGGGTTATTACTGTCTGAATGTAATTCGATTCCACAAACTCATTTTCTCTGCTTTTCTTTTTCCAAGGAAAAACAAACCATGCTAACCAAAGTCCCTCATGCTTTCTTGGTCCGTGTCATCCAGGAAGAAGTAGCCCTGCTTCACAGCCCGGTGGACCTCAAAGCAAAGACCCAGGCATGCATCCTCCACCAGGTCAGACAGGATGTCCTGAGCTAGGGCCTGCCAGGGAGGACATACGTTTATATTCATGAACAGATCTGCGGCTTCTTTGTGGGTTTCTACGGGGCTGTGAAAGTGTTCACCCCTTTCAATTGTCTTCTGTTTTTTGCTTTGTCACTCTTACATGTTTGAAATCTAACCAGTTTTAATATCAGACAAAAATAACCTGAACAGCGAAAAAACGTTTTTGATTTCATAAAGGAAAAAAAAAATCTATTCAAACCAACCTTATGTGGAAAAAGTAATTGCTCCTTAAACCTAATAACTGGTTACGCTGCCCTTGGCAGCAATAATAGCAATTAAGTGTCTGGGATTGCCGGGAATGAGTCTTTTACATCACTGTGTAATAGTTTTATCCCAATCTTCTTTGCAGCATTGTTTTAATTCGGACTTACTGGAGGATTTGACTAGGCCACTCCAAAACATAAATTTTGGTTTCTTTGTAGCCATTTATTGGTGGAGTACGGCCCGATGTCTTGCTGCATAACCCAAATTCACTTGTGCTTAAGGTTATAAAGTAATGGCCGGACATTCTCCTTGACAGCAGAACTTATGGTTCCATCAATTACGGCATGTTGTCCAGGTCTCCAAAAAGCAAAGCAGCCCCAGACCATTACACTACCCCCACTGGTAGCCTTAGAAATGGCTTTCCAGACTGATCGATGTTAATGGCTTTGTGCTTCCTCTCGTATTAAATTTCTTTAGATTGGGGCATGATGTGTTGCCTTTTGACATTATTTAGCCTACTTCATGTTGTGATACAGGTTCTGTTTTAAAGATTTCTTGATTACACATGTCTGTCGGTAAGTAGGCCTGGCCTCAGTAAGTGATACTTAACCAAAAAATGTGTTGTTTTACTGTTAATTCATGATTTAAAAGATGTGTAATTGTTATCATAGGTTGGTTATCTTTTTAGCTAAATGATTGAAAGCAGTTTTTAATGATCTGATACGTTTAAGAGTAACAAAACAAGTAAAAACAGAAGGAATCTGTAAGGAGGCAAACGTTTCTTTGCAGGACCGCATGTCTGCTTGCTGCAGCTTTCTTCCAAAGTACCTCCAGCTTGCTGTTGTCCAGGCTGGACACCGAAAGCTCCTCCATTTTCATTTGCCAGATCCACCAGATGAGCAGACGTTGCTGTGGTCATGCTGTAGGGCAGCAAGCATTGGCCAGAACTGGGCTGCAGCAGGTAGGAAGCACAGTTTAGCAGCACAGATGCCAGTCAGTCACTGTAAATGTGATGCAGGTACTCACCACTGAGCAGCGAGTTACTCCCCACACTCACAACCTGAGAACAAGCACACAAACACAACCCAGAAAGTCAGCAGCAAACACTGTGCGAGGCTCGGCACTTCCCAGCTGCCCCGGGTATTACCATTCAATGAAAGGAGCTTAGCTGGAAGAAAACAAAGAGCGCGGCTATGAATAGGCTGGAGGTACTTAAAATACCAGGGGGTAACAGGAGAGGTGGAGTTCTGCGTCAGCAGCTAATTTGGCTACAAGATGGACGGGCGAAGATGTACAAGAGTGTTCTTAACAATAGCATCGATGGAAGGATATATATATTTTTTATTGTTTCGCAGTTGAAAGGACGTCCAACAGTAGCTAGGCTGCTCGTCTTTGAAGCCAACACTGCTGCTGCACTGCGGCTGTGCGCCTCTTCACTCCCTGTAAGAACTCCCGGCAGCTAAAAAGACTCTTTCTGTACCCCTAAATAAACCCTTCCCAGCAGCGGATATCGCAACCACGTTCCCAGGAAAACCTTAATTGAGTTTATTTACCTATTTCGACAGGCATCCATCTTTACTAAGCGACCAGTCAGAAGCAATCAATCTCTGCACGAGTTCCCCCGATGGCCTGTGCGCAGTGATTACTCGTCTGCATTCACTCTGTTCTCCTCAGTAGAAATTCAATAATGTAACTTAATATATATATATATATATAATTTATAAAATTCATAGTTTCTTTTTCTTGCAAGATAAACTATCACTTAGTTTAATGAAAAACCTAATTAAAGTTAGATATTTCAACATGTACCTACATTTTGGGAGGTCAGGCAGAAGCAATCGATCTCCCACGAGTCTCACCATTGCGGCTCTTGTGTTAACCTGACTATCCCAGCACCTTAACTGTTTGTTACTAGTTAGTTGAAATCAACCAAGCTATTAACAAATCTTTTAACAAAGTCAATACATTTTCAAACGGTGTTATCATATTTGACCTATGACAAAAATATATCGAACATATATCACCCATGGCCTGATGAAGACTTTACTTACTTGGTTTGAAAGGCATACATACAGAGACATCAGACAGAAACAATACATCCCTGATCCCTGGGATCTACTCTTGAGTTGCACTGACCATCATGCTGGCTTAACTACCTACATGCTCAACTGTTTAAACTTAGAATCATCATCAACTGGAGAAAAAAGACTGATAAAACTGATTGGCAAGCATAACTCCACTAGTCACAAAATAGGAATGTTGGGACAAAAACCTGAGCAGATATAATTTGACATCCTTTACTGGGAGACATCTAATCAGAGCAAAACAATTAAGGTTAGTTTTTACATTTTTTGATACTTTTCTAAAATGAGCTTAAAAGCCTGTTTGACAGTGGTCATTTACTTTTCTTTTACTTTCTCAAATTACATATATTTGTATTATATTATAAATAAATAAAAATCTATGCCACCCAAATATCTTTCACAATATATTTTATTGAATCATGTAACACGTTTTAGTATAAAAACATCATATGCAAACAAAGTGAAGAAACAATAAGTACATTTCTAATCTGTCATCTCAATTAAATTCCCAATTCTATATGAATATTTTCATTACACAGTTAAGTGTTGTTTTGTATTACACATTCATTTTTGAACCATTTTTGTTCCAATCACTTTAAACAAAAGGATAAACACCTAAATAATTTAAATTATGAAATTGAAACGTAGTTAGACCCAGGAACTCAAAATAGTCAAGATAATTATGCTTGTACAAGGGCAGATGGTCCAGACCTGAACTCAACACAAGTGAACATGACAACTTTACTGAAGCCAAGAAATTGATGTGACTTTACAGTCAACTTCTAGTTGCATTTCTTCATCCTACATTCAGTTGATGATGTGTCTGTAAATCCACATTTGCCTTTTATCGGAGTATGCAACTATTTGTTGCTGATTCTGTCCGTCAGGAATACATCTCAAACATGTTGCCGCCCTCTTCAACTTCTTCATTCTCATCCTGTGGAATGAAAGTTAATAGTTAGCATACTGATGCTAACATTACTCATCATAAACAGCCCTCCTCCACATTTACTGGCAGCACAGGTAATGATGTGTAAAACAGCTTTGGATAAATACATATTTTTTTGATGCAGGATGATTTCAAAGTAACCCATTCAAAAAAAAAAACAAAAAAAAAAAACATCCAGATTTTTTGGCACCAATTCCTAGAAAATAGATGCATGTTTGGAATTTATACTTCAGATGTAAAGCAGAGTGCCATCTTGTGGTCACCAAGTTCATATCACAACCATTCAATAACATTTACATGCCAGCCGGATGCTTGGTTGTGATGGGAGTAATGGCAGCAACGGGCATTTTCTCCCTCATAATAATAATAATAATAATTTATACTTTATTGATCCCCGAGGGGAAATTAGACCCTCTGCATTTAACCCATCCCTTATAGGGAGCAGTGGGCTGCCGTTGTGCAGCACCCGGGGAGCATTCTGGGGCTAAGGGTCTTGCGCAGGGACCCAGAGTGGCAATCTGTGGGATACGAACCCGGCCCCTTGGGTCCCCTCCGGAACACAAACCTCCTGCTCTAACCACTAGGCCACCACTCCCCAATACCACAAAACTGCTACTGGGACTTCAAATAATCCAGTTGGGTCTAACCTAAAACAAAAGACAGATTTGGAAAAGCAACTCTGCCTACTGTTAGACATAGTGGAGGCTCTGTCATGCTTCTGGGCCTGTTTATATTCCAAAGGCCCTGGACACGTTCCTCCATGGCCAACTCAGGCAGTGTGAATCCAGTGCTTCAAAAACTGTGCAACCACAATTATATTAACATTGAACACCAGCAACATTGAACAGACCCCATTAATTTCAACAGCAGCCCCTGTTGCCAAATAGTCGGCCAGTGTGTATAAGTGCTGCCTCTCCGGCCACACATACTGACCAATCAGGCGCAAAGAGCAGCAGTGATCTCTCACTGTGTTTCCCCCAAACGTCTAAAATGATGGAGAAGACACATTGCTCAAATAAAAGGTTGGATTTTACTACAACCTTCTTTGTGAAATTATACAGCTGCAATAAGATGAATTTATTTTGAAAAATAATCAAAACCAGCAGGTGCCAGACAGTGTTAAGTTCCGTCTAAAAGCTTCATCTAAATGTATTTTACATTAAGGAACCATCAACATCACCTCATAACTGCTCCAAATGATTTCTTTGTCATTGTTGATGACCGTGTCTTCGTCCTCTGAGTCCTGAGTACCAAAACAACCAGGAAGCAACATTATAGTTCACCTTGAAAAACATATTCTTCTTATTGTTCTCTACTTATCTCATAGCATCTCTACAAACTGTTGGCATCATGAGAAAAGACCACTGGAGAGTGATATACATCAAGATTGGGCATTTTCACATCACAACTTACTGAAGGCTGACACAAAAATTGATCTTCTACTACCACCATTCTTTCTCTGGCATCAAGGAACTGCAATTTCTGCAATGCAAGATGTAACATGACTTCCAGTAAACTACCTTCAGAAACATTAGAAGCAAAAGGGAAATTTGAAGTCCTTACCCTGGGGTTGTGTTTTAAATATTCTGTTTGCTCTTCTGAGGTCAGCGTCTGCACAGAGAATGAAAAATGTTAAATCTACCTCCCAGAACATTTTAAAAACTCAAGGTGAAGATGGACATTTTTAAATACCTTGAACCACTTTTGCAGGTTTTCTGAGTATTGTTTCATGTTTGCATGGATCTGTTTTTTGTAACGTTCATTCTCCTTTGTAGGGAGCTTGTACCAAAGTTCCTTAACTTTGGCTATACGTTTTTTGCGGCTGGAAATGCTCTCCTTCAAAATCTTCATCTGATCTTTGGCAAAATATACATATCCAATTCTGAAAAACATGAAATGCTAAATTAGTCAAGCTGAATCTTGCAAGGAATATTCGGGATGTTTTAGTTATATACTTACTGGCTCGGCATCTTAGGCTCATCGCAGAATGTCCTCTTCTACACAGAAGTGACAAACGAGTCATGAGGACTGAGTAATTGGTGATGAGAAGATCTAAAATGCTAAGTCTCACACAACAGCAGCAAGCAGAGTCACTTGCAATAGTATTCACACCCCTTGAACTTTTCCACTTTTTAACCACAAACTTCTGTGTATTTTATTGGGATTTTACAGGATCAACAAATGAAAAAAATTAAATTAAATAAAAGAGATACATATGAAAGAATTGGAATATCGTGAAAACGTTCATTTGTTGTCCCTCCTTTCAGAAAGTGAAACATTTCAAGCCCTTATTTCTTGTAACTTTGACAATCACAGCTTTCAGATAATGCAAACCCACAATTGTATTTACATTTTATTTTTTGACCATTACTTGTATCCTAAATGAACAACTGTGAAATTGGTCACTTATCAAAATTAAAAACATTTTCCCATCTCAACTCAAAAGAGTTTTAGTTCATTTCAGTTTGTTAACAAGAAAGCCGTTAAATGTGATCTTACCAAAGGCTTTTTCGGTAATCTGATGCCTTTTTCTTTGATGATCTGCGGCTTTTCCATCTCATCAAACCTCTGAGGAACATAGACAAACTGTCACACAATCTCTCTTCCTATTAACTTCAGAAAAGTCTCATAGCTTACATGCAGGTATTCCAGAAGCTTGGCATTATACTCTCTCTTCATCTGAAATGGCAAAAAAAAAAAACCAACACTTAATTTTAAACCAACCAAAATATAGGTTCTTCTTTTTCTTGCACGTTGGTACCTCTTTACAGCGTGTACTGTAATTCTGCTTCTCTGCTTTACTCAGATTTCTCCAGCGTTGGCTCATATCCTTAAACAAACTCATTGGAAGCCTGTCTCCATTAGAAAGCTCCTTCATGAACAGAACGAGACCATTTCTAAAAATATGCAAAAACACACAGATAGTTAGACAAACACTAACTCACTAACTAGGCCAAGCTTGGGCCAGTTTTAAATGGGACCAAATGTTGCATTTTATTTAACAAAACATATAATTTAATTATTATATCATCCGATCGAATCAAGTACAACATGAAAGAACGGGGTAAAAAAAAAAAACAACAAGATGCTACAGAAAACCAATGCATGAAAAACTCAGCTTCCACAGCGGTCCATGCATGTTTTGTGAGGTTTAGTGTTAAGTAACCTTTGATTGAGTGAGAAAATAATCTGATAAAACCCATCAGCAATAACCTTAAAGAAATAGTTTAGTTGTTGTGAAGTGTGGGTTACAGGAGCTGATCCACATCATGACATCTGCAGCAGAAGGAGTGAACTTATGCCTGGTTCCCACGGCAAGGTTTTAAAATTGTCAGTAAATTTTAAAACCTGAGAAACCCCACACATGGCAATAACAAAAAACAACTCTTAGATATACCTGGTTTGGTCCAACAGTGTGTTGTGTACAGCCACATGACAAGCACAACACACCACACACATCAACAGATTTCACTCACGAACATTCAGATATCGGACAGGAAATCTCACAATATCTCTATATCAAATGTGAGTTCAGAGTAATTCCCCTCCGGGTTTCCGTCACCTTGCTTTCTGATTGGCTAGATGTCACATTCAACGGGCTGCGTACTCATTTGTCCTCGGGAAACACCCCTAAACGCTAGGATATCGGGCCAAGACAGTCCAACATGTTAATTTTCCTGATTTGAGGTAGGAGCGGTCTCGACGTCCTTCCGAGCGGACTAGATCTCTCTTAACACACCGCACGCAGCAGGAATATCTGATAAGATTATCTTAAGAGTGTTCATGATGTCGGGGCGAGTCGGAAGGGAAAGATCGGGTTAAAAATTGGCATAAAAATCCTGCCGTGTGAACCAGGCGTTAGTTTGGTGAATCAGGCAGAAATTTTAGTGGTGAGTTGTGCTCACAGGATGGGATATTTAGGCGTACATTTTCAATGGCAAAGTTTTTGCAAGGCACAGTGAATTGAATTTGAGACTTTTAAAGACCTTTAAGACAATTTTTACTCAATATTAGGACCGACCTGAATTATGAGAAGTAATATCTTACTTAATAACTTATGACAACTTTGTCAGCTTGTGTATTCCAGCTCTGGTATGTGACTCAAGTGCTTTTAGATCAAAGTTAGCTAATTTTTATACCTTTCTACACAATATTAGGTGCTTCACTATTTTAAATGAAACCAGGTTTTAGCTAACTATTAAAATGTTTGTTTAAAAGCAAAACCTCTTTAAAAACACGTTCCGATGATGAAGGAGCTGGTAGTGGACAACGTAGCAATGTCAGTTGTTTCCTAAATGAAGTCAAAATGTGGAAAAACACAGTTGTGTGCAGTGAGAGTGGCTTACGGAGGTGGTTTCACAGGCAGGTCTTCATCTTCCTACAGAAAAAAAGTAATTATAGATATATATAAATGCAGTCAGATATCTACAGTACCAAAGCTCTACTGTTGTTGGATCTGATTTAGTTTGAAATAAACAACAATAGGCCAGAATAAGAGTCTTACAATTGCAGGGACTTTCTTTTTCTGTCCCCTTGTCTGAATCCGAGGTAGATCGTTTTTGTCACTGAAAAACCAACAAAACAAAAAAAAAATGTTTTGCAATATAAATTTAGATCATCAGTTCTGTTAAATCACATGCACAGTGAATTTGTACCAAGAGTCCTGCATCTTTCTCTTGCATTCCTTGAGTCTAAGGGCGTGCTCCTTCTGATATATGGCCTAGAATAAAAAGTCAATAAACTCATTAACTTTTATCGGGATCATTAAGTAGTTTTTTACATGTCAACAATCCTACTGAAGGATGTCCACCTGCAGCTTCACCAAACAGGCCCAATGTTAGTGTCAGGTCTGAACTGGACCTTACAATCCATCTGCACAGAACACTAAACTACGAAACTACTTTGGGAAAATGGACACATTCCACATTGGGTTTTTACCTTTCTGTGACGGGGAGGATCGGAAATGGCCTCTTCAGCTTCGACAATGAGCTCCGGGAGACTCCGAAGTTTGCGTATCTAAGCAACAACAACAAATTTATCACACTCTCTGCAGTGCCTGGCAAAAGTTGCCACGTTTTGTCACGTTAAAACCTCAAACTGCAAAGTGTTTTGTTCGAATTTTACACAAAGCAGTGAAAAAGAAAGAGTGTTTTTTTTTTTTTTACATCTAATACAGTTTACATTTTTCTTCAACTCCCCTTACTCTGGTACCCTAAATGAAACTCAGTGCAACCAACAGCCTTCTGAAGTCACAAAGCCAGTGAATAGAATCCACCTGCATGGAATTTAATCTCAGTATTAAAACAGCTGTTTTGTTTCTGGCCTCAGAGTTTTGTTGGAGAACATTAGTGACCAAACAGCATCATGAAGACAAAGGAAAACAGCAGACAGGTTAGAGAGAAATGTGTGGAGAAGCTTAGAGGACTAGTTAGTGGTAGTTGGGCTTTACTAGATCTCAAGCTTTAAACTCCTCACAAAGCACTTTTCATTTAATCATTTAAAACAGGAAAGAGTACGGCACAACTGCAGACATGGCCGTCCACCGGAACTGACCGGCTGGGCAAGTAGAGCATTAATCAAAGAAGCAGCCAAGAGGCCCATGGTAACTTTGGAGGAGCTGCAGAGATCCACAACTGACGTGCCAACCATTGCAAGTTCATGCCTCAAATCTGTCCTTTACAGAAGGGTGGCAAGAAGACAGCAGAAGACATTGTTTAAAGAAAGTAATAGAAAGTCCAGTTTGCAGCTCAACGTGAGCTATGAGAGAGAGCAAATATCAGGAACTTCTCTACCAAAATGCAAGCTGGTTTCTATCCAATCTGAGCTTCAGCTACTCTACAAAGAAAACTTAGCAGAAATGTCAGTGTTTAGATGTGCAAAGCTGATGGAGAACCCTCCCATGAGATCTGCAGCTGTAACTGCAACACAAGTCTGTTCTGCAAAGCATCAATGTTATTTGTTAAAAACGCAAATAGAAAAATGCATGCATCATTTTCCTTCCACTTCACAGATGTGCGTTGATTTGGGTTTGTGGTTGTAACGAGACAAAATGTAAAAAAGTCAATGAAAATAAAATTCATAAGGCACTGTAAACAAAAGCTGTGTCATCAAGGGGCGTTTGCAAAAACCAGTTTGTGTTAAAAATCTTGATTTTACTAAACGTAAACAGGTTCTAGTCAGTTCATTCCAGCAATATCGCCTTAGATACAAATAAAAAGCCAGTTTCTGATGTAAACACACGGGTTAACGGTGTTACGTAGATTCGTGTTTCCCCATCAGATACGGTTTCCCCAGTGTTAAAAAGGGGGAACGCTATCTGATGGATCTCTAATCTCCATCAGATACCGTTCCCCCTGTTTATTACAGGGGGAACGGTATCTGATGGAGATTAGAGATCCATCAGATACCGTTCCCCCTGTTTATTACAGGGGGAACGGTATCTGATGGAGATTAGAGATCCATCAGATACCGTTCCCCCTGTTTTATGCAGGGGGAATCTGACAGGGTTTATAGTACATTTATAGGACCATATAGGATCACAACAGTATAGATATATGTAGTCTCGCTCTCTCTCTATATATATATATTTATATCTCTCTATCTCTATTTATATATACACGTCTGTGTGTGTGTATATAAATATGTGTCGTTATATTTACATCTATCTATCTATCTATCTATCTATCTATCTATCTATCTATCTATCTATCTATCTATCTATCTATCTATCTAATGATGATATATTAGTATATCTAATAACACACTAGCTAAACAAATGTAGATCGACTTCTCCGAAACACGACATTTGAGCTTTCAGGGTTACCGTAGTTCCCCTGTGGCGCGAGCACAGCGCGACGGTTCCGAGCCTGCAACAAGCACGCGCCTTTTTTCCCGCGTGAGCGGCAAGGAGACGCTGGGGAAACCGAATCTGATGGGGAAACCGAATCTGATGGGGAAACACGAATCGACGTAACACCGGGACGTCAGCCTGCTCACCTTTTCCATCATACTTTTCCACTTCTGTCGGCATTCCTCGGGAGAAAAGGGAGGGAATGCTACTTGATCCCAGTCTACAACTGACAACCCAGTGCGATAAAACACCGTCTTCTGACTGGCTGGGATGCTGCTTCTTATAGCAGCAATGAGCTTCAGCATGTTTGCAGTGGTCCATCCTGTAGCTACACATGTAGAAAAGACGACAAACATTTACTAGCAGAGCATTCTCATTATCCCAATTTCATAACACTCAGTGATTGTTCCCACCAGATGCTACATCGTCCATTTCAGCTTCACTCGTTTCCAAACGAAAACGTCTTTCCTCTTCAAGACTTTTAAGCGTTTTCAAGTAAAAGGCGGCGTTTAAACTAACTTTTAAAGCAAACTTCAGTAGCAGACTAGCATCTCCACCTAAAATAGCCTACAAAAACTGTAGCCAACCACATGCAGGGTCTTCTTCTTCGTCCTCTTGTTTTGGATTTATGGCAGATTGCAACCATGACTTTGAGGTGCATACCGCCACCTAGTATATCGGAGTATGTAGCATGAACTATGTTCAACAGGATTACTTTATATCATAAAAGCAACACCAAAAAAAGAAAAACTACATTCTATAATAGATCTTTAGATTTTTCAGATATTGAATAACAGCTTTCTGTGTTTTCTTTACCCCCTCTCCTGCTGTTCCTAATAAACCTCCAAGGTTCCAGTTACCTTTTGCTTCAGTCTAGTTCCCTCATCCTTATACTTCCTACAATGTAATTATATAAGTTCTGCACTTTCTGTGAGGTTACAATCCGGGCATTTATCTGTTTGACTTTTACCTAATACAAACAATGCTTTATTTAATTCCTTTATGATCGGATCTTAATCTGGTTAAAACACTCTCCTCTCTTCGTCACACCCTTGGCATTAATAGATCTTTGTATGCTAAAATATTTACCTGTCCTGCCATTTCTTCATCATTTCTTTTTTAATCATTGTCTTGGCTTCTCCTTCACTAAAAAGTATATTTATAATATAATTCATCCTGGTTGATATTTTAACTATTTTGTCTGCTCCTTCATTCCCTTTTTTACATGGGCAGGTACCCAACAAAATCTTATATCTATGTGAACCATTTGTAATCTATATAAACGTTGATGTATTTCTAGCATTAAATCTTCCTGGTTAGATTTCATATTTTGAATACTGTAAAGGGCTGCTACAGAATCAACACAACATACATTTTTTCTTATATATTGATTTGCCAGATGAGGCCACTTGTTCTTCAGTTTCAACATTATGAAATCTATCTCAGTTTTTGAAAACAACCATATGGTGATGTTACTTATAGGTATGGGGGAGTTATTTATTCTCTATTCTATATTCCTCTGATTTAGCCTTTATTACCCATCCAAAACCTTTACTTTTAAACGAATTATATTCCCAGCACTCCTGAATGACACCCCTTGCAGGGTTTTCATTACCACAACCACGGAAACGACACCAGTATGTAAGCCAACTCAACCTGTATTGCCTAAGACGGTGTAGATCTTATTGCACCGGTACAAATCCTCAATGCTTTATTGATAACTCTATATTTTCAGTAAATGCGTTTTAGCTGCTGCTCTTATACAAAGCACCCATAATCTATTGTTGATCTCACTGCCCTATAAATATATATTAATGATCATTTCATTAGTTACATTAATTTTAAATCTGCATCTATTTCTTCATAACTTTATAGTTTTGTGCCTTGTATATTTGTCATTGCTGTAAAGTCTTTCATTATTCTTATTTTACCTGAATCTGTGTCCTTCCATTTACCTGTTACTTTGCTGCTGATACACCTAGCTTTCTCCTTGAGGAAAAAATAAAGGATTATTCTGTTTATTTCACAATCCCACATTGCTGCACATCATAAGTTAATTTATTAGTCAGCCCTCCCCATCTAAGGGTTGGGGTTAGTGAGTCAGTAACAGGGCCTAACGCTGCTACAGGTGGTTGGTCTGCATATGCATACCTGTGCAGCTCTGCAGTCATATTCAGTAAATTAGAATATGTTTTCTGATGAGACTCGTTTCGTAGATTAAAAGTGCTTTTTGAGGTGGTGAACATACTTTTCCAGCCCATATTTCTGTTCCAAATGTTTGTTTTATTGATCTGATATCCATACATATTCAACTCTTAAATGTTTTCATTAGCTTAAAGCTGAATATGATCATAATCAACAGATATAAATGCTTGATGACATCAAGTGTAATGTATTTATATGTGTGTGTAATTAATCTATGTGTTAAGTTACTGAAATAAATGAACTTTTTTCAAATGTATTAAATGGATGTGCAGTTTTAACATTGTTGGTTTAAATGAATGTATGGCTTGTAGCAAAAAAGAAGAGTAGATAATTAAATACTGAAATCCTTATGATTTTAAAAACATTAAGTAATCAGTAATTCAACTTAACTTGTTTTATGTTACTGACGTTCACATAGATTTGATTGTACTTCTTTACTAATAGAGCCACATGCTTTTATGCTTAAAGAAACAGCACTCTAAAACATGAGAAAAAAAGAATCTGCATATTATTTTTATTTTATTTTCATCCTTGCAGTGACAAAAAAATTAAAATCCTTTTTCATGATCCACTGAGTTCATTTTATTAAACAGATGTTGCCATTTGTAGAAAATTGAAAAACTATGAACGAGTTCTGAGGTCTGACTGAAAAAAGTTGCATACTGAATACACTGGTGACACTGAACGTTTTAGATGAATCAAGGTTTACAATGGTTTTCTTATAAACATATATGAACAGAGCAAGGTGTAGGATTTGAAAGTAATTTGTGGTTTCAATATTTAAAAACCACTCTTCCTTTTTAAACAGTTCTTCAACAACAAAATCTGATTTTCATCAAATAGCAAAATAACCTGCAAACAACAAATTATCAACACTTTCTCCATATTTATTCAGACCAACACAGATTACTTTTTAAACCAGAGTAGGAACCCTCCATATTAACTCTGGAGTAATGTTATGGTTTTAGGAGTTGAAAAGCAAAATATATAAAAATGATCCACTGAATCAATTTGTACTTCAGTACTGCAGTGTAACAAAGTTTTTACCAAAGCGAGGTGAAAGATGCATCTTCCTGGCTTTCATAAAAAATAAAACACCTGGGCTAATAGGCTAATATGTTCCCAACAGAGGAGTTGTGATTATTATAAAGGACCCAGACTCTTAAAGCACACAGATTATTTGTTCTTCACTGCATGACGTGCGGCCCTGCAAGCAGCTAACAGCACAGCCTCAGCAGGTCCAATAATCCCAGGTTACATGTGGTATTTATTTTTCTTCGTGGTATCCATCACAGAATCCTTAGTCTGGGTTTTCCATGTGTGCAACAGTTCTGTCCGTTATTAATGATACCTCTCAAACATCTCGTCATCCTCTTCATCTTCTCCCTATTCATCCTAATGATAAAAACATGATAATTAATGGGTGCAATTTTTGATACAATTTATCTTAATGTATTTTATACACAAATGAAAGCAGATGTTGACATTTACTATAAAAGACCTTTTTTTTTTTCTTATTATGCGATGTTAAATCAGACTCAACTTTTCCTGTTTTAGGTCAATTGAGATTACTGGAATTATTTCTATTTGCTAGGTGCCAGAAGGAGAGAGTTTTAGAGATATTTTTGTTAATTTCTTTAAATTCAGAAGTCAACATAGACTGAGAATTCAGGAAAGTCCAGATGATGATGTCATAGGTTTTTGGACACTGGAGGCACATCGGATGTATTTGAAGGGAACACATCAAACACACTGCTTCCTTGTGTGACATCATGAGAAACCAACATAAAACCAGTCTAGTTATCAGTAGGAGTAACTGGTTCAACCTCCGGTTAAAACAATAAATGCAAGTATAAACAGCATGGGAATGTCCAGCTATCATTCAGTTCAGGAAGGAGGTGGGTTCTGTGACCAGAAATGTGTGTATCAACCCCAGAACAAACAGAGATGACCTTCAGGTGATGCTGGCTGAAGCCGGTAAAAAACTGTCATTATCCACAGCGAGAACAAGTCCTGTACTGACCTGGGCTGAAAGGCCAAGAGGTGAAGAAGCCATTACTCCTAAAGCAACAACTGGAAATGCACTCATGGACAAGGAGCTTATTTTTGGAGACACATCATGTGGTCTGATGAAACTAAAATTGAGCTATTTGGTCATAATGATCATCATCACATTTGGAAGAAAGCAGGAAGTTTGCAAGCCTGATTACACCATTCCAACTGTGAAGTACAGGGGTGACAGTATCATACTGTGGGGGAGTTTTTCAGCAGGAAGGACTGGTGCACTTCACAAAACAGATGGCGTTATGAGAAAAATGCATTATGGGATATTACTGATATAGCACTTTATCAAGTCAGAGGATGCCAAAGCGCTTTACACTACAATCTGTCATCCACCCATTCATACACTGACAGTGGTGAGGCACATTGTAGCCACAGCTGCCCTGGGGCAAACTGGCAGAAGTGAGGCTGCCATACAATCGGCACCACTGGGCCCTCTGACCACCATCAGCAGGCGAGGAGGGTGAGATGTCTTGCCCAAGATCACATCTAAGGCATCGGCCAAGAAGTTATAGCTTGGACACAAATCGGTCTTCCAAATTAACTATGACCCAAAGCATGGCGCTTATTAATTTTTAAGTGGCTTAAAGACAATAAAGTCAATGTTTTGCAGCAGCTATCAGAAAGCACTGTTTTCAGTCTTATAGAAAAGTAGCAGCCAGAGTTGAAAAGGTGTGTATGAGTAAGATAGCCTACAAACCTGACTCAGTGACATCAGTTCTGTGTGGAGGAATGGGCCAACGCTTGTGGAAGGAAACCAAAAATGCTTGAAGTTTTAGGACATACAGATTAAAAGGCAATTCTACCAAAAACAAAAGGAAATGGATGCCAACGTCTGAATTTGACATTATTTTGGTATTTAGCAAATAGAACTAATTCTGGAAAAACTACCTGACCCAAGACTTTGAAAACTTAAGTCTGATTTAATGTCAGAAAAAAATGGCAATGTGACCTTTTATACAGCATATAAAATATAACAACCTCAGACTTGTTCACAATGTTGCGTCCTTTTTCACTCCTGAGGGCAACGAGGACTCATCCTCTGAGTCCTGTGGGCCAAAAACAAACATGAACTGAAATTACTTTCAATCTCATTCTATAAATTCCAGTTATCTTTCTTTATTTAGATTTATTAATTGTTGCCAACTACATTTTAGGTTGTATGTTAAAAGGTGGAGCTTATAGACATAAGTTTTTTTTATCTTCTAAAGACGCCTTTCATACCTGATGTTATGGGACACATAATGTTGAAAAAGGTTCTGTTTTGTCTCATTAGTCCACAGAATAATTTCTCAGAAGCACTGGCGATCATCATGGCAAATCTGAGACAGGTCTTTGAGTTCTTATTGGTCAGCAGTGGGTTTTTCACTGTTCCATGTTTTCTCCATTTGTGGAGAATGGTTCTCACTGTGGGACGCTGGAGACCCAAAGCCTTGGAAATAGCTTGGTTACCCTGTTTTTCAACTGCTACATATAAATCACTTAGTATTTGCCATGTGGTTTGAATTTATTTAGCTTAAGATCTTTTGGCGTGCTTCATACTGTTAGACAGGTGCTATTTAAGTAATTTCTTGCTTCTACAGCTCAGGCAGTAATCAGGCCTAGGTGTGACTGGTCAACCTGAACTAAGCTTTCAACATAATATACTTAATCACAATTAATTCATAATTTAACAAGAGGAGTGATTACTTTTTCACATAGGCCAGGTGTGGTTAAATAGATGTTCTTCCTAATAAATAAAATCATTGTTTGAAAACAGTTTTTTCTATTAACTCAGGTTCTTTTTGTCTAATTTGAATATTTGTTTGATGTTCTGAAACATTATCAAGAGACAAATACAATACAAAACCAGAAGATATCTGTAAGAGGGTAAATACGTTTTCACAGCACAGTATTTACTCACCGACGAGGCAACTTTGGTTCGCCCGGCAGTCTCGCATATCGGTCCTGCAGAGAAATGAACACAAAAACTTTAGAAGAAATTCAATTTCTAAATGACTTCTAGTGTAGTTCTTAGCACTGATGCCTTCTAGCAAGAAGGTCCTAGGTTTAAATCCCACCCTGCAATCTTTCTGCATGAGGTCTGCATGTTCTCCATCTATATGTTTGGGTTCTCTCTGGGTACTCCGGCTTCCTCCCATAGTCTAAAAACATATTAACTGGTCTCTCTAAAACGCCCGAAACGCACCAACCACATCTGCGTGCTGTAAACGTCTGATATTAGTAACTCTGTGTACCTACAAAGAAAGTAGAAAATGACATCTTACCAAAGTCTTCTTAGAAAATTTGATTCCTTTTTCCTTGATGATCCGCTGCTTCTCCTCATCTAACCCCTGAAGAACATTAAAAAAATGTTAACCAGTGACTCTTTCCATGAGGACAAAGCAAATTTTACAAGTTAGGCTGTGGAAACGCTTAATTAGAGAGTTAAAGAGATGCGTCCAGATTTGATTAAAAAATGTTCGACTGACTGTGACCGAAGTCGGCTCGGGTCGGTACCCCAAATACGCTAACAGATTCTTGTGCCAGCTAGACATCCCGACTGTGCCCAAATAGTGCAGACCTGTCCCGAAATGGGAAAATTGTGGATAGAATCTGGAGAAAAAAGATCTCAGCTTTACTTACATCTAGACATTCAATCAGCTTGGTTTCATACTCTCTTTTCATCTGAAAGAAAAAAACAAAGTGCTTAATAGACTTGAGGGAAGAAAATCTGATCTATTTTTCCTCCTGTTGGGCAATCTGTTCATACCTTTTCACAGCGTGTATTATACATCTGCTTCTCGTTTTCACTCATTTCCTTCCAGCGTTGACTCATATCCTTTAAAAAACTACTTCCAAATGAAGACCTGCCAGCTTCAGACTGTTCTTTGAGGAACAGAGCCCGACCATGTCTAAAAATACAGGGACAAAATCATAAAAAATATAAATGATAAAATATTAAAATAAAAGCTGACCAGACCATAAAATCTGAAACACAAAGGTGATAAAGACTCAAAATGACTAATATTGGAAATTCTCTCAGGAATGAAACCTCCCCTGAGGAGCTGTTAGTACGACTTTCTTTCCTCCAGATTCTTCAGGCTAAAATAGCTCTGACTGTTGAAGCTAAGCTAATGAGTAGCTAAATGTTATACTCAAGTAAAAGTAGCTTTGCCTTAATATATTTTTACTCAAACAGAAGTAAAAAGTATTGGTAAAATGGATACTTAAATACTGAGTAACTGCACGATCCAAACACCTGGGTAAATTGGTGAAAATGATGTATTTAGACAAACAAATATATAAAGTTATGTGGAACTTCTAGTAGCTTCAAGCATAAAATTAAAATTAATAGAAATAAAGGACATCATTACAAAATAATAAATGGAGGAGGAAGAAACAAACATTTCTAAATCTAGTTTTTCACAACATAAAGCTTCAAACTTTATTTATAGAGCACTTTACATACAGTCAAACTGTAAGGGTGTGTATCTGTTTAACTCTTTGCTCCTCAGACCTATTAAATGATAAATGTGTGAACTAACGAGAAGGTGTAGTACAATCCCACTGAAAGTGCTTTCCACTAGAGCAACATTCACGCGATTACATTCAGACATCAACACGCAGATCGGTAGGCAATTTGGAGTTAAGTGCCTTGCCCAGTGGCATATTGACATGTGACTGGAGGAAGCTGGAATCAAACCAACAACTGCAAGACCACTACGCTTCCCACTGAGCTGCAGTCAGCCAATAAAGACAGATCACTTCTAGGAAAAGTTGAAAACGAAGCGGTGGACAGAGAGTCTTACTTACGGAGGAGGCTTCTCCGGCAGACCTTCGTCTTTACTACAGCCTTCACCTCCCTTCAGGGAAAAAATAGAAACAGAAAATTAACAACTAAACAGGCTGGGTTTTTTTTTAACACCTTTAACATTTCTACCCTTAATTTTCAAAGATTTTCCAGACGCTTCAATGCGATTTTTCTAACTTACGTTCTATAAATCATTTTGGGGTTTGCTTCCAAATCAATAGTTGTTGATTTTTATCTATTTATTTCTGTGGAAAGTTAAATCAACAGCACGCAGACTTGTCAAATCCAGATTTAATTCCTCCCCCGCTAAACCAGTTTTAAAACCAGACACAGGTCCAACCTACAACTGACCTAAAAAAAAGCTCTGAAATGACCTGTTTTCTATTTTTCTAAATGACATTTTAACTGCAGATTCCTTAAGAAATCCATATTATTCTTTTTCAGCTCGTTTTTGCTACCCGACTTCCTTTTTCGCTCTTTTTTTTTTAAACAAATATGCTTAAACCCTAAAGCACAGAATTGCCAACAAAATTAAAAAGGTACATTTAAGTTAACAAAACTAATCATTAAAACATTTCTTAAAAAGGTTAATAAGAAAAACCAATTTAATCAATAAATTTGTCAAAAAATCTAATTGCTGTAGCAACTAAAATGCAACTTACACAATGTAAGAAGTGATTTAAATGTGCATTAGTAGGATGACTTTTAACCAGCTAACCGTGTAAGCAACACGTAGCAATTCAATTCAATTCAAATTCAAAAATACTTTATTCGTCCCAAAGGTATATTAATTAATTTCCGGACCAGGGCAAGCAGGAATGGAAAATCACTTACATCTTTAGGGGCGATCCTTTTGGAACCACTTTTCCTAGGAATCGGCAGATTGTTGTCTATACTGAAAGACAAACAATTTGCTTTCAATAAATTCAAACTGGCAACTTTGCCAAATCAAATGTGAATACCCAAGATGTTTGTCTACCAAAACTCCTGCTTTCTTCTGCTAAATTCATTGGTGTACTTCCTCATACAGTTCATCTAGAGAGGAACAAAGTCAGGTTATTACTTAGATTTCAGTTCTTTGAGCTTAATAAGTACCGTTTTAAACACAGGTCGCCCACAGACACCCTACCTTCTTTTCCTCTGGGAGCCCATCATACTTCTTGGCTAACTTCTTCGCAACCTGTCCTATGGTCAGTCCAGGGTGTTTTTTCTTATACCTGGACATGTGTTTTGCCATATAAGCTAATTTTGGAGGAGTAAGTTGTTTTGGGATCTGCAAGAAAAAATAAAACACATATTTACAAAGAAAATTGCATTGTAAATACTGGTTAAAGTTAAACACTTAGAAATAAGAAAGCTTGAAGGTCTTCTACTCACATTTCTGTGGTGGACAGGGTCTGAAACCACATGTTCAGCTTCATCAAGGAGCTCGGGAAGGCTGCGAAACCTGCGCATCTAAGCGACAGCAACAGATTTATCACACTGTGCAACCAGATATATGGTTGATCACATAAGTTTACACACCCCTGGTAAAATGCCAGATGTTTGAGATGGAACACATACGATTATGCTCAGTTGTTTTGCAGGTTTAGATGTTTGCTTGGACTCACTGTGACGCTGACGCATAAAATCCCTCAATATCTTCAGCTGTCTGGCAGAAGCCTGAAGGTTGTGGGTCTAAACTGACTAGAATTAACCCACAGCATGATGATGCCACCATCATGCTTCGGTGTTGCTATGGTTTCTCTAGTGATGTACAGTATTGGTTGTGCTAAATATACCTTTTTTATTTTGTTTTATTTGAATGTGTGCAGGTTATCAACAGTATAACACATAATTGTATACATTATAGGTTTGTTTCACATATTCAAAGGAGTGGGTGGAAGTATAAACTTATTTAATCCCATTCATTTTCTATTATCACGCCTTAATGTTCTAATTTATATTGCACATTGATTAAATATTAGCATACCACATTATACATACAATAAATATTTAGACGTTTTTCATTCTTAGAAATCTTGCAGAGGTCTTAACATTTAAATAAATGTGCTCCTATATACAGTACCTAACTGAAATATATAATAACTATAACAGCAGTAACAATAATCATAGACTTATTTATGTAATAATACAATTGTAATACTTTTACAACCTATAATATTAATAAAACAACAATTATTATATATTGTATTCCATAATGATCATATTCCTGTATAATTTTAAAACACAAAAGCTTCCATTGTTTTTCAGGCATTTAAACCATTTAAGGCCAAGCTTATAATGAAACCCTCACTACCTAATTATTACTGAATTATTCTATGGTAAAGTAGTTTGTGTGTTGAAGCAACTGCAATCAATGTAAAACAATCCAGTCTAAATTTTGTGGGTTTCAAGTACAATAACTCGGTTGAGGTGGTCATTTTTTGTGTGTGTTGTCACAAAAAACCTAAATACTTCACAGACTGTGTTCTAATGATTCATGATCACGTCAGAATAATCTAGTTAAGGTCTAACGAGCCCAGAACCTTTTAGATCTTGAACCAAAGCTGATAATATGTAGGATCAGAGTCTTTTTAAAGAGTTGAACTTTAGTGAAATGCTGAATTGGATGCCAACGTAAACTGTCCAGAGTAATCAGTCATACATGTATTTGTTTAGGAATTAATACAAATGTTTATAATGAATTTGTTGGATATATTTCTCCAGTGGTCAGGGTTTAAATATGAAACATGCATAGAATATTTTGAATAAATAGATAAATGTATGGATGTATGGATTGACGACATTTATGAATGAATGGTTGGATTAATGGATCTAACTTTTACATACTGGGATAGGGAATAAAGTCTAAAAACACAAATAATTACCCATACTTTTCAAGACATATTCATACCCAGCAAATACTTCAATCAAATTTCATACTACTTCACACTGTGAAGGAATCCAGAGTTGAACACCACCATTTGAGGTACATTTCAGCAGGAGAAGAGCACATAAAAATCCAAACACTGTTCACCTTCCCCATCATACTGTTCCACTTAACCCGGCATTCCTCTGGAGAAAATGGGGGGAAAGCAACTTTATCCCACTCTAGAGCTTTCAGTCCTCGAATATAAGACTGCGTTTGCTCCTTTTCTGGGATGGTGTCTTTCATCGAAGCAATGAGCTTCTCGAGGTTTTCCCGTGTCCATTGAGTAGTTTCAGCATCTTTACAGAGAAGACGGTTGATTATTAGACGTGCTAACATACTGTTTTTATATTCGGAGGGAGCTAAATTAACTGTACTCACCCGATTCGACGCCGTCCATTTTTATTTCACTCAATTCAGAAACAAAATTTCCCTTTTTTAAAACAATGTTAAGTGTTTCGAATATAGCCTTAAGCAGAGAAATTAAAAACAACTCAAAACTGAAGACACCCTAGCAGCAGGTTAACTTATCGACACCATCTAATATAGGTGCCAGCAACCAACAGTAAAATCAACAACTCTCGATTTTCTAAGCATTCTAATTAATTAAAAAGCTATTTTGCAACTAAAAACCGTAAATACCACATGGTGTTTGTTTCTGTTTTAAAACAACCTGCAAATGAGCTTCCGTACGGGCGGAACCCTACAGGGAGCACATCCAATCAGGCACCAGAAATGCAAAACGTTTTCTTCTTCTTGGTTTTATTGGCGGTTGGCAACAAACTTTTAGTAACATTACCGCCACTTACTGGTAGGGAGTGGGGTTCGTGTCGGTCTATCTATTTATATATACATTTAAATTCTACAAATTAAATAAATAAATCCTACCTATATATATATATATATATATATATATATATATATATATATATATACAAATATACATACTTACACATTACTTTGTATTCTACCCATCTATATTCTCCATACTTTCACAAATTTATCTATTATAATCAAATTCTATAAAATAATTTAGTTTTCTTTAAAAATCGAATCACTATTTTTGTATATGTTTACTCCCTAAATTCTTCCTCAAAATATCTAATAAATGAACCTATTCCTTAAGACCTTCAACCTCTCTCCTCATATATCTTCTTTCTCTTTCATGTTTATGACATTCTAATATAACATGTTCTATTGTTTCATATTTTCCACAGTAATCACATTTACCAGTATTATGCTTTTGAATTTTAAAAAGTGTATAATTAAGTCCTGTATGCCCAAATCTTAACCTTGTTATCGCTCTTACCTCCTTTCTATTTCGTCTTCCATTTCTTCTTTCTCCTACTATCTTCTGAATTTTATAAAACCATCTTCCTGTTTTTCCTTCATCCCACCTTTTTTGCCATTTTTCCATCAGCTTTCCTTTAACAATACTCTTTCCCTCAGATTTACTTGTTTGAACTGTAAAACCAATAGGATTTTGTACTGAATAACTATCTACGATGTAAGATTTATCTTGCTTCTTTTCCATTATTGACATATCTACTGTTGCTTCTGGCATTTCTCCCATTTCTATTTCTATTGCTGCTGTTGGTGTAGTTTTAAATGCTCCAGTACATAATCTTAATGCCTGATGTTGGATAATATCTAATTTAACCAGATGTGTTTTAGCTGCTGAACCGTAAACTATACAACCAAAGTCTATGTTAGATCTTATCATTCCTGTGTAAATCTGTTTTAGTGATTTCCTATCTGCTCCCCAGTCACTGCCAGCCAAGCATCTCATAATATTTAAAATTTTCTTACATTTATCAACAACTTTTTGAATATGTATATTCCATTTTAGTTTTTTATCAAACCATAATCCTAAAAATTGTATACACTTTAGTTGCTCTAATTCTTGGTTATATAATTTTAATTTTATTTCCTTGTTTATTTTTTTCTGATTAAATATCATTACTTTGGTTTTTTTCAATTGAAAACTTAAATCCCCATTGTAACGCCCATTTCTCTATTTCAATAATAACCTCTTGTAATTTCTTTACAATGAAATCTACATTTTTTCCTCTTTTCCAAACTGCTCCATCGTCTGCAAAAAGTAAACATCCCATTACTTTTCCAATATCTTTAAATACATCATTTATCATAATTGAAAACAATAACGGACTTATAATACTCCCCTGTGGAGTTCAATTTTCTACTATATATTTTCCTGAGATCACTTCCCCAATTCTAACTTGTATTTTCCTATTTGTTAAAAAGTCTTTAATCCATTTAAATATTTTCCCTTTAATGCCCAGCATTTGTAATTTAATTAATAATCCACCCACATCATATCATATGCTTTTTCTATATCAATAAAATACTGTCACTACACTTTCTTTATTTACCTGTGCTCTTCTAATTTCATGCTCTAAGCATAGCATTGGATCATTAGTACTCCTCCCTTTTCTAAAACCACTTTGATACTTTGACATATATCCTTTATTATTTAAATAATATACTAGTATATACTAATATACTAATATACTATTAATACTTTTTTTCATTATTTTACATAGATTTGATGTTAAGGCTATTGGTCTATAATTTCCTGGATTTGATTTATCTTTTCCTGGTTTATCTATTGGTACTATAATTGATTCCTTCCAGCTCAGTGGTAATTTTCCCTCCTCCCATATTTTATTATATAATTGTAATATTATATCTTTTGATTTTCCACCAAGTTGCCTTATCATTCTGTACCAAATTTGATCTTTACCTGGTGCTGTATTTTTTGTCTTCCTAAGTGCATAATTTAATTCAGCTTTTGTAAATTCAACATTTAACAAATTATTTGTGTCTTTCTGTAATACATCTTTATATATAAGTTTTGTATTTTCTCTTCCTTTTCTTCCCTCTTCACTAATATTATTTGAACTGTTAATTTTACTAAATATTCTTGCCAATATTTCAACTTTATCTTCATCTTTTATTATATTTATATTATTTATTTTTAATATAGGATAATCAAACTCTCTATTTATGCCATTCATTCTTTTAATTCAATTCCAAATTTTTTCTATTTTTGTTTCTTTCCCTATGGTGCTACAGAAATTTATCCAATATTCTCTTTTTGCCTTCTTAATAGTTCTCCTTACTATTGCTTGCTTTCTTTTATAATCAATTAAATTCTTATAAATTTGATTGCCTTTTAGTACCTTAAATACTTTATTTCTTAACTTTATTGCTTCTTTACATTCATTTGTCCACCATGGTACCATTTTCTTATTACTTTTACACCCAGCTTTCTTTATAGAATTGTCTGCTGCTTCCATGATTATCTTACAAATTTTTAAATTTACATCATTTATATTCATTCTCATATCTACTTTCTCTAAGTTTATTTGACTCAAGTATCTAAATTTAGTCCAGTCTGCCTTATTAAAATTTAGTTTTTTATTGACATTTATATTCTTATTATTTAAAGTTAATCCTACTCTTATTGTAATGGGAAAATGATCACTACCTATTGTTGAATTTTTATCAATGCACCACTCACAACTAACAGCTAAACCATTTGAAGCCATTGTTAAATCAATAACTGATTCCATCCCTGTTCTTACATTGATTCTTGTTCGCCTCCCATCATTGATACATACTAGATTTTTTATTTACATTAATTCTTCTATAACTTGTCCATTTTTATCATTACAGTTACCCCACAATGTACTATTTGCATTAAAATCTCCACACCAAATTACTTTCCCTTCCAAATATTCATTTAACTCCTCCATTATTTCAATTGACAATGTACTCGTACTCATACTTGTCGTCTTCCGCTTATCCAGGACCGGGCCGCGGGGGCAGCAGACTCAGCAGAGACGCCCAGACGTCCCTCTCTCCAGACACCTCCTCCAGCTCCTCTGGGGGGAGCCCAAGGCCTTACAAGGCCAGCTGAGAGACATAGTTCCTCCAGCGTGTCCTGGGCCGTCCCCTGGGCCTCCTCCTGGTGGGACGTGCCTGGAACACCTCCTGAGGAAGGCGTCCGGAGGCATCTGGTATAGATGCCCGAGCCACCTCAACTGGCTCCTCTCGATGTGGAGGAGCAGCGGCTCTACTCCGAGCCCCTCACCCTATCTCTAAGGGAGTGCCCGGCCACCCTACGGAGGAAGCTCATTTCAGCCACTTGTATCCGGGATCTCATTCTTTCGGTCATGACCCAAAGTTCATGGCCATAGGTGAGGGTAGAAACGTAGACCGACCGGTAAATCGAGAGCTTCGCTTTTCGGCTCAGCTCTCTCTTCACCACAACGGACCGGCACAGTGCCCCCATTACTGTGGCAGCCGCACCGATCCGTCTGTCGATCTCCCGCTCCATTTTTCCCTCACTCGTGAACAAGACCCCGAGATACTTAAACTCCTCCACTCGAGGCAGGAACTCCCCTCCAACCTGAAGAGGACAGGCCACCCTTTTCCGGTCGAGAACCATGGCCTCGGACTTGGAGGAGTTGATCTTCATCCCAGCCGCTTCACACTCGGCTGCAAACCGCCCCAGTGCATGCAGTAGGTCTTGGCTAGAGGGGGCCAGCAGGACCACGTCATCTGCAAAAAGAAGAGACGAAATCCTCTGGTCCCCAAACCAGACCCCTTCCGGCCCTTGGCTGCGTCTAGAAATCCTGTCCATAAAAGTTATGAACAGGACCGGTGACAAAGGGCAGCCCTGCTGGAGTCCAACATGCACCGGGAACAGGCCCGACTTAGTGCCGGCAATGCGGACCAAACTCCTGCTCCGCTTGTACAGAGACCGGATGGCCCCTAGTAAAGGGCCCCCGATTCCATACTCCTGGAGCACCCCCCACAGGGCATCACAAGGGACACAGTTGAATGCTTTCTCCAGGTCCACAAAACACATGTGAACCGGTTGGGCAAACTCCCATGAACCCTCGAGTACCCTGTAGAGGGTATAGAGCTGGCAATTGACAATGTTTTACATGGATTATAAAAATTTATGATTTTAAATTTACCTTCTTGTTCCCATATCTCTGTTACTATATATTCAAGTTCTTTCCCCTTCCCTAAAACCTGATATTGTATCCCTTACTTAATAAATATTCCACATCCTCCTCCACTTCCCTCCTGTCGATCTCTTCTTACACCATCATATCCTTTTATCACAAAATTCAATGTTGTTTTTAACCATGTTTCCTGAACACAAATAACTTCTGGTTGTTCTTCAAGACTATCAATATAACCTTTAAGTTCTTGTCTGTTAGCAATTAAACTTCTTGCATTCCATTGTAATATTAACATGTACTTTCACCTGATGTTCCTTGTCTCCCATCTACCGCCAACTTTTTATTTATGTTCTCCCATGATCCCTCCTTAAACCCCTAAAACATTTCAGCTCCTCTCACTATTATTTTAATCTTCTCAGTTTTATGCTTGGCTTGGTCAGTACAGTTGATAACATGTGCTACGAATAATATTAGTTTTTCTACTGATATTGTAACATTTTCTTCTGACTGTACTTTGCTTTGCTGTGGAATTTGATTCGCTATTTGTTCAATCTTTCTTGTTTTCTGTTCCTTCACATTTTTAACTGCTTCTGCATAGCTTATGTTTTTAGTCATTTTAATCTGTATGATTTCTTTTGCCTTCTTCCTTACTTCACATCCTCCATACGTAACTCTATGTTGCCCTCCACAGTTACAACATTTTTCTTGTACTTCTTCTTTACATTCTTCTAACTTGTGATCTTCACCACACTTTGGACATCTCTGCTTCCCTTTACAAACTGCTGCTATGTGTCCATACCTTTGACATTTGAAACAACGAAGTGGTGGAGGGATATAAGGTCTAACCTGAAAGCTGAGATAACCTATTTTGATGTTTTGTGCCAACTCTTTTTCTTCAAATTCAATGAGGATTGACATACTTCCTACTTTTCCTCCATTTATTGTTTTTGACAATCTCTTCAAGTTATTCACTTTTGCACCTATAATACTTCTCTTAATTTTATCAAGATCTTCATCTAGAGGGATCCCATAAATCAATACGAAACATATGTATTTTGTCAGGATATACCACAATGTTCAAATTATTTTATTGAGATTATATGTGCTAGATCAACACAAAGTAACGAAGGAACATTAATACATAGTTTTTAGACATTTTTACAAATAAAAATCTGAAATGTGTGCCAGTCATTTGTATTCAGCCCCATTTACTCTGATTCCCCTTAATTAAATCCAGTAAAACCACTGGCAATTGTAATTAGTAAGCAGATTCCACCTGATTGGATTTTAGTCTAATTTTAAGATTTATCACAAATAAAAGTGTGATTTAGAATTTTATTCAGCCCCCTGAGGAAAATCTTTGCAGCGTAATCTTTGGATTACAGCTGCAAATCTGTCTATTTTTGTGAAATAGCTCAAACTCAGTCAGATTGGATGGACAGTCAATGAGAACATTGGTTATCAAATAGTGCCACAAATGTACAATTGAATTTAAGTCTGGGGTTTGACTGGGACATTTTAACAAATGAATTTTGACCTAAATCATTACATTTTAGCTCACAGTTCATTGTCCTGCTGGATGGAGAGCATCCACCCCATCTCAAGTCTTATGCAGCTTCTGTTGGGTTTTCTACATAATTGTCCTGTATTTAGCTCAATCCATCTTCCCATCAATGATGACAGAAAGCATCCCCACAGCATGATGCTGCCACCACCATGTATCACTGTGAGGATTGTATGTTCAGGGTGATACACAGTATTTTCCTCCCTATAGCACTTTGCAAGAAGGCCTAAAACTTCAGTTTTTGTCTCCTTTGACCACAATACATGGCTTTTGGTAAACTTAAAATGGGTTTTCTTATGACTTCAACATTGGCTTTCTTATTTAAATTTAATTACAGCCATGTAATGGAATTTATAATGTAACCTTCTGCAACCTGTAACCTGGAGTGAGGGAAGGCTCCTGTGTTGGGGTTTTTACAAGATGTCATTTATGAATAGATTTGATATTAAAGTAATCAGTAACCTAATTGTAACTGGATTTGAAGAACACTAAAATTCCCCTTGTTTTCTTATTCCAAAAAAAAAAAGGCTAACCAACAAAACACCTTCATGATTCATGAATTTTCCTTTACTAATATTTACATTAAAGATGACATGAAGACAGCAACAACATGAAAATAAGTTTTTAAAAACACAAAAACCTTCATCCTTTGCATTGCCACAGACCACTGTTTCTGAAGCCTGCATTCAGTTTTCTGCACAGGTAGCTTATACCTCTCAAAACATTTTAATCAGAATTTATATTCAAGTAAGCAAACGCAGATAGAAACAGTTTTTTTAAACTATTATTACATTAAGTGTAATTGCATGGCAAAACATACAGGTTTGGCTATGAATGCAATTTCTTTTAAAGGGTTGGCATTAGTTTTATATGTAAATCACTCCTCTACTTGCCATTGACCAAATAACATTCTATTGGCATGCCTTCCATAAAATAAAGTATAGGTGTATGTAAAATGTCAATGTGCAATATGTTCTGGTACACTCTATGAGAAACTAAAATTATAGAACAGTGTCAAACATGAAACAAGAGAACATGATGTCTGTACTGTATGTCGGTTGAAAACAAGGACTATACTGTCTAATGCTGTCTAATGATGCATATCCTCGGATCAAGTCTGCAGGAATCAATGCTTTTCTCCTACATTCCTTCTTTTCACATACAATTTTAAAAATGAACCAAGCTCACATTTCTTTTCTCTGTTTTGAATTGTGACCTAGCCATTTTTGGGGGCTTGTCTGGGTTGCACCAGAAAATATCAGCACATCACAGATTCACTAACTTTATTTTATATTTTATGGAGCGCATATCAAATGAATCTTAAACGAACTAGCACAAAAAAGGTTCTCTAAAAATATTCTATCTAAGTGGCTTTCTACAAAATGCTAAAACTATCCACAATAACACTCAATAAATATGATCTATTTGTGCATTTTACATGTTACAGTAAATAAATATTAAAAGTATCGTTGCTCATCAGGAAATAAAAATTTCACTTGATTTTATTTTAAGATAAAAATGTATCAGCAGCTATTATTGAAGATGTCTACAAAGGCATCTGCGTTTCACAGTACACATCCTGCCCTGGCTCCTCCTCAAACATCACCTTGGCGTCGTCGGCATCCAGCTGAAACATAACAAAAGATTAGGACAAACAAAGATTAAAGGAGGGATAGATGTAACGGGACCATTTTTCACCACAAAATAACAAGAGGACACTTACACATTTCATTTCCAGTTGGGTGAAGAGATGGCCTGTCATGAGCATGCGGAGAGGGATGGTGAGGATTAGAACAAAGGGAAGAGCAAGCGATATCGGGCTGGACTTCACAAGCCACAGGAGGGCAAGGCAAACTACCTGGATGGCTGTAAACAGGTGCATTCGCCCTGTGCTCACCTGTATCCAACATGAACAAACATCCGTCATGCAGGTGATAATTCTGATCCCCATAGTATGAATACTGCTGAATAATCATGCAGAGGTTCTAAATGGGATGTGGTTATGAAAAGAAAGATTTCAGTTACTGTCAAAATGAGGGGACTCTTACTCTAGTGGCATAAGGTTCATTAGGGTGGTATTTCTTTGGAATGAGGAAAAGCAGGATACGATCCCACAGCTGGATGCCATTTAGTGACGTCACTCCCATGTAGAGGAAGATCCCAAACAAGGCTGACATGGGAATAAGCTTAAGGATTGGCTCCATCAGAATTGATAAACCTGGATACACAAAGATATGTTTTATGAAGAAAAGATGTCATTTGTAATCTGAATTTCTACAAATCTATAAAATGTGAAGAACACAGCAAAAAGAAACAGGACCTACCAACAAGCAAGGCTACCACAATGCCGCTCACCCGCTGCTCCACTACTTTCTCTATCTTGGGTTTAGTTCCTTTGCTCATGACTGTGAGAGCGTTAGCGTGGGTTACAGATCGGACTGTGGCGGCGCTCAGCCAAGGCACACCAAATATGGCACTGAGTCCTCCCATGCCGACTAAAACCAGCAGGTCAAAGTGGAACCCAGAACCTTTGACCATCTTACGCTCAGGTTTACTGATGATCAGACTGCTCAGAGACAGAAAGGATAAATCAAAGCCAGCAAATACCACACTTTCTGGATCTAGAGATCAATGAAAGAACTTTTCCACGATTTGTCACAGTACAACCACAAATGTCAAGGTATTTTGTTTAGATTTTAAGTGGTAGAACAACACAAAATAGGTTTTTTTGGTATTCAGCCTCTAACATGTTTTTTTTTTATCAGATCACCCTGTATTTAGTTCCATCCATCCTGTCATAAACTTTGACCAGCTTCCAGTCTTTGCTCAGTAAATCATCCCCAGAGCATGATGCTACTGACACCATGTTTTAGTGTAGTGAAGGTGCAGTCAGGGTGATGTTCAGTGTCAGCTTTTTACAACACATAACTTTGCAAATAGGCCAGAAACATCAGTTTGGTCTCGTTTGACCAAAACATAATTTTCCACATTTGCTTTAACCCCTTTAGGGCTAGTGGCAAACTTTAAATGGGACTTCCTGTTGAGAGATTCTCCCACCTTTTCACGGGTTTCTCGTCCTCTGATTAATGCTCTCATTTCCCTGTCAGTCAGGTTAGGTGGAAATCCATGTCTAGGTAGGTTTGCAGTTGTACCATACTCTTTCTGTTTTTACACTGAACATTGAACAGTTTTCCATGAGATGTTTAAAGCTTGGGATATTGTTTTTATAATGTAACCCAGGTTTAAACGTCTCCACAATCTTTTCCTGACCTGTCTACTGTGTTCTTTGGTCTTCATGATGGTGTTTGTTCACCAATATTCCATAACATACCTTTGAGGCCTTAGAACATCTGTAATTATGCCAATGTTAAAGTACATACAGGTGGACCTGCTATATCGGAAGGCAACTGGTTGCACTGGATGTTATTTAAGCAGATCAGAGTACAGAGGTTTCTTTTTTATTTTTTTAAAACTGTGAAAAACAATGTATCAATTACTTTTCACTACACAATAATGTACTCATTTGTGCTGCTCTATGACATAAAATCAGAAGAAATTATACTGAAGTTTGTGGCTGTAACAAAATATGGAAAATGTTAATAGATGTGACAGTTTCTGTGAGGTACTGTAACTCACGTAGTGATCTGAGACTCCAGGAAGATGAGAATGAAGACAAGCAGAGCAGGAATGCAGGATGCAAACATGAGCCACACGGGAAAATATTTGTTCTCTCCAAAGGGATTGATAAGCCAGCCTCTTTTGTCTGGATTGGATACCATTAAACCTTTAGGAACAACTAGTTTCTGAAAATAAGAAGTTAAGACTTTTCAGATCAGGACATTAAAGGTCTACTGTCTGTCCAAGTTTGTTCAACAATATGCAACAGCCTTCGGTCTTTGTAGTAGAAGTTCTGAAAGGAAAGGCCAACCTGAGTGTAGGTATCCTCAATGTTATAGTCCACAACAACCATGATGAAAATAGCAATGGGCACTCCAAAATCACCAATCAAGCGCCTGACCTGATGAAGAGGGGGAAAGACCAAAATAGTCAACTATTAACATGCTATTCCATTATTTTAGTGAAATTAAAATGTTTATCTAGTTGAAATTCAGTAATAAAACCTATAATAATAAAAATCAAAGGACTTCACAATCCTGTGATGGCTGGTATACTCACATTTCCAGGAAGAAAGGTCCCATTCTTAAACTGCCGCAGGAAGTAGGCAATAAAGAAGCAGCCAAACATGAGGCACATAGAGAGAAGGGCTGTGTTTGGGTAAGGTGGCTTCACTGTGTTCACAATCACTGTTATGTTTCCAGTAGTGTTGTCATAGATGGTGGTCTCCTCCACCCTTGGGTGCCAGGGATTTTCCAATGTTGCATTTACATGATCATAATTCAGAATCAGGGGATGTGTCCTGAAGATCTGAAAAGAGAGGAGGTCAGCAGATGACAGAGTTAACAAAGATATTTAAGAGTTTTTCTTTGAGTAGACAGAATTTATCTTTGAGTTTTTCTTTACCCTTCCCAACTTGGCAAAGGTTTCATAAATGAAGATGATGGAGATGAGGATGGAAAAGATTTCTTGTGTGAAGCGTGAGATGTAGCGCACTAGAAAGCTGCCCTCAAAAGCCACAATGATCACCACAAGGAAGACAAGCCACACGCCGACCCACACCCTCCCAACGATGTACTCAATATCCTGAGACTTACAGAACTGAACAAAGGAAACTCGGGATGAAGCAAACTGTGACCATGAACTAATGTTTTAAAAATATGACAGTTAAAAACTCACTGCAAAAAAGGCCTCTTCAAATACCAAAAGAGGGCCGGAAAAACCAATAACCAAGATGGGCTGAGCAGCTACTAAGCAGAAGATAATGCCTTGGATGCTGGTGGAAATAAGGAGCTCTGATACACCCATCATGTTGTCCACCTTATCAGCTGAATGAAGAAATGTTTAAAGATTATTTAGGAACCATATCTGTAAAATGAGACCAGATTAAGATTTAATTACACACCTAGCAGGCCTCCAAAAGTGATGGCAGGAGACAAGGCAGCAAAGTAGATGAAAATGATGGCAGCGAGTGCCTGGGCATTCAGGGCATCTTTGAGGTCACTCTTGTAGTATTGGTAGCGTCTCTTTATGTCTCGAATCATCCCACCGAAAGGTCGACCGGTGCGTGAAAGGGGATCTTCAGCAGGAGCCCCACTAGCTATAGAAACTGCAGAGAAGATTAGAACTTAGCAGAAATCAATAAACAAAATTATAGCTGCTTCTAACTTTGTATGTTGGTGTTCTGAAAACACGCTATGTTGGTCTTACATAAGGAAATTACGTGCATTTTTTGGAACAAGTCCAGTTCTGTTTTGAAGTAGATATGCTCCTTTCTATTCACATGCGGTCTGGGTGTATATTGGGATCATGGGTGTTATGCTGTCCCAGTTGTGTCAGCATTTATTAGCACCATTAGTTTGAAAAGACTTAAAATACATAGTTTCTATAAGGACTTTGTGATATGAAGATTATAATATTTGCAGCAGTTCTCTAACAATGATCTAAAGAGATTTTTCACCTCCCTTACTATCCTACTTACTGTATGGTGCCATGGTAAACAGGGATCCTCAATGTTTGTCCCAATTTTAATTCTATTTTTTCTGAAATTATGAGTGTGAGGTTGTGTTCCTACAACAAAGGATCAATTTATTTTAATATTTTTTTGCATATTTTTACCAGGGGTGGTGTTAAAAGTAGAGGTTGCTGTAACTCTCACCTCGGCGAGTTTTGGAGTCCCTTCGGAGCGTGAGGTCTTGAGACTGTAGTCTGTCCTTCAGGATTTTCTTCTGAAAGCTAATGATGGAGCTGAGCATCGCTTCGTCCTTGATTTCAGTAGGTGGGATGACGATGCTGCAATCAATAAAATCCACCAAGGCGTCTGTTAAATCCCTGGCGCTCTTTGCTTGAAAGGCTTCCTGATTAAAAACCTTGGATGTAGAAAGGGGGGAATTCCACGAAATTCATTTATTAATTTATAATTTGGTAAAGTAATACTTTTATCTTTGTCGAATGCCTCACTTTATCAGCCATCAGAGCTGCCATAGCACGACCAGTCTCTTGGTAGTCCAGGTCAATCTTGCTTGGACCAATCAGAACAAAGACAAAGCGAACGGGCTCCGGGACCTCCAAAGCTGAGTCAAGGGTCACTGCTTCCTTTAACCTCACAAAAACAACTGTGGCTTTCTCCAGAAAGTCTAAGGCTCCTGGTCAGAAGGAAACAGTTAATGCTATATTTAAACGGGGATAAATTAAAAATGTCCACTGAAAGACATTTGACCCTTCATTGCAAAAAGGTAAAATAAGAATAAAAACTGTAGCTCACCTACGAGCACCATGGAGGCCTCAACATGATCACATTCATCTTTCTAAAGAACACAGGAAAGACCATGAGCCAAAACTATACATGATATCTTAAAGAAGAACTTTTCATTTACATGCCAAACCCTTACATCCATCTGTTTTTAAGACAGATCAGAAAGATGTGACTTAACATGTTGAGTATCAGAGGTAATTTTGAAAGACAGCATCAGTGGCTGAAGGAAATGCTAACTCCAATGGGAAACTTACTCTTTCCTTCACTGAAAACCTGTGCAGGTCCATCCCATCAGTCAGCTTCTGGCTTTCAGGGTCAGCTGATTCACTGCAGGCAGAAACATCACAACTTTAAAGCTTTTCCTTCTAGTTTCCAGCCCATTTTTTTAGTTTTTCAAATATAATATATAATACAGACAGTTAGCCAGACAGTGAGCCAGTTAAATCGTCTAATTTAACTTTTCACAGGCATTTGAGGGTCTTGATGTATCAAAGAAACAGTTTGAAATGTTGTCTTGTTAGGAAAAACAGAAAAAACTAAATGACTGCAGTAAAGTAACAAATAAATAAATACATTCATTCATTCATTCATTAATGAAACAATCTGATTCAGAATATCTAAACAATAATTTCTAAATATCAAAGGCAAAAAAGCCAAACACAAAATGCAAGTTTGTGTTTTCCGAAAGGTTGCTTTTTAGCTTTTCGCAAAAATAAATAGCAAACTAGCTTTTAAAATCTTTTGTATTTAATGTTCTGGTCAGTTTGTTTCTTTTCATCTGAGGTTTCAGTCAGAAAAATCGCACCCAAAAATAATATTATAATAATAAATAACATCACACTTTGGAAACCTGTTTTTCTATTCTTTTAATTAAGAATTGTATCTAACAAAATGTCTGTTAAATAGTGTTGAAATGATATAGTAAAGAGTATGTTCCTTTAGCAAAATTCTGACTTCATTTTACTACCCACACCCTTGAAAACATTGTGTTCTCAAGACCAAAATGATTTCTGCTGGTTCTCATTATTTCTATTTCAGTTCATTTATTTGAATTTGTATTATAGATCATTAATACCAAAATATCTTCTTACCACCACTTAAGGTGTGAATTTGAGAACAATCGATTAAATGTACACAAGGAAAAAAGAGTTGAAAAGCTTCAAAGCATCAAACCCCCAAATACATTTACACTACATTACCCAAAGTAAACATGTACCCATGCAAAACATTGAATTCAGGTACTTAAGTCAAATCAATTGCACCTATGCATGCAGACTGCTTCTACAAAAATGTGTGCAAGAATGGCCCATGATGAAAGCAATTAGGAATGACAGTAAGTCAGTCATGAAGTGGTAGGCCAAGTAAAATCACAGAGGGGAATCAGTGGATGCCAAGGAGTGTTGTGCACAGAGATCACCAACTTTCTGCAGCATCAATCGCTTCAGACCTTTAAATGCCATGTAGCCTTTAGATTAGCTCAAGAACAATGTAAGTAGAAGTACATGGAATAAGTTTCAAAGACTGAGCTTCAGCATTCAAGTGATAAATCACCAAGTTCAATGCAAAGCATCAGTACAGGACTTAATAGCGTGATAAATCATGCCTCATTCCTTGCCATGCAGCAGAGGAATCTGTCTGGGTCGCGGGGAAGCTGGTGCTTGTCTCCAGACGTCTATGGACGGGAGGCGGGGTACACCCTGGAACCCAATCCATCGCAGGGCAACACACAAACAACCATGCACACACTCATTCATACACCTAAGCGCAATTTAGAGAGACCAATTAACCTAACAAGCATGTCTTTGGACTGTGGGAGGAAGCCGGAGTACCTGGTGAGAATCCATGCATGCACGGGGAGAACTGTAAAACCGTGCAGGTTTTACAGACATCTAGTGATTACTGAGTTTTAAAGGTAGATAAATACAACACATGGCACAAAAAAATGATTTATTCGACTTGAACTAAGACAACGTAGAAACTAAGTACCCCCAAGGTTTCAGGCATTTCCTTAAACATAGGCCTTGTGTCCAGACCATCAGGTAGACTAAATCTTTTTAATTGTTGCTGTTACTGTATGACCAAGTTTAGTTGAGCTATTCTGTTGTACCATGTTCTGATCTATGAAGATAAGCCCACATATGCATGACTTACTAAAGAATCTGACTAATAAACAGTTTGAAACATTTATTTTTATGCTTGTGCTTTGTTTTTGTCTTTCTGTTGTTCACTTGATGTCACGTTCCCTGTATGAATGGTGCTCTATATAAAAAAAACAACTTGCTTTGCAATACTTGGATGGTATGTTCTCTTGTTTTTCCTATCATGAAGAGTGGCTAAGAGAAATGGAGCCTCTGACTCAAGTCATTTATGCCTCTGGTAAAACTTACACCACATGAAGAAATAGGAAGATTATGCTTCTGCAATAAGAATAATTTATTTTAAGGTTTTTTACACATCTTTACCTGGAGCGGAGGCTGCTGCAAAGGGTTCAAATAAAGCAAAGATGCCCTAATCCAGTCCTTGAGAGTTACTATCCTGCTACTTTTAGATGCAACCCTATTCCTCCAACACACCTGACTCAAATGGTTGAATTTTTTTTTAAGGCCTCTTTCATCATAGTTTATTTGCCAGTTATTTAGTTTTATTCTTTTTTTCAGATAAAAGTTCTTTTGAGGACACTGAGTTTCACTGATACATTTTTTTTAAAGCATTAGCTAAAAATGTGCCTTTGTAACAAATGGCCCAAAGATCCAATTTAAAACGGTTTATTAAACTGTCTGTTATGTCTTCTCACAGCTGTTGCAATACTGGCGATGGCCTCTTTCTGTTCCAACATGACAGCACACCAGATCCTCAAAGCATGGTCCATAAGGAACTGGATTGGAGAGTTTGGTGTGGAAAAACTGTACTGGCGTGCACAGTGTCCTGACCTTAACCTGAGAGAACACTTTTGGAATGAACTAGAGCACAGGCTGCAAGACAGACCTTTTTGTCAAACATCAGTGTCTGACCTCACAAATGCTCTTCAGGAAGAATGTTCAACAATTCAATTAAACACAGTCTTAAACATTATGTAAAGCAATCCCAGAGGAGTTGTAGCTGTTATACCTGCAATAGGTAGGGAGACATCATATTGAACCCTACAGGTTAAGAATGCAATTTCACTGAAGTTCACATATGTGTGAAGGCAGGCATTTGGCAACATAAAGTTAATAAAAAGTAATTTGATTTGAGGAAAAACATATTTTATATAAAGTTTGTGTAGTTGCAAACATTATATTCAATTTTGGTTTTCCTACGTTTTTCTTTTGACATGTAAGGTAACTATTGTCCACGTCGATTGTCTTGCAGGCAGATTGTTTTGTGGTTAATGATGGGTTCCCATTATTACAGGTTTGATCCTTACGGCAGCCACTTTCTCTAAGGGAAGCAGTTAAATCCTAACCTCTTGGGTGGAGCTTCGGTTAACTGCCTCAGCTAAAAGCTTAAATGTAGGTCACTGTGTTTGAGTCACTGTTGGGTTGTGTCTCAAAGAATACCTGCGATTCTGCAGCAGAGATTTCAGCACACCTTCCCGGTCTCCAGATCTAATCTCTTTCTTGCTAACCATCTCGCCAACTATCTTCTCAGCGATGGCGGCTAAATTCTTCTCCTCGCAATCGAAGATTGTTACAACTTGAGAGAAATAATATTAGAAGAGAATATAATAACACGAGGAAAACAATCTGTGGTTGTAGTTTAAAAAAACAATGTGGGTGCCAGAAGTTGAAGTAGTGAAACATGTAAAATAGCAGCTTTCATTTAAATTATATCATTTTAAGAATGAAAGAACAAGACTTTGCCAAACTTAAGATACAAACCATTATGTTTTAGCACCAAGCAGCACTCAAACATGTCACAATGTAAAATGACTATCTGCATTGAATTTTTGAGAAAAAGTGTGTTGTAAATGTTGATGTCAATATGAGAAAAATTGAATTAATATTTATACCTCTGAGGATCATTGGGCTTCACACACCCTAAAATTCCCTGCAAGTCCTTCTAAATTTCTTCTAGTTCACTTTAAAATACATTAAATAATCCTAGGGAGACATGCTTTTACAAATGTTTGTCACTGACCATTGTTCATGGTGCGTCGCAACTGGATGAGGCTCTTGAAGGTGAGGTAGGAGATGTGCGAGCATGCCCACACTCCAGCATGCGGGTCGAAGCTCTCCTCATAGCCTGCCCATCGACCTGTCTCCTGCCAGTAGCTCTGCTGCTCCTGGTCCTTCATCACCTTCTTCTGCTTTACACACCTGTGAACAAACACATGCATGCAGAGGTAGGGACATGATTGTGCTGCTGGTTGAATAAAGAGCTGGTCAGGGCTTGTGGATGAATTGGAGATGCACCTCCTACAAGCACAGCCTGAACATGTGGTTTACAGCTGTTTCTCTGACCTCTTCATGTACGTGAAGGGGCATTGGTCAGGCAAGTGACAGACATTCCAGTGGTTTCTTTGCAATAATTGGAAAAGGCAACTAGAAAGATGTTCTTCATCTTAGTCTGATGTTTTAATTTTAGATTTTTCACAAAAAAAAAAAAAAAAAAAAAAGAACTAACCAAAGCAAACCTACACAAAAACTTTGGTTAACACAAATGAGTTTTTGGAAAACTAACTCAGATTTTTCTATATCCAGTAAAAACAAAAACGCAGTATTTCTCTAATTATTCAACAGACTTCAACTTTTTCCCCTTGCCCATTTTTTGTTGTTTGAGGTTTTATTTGTTAATCTTTACAGGGTTGGATGGTTGGAGTAGTATGGTGGGAGAAGCATCAGCAGCATCTAAACTACTGCATTCAGGATCTGAAAAGTGTGACATACATTTATGTGCAGCCCCCTTTACCCTGATACCCCTGATTTCATTCCAGTTAAGCAGGTATAGAGTCCAGGCATGTTCAGTGAAAGCATCTGAGGTTTGGTAATTAACATATGTGAATGGACGAATAGATCATTAATCAGAGAAGCAGCCAAGAGGCCCATGGTAACACATGGGGAGGCAGCAAAAAGGTAGCAGAAGGTGCTCAGATGACCAAATTTTAACTTTTTCTCCAACATGCACACACCTTTCTGTGGTGGAAAACAAACACAGCAAACCACCCTAAACATTTCATCCCCACAATGAATCATGGGACTGGCAGCATCATGCTGTGGGGATCCTTTTCTTCAGCAGGAACAAGGAAACAGGTCAGAATTAAAAACAAACTTCAGACAGGGTGCAGAGCTTCACCTTCCAGTTGGACAACATCCTTAAACATACAGCCAGCCCTACAATGGATTGGGTTACATTAAAGTTTATTCATGTGTTAGAATGGCCCAGTCAAAGTCTAGAGCTAAATCTAATTGAGAATGTATGGCAAGACATTTACACAAAATCCCAACAAAATACATTTAAGGTTGCTGTTGTGATGTGTCAAAATATGGAAAGATTCAATGGGATTTTGCAATGCCAATATTTTTGGTAGAGGAAAACTTTCTGTTGTGGTTCAGTTGACTTCTTTTCAAGCACATCGGATTACCTCGACCTGAAACACTGAAGGACTTCACAGACCACAGGATCAGATAAAAATCACCTTCATGCTACATTGCAAGACAAAAACACACAAGATATTATGGGTGTTGTTTTCCCCTGCAGTGGCAAGAGGTACCACATGAAGTTATGTAAATCCTCTCCGACAAACATGCCATGGATCAACAGAAATTGAGAAGGTGAGTCTTTGTGTCTAATGAAAACATGGTGGTTATCCTGTTTCAAGAGGAAACTGGCCCCAGGGTCTGCTTCATTGCTGGTTTCTGTTATCAATGTGAATGATGTTTCACCCTGGACATGTTTGCACTGTCAATACATGAGTGTGTTGGTGTGTGCCCCTTACCTGGCAGTCTTCCACTGGGATTTTTGTTGGAGGTTGTTTTTCTTTCAGCTGAAACAAACATTATTGAACAAATTAGAAATAATTAAAAAATAAAACTGAACATTTTAACACAAACATTTGACTGGCGGCCTGTCCAGAGCGTACCCGTCCTTTCACATGTTGCCCTCTCATCTTAGAGTGAACCCTCCAAATGGTACAGAGAATGAATGAGACTTGTCAATTACATTGAAATTGTTTTCACTATTTGCTTTTAAAAGCATTTTTATAACAGGAAAATTAATACATTTTGTTCATTTGGGGGGATTTTTTCTGCCTTTTTTCGTTTCAGTTTGATTAAATTTCTGTTGTGTTTACATACTTTCTATTTTATCTTAGATCAAACCTGGAGTTTTATGTGACAACAAAAAGATTTATTTCCGAAATACGGCTGTTCAAAGAGCAGAAAATTCAAAAGATTAAGATGGGATTATGCTGTCTAGGCTTGTGTGTGAAGGTGTATGTATGTGTTTGTGTGTATTTATAAAGGCCTCAAGGGCTGGTGTCCTGCAACTTTTAGATATGTCCTTGGTTCCACAGACCTGAAGCAAATGGCTGAATTACCTCCTCAGCATGTAATCAGGTTCTACAGATTCCTGCTAAGGACCTAATTATATGATCCAGGTGTGTTGAAGCAGACAATTTGCAGGACACTGGCCTCTGAGGACTGGAGTTTCACACATTTGCTTCAAGTGGACTGAAGCCCAGTCCTAAAGTAGCGGACCGTCACTTTCAGAGTCGGGGGTTGTTAGAGCTATCTTTTCAGTTAGGTCTTTTTTTAGCTTTAGGGTTAGGGATATCTAGGTAAAGTTTAAGGTTAGAGTAAGATGACCAAATTGCTCCTCATTTTATCACAAAGTCACATTTTTAGGTCAAGACTTTGGTTTTAGGATTGGGGGTAAACTGGGAATTAAGTTACATTTAAGTTTAAGTTATGGGTCAGATAGGAGATTCACTTGGGATTTTAACAACTTAACATTAAATTTATGCCAGGTGGGGGCATATAGATCTATATTAAGTAGTAACATGTAGCGCACATTCTCACGCTCATGGTCCTTCAAGGCTACTCCCTGTCACTGATCCTGGTTGTGGTGATCATGAACAGGATCTCAAGGCGTAGTTGTAGAGAAGAAGTTGTGTGGTTTAGGAACCTCATCTTTGTTTGTTTGATGTGGTTCTGTTGGCCTCGCCAGCCACAACTTCCAGCGCGCACTGAAGCGATTCTTTGCCAGGTGTGAAGTGGCTGGGATAAGCGTCAGCTCCTCTGAATCTGAGGCCATGGTTCTCGGCCTGAAAAAGGTGGACTGTCCCCTCGGGGTTGGGGATCAGTCTTTGCCTTAAGCGTATGAGTTTAAGTATCTTGGTATCTTGCTCACAAGTGATGGTGGGATAAAACGGGAAATGAATGGACAGATTGGGGTTTTGTCTGGAGTAATGCAGATACTGCTCCTGTCTTAGCGGTAAAGAAAGAGCTGAGCCAAAAAGCTAAATTCTCGATTTTTAGGTCTGCCTATCTTATGACCCTCACCTATGTTCATGAGACATGGATCATGAACTAAAGAACGAGATCACTGGTACAAGCGTCCAAAATAAGCTTCCTCCGTAGGGTGGTTGGTGCCAGCCTTAGAGACGTGGTGAGTAGCTCCATCATCTGGGGGGCATCTGATCAGACATCTGATCATGATGCCCTCTGGGTGCCTCCCTTTGGAGGTTTTCTGGACACAATTCAGTGGGAGAAGACCCCTTGGAAGACTCAAAACTCGCTGAGGAACTATAAATCCCATCTTGCCTGGGAATACCTTGGGAGTCCCAAAATAACAGACTAGGGACTCTCAATTATCACTTGAATATACTGATAAGTCAATTAAATGTTGGTAAAATGACAAGAAAAGAAGTATAAACATTCAATTAACTGCTGTTTTCAATTTTTATTTTTTTAACATAATAAAATTTTAAAGAGCATATAAAATATTTAAATACCGTGTGAGAACAGACATTTTGTATGTGTGCCTTAGGGTTTTTAAATGATAATTAATTTTCAGTATTTTACAAAACCATAGTTGTAACTATAACCGAATAGAATACAATAGAAGTGTTTGCAAAGTAGCCTCTATTTCTTCTAATTTATATTTGTCTCTTTATTTTTCCAGTAAAAAATAGACGTGTATGTGCTGGAAAATGACAAATTTTAAAGAAACTGCACTGAACTGTGAAAACCAATGCTTTTCTGTGAGTCAATGCAACATTGACTCACAGAAAATAACACAAAGTGCACATCTTCCTAGAAGTGCTCTGCTCCCATATTTGTTCAGCCTGCAAAGTTACAGCCTTACTTACATTCAAAACTTCAGCATGAAAAGGTGACACTCACCTTACTCAGGAAAAGTGCTGACATGTAGGTGTCCAGGATGGCCAAAAAGTGTCACTTTATAAACACTCCCTTTTTAAAACCCGCTCTTTCTGCATATGTAAATGCATGTTCTATTATGATGGGTGGGACTAACACATGTATGCACAGAGACAGACATGAACATGGACACTTTAATTCCTTCTGTTGTGCAATGTGTTCTGCACTAACCCATAATATTGATGCTACATACACTGATTTAGAATGCCAGTAAACCAGTCACACTGTGTCATTATACAGTCAGCATCCTATCAAATTTTTGTCCGTGTTTATTTGACAACAGAGTCTTATATTACACTGCTGGGTCTGCCTGCTAACCTTTGCTGTCTTCTTTTTCTCTAATATGTTCAAAGCTGTCCTTTAATGTGATGCCTAAACTTTACTAGTCGAAATCTGTTCAGTAAAAGTGTTGTACCTTCGGATGTGGTTTGACAAATAATAGAGAGAAAATAGGAAATCGTGTTATGATAAAAACTGTAGACAAAAGTGTATTGGAGAGTGAGGAATTTGAACAAACAGCCTTGCAAAAGTGTAATCCTTTGAATGTTTCACATTTTGTCAGGTAAAAACCACAAACTTTAAAATATTTTATTACCACTTAAGATAGAAAATGACTTATTGTCATGGAGTGTGATTTTGGAGTTGGAACCAGGCACAATAATAACTAGAAACCTGCAAGCAGCTTTGAAGGCCCTCGCACCCCTCAGCGCAACTCGGGCTGTTGAGCGACCGCAGGAGCCTGGCATCGCCTCCTACACGCCACATACGATGACACCGCGTCACTTCAACACGTCGCCAGTAGGTGGCACTTTGAGCAACATGTCATATGATCTTCGGTCATGCAGAGTTTCGGTCTGGCAAAAAGCATTCAAAATTTCGAGTAAATCGGACCTTCCAGAAGGACGCTGCAGTCGCTTGTTTGTTTGTGGGTGGGGCAAAAACGACATAATCAATTGACTGTGTCAAAATGTCAATCATTAACTCATGATCATGTATACTACATTTTAAGTGGATCCGATGATGTATGAGGGAGATATAGCCCTTGAAGTGTCCTAGGGGGCGCTATTGATCCAATTTTAAATGTAATCCAATAGAGCTGTTTAGGGGCTGACAAAGATCAACCATATTCAGTTTGGAGTGAATCAGACCTTCCTTATGGAAGCTACAGTCATTTGTTTATTAGTGGGCGGGGCTAGAGTGATGTAATGTATTGACTGTGTCAACATGTCCAGCATTGACACATGATGATGTACAGGAAGTTTGAAGTGGATCCGATCGGGCATGAGGGAGCTAGAGCACTTGAAGTGTCGTTGGGGGCGCTGTTGAGCCAAATTCATATGTAATCTAATAGAGCTGTTTAGGGGCTGACAAGGATCAATCATATTGAGTTTGGAGTAAATTGGACCCTGCATGTATAATTTAGAGGCACACGTATCTCCATGGCGTCACATCAGATTTCGCCACGCCACCACGGTCGCACCCTCCAGCCAAACCTGTCAGTACTGGAGATGAAGTTAGACCATCGTGTTATCTGTCATTGGAGACAGTTTCATGTTGATTAGTTGAAGGAGATCAAATATGGCCCACACTAAGTGAAACATGACACTTCCTGTTCTGAGGGGGCGGGGCTTCGATGATGTCAGCATCTGATCAGTGAATATTGTTCAGGGCCAGAGGTAGATCAATCCCAGAAGGTTTCATTTGTCTGTGACTTTCCTTGTAGGAGCTATATCAATTTAGTGTTTTATGGCGAGAAGTCATATTTTGTGGCGTGGCCACGCCCACACGCTTTCATGTATCAAAAAGGTTTTGATAACTTTTGATCCCCAATCCCTTAAGAGTATACTGAGTGATTTTGAAATCTCTAAGTCAAAAGCTGTAGGAGGAGTTCGCTCAGATATGCGGGCTAAAAACGCCCAAAAGAGGGTCAAAATGGCAACTTCAATCCAAAATGGCCGACTTCCTGTGGGGTTTAGACCAATGCTCCAAGAGACATTTTTGTAGGTCCAGAGAAGATACATAAGTGTACCAAATTTCAGATTCCTTGGTCAAAGCATGGCTTGGGGCTGTTTTTTTTAAAATTGTCTAGGGGGCGCTGTGGACGAATTAGGCCACGCCCACCAAATATGTCATCAGATATCTGTTGGGGACTGGACAAGGATCAATCACATTGAATTTGGTGCAGATCAGATGATCTATGTGGAAATTAGAGCCAAACGTATGGCCATGGCGTGACGTCTGACTTCGCCGCGCCACCACGGCCATGCCCTTTTCTAAAAAGTTACTGTGCTTCAAACGAAGTTAGACCCACTAGTTGTCTGTCTTCTGACACACTTTCAAGTTGATTGGGTCAAGAGGGTCAGAGAGGCACCTTTCCAAGTGAAAAAAGGGACTTCCGGTTTTCAGGGAGCGTGGCTTTGATGATGTCAGAATATGACCCCATAGGATCATCGGGAACCCAAAGGTCCTCCTTCATGCCAACTTTGGTTTGATTTGTCATTTCTTTGGGAAAGTTATTGCATCTTTTCACTTTGAGCGCGAACGGCAAGTTCGTGCCCCGGCCACGCCCCCTAAACATGGCCGAAAACTCAAAATTTTGATAACTTTTAATCCCCCATGCCTTAACTGCATATTGACCAAATATGAAGCGGATAGCTGAAAATCCCTAGGAGGAGTTCGTTAAAGTTCGAGGTGAGTAAAAGTGAAAAATGGGCAAAAATCGGCCTTTGACCCAAAATGGCCGACTTCCTGTGCATTTTAGGGCATACCCCCAAGAGATTTTTTTTCTTGGTTTGAGGAGTTCTAGCATTGTGCCAAATTTCAGATCTGTACGACTTACGGTTTGGCCTATCTCACGTTTGGGAGCGTGGCTAAGTGGTTTGGCCATGCCCACTGACGACGACATTAAAGAACAAAAATGTCATGCGGGAGACAATTTTGGGTAAAATTTGGTGAGTTTTGGGATATGGCAAAGTCCCCATATTGCCCCGCCAAAAGTCCCCGGAATAATAATAAGAATTCGAGCGATTACTATAGGCCCTTGCAGTTTTCAGTTTTCCTGCTCGGGCCTTTCAGTTTTCCTGCTCGGGCCTAATAAATGAGGACAAGAAAACTTACAAGGCAGCACAAGGAAACAGGATGAGGAACCCAGGGGAGTAACAGGACCAACAACAGGAAAGATTAGGCACGAAAATGAGGAGTGTAACGGGAGGAGAACGATGATCAACAGAGGACTTAAATACCGAAAGACGAATGGAGAATGACATTGGACGCCAACGTGTTATAGACTCAGATAATATTTTACTTTTAAAGTACCAACATAATGAAGGACATTAAAGTATAGTTGGGCAGCCTTATACCTGACATAAATGTGCCTACAGACCAAATTTACTCCATCACTTGTCTTCTCTAGCTGGACTGAAAGCGAGGGCCAATTTTAATGTGCTTCACCGCCATATTTTTACATCAACCACTATGTTTTCTAATTTCAATGGCACCTTTTCTGAAGGGCTGCATGGTGTCACAGTTGGTAGCACTGTTGCCTTGCAGCAAGAAGGTCCTGGGTTCAATTCCTGGCCAGGTATCTTTCTGCATGGAGTTCGCATGTTCTCCCCATGCATGCGTGGGTTCTCACCAGGAACTCTGGCTTCCTCCCACAGTCCAAAGACATGCCTGTTAGGTTAATTGGTCATTCTAAATTGCCTTTAGGTGTATGAATGAGTGTGTGTGTGCATGGTTGTTTGTGTGTTGCCCTGCAATGGACTGGCAATCTGTCCAGGGTGTACCCTGCCTCTCGCCCATAGACTGCTGGAGATAGGCACCAGCTCCCCGCGACCCACTATGGAATAAGCGGTAGAAACTGACTGACTGACCTTTTTTGAAAGAGGAACTAAATATAACCATTTGGCAGTCTTATGTTGTCTATCTTTCATGTAGTAAACTTGCTTGAAACATGTCCCTCGATTCTACAAAACAAAAATGGAGTTCTGCAGTGTGCGTCTATTGTGTGTGTGTGTTGTCTTAGCCTTTTGATCGTTATGGCAACACACCTGCTCACATTTTGTGTGTGGATGTCCCAGTACACATTAAAAACAGGTGCAAGAAACCCACTTAGTTTGTATTACAGACATAAAACACAAACCACATCATATGTAGTGTGCACTATTACAGGGAATATAAATCACATGCTCTGAAATGTATAAAAACATAATTATTTTCTATTTGTGTTAAGAAATTAAATAATGGCCTAATAAAGTGGCTAGGGGGTATATATCTAAAATATTCAATAAAAAAAACACATGTTTCTGTTGAGTGAAGAATATCAATGAAGTTGTATCTTTCTTCACAGGGAGGGAGGTGGCAGACACATTTCTTGAGACCAAAGTAGCAAAGGTTTTTGCCTAGGACTTCCGTGGTTAGCAGCAACACCCATCCACCAGTCTGTGGTCAGTCTCCACGGTAACCATCTGTTGTAGCTGGATGTGAAGCTGGATACAGATGTGTTGCTATGCAGATGGTCAAAAACAAAAATGCAACTTCTTACTTGCAGAAGAACAAGCTAGTGTAGCATTTGTATTTGCAAAGACGATTGATAAATTCTGCTATTCAAAGTACAAACATTTGGCAGTTATAAGCAGTTGTGTGGTTGTTTCCTGCAGTTCAGCTCTAAGTCTTCCCTGGCTTCTGTTGCCAAGCCTCCGTCTCTGTGGATTTTGACTCAGCCAGTTCATCCAGTTTTCCTGGATCATGAAAAGTCACCGGGAATGTGAGCGCATACATTCTCAAATCATTAGTGTTCCCAGAAAACATAATTTACATAATTTAAAATTTCAAGTCAAAACACCCCTGAAACAAATATTTTGATTTTACTGCAAAAACTGCTTTTTGCAATTGTTTTTGTAGAGGGATCGGCCTGCCTTCAGAACACTCTCTGTCAAGAATCTATTCAATTAGACCTTGTTTGAGTATTCTGAATTAAAAAGAGAGGGCATGACTGAGACTCTGCAGAGTTAACATGACCTTTCATGTTAACCTTGTGTTACAACTGTGTAGAGTAGTTTTGAAATGCATATTTTATATTTTAATCTTTCATTTATTTTCCTTTGTAAAATGTAATTATAATTTTTTGTCACGTTACTTTTCTAGCCTTAGAAGTACTCTCCTTGGCAGAGGAGATTGACCTCATTACGCTTGTTTGTTTTTGTGCTTCCTTCTTTGCCCCAAAGGTATTATTAGTCAGTTAGTGTTTAACTATTTAGCTGCCATTTAATTTTATCTGTGCGTCTTTTTGCTTAATGGAGTAAAGACAAAAATTCAATCTGGGAGACTCACCCCTCCTCCAACTTCACCCAATGGCTTCAAGTCTGCAATAATCCTCAGCCAATGATCCTTCAAGGCTCCACATTTAAAGTCTCCCATTCATGGATCTCTCTGCTGTCAGTTGAGCTTCGACCCTTCTCCACCCCATCACCTCCATCAGATTCTCAGTTCCATTACCATCAGGCCTCCTCTCCATTTCCAGTATCAGATCCGGGGGAAGACAATTCTAATTCTAATCCTAAGACGTTCATCAGTTCATGCATTATCAGCATTCATGTCTTCCTCTGGGGTCTGAGCGCCAAACAAATAAACATCCATTGTGTAACTTCTCTAATCGCATTTTGTGTTTCTTATTGTGAGTCTCTACAGGATTGAATTGTAGGTTGGTTGTCTAATAATATCTTCAATTCAATTCAGTTTATTTATTCAATTCAGTTTATTTATATAGCGCCAATTCACAACACGTATCATCTCAAGGCACTTCACAAAAGTCAGGTACATACATTCCAATCTTCTAACTAAACACAAAACAATACGTGCTACGTGTGCTCCTTCAATATCCCAGGCGACAGGTCAGTGGCTACTGTGTCCCAAATCCTGCCCTGCATCTCCTGTTGAGTCAGAGGAAATTACCTGTAGCATATGACATCATGTCATTCACTCTTGCAAACAGTCAACAAATATTCAGTTTAGACAGGACCCGATGTTTCACTGTGGCTTTTTAACAGTGCTTGTATCAAAACGGATTTAATACACTTTTTTCAAAGAATTATTAAAGTATTCTCTGGTCTGCATGTAACTCATGTTACAGATTTTACCTGAGATATTATACAATTAAACTTGTATGCTGCAAAATAGTATTTTATGGACTGGACCGGTTATTCTACATTTGTCAAAAATGTTAAAAAACATGAATAAGTCAGATTCACAGCTGATATTTTGTGGTAACCTGCAAACGCTTCTCTAAGCCGATTTATTTATGGTTTTTCAAAGTAAATGGTGGTAGAGCCTTCTCTTTAAAACCATTAGTTAAACTACAGGGACTCTGGATTAGCTTCAGGATTGGATTATTACTTGTGGGAGAAATGTTTCTGCATCAATATCAACCTTTTTTAAATTGTCTTGTTGAAATCATGGCATTAATGGATCCGAATTTTCTGAGTTGCAATAAAAACAAAACAGGTGATTTTAATCTGCCCTAACACTACCTTACATACCCCACTTGCCATCCTTGAGTGTCTAGAACCACACCTCAAACAGAATGCTACCATTATGGTAATGGTTTGATTAGGTAAACAGAGCAGCTCAGTTTTGCACAAAATCTTCTTTTAGTTAAAGTAGAGAGAGAATAGTGCTTTTGTCACAACTCATCTCGGCTGTGTTGTTGCACCTTATACTGCGGTCAGTCAGACCTCGCTTTCTCAAAACTTGATTCTTTCTGTCTTTTAACAACTAACAATCTTGCCATCTTTCGGTTGGTTCACTGCGTGCAACAGAATAGATTTTCAAATCCTTCTTTTGGTTTAAGGACACCTAAATGATCCTCCCAGCACCTGCCTCATCTGTTTCAGCCTTATTATTACCAGTACACATAGTTTATCTATATATATATATATAAACTCTTTTACACATTATTATTGTACAATAAGAACATGATTCAGCACCGGCAGAGCTCTAAAGAGTTTCTACACATGTACGTGTGTTTACACGAATACATGCTTGAGGTGATGGCAGAGAACGCCAGCAGTATCCTACAAACTCTGACACTGCGGGTTTCAAGAGTCATTAGCTTGATGGTTAATGTCAATTCATCTCAGAACATTGTTTATGGGGGCCAAGAGGGGCTGACACCACTGACCCCCACGCCTCTTCATCCACACAGCAACAAGACAGATTATGTCCAGAGGTGCAGTTGAGGCTCTCAACTGCTGACATGATCATGTCATGTCATGATCTTTGCAAAGATTTGATTATAGCAAAAGTTATCATTCTCAAGATAACCCCTCACCTTACGCTACATCATGGACCAATGACTACTTTGGATGTCAGTTGTTTAATCACATAACTTCAATGACTTGAGTGGAAAACAATGGAAGGGAGAAAACATGTTTTGCCTCCAGCCCTTATTTGGTGTGTTTAGAAAAAAACAGAAGTCAATTAACTGGGGCTGTCAACCAATTACTCCACGTTCATTCAAACATGCAAAAGACATGGTGTCCCTTTGCCTCCTGTTAACATATAAGTTGGAAAGAACTGGAAAAGTCTAGAAGGAGTGGAATAAATGCATATAAAAGGCTGCTAACTGCTTTAATTATTATAGGTAAATCAAAGAAAGGAGTTTGGTGAAAAATAAACCAAGGTTAGGATGTAGGTACAATGTTTACATTTGTTTGAAATGCAATGTCCATATTTGCTGTTACACACTTAATAAGCTGGTAAAACTCAGTTATTTATTTTAAAATAACAAAATTTGTATGAAAAGGGATTTTATTTATTACCGAAATTTTATTTCGGTTCTGCATTTTAAACCCTTTTTTATTTTATGCAACTGATCAGTAAACATAGTTTTCAAAATGTTTTACAAAAAAAAATAAAACAAAACGTGCCAAAAATTTGTGTTCACTCCTCTCTGAGTCAGTTATTTGTAGAACCATCTTCAACTACAACTACAGATGCAGGTTTTTGGGACTGGTCTCTACCAGTTTTTTATATCTAGAGACTGAAATTGTTGCCCCCTCCTCTGAGAAAAATATCTCCAGCTCAGTCAGATTGGAAGGGGAGTGCGACAGATCCTCAGTTAGATTTAGGTCTGGACTTTGACTGGGCCATTCTAGCACATGAATATGCTTTAACCTAAACCGTTCTATTCTAGCTCTGGATGTATGTTTGTGGTTGTTGTCCTGCTAAGAATTTCTGTCTTTTCCTGCCTCTAACAGGTTTTGTTCCAGGGTTTTTCTTCCATCAAGTCAGATCAGTTTCCCTGTTTCAGTGCATTACCACAGCATGATGGGGCCAACACTATGTTTGACCATGGAAATAATGTTTTCAGCATGATGTGCTGAGTTAGTTTTTTTTTTTTTTTCCCCAAAAACCCCATTTATCGGTTTACATTCCTACATGAATGTATTCCCTAAACTTCTACCCTGACAAACAAACAGATAAAAGCAAGAAAAGATTTTATAAGGTATATAATTTTAAAAGCTTGGGAAATTGTTATATAATCTACATTTGCTCTAAACTTTCACCACCTTTATAGAAAAGAAGAAGTAAAATAGGACACAGGTGGACATTTATTTTGAAGTATCGGCTCAAAGAGATCTGAATATAGCAAACCTTTCAGATTTTTCATTTATAAGAAATGTGAAAATCATGGTTCCTTTTCCTTCCACTTCAGAATTATGCATTACTTTATGTTTGTTTATAACATAAAATCCCAATATAACATACCAAAGGTCATAGTTGTACTGGAACTTGGACTGTATAGTCAAATAAAAATTATTAACCTGGTTATATCAGATATGATAAAAAGCTATACCTTTGAATGGAACCCCCTCGTCATGTGCATTTTTGAAAAGTTCTCCATTTATTTATAATCTGAATTTTTTTTGGGTGATAAATAATTCTTCTCTGGTGCATAAAGTAGAGAACACAAACCCATCTGCATTAAACCGAAGTTCCACTGCACTCTTAAAGTCAAAATACTTCTAACCTTTGTTATTACTTCCTTAGGATCTTTTTGTCACATGAATGTTATCTCAACTCTTGATTTTTTTTCATGAATCACACTGTTGTCACATGCTTGCTTTTCATGTTTGGTCAATTGTTTAAATCGCTAACCGCTGGAGAGAGTCACTGCTTCAACAGTACAGTGAATACAGGAACTGAACCACGAGTATGTGTCAAAACAGGTGATGACCACCAGGGTGCAGAATTGCATGGTTTAAAATGTATGTGGTTTTGGTTCATTTTACAAGTTATCCACATATGCTTTAATTTTCTTGGTTTTATTGAGACATAAAACGTTCCATAACACTGGAATCTGTACATTTTCATAAAACTGGGCTTCACTTATTGATTTATTTGATCCAGCTTAGCCGTTGTAGGAGCTGGACCCTAAAACCTTTGGTAACAAATGTTTGCCAGGAGTTAGGTGCTTTGCAAAGTAGCTAACCCATTTAAATCTAATCCCTCTTTTCCAAAGATATTGAGTGAAGGGTCTTTGCATGTATCTAGATTCAAAATGGAGCACAACAATAAACATTGGACAAAGCTACACACAAGCACCAGTATACCTAAGGCACTTTTTAGGCATAACTCATGTTTTTATTTTGTTGACATACAGGATTTAGTTTCCAGGGTATGAATGACCACTGGTTTGCACAAATGTCTGGACAGATGTTCAACTTTCTGCTGAGGGGGCGTCTGTTTGTCGAGTCGCCTGTCACCTTAGGATAATCAATAGGTGTTTTAAATGAATATGTGCTGAAAGACATTCTTTGCTAGGGGATAATTATTTAGTTTTTAACCTCTGACTCTGGAAGTCATTTTCAATTTGAAGATACAAATTAGAGCTACTTGGAAAAACCCTCCTCTAAACAGCTGTTCTGTTTCTTTGTGTCTCTAACAAATCTAATATGTTTTCTAGATTTCTCTTAAGAAAGTAGAGCATTAACTTAAAAAAAAACTCTGCTAACTTTTCCAACTTGTCAATATTTAAAGCCACAATACAGATCCTACCTTGAACAGGCCTGCAGTGCAGTTTGAGGAGTGAGATTGCTATTGAAGAGGGTTGAAGGTGAAATATTACGCAGTGATCAGTTTAATGGTCGAAGCTTCTGGATTTTTATTTACAATCTTCTGATATTTCAACAAATCCATCCTGCCATGCACTCCAACATAGTTACCAGGCTTTATGAAGAGAAAAAGGCCCACAGCACCACAGATCCATCACTATACTTAACAGTGGGCATGGTGATTTTCAGATTCTCATCCCTTTGTTTCATATATTTGAATTTTTGCTCTGGTTTTTTATATGTTTGGATTTTTCTTGAAATAATTTCCTGACTTAGAGATGAACCTACATTTGTGTTCCTTCAATTGCATGTTCTCTTGTCTTACTCATAGTGACAAAGAGAAATCTTTAGACATAGTTTAAAACAAAATAACTAAAAAGGTGTTTTCATAAAACAATCCTGTTGGTTTTAACTGAGTATCTGAAGTAAGTAGGTTACTTTTATAATTGTAAGCACATCATCTGTCGCATCAGTGGGAGTCCACTGCATAATAGACTGCATTGACTGTCCCCATCCCGAGGCTCATTTTTACCCCAGTCTTTCAGCGGGAGATGTGTCCCTCCCAACGCAGATCAATAGAATGGCCACTGAACTCCACCAGGCCCCTCCTGAATGAAAAAGAAAATTTTAATAAATTTAAAAAGTCCCCTCAGCACCTGATATAGTATAAAAGAAACAAATACAATGCTGTTATTAATGACTTTCCGAGGAATAATGAAAGACTAGGAGGTCAAGTTCGACAGCGGAAGAAACGGCATTCATTTCTTTCTCATTCATTTCTTCATTCATTGTGGATTTTCAAGGACAAAGCTCATAGAAATATTCATTCCAGCTTTAGGAGAACCTTCATAGAACAAGCAGCAGCTTGAAGGAAAGAAACTACTCAGGCAACACCTTTTTGTCAGTTATATTTAAACAAAGTGTCTCTTACTGCCTTTGTGACTGTAATCCATCCATCCATTGTCTATGTCTGGTTTTCAGAATCAGAATCAGAATCAGAAAAGCTTTATTGCCAAGTACGTTTTTGGACATACAAGGAATTTGTTTTGGCGTAGTCGGTGCAATACAATACAAATTAAACAGTATAAACATATCTACAATATAATATAAATATATGTGCACAGTTTTAAGTGAGTGAGAGTAAATATAGAGCAGTATAAGATGCAAGAGCAATACAACAGTGCAGGTGATTATTGTGCAAGTATGGCAGTGCAAGTAAAGCAGGAGTCCAAGCTGAGCATTAATGTAACGCATAGAGTTACAAGTTACGGGTGTCCTGTCAGCAAAAAAAGGGGGGGTGTGGGTGAAAGGGAGAGTGTCAGGGTGGTTTCCGGGCTTTTCTGTGCAATGGTCATTGGTAGAGCACTGTTCAATCCCTCTGAACTGAAAAGGATTTTGATACAGCTGCAGAACTACCCCGCATATCATCCTAAATCCACCATCCCCATGGTAAATCATGGAGATGGCAGTGTTGTAGGTATGCTTTTCTTTGGCAGGGACAGTGAAAGGTGTCAGGGTTGATTGAAAGATGGATGATTCATCCACTCTAACTGAATGCTTGAGCTATATATTGAAAAGTAGAACTGAGAAAATTTACCATGAAGACATTCTCTAAAAGACATGCTGCTGTAACTCCTTGGAGAGGGGGTTGTGGGGAGCTCAGTTTACATTCACACCTCCCAATTTAGAGTTTTGTTTGTAAAATAGAAAAGATAATATGTATTATTTCCTTTCCACTTCATAATTATGCACAACTTTTTGTTGATCCATGACAGAAAATGCATATGAAATACAGCGAGCTTTGTGGACCGATTGTGAAAAAACATGAGAAATATGAATACTTTCTCAAGGTTCTGTAGCTGCACAGACCATGTAGAAGTCTTTCAGCTGCTTATTCAGCCCTTATTCAGAGGTTGCCACAGCAAGACAGTACAACCTGCACACAGTCCTGGCAGATAATTTACTCTGGATGCCCTTCCTGATGCAACCTGAGATTCAAACCCAGGTCCCCTGTATCCAAGATGCAGACTTTCCCCGCTACACCACGAGAGCTGTTCTGACTTTAGAGAGATGTAATTCAACATAATTAAGACACAAACAGATTTTAACAGCAAAATGAAAACTTAGGTATTTATGAGTCACAAAAAATACCCTAATTATCTAGAAAATAATTCAGAAAAAAACTACAGATCAGAGAATGTACAGGCCAAAATAAAATCAAAACCTTACATTTAGATGAACAAAACAACTTTCAAAATTCATCATACGAAGTATAAAGACAAAGTTACTGAAATGGATATATGATAGGAAACCTATTCAGTTCAGTGTGTCAAAAACTTGGTGTGAATCAAATGCTCAGAGTGGAAACTATTTTATATAGGATGCATAAAGATTAAATTATTTATACAATGCTCTGTGTGATGTGACAGCACTGAACAAAAGACGGAGTTTGGATGTAGAGAAAAGAGGATAAAACAGATCAGATCAATAAAGTGCAGATGAGGGAATCCCCAGGGAAAAAGTTGGGTTTGTTGCCATCTGGCCTCCCTGCAGTTCACTCCAGCACAACCTTAACCCTCCAGTTCCAGCAGTCTTAGGATTAACAATATCTGTACCAACTTTACCAGACAAAGCCTTTCAGGATGCAATGACTGTTTTGTTGAACTTTCTCCAAAATCATATGGATATACACAACAACAGTGCCACAATAAACACAACATGATATTGCTCCAGTTATTGGAGTGAGTGCTCTCAGAGTAATTCAAGGGCTTCTTCTGCTCGTCATATGATGCCCCTGCAGCTATTACAGTACATTAGAGTGAGAGCTTGCAAGAAAATTGTGGATCACGTTGCCCAGTATTGTTTATGCTCCTTCACTGCAGCTGATGCAGGAGCGACTGTCGAGCTTCAGCTTTCAGGAGATGGAGGGGAAAAAATTGTATTCATATATGGAGATATTAGGCAGGTGGGTTGTGTTGCACATTAACAAGGTGCAAACAGAAGACATAAGCAACAAAACATATTGACAAAATTAAAGAGAGAGCTGCTTGTTTAACAATATCTATGGGGTGTGGATTTTTATGCTTGTTAAATTTAATAAAATGTATAAATGAAACAGTCTAAAAATATATCAAAATCAGTCAGAAGGGTTAATTCTTGACCTTTCAGGGAGAATCAGAATTTTTTTGTATATTTCAATCTCAGAATTAATTCACAACCTGAGGTAACTACTTATTAACTACATATAACATAAACCAACAAGAGTCAATATTCAATGGAATAACAAATTAAATTCAAGGGCAAAGAAACTATGGAAAAACAAAGAACAACTGCAACTCGATTCTCCAAACTACAGACAAAAAGGAGAATTTTCATGACTAGAGTATGAGAATTTAAAATACTAATGAAACTGATTAAAATCTAAAATTTACCTAGTTTATCAGTCCTGTAGCAACTAAAGGAAAGGGAGTTCATGGTCAAATTCTGAATTTTGACTTTCTTTTATCCAAGAAGGGAGGGGAAAAAGGTTCTACATCTGTCTATGTACCAGAAACACCCCAACAGAATAGAACAGAACAGGAGTTCCTTACTTTGTACCTTACTTTGACCAGACATGAGATGTGAGAATTTCATGGAATTCTCCCTGCTTTCCCCTCTTTAGTCTCTATTGGTATAAGAGTTAATCGGATCCAGCAACAACTGTGGTTTGACCTGCCAAATGTCACGTTTTCTGGACTAGTAACCTGTCCAGGTTGTTCCGGGCCTCTCGCCCATAGACCGTTTGAGATAGGCACCAGCTCCCCCACGACCCTGTATGACAGAAGCCGGTATAGAAGATGGATAGATGGATGGATGGATGGATAGACTTTGACATGTATTTGTGTCAGGCATTCAAACAAAAATTTTGAACATTAGAACATTGTGTCTCACATTTCCGGAACACCATCTGTGGTAATAAGTTGTTGTTTTGAATAGACCCATGGTTCTGGAAGGACATCTTGAGGTGACTTGGGGAAAAGCAGTTTTGTATGTGTTCAAATTAGGGAACAAGCCTTGCTACACGGGACTGTATATTGTAATAATTGCATTCCATTAAATGTTTAAAACCTAACTCTATTATCTCAGTGCGCAATCTAAGACCTAACAGTATTATCCATCAACCTTAAATTAAAACCTGACCATTAAATGGCTTTTTAAACGTGACAGTTTCAGTTCTGTGGGCCCGTTGTATACAGTGGGCTTCCTTTTGTTTGCCCTCTTAAAAACAAAAATATATATGGACTCAATAACAGAACAAGATCCTTTAACTGAAACCTTAGATATGATAGTGAGGGTATCATGGACCACCCATCCTCCGGTTACTTTCTAGGAGCAGATGGTCACTGTGAGAATTTACACTATGCACAGCTGTGATTTCAGGCCAAAACAGACTGTACCTGAAAAAGATTAGGTTTTGCTTTCACATCCTTATTTTTTACAAAGGGAACACATGTGCAAGACAATTTCTTTTAAAACAGAATCTTTACCCTTTTTTGTCATTTCTTTTGTACATATGTTGAGCTATTTCCATTTCTGTTTTTAACAATCTTTTAAATGAATAAGTGTTCTACTAATATTAGAATATAAAGTGATACTAAATTGTGTTTCTCTTGTTAAGAGGATGTTTGGTCAGTATAACTCCTTTGTCAGCAATAATGTCCACCCCCCAGCCTGCATTCAGTCTCCATGGCAACAAACGGTTTATTTTTGGTAGTAGTCTTTTTTTTTTTACTTAATAACTTCACTTAAATATATATTACTAGAAACACTGGCTGTTTTTTTACAATTTACACAGTCCTAGTTTTGCTAGACCTTGTCGGAGCTTTTGACACAGTTGACCAAAGTATGCTAAGTAGACTGAGCGACCTGCTTGGAAGTCCTAAGTCTGTTCTCAGAGATTTTGTTCATATATATTGTATCTCCTAGGAGCTTTTAGTACTTGAAATCGTGTCCCAATCTACAAAGATGTCATGTGGAGTTCCTCAGGGTTTCGTTCTGGAACCTATCTTGTTCATGTTATATACTCTTCATTTAGATCACATAATTCAGATGTTCAAGTTGTTGTTTACCTCACTTTCCATTGTCCTTATTAGGATCTGTTATCACAAAGTGTTTTGTTATTGTAATTAGCAATGAAAAGCAACTCTCCAGCAAAGAATTAAAAGTGGGACATGAAAACATATTGTTTTTGAAGTAAAATTTAATATCCATTTTTAACCTAGTGAGCTGTTTCTCATTAGAATAAGTTGTTTTGCATAAGTTTTATTTACTTTTGAGGTTCAATAGTGTACCTCTTGTCTTGTACGAAGCATTCAGGCAACATAAAAAAAATACTTAAGGAAGTATTTTGTATTGTTAACCTATGTTGAGATTGGTCAGAAGGATGAAGACAAACTCCAAATGTCGAGACAAAAAGTGGAAATGCATAGAAAAAGTCAACCTATTTTTTTCAAGAAAATGGTCAAATGATGAGACAAATAATCTAAACCCTGAGAAAGTCAGAATGCTAGGAATAAAACCCCCCAAAATGTTTAGAAAATGTTGATATGAGTGAGATCATGCGAATATGATATTACTATGATATGAATTAAATCTAAATGTTCAGGGAAAAATGTTTTTCTTAAAATTTAAACTTAAACTTAAACTTTTTCAAAATATTCACAAAATGTCAACTTTATTCTTTAATAAGAAAAAAAAAACCTCTTATGCCAACGTTTTCTTTTTTTTTTTTTTTTTTTCCCAAGTGACCCAGATACTCTGATGAGTTGTTTTGGTTCTTTTTCTCTGTTTTTGTGTTCATGAATTATTTATTTTCCAATAGCAGAGCAGCTTCCTCCCTCCGGTAAACCTCTGTCCCACACAGCACTTAGTCCTGACAGGGTTTCTGTAAATCACAGCCTCATCAGTGTAATCTGTCAGGCATCGCCATGAGCCACATGCTGCAAAAACGCTCTGCAAACACTGTCATGGTTACTTTAACATAAGAAGTCAGTACTTAACTAATCAAGCTGAGAGCTGCTGATACTTTACAGCACCCTTTGCAATCACTGGCACCCCTGTTATGTGTACATAAGTTTTTAAATTAACAGATGTTTTAGTAAACCCAAGATGCCATTTTTTCAGGTACCCAGAGCTTTGGGGTATTTTCTAAGTGTATGTCCTTCTACATCCTCCTCATTCTGTGTGGTGACAAGAAAAACCTGGATCCTCATCCAGCCTTGTTTGTCACAGGTCCAGTTCAAAACTTTTTTTAATTGTTCTGACTTGAGACATGCACAAATTCATATCTATTTCTTTGAAGCTATTTCTGAAAGATGATCTTCTGATGCTCAAAACATATTTGTCTACTTGAATGACATGTTCTCTTGTGTTTCCCATTTTTGAGAGTGGTTAAGAGAAATAGGGATCTGTATCCAAGACACTCCGATCAACCTAAAAAGCAAAGTATGTATCAAATACTGACTCTGGAATTGTTTAAGTATTAAAATGCTTAAAAATTATGATGATTATGAAAATGATGCTGCTGCAATAAAAAAGTTATTGATTTGAATCTTTGCCAAGCGTGCCAATGATTGCAGAAGGTGCTGCAGATTCTTTAGTTTGTCTATTTACATGAAAAACAATGCAATAAGAGAGCCAAAATGTTGCAGAAAATTGTTGTTAAACACTCAAGATAATCATATACATTACAGACCAACAGTTTGGACACACCTTCTCATTCAAAGAGTTGTCTTTATTTTCATGACTATGAATATTGTAGCTTCACACTGAAGGCATCAAAACTATGAATTAACACATGTGGAATTATATACTGAACAAAAAATGTGAAACAACTGAAAATATGTCTTATATTCTAAGTTCTTCAAAGTAGCCACCTTTTGCTTTGATTACTGCTCCACACACTCTTGGCATTCTGTTGATGAGCTTCAAGAGGTAGTCACCTGAAATGGTTTTCACTTCACAGGTGTGCCCTGTCAGGTGTAATAAGTAGGATTTCAAGCCTTATAAATGGGGTTGGGACCATCAGTTGTGTTGTGCAGGAGGTGGATACAGTACACAGTTGATAGTCCTACTGAATAGACTGTTAGAATTTGTATTATGGCAAGAAAAAAGCAGCTAAGTAAAGAAAAACGAGTGGCCATCATTACTTTAAGAAATGAAGGTCAGTCAGTTCGAACAATTGGGAAAACTTTGAAAGTGTCCCCAAGTGCCGTCGCAAAAACCATCAAGCGCTACAAAGAAAATGGCTCACATGAGGACCGCCCCAGGAAAGGAAAACCAAGAGTCACCTCTGCTGCGCACGATAAATTCATCCGAGTCACCAGCCTCAGAAATCGCAGGTTAACAGCAGCTCAGATTAGAGAACAGGTCAATGCCACACAGAGTTCTAGCAGCAGACACATCTCTAGAACAACTGTTAAGAGGAGACTGTGTGAATCAGGCCTTCATGGTAAAATAGCTGCTAGGAAACCACTGCTGAGGACAGGCAACAAGCAGAAGAGACTTGTTTGGGCTAAAGAACACAAGGAATGGACATTAGACCAGTGGAAATCTGTGCTTTGGTCTGATGAGTCCAAGTTTGAGATCTTTGGTTCCAACCACCGTGTCTTTGTGTGGCGCAGAAGAGGTGAACGGATGGACTCTACATGCCTGGTTCCCACCGTGAAGCATGGAGGAGGAGGTGTGATGGTGTGGGGGTGCTTTGCTGGTGACACTGTTGGGGATTTATTCAAAATTGAAGGCATACTGAACCAGCATGGCTACCACAGCATCTTGCAGCGGCATGCTATTCTATCCGGTTTGCGTTTAGTGGACCATCATTTATTTTTCAACAGGACAATGACCCCAAACACACCTCCAGGCTGTGTAAGGGCTATTTGACCAAGAAGGAGAGTGATGGGGTGCTGCGCCAGATGACCTTGCCTCCACAGTCACTGGACCTGAACCCAATCGAGTTGGTTTGGGGTGAGCTGGACCGCAGAGTGAAGGCAAAAGGGCCAACAAGTGCTAAGCATCTCTGGGAACTCCTTCAAGACTGTTGGAAAACAATTTCAGGTGACTACCTCTTGAAGCTCATCAACAGAATGCCAAGTGTTTGCGTAGCAGTAATCAAAGCAAAAGGTGGCTACTTTGAAGAACCTGGAATCTAAGACATATTTTCAGTTGTTTCACACTTTTTTGTTCAGTATATCATTCCACATGTGTTCATTCATAGTTTTGATGCCTTCAGTGTTAAGCTACAATATTCATAGTCATGAAAATAATGAGAAGAATGAGGTGTGTCCAAACGTTTGGTCTGTACTGTACACAAGTTGTAAAGAGATTCAGCATGATCAAAGGAAACTCATTATGAATTATTACAAAAGGATTCAAAACTAAACATATATATATGTAATCCTTTCACTGTTTATGATCACCTGAGTAATACTCCATAGTGAGCTCTATCATCACACAATTACTCATTTTAGATAAACACTTACAGGTTTGGTCTCGTTAGAATCTCAAGGACTGTAAAACAACAACACTGAAACCCATCAAAGGACTGAAATACAGCCATAAAACATGTTTTTTTATGAATTTTGCTTAAGGGTTTCAGAGCACATTGCACAAAATGCTACAGAACATCTGGAACACTTGCAAACAACTGTCAGATTTGGTTGTTTATAACCTACTAAAAAGTTGACTTAGTGAACTTAGACATCCTTAGAGCCTAAAGCAGAACATAATGATCAAATGAGGCCGGTATTTCATCTCAGGTGACAGCTCTCTCCCCTTTTCTAGTAAATTATTGAAATTAGTGTTACAATAGATAAGAATAGGTGGGGATAGTTAAAAAAATAATAAGAAAGAGCTATGTGATTTGGGAACATTGCTGAATTTTTAAATCTACTGCATGGTGCTACAGATCTCAGGTTTCCTGGTAAATGGTGCATTCAGTCCTGAGGGGGGAAGTGTTCCTGAGTTCAGCTTATCTGCCCTCTGTCTTTAGGCACTAACCTAACAGCGCTAGCATAACAAGTGCTGACATAATGAGTAACAAGGAAGAAAATATAAACAGATTCCTAGAAGTCAAAGTTCTGAAGATCATCATTGTCATTGTTGGTGAAATGCTTCAGAATCTAAAAAAACTTTAAAAATTTTAATATAACTAAAAGGTTAATCCACTTCAACATTTCAGTTCGGTTTAATTCAATATATGGATTCATTGCACACTGATTTATTTCCAATAACTTTGATACCCTTGGTTTCCTTGAAACTTAGAACAGTACCTAAAATCAATAAAATGTTATTATTATTATAAGAATGTTATCTTGTGGTCTGCATAATCATTGGGGGTGACTTTACAGTTATCCTGTAGAACATCATTGACACCTACAAGAAATGTAAGCCGAAAAAGGGGCATTGCTAAAGATACTGGCTGTTTTTCAGAGTAGTGAAACCAAGCATATTAATGAAATGTTCAGTGGAAAGTAAAAAACTGATAGAAAAGTATCTTCAGTTAAAGCTCTGTGGAGCAAAGTCATCTGCTGGTGTTGGTCCACTCTGTTTTTTTAAGTCCAAAGTCAGAAATTTTAGAGTTCTTCATGCTTCCTTATGCTGACAACCTTGTTTAATATACATATTTCCTTTTCCAGCAGGACGTGGCAGCTGCTCACACTGTCAAACGTAGCAAGATCGGCTTTAATGAAATGACTTTATGAAGATGCTGTCTGAAATTGGTTAAGAGTGGGTTCTCCACTGTGAAGAGTGTCCCGTGCCAATATGGGATAAAGGGTCACTCAGCAAGGAAGAAGCAAATAATCCAAAAACATGACTGTTGAGGAAAAAGGGGGACACTTGTATGCCTGAGAACAATATCCCAACTGTAAGAATGGGGGTGGCAGAATCATGTTGTGGGGGTGTTTTGATGCAGGAGGGATTCAAGCCCTTCACAACACAGATAGCATCATAGTAAAAGAACATTATGTGAAAATATCAATATCTCCCCACATCAACCAAAACGGTAAAGTTTGGACACAAATGGTTCTTACAAATGGACAACGACCCTAAGCAAACCTGGCTTAAGACAACAATCTACACGTTTAGCTGTGGCTGTCTCCAAGCCTTGATCTCAGTCCCATAGAAAATATGTGGACAGACCTGACCTAGTGACACCGGTCCTGTCAGGAGAATTGGGCCAAAATTCTAGCTAAGCATTGCGAGGATGTTGTGGACAGATACCCAAAACGTTTGACCCAAATCATACAATGTAAATGTCAATTTTACCAAATATTAAAGAAATTTTCTAAATTAAAGAAAGAGAAAAAATATACAGTATATGTCTTGAGGTTTAGCAATTTGGTGACTGACATAAAAATAAGATTTAATGAGCAAGATCTAAAATAAAATGTACTCATCAATTATTTGGCCTTGCTACATTTTTGTTGTTTTGTCCGGATCAACAGCAACATCCTGGAGCGTAATTGGAGTTGTTAAAGATAGAACAAGCTGCGTTCTTGTGTGCCGAGTGGGCGTGGGCAGGAGACGAGTCCTTCCCGTGAAGCCTCTCAGAACTCAGACGCTCCTGCCACATGAGAAACCCCAGTGGAAGCAGAGCACACACAGCCAGAAATCCCTCCCGATGGGTCATCCTCACCCGCGTCGTTTGGACTCTCAGACCGGATTGTAGCTGCGTGCTTGCAGGGGGCGCTTTGAAGACGTCATCAGGAGAGTTTTTCTCCTCCTCTCTTTGACACACATAGAAAGAATCGCGAAAGACTTCAGCGATGTCAGCCGTGTTTACTTCACGTCTAAGTTGCTGATACTTCATCCTCCTTTCTTGCATCTGATTGTTGACGCTCTTAAAAATATGCAAAGGAGATACACGATGAAATTGGTTTTAATAGCAGCCTTACTTGGACTGGTGAGTAGCACTTTTTATTTTATTTTTTTTTACAAATTCAGTGCATTAAAAATGTTGCAAAACTTTACGCTCTATGAGTTTATATATGCATCAAGTTTGTGAAAGTTTTAACTGATCTCTTCAATTAATCTAAAATAATCAAAATCACTGCAAATGTGGTGCATCTTGCTCATCCTGAGATTAAAACGTGGTTTTAGTGTGTAGAACTCCTTGTAATTCCTCACATATTGATGCTTTTTGGCTTCCTTGCACTTGCACCTGTCCTGTTTTCGGACCCTGGATTGACGATGTTAAAGCAGAACGGATGCATGCAGCAGAGCAGCCATTCGGGTTGACACTTTATAGCTTCGATTGCTGCATGGAGCTTTCCACCCGTCTCAGTTACATGTGTGCCCGCAGACAGAAGGACAATAACAGCGGACTCTGTGGAGCAGCTCATCCATGAGACATAAATTTACATAAAAAAGGCCTGATTTTTTTTTCACTTTATGGGACTTCATCTCGTCTGGGAGGTATAACAGAAGCTTTGTTGTTTGTAAATAGTCACATGGCCTCATATCAGCACTTCCACAAGAGCCAAAACAGGAGCAGAACATTTCCCAAACCTCAGGGGAATACAAAAGGAAGCACTCCTGTTGTGCTTTATAATACCTTTGATTTACCTAAAGGTCAAGTCAGTAAGTTCCATGAGTTTGTTGAGGTCCTGATTTAGGAGCCTGCTACATCACCAGCATATGACAGCTGCTCCCACTGATGGCTATGCATCCTTTGCTGGCTCAGCACATGCAATATTGATAGGTGCTGGACCACCCTTTCTCCTCCTCAATCTTTCTCTCCTCTCCTTCACCTTCCACGCTCCATTGTATGATCTTTCTGCTTCTTCCTTTCTGTTTTTAAGAAGTGATGATTCAGCTTTGTTAATTGTCATGTTTTTTGACACCATTGTGCCCATAGGACTTTAGGATTGGTTTTAATTTTGAGTCCACCTCACAAAGCAGTCATCTTAGAATGAGCATGGGGTTTTAAAAACTTGGCAAAAAAAGTAAGGAACTTTGCGTTTACAAATTTGTTCTGTATTTAAACAATGGATTGGATTGCTTAAAAACTTGTTGATTCCTCTTAAATTGTGCCACATTAGTAGGGAAAATGCTTATATGGGATGCGCCTATAAAAAAACCTGCGAAATCCTCTATGCCAATTGTGAACAACTTTTGGTGGCGACAGTGTGATGCTGTGGGGTGGCTATTTATTGACTGGAAACCCACATACTCAATCCTGCTGCCAAACCCACAAATGCATTTTCTGTTTGAAGGATGCAGCATTTAAAGGGAAATAAACATGTTTTCCAACAGGATGGGATTTATTGCCAAGAAGCATTGTTACAGTACAGAAATAAATGACCAAACCCAAATGTTCTTATTTTGGTGCTAGTTATGTATTGGCCTGTAAAAAAACAAGGATGTAACCTCAAAGTGACATTTTGTTGAAAAGACAACATACAGTGCCCAATTTCAACAAATGTAAGCTGCATGATATCAGAAAATCACAACATTTGCGACATTATGGCAGCTGCAACCAATGAACTTAAGCCGTGTTGTTTAGAGATGCTGTTTTAATAGAGCAAATCTTCTCTTAAACATGTAGACAACCACCTTTTCTATTTGGAATGCCTGAAATGCCAAGAAAGGACACTTGTAATAGATAAATAAATTATTAATAAATCAGTAAATAAATTAATAAATATAATTCAAATCAATAGAGTTAATTTTGGATACAATCCAAGCATAGTCAGATTGAGATTAAGGTAAATCAGATCCTATTTATAATACAATCAAAGTAAGTTTACTGTGTATTGTTAATTGGTAAAAAATATGGTTAAACTTTTATAGACCGAACGGGAGGGCCGGTGCTCCCATTTGCATATCTATTTTTAAATGCCTGTAGAATTGCAACCAAATAAGATAGAGACATTTTTTTTTTTTGCGAATGAAACTGGATAGTTAAACTTAAATATTCTATTTACAATGTGTCTTAGAGCAGTGGTTTTCTTCTCCAGAAACATTTGCAGAAATCCAGGCCGCTGTGTGCTTTCTACATCGGAATATGTGTGATGACATTGGAGGATGAAGTATCACGTGGTTTTCTTGTACGCCATTGCCCGCAACAACTGGAAGTGATCTGATTTCCCAGGACGTCTTTCCTGGAAGTTGTAGTTTTTCCGCAGTACACTTTGCTCGCACTTCCTCTTTCATCTTGTCTCGTCGTTTAGTATTTATTGCTCTTTTACACACACACACCAGACACTCAACACACACTTACACAGTCGCACACACACTTATGGAGCCTCAAAAAGCAGGACACACCAAACGGTATTTTACCTCGCTAGAAGCTTTGGAGCTTACAGAGTCGGATGAAGGGGGGATTCTGTCCAATCATCTGGTCTGGATTTGGCCAACAGTGGAGATGAAGCTGATTTTATTGACGGGATGGATTCTTCCCATGACATGTATGTATATGTTTATGAAATATTACTGAGTTAGAAAAAACTAAGGTAAATATACAGTTGAAAGAATTTTACTGTGTTATGCATCATTATTATATTATGCACATTATGGACACATATAAGACACAATGTAACTTTTTCTGTATGCAGTGTTGATGATGAGGAGGAGGAAGACGAGACCTCCTGCTCCTCCGAGGCACACAGTGCTCTGGAGAGAGGCAGAGGGAGAGGAAAGAGTCAGCCTTCAGAAAACAGGAGCTGCAGCAGTCGTTCCACTGGGAAGCCAGTAATCACCTGTCACAAGGCCTATCACAGCTCCACTGGTCAAATTGAAAGCTGTGTCTGTGATTGCACTATTGTAAATAGTTTTTTATGTTCATGTTGTGTTTTTTGCATTCTGCTTTTTTGTATCTTGATAAAAAATATTATTTCAATTTTCGTTCATGTGTTTTAAAGTTTCAACGCAGTAAAAAATTATTAGATGTTTTGTTGTTTATTGCACTTTTTATTGTTTGAAGATGGTCCTATGAACATATGTGCTCATAGGTATCTGGCACACTTTGCGCCACTGTAAATAGTTTATTTTGATGTACATATCTTTTCTCAAATTGTTTGCAATGCACATTTTATTTCCGTTTTTATCTCTGTTTATAAAAATTTGTGTATTTCAAAAATCATGGATACACTCCAAATAAAAACTTGTTGTGGTTTGAAAGGGTTTTGTGCAATTTTTTTACATGACAGTTTTTGAAGGATACAGCTATGATATTTATGTTATTAGAAAAATATGTGTGAAAGAAACGATTTTTATATTTCTGGTGGTTAATTGCAATTTTTAGCAATTTATTTCAATGTGTCAATATGGACTTATATACAAATTATAAAAATGTGGGATATAAGGGTTGTACTGATGTCTAGCAAATTGAAATGCTCTAAGAAATGGCTCTACAGCATGTAAAAATGTAAAAATATGCTCTGGCAAACTTGTTCTATGTCAGGTCATAATGGGTTAAATTAAGCTGAGTTGGTTGTGTCGAGTTGTTGACTAAGCAGCTTGTCCCTATCCTGAGCAAGGACATGGCGACAATTGAAAGAAACAAACGGGAAGAATCCACCAAAAGTATCCTGCTGAGTTTGAGCAACCAACAGTAGACAGTTACCAAAAGGAACATAGACGTGCTGACCCAGGGGTACTTTCCATAATAAGAAACAGAGTATACATAGTATGGGATAATTAACAAAAAGATTATCATTTTAATTAACAGCAATACCTCCTTCAGTGGTTTTGTCCTGGAAAAAGAAACAATTAAATAAAGAAATACTGAGTCAGCTGTACCCATGAACAGAAAAAATAGACAGAAATCAGTTTTTGGCTGCAGTAATTAAAAACATCTGTTGATGCCAACATGGAGTTAAAAATTACTTAGAGCTAATTTAATGAGCCTGAATTTCATCATTCTTCGGGGTTAAGGTGGCCAGGATATATGAGCTCAGAAAATCTTATTTTCTCTAGACTGAATAAGGACACTGACTGTTCATTGGTGCACAGTGGAGGTGGTAGATGTATTTGGGTTGTCTAATTCCTGTTAGAGTGAAGCAGTCAATAACATAATACATAAATAGCCTAGGACAGAGACTCAGATTAATCATACCACCCAAGTAAAAGTCTCAGTTCCTTGTATTCTGTTCTGAAGGACAAGGGCTTACCCTGTAATTCTTGAGCTTTTTTGCCTTGCCTTGCACAGTCTATATATTAACAGACATTTCTGTTTCTGAGAGTCCTTCCTTCCCTTTGTACTACAGTCAGCACAGTTTCATACAGCAAAATCAGTGCAACAGGTTTAACACACTTAATACACAGTGAAACAATTTTTACGGGCTGTATGGTATGGCAGTTGTGGCCTGAATGAGTTTTCTACTGCTTTTGTTTGAAGGAATACAGTTCATCCAGAAAGCATAGCTGTATACCAGTGCCTGGCTAGTGATGCTGAGGTTTAAATCTGATTTATTGCTTCCAATTTGTCTAACTTAAAGGTCTATTTCAGTGTTTTTTAAACAAATCTGTAGTTCAAAAGCTAAAATCCTAAGCAGTACTGGTCAAACTTCATATGTTATTCTACACTGAAACAAAAATTATTGAAACCTATATTCTATCTGAGAAAACACAAAATGAGGTTTTTCAATGCTTTTTAGGCTTTCAGAGCACCTTAGATGGATGCAAGCGTGCCAATGCAACAGATGCAGCAAAAATATATTCATACATGTCATAGTGGTATATGTCTATAAAAAGTTCTGAGGTTAAGCAGTTGTAAGGTCCATCGGAGAACCATAGCTGTGTCCGCATGCCCATGGGCATTTATTTCAGCTTTCACATTTGTAATTAGTGTACGTCTTGTTCCATCCTCAGAAAGACTGGCTCGCCCCACATTAAAACCAGCTTATGAAAGCATTAATGTCGAGCTTCAACTTGTTAAAAAGGCGTGCATCCTTTTTTTTTTTCTTCATTTCACACGCTATTCGCTCAAATGACATCCACCAAATAATCTCTTTGCACAATTCATCAGATTTTAGCTTGCTAATGCGTTTTAATCTCCGTTTTGGTTTTTGAGCCGGTGTTCTGTTGCACCTACACCTGGAGCTAAAAAGGGTCAGAGAGAAAAAAACGAAATAAGCAGACGCCAAACGCTGGAGTCATTTCAAGTGTCATTTTAAACGGGTTTGTTCACATCACTGGAGGTTTGTTGGCGAGTTCGTGCAGAGGAGTGTGTGTGTCGGAAGGGTGTGTGCATTAAATAAGGGGGCAGAAGAGGGAAAGTACAGTACAAAGGAAATGGGTTTCATTCACATCTTAATGGTTGCTTTTGTAAAATGTAATAATAAGCTAGAACATGTGCTGCGGTTCTGAACACAGTGATGAGAAGATCTGTAGAAGACAAAGCATATCTATAAGTTTCTAAATACTGTATAGAAAATTAAAACGTTACTATTCTCTATATGGAAATCCTGAAGGAGACTGTCTAGCCATCAGTTTGTGACCTTCAGCCCAAAGAAACATGGGTTATGAAACAGGACAGTGATCCAAATCAGACCAGCAACTCCACTTCCTTGAGAATGAGAAGCAAAAGAGGGTTTGGGAGATACTTAGTCAAAGTCCAACTGAGAAGCTGTGGGATGACCTTAAACAGGTTATTCATGTGGCGGAATCAAATCAATTCTGCATAGAAGAGTGGGGCAAAATTCCTCCACAGTGATGTGAAACACTCTTGTTGCAAACAAGGGTGGCATACTAAGTTATAAGGGTTAGGGTGCAATTACTTCTTCAAATAGGGTTGGTTTGGATAGCTTTTTTCATTAATTTGTATTTATATTTACTCAGGTTATCTTTGTCTGGTAATACATTTTATTTGATTGTCTTTAATATTTAATGGCAACAAAAATAATAAAACAATACATCTTTTATGGGCAATTATGTTTGACTGATGCTTTTTTTTGGCATATCTGACACAGGCCTTTAGTTGGTTTTCTCCTTGGGATTCTTCCATAGATGCAATTTTTTGCCTAGTTTCTTTCTTTAATCTTAAAATCACCGACCTTAACAGGGGCGAGTAAAGTTTGCAGTGCTTTCCATGTGGTTCTTGGTTTTGACATGACCTCCTAGATGAATAGCCGTTGTCCTCTTGGAGAAGTTTTGGTAACTGACCTCTCTTGGGAAAGTTCACCAATGTTCCATATTTTCTCCATTTGTGATAATGACTTACTGTGACTTGCTGGAGTCTCAAACCCCTCAAAATGGCTTTTTAATCTTTTCAGGCTGATAGATGTCAGTGACTTTGTTTCTGATCTGTTCTTGGATTCTTGTGGTTCAGGGCATGATGTGCTGCTTTGTGCACACTCACACAGATGTAGAAACGGCACATCAGCTGACCCAGATGCCTGAGGGGACGTTTGATGTTTTGTAGAGCTCTTCTCTCTCTTGTCAGCTGCATTCCACACACACCTGAACCCTGACGATTTATGCAGAGGGTACCTCCTTTGCTCAAAACCTACATGTGTGCGCACATCCCTCAAACCGCGATAAACTCTCTTATGATGCGCCTCAAACCAAATTCGCCTCAGTAGGGAACAAGCTGACTCACATGTTGCTCACTGGATGAGGCATGCTTTACACGCAGATTAAAACAGTTTTCTGTTGGCCCCTGATCTACGGAGAGTGGGAGACACATTGGGAAACCAATGTTGATAAATGTTGGCCTGAAACTAAACATCCTCGTGTAACTGTAAAGTAGAAAAAGCAGATTTGTTTTAGTTGGAAACCAATCCAAGCTCTTTTCAAGGTTGGGTCAGGCAATGAAGGCATTTGTTAAATAAGAGATTAAAAAACAGAGATGGTGTGAGAAAGGTTTGGTGGTGGCGTGTTGCTATTTTAAAAGACGACAGTTGAAGTTTTTTAAGAAATGTGGGAACTTCAGGACTCAGGCATGAACGTGCAAAGTGTGCCGGGATTCTCATGCATTTATGCATAAGCAGAGGCACGCACAAACATCCCTTCCTGTCAACAGCTAAGATAACACACTCAGCAGGTTACTCCTGGAAGAATGCTTGAAGAGAAGAACGACTTAACTTGGTTTGGATGTGTTATTGTGTTGCTTTGATTAATGCCTCTCGATTACACGTGTAAATACTCATACACAGAGCTGGACCAAAGCTTGGTGGGACATTAATCCTGCAAAGCCTGACACTAGCAAGAACAGACAATTGTTTACTTTACGAATCAAGCTGTTTTTAAGATGGTTTTGACAAAATTATCTAAATAGCAGTTTTGTACATTATTACATTCATGAAGGATTTTCTTAACAATTTTGAACAGGTATAAATGTCTAATTCTAATCAAATAACCTTTCCTTCATTGTATCCATCTACAAGTAAAGTTATTATATATCTTAGTTTTTATTTTGGCACTTAATGTACCAGTAAATTAGGAAATCCACTCAAAAAACCTTATGCATTGACCCCTAAAATATGCCTCTAAAACTAAACTATCTCAACTGATACATTATTAGCACAATTTTTCAATAAAATGTTATTTACCTTTTAGGTTGTAACCAGTTCAACCACAGAGTGACTTTTCTTCTGCTGATTGTCTCAACTGTGTTTAAACGACAGATTAAGATAAGCAATCTTGTATTTCACAACATCATGGGAAACTGAGAATGGAGCTGAACCATTTCCAGTTTTTTTTTTTCCCAGACTCTGATCCTCGTGTATCCAAAATTTACTAAAGGAAATTCCAAAAATAAGCTGGTTAGGAAGAAAGAAAGGGAATGAAGAGAGAGAGACAAAGAGCATTGTATTTTTGTGCTTTCCTTTTTCTCTCAGCTGCTAAATGCTGGAAAAACATTTTATTTTGCACGGTAATTGCACATTATTTGTTTATGCAGCTTCACAAAATGTTTTAAACTTTAAAAACAAATGCATGAAGTTTTTACAATGATAACCTAATGCTCACACAGCATGTAAATAAGGAATTATTTTCTTGACCTTTCTCTTGAATGGCAGACTGGAGGTATGGCCTCTGAGCGCAGTTGTCCTTCGGGCAAGAATATGACCAGTGGAGAATGCTGCAAGCAGTGTCCGCCCGGCGAAGGCGTCGTCACGCCATGTGGAGCGAGACAGACAGAGTGCGCTCCGTGTCTTGACAGTGAGTACCACATAAACATCTTTTACTCTGCCCAGAGGACAGGTTCTGTTATGTGTTTGATTATGTTACCAGTAAAGAAATTGTTAAAGCTGTTTAACATTAAAGAACAAAATGTTGGTTGCATGCCCTTTACTAGTTTTTGCTGATTTTTTCCTAACATCTGTGGTTGGATTTGCTACTATTTACATGTGCACAGACAAAGTGAAAGTTCCTGGTTTTCATGAAACATCTTCATATTGCTCTCGACTGATATTCTAATCATGTTAGCTCTAAACTTGGTAAAATAACAATTACACTGAGGTGAACAAAGCCAATATGATACATACCCAAATACGGATTTGGGTATGTATCATGGGGATAAACCTGGACAGCATTTCTTTTTTAAAAATATTGTGATATCAGAACATGCATTCAGCAAGTAGAGAAAAGTTTTGTGTGTACAGGTCCTTCTCAAAATATTAGCATATTGTGATAAAGTTCATTATTTTCCATAATGTCATGATGAAAATTTAACATTCATATATTTTAGATTCATTGCACACTAACTGAAATATTTCAGGTCTTTCATTGTCTTAATACGGATGATTTTGGCATACAGCTCATGAAAACCCAAAATTCCTATCTCACAAAATTAGCATATTACATCCGACCAATAAAAGAAAAGTGTTTTTAATACAAAAAACGTCAACCTTCAAATAATCATGTACAGTTATGCACTCAATACTTGGTCGGGAATCCTTTTGCAGAAATGACTGCTTCAATGCGGCGTGGCATGGAGGCAATCAGCCTGTGGCACTGCTGAGGTCTTATGGAGGCCCAGGATGCTTCGATAGCGGCCTTTAGCTCATCCAGAGTGTTGGGTCTTGAGTCTCTCAACGTTCTCTTCACAATATCCCACAGATTCTCTATGGGGTTCAGGTCAGGAGAGTTGGCAGGCCAATTGAGCACAGTGATACCATGGTCAGTAAACCATTTACCAGTGGTTTTGGCACTGTGAGCAGGTGCCAGGTTGTGCTGAAAATGAAATCTTCATCTCCATACAGCTTTTCAGCAGATGGAAGCATGAAGTGCTCCAAAATCTCCTAATAGCTAGCTGCATTGACCCTGCCCTTGATAAAACACAGTGGACCAACACCAGCAGCTGACACGGTACCCCAGACCATCACTGACTGTGGGTACTTGACACTGGACGTCTGGCATTTTGGCATTTCCTTCTCCCCAGTCTTCCTCCAGACTCTGGCACCTTGATTTCCGAATGACATGCAGAATTTGCTTTCGTCCGAAAAAAGTACTTTGGACCACTGAGCAACAGTCCAGTGCTGCTTCTCTGTAGCCCAGGTCAGGCACTTCTGCTGCTGTTTCTGGTTCAAAAGTGGCTTGACCTGGTGAATGCGGCACCTGTAGCCCATTTCCTGCACACGCCTGTGCACGGTGGCTCTGGATGTTTCTACTCCAGACTCAGTCCACTGCTTCCGCAGGTCCCCCAAGGTCTGGAATCGGCCCTTCTCCACAATCTTCCTCAGGGTCCGGTCACCTCTTCTCGTTGTGCAGCGTTTTCTGCCACACTTTTTCCTTCCCACAGACTTCCCACTGAGGTGCCTTGATACAGCACTCTGGGAACAGCCTATTCGTTCAGAAATGTCTTTCTATGTCTTACCCTCTTGCTTGAGGGTGTCAATAGTGGCCTTCTGGACAGCAGTCAGGTCGGCAGTCTTACCCATGATTGGGGTTTTGAGTGATGAACCAGGCTGGGAGTTTTAAAGGCCTCAGGAATCTTTTGCAGGTGTTCAGAGTTAACTCGTTGATTCAGATGATTAGGTTCATAGCTCGTTTAGAGACCCTTTTAATGATATGCTAATTTTGTGAGATAGGAATTTTGGGTTTTCATGAGCTGTATGCCAAAATCATCCATATTAAGACATTAAAAGACCTGAAATATTTCAGTTAGTGTGCAATGAATCTAAAATATATGAATGTTAAATTTTCATCATGACATTATGGAAAATAATTAACTTTATCACAATATGCTAATATTTTGAGAAGGACCTGTATATTTTATTACTTTATCCTCTAAAGCTGCACCATATTGAGAGAAGATGTGATACGTGGTAATATTCATGAGTTCTGCAACGGTTTTATGACTTGCAATAAACACACAAATAAACAGTGGCAGTGTCGTCTTCATTTGGATTCTAAGCAAACACACACACACACACACACACACACACACCAGATGACGGGTAGTCTATCAACATCTGAAGAAAAATAAAATAAATCCTTTGTGTCAATCCTAACCAAACTGCTTTATTGAAAATTACTTTGACTGGCTCCTTGGTTAACTTATCTACTTCAACACCTTACCACCTCTTTACCTTCTACAACTTTTCACGCTGCATTAAACAAGTCACCAAATAAACTGCATGCATAGAGAGCCTGAATGTAATGAGCTAACACTTATTGCAGTCTACGCAGTTATTTGCGATATGCGCTTTATATGCATATCGCATAGTGATATTACAGTAGGGAAATTTGTGATATAATGTGCAGCCCTATTATCGTCTACCCACAATTTTATACAGAGAAGACACTAAAATTAGAAAGGTATTTCAGATGTTATATTTTTCTGCACATGAGGCATGTACACGAGGTTCTATACATAGTCCTCAGAGGACTAGCTCATTCATGAACATGATCTCGGAGGGTCTCTAACGAGCCACGTAAACGTGCCTGGCTAGGATAAATGGGTTTGTCCTCAGAACTCCCTGCAGCTGTGAAGCTGTTAATCCATTTAATGACAAAAGGATCTTTAATTCTTGCAGTGGCGCTCTAGAATATGAAGCTACAGCTTCACATAGCTAAAACTACATAGGCTATTCATATCTGCCGGTACCGAGCCAAGTTATTACTCTTTGGGACATCAAATATTAATGAAAACTAGACAGTTTAACAATGAACTAAGCAAATATTACAGTCCTATTTAACCAGTTAACTAAACATTTTCTGCCCCAAACTCCACACGATCTGATCAGGGTGATGCTTCACTGAGCAGCTAAGTTAGCTATGAGCTCCATATCGATGCATACAGATGTTACATGATGGACGCTACTGATATAGTGTAACACCTGCACTAGAATAATGAAAACATACAAGAGAAAACATGTCTGTAGTAAAAGTAAACTGTACCATGTACCGACAAATACCTAAGATCTGAAAACACCTTTAAAGTTGTGGAGTAAAAAACAATTTATTCTGTTTTGAGATCCTAGATGCTGATGCTGAACGTGGCCAACGCTGGTAATGACCCTCTAGCTTATCAGCACATACAGGTCCTTCTCAAAATATTAGCATATTGTGATAAAGTTCATTATTTTCCATAATGTAATGATGAAAATTTAATCTTTTGCAGGTGTTTAGAGTTAACTCGTTGATTCAGATGATTAGGTTCATAGCTCGTTTAGAGACCCTTTTAATAATATGCTAATTTTGTGAGATAGGAATTTTGGGTTTTCATGAGCTGTATGCCAAAATCATCCGTATTAAGACAATAAAAGACCTGAAATATTTCAGTTATTGTGCAATGAATCTAAAATATATGAATGTTAAATTTTCATCATTACATTATGGAAAATAATGAACTTTATCACAATATGCTAATATTTTGAGAAGGACCTGTAGTTCAAGAGCCAATCATCCACAGTAGTTGTGCATTATTACACTTTGGCATTGGCAACTCAGGCTGGAACCTTTGATGATAAACAACCGTATTGATTTTAAAGCAGCATATGGTGCATTTGGAAGACCTCATCTCCTTTAGCAAGATAAATGTTTTCCAGCAGTATAGAAGGTAAACTGAATTACCTGCAGTCACAAATTAAAGAAGATATTAGTTTCATAAAGTAAAACATTAGGAATCCAAATTAAACTAATAAACCCCATACCACAAAACATAAACAAAACTACAATTGTTTCCTTCTGTTATCTTCTACCAAAAGGAGATGCAATTGAGTACAGTGGTAAACAAGCTCTTTTACATAATATAAGATTTAATTTTGGTGTTGAGATAAGTATTCAGGATGTGCAGCAAAAACATGACTAGGTATGTCTTAAACTGTGAGGAATATCTGTGTACTCAACAATTAGTGAGCATAAAGCATAAATTATCCTTCTTATGCATCTTCAAGCCTTCAAATTAAAATGTAACAGACTAAATCAGTTTTATCATGCTAGAAGTAAAATAGATACCATGCATAGCTGTTCTCTGGCACTGCTGCCCTCATCCTTGCCTTCACCATGTAGGGAGAGAAGCTCTGGATGACTACTAAAAGAAATGAGGACAGTAGCGGAAAGATGATAAAAGAGCGTGATCGGCTCCAGATGCAGCTGAAAGGATCTCCAGGGGGAGATATTTAAAGCATCGGATACGTTATTGAACTATAATTAAAACGGTAAGCAATATAAATTCAAACTAGACACGGACAACCAGTGGCAGAAGAAATCTGTGTATTATTAAAGGTCGTCTCTTTGAGGTGAATTTATGCCTGAGCATAGGGGTGTATAAGCATTACATGAGGTCAAAGGTTTCCTTGTCCTCTGTGGAAGACAGGGTTGGTCCACAGCCATTTCCCATAGTTTTCCCAGTGTTTTCCACGTATGAATTCCCCAACTCTCCCTCATGCTGGCCAGGAAGTAGATGTCAACCTCATTGGGTCAGTGAAAGACTGCAAACCATGAGCGAAGGAGTCCCACATCAAGTAAAGGGTTTGATTAAAGGTCATGAGAGAAGTCACAGAGATGGAAAATTTATTATAGTGTGTTTGTAAAACTTCTTTGGATGGATGTATGCTGCGCCTCAAATAAAGAGTTAAACTCCTGGACAGCTTCTTTTTTTTTCCCCACAAATTTTCTTTTTACACACTGCATATGCTGAATGTGTACGCAATTTGGACTCGACTTGACCTTTTTGAGAGATATCTCGGATGTTTTGTCTTTCTGTTGTACAACATGAGCGTTTTTAGAGGTGATAATACCACAGTCCTTGTTCTATTCAGACATGAGCAAACACACAATGACAAGCCATGTGCATTCAATCACAGACATGAAGAAATGTAGATAACTCTGACAGATTTTATAACACAGCTATAAATTAAGATAAAGTGATGAGATGTTTAGCAAAAGCATGTAAACTATTTCTGTCACCCTGGTTAAAAAGGGTTAAACTCTGACCTTTCAGCGGCACAGCCAGAAACAATGCCTAAGCTGCTAGTTAGCTGCATTTACGTGACTGCTTAAGGTAATTTGTTAAAATGATTAGCTGTTCTTGCTGTAAATAATAGAACAGTTGGCAAACAACTTTTTCAGAAAGTATATTTAGGTAGCTAATATCTACCAGTTGGATGGCTAGTAAACAAGTAAATTGAAAGAAATGAAAAATAGCTGAAGCTCATGTTCAGCTGATAGTCTTAGTTAGCATTTCTTTGTACTTATTTCAGCAGGCATTATAAGTGGGTCCAGCTAATGGAGGTTGTTGTTGCCTTTGGAAGAAATCCCGCCCGCAGCATCACAGATCCTCCACCAAACTTAACAGTGGGCGTGACATTTGTTCCCACATGTTCATTCTGTGTTTTACACCAGACCCATCTGGAGTTGCTTCAAAACTTAGTTTCATCTGACTAAAGCAAACAGTTCCAGTTAAAGTCCCGGCTGCATTTGGCAAACTTCACATGTTTACATTTTGTGGTTGTGGGACAGAAAAGGCTTTTTCCTGGCATGCCTCCCGAACAACTGATTGGCATGTAAATAGCATCTAATGGTTGTTATGGAGACTTGGCCACTCTGTGCTGCAGTTCTCTAACAGTGAGGCTTATTTCTCCCCCTTTTAATCCTTACCACTGTGTGGCAGGAAGAAAAACAGGTCCTATCCCAGCCTAGTGACCTATGGCTCTTCTGTGTCACATCATATTTATAACCAAGGGTAATAGAAAGAAAAGCATTACTAGTTAAAAGTTCCCAGACCTGCCGATCAGCCTAAGAGAGTAAAGTAGAGTTTGTGATGGCATGCACTCTAACAGTGTTCCCAGGGCTTTGGGTATAAAGAAGAATCTGTCAATCTGTTTCTTCTCCAAACAATGGGCATGACGTGTTATTCAATGTAGTCGTCATGTGCTTTAGGCCAGACTTACCTGGAGTGTTTGTTGCTTAAAAAGTTCAATCTTAAGCCCGTTTAACAAAACACTTTAAGGCGAGACTTTTGTGAAAGGACTTGGATAGCGGGGAGGGTTGAAGTCAACCGTCTGCTGTTACGCCCTGTTACGCCCCTGACTTGCCAAGCAAGCACACTGTATGAGTTGACTCGTGCAAGAGGAATCTAGCATTGTGTCCTGAACGTGTGATTTAGTGTCTATAGATGGTGCCGATTCTTTGCAAGGTGTATCTGACACACATCAGACGGGTTATGATAAAGTGAGCTGAGGCAAAACAGATCACTGGACTTCAGTCATGGGTAGTCTATTCAATAATATTGATTCTTGAAAATATAAAAATACAGAAAAAGCCTAAGTGTGTTTTACTGTTTTGAAAGGAAGGTGTGTGCCACACATTTTCTGTGCAACTCTCTATATTGACTACAGTCATGTCCTCTTCATGCTACCCTTGGTTTTTGGAATACTTTTTCAACCTACAAAATAAATAAACTCTGATAAAAATAATTTGGATTTCTCAATTTGTTTTAGTTTAGAATTGCGCTTAAGGCCTTTTAAACATGTTTTAGGGGCTTGTCGATCAAAGTTCTGTTGATCAGTGTTTATATTTTCCATGTGTTGGCGCATGCATACCTTCTGAAGGTGATGCTATTTTCTCTCACAGGTTTCTAGTTATAAGACACATGGCGAGGTTTCCACTCAGGCTTCATTTAGAACAAATAGTTAACAGAGGCTTGGCAGAAGTGCTAAAAAGAACGGTCAAGTATAAAACACAATAGGAGTTTGGATGAATGAGCAGATAACTGGAGATAAAACAGAACAATTAGAGCTGGAATGGAGACAAAGGCAAACCTTTCAGAGTCAAGAGTTGATGCAACATGCACACACTCGGTGAATAAGAGTCCTTATTTGGGTGTGAAAACAGAAGGAAAGACTGCATGTTTGTCCAGTGCTAAAAGTACTATCTTGTCCTTCAGAAGGAGAATTCAGTCTACATTTAGATAATTCTTTTGCATTCATAACCTTGTCCTTCTCCCATTTCTGTTGCTCTCCAAGCTGCAGCCACTGTTATTAATGTATTGACTTGCATTATTGATGCATGGCATTATGATAATGGCTCTGAGAGAACTCATGGGGGACAGTCAGAGTAGTCTGAGTATGTGCGTCAGTTTGAGGAGGGGAGATAATGGGGAGAGGGTGAGGGGATCGCACTACATGACTGGACACCAATAAGCCCACATAGTGAGCAGGCCCTGATGGTTTCCAGCTCTGAAAAAAGACAATTAAACAAAAATGTGACGGACCCACATTTGACACCACCAATTAAAGACACGACTGCACAGAACTGTGATTCATCTGGTTCTCAAATGACACAATCTCTGATTTCTTGTTTTCTCTCTGCCTGTCTCTCTTTGTCTCACGGTCAATCTATCTCTCCTGATCTCTAATTTAATCTCTGCAGCATCAGAGCATTTGGCGGGGTTGGTGGGCAAATAGTGCAGAATAAGAACTTGATCTGCCACAAAACACTGAACTAGAAAGAGCTACTTCGAGAATGTGTAACTCCCACAACCTCCTGCATCTAATTTCTTTCATGATCAGTTCAGTGATACGTGGGAAATTAAACTAAACCTTAAATAATTTACACCACTGCTTAATTATCTGGATAAAAAGCATTTTAAAGGAAAGATTAGAACACTCTTTCACAGAAACCTTTAAAATGTGAATATTGATATAAATCTCTGGTGATTTTGTGAACAATTTTATAATTATGTTTAGTTTTCAGCCAGGTGAAAGCAAACTGAAATTGACTGTCATGGATATTTAACCCACAAAAAAAGTTATAACCAACCTTTGTAACTTTATGTACATAACACCTCTCCTTGCCTTTCTATGCATCTGATAATATAATCTTCAGGTTCCCACAGAGTTTTGGTGCAATTAAAAAAATATATATTGCGGCATTAGTGTTGCATTACAGAGATCCAACACGTAGTATATACGGACGCTATAACAGTGAAATGTACATAGGTGCTATGCAAATATTGCACAAGAGATCCAAGATTAATACTGCATTATTAACTCGTGATACACTATGCAGAAGCTCGATCTGCTATAATGAAGATTCACTTGTCTCGGCATGCTGAATACTTGAAGTGGTTGCCGTGGGATGAGTTTAATTTACTGATTTATTCAGCTAATAATGATTTGACCACCTAGCAGCACTTATAGACAAAGTATAGAACATTGAACTTTCAGCCTAAGATGGTCCAACAATCAGTTGTAAGCACTGAAAGAAAAAATTTGATTTGACATCACAACAAAATCACCCCGCAAAATCTATGCCCTTTATCCCATCACACAACATATTTGTGAAGGGAGTGAATCATAAAATAATGCACATACCTCTTATACAACAGAGCTGCACGATATTAAGAAAACGTGCAATTTGCAATAATGTTGACGGATAAATAGATAATATTGCTTGCAGTAAATCATCAAACACTCAACAGTGTTGATGTCTCTTTGCTTTGGGTTCATTGCAAACATTCTTAACATGTACTTTCCTAATGTTTTACCACCATTTTACATTATAAAACATTTTATCCTGCATTATATGGCAACAACTGCCACCACCAGATGCATGACTGGACTGCCTAAAAGCTGCCTAAAACTAATATTTTTTGCACTCCAAGCAGTTCTTCGCTATATTTACATTGCACACCACGATATCACAATAGCTAATTCACATCTGCAGTCCTCTGGCAGGTCAAGATAAGAAAAGAAAGCTTAAGAACAGTTAATAATCAAGATAGGAACAGTCAATAAAATAGACAACCATGATCCAGCAACACCATCAGATATGCTTGTATTATCTTACTATAAAACCCACAACACCAAACATGATTTTTAAAACATCCTAATCAATAACAGCAGCTCTGAGTGGTCTTTAACAAAGCCTTTAAATTGGATTTAAAGGATTTAAAAAAGCAACCGCTCCTCACGTCTTCTAAAAGCATGTTCCATTGATTTGTTGCCTTTACGAAGAATGCTGATTGCACAAAAAAACAGGACAGCCAAATGGAACAGCACAATCTTGTGTGAAGGATACATCGGCTTGCATTGTGCAGCCCTAATATACATTAGAGGATGTGTCCAAAGATTAGTTTCATTTTTTTATGTATAGTTATACCAACAACTTCACTGAATACTGGTTCTGGTGTTGATTCTGTTTTTTCAAACAGTTGTTGCAAATTTTAAAGCCCATGTCTATGCTTCATTAGTAGTTAATTTTTAAATAAGAATAAGTGTAGATTATGCTAAAAAGAAAGTACACCCTCTGTCGGTTCTTGAGTTTTGACATATAAATAATCTGGTCCTTTAGGTGTTCTAAGCTTAAACAGAAACACAGATCATAGATTTCCCTGGTTATTATTTACCAACAAAAATGTAGGCTAAATGGGAAAGTTTGTGAAAATGTATACCCTAAAAACACGAACAACAAAAAAAAAAGGGAAACTAAAAAGTATATCCCCTCTTTGAATAATGTAACTGAATATGCTTTAATGTTCAAAAACACACCCATTGTGTCAGAACGTAAACTTTTGCAGAATCTTTTTTAGAAGAACCCTATTTAATTACATTAGATGACCTAGACTTAATCAGGTTGTGATGCGGTAAAAGAAGGTGGATTTATGTGTTTTGAACAATTCTAGATGTTTAGCATAATTAAGTAAAGGAAATCGTATCCAGTGTTTTCAAAACACAAACGACTTAACAAATCAGTGATATTCAAGGAGAAAGTGAGAAGAAAGAAAAGTTTGCTTCTATTATTCAAGAGTTTTTTCTTTCTGAAAACAGGCTCTGAACTTTTTTTCAGCCTCTAAGAAAATAGAAAGAAACTAAAAGCCATTTGAGAACTTGAGACATGTTCTTTCCCTGAAAATAAATTAATTTATCAATTCAAATCAGGTTATGTGTCTTGAAAACAGAGATTGCACAGTCACATTTGCATTGCCTGTATCTCTTATGGCATAATTTCTGTTGCTGTTTAGTGTTACACACAGGCACACTGTCATTGTTTTCGGAATAGATCTGACCCACATACAGAAGTACACTCTGGAGAACGAAAATCAGTAAAATGATGTTTTATTGTGCAACAAATAATCAGGAAGGTGAACGAGTGAATCCTCAACTGTATGGAAGGAAGGGGAAGATAACTGATGAGACAAGGAACTATAATAAGGCAGAACTAACTATAAATAAGATAATCAGATGAACGGCTTACTAAGTAGGTGCAGTCAGGTCGCCAGAGGTTGAGGGATTCGGGGTCTCGGTTTACGTAGCAGAAGCACTAGGGATCACTGGCTTTATTTGAGACACATGGAACGTAGGATGTATGCAAAGACTTGCAGGCAAACAAAGGCGAACCGCAGAGGGGCTGACCACAGTCTCTATCTCATAGGGTCCGATGAAACGAGGCGAAAACTTTCGGGACATGAATTTTAGGGGCACATCACGCGCCGACAACCATACCTTCTGACCAGGCTGGTGCTCAGGTGCAGGATGGCGTCTCCAGTCACCGAAACGCTTATTTTGATCAACGGTACGGTGAAGGGCTTGGATGGTTGAAGTCCAGATAGATCTGCAGCGGCAGACATGCTGATGGACTGAGGAAACCGTGATATCCTTCTTGTCGGCAGAAAACAGGGGTGGCTGGTAACCAAGGGAAGCCCCAAATGGAGATCGTCCAGTAGCTGAAGAAACATGCAAGTTGAGTGCATACTCAACCCAAGGTAAGTATGAGCACCAATCTGTGGGATTTGTAGATGTGAGACAACGTAAAGTGGATTCCAGTTGCTGATTTAATCTTTCAGTTTGGCCGTTGGACTGAGGGTGATAACCTGAAGTCAATGAGACTTTAGCTCCTAGAGCCAAGCAAAACTCTTTCCAAACCTGAGAGATGAACTGTGGACCTCGGTCGGATAGAATGTCTTGTGGAATCCCATGTAAACGAAAAACATGTTTAGTGAGAAGTTTAGCAGTTTGTAGAGCTGACGGGAGTTTCCTGAGGGGAATGAGATGGCATGCCTTAGAGAACCAATCAACAATCATGAGAATGGTTGTCATACCTGAGGAGAGTGGTAGTCCAGTAACAAAGTCCAATGCAATGTGGGATGACGGCCGATTAGGAATGCTGAGGGGTTGGAGAAGACCTGCAAGTGGCTGGTTACTCGACTTGTTTGTGGCACAGGTTGTACAAGCCTGAACAAAATCCTTCACATCCTTATGTAAGGACGGCCACAAAAACCTCCTCTGAACCAGTGCTATAGCCTGCTACCCCAAAATCTGGCTGTATGAAGCCAGTCGATGAGTCTGAAATGTACTTGAGACGGAACATAGATGCTATTGGATGGTCCAGTGCCAGGCCCAGGTTCATGTTGTTGAGCCCTAATAATAGTGTCTTCTATCTCCCACCTGAGTGCCCCTATTGTCCAACTGGGTGGCAGGATGGGAGCTGGTTCCTTTACCGAATCCTCAGCGGCAAACTGTCTGGAGAGGGCATCAGGCTTAGCAGTTTTGGATCCGGGTCTGAAAGAAATGCACAAATCAAAACGAGAAAAGAATAAAGACCACCGAGACTGGTGTGGGTTAAGTCTTTTGGTTGACTGAAGGTAGGCTAGGTTCTTATGATCTGTCCAGACTTGGATGGGATGTTTGGCCCCTTCTAGCCAGTGGCGCCACTCCTCAAGGGCTAGTTTTATGCCTAGTAGTTCTCTGTCCCCCACATCCTAATTCCTTTCGGTGTTGCTGAACCCACGGGAAAAGAAAGCACAAGGATGGAGTCTCCCATCCTCAGAGTTTTGTGACAAAACAGCTCCAACATAGATGTCAGAAGCATCAACCTCCAAGATTAACTGTCTTGAAGAATCTGGATGAACTAAACGGAGGCTTGAGAGAACTTTTTTTTTAAAGCCTGAAAGGCTGCTTCAGCTTCAGATGACCAGGAAAACGAGATCTTGGAAGAGGTTAATGCAGTAACGGGTGCAACAGTCAGACTGTAATCCTTGATAAATCGTCTGTAAAAGTTTGCAAACCCGAGAAAATGATGTAGTGATTTGCGAGAGTCTGGCACAGGCGAGTCCAGGACTGCTATGATCTTCTCTGGATCTGAACGTACCTGTCCACCCTCAAGGATGTAGCCCAAAAAGGTGATGGAAGGTTGGTGAAATTCACATTTTCGGCTTTCACAAACAGGCGGTTCTCCAGAAGACACTGAAGTACTTGGCGAATGTGTTTCTGATGCTCCTGAATGTCCTTGGAATAAATCAAAATACCATCCAAATATACGAAAACAAAAATGTTCAAAAAGTCTCTGAGAACCTCATTGACTAAGGCGTGAAAAACAGCAGGAGCATTGCATAGTCCGAATGGCATGACCAAGTACTCAAAATGACCCAACGGTGTCTTGAAAGCCGTCTTCCACTCATCCCCCTGGCGGATCCTGACAAGGTGATAAGCGTTTCTGAGATCTAGCTTGGAAAATATAGTTGCACCATGAACTGGTTCAAAGGCAGAGGTAATGAGGGGAAGTGGGTATTTATTCTTAACAGTGATTTGAGTTAGGCCCCTATAATCAGTGCAAGGACGTAACGAGCCATCCTTCTTCCCTACAAAGAAAAACCCCACCCCAAGTGGTGAGAAGGAAGGCCGAATAATACCTGCCGACAGGGAGTCAATATAGTTTTCCATTGACTTTTGTTCTGGACGAGAGATGTTACAAAGTCTGCTAGAAGGCAGAGGGGCACCAGGAAGAAGGTCGATCGCGCAGACATAGGGTCTGTGAGGTGGTAGAGATAGAACTTTGTTCTTACAAAAACTCCCTTTAAGTCATGATACTCAAGTGGCACATGAGATAGATCTATTACCTCATCCTCTTTATTAGCCTGCCGGGGAGAGCTCGGGGAGAAGGCTGACTGGAGACAAGATGAGTGACAACTAATGGACCAGGACTCAATACGACACTCAGACCAAACCAAATGAGGGTTATGTTTTTGTAACCAGGGAAAACCTAGAACTATGGCACCTTGGGACACCGGAAACACAAGAAAGATATCTTTTTCCAATGGTTACCTGACAAGAGTTCTAGTGGCTTGGTACACCGAGTTATTTTCTGCTGTTTCTTTCCGTCTAAGGCTAAAACGGAACATGGGGAAGTAAGAGGCTCCACCTCAATTCCTGCTTTGATAACCAACTCTGAATCTATCACATTCTGTTTGCAACCTGAATCTATTAAAGTGCACAAGGTCAAAGTATGTTGATTTATTATGATAGTTGCAGGTAAGCTGAATCTGGGGGCCTTATTAGTCTGTGAGTGGTCCACCCTTTAAAGTTGGTGGACCCTGTCTTTTGATGGCCTGGGGCAAGTTGGACAGTTAGCTACGAAATGATCAGGTGAACCACAGTAAAAACATTGTTTAGTTTGTCTATGTCTGTCTCTCTTTAAAAGTGAGACGGGTGCGTCCCACCAGCATGGGCTCAGGATCAGATGCCAGTTGCTGAGGTGGAGCCTTAACATAGGGTGAAAAATTGGTTAACAGTGGTTTGAAAACAGACCTTTCAGCTCTGGCTCTTCTCTCGTAATCTATTGTCAACTCTAGTAGCTAAGGTAATAACTTCATCTAGTGTAGGAGGTTCATCCACCAAGGCTAACTCATCCTTTAAGGAATTGTCTAATGCATGCAAAAAAGGTAGTCTTTAATGCTTCATTATTCCAACCAGAGGCAGCAGCTAAGGTACGAAATTCAATGGAAAACTCATTAAGTGGTCTATTTCGTTGTTTGAGGGCTCTCAACTGTTGGCCAGTAAAAGACTTGTCTACTACGGAGAAAATATTTGTTTAAACTCCTTGACAAACTCTACAAAAGAACCACCAAAATCTCTGCAATCAGAGAATCGGGCTTCAGCCCATTGTAAAGCCTTGCCTGACAATCAGCCAGTTATCTAAGAAATTTTCACAACATCATGGGGAAAGGAACGGGGAGAACTGTTGAATACCAGGTTACACTGGAACAAAAATCCCTTGCAGTTACCCAGCTCACCAGAAAACTGTTCTGGGTTAGGGGAGGTGACATCACGAGAATGAGGAAGCTGTTGAGATACCGGTGGTGCGGCACCGCCATCTACCTGTACGGTGGACTGTGAGTTTAGGGTTTGCTGTAATATGGCGGTAATCTGCTCTAACTGTTGATCTGTTTGGTGTTGTTGCTCTGAAAGGGAATGGAGAGATGAATCATGAAAATGGATTTGATCAGCGTGTTCAGAGAGAGTTCTACAGAGTGCTTCTGCTGGTTCTTGTGGGCCACAGTGTTCTGTCATTGTTTTCGGAATAGATCTGGCTCACATACAGAAGTACACTCTGGAGAACGAAAATCAGTAAAATGATGTTTTATTGTGCAACAAATAATCAGGAACGTGAACAAGTGAATCCTTAACTGTATGGGATTTAGGGGAAGAGAACTGATGAGACACGGAACTATAATAAGGCAGAATTAATGAAAAATAATTCAAGATACTCAGGTGAACGGCTTACTATGTAGGTGCAGTCAGGTCACCAGGGGTTGAGGGATTCGGGGTCTCGGTTTACGTAGCAGAGTTTGTTCAGATGTTTCCTCTGGTGCTGTTTGAGGCAGACTGGAAAAACCATGAAGTTATCCAAGATGCAGATGCTTATGTTGGAGGGTGGACAGAGTATTCTCATGTCTTGATCCAAGAAATGGAGGAAGTAGGAAAGATGCCAGCTAGAGCAGAATCCAGTTGAAGTCAGGAGTTTAGGAAACGAAGTCCTCAAAAACGTAGAAAGTCTTGACCAACAGAATTTCTGGGACCGAAATCTGTGTTCAGCGAGGTAAATCCAAGAATCAGGGGTCAGCCTGCAAGGGAGCATAAACAAAGTTACTTAGAGCACAAAAACAAAGCTTAGACTAGAGGTTGCTGAGTTCGTTACCACTGAAGGCAAACACTCTGGCGTCGAAGTGCTGGCAGCCTCCTGCTTAAGTACTCCTCCATGCAATTAGCAGAATAAGACGCACCTGTCCCCCAGCGCACCTGAGAACTCCAGCACCATCTAGGAACTGAACACAATGTTGCCAGCACAATATATACAAACACACAACCCAGACCCTGACACACACACAAACAAACTGCTTTTACAAATGGGTCTGTTGTATAATTTAGTGCATTTCCCAGTTCTCTATCCAGCCAAAATACAATTCCATAAACCATGAAGTATTGATTGTAACCTTTGCAGATATGTCTGCCCAAGGAAATTTGGCAGGTGTGCAAAACATATTATTGATGTCATTTATTATTTAAAAAAAAAAACATTCATAAAACTGTTGCTGCTCATTTTCAGTAAAAAAATTATATTTTCCTGCTTCAGGTGGCCGAGTTTATACAGAATCTATTTTTGAGTATTTATAAATTGGCAAAAAAGGCAAATGTGTTGTATTAAAACAAATAGCCCTTTCTCAAGCAGCACAATAATAGCAGTGCTTTGAAATGCTGAAATAAAAAGGAAAAGGAGGGTTTTCTGCAAAGTCCATGACTTAATACAATCAGAAGGGTTTCTTTAGATAAAATAAATTGAACTTGAATGCATTGCACTATAACAAGAATCAAAATAGAATGAATGTAGCTAAATTTGATTCTGTCAAATCTGTCATTCGCGTGTGTAATTAAATTCATTTTCAGTTATGCTTCTTTAATTAGTGAGAACAAGTGCAAAAAATGTAGTAACAAATAAAATTTTTCTCATCGTCACCAATATTATTTCCATAACTCACCAAAATGGCCAACTCAGACAAACAAAAATGTGCGCAAGGATAAGCAGATGTGTAAAATATGGTAAATATGACAGGACAAAATGGGACAGGACATAATAGTAGGAAATGGTTTAGTCACGGGAACAAAATGATGGCAGAACGGGACAATATGGGAGGAATGGCTATGAAATTGGTGTACTGCCAAACATGCAAATCGCCTCAGTGCAAAATCCTTGCAAGCGGGAGCAAGACTTTATTTTGATGGGTATACTATGCACTACATAATATAATATAATATAATATAATATAATATAATATAATATAATATAATATAATATAATATAATATAATATAATATAATACAATATAGGACTTTGGCTTGTATTTTTTGATTTGTTTGCTGTGGTTTTGTGCTTAGTTGTTCATTTAAAGGTTTGACTGCAATGTTAAACAACAGTGGGAAGAAATGCATAAAAAATGCTTTTATTCAAACACTGAGTATAAAAATTCTGAATTGCTAAATTAGGCTAAAGCAGAGGGACACAAGAATCAGCTGGGATAAAGTTAAAGGATCTAAAGGGAGTTGAGTCAACGAGATAAAAAATAGGCAGACATCACTTGCCTTCATACAGTGGTAGGAATTTATAAAGCCATCATTCACTAACATACAAAACTTTTTAAGCCATCTGAAAGGTTTTTTTGAAACTTTCTGTTTAGAATTTTTTAGATGCAAATTATTATAATAATCATATACAATCAGTAAACCTATGTTATACAAAAGGTAAAATTGAAAGCAGATTTTTTTTCTTAAATGTGTTCCCAACAATGCCACTATATTGTGTGTAAATCTAGAAGAAATAAAAGCAAAAATTAACTTTTTCTATGTACCCTTCTTCTCACAGGTGAAACCTTCTCAGAAAACTTCAGCCACACGGAGAAATGTCAGCTTTGTACAAAATGTACAGGCCTGCTCCGCATGGAGACGCCCTGCACCGACTCCAATGATGCCATTTGCACATGCAACTATGGCTACTACCTAAACAGAATCACACAAAGGTGTGAAGCCTGCACCAAATGTCCCGAAGGCCAGGGCATGTTGTACAGCTGTGAGTCGGACCATGACACGGTGTGTGAGGAGTGCACCGACGACACCTTCTCGGACCAGGATAGTTACAGGGACCCCTGCATCCCCTGCACAACTTGTGATGAGGAAGACGAGGTGTTGCAGGACTGCACCCCTGTCAGTGATACTGTTTGCCAAAGTAAGACAATATATTTTTCTCTAATAAATTATAGTTTATTGAAATACAATATAAACTTAGGGTACAGATCTTCTCAAACAATCTAGATGTTTTTGTGATTCTGATTGCTGAGGTTACTCGCTCCCTGAAGTGTACTGTTGTTGGCTTGTACACTAACAATTTCTAACTGTATGTTCAACAAAAACTGGCATCAAGACACTGGAATAATCATCAAAATCTTGCTCTTTTGCAAAGAATCAGTGTCTTACTTACAACATTAAATATGAGAGTAAATAAATCCACCAGTTCATTTGCTGACAGCATTTTATTGTAGTTGATATTATTCATTTGATCTTTAAGAGTAAAAGTAGCTAATTAACCAACTGGCAGATTTCTTTGTACATTTCAGAGTATGTTGTAGGTAATGCATAACAAAGCTCATCTCTACTCATATCAACTACTGGAGAAAAACGATAAAACAAAAAATAATACTCAAATTTATATTTCTAGCCAACCTCGTTCACTGAGAGACAAAACATTTTTGGTGCCCCCTACCAACCTACACACACAAACACAGAGACTTGCATGCGCAAATACATACGTTTAGTTTTTAATAGTATTCCAACACTCCTTTCTTTAAAATGTAACAGCCAACTTGTAATTTTATACTTCTGTGCAGGGATCTGATGATTTAGCAGCTTATGCAGACTTGTGAGATGAATTCCCTAAAGCACCTTTTTTCTCAATTCAATTCTGTATAATCTGCACAAATCATTGGCTGAAACATGAAAATCTTACATAGCACTCTGATAATAGGGATATGAAATTGAGTTACGTCATTTAAAAATGCCTTAATAGGGACACCGATCCAATATTTGAGGCCAGTTTTGGACATCCCTAAAATAATCGGTTAAAATCCAAGATGTGACATTACTTTCAGTGGAAAACCGACAGCCAAGTTGCATATTTTTGTTACAATACTGTAACAAAAAAGTGGTCTTTTCAGAGATTTTTATCTTAGCTTATAAACAAATAGATATGGAGTAATCCTGTCCAATCAACAAGCACATTTATCATGAACGTCTGTGCAGAGTGAGGCTGATTTACGGGGTTCACTGCCCAGGGTCACGTTGAAGTGCATGGAATATAACTGAGTGCATATTTGCTGAGCAGACTCTCCAAATGACTGAACAGATCATTTGTCAGTCACATTATCAGCTCATCTCGGTTCAACACTATAGGCGTTGTTGGCCCATCAACCTAAATGCCATGCTGAAGCTAGCCCCACTGTCTTCCCACTCATCCCCTCTCAAGAAACAAGGGCTACAGTCTTTTTTAAATATTTTCGGTTTCGTCAAGGTCATATTTGTAAACAGCGCTTTGAATTTTTTGTTTTTTATATCAATGGACCCTGTGGGTATCATGCTCGAAATCACAAATTCCTAATGACTGCAGTCACTTTTCCTTCCAATGATCGGATGCCACACAGATTAAAGCAATGCTTTTGTGAACTGACAATGAAAGGGGTCTGTTGATTAGCCATGCAGCTGGTCGAGGCAGCGGTTTGAAAGATGTAATAATACCGCCAAACACAGTGTTAGTCTCAAGCTGTAGAGAGTCCATTGTTCCTTCTTATGATCTTGTGTGGCCGGTGAAGACTTTTCGTTTAGCCCATGACGCTACACAAAGGTGCTATCTTTGAGTAAAACTGCTAATTTAGAGTCTGCTTCATAATCCAGTGATTTATTTCTTTTATAAGTGATAATACTGTTTATGTAAAGCAGTGATGCAAAGCTTTCATTGTGACTTTAGAGCTTTTATAAAGTCCTGTGAAGACCTTTGGTTTAGCTCCTTAGGCTACATGAATGTACTAGCAATGAGTAAAACAGGCTGAGATGCTAATTTAGTGTTTCTTATTTTCATTGAGTTATATATTTTAAATATTATAGTACTGTGCTGTTCTGTGAAGAAAACAGGATCAAATCACATCATGTGTTGAGTTCTGAGCACTACTGAAAATGCCACATGGTTATTCTCTGCTTTGGCTAATCTGTGCTTATTGACACTAAACAGTTTTATTAAGAGCAATTAGCAATGGTGACATAATTTCCAGGGTTTCTACACAGTTTGTAAAGACCTAAAAATGTAAGGAAAAACTTAAAATTGGGTATTGAAAAATGTTTGATTTTCCAGACTGTTTTTCTGTCTTTAACTTTTTAAAGAACAAAAATCCAACAATTATCTATAAAAGCAGTGGTTTTCACAAATATCTTATATTTAAATGCCTTGCTTTATCTTTGATTTGTCACATCACACCTTGGCTTTAGCATGTTATCCATCAGTATTATGGTCTTTGACTTACTGACTGAATGCACGCTCATTTAAAAATGTAAAAACACAAATTTAACTGCTTTTTCTATTTTGGACAACTTCAAATTCATGTTCAGTCGGACCTGTAGTCTTTAATCTGAGTCTGATTAAAACACAGAACAATGCATTAAATGTGGTACTTTCTTTGGCAATTTTACAAATGAAACTAAAGTGTACATTTAGTTAAAAGAATATTGTAGTTTAAAGAATGTGCACTTATTAAAGAATACTCAAGTCCTTATTTGGCAAGTACAAGACTTACAGAGTTACAGTGTTTTGTGGACCTGGAGAAAGCATTCGACTGTGTCCCTCGTGATGCCCTGTGGGGGGTGCTCCAGAAGTATGGAATCGGGGGCCCTTTAGTAGGGGCCATCCGGTCCCTGTACAAGCGGAGCAGGAGTTTGGTCCGCATTGCCGGCACTAAGTCGGACCTGTTCCCAGTGCATGTTGGACTCCGGCAGGGCTGCCCTTTGTCACCGGTCTTGTTCTTAACTTTTACGGACTGGATTTCTAGATGCAGCCAAGGGCCGGAGGGGGTCTGGTTTGGGGACCAGTGGATTTCGTCTCTTCTTTTTGCAGATGACATGGTTCTGCTGGACCCCTCTAGCCAAGACCTACAGCATGTGCTGGGGTGGTTCGCAGCCGAGTGTGAAGCGGCTGGGATGAAGATCAGCTCCTCCAAGTCCGAGGCCATGGTTCTTGACCGGAAAAGGGTGGCTTGTCCTCTTCAGGTTGGAGGGGAGTTCCTGCCTCAAGTGGAGAAGTTCAAATATCTTGGGTTCTTGTTCACAAGTGAGGGAAGAATGGAGCGAGAGATCAACAGACGGATCGGTGCCTCTGCCGCAGTAATGAGGGCACTGTGATGGTCCATTGTGGTGAAGAGAGAGCTGAGCCGAAAAGCGAAGCTCTCAATTTACCGGTCGGTCTACGTTCCTACCCTCACCTATGGCCATGAACTTTGGGTCATGACCGAAAGAACGAGATCTCAGATACAAGCGGCTGAAATGAGCTTCCTCCGTAGGGTGGCCGGGCACTCCCTTAGAGATAGGGTGAGGAGCTCGGCCATCCGGGAGGGGCTCGGAGTAGAGCCGCTGCTCCTCCACATCGAGAGGAGCCAGTTGAGGTGGCTCGGGCATCTATACCGGATGCCTCCTGGACGCCTTCCTTGGGAGGTGTTCCAGGCACGTCCCACCGGGAGGAGGCCTAGGGGACGGCCCAGGACATGCTGGAGGGACTATGTCTCTCAGCTGGCCTGGGAACGTCTTGGGCTCCCCTTGGAGGAGCTGGAGGAGGTGTTTGGAGAGAGGGAAGTCTGGGTGTCTCTGCTGAGTCTGCTGCCCCCGCGACCCAGATAAGCGGAAGACGACGAGTACGAGTACGAAGACTTACAGATTTTGAAATAAAGCTGATTTAAGATAATCCAGCTGCAAAAAACTCTGTTAAAATGGTTTCTATGCCACTTTGTTGTTTCTTGTTTTGTGAATCCTACAATAAAAAGACTAATAAAGCAGTTGAAGGTGATTTGCTCTTTAAAAACTGATGGAAAGAAATTTGAAAATTGAACCTGGAAAAGTAGGAAATTTTGAAATGAAAAATGTATAGGTACCTGAATTATATAAATCCAGTCTATACTAGATGATAGATACGTTTTCTCACTTTTCACTCACTTGTGATTAAACTTTGGGTTAATGCAATACTAATAAATCGTGTATTGTCTTTCTAGCTTTAAAGTAAGCTCAGGGAAATAGACCACAGAAGGATTAGGTTATTTGACAAACAAAATGGACATGTATTGATGTTTCCTATCAAGTGTCCTGCTACTGTTAAAGCTACTTCCAGGGAGAATGATGTTTTAACAGCTTAATACAGGCTGTGGTCTCTGAGTGGGAAGTGTTTTTGGCTAGATGATACATCCAAGATCAAGATATAAAAAGCCAGAACTCCGACGGTAATACATCCTTTCTGATAACAAACTAACTATAGATCATGATGAATGTGACATAACTGTGATTGCAAGTATGATGACTTACAGCCCACTGTGTTTGAGCTTTGTTGTCATATCCTACTCCTCCCTCTAACCAAATCATGTGCCTTTTATTTCTAATGTAATCTTTTTAGGAAAGAACACATGTTATCAGTGCTTACAAATCTTTGGCGCTGCCAGATGTTCATATCCATTAATGTTGTGGAGTCAGACGAATCAGGCCTAAAGGCTAAACATAGTTAGGAAGGTAATAGGGCAGCAAGGAACACACAGAAGGTCATTGCCTGTGAAAAGGCAAGCTGTAACTTGAGATACTTGGGCTTAGTTTAGCTGTAGGTGGTAGGAACAGAACATTACTTTAATTATATTATCCTTTGAAGAAAAAGCTAGATTTCCTACTTCTCTGTATACTTAAGATTAGGTTGGGGTGAATTTTCCCCTGTGATTATTTAGACTTTCAGCTGTTTGGTGAGAATAGTTGACTCTAATATGTAATAATACTGAACAGACCTTTTCAAGGTAAACCTTCAGCGTTGATGCTTTGACAGCAAGATGGTTATCTTAGGAAGTGTGATATGGCTTCCTCTACTCAGCAGGACACAGAGCAAGGTCAAAGGTTTAAGATCATGGGAGGCTTGTATTTTAAGGGGGATTATCAGGCAGTGTGAGCTCCAACCAGAGCTGAACAACACAGTAAAATCCTTTCAGAGGTCAAAACATCAAATCAGCAATCCTGAAAGTGAGGTTAATTAGGTAATAATTAAAGTAATAGAAAACTCAAAGTGATATTTTCAGTTATGTAAGAAAAAGAGAAGTTGTTTAACAACACTGATCAATATTTATGATATGTTAATTAGCAAAAGCATGTGACAAAAAGTGAGTTTAAATACAGTCAGAAATATTTACTATTAAAGATATATGTATTGTTTTCAGCAGTATTTAATCATAGATTTTATATGTTTTATATATTTACCTATAGCATTACTAAACCTATACAGTGCATCGCATGCACTGTAGAGTATAGTTAATTAATTTTTCAAGTTTATTTACATCAAAATAATTCAAAACTAACGTCACTTTAGAGGCACTTTAGAAGAGAAACGGGTCCAAGTCCCATCCAGAAAAATATTGTCACCTTCCTAAAATAATGGCATTCTTTCATTCTTACAAGTTTTTCAGGAAAAACTTCACAAAATATATATATTTATTAACAATTTCACCTAAAAAGGTAATAACAACAGATGAGTGTTAACATAGCCATTTCCTATGGTCCTTTTTATTAAGCTACATATGTTTCTCAATTAGATCGTAAAATGTGGAAAAATAAAAGAGAAACAGTTGATGAAGTAATCTTTTAACAGGAAGAAAAGAGTTGTTACAGCCACAGGTTCTGGAGCTCTTCCACTCTTTGCTAAATGCTAGCTTCATGAATACTTTGTGGACAAAAATGCTGACTGAAAGACAGAATTAAAATACTAAATATCTATGCAACATTTAGTGCCTAGCCTATATTGTGGTCATCCTTATCACTTACCAATAGGGGATGAGCCCTGAATTATGGAAATAGCGTCAGTGGCTGAGTAGATTTTGGTTTTTACTGAAGCGGTTGCCATTTTCAAAAGCCTGTAAAACTGTCGTAAGTCACACTGTTGACATAGGCCATTATACAACAGGCATGGAATTGCATCACCTCCTCAACTAAGGATTTAGACAATTTTACAAGAGGTGGCAAGCATCATGTGGAGATAATTTAGGCAAAAAATCATTTTTGACAAAAAATTACTTTGCCCATTATTTTAGGAAGGTTGACCATATAATAAATTTTGTTCAATACAATCCGGTCATGGGCTGCACGGTGGCGCAGTTGGCACGGTGACCCCCGGCCGGGAGTCGAACCCAGGACCTTCTTGCTGCAAGGCAACAGCAAGAAGGTCCTAGGTTTGACTCCCGGCCGGGGGTCTTTCTGGATGGAGTTTGTATGTTCTCTCCGTGCATACGTGGGTTCTCACCGGGTACTACGGCTTCCTCCCACAGTCCAAAGACATGCCTGCTAGGCATTAATTGGTCACTCTAAATTGCCCCTAGGTGTATGAATGAGTGTGTTGCATGGTTGTGTATTGCCCTGCGATGGAATGGCGACCTGTCCAGGGTGCACCCCGCCTTCTGCCCATAGACTGTTGGAGATAGGCACCAGCTTCCCCGCGACCCACTATGGAAGAAGCGGTATAGAAAATGACTGACTATCAGTCAGATTTAAATTTAATTCCAGTGGAAACAAATCAGCAAGATCTAAATGGTGTGTTTGCAAACACTGAACTGGGAATACTAACCATTTTTCTTAAAGAAAAATAAGGATTTACTTTAGACTATACCAGTCAGTACCTGCAGTTAAGCCAGAAAATATCCATACCCTTTGCAGAACTAGATTTAAAATGATTTTTCATTTGACCAAGAAGTTTGTGAAAGGATACCTATGTTTTTTACATTGTAATAAAAATGGCATATTGGAAATTAGTTTACCTTTCTGGAAAAATCTTCATTGACATTACAGCAATAAAATCCTTCCTAAAATTGCTTTCCAGCTTTTATTTGTGCTTTCTACTGATATCTTGATGGTTTGTCTTTGCCAGTGACCTCCAAACCTTTAAAGTTGAAAGGCCTTCTTACGATCACCCTAATCTTCAACATTAATATTAGTCCCATTCAAAAGAAACATGTTAGTAAAATTAAAAGATCACTTCAAACCTAAATCTCCCATTGGTATGAATAATTAAGGGTTTATCTGGAGACCCTAACCCTATAAGTATCTAGTTTGACACTGTTGTGGTTGCTAAAAACACAAAAGACCTGTTCTTGGTTATTGTAGCAACATGCTATTTTGCAACATTGGAAGCTTGTGTTAGAGGATTAGAATCATTTTAAGATAGGAGCTTCTTTAAATGCAGCAAGACTTTTCATTCCTACTGAAACTCAAAGATATTTAAATCCTTCAAACTCTATATGCTCCACTAAAATACTTTTTTTGCATCAACCTTGGCATATTCATAACTGTAGATCCTGTTCTGCTGTCCTTTGAATATCTACTCAACATCCAGCTAGAAATGCAGTTTGTTTGAGATAAGTTCAATGTTGGCAAATAGAATGACCCTTATCCTGAGGGTCATGTGTAATACACAAGGGGGAACGAGAGTGCTGATTTGAAGTAATGCACATTAAGCCCACAGAGAGATTATTTCAAAATACATAATTAATAGGAGTGGGGAGCCATGCTAGCACAACATTCCAAGGCTCTTTTAATGCAACAATTAAAGATAAATGAGCTGTGCTTGAGTTTGACAAAATAGGTGTTGTCCGTTCTTATCAGGCTGAAGTTTTGGCTAAAAGCCCTCAAGGACAAAGATGTTCAATGGCAGCGTTCTACCTTGGGATTTTACCTGGAGCTGACAGCACCAGTGTGAGTTAACTTATGACCCAAAAGCCAGACGTTCTGGTTCTAAGGCACCAAAAACAACATATTGTGGTTTGCAGCACATGTGCAATCATTTTACTCATGGAGACGTGCAAAAACAAAGAAAATTCAAGGGATTTCTTGGCTTTGAGTCACAGACATGAGTCACACACTTGCCAAAAACTAAGCTGCTTCCGGGCAATGATACTTCTCAGCACAGATTGAAATCAATAAGACTGATAGGACATTACAAATAGAAAGATGAAGGTTTAGAGTAAGGGAAGGAGAGATTGACCGGTTCAAGTCCATTTTGGTATTGAGTTGATAGGTGAGAAGGGCAGGAGCAGTTTCCTTCCTGAATTTGGTTGACCTTAACAATAGACAGCCTGCCCTCTACAAGCGAGAATGCATGATTAACTAACCGGCATAATGCACAGCACTCAGGGCCCAACCTCTCTGACACAAGGAGAGGGACGAGAGGAGAAGGTGAAATGTGTAAAGGATTAAGGTACATAAAAAGGACAGAAGAGGATATGATTAGCCACAAAAACCTGTGTCTATAGTTGGTAGTTGACCCTTCATCTGTACACAATGATTTTACAGGTATCAGCTCTTCCATGACAGGATTTTACAGGTGCATTGTTTTAGTGTCCTGGATTTAGCCCTGCATCACTAAACATCAGTGCTTCGTTTGCTATACTATGACATTCTGTGACATCTGGTTTTTAGGTGTAATATTTCTTTAGTGCAATATCAGGCACTCCTGTGCAGTAACCACTGTTTCGTTCAGTTCATGTGCACTCACTGTTTACTCTCATATATTTGTTGTTTAATGTATATATTATATTTTTATAAGCTTATTACTATTGTATTTTTTACTTAAGTAAAATTAGTATTTATCCTATTTATATTTCTGAAAGCAGGTCCAAACATAAATGTTAGCTATATTATACTAAAATACAATGGCTGGGCTATGTTTCCTCAGGATCCGCACTAATAAGGATCAATGTATAAAACATGGAACCTATGATTGTAAATAGTTCTGTAGAATAACAGCATAGAGTGATAATGCTGGTTTGGCATAACCTAATGCAGTCCGGATTAACTACAGGTGCCAACCATTTCTAATAAAATTAAGATTTAGTATATCTCATTCCAGTCAGTACATATTTTAGCCCAAACTTATTAATACCCCTGGCAGATTTGGATTTAAAATAGTTTTCATTTTTCTGTTAGAAAATGAGAAAAGCATCTCTTAAAAGATCATTTAACATTTAAAAAAATAATCAAATTTGAAAACAATTTATCTGTTTTTATTTACATTTTGATAAAAAAATAACATGATGACAATCATTTAGACTATTTACATCAGTCATTAAAAAATCTTTATTGACATTACAACAATCAAACCATTATCATAGTTGTCTTCTTGACATTATTCTCCCAGCTGTGCTGCTCCTCCAGAGTTACAATCTGATTAATGCTCTTTTGCGGGGCTTGTATAGGTGGACAGCCATATCTTGGTAGATTTGTAGATTTATATATATATATATATATATATATATATATTTATTTAGGAACATGAGGAGTCTGGTTATCATCACCAAACAATAAATTAACTATCCTAATGTGCAACTGAAATGAATTTAATGGACGAACCAAGAACCATAAAACAAGTGGTGTAAATCATAAAAGGACAAAATGCCATCAACATTCCTAATTTTCTGCATGTAAAGCCACATCAACTCTGCGGATATGACAAATCCCCAATCCCACTCTAACTTAACAATTCTCAGTCTTTGTGCATCACAGTCAGTCTTTGTGTGGCTTATTGCTTGGTTCACTTGTACTGACCTATATCTCAACTAAGCTGGGGTGTACAACCACAGCTGACATCCTCTGTTTAACCCTCTTGAACCTTGCTCCACACAGTGTGCGCATTGTAATGATGAGGGTTCGTTTTTAAAGGAGACTGTGTCACCGCCCTGCTGCCCAACATGCATGCACCCTGACTGTCTCCTAAAGCTGTCAGCCAGCACACAGGAATTTGCCTTGGCATTCCAGGCGAGAAAGTTTCGGGGGGTGATTTTACACGAGTGAATGTGTCGGGTGGCAAGGGTGAACACAACACTCCCCGTGCACTTGTGCCATCAATTTGTTGTCAAAAGTCCAGTGCGGTTTTTTGTCCTCATGAAGATTTATAGCCATATGTTGGTTGAAAGTGTCTTTGTCAAGTTACGTCTCTTTTGCAGTGATGATATATTTTAATTTGCCATAGATATTTCCAGTGGAGTTGCTACACTGAATAAAGACGGAATTTTCATGTCATTTTGGGAGATTTACTCTTTTCTTTATGATTTCTGTCATTAAAAGATGACAGAAGAAGGCTTTCTATTTTTCTAAGATAAAATGTTTCAAGCAGGGGGCCCAACTTCAAGAGCTACTATCCTCTAACTTTTGGATGCCTCCCTTCTCCAACACACTTGAATCAAATAAGTAGCCTGTTACCAAGCCTCTGCAGAGCTGAATGACATGCCGATGAGGGAAAACAGCCATTTGATTTCAGTGTATTGGATCAGGCATCCCTGGATTAGACAATGCCTGCTTTATGAAATAGATTTGGTTTGTACAGAATTTGTACTCATGAACAAAGAGAGAAAATAATCACCTTGGTCAGTTCAAACTGAAAAGGAAATTAAAGACAATTTTTACAGACTATTTCTCTCCCATAGCTTCTTAGGACAGTGTTCCCTCTGAGTTAAATTTTGTTGTTAAGATGTAGAAATACAATGTTGCCTTCCCTCTATTAAATGTGGTCGAAATGTGAAAAACAACTCTAGATTGCTTGAGGCAGAAGACCTTGTGAAGAGACTGTGTCTGATGTCGGTGGAGAACTGCCATTATTCATAGTGAAACAAATCCTATACCGACGTTGCTAAAAAGCCATAGACCAAACTGTCCAAACATTTAAATTTCAGATTTTACACTGAAATTTAATCAAATTGTTGTGATTATGAATCTGAGATTATTTAATATTTAATATTAATATTTTTATAATTTATCAAATAATATTTCAGTCTGTTAAGGGATGTCCTGTGAATACCAGCCCAGTAAGGCGGTGGTATTAGGACAAAATAGAAAGGTGTGAGACGAGCTCTGACATTATTGAACAGCATAAACTCTGCACATATATGGAATGAATTCACACAATTTCTTAAAATACAAGAATTTCTTAACAAAAATAAGTCAACTCAAAGTCAAACATATTTCAATCAACAAACTCTTTACTATGCTAAAACAATCCAACTAAACTACCAAGCAGAATTAAAGAATAACGAAGACTAATGGACTATGTACAATATAAACAAGTTGATTAAAGATGATTGGAAATCATGACCAAAAAGAGTGATGCAATATTACCATGCAATGTTTATGTTTGAGAACCAAGGATTATCTTGAAAAATCTGGAAGTGAAGTTAAGTTAGTTTTGGAACTAACTTAGAAAATAATAAGCAAACGTTTAGACAACCATTCACAATGTAAGATCAGATAAAATATTATTTTAATAAAATAATGTTTTAAATAATGATCTGCTGAATAAAACCAACCTTCTGGATGACCATTTCACAACAGTGTCTAATTAACTGCTTTTATTTATTGAAATAATATTTGAAGAAATATTATTGAGTATTTTGGAAAATAACCAAATCTTTCTGGAGAAATGGGGCTTAATGGTGTTTACTTAGTTATCAAATTTAGTAAATGATGTTTAGGGACTATTATTCACTAGCTTGAAAACCAACAACCTTTCTGTTAAATACTCTTTAGTAGCAAGCACGTGTTCTTACCGGTTAGCAGTTGAGCTAACAAAAGAAGCTAATAGCTTCAATTCAATTAAATTCAAAAATACTTTATTAATCCCAAAGGGATATTAAATAACACCAGAATCAACACATACCTTTAAAATACCAGGGTTAATAAAAGGGTTAAAATGCATAAGCGCGGACAGCGCATTATGAGCAATGTTCTGTTTAAAATCACCCTTTAAATAAAGTTTATCTTAACCTTAAAACATACAAAGAACACAAACCGGCACGTGTGCTGCAGATAGCCTGCTAGCACTAAGACAGCCGAGTTTCACACAAACTTCATAAAATGAAAAACGTTTAGATCATTTCATCTTAAATCTGTCTCTGCCCAAAACACCTAACCTTATGAACCATGGTGAGGAAACGTTGTCCAAGGGGTGAAGCTTGAAGAAACGTTCACAGTCAACAAGCAGTTAGCTTTCAGCTAACCTCGGGGGTTGAAGGTGCGTTCGCTCTGTGAACAAAAGGGTTAGCTCCGGAGCTGTAGCTGGGCGGCCCGTCCTGTCTGTCAACCAGCTGTGCATACCGTAAACACAGCGGTGCAGGCCGTTGTCCTTCCTTCAGACTCGGCTTGTAGAAACAGCTTCTCTACTGGGGATTTCTCTGCGACACAGTTTTGCTTCTGCGGGGGGCGGCTTCGGAGAGAAAAAGGTAAGCAACTCTTACACCTTAATTTCCCCGTTCATGAATGAAATCACCGGGTACACAAACAGTGATCCACTCATACTTATCTTGTGCATATGATTGATGATCTTATGACACTCTTGGATCCAGTTTGAAGAGTTTATGTCTGTTTGCCAGCAAAGAGACATCAGCGCGCTTTCCTCCCCTATCCGGTCCCTCTGGAAGGCCGTGTGGAAGAGGGCGGATGTAGCAACAGCTGTGCATTTATTTGGGTAGTGGCGTCACAGGAAGTCCGCAGTTATCCCGTTTCCTGGCTGTGCCGGAAGAAGGTTAATGCACTTTATTTTGAAAGTTCCAGAAAGGTCCGTACCGGAGTTTAATGTTGAAATCCATGGCTGTGGGTCCCAACAATAATTAAGTGTATCATGCAGGAATCAATCTTGAAGTACCTATGAATTTAGCAAGAAGAAGAAGAAGAAGAAGAAGACATTTATCAAGGAAATACATCAACAAATTAACCAACACAATGATGAAAAAAGGACAAAATTCGATGGCAAACAGTAGGAAGAAATGGTAAGCTTCAGAAACGAACAAGAGAGAAAAAGCCTTTGAGATTGGAGAAAGAGAACAGATGGTCAGAATGTGGCTTAGTCGATAAAAGCGATGGAGTTACTCTTCTGCACTCTCGGGTTTCCCAAGTTGACCTCTACGAGTGCTGATCACGTTCTGCCGCAGAAGAGGCACACACACATCCACTAGAACTGCACACACACACATGAAGCGACGCAGACATGCACACAAATTTCCACAGCCCTACATCTTCCTAGCCACATGCATGAACACTTAGAGGTGTGGCTGAAGCATGTAGGAGAAAAATGAGATGTCATGGAAGTTGGGACGAGAGCCAGAAGTCTCAAGGAGTGAAGAGGAAGTATGACAAAAGAGGGGAAAAAAAACGTTCAAGAGCAGATTAAACGGACATGTTCGCTTGTTTTATAAATACCACAAGAATATTATTGAGTGTCATGTAAAAATCTGTTCTGGGCTTGTCATGCTTTGTCGGGTGGGCGCAGCTTGTAAAAAAGAAGCCCTTCCTCTTCTTTACAACGTGACTGTAAATTGCAAAGTGCTCAAACACCAACACCAGTTTGCAAGAGTCTGCAAGTAGCTGGAATTACAAGTTCAACTCAAGTGTGGCTGAACATAACATATAATAGACACACTCACCTTGCATACTAAAACACTCAAGCAAGGCAGCAGCTTCTTCCTATATAATTACTTGTTAGACAACACACGCATGAGTGGATTTCCTGTCACAAGTCGTTATCGGATGAAGCCAGAAGGAAAACTCTTGTAATGTTACTAACAATCAGATATAACCTTAAAAACTATGGATTATGGGTTGTGTTACTGTTATGGTTGGGTTGCAATTGACAGATCCTGTTAATTTAAAAGCGTGCACTTTTCAGTTTTAATGACAAGCTTGTGTTAACAAGGGAACCTGTAGTCTGAACTGATGGCCTCCAGGCTTGATTTGTAGCCTCCTGCTTGATATGTTTAAAGCTGTGGGTGGTATGGGATAAGACACAAGATTTACACCTAATTCTGACCCTGGCAATGTTTTTCCAATTTTGTTTTTAGTTTTGGTGAGGCTGTCAGTGATTGGACATTTTCTATTTTTTGGGATGATTCTCTGTAAACTCCAGAGATGATTGTGTGGTACAATTCCCGTAAATGAGCAGTTTCTGAACATCTCAGAGCAGCATGTCTTGCTCCAACAATTGCATCTTGTTCAAAGACACCCTAATCCTCTTTCTCCACCATTCTGATGCATAATGGATGTATTGCAATAATGAGAATCAAGCATGTAAACATGTAAGCAGGAAGAATGAATAGCAGCAATGTTATGTGACTTAGAAATAGTATAAATGCACACAAAACTAACTTATTAAAAGGCTGTAAGCTGATAGGAGCAAGCAGCACAAATGTAAAGGATAAAAGGGAGAGGACTGGGGGATGAAGAGAGAAAATGGGGAGGGGACATTTGTCCTACACAAAGGACATTTTTGTCAATGGATGGTGTTCTGTTTCATGAGTATATATGTCTTCTAGAGGGTAAAAGGTATCTGGGGTGAGGCAGGGCTACTATGGAGATGATGGTGATAGTAGTGCATCTGTTTGTCTTGTACTGAAGACTCCTGGATTGAACTTGATATGTTGCAGTGAACAATCATAGCCTTACCTAGTGATGCATGATATATATGCATTAACATCAGTAACCGATGGTAATCATTTTTTAACATCTAAATATCGGCCTATAAGTAAAACCGGTCCAATAGTAACAACTGTTTATTTCCATCTTCTTGATGTTTGTGTTTCTGGAGGAGGAGGGGTGGAGATTGGACATGTGTTATTTGTTTGGTCAGGTGACAGTGATAGTGATCCAGCGCTGCATTGTGGGTGGTTTAACTGAAGCAGAGAAGCAATGTCAGCTTTGTGGTTGTAAATATCAGTTATTTTAAGGAAATAAGGATCAAACTCAACAGTCGTTTTCAATGCTAAAGTGAGTATGCATAAACACAGTCTGCAATCTAGTGCATACTTTAAGAGGGTACGGAAGTTTAAATTTTGTTAATTTATTAGCATCAACTCAAAATGACAGTCAGCTTGTGGCACTTTATAGAAAACGTAAAAAGGTCCAACTAAAATGTATATGTAGTTTAGTTCACCAAATGTTAAAGTCAGGTTCATATCTAGTTACTTTTACCCAAATTCACCTTGGTTAATTCCAGTTTAGCACTTACCAATTCAGTAAAGATAATTAAAACCATTTCACACAGCTGATTTCAAAGCAGTCAAATACACCCCAACGAAGTTAAATTCAGATTCAAATCCAGTTTTTGAAATTCCAATTTAGGGCAGTCCATTACAGTTTATTACATTCTAATTCGATCCAATTATATACTCACCAGGTTTGTTGACCAGTCAGCTGGAAGATGACCACTCTCCCCAATAAATCATAGCTGCTGAGTCATAGCTACTGGAAACCACACTGATCAGCCGTTTACAGATATTTTTAACACCTTGCTTGAGACGTGCCATTGGTCAGACTGTTGTAAATCCCCCACCATCAGCGCTGCACCTAAAATAAGAACAGCAAACAGGAATGAATAACGGCATAAACGTTTGAGGACTTTAAAGCCTTTAAAGGCAATAACTCAATAAATTGAGCAGCAGGCTGCTTCATTCAATTGGGACCTCAAAAAAGAAAGTCTGTGAGGAATTCAATTTAAGATGGAGAAATAAATAGTTTTGCTGTGTATTGAACACCAATAAAAACAGCCTCAAATCACTCTGTAGAGCAACACATTTGCAGAGGCTTTAGCATAATTGGTCAACAATGTTGTCATGAGACCAAGTAGTGGGAAAAAACAGCCTTGGTTGCCATTTCTTAACAAGTAAATAAGTGTTGGCGTTTCCATAAAACACTTTTCACATCTTTAAAAGTTGCTTTGCCAAAAGCCCCACAGCAGCACAGGGCATCGTCTTATAAACATTTTCTACTCCTCAGTGAAAAATGGATGCCTTGTATTCAGCAGCTCTCCTGAGGTATTTAGACCCCTTGGAACCCAGCAGACAGATTTCCTGTTAGTGATGTAAGTAAGTGTAAGTAAGTGACAGACGAGGATAGGTTTTCATATCCACGATGAGGAGCGAACATATCTGCTAATGGTTGGAGCAATGTTGGCAGGACTGGATGGACAAACTTCCTTTTACGCTCATTAATGGTTCCTCTGGGATTCTGGAAAAATTACCGCGCTATGGGATCTAATGTTTGTGGTGAGGTCTGTGCTCAATCTGTTTGTCAGCATGAGACACATTTATGGTTTTACTTGCAATGAAAGATAGAAACTTAAAAATAAATATGAGCCTGGAGATTGATGATCTGTGAGGTTGTTCCAAAGAAATCTTCAGGCCAGAAATATCCTGATTGGTAAAATATTTGAGAATGTGCAACATGGTGCACCCTTTGCTCCAACTTATAGAGAAGCAACCTTAGATCAACAGATGACAATAAAGCTGCAATTATTTTAGAAAGCTGGAAATACTTCAGTTTAATGTGTGAAAAAGGATCAAGCATGACAGTGTCATCTGACACCACTTGACATGCCCCCTATGAGGAAAATCTGTTAAAGGCTTCAGTTTCTCTAAACTTTTCTCTCTGAGCAGCTTTCTGCTTCCACTTGCGACGGCCCTCAAAGTGGCGGGTGCTCGAATTTGAGAAACAGTGAAGATGTGATTTTAAAATCTCATTACACACATAAAAGCCTCTTGATGTGTTTTTATAATAAAAGTAATTAAATAATAAATTTTCTCTTACAATGAATCACGTTAATCATTTTTACCGTTTGTTCTCCTGGTGCTTTTCCGAGTATTGTTTGCAGGCACGAGATACTGGCAAGGTTTGCCAAACCAATAAAACACCTGCAGAATTATTGCTTACAATTTATTAGAACAATATCACTTATGAACACTGTTAAACTTATGTGGTACAAATCAAAGTAATACAGTGGCAGCTGGTTGAAGCTTGTCCATCACTGATTTTAATTGGAAACAGAGCTTTGCGTAAATAAAGCACAAACAGATTTTTGAAAATGGACAAAACGTTTTATTTCTGTAACTCCTGATATGTCCTTTTTACTTTTTATCTATTTTATTATAGCAACCAATAAAGCTCGCAGTGGCTTAGGTTTTTGCACCCTTATTTAAGTCAAAGAATTAATTATTACACCACTGCTTCTTTTCTTGACATGTATGTTGTTTTTTTTTTTTTTTGTTCTAACTTAACTTAGTGTCTGCATAGTGTAGCATGAGATTTAGTAACATTATGATCAGAGAGTGGTGGGTAATGGTAAAGAAAGACATTGGGGTTAATTATAATCAATATTGTCATCAAAGTTTTTATCCATGGTATCTCCGTTTAATATTTGCCTGACATTGCGAAGGCCTAATTGAAATCCAGGACATATACTGAATAATTGGCTGTGCGCATTACTGCTGAATACTTTATATAAAATGTTCTGATTTGAAAATGTCTTGGAACATCTAAGTATTGTTTTCTCTTTTAAAAAACAGTTAGTATTATTCTGTCTTCTGATTTTCTTTTTCTTTTTGAGAATGTTTTTTTCAGCTCTACTTATTGGATGGTTAACTTAAGGAACAAGTCATATTTACATTTGTCAGAGAATGCCAAATAACAATCAAGCAGGATTCTCTCAAGTAGCTTCTGGAACCTTAAATTATTAATCGACCCACAGTGGGCTGAAATAAATAGAATAAAGAAGGAAACTGTCTTTTAATACCTGTTCTTAGTTTTTCATCAGGCTGCACACCTTTGTTTGACGCTACTGTAAAGTGCCTCGCTGCAAAGTAAAAATACTTCCCAACTTGCATGCTCACTCGATCTTGTAATGTCAATAGTAATTGACATTACTGCAAATTATATACAGCAAATATGTATTTATATATATATATATATATATATATATATATATATATATATATATATATATATATATATATATATATAGAATATATATATATATATATAGAATATATATATATAGGGCTCATCTAATTAAAAAGGAAAGGGGCAAAGGTGTCTACAGATATAGATCCTATGGCTGCAAAACAAGCACAAAGGACCACTCCTTCACCACTGTGCCTTCCACTTGCTATGAAATGTTTTTGCAGATATACGGAGTTTCATCTCTTCTTAAATCTGGACCATCTGAGAAGAACATTGCAAATGGACTTTATTTATAGAGCCCTTTCCTAGTCATACTGACCAATCAAAGCGCTTTACACTAGAGCTGCAGTCATCCAATCACATTTACAAGGACACATATATTTATACACAGATGCACAGATAACTTGGGGTTAAGTGCCTTGCCGGGGGCACATAAGACATGTGACAGGAGGAATCTGGAATTCAGTTGAACGCAAAATCTTCGGAATGCAACACGGCTACTATTCCCATTAAGGCCACAATCAAAGTGCTTCTCACTATAAAGTGAAGAACTGCAATTTTTAAAAAAAACTTTCTGAAACTCTACCCAGGTGTCTCTGTTTTTTAAGCATTATGTTAAGACACAAATGAATGCTGAAATATTTTCTTTTTTATTTAAACAATCAAAAATTGCTTCTTTTTAGAGGTTTCTGTCCCTGGACTTAAACTACTTTTCTGTCCTGATATGTGAAATTTAGGGTCTACTTACTGTTTAGATTGTCTGTCTGTGTTTATACCCTGAAGAAGTTGCTCATAGATCAAACAGAGAGCTGAGAGGAGGAAGTGTATTGGACTGACACTCAGCAGGTAGCCAAAAGGAGCCAAACAAGTTAACGCATGTTATTGGAATGCTGCCTTCTTTACATATTGTATTTCGGATGTTCATGAAGCTAATCCCATTTATATGTGGTTGTTCTTTGCAGCAAACTACCCACCACTGTCGTCTACACCTTATACGGGTTCCTTAGGGCCCTCCGATGATTACGTTACCCTAGACGACCTTCCACCAGAGATGCCCAATGACAGCAGCACCACCACCACCACCACCAATGGAGACTCCCAAGAAAGGCTCTACAAAGGATTTAATGATAAACTTATCCCCATCTACTGCTCAATTCTGGCTGCTGTCGTGGGTCTTGTAGCCTTCATCATCTTTAAGATGTGAGTACAGAATAGTACACGGTGCATAAAAAGTCCAAGCTTGAAAATGTTGCATTATAGGCTATTTGGCATAATCCCACAGAGTAAGAAAGCAGTGTTAAGGCTGCTGACCCACTACATGCAAAGCAACATGACGAATCTCGGAAGGTTCTCACAGAAAGTTTCTTAAATTACAGTCATTCACCACAGTTCCTGCTTGAATCAATTTATTGTAAAGCTATGTCAACAATGATACGTTAACAGCATTGCTTCTGATTCTGCTGCTACAAAACTGAATAAAGAGCTCAAGTGTTTAATAACGGTTGACATCATTGGGTCTAATATATGGTTGTCACAGTTTTAGTTTTCCCATTTCTTCACCATATTTTTATATTTGATGAAATCATCTGCTGCTGCTTTTGTTTTATGGGTCACAGCATGGACCCCTGATAAATATTGTATGCACAATATGTTTAGACATTATTGTTGTATTGGTGAGGCATGTGTTGCAACTTTATACATTTAAAGACAAATGCTTAGGGAGACATCTGAATGTTCGATGATAAACACAAAATGTTTGTTTTTGTTTGGAAAACATTGATAGTTTTGTTGTATGCCCCTGGGAACAAATTTAAATATACTCCTCTTAGTAATATAACAACAATTTTTAACAGTGTTACACACAATACAACAATAAATATATTAGTCATTCATCACTGCATGTATATAATATCTTATTTTAGGTTTCAGTTAATTGATTTCTGCAAGCTTTTAGAACAAACTATGCAGAACGAAAGGAGCATGCAACCAATTCAGCATGTTAAATGTTAATTTTTATGATGTGGATTCACGCCTCCGTAGAGGATGTCTTACATCTATTTACAATCTGGAGAAATAACAGAATAGTGTTGTGAGAAGGCTGTTACAGTTGTGCAATTATTAGTTTTGGTGCCCTGCAGCTAGAAGGTCCTGGTTTTGAATTCTTCCTGCAAGTTTTTGTATGATCTCCCTGTGCATGTTTGGGGTTTGCTCTGGGTATTCCGGCTTCCTCCTAAAAAAAAAGAAAAAAAAAGAAAAAAGGTTATTTTTTTGTTCTTACTTATTCTCATTCAGGTGGAACAGCTGTAAGCAGAACAAGCAAGGAGCCAACAACTGCACGACCAACCCAAACCAGACTCCATCACCGGAGGGGGAGAAGCTCCACAGCGACAGTGGCATTTCTGTGGACAGCCAAAGTCTGCAAGAGCAGCAGGGCCAGACTCAGTCACAAACTGGTAACTGCACCGTTGACATGCTCACTAATACACAGATATACCTGCACCAAGGCAACTACCTTAATGTAAAAATATATAGTAATTATCATTAACAAACTACTGTGATTGAACTGCATCCAGATCTGTTTTAATGTAAAAGTTAGTGTTTTGCTGAGTAAGTGTAAAAAAAGAATTTGCCCTCAGGAATGAACCATCTGAGGCCTTCACTGGCTCCTTGTTGACAATGACCTTTGAAACTTACTGTTACAAATCAGCAGGCAAGGACTACAAAACTGACAAGACTTACAGTGTTTGTTTTAGGGGCTGTGCATGCTGCTGCTGGATTTTAATAATGTCCTGACAAACCAGTGACTTTTAAAGCATCGTCTGTACTGTAAGAGGAAGGAAACATAATATGTAATCAGTGCACAAAGTCCAATAAAAAAATAATAATAATTAACCGAATGCAAAACAAGAATGGTTATACAAGTTTGCATTATCTTATGTAAGATTTGTTTTTAACTTTTATAAAAAAAAAAAACAAGGTAAACTGCCTTGAGCAAAAACTGAGATATCTTGCTTTCTCATTACTTAGCAACACACCCTTTAAGTATTACAACTTGTCATGACTGTGTCTTACAGCTAACAGCGTTTTGATTCTTAGGGGAGTTTTCCTCCATTTTTCTGGTAGAAAGGCCTAATGTTGAGATCTTCTATGGCTGACTTGAAGGCAGTGCTCTTTTGAGGTCTTATCTAAATATTTTGAGAGACATTGAGGCAATGATTATCTCAAAACCTTCAGTGTTGTGTTCAAGAGAACAATCTTATTGCAAAATCCTCACCTCAGGCTAATCAGCTGAGCTTAAAGCGGGGTCATTATATCTATGTGGTGAAGATAGGTATAATGTGCCCGAATCAAGTCCTTGAGAGCTACTATCATGCAACCTTACAATGCATCCCTTCTTCAACACACCTTAATCAAATGAATGGCTCATTAGCTCAGAGATACTGACAAAGGTCACACACACCAACAACAGATATCTGGATTTGAGTTTTGTCAACGACTCTGAGGACCCTCATTGAAATTCTGCCTTGAATGTGGTTCCATTTCAACACTTGGGAACAGATCCCTTCTTTTTTATTAATCCTGCAGAATATAGATGAAATTTGCAAATGAATAATTCATATAAAATAAAATGCTCCTAATTTCTCCTTGCAGTTGTGACCATTGATGAAGAACCTTGTCTGCTCCTTCCTCTCCACACTCGAGAGAAAGTGGAGAAGCTGCTTTTCCGGGGTGGTGAAGGAGACACCCGCGACCACATGCAGGACAGCGACTGGTGCAACCTGGCGGGCCTCCTTGGATATGAGGAGGAGCGGATTGCAACCTTCCAGCAGGAAGAACATCCCGTCCGAGCGCTTCTATCCGACTGGGCAAAGAAGGACTGTGCAAGCATCGACGCGTTGTGCACGGCACTTCGCAAAATCAACCGCGAAGATGTTGCTCAAAGTCTTGTGCTCAGCCCTAGCGGTACAAAACCGACTGCTACTTCTGTGGTGTAATTTGTCTGCATACCTTTCAGCAAAAACTTAACACCTTGAACCTCGATGTTCAAATATTCCAAATACAATGCCTTAAATTATTCCACGTAATTTCTGCTACAGCTGCTTGACACTATACCTTCATGATGAAACAGTCAGAGAGACAATCCCAGAATTCGCTCAAATTACATTTATCAAAAGGAAGATGTAATAAATTATGCATAACCTTAAGAATAATACCAAAAAGTCAATGTTAGCTATTCCAAATCCACCAGTTAATTGCAAGAATTTGTTTATTTTAGTTCATTAATAGAATTTTTACCACATGGAATATGAAAGCTATGTGAAAGGTGCATTTTATTTTAAATCATGGTCACTCCTTTGACTAAACAAGCTGTGGAGCAGCTGTGTGCTTTAAACAGAAGCTTCTGTGGATGACTTTCTCTTAATTTCTTTCAACTTGAGCCTGTCCCTTTATCCCTAAACCTCTGTTTCTGTGGCCCTTGCATTCATTACGTTGAGTTGTTCTTCTACATGAATGTTACCAAAGAGGCAGAAGTGTTTTCAGACCTGACCTGTTTTGTGACATTATTTACATGCCATGTCAGTCTTTTACTACCGCCTCTGTTTCTACTGCTAGATGAGGTCGTCATTCTTTGAAGTGTCTGGATCTGTGCAAATCTGACACCCTAAGGAGGTGCCAATGGACTCATTTGAAATGAACCTGTTCTCTCCCTTCCTTATTAATGACAGATAAAAGCACAAAGCAGCAGTGCATGTTGATATTATGTCAACTTCAATTTATATATTTCTGCAGACTCTTGTTTTTTTCCCATCGAGTGCTATAAATAGTGGTAGCTGCAACCTGTTGATATGTAGGCCCAGGTTATTAACCAATTAAACATGACTTCAGTATCACAGTTTCTCATCCTTACCCTGAAAATGATAGAAACCCTGTAAAAATCCTACATACTATATTTACATGGCAAACAAGTAGACGTATGTACGCATAGATTTAGTTGACATAAATACACACCTACAGTCTGTATTTCTGCATGCATGTACTCTGCTGAACAAACAAACAATGATAGTGTTTGCCTGTATATTTGTGTTCAAAGTTAATGAGAGAACAGGAAAACATATTCTGCCACATATGACACAGCACACTCATGAGGGGACCATATACTGTTTATTGTCAATATATTGAGGCAAATTGATTTAACTCTGTGTTTAACAATGCCCAAAATCTTCATGATTGCTTTTGTTGGTAACATACTGTTTTTGCAGGAAAATAGCATATATCGTGATTGCACAAACTCCGATTAAAGATTTCACATAAACAACTACAATATATTTTAATCCCAGCTGGACTTTCTGTAGGGTTGCCTTAATTTGCTCCAAAATGGATTAGTTTGGTTAAGAAAGCAAACTTGTTTTTCTGACATGTCACCTATACAAACAAAACCTTCTCCTTTTTTATTACACATAGCTGACTCAACACATACAGCTGCTGTCTACAATACACTCACATCCTGCTCCAGCTGATAATGTCTCCATACGACACAGTTAGGTGCAGAGTGAGGCTAACGTTAGCATGTTTTCTCTATTTTGGTATGTCCTGTATGATTCGGTAGTAACTTAATTCACTTCGTCTTCTGCAGACAAAACTTACAGAAAAAGTAGTTCTTGCACTTCATAAATGTCAGTCTCTCTTTCACTGTAAATCTCATTGAAAACTATCAAAAAAATTTACATTATTAGAGAAAATCCTATAAACCCTGAAATAGTCAAACAGCTACAACACAAAAAACTAGAATCATCAAACTTTATGTAGTTAAAATTCTCAGGGAAGTTTACAGTCAAATCTGAAACGCTCAAAAATTGAATAAACGCGGTCTGGCATGACAAAAGATGCCATTATTCCTGCGGCTGACAATCCTTTAAACTGATGAAATAGACACAGAAAACTGGTCAGCAGAAAAGAAAAAGGAAGGAGGAAAGAGGAGTTCAGTTTCCTCTTTGTTTGGCACAATGAAGGCTGCAAAAAAGACAAGCCAGCTGAGACAAAAGGCACAGGATGTGTGAGAGAAACGGGGAAGTTTCAGATTACTTCAATCAATGCAAAGATGAAACCCAGGTATATATGTTAATCAGGTTGTTCAGGAGTAAGCATGCTGATCTTTTGATTTTTTTACATTGTGATATGTTGCAGCCTCTTGATTTGAATTTGGGAAAACATGTTCATATTGTTCATCTCATGTTATATCTTATGTTTTTATATTGTGAGTTTTATTACGGCCAACTCGGACCTACGCTTTTTGTTCACTGTCTCTAGAAGACACAAATGATAGGGCTAACTCACCCAACTCTCCAATCTGAGCTAATACACCGAAGCACAGATTACGATTATTCACTAGTACACTGAGCATAATGCTGGTGTATTACTTTATATGAAGGTATTCTTACTACTGCTAGTACTCTGAAGGTTGTTTGATTCCCAACAAGCAGCTTTAAATGGTATTACATTTCATTTATTGACTGTAGCACTTAAATGTGTATTCATTTATGTCTTTTATGCATCACAAGTGCCTGGGAACTATTTCAGGTGTATGTTGGTGTTGTACATTTATTGATTTTAGGAATTTATAAGTTTAGTTATTTTTTTTTTTTACTTGTAAATAATTTTTCCTTATTCTTTATTTTAGTTTAGTTAAAACCATGGAGGCACCACTGCATAGTGTATACTTTAAGAGGGCTTACTCTCTTACTGTCAGTGTTGCGATGTTTAATGTAAACAAATAATAAAAAGAATGGGGCTTCATTTCTAATTATCAACGATCAGGTGTTTTAAAGGTTAGATGAATGAACAAGATGAAAATGAAAGTTAGTTTTAGATGTAAATAAATCAAAAAGTCTCAAAGTTATCAGGTGTTTTAGCAAATACATGTAGAATTGCTTTACCATATGTATAAATACACAAGGAAGAGAAATCCAACCAATCCAAAGAGCAGCATGTTGCTCTTTGGAAATGAAGCGAAACCATTTCTGTACTAGCCCATTAGTGTCATATAGTTAATTTCATTTAATTGTGGTTAAGTTATGAGTGCAGATGCACACACATCTTCTGAACTCTTAAATCTGCAATTACATGTTTGTCAATGCAACTGTAGGGAGGCACAGATGTGAACTCTTTATGCTAATTAGACTAGCTGAAAGCTAGTTTGCTAATTTATTCAGTTAAAATTCCAAATCTAAAAGTTTGCCTTCTTATTCTTCAAATTAAAAGCATTCTGTATCTCATTTGCAATTCTAATAGTTGCATGCTAATATTCATACATATACTCTATCATTAGCTATATCTTACAACTTCCTTCATTAATCAACATATGATAGAGTAGCAAAAATAGTTACAAAACGTTCCCAGACCAGATAATCTGAAACATTTGCACCGGCAAAGACTTTTATTGTTTATCCTCAAAGTTTAAGCCCCAGGTGAGCTACAGTATCACACAAAAAATACACACATTGTTCTGCTAGGAGGAATATGTGTTTTAGTTCTTGATGCTTATAAAGTCTAAGGGATTTATCAAACTATGAGGCCTCATCCTGACCCTTGATTATCTGTGCTTTCTACATGTAATTTGGTTTATTTATATGAGTTAAATTATGTCCAACAATATAAATGATTATTTTTTTATTTTTATGACTAAGACGCTGAAAACATTTGAAGGTAAATGTGATGATATTGCAGTTGAGACACAAGTTACAGCCTAATTATGCAAAAAGGGAGTAATAAATAAAGGTTGGAGTGACAGAGTAAGGGTGAAAAAACATGTTTGGGGTGTCCATTTGGGTAAAAAACCCTGATCTCTTAGTAAACAGTAATGGGACTTATGAGGACTGAATTGTACAGAAACGGTGAATGTTCCATGTAAACTTATACATAAACTGTCTAACACTGAATGTGAATTTGCTTGAAGTCCTATAATAGACAAGCAGTAAATAAAGCTCTTTAATTCACCTATTCTCTTTATTGATCCAACATAATACGAATGAGAATATCAAATTATACACTTAAGCTATTTATTAAATAAAAGAGACAAGACCGGTAATAATCATGTGAATACACTGTAAAAAATCCCTGAAGAAAATCAATATTTAATGGTCAGTCAGTCAGTCATTTTCTACCGCTTCTCCCATAGTGAGTCATGGAAAAACTGGCGCCCATCTCCAGCAGTCTATGAACGGGAGGCGGGGTACACCCTGGACAGCTCGCCAGTCCATTGCGGGGCAACACAGAGACATACAGGACAAACAGCCATGCACACATGCATTCACACCTAAGGGCAATTTAGAAAGACCAATTAACCTGTAGAGAACCCACCCATGCAGAAGAACATGCAAACAGCATTCAGAAAGACCTTGCTGCAATGCAACAGTGAACATATTTAATCGTTATTTAAGAATTTATTTTGGGAGTGTAACGCTTTCATTTTCCACTTTTATTTTCTCTTAAGTCAAGTTTATTATATAGCCCTTTTCAGCAACAAGGCACTCAAGGCGCTGAATATAAGGAAAAACATTACAATGATACAGAAAATCAAACAACAGAGGTAATTAAAAAATAAAGAGAATAGAATGATGGATAAGAAAATGAAAGGAAAATTGGACTGAAAACTTAATTAATAATTTTTAGATAACACATTCAAAGACCACTCTAAACAAATACGTTTTTAATCTTGATTTAAAGCTACTTAGGGTTTCGCTGCTTTTACAGTTTTCTGGGAGTTTATTCGAGATTAGTGGAGCATAAGAACTAAAAGCTGTTTCTCCATGTTTGGTTCTGGTTCTGGTTCTGCAGAGTAGATTTGAGCCAGAAGACCTGAGAGGTCTGGGTGGTTGATCCACTGACAAGTCTGTAATGTATTTTGGTGCTAAGCCATTCAGTGATTTATAGACTAACAGACGTATTTTAAACTCTATTCTCTGAGCTACAGAGAGTCAGTGTAGGGACTTTAGAACCGGGCTGATGTGCTCCACTTTCTTAGTTCTAGTGAGGACGCTGGCAGCAGTGTTCTGGATCAAATGCAGCTGTCTGATCCACTTTTTAGGCAGACCTGTGAAGACATTATTGCAGTAATCAATTCTACTAAAGATGAACGCATGAATTAGTTTTTCAAGGTCCTGCTGAGACATTAGTCTTAAATCCTGGAGATGTTCTTTAGGTGATAGAAGGCCGACCTTGTTACTGTCTTTATGTGCCTCTGAAGGTTCCGGTCCGAGTCCATCACTACACCCAGGTTTCGAGCCTGACTGGTGGTTTCTAGCTGTATTAATTGAAGCTGTGTGCTAACTTTTAAACGCTCTTCCTTTGGTCCAAAGATTATTACTTCAGTTTTGTTTTGATTTATCTGAAGAAAATCTTGGCACATCCATGCATTGATTTCTTCTAAGCATTTACCCAGTGCTTGAATGGGTTCATGGTCACCTGGTAACACCGTAACGTATAGCTGTGTGTCGTCTGCATAGTTATGATAACTTGCGTTGTTGTTTATTAAAATCTGAGTTAGGGGGAGCATGTAGATATTGAATAGGAGGGGCCCTAAGATGGATTCTTGGGGAACGCCACATGTGATTTTTGAGGTCTCTGATGTAAAGTTACCTACTGACACAAAAAAGTCCCTGTCCTTCAAGTAGGATTTAAACCAATTGAGTGCTGTACCAGAAAGGCCGACACAGTTTTCCAGGCACTCTAATAAAATGAAGTGATCAACAGTGTTGAATGCTGCACTAAGGTCCAATAATACCAGCACTGTGGTTCTTCCACAGTCTGCATTTATACGGATGTCATTGAACACCTTGACAAGAGCAGTCTCTGTACTATGGTGAGCAGGAAGCCTGACTGGAAAACATCGAAGCGGTTGGTCGTTGTTAGGAAGTTGTTTAACTGCTGAAACACAGCTTTTTCAATAATCTTACTGATGAAGGGGAGGTTTGATATAGGCCTGCAGCTCTGTAGTAGCAGCTTGTCCAAGTTGCTCTTTTTCAAAAGAGGTTTGATAATTGCTGTTTTCAGGGCGTGGGGGAAAACACCTGACAAAAGGGACGCGTTTATTATTTGTGTTAAATCAGATGTTATTACAGGCAAAGCTTTCTTATGGAAAGCTGTGGGTAAAAGATCGAGACAGCAGGAAGAAGAGCTTAGTTGCTGTACGATTTCTTCTAAGATTTTGCAGTTTATTTGGTGAAATTAGGAAATTTTGTCAAAATCAGTTGGAGACAACTTTGGTACTGGAGTTGATGTGGATGTGCTGACTGCCCCTCTGATTTTTGGGTTTTTTCAGTTAAGAAGTTAGCAAATTTATTGCAGGCCCTGGTAGAGTGGAGTTCAGATGCTACACTTACAGGAGGGTTTGTTAGCCTGTCGACCGTGGCAAATAATGCACGAGCATTGTTAATGTTTTTGCTGATGATCAGAAAAGAAAGATTCTCTTGCATTTTTCAGTTGTAGGTTATATCTGTATAGTCTCTCTTTATAGATGTTATAGTGAACCTGGAGTCCGGTCTTTCGCCACCTGCGTTCAGCTTTTCGACACTCCTTTTTTTCACTTCTGACTGGTGGCACTTCTCCATGGAGACATTTTCTTCCCAGAACCGACTTTCACTTTAATTGGAACAATTGAATCAATGATGTCCAAGATTTTAGAATGAAAGTTATCTACCAGCTCATCTACAGTGTTAAAGGGCAAAGTGGAGGTAGAAGAGTAAATCTGGTTAAAGGTTTCAGCAGCACCGTCCTTAAAGATACGTTTTCTTATCATGTCTTTTTGGCAAACTGAGTCATTGCAGCTGATGCTTTCAAAAATAACAGAAAGTGGTCAGATAGAGCAACATCAGTTACAGACACCTTGGAAATTTTTAGACCCTTAGTGATGATCAAGTCCAAAATATGTCCCTGTTTGTGCATTTGCTGTTTAACATGTTGAGTCAAACCAAAATTTCTAAGAGTGTCACATAGATCTATGGGACTTCTGTCTTCAGGATTGTCCATGTGAATGTTGAAGTCTCCCACAATAATTCAACAGTCATAATCAACACATATCATTAAAATCACTGAAAAAGTTTGCTTTGGACATAGGAGGCCTGTAAATATTCAAGAACATGGTTCGGACCGGGCTCTTTACCCGGAGAGCCAAATATTCAAAAGAGTCAAATTTGCCCAGAAATACTTTTTTACACTTTAGTAAATCTTTAAACAAAGTGGCCACCCCTCCACCTTTTCTTTGCTGTCTGCTCTCACAAAGAAAATTGTAGTTTGGAGGCGTCGCCTCTATCAGAATGGTAGCTTCATTAAATTCATGTAACCATGTTTCTGTTAAAAACATCAAGATCGTGGTCAGTAATGAAGTCATTGATTAAAAATGATTTTCCTGACAGAGATCTAATGTTCAGTAAAGCCAGTTTATATGACTTAGTTGTTGATATTAACTCTGTGTCTGGTTGTACCTGACAGTTTATGGCTTTTCTTGCTTGTTTATTACTGTCTCTTATCCTTTGGGCTTCGTTCTTTCTGTCACGTATAAGCACAGAGATCTTACAACTATCTCCTATTAGGGGCCCAGGATTTTCCTGGACATGTTCATTTCTGATAGTTACCACTGGGCCCCAGACTGTATCACAGAGAAGTGATTTGAAGGTCCGGATTAGGAGGAGATGGTGTAGGAGGTGGTGGGGCTCTGCGGCATTTGGAAGATGTTGGTTCAGTAGCAGGGCCTCGTCCACGGGGGGTGTTGAATGGAGATGCCAGAGCCATTTGGGTCCCGATCTTAAGAACTCCTTTCATGTCATCAGAATCCAGCAAAGCAAAAAGAGGGCTCAGTGGGGAGATGGGAGAGTTCTGTGCGGTCTGGGTCAGGGTCTTACAGGTAGCTAGCAACAACAAAGCTAAACCAACTCGAACTGTGTCAGACTGTTGCATTTAAGTCAGAAATCTTATCCAGGAATAACGCCACACCCGAGTTTAGAGTGCTCTAGTTTCAGTACAAGGCAATGATGATTTTACCCTAAAACATCATGTCATAGAGATATGTGTACCACTAGTTTAATTATTAAATTAAATTGACCAATTATTACTACAACTTTTATATACATTTTATGTACATAGCAGCCATTTTGAGACTGAACTGCACATTGGATTGTAAATCCGAAAGTAGTAAATCCGACTATAGAGGGCATTCTATTTTGATTTTTCCGGCTTGAAGCTGGAAAATTTCTGATTTCCAAGTTCAAACTGAACGCATTGTAGGCACCTCTGTCAGTTAGTGTTGTTCTGGCTTCTCATTTCTTGTAAAATATGTGTTAAATATTTTATTGTGAATTCCTACCAGACATGAAAACAAATTATGGTCTTTTGAAAGCTGGTTTGAAATAAATTTCCAGAGAAAACTATAGAAAACTAAGAAAATCAAAAATGTTTCTTCTGTAAAGTGAAACTAAACACATTTAGCTCAACAAGCATTTACATTTAGTTTTTGTTTTTACATCACCAAATATGAATGAAATAAACATGGATACATGCAAATACACATTGATTTGAAAAAGGTTTGCCTTCAGTACTGAAAAGGCATATGCATTTTCCTTTAGTTTAATTCAAACCAAATTGAGGAAGGCTAATTGTTGGAGGCTTTAAGGCAGTAACAGATAAAATAATCACTCTGTGATGGGTGGGAAGGAGGCGATTTAAGCAAGATGAACTAGTTCTTCCTCAGCTTCATCAAACCGTTTGCACGAATTATGGCAGTGCCATATGTTGTAATTGGTAACACTGCACTATCATAATAGGCTGTCAGCACTGCCTCCTTTGCCTGGTGAATGACACAGAAAATAAATGGTGCATGAAAAGGCACATGTCGTTTTGATACCTTTGTGTCACTGGGACCATATACTCAGTTGTCTTGTTATAAGTGTCAAAAAAGTGTCAAATTAGTAAAGAATAAAGTGTTTTCATGGAGTTTAAACATATGCTGGCTAAAAAAAGTAATAGAATATGTCGTTATAAGCCCAAATGTAGTCAATATTTCTGAATTAAATAAACTTAACCCTATTTTCACAAATAATTAATATAGTATGGACATAGAACATAGTTGAAATAGCTTCATTTATGGACAGATTAAAAGTCAAAGATGGCAAAACCATGTGGTTTTAAGTGAAATTGTGATTGTGTTTTAGCCAAGAGTAAATCCTTTGTTTTCTTGAGCAAGTCTAAAAAAACTTGGTGTGGGGTAATTATCTACTTTACATTAAACTTAAATTACAAAATAGAAGATTTTACTATAAATTTATGGAAGATATGTATTACACTATATTTAGAGCTGATGGGTTATAATTGTGGCACCTGCAAAAAAGAAGGAAGGACACAAACAAGATGGAAGAGAAAAGGAAAGACACAAAGAAGAAATGAAGAGACAGGAGTAGAGACTCATGATGAAAGAAAAGACTAGAACAGAATGTTGGATGAGGGAAAATACTTTGCTGTGTAAATGTACAATATAGAATTGTAAAGTGTGTATATTACACTACTTGTAATATATGGTGCCATGCATGTGTGTCTCTCACTAATGATAATTAAACTTGCAATTGATGTAAAGTAAAACACCACAAATATTTTCACAAGGATCAAGCTGTCAAAATTGTTCAAAAACAATATTTTAAACTAGCTCTATGAGTTCCCAATCCAAATATATCAGATGTAATAGTCTCTAACCTGTGTGCATAGGCTTGATCCACATTGATATCTCTCTGCCTGTTCAGATCAGAAATGGCATAAGCAGGCTGTAAAACAGCCCCAGCATCCAATATCAGTTTCCAAGTGACCTCTTCTTCAAATGGAAAACACATTGCCAAGCTAACTGCTGCCCTCCAGTGAGCCGTTAGCAAGGAATGCTCCATGTGTGAAGAGAACCATGTGTGCATAAGTGACATGTGGTGGTGAAAGGCGATCAGTCCGATTGAGTTTAAGTGACCAGTTGGATATGGAGCACACGTTAAAGACAGTGAAGGAAAGCTGCTCTCACTAGAAGAGACACCACACTGATTCTGAAGACTCGCATCACGAGTAACCAATGAATCTAACAGTTTTTCTAAGTTTCTGTTATGAATCAAAAGAGGGGTTAAAAGGCAGAATGCGACCTTTGGTTTGGAAAATTACAAGTACAATAAGGAAGTAAAAGTATAATGTTTCAGAAAGGAATTGTCTGTTCATCATACAAATATGATTGAGACATGAGCATGATTGTAGTCTCAATGTTTTACATTTAACGCTGTAGTAAATATTTTTCTGTTGATGGCGGACTGAATATACAAAAAACAACTTAAATGAGTTTTAAAAACAAGAACTGGGTGAACAAGTTACATTTATTGTAGATTTTTATTAATCCACAGAGGCTCAAGGCCTTGTTCTACTAACTTCTTATCATAGATAATTACCTACTGTAGCTAGTAGTATTTCTTTGCCTGTATCCACCTTATTCCTGGCGGTCCTGCTGATTGTGGTTAGAATTTGGTGGTTATAATTATTGCGGTGATTGATCCTGTTGATGTATTTAGTGACCTGTATTTTTGAAGCTAATTGTTACCAGTTATTTTTAAACGTCTTCTGATTTGTATTTTACAATAAACACACATTTACGGAAATGTCATTTCAAAGCTCAAACAGGCGTACTTGTTGCTCTGTTTGCGACTGCACCTTTAATCAGATTAAGCTTAACCTGTGGCTTTAGCTGGTTTGTGTTAAAGATGTTAAACTTTATTCCAGTGATGGCTGGATTATTTTCCATTAGTTGCTATCACTTAGGTCGAACATCAAAAGCTTCTTAAATGTGTTGTTTTTACCTTTAAAGTAAAGTCCAGAGAACGCTTACTCCAAGGCTTGGACTACGATAGACAACCCAAGAAGAAAGATTGACCTTTAAAAATTATTTAGGGTCAGTTCTCCTTGATTGACCAGTGTTCAGAAGAAAGGGGAAGTCTAAACAATGCATTGAAGAGATATAAGGAGAACTTTATATTTACACATGGGAAACTTTTGAGGAATGTCTAAGCAGCTTTAGATTTCATGATCATCAGTTTAAAACACTGGGCGTGGGTACATTAATAGGAGTCTGTCACCAGTTTGTCATGGTCTGGAAGAAGATTTAATCTCTCACCATTAGATTAAAAACATGTTAAGCATGTTTGGGATGTTCAGGAACAACTAAGTCTCAAACCTGCTATAACCAGAAGCTGGTGGACTGAATTGTACATCACCACAGACATATAGGGACCTAGACAAACTAAGGTTCTTCTGAAAAAACATTTTACAGAAAAAGTACATAATGACTGAACTATGTCGACAAGAATTTTGGTGGGGTCAAATTGTAAGCATGGTAGTAGTAGTATCATACAGTGGAGCTGTTTTGTCACTAGTTGCTTCGCCTTTTTTAAACGTGTCCTCTTGTGGCGTTTCAGGCATACCACATAGAGCAGGTGGTTTCCTACAAGCGCCAGGGTAGTTTTGCTCTACAAAAAGGATATGTTAAGACAGAACCCTAATCGTGTGTTGGTGCATGGGTGTGTGTTTGTGGGTGAGCATATGTATAAATATAAGTGTGTTTGTGTTGAGTGGGTGTGTGTGAGTGCGAGTTTTTCACCTGTAAGTGGATATTTGTAACTGGGGCGAGAGCGGTAGAAGGCCTGCTGCCCACAGCACCTAAGAGCAACAAAGGGCAGGCAGCCCCCAGGCCAAAAAGACATAGAGCGAGGCATAGAGCGAGGCACACAGCGCTTAGCAGAGCACCGACGACCATTCCCAAACCTGCCATAGTGCCACACCTTGCCATGCAGGCCAAACCCAAAAACCGGTCCCTCCGGTGGCTCAGGGTATGCTTCAACCCAAAGGCAACAAGACCAACCAGCACCAGGCAGCGGAGAGTCCCCAGCACGTCAGGCAGGCACCAGCTCATCACAGCAGTCGAAACCCGGAGGGACCAAGGTAGGAGGAACACATTGTAGTCTATCTAACTGGTTGGGTTCATTAGGATTTATGGATAAGTAAAGCTAAGTATCATCAGTATGCGTGACGCTAATCTTTAAGAGAGAGCTAGTGTCGGCTGGCGTGACCGCGTATTTCTGACTTTTGGCTCACTTGACCGCAGTTTTCTTCTGTACAGTTGATGTCTCCTCACTGAAGCGATGCTGCAAGCCCTGCAGTTTGAGCAGAAGTTCAGAGATGTGGGGGATCAGAGTCTGCTGCTTTAGTCAGCGCTAACCAATAGGGAAACGTCTTACAGCGTTCGTCTTTAGGCCCCGCCCAGGATGTTCATGTTCCCAGAACTCAAAATTCATTGAGTTCAACCAAAAACAGAGAGCGTTAAAACCAAAAAAGCGAGACTCGTAACCAAAGATTTTTGACCTGCGCAAATAAAAGTTTATGTTTTGCAAATAACATTTTTTTCTTTGTGAGAAAAAACTCTGAAAGTTTTGATCACAACTTAATATTTTTTGATTGAGATTAGTTTTTTTTGATTGAATATTATTTTTTTTTGATTGAGATTAGTTTTTTTTTATTGAGATTAGTTTTTTGTTTGATTGAATAATATTGAGACAAATTTAACTCCATATCAGACAAGGGGCAGGCAAGAAGGTAAAATCCGTGAAGCAAGGCAAGGTCAGACAACAAGATCAGTCAGGAAGGAACGCTGGATAACTACTCACAAATGTTTTCAAAAATCTGGCACCGTCTGCCTGTCAGAGGGGTGTACAGGTCCTTCTCAAAATATTAGCATATTGTGATAAAGTTAATTATTTTCCATAATGTCATGATGAAACATTCATATATTTTAGATTCATTGCACACTAACTGAAATATTTCAGGTCTTTTATTGTCTTAATACGGATGATTTTGGCATACAGCTCATGAAAACCCAAAATTCCTATCTCACAGAATTAGCATATTTCATCCGACCAATAAAACAAAAGTGTTTTTAATACAAAAAACGTCAACCTTCAAATAATCATGTACAGTTATGCACTCAATACTTGGTCGGGAATCCTTTTGCAGAAATGACTGCTTCAATGCGGCGTGGCATGGAGGCAATCAGCCTGTGGCACTGCTGAGGTCTTATGGAGGCCCAGGATGCTTCGATAGCGGCCTTTAGCTCATCCAGAGTGTTGGGTCTTGAGTCTCTCAACGTTCTCTTCACAATATCCCACAGATTCTCTATGGGGTTCAGGTCAGGAGAGTTGGCAGGCCAATTGAGCACAGTGATACCATGGTCAGTAAACCATTTACCAGTGGTTTTGGCACTGTGAGCAGGTGCCAGGTCGTGATGAAAAATGAAGTCTTCATCTCCATAAAGCTTTTCAGCAGATGGAAGCATGAAGTGCTCCAAAATCTCCTGATAGCTAGCTGCATTGATCCTGCCCTTGATAAAACACAGTGGACCAACACCAGCAGCTGACACGGCACCCCAGACCATCACTGACTGTGGGTACTTGACACTGGACTTCTGGCATTTTGGCATTTCCTTCTCCCCAGTCTTCCTCCAGACTCTCGCACCTTGATTTTTGAATGACATGCAGAATTTGCTTTCATCCGAAAAAAGTACTTTGGACCACTGAGCAACAGTCCAGTGCTGCTTCTCTGTAGCCCAGGTCAGGCTCTTCTGCCGCTGTTTCTGGTTCAAAAGTGGCTTGACCTGGGGAATGCGGCACCTGTAGCCCATTTCCTGCACACGCCTGTGCACGGTGTTTTCTGCCACACTTTTTCCTTCCCACAGACTTCCCACTGAGGTGCCTTGATACAGCACTGTGGGAACAGCCTATTCGTTCAGAAATTTCTTTCTGTGTCTTACCCTCTTGCTTGAGGGTGTCAATAGTGGCCTTCTGGACAGCAGTCAGGTCGGCAGTCTTACCCATGATTGGGGTTTTGAGTGATGAACCAGGCTGGGAGTTTTAAAGGCCTCAGGAATCTTTTGCAGGTGTTTAGAGTTAACTCGTTGATTCAGATGATTAGGTTCATAGCTCGTTTAGAGACCCTTTTAATGATATGCTCATTTTGTGAGATAGGAATTTGGGGTTTTCATGAGCTGTATGCCAAAATCATCCGTATTAAGACAATAAAAGACCTGAAATATTTCAGTTAGTGTGCAATAAATCTAAAATATATGAATGTTAAATTTTCATCATGACATTATGGAAAATAATGAACTTTATCACAATATGCTAATATTTTGAGAAGGACCTGTAGACACCACTAAGCACACACACGCTTATACTTAAGGGCCAGAGTACAGAGAGAGAACCTGATCAGGCACAGGGAGAACATGCAAACTCCATTCAAAGAGACCCCAGGTCAGGGTTCAAATCCAGAAGTCTTACTCCAAGGCAACACTGCCAACAACTGCTCCCTTGTGGAGCCCACCTACACCTCAATTTATTTCATTTTCTTTAAATAGTGTCAAATTACAACAAATGTTATCTCAAGACACTCTACAAATCAACATACATCTTGTCAAATGCTACAGTGGTTGTTGTGGGAGTAAAATATTTTTATTTTAGAAATACAAGTCTGTTTTACTCATTCGTTTCACAAGTGACACCACCAAGTGACCGGGAATGAGCCGGCATACACCAAAGCACAAGCCCCGGACACCGAGAACCACAAGTACAACAGCGGGCAGAGACACCAACCACCGGCAGGTAGTGTGGCGGGGAGGAAATAGGCCCCACATTTGATGGGGGGCCTAAACCGATCCAGGAGAAGGAGCAATCCAAGACCCAACCTGACACAAAAAACAGGCACACAAATTCGCAACCACACATTCCCACCGTCATGTGTACACATAAAAACACTCACACCCACGCACCCAACGTAAAGACAAACAACAATGAACGTCGTACACTCCCTTACACTCCCCATACATACTCTATACTCCCAGGTCCAGGTGCCGATACCCCATAGGGACAACCAGAACCCGGACACAGGAGTGGTCCCCTTCCCTCCGGGGGTGGAGTCAGGCAGACCACCCCAAGAACTGAACCTGGGCTGGGCTAGCCAAGACTGATGCCTGATCCTGAGAGACCCCGGCCCGGACCCTGACCCCCTGCCCCAAACTCAGTCTCCAACGACCCCCATCCTCATCCGGAGAGGTGTGCATATACAAAAGAGGGGTCTACATGGTCCAAACTAGCTCGCCAACCAGAGCCGCCACAGGATGAAACAATTCCAACCCTCCAATGAATTCCAATCCTAACCCTGTGAGCCCCCCACCCCCAATGAACCACAAAATGAATTTCCCCACAGGGTCACCCCCAACCAGGACACAGATATTGAACACATGCCCCCAAACCCAAATGCCATGAGTCCTCTCCCCAAAGCACAGGGGCACCCCCACCCCCACAGGCTCCATCTATGAAAAGCCAACGAAGCCACACCCACACATCACAAGCTCCATACACAGCCCTGCTCCAAGCACCCCCGCCACATCCTGCCCCCAACAAACATTGCGCCGCGATTACGTCAACTCATTGTGACCATTGTGACACAATTTTATAGGTTTTGTTGTTATGTCATAATTGAGATCACCAAAGAGCACAGACTAGCTTTACCCACTTAACTGATACATTACTTTAATACTATGTAAAATTACATTTATTCTCTCCAGTTGCTTTCATTGACCTGTCTGTTGCAAAGTTTTTATAGGCAATGTCGACATCCTTGCATGGTTAAAACTGAGAGGAGAATTAAAGTCCATACAGGTCCTTTACATTTCACAATTATTTTAGCAATCTGTAAAATGTTTGTACACTTTTCTCTCTTTGTAGCCATGTATAGTTTTAGTACTAACAAAATTTAAGACCAGATGCATGAAACTATTTTGAGTTTCATGTGCAGTAGGTGATTACATACTTGCATGAACTTTATCATTTCTTCGTGTTTACATAAACAAATTGAAAATATTTTTAATATGCTGTAAATTTGTTGTTCAGTTTACCCTACAGAAGTTTTTCTCAGCCAACCCGGGAAGTGTTTTTCTGCGCATTTACTCATTTCTCAAAGGAGACAAGCTGTCCATCTAAACATGAATTGATGCGGTTTCCGACTTTGTTCTATTCTTCTGCTCACAATCCTCCTCTATCACCTGCCCCTGTTTGCTGAAACACATAGCCAGGCTCTCCCTGTGACCCAGACAATTAAGTGAAGACTGATGAAATTATCTGTCTTGTATGAGCAAATGGACGGATGAGTGGATGGAAAGACAAAGTGGGATGCGGTGAGTCCATTCTGCTTCCCTCTAAGATCAGGGGAAATTCTATTAGGCCCATAATAGAGCCATTTTTCACCTTCTCCCACATCAGCCTATTATTATTTAATTCATCCTCCAGTCGTTTTTCTCTTCTGTTTGTTCCTCTCTAACGTCAGAGCAACGTCACTGGAGGGTTGTCTCTCCTAGCTTTTGCTTGTGTGTGTTGTACCTTGCTGTCTCCACTGAATAACAGCCGTCCTGCTTTTTAACTAATTAATAAAATATACAACAGTGTCACTAGATTGCTTAAAAATAAATTCTTAATATTTGGAATAATTAAAGCCAAGAAAGTTTTTTCAAGCTCTGTTTAACATGAAGTTTCAGTTACATACTTATTAACATGTTTGGCAGAAAAAAGAAGAAAAACTTGAGTCTTCAGCTCAAAGGGGGGAAATACATTGATTTGATTATTTCCATAGGTTCTATGAGTCTCAATTGATGTTAAGTTAATTTCAAAATGCACCAAATTGTTTCTAATGATTTTTCCAGCTCCAAGGCAGACTCTACTTTAAGAATTGTATCCAGTTGTGGTTCTTGCATGTATGCCGCCATGGGCCCATCTTTCCACACTCTGATTGTGTATTGTAGGTTAAGCACAGATGAAACCACATATTTACACACACAAAATACAAAGAAACATGGACATTTTTCTCACTGTCTAACATTAAATCAGACTAAAAGGTTTCTCTATTAGGTTGAGATTACGAAAATGACTTCCATTTCCTAAAATGCTGAATAATGAACAAGTGTTTCAGAAGTTTATTTACTCTAAGATAATTAGGCCTTTAAACAATTTGGGAGATCCCAGATGGTGATATCAGAGCTTTATAAGCTTCTGGTAAGTTACCTCATAACACTGTATTTTAGGGCAACACCTCAAACCTACTGCTTCCTTCAGTAATTCAGTAGCTAATAACATAGAAAATAAATTAAAAAATCAATATGTCATAATGTGCCTGTGTTAGGTGTTTTGAGTTTGAGTTTTGTCTGCTTTCTCTGCACTACCCTGTTCTTGTGTTGCTATTATTTCTGTTCATTCATGTTTATTAGATTCATTCATTCTTGTGTTTAGATTACTTTCTTAGATTCCTGTGTTTAGATGTTTTATTTAGTATTTCCTTGTAGGTTTGGTTCCTCCCTGTTTATGTTCTTTAGGTAGTTCCAGTGTTTACTTGTTTTTGTTACTTCCCTAGACTTTCTGCTCAACAGTGTTAATTAGCCTCTCTCCTTCAGTTGCCTGCAGTCTCTCTCCCACCAGCTGCTCTGGATTTTCCCCTGATTAGCTCCCATTGTTCATTAGTCCATTCTCCACCGTACTTCAGTATTTACACTTTCTGGTTTCATTATTTTCCACTGGTTCCTCCTGCCAACTACAGGGGTTGGACAATGAAACTGAAACACCTGGTTTTAGACCACAATAATTTATTAGTATGGTGTAGGGCCTCCTTTGGGGCCAATACAGCGTCAATTCGTCTTGGGAATGACATATACAAGTCCTGCACAATGGTCAGAGGGATTTTAAGCCATTCTTCTTGCAGGATAGTGGCCAGGTCACTACGTGATACTGGTGGAGGAAAACGTTTCCTGACTCGCTCTTCCAAAACACCCCAAAGTGGCTCAATAATATTTAGATCTGGTGACTGTGCAGGCCATGGGAGATGTTCAACTTCACTTTCATGTATCTTCAAACCAATCTTTCACCAGTCTTGCCATGTGTATTGGTGCATTGTCATCCTGATACACGGCACCGCCTTCAGGATACAATGTTTGAACCATTGGATGTACGTGGTCCTCAAGAATGGTTTGGTAGTCCTTGGCAGTGACGCGCCCATCTAGCACAAGTATTGGGCCAAGGGAATGCCATGATAAGGGCAGCCCAAACCGTCACTCTGGGCATGCAACAGTCTGGGTGTTACGCTTCTTTGGGGCTTCTCCACTTACTTTAAAAGAAATGCCCTATAGCCGCATCAAACTCAAACTAAAGTATCTGGCCATGACAGCCAGTGTTACATTGTAGAAAAAAGGAGGAATCTTACAAGGTTGCAAGACCACACCAGCTGTGAAGTACGGTGATGGCAGTAGCACATTGAGGGGTTGTCTTTGCTGCATGAAGGATAGATTTAGATTTAAATCATTTACATTCAATGAAGAAGTCTTTGATTGGAGATGACACAGGACATCTTATATATGGTCATCATTATAACTGCTGACCAGCTTTCTGGATGCTTCCACTGGTATTTTTGATTATTTATCTTTGGCAATGAGCTCCATATCTTTGGGGTTAGAGGACCTACTTGCAAATGAAAAGATTACTCTAAACCTAAATCTTTCAGATGCACTCCATTGACTTAGTTCAGCCAAAATGGGCCTTTTTCCTTTGCATTTGAAGATTTGTTTTACTTTGTGTGAAAATGTGCTTGTTTTATAAAACTGTATAATTTAAAACTGAAACAGCAATATTTTGTGCTGTAAGGTAATATATATATTTTTTGCCTTTATGATAAAGCAAATCTTTTTATTTCAAATGGGAATATTGTCTGTGCTTTCACCTTTTTATCCTTTTGGTACATAATCCTGCCAGGTGAGGCAATGAACTAAAGAGATCTTCATGTTATAACAAGAAAATGTTCATTGTTCAGTCTCTCAGATAGGTAGGTTGCCTCCAAAGCTTCCGTGCACCTGCTGGAGTTAAGTGATACTCTGTGTCAACCTTTTATTACAGACAACAGAGGTTTAAAGCAAAGTAGCCATTTATAATGAAATTAGTATTTACACCAAAGTAAATAATCTGAGATCATCTGTTTTTGATTGATACACAAAATGTTATCACTTCTAAAACCTCTGACTAGCCTAATTGACCTGTGCTGGGAGTGTCTAACATAAGCCTTATCAAACTTCAACAAAGAAAGCTAGTGCATTTCTGAGAATTACATTTAACTGTTCCCGTTTACCCTAAACACAGACTGGTAGATCTGCTGTGAGCTGTTTTTGGGAAATAACATACAGGAAACTGAAACTTTGGCCGCCATATTCTGTTTCTTGAAATCTGATCAGTCATCAGAATAGCCAAGGACAAGCACCAATGTTCTGCATCGCATATAATATACGGGTTTGGGTTTTGATTGCAGCGACTTGTCTCTGTGGTGAATGCAGGTATAGAGTGATGGTCATGATGTCACATTGATATGGCCTCTAAATAATAGAGAGATGTAATATTGAACTCTGGATGCAGAAATGGCTAACTAGCGATAGCCAAGATATCGCTCTCTAGCAGGACATTGGAGATTTCCCATGTTTATGTACACATCCAAGAAAGAGAGCCTCATTTGCATGTTCTTTTTCCTTTATTTGTATTTCTAATCTAATGGTATTACCTGTTGAGGTGTTAATTATCATATGAATAAAGAAGACCAGTGTAAGAGAGAAAGCAAGGAAGCAGCAGTGTCTGCATACCTTATAAAGGAGCATCTCAGTACATTATATACATAATCGTAGGGAAGACTGCTGATTTGAGTTGTCCAGCACTAACAACCACCATACAGATGGTAATACACAAAAGATTGTCGCTAAACAGGATGTCTGTTCACAGAATTCTGTATCCAAGCATATTAATGGACAGTTAAGTGGAAGGAAAAAGTTTGGTCAAAAAAGGTACTCAAGCACCCTTGAGAGGACTGTGAAGTAAATCTGCTCATTCAAGAATCTAGATAAAATTCTTAAGGTCAAGGTAAAATCTGAAGCATCTTACTTGGGCTAAGGAGAAAAAGGACTTGACTTTTGCTCAGTGGTCCAAACCCTGTTTTTAGATAAAAGTACATTTTGTGCTTCATTTGGAAATCAAGGTCCTTTAATCTGATTAAAGGGTAGAAAGGGTGAAAATCCTGTGACGTTTCCACAGTCAGTGATAATTTGTGGAGCCATGCCATCTGCTGGTGTCGGTCCACTGTGTTTGATCAAGTCCAAAGTCAGAACCGCTGTCTACCTGGAAATTTTAGAAAAACCAATGGGAGGCAACAATGCAGATGACACAAAGACCACATTCAGATAAATGTTAGATTAAGGTAACCTGGACCTCCTGAACATCTCAGCAGAACCACAAGCTGATCATATATGTGTCAAGAATCATTAATGCTGTAATTCATGCATAAGGAGCCACAACCAAATATACAGGTCCTTCTCAAAATATTAGCATATTGTGATAAAGTTAATTATTTTCCATAATGTCATGATGAAAATTTAACATTCATATATTTTAGATTCATTGCACACTAACTGAAATATTTCAGGTCTTTTATTGTCTTAATACGGATGATTTTGGCATACAGCTCATGAAAACCCAAAATTCCTATCTCACAAAATTAACATATTTCATCCGACCAATAAAACAAAAGTGTTTTTAATACAAAAAACGTCAACCTTCAAATAATCATGTACAGTTATGCACTCAATACTTGGTCGGGAATCCTTTTGTAGAAATGACTGCTTCAATGCGGCGTGGCATGGAGGCAATCAGCCTGTGGCACTGCTGAGGTCTTATGGAGGCCCAGGATGCTTCGATAGCGGCCTTTAGCTCATCCAGAGTGTTGGGTCTTGAGTCTCTCAACGTTCTCTTCACAATATCCCACAGATTCTCTATGGGGTTCAGGTCAGGAGAGTTGGCAGGTCAATTGAGCACAGTGATACCATGGTCAGTAAACCATTTACCAGTGGTTTTGGCACTGTGAGCAGGTGCCAGGTCGTGATGAAAAATGAAGTCTTCATCTCCATAAAGCTTTTCAGCAGATGGAAGCATGAAGTGCTCCAAAATCTCCTGATAGCTAGCTGCATTGACCCTGCCCTTGATAAAACACAGTGGACCAACACCAGCAGCTGACACGGCACCCCAGACCATCACTGACTGTGGGTACTTGACACTGGACTTCTGGCATTTTGGCATTTCCTTCTCCCCAGTCTTCCTCCAGACTCTGGCACCTTGATTTCCGAATGACATGCAGAATTTGCTTTCATCTGAAAAAAGTACTTTGGACCACTGAGCAACAGTCCAGTGCTGCTTCTCTGTAGCTCAGGTCAGGCGCTTCTGCCGCTGTTTCTGGTTCAAAAGTGGCTTGACCTGGGGAATGCGGCACCTGTAGCCCATTTCCTGCACACGCCTGTGCACGGTGGCTCTGGATGTTTCTACTCCAGACTCAGTCCACTGCTTCCGCAGGTCCCCCAAGGTCTGGAATCGGCCCTTCTCCACAATCTTCCTCAGGGTCCGGTCACCTCTTCTCGTTGTGCAGCGTTTTCTGCCACACGTTTTCCTTCCCACAGACTTCCCACTGAGGTGCCTTGATACAGCACTGTGGGAACAGCCTATTCGTTCAGAAATTTCTTTCTGTGTCTTACCCTCTTGCTTGAGGGTTGTTGGATGGGTGCAAAAACTTGTTATCACTCATGTAAAAACCTTGGGTTGGAAGGCACCTGCACTATGCCTTCCTCCCTGTGTGTGTGAGATCATTGTTATCTCTGTGTGAACCAGCCTCCTTTCCGTCTCACACACATACACCCTGTCTGAACTGTCTGTTGAACTGTGTATATAAATAAAGAGATAGGGTGTCAAAACTTTGTAGTTTCACTGCAAAGTGGGCTACCCTTGTCACAAGTAACTCTGACTGTATCGTTCTTACCTCTGAGTTGACTAAATAATACCTAACATTTATTGGTCCTTCGAAGCCGGATTAATTCAATAACCTTATTTCTCTTTGCTTTAACAGTGACTCTGGGATCCGTGGGGGAAGCCTGACGTCGAGCGAAGCACCGCTGCACAGCCTCCTTTAGCCGGAGTGGCTGAAAGTCCCGGTGTGTGTGAATTCACACCTGGCCAGTGGGTTATTGCCTTCCTCTGCGCGGGGTGACTCTCACAGGGTCCAAAGAGTCACCAAGAAGTCAACTCCGAGGTGAGACAGTTTTAAAATACAGTTCATAGGAAAAGTACTTAACAGTCGTTGGTAGTGCGTCGCCGGTAAGGACGCTGCATTCGAATGGTTTTATTCCACCGTGAAAGGAATAGTGACAAATTTGGTACAATTCCGCCGTGAAGGGGATTAAAGAAAACGACTGAGGATTATTCACCTGCGAGGGAATAGAGTAAAGCGCTATATAAATAAAAGAAGAAAAGTACTTAAAAGTCGTTGGTAGTGCGTCGCCGGTAAGGACGCTGCATTGGGATGGTTTTATTCCACCGTGAAAGGAATAGTGACAAATTAAGGTAGGGCCCCGCCAAGAAGGGGGCCAAATAAAACGACTAAGGGTTATTCCCCTGCGAGGGAATAGAATAAGCGCTATACAAGTAAAAAGAACGGAGTAAATTGAGCTCATAAAATAACACCAAGTTAACTTAGAAAAATTACAAGGTACCTGAAACTAACTGTGTGACTGTGTTGTGTGTGTTTGGAGGACTAAGCATTTTAATAGAATCATAGCAGGATTCTGCTAGTCCTGTGTTTTCTTTTGCCCAGATTAAAACTACGTACTGGTGACTTTGGAGATTCAGGTCGGATTTCATTCCAGAAAATTAACACCGCTGCGAATTAGTCGCAGTAGAAGGCCGTGTTAATGTCCTCTCCATAAGTCTCATGCCAGTGACCTTTTATCTGGGACATTTATACTATAATTAAACTAACATAAAACATAATGGGGAAGAAACAAAGTAAACTAATTGACTTAGAATGGGAGGTAAAGTTTATGGAGAACTATGTAAAAGGAGCAGGTATGATCTGTCATAGATGGAATAAAAAATAAAAAACATGGGTTTTTGGGCAAATTAGATACAAAGGATGTCTTAAAATTACAAGGGGATCTAAAATTAGCAATAATGAAAACTAAAAAGAGAAAAATAACAAAGAACAATGGGGGAAGAACAGAGAAAAAGCTCTGATTTAACAGAAATATGTGCACGATGGCATAAAAATACGGATTTTCAGGTAACTTAATTATCACTGAAATCCTAAAACTACACGGGGATCTTAAACTGGAGATTATGCATTCAAAAGATTCAAGAGACAATAAAAAACCTTGCCAGGTTATAATTTCAAAGGGGACTTTTCAGTCCCTGAGTGCTCACAGTTGATAAACAGATTAAAACAAAAAGATGAATTAAAAAAACAACAATAAGAGCAGCTTTTAACTGACATAGCCATAATACTGAGGCCTTAAGAAAAGCACAGGAAAAAACTTTCAGCTTAACTGAAAACAAATAAAGGGGGGCGGACTGCCACCCATCCCAGTTTAGAATACCAAGGTAGCCCCAAATTATAAAGACTAAGAGATGGTTTTAGAGGACGTGGTAAAAGAAGTTAAAAGAGGAGGTGACAATGTGGACAACATGGAAACTGTCCAACTGGACAACCCAGTGAACAATGACTAGAGAAGGGAGAACAGAATGTTGTTAAAGAAGTAATCTGAGAGTAAAAGATTTTGTAGGCAAGCATTAGTGAGAAACAGGTGCTTTAAAAATCATTCTATGGTGTTATACTACCAACAATATCATGATAAAATGCAAAAGATTCATTTTACAGGGAAATAATTCCATATTTGGCTCAGATTGTGTGCATTCTTGATTTTTCCTCTTTGAGAGAAGTTAAATTTCAGCTCTGTGAAACGACCTTGACAAAGAGATGCAGCTGCCTGAAAACAAAGATAAAACTTCTGCAAACAGCAGAAGCCTGTCTCTGCTGAAAGGTCTGAAAAAAAATTGTAACTCTACCTCTGCATGTGTCAAACTCAAGGTCCGCGGGCCAAAACCGGACCCCAAAAGTTTAGTGATTCTCTAGAAGTAGAGCCTTTTAATATGGTGATTGTGTGCTTGAATCTGCCTTTTGAAAATGTTTTGAATCTTGCTCTTTATGTATAAAAAAAAAAAGAAAGAAAAGAAAAATTGGCTAAAGTCTGCAGACACAAAATGAACCTGGATTGAAGCTCTAACTATGTTTATTTAATCTGAGATCCTCTCCAAATGCAACAGTATATGTCAGTCTTCATGAGATACTAACAACTTCACCTACTGGTATAATATAAAGATCTGAGTGAATATGTGAAACAAACAATGATGAAAGTTTTCCAACAGGTGATGCTCATCCAGGAGGAAGACAGTGTTCTTAGGAAATGCAGCTCATTCATTAACAATCAATTTTTCTCCTATAGGTGGAAGTTTTGCTGACTAATCATAGGCTGGATCTATGAAACATTATGAGCACAGACCAAATGACCAAGGTTCTGACTGACTTATGAACCTCACTGACCTGACAATAACATGACACCCAACAGATAACACCTTTAAGGTGGACCCACTAAGAACACCTTATTGATTCTTGGTGAATAAAAAAAAGAATTGAAGCGTTCAAAACAGACCTTGTGGAAACAAAAGGGGTTATGAGGAAACAATGTGCATTTTAAGAATAATAGAAGTCAAATTATGTTCAAATTTTTGCAAATAAAATTACTCTGACAGAGAAGTAAGTAAGTAGTGTGTGAATGTGTGTGAATGGGAATGACTGATTTCATTGTAATGCATCTTTGAGGGACCTTAAAAGCGCTAATAAAGGTCTGATGTTCTGATGATCTTTGCCAAATTTATATCTTAATAAGGTTTCCAGAATCTTTTTCAAAAAATCATTTAAAGATGGCAAAGGTTCTACCTCTACTGAAAATACTGATAACCATAAGAAAGTTCATAGACCCGTCTTGAATTTTTCCTAATTCTTTTACAAACAGGTTATTTAAACTTTCATGTGGCCAAATGTCTGTGTTTGACTTTCTGTTTTTGTGAAATAAATGTCTGTTTCATGTTATGTAAAAATTAGAGTCCTCAACATTACCATAATAATATTAGGTCAGTTCTCTATGGTAAAACAAAAAGATTTTAACAGATGTTTAGACGTTTTCCAGTCAGGTTCAAAATGATTGAATTAGACTCAAACTTAACATAAGATGAAATGAACCTTAACAGAATTACTGAACTGGACTGAAATAGATAAAACTTTAGTTAATTGAAACAAACTTTAGTTACTTGAACTAAATACAAAGCTGACTGAAACTGTATGTTGTATCTATAAAACAGGGTAAAACAAACTAAGATTATAAGATATAATATGCCCTTCATTTTTTGTGTTCATCAGTGAGTGAGTTTTTATTTTTATTTTTAATAAGAACTAAACCAAGCATTATTTATAATAATAGCAATTACCAAAAATAGTGATCTCATTTTTAAATGTAATAAGGACTTACTTTATAATATATGATAAAAAAGAATAATAAGAATTTGGAAAAACAGAGGCTTTAAACCTCTGCAGGAACAGCACTGACACTGTCAAAGGTAGATCCTAATACAGGAATCTGGAAGCTCATTCTGGCGTGGATAGTCAAAGTCCATCCAAGGATACATTTAGATGAGGCAGAGGGACAAATACAGGGCTTAGCTGAGAGCAACATGCATCCTGCCCTATCTGCTGTCCCACCTGAACTATGGTCCCAATCATCAACTGATGTAGGGCTTATAAAGGGGTTCCCACCATACAAGGTTAAACTAATATCTGAAAAAAGGCCATTAGTCCGCCAATACCCCTTAAAGCCAGAAGCTGAAGAAGATACTAAGCCAGTAATACAAGATATGTTGAAGTCAGGAATATTAAGAGAAGCACCTGACGCTACATGCAAGGCATATCACACTGACATCGCTATTATTATCACAGCCAAACATAACTCTAAAAAGATGTGCCCTTTAAATCCAAGTACTCTAATACCTACTGCAGAAGATGGAAAACCACATTCTTATAAAGCAAAAGTTGAAGAAGACACCAAACCCAGACAAGACATTTCTCAAACCCTTATACCAGATTCATGTGTTGTGTTTGTAGATGGCTCATCATCTAAAGATGAATATGGAAAGAATAGAGTTGGTTATGCAGTAACAACCATCGATAGGATAATATAAGCTAAATCTCTACCCAATACATGCTCAGCCCAAACAGCAGAATTATATGCTGTAGTAAGAGCATGTGAATTACATGAGGGACAAATACTTACTATATACACAGACAGCCAATACGTTTTCGGATCAGTACATCACCATGCTAAGATTTGGCAAAATAGAGGTTTTAAAACATCATCAGGGACAGAACTAACTCATTTCAACCTATTAAAGAGAAAATGTCAGATCTGCTATTTATAGACACAGACGTGCTGAAAGACGCCCAACAGTCAGCACCCAAGACAGAAATAAAGGCCTGGCTAAAGAGAGGAGCACAGAAAAAAGATGACATCAATCAGATAGAAGATAAACCAATCCTCCCAAAATATTTATACAACACAGCGGCTACAGTGACACATTGGGAAGACCCACGTGTCAAGGGGGGAATATGTCACATCTGGTAAAGCATTAATGCTACACTATAAATATTTCTGACTATGCAAATCATTTTTGCAGATCATGCATAAGTTGTTGCAAACACGGGGGAAGAAATATTGCCTAGTTGTAATAGATGAACCTAGCGACACATTTCTTCCCCACATATGGTATCCCACAGATTATAAGGTCAGATAATGGAACTCATTTTGTAAATAAATTAATATAACTAAGTTCTAGAGCATTAGGGTTTCAGTTAAAGATTAAGGAAAACAATGGAAGAAACAGGGAGGCCATGGCCCGGATGCCTATCCCTGGTTAAATTATGGATGAGAATAACTCCAAATCAAACTGGTCTTACTCCATTTGCCACCTACTGTACATCATTGTATAACTCCACCCACTATATTCTGAGTCTGAGATCACGTGACACCAAGTTGCTGATGTGAATTTGTATTCTCAAAGAAATAGTACATGGCAGACCGTTTTCTCTGCCCTCTGACATGAATGAAATAGAGAAAGCACAACAGGAACCTTCATTAGCTGAGTGGATGAATAAAATGTTGCAGACAAAAGAAGAACAAATGTCCAGTGGTCTGCCGATAATCTCTGCTCCTATCCCACAGAATGAGGCCTGGAGACCTGGTCCTGATTAAGACACTCCACCGGAAGGATTGGAGCACTCCTTGGTGGAAAGGGCCGTTTCAAATACTCCTAACAACGCCCACAGCTCTGAAAATAGCAGAGAGGCCTTCCTGGATCCATAAAAGCCACTGTAAGCCAGTTTTGCCGTTACAGGAGCCAGATCAACCGACGGGGTAGCAGAGGAAGTCCGGGTTCAAAGATGGCCCAGCGTCTCAAACCGGTGAAGAAAACAGCTGATCTGCGCCCAATTATAAAATGGCTCTCTGTAACATGTGGACAGGACTGATAAGCCTGAGTTTAATTCTGGTAGCAGGACTCTTTCTCTATCTAAAGCAGGATCCACAGGAGGTGATACCGAACCAGAAGAGATGGACATCAGACGGGACCCATCTCAGAACACTGACGGAAGAACATGACGCACATCCATTCCTACAGAATTTCTGGTACTGTTCATGGTGGCATATGCAACACTGAACTAGGTAGAAATACACAAAAATGAAGGGGACGATTATGATGACATGTTGTAAATAAATCACATCAAAAGCCTGAGTGTACTCATACATTGTATTTCATAAAATGACCTTACAGCAGAAAATCGAAAGAAGTTGTTGCTTAAGTGAAATGAGAAAAAGTACAATGATGACATAAACAGGGCAGATTTTTAAATTCCTTTATTATGTTTCACTGTTTTCATTAAGTATTATTCTTTTATTTTTATGATTTAAAGTATTATTTTTTATTTTTATGATTTCAAGTATCATTCTTTTATTTTTATGATTTCAAGTATTATTCTTTTATTTTTATGATTTCAAGTATTATTCTTTTATTTTTATGATTTCAAGTATCATTCTTTTATTTTTATGATTTCAAGTATCATTATTTTATTTTTATGATTTCAAGTATCATTATTTTATTTTTATGATTTCAAGTATTAATCAACATTTAACTTTTAATGGTTGCCGAGGGCGGCGGGGCCGTATGAGTATTTCCCACAAAATATAATCTGTTTACCGTCCGTGGGTTTTCGCTCATACAAAGTATTTTTCTTACTCGTTTTTATATTAAATGTTTTTACTTGTGATAAAAGGAGGGACTGTTGGATGGGTGCAAAAACTTGTTATCACTCATGTAAAAACCTTGGGTTGGAAGGCACCTGCACTATGCCTTCCTCCCTGTGTGTGTGAGATCATTGTTATCTCTGTGTGAACCAGCCTCCTTTCCGTCTCACACACATACACCCTGTCTGAACTGTCTGTTGAACTGTGCATATAAATAAAGAGATAGGGTGTCAAAACTTTGTAGTTTCACTGCAAAGTGGGCTACCCTTGTCACAAGTAACTCTGACTGTATCGTTCTTACCTCTGAGTTGACTAAATAATACCTAACAAGGGTGTCAATAGTGGCCTTCCGGACAGCAGTCAGGTCGGCAGTCTTACCCATGATTGGGGTTTTGAGTGATGAACCAGGCTGGGAGTTTTAAAGGCCTCAGGAATCTTTTGCAGGTGTTTAGAGTTAACTCGTTGATTCAGATGATTAGGTTCATAGCTCGTTTAGAGACCCTTTTAATGATATGCTAATTTTGTGAGATAGGAATTTTGGGTTTTCATGAGCTGTATGCCAAAATCATCCGTATTAAGACAATAAAAGACCTGAAATATTTCAGTTAGTGTGCAATGAATCTAAAATATATGAATGTTAAATTTTCATCATGACATTATGGAAAATAATGAACTTTATCACAATATACTAATATTTTGAGAAGGACCTGTATAGTCCAGTTATTATTTAATTTGGTAAAATGTTTTTTTTTTAATCTAAGGAAAACAAGCAAATTGCATCGAGTCTCTGACTTTGCAGCAATCTATCTTCTTAAATATGCATGTAAAGGCTGTGGACAATGTGCTGCATGGAGCAGTAAATTTTGCAGCAATCTCTCAAACTAAGCAAGCATGTGGCTACAGCAGAAAGGAGAACTCCCTTATAACAGGAACAAACCTCCAGTAAAACTTGGCTTTGTGTAGGCAGGAATCTGATATATTAATTTCACTTTTTGAGTTGAATTATTGAAATAAATGAACTCTTCTCTGATGTTCTGATCTATTGCAATGCAACCCATGTCAAGTTATGTATACATACTAAAATTCTTGTACTCGTCTGCTTCATCCGAGACCGGGTCTTGGGGGCAGCAGACTCAGGAGAGACGCCCAGACGTCCCTTTCCCGAGACACCTCCTCCTGCTCCTCCAGGGGGAGCCCAAGGCGTTCCCAGGCCAGCCAAGAGACATAGTCCCTCCAGCGTGTCCTGGGCCATCCCCTGGGCCTCCTCCCAGTGGGACGTGCCTGGAACACCTCCCGAGGAAGGTGTCCAGGAGGCATCCGGTATAGATGCCCGAGCCACCTCAACTGGCTCCTCTCGATGTGGAGGAGCAGCGGCTCTACAACTAGATCCTCCTGGATGGCCGAGCACCTCACCCTATCTCTAAGGGAGTGCCTGGCCACCCTACGGAGGAAGCTCATTTCAGCCGCTTGTATCCGGGATCTCGTTCTTTGGGTCATGACCCAAAGTTCATGGCCATAGGCGAGGGTAGGAACGTAGACCGACCGGTAAATCGAGAGCTTCACTTTTTGGCTCAGCTTTCTCTTCACCACAACATACTGGCACAGAGTCCCCATTACTGCGCCAGCCGCACCGATCCATCTGTCAATTTCCCGCTCCATTCTCCCATCACTCGTGAACAAGAGCCCAAGATACTTGAACCCCTCCACTTGAGGCCTTCAACTTGAAGAGGACAAGCCACCACTTCAGGTTGGAGTACCCAAATTCTAATAATGCCTTTTGATTTATAAAAGCAACTGAAACTAGCCTTAACCCATGTTACGATATGGATTTACAGTAAATCCTCCCAGTCTGTATACATCTGACATTTCTCACTGTATTGCTCAAGCTTGTTCATGCTTTGTGATGACAGACAGGGGCTTATTGGGTTAGCATGAGCTGCAATGTCAATCTAAGGCAAAATGTGTCGCAGTATGTCTTGTTTGTGATGTTTGCAAAACTGGATTGAAAATCTCTTGAGTCAAAACTGCGAGGCCTGTTTTTGATTATTTCTGTTGGAACTAAATGTCAGACCAACCCAGCAGCATTGAGAAGCTTAGCCACATTTGTAAACTAATGTGCAAAATGGCTAAAAAACAAGCGATTCATCATATAACAATATGGTTTTTAAACACCCACCTAGAGCTCAAAGGATTTTGTTAGTAAGCTGCTGTAAAAAAGGCTATAATACCAGCGAGTCTTATATTACAAAGGAGTCTGTACCATTTGGTGAATAGCAGGGCTGTGTTGCACATGTTGGTGGGCTCCATCTGCAGGACAGCAATACTTGCTTATTATTACACGCCCCTCTGGAGAAACACAACAATGGAAAAAATCATTGGCTGTCAAAATATTCTGTGCATCTTTTAAGTCTTGAAGTAGAAGACTTGTATCAATAATTTTATAAATGAAAGCATATTTATTCATTTTACTGCAGGATTCCACTGTTTCAGCTATATATGAGGTTGGAGTTGGATAAGATCATTGTGCAACACGAAGTTGGAAAGAAGAAGTGATTACAGTTTACTTCCTGAGAACTTGTAGTATCAAATATAAAGGCATTTGTTAGTTTTCCTTCAATCTCTCTGCATCTCCAACAACATGGGGCAAATAAATGTGTTGGCATGTCACAACAAGATAGAGAAGTTAGGGTTGGTTTGTTGGGACCCTGACAACAATCTGTCCCAACTTTAAAAGGCAGTAAATATTTTGTTCTCCTTTAGTTCAACCGAATAAACATTGAGATATCCCAGTGCAGGTGGACAAGGCATCCTAGTATTCTCAAAGTTTTCACAAGAAATGTTTTCAAGTAAAAAAAAATCCCCATGCGTTCATATTTAGTAGAATTGATTACTGCAACGGGGTCTTCACAGGTGTGCCTAAAAAGTCAATCAGACAGCTGCAGTTGATCCAGAACGCTGCTGCCTGCGTCCTCACTAGAACTAAGAAAGTGGAGCACATCACCCCGATTCTAAAGGGGTGGCTCGCTGTGGCTCAGAGAATAGAGTTTAAAATACTTCTGTTAGTCTATAAATCACTGAATGGCTTAGCACCAAAATACATTACAGACTTGTTGTCAGTGTATCAACCACCCAGACCTCTCAGGTCTTCTTTGCTCAAATCTACTCTGCATACCCAGAACCAGAACTAAACATGGAGAAGCAGCTTTTAGTTCTTATGCTCCACTAATCTGGAATAAACTCCCAGAAAACTGTAAAAGCGCCGAAACCCTAAGTTGCTTTAAATCAAAAATTTTAAAACTTTTTTGTTTAGAGTGGCCTTTGACTGTGCCATCTAAACATTATTAGTTACGTTTTCAGTCCAATTTTCCATTCATTTTCTTAACCATAATTCTATTCTCTTTATTTTATTTTATTTTTTTAATTACCTCTGTTGTTTGATTTTATAATTTGATTAGTTTTTCTGTGTCTGTATCTGTGTTTATTATTTTTGTTATTGTATTGTAGTTGTATTTACAGCGCTTTGGGTGTCTCGTTGCTGAAAAGCGCTATATAAATAAACTTACCTTACTTTACCTATAATGTTTTTTTAAAGATATTTTTTCAGCACTAGAGGCCTTTAGTTTTCAACAGTAGGCAGACAGGAAAGAGGGGGAGACATTTGGCAAAGGTCACTGGGTCCAGGACTTGAACCCAGAATGGCAACATTGAGGTCTATAGCCTCTATATATGGTCGCACGCTTAACCCCTACACCACCAGCGCTGCACCTGTTCTTATCATAGTTATTGAATACATTTAAAGTAATAAAAGTTGCACAGAATTAGATTTTTTGTTAACCCTAGGGCTTTTGTCTCCTTCATTATGGGCCATGACATCCTGTGCTGAGTTTAACAAAAAGGGTCATAATGTCTGTCTTGCATACAACACCAGATAATTCAGCATTCAGCTGCACCCGTCTCAATCCACATGTCTTCCCGTATTCTGGGTTTCTACAGACCCAAGACCAAGTGTCAGGTTCACCTACAGGATCAGCTATCAGGGGCTGGAGTTAGATCAAAGTGGAAGGCTCAAAAGAGTGAGATCCACACCCCAAATCCAAACATTACAAAGAAGCGAAGGAGCAAACCCCTCTCCCATGGGAGTTGAGATGGGAGTGGCCAATTACCCCTGAGTAAATCTGTTTGGGCGAACCTGAGGGGACCACAAAGGACAACATGCATAAATGATTATGAATGACCCTGTAGCTCACTGAATTTCTGCAAAAAGAGTTGCTCGGCTGTCACATCACATTCCTCATTACGTCAACTCATTAAATGCAATGCTTCCTGAACTCAGAAGACCAAAATTCAGTCTAGTGTTATTCACGTCGGTCTGGCGTTGTTTTTATCTGATGCATCATGGAGAGCTGTCCTGCACTCCCCCCTCAAAAACCAATATCAAATGAAGTTAGGACTGATCCACTGCCCAATTTATCTCAAACCCTTGCCAATGCAGATCCAATTTCACCCTCTTACTACCACAAACAGGAAGAGGATCCAGTCGATAAACAGCCCGTGGTGACTGTTGGAGGGAGTAACGAGGTGGAGTGGTGGCGGGGGTGGAGGAATATGGTAACACATTGGAAAAGAAAAGCAAAGAGGTTATTACCCTCCATCCAGTCAGTCTCTTACTCCATCAGTCCCTGGCCTTATTCCTGGGGTAAACCTAATTAGAGAAAGCAAGCAAATTAGCTAAAAGGATTTTAAGTAAATTGAAAATACTCAGAAAACGTTACACAACTGGGTCAAAATAAATAACTGGAATACTGAATGAGGCTTTGATTTTCTCAAACATGATCTACATCTGTTTGTTTTCAGATAAAAACAGGAGGTGGACAAAGGGTAGAGGAGGAGAAGTATCAGCTTTGGGGCATAGTTACACATTTTAGCTAACAAAGTTATCTAAACTCAGAGACGATGATGAAATAACTGCTTTCAGGATAGTGAGTGGTCATGAGGCTGCTCCCAGTAGCATGCAGCTTTCTATTGTTTTGATTTCTCAACAGGCAACACTGTGCCGTGTAATAATCCAAGAATTATGTCATATGAGACACTGTCCAGACACTGCAGATAAAGATTAGCATTGGCTTACCCTAACAGATCTACAATGTGCAGTGTCGCTAACAAATAATTTGACTAAATCTAACTGAGCTAAACTAATATTAAACTAATTTCCTTGTAGTTTGGTTTCTACAGTGCAAAAATGTAATTTCAACATATCACTTTTCCAAATAATATAGCAAAACGCCTACCATAAAGAGGCTGTGATTTGTGACTGTGTGAGCCTGTTTTTGTCAGGTTGGGTCTTGGGCTGCTCGCTCTCCTGGATCACCTGAGACCCTCCATCAAACGTGGAGCCTATTTCCTCCCTGCCAACACTCCCTTCCAGTGGCTGGAGTACTTGTGGTTCTCGATGTACAGGACTGGGTTCTTTGATGTGTGCCAGCTTACTCTCGGTGGCTGCTTGCCAGGGCCTGGGCCCCCTGGCTCTGTCGGGCCTCCGCTTGGGGGGGGTGATGTGTCCATGGCTGGATCTGCTCCAACGTGACCATAGAAAGGAATCAGCAGAGGTGGCTTGAAACCCTTAGAGGTTTTCCTGGTACATCCCATACATCCTGAGCAGACCCAGAACTTGCTGGAGAGACTATATTTTCTTTTTGCCCTGGGAACACCTTGGGATCCTAAGGAATGAGCAGGTGAGTGCTGCTGAGATGAAGGATGCCCGGGTTTCTTTCCTGGCCTTGTCAGCCCTGCAGCTCAATCTCTAAAAAGCAGTAGACCATGGATGGATAGATTCAATTCAATTAAATTAAATTCAATTCAGTTTTATTTATATAGCGCCAATTCACAACACATGTCGTCTCAAGGCTCTTCACAACAGTCAGGTTCATACATTCCAATTAATCCTAACCATTGAACAGTGCAGTCAGATTCAGTTATTTATTCAAATTGGATAAAAGGTTTTTCTTTCTAAGGAAACCCAGCAGATTGCATCCAGTCAGTGACTGGTAGCATTCACTCCTCCTGGATGAGCATGTAGAGACAGTGGACAGTTACTGGTGTTGACTTTGCAGCAATCCCTCATACTGAGCATGCATGTAGAGACAGTGGACAGTCACTGGTGTTGACTTTGCAGCAATCCCTCATACTGAGCATGCATGTAGCGACAGTGGACAGTCACTGGTGTTGACTTTGCAGCAATCCCTCATACTGAGCATGCATGTAGAGACAGTGGACAGTCACTGGTGTTGACTTTGCAGCAAACCCTCATACTCAGCATGCATGTAGCGACAGTGGAGAGGAAAAACTCCCTTTTAACAGGAAGAAACCTCCAGCAGAACCAGGCTCAGTGTGAGCGGCCATCTGCCACGACCGACTGGGGCTTTGAGAGAACAGAGCAGAGACACAAAGAGAACAAAGAAGCACTGATCCAGGAGTACTTTCTATGGGCAGGAAAAGTAAATGTTAATGGATTTAGCTCCTTTAGTCGTTTCACCTAGAAAGAAAGAACAGAAACTCTGAGCCAGTTTTCAAGGTTAGAGTCTGAAAGAGAGCATATATAATTAGTTACAGTAAAAGCTCAGTCAGTAGCCATATCTAGGAGAGAGAAAGGGTTAAACACTGAAAGACAGGGCTATGTGGATCATTGGTAGAGGGTGAGCATTAAGTTGTTGCCAGCAGAAGCTTGGACGATGCCCCCCTCCAGAAAGGTGTCACAGGTAGACACAGAATCAGGCCAGGTGTAGCTTCTAGGAAGAGAAAAGAGAGAACAAAGTTAAAAGCTGAAATAACAGCAAAGATAGATGGAAAATGTCCATAAAGACAGACCTTATTGGTGGAGAAATATTTGGTTTCTATAGTTGCTGTTTGACAATTTTGGAAACATAAATACATTTTGGAGAAGTAATAATTTGACTATCTGATTTGGTGTTTGAATGATTGGAAACTGAACTCCTTACTTTTGCAACCCAATACAAAAGGTCATGAAACTACGATATTGGCGAACAGTATTTTATTAACGCTAATAAGAACATGGAAGAGCCTGTGTGGATCCAGACCCAGACAGCTGTGTAGAAAATCCAGAAAAAATTGAGGAACAAGACCCATAAAAACATGGCATTTCATAAAATTTGGTAATTTACTGATTTTATCTAAATAGTCTAGTTTTTTTCAAAAATCTGTCAATTTACCCTTTATTTTCATACTAATACTAATACTCACAGTGAAAGAGCAGAAAAAGAGAACTTGTCTGTGTGATGTGACCTGCTGAGCCAAGGCTCAACTCTCCTTCACACCAATACTGATGTTCATGAGTTCTTCTCTGGTGAGAGAGCTCTGGGTACCATCACAGAAGACCGTTTTAAAGCAAAAAACAAAGCAAAACAATGCGCACCAATACGCCGAGGCGACCATCTGCGGCGCCATCTTGATAGCGGAGTTGAAGGAGTCAGGAGTTGACTGCAGAACCAGATGGCTGCAGGAAGCCCTGCGGTAAACCTCTGTTATGTTTCAGATGGCAGACTGATGGGAACAGCATGGCACTGATACAAGCGTCAATACAGCACTTCTTATTGTCATGATCTGCCATTTTGGGTTTTGTGTTTGTTTACTTTCTCAGTTAGGTGTTTCTATTCCTTTGGGTTTAGTAGTTATGTTTGTTTATTCCTTCTGTCATCCTGATAGTTTTGTTCTCTCTCCTGCCCCTTAGCTTTAGTAGTTCTTTCTGCCCTCGCTTATAGTTCCTCTTGTCCCTGCTTTGTCTAGTTAGTGTTCCTTCCAGATTTAGCCTTGTGTTTTATGTTAGGATTTATATTATATAGGTTTCCTCAAGTCGGTTTTCCATTAGTTTGGCTTTTCCCAATGCCCCTGTTTAGTTCTTCCTGGAATTACTATTTATGTTAGTTCATGTTTAGGTTTCGTTTCCCTAGAGTTGTCTCTAGTTTAGTTTAGTTCTCCCTTCCAGTCTCTGCATTCTCTAGCTCCCGTTCCCATAGTAACATATTCCCTCAGTTCCCTGCAGCCTGGTCCACACCTGTTTCATGTTTCCTTTGATTACCTGCCTCCCTGTCTCATTGGTCCATACTACACTTCCCTCAGCTTATAAGCTCTCTAGTTTTCATTGTTCCCCGCTGGTTCCTTACGTTGATAACCCTTGTTGTAGTCCCGAGTCCCTCCTTATGGTTTGTCTGTCTCCTGACTATACGCCTGGACTACTTGCCTGTAAGTCGTTGCTTTAATATTAAAAATGTCTACTACTCACCATGCAGCCTCCTCGCCATGATCTGCAATTTGGTCCTGACACCAAACCCACAACCCTGACACTTATTGATATTTTGTCTAAATGTATTTGTGAATATTGATATCCACATATAACATTAATTTTAGATATTAATTATATTTCAGTTTAAATGGGACAATTGATTATGTTTATAAAGAAAAGAGCTGTAACATCTTTTATTACATGTTTTAATATGAAAAAAGTCATGTTCAGTGCCCAGAGCACACTGTATAGAAGAAATCTTCCAATGTGCTAAATGTTGCTTTTTCACGCATGGTTTCCTTTGTCAATTTCTTGACTTCTAGTGTTGCAGCATCAGTCCCATTATTTCCAGCTTTTTCAGGAGTATACAGTTTGCCACAGAAACCTGATTACTGATGACAGGAATAGCTGGACTAGAAGACAGGCTGTGACAAAAGCAAAAGGAAAAATCCTGGCAATCAACATGAAAACAAAACGTATTTCCAATACATTTTCTCTTAAGTAGAACTACTGGTTTCTTTTAGATATTGACAGTCAAAGTGTGGCACTGAATAACTTATTTTCTTCCCAGTGAGCAAAATGTTTCTCATAATGGGATTCTTTTCCAAATTACATAATTCATGGTGTCCACTAGATCAGTTTCCACAAGCTTCTTTAAGCAGCTATTAGGTTCTGTATCTTAATTTCCGTTAAACATTATCTTCAGACATTACAGCAAGGAAGCCTTCTTATTCCACCAAAGACTTATCTCGTAAGGCCACCACTTCCAAAGAAAGTCATTTAAACAATTTTGAGCTTATCATATACCTATGCTATATATATCTATAATATATCTTTAATCTTCCAATCTTAAGTAAAGTAATTGAGAAGTTTGTACACAACCCATTAAATGATTACTTTAACTAAAAAAACAATCTTCGTCAAGTGTTAAAATCTTGCCATGTCACAGAACATTACAATATTAAATGTGGGGTTCCTCAAGGCTCAGTACTTGGTCCTGTCCAAATACTGGGGTTAAAAAAGCTATGTTTTTCTTCCTGTCAGATATAATAATCATAACTTTAGCTTCCATCAGTATTCAGTAGATAAACATTTATATTTATTATTATCTTGAGATATTCCCAGATCTGTTTTGCATTTGTTTAATTCTCTAGATAAAATACATTGATGAATGTGTCAGATATTTTCTTTAACATTTAACAAAGACAAAACTAATAATCTTGTTTTTTTGAAATAATATCTAAATAAGAATACAACGTAATTAGAATCTTTGACCTTTAAAGATTAGATTCACCTTCGATTGAAAATCTGAGTTCTAACTGGCGCATCAGTAATCTTTGCAGGGTAGCATATTATCAACACTGCACTGTCACCAAGATTTGGAGTATGCTTTGTAAAACAGACTGTAAAACATTTGTGCATGCTGTTAAGTCATCAAGACTATAGATTTGTAGAAAACCTGTGAAGAGTTTCAAACACTTCTGCCAGGAATAAATTTTGCTTATGATCATGCATGGATGGATGGATGGGTGGGTGGGTGGGAAACCCAACTGCTGAAAAGATGCTGAACAAACAAAGAATTATTCTTCTTATTGATGGAAAGTGAGAAAATGTTTCACAACCAGTTTCAAGGCAAAGGGCAAAATAGTTTCAGGTTTAGATGCAACCACACTGCAGTTCACAGGTGGTTGGCAGTGCTGACATCAGGCCTGGTAAATAGGGAATAAGCAGGTCAAACGTCAAACGGGGCCCTTTCTGACCCTTCCAGAGCACCACACAGGGGACAATTTGATCCACTGGGTACTCAGCATCTAGTAAAATTCAACAAGCTGTCACTCACATCCCCCCCCCGCCCTTCTCACATCCCCCCCGCCCTTATATGCCTGCACAATTGGCTTCCTCAGCTTCCTTTCCATCTCATTATTTATCCATTTTCCTGGAAAATTCACTTTCTCTTCAAAGCATATGGTACCTATGATAAGCGAATATGGTTTAAACATAAAAAGTCCATGCTGGAGTGTTGTCTGACAGCTTTGGAACCTCATATTTATCACTTAGTCAACTGACTTACTCACAGGGCAGATAATCAGAAGAAGACAAAGAAGAAGAATCAATAATTTATAGATATAATTCTTGGATCTTTTTAACTTGTGTTGCCTGAAAAGTAAAATAAACAGTTAGGATGTTAATTAAAACTAGCTATGTGTCTGTAAATCAGTCAGTAGTTGCTGTATGCTGCAAATATCAATGGAGAAATGATGGTTTCCATAGCTATTAAGTCGGTGGAATCAGTGGCCATAATATGGGAAAATCGGGACTTTACCAGATAACGCTGACCTATAGGTCACTTTAGCTGTGCTCTACTCCCATCTGGTGGCTGGAGACAAGCTCTTAACCTTCCCATTGAGTTTTAATTAAAATATATATATATATATATATATATATAAAATATGGTATACTTATTCTTACAGTTTAGTAAAGATAATAAGGAGAAATACCACATCTAATAACAAATGTGTTCCTACTACTAATGAAAATAAAGTAAAACAAACCTTACTTACTAATGATAACCAGGAAAACAAATAAAAGTAAACCACACCTTACTTTAGCAGTGTAAGAGTGGACCAGGATGTCTTAGTTGATGTTTTAGGTGATTGAAACTATTTAAGTTATTAAGTTTCTGTTTAATTTTCTGACATCCTAAGGAAGGACAGGACAGGAAGGGAGACAGATTAGGACCACAATACCGATGTTGGACACAAAGATGCAGTGTCCTGCATCTTTGTGTCCTGCGTGGCCAGACCTACAGGTTGTCAGATCAACTGATGTCGAAACAAAAGAGAACTATGCGCTTAACTACAACAAAAGATATGGTGCCAAACCATTATCAGAACTCCAACCAGGAATCAGTGTTTTGGTGAAACTGGTCAATCAAAAGGGATGGACAGAACCAGCTACTGTCCTACAAAAGTGTGGCTCACCATGATCATACCTTGTCTAATCTGAATCAGGAGTTGTGAGGAAGAACCACCGACATGTGAGATCCATCCTCAGTAACCCACCTACCCCTGCAGCAGATGGGTCTTTTTGGCCTACATATCACTTATAGACCTGGATCTAAGAATATTAAGCCAGATGCCCTCTCCAGACAGTTTGCCTCAGATGATCCAGACCGTCAACCTGAGCCTCTTCTTCCTCCCAGTTGCATTGTGGGAGCTCTAACCTGGGAAATTGAGGAAAGGGTTAACAAGCCCAGCAGGACAAACCAGACCCCGGAACCGGTCCCAAAAACTGAACTTTCGTTCCCTCGAAACTACGTTCACAAGTCATTCACTGGTTCCACACTGCTAAGTTCTCGATTCACCCAAGCATCAGTCGCACAGTGGCTCTGATCTCCAGAGGGTTCTGGTGGCCGTCCTTGCATAGAGATGTCAGAGACTACATTCAAGCATGTGCAGTCTGCGCCCAAAATAAGTCCTCTAACCAACCTCCTATGGGTTTGCTTCAACCCTTAGGGATTCCTCATCGTCCATGGTCCCACATCTCCCTTGCCTTTGTCACAAGCCTTCCCAGATCAGAAGGTATGACCACCATTCTCAAAATCATTGATCAATTTTCTAAAGCATGCCACCTTATTCCACTCAGAAAACTACCATCAGCATTCCAGACAACCCAGCTGCTTGTTAAACATGTTTTTTGACTCCATGGCATCCTTCAGGACATCCTTTCAGACTGGGGCCTGCAGTTCACATCGCTAGTATGGAAACAGTTTTGTTTCGCATTAGAGGCCAAGGTCTCTTTAACTTCCAGTTTTCATCCTCAGTCTAATGGCCAGTCTGAAAGGATGAACAAGGAGCTCAAGACGGCCCTCTGTTGCCTCACTTCCACTAACTCTGCCAACTGGAGTAAGTTTCTGCCTTGGGTGGAATATTCTCACAATGCTCACACCTCAGTAGCAACTGGTCTATCTCCCTTTGAAGCGTCCCTGGGCTATCAGCCCCTGCTTTTTCCCTTTGATGAGAAGGAGATTGCTGTCCCCACAGTACGACACCACATTCGCCGTTGTAGGCGCATCTGGGACGCCACGGTCCAGGCACTTCGCAGGACAGCAGCACAAAATAAGTGCTTCGCAGATAGGAGACGTAGACCTGCCCCTCAGTACGCTCCGGGTGAAAGAGTCTGGCTTTCATCTAGGGACATTCCTCTTAAGGCCATGTCCAAAAAACTCTCTCCCTGTTTCATTGGTCCTACTCGATTGACTCTGTTATCAGCCCTACCACTGTCCGTCTCCCTTCTACCATGTGCAATCATCCTACCTTTCATGTGTCTCACATAAAACCTGTCTTTACAAGCTCGTTCTGCCCTCCAGCAGAACTCCCTCCACCCGCCCGGGACTTCCAGGGACACCCAGTATACTCGGTCGGACAGATTGTAGACTCCCGTCGGCATGGTAGGGGTTGGCAATATCTGGTGGACTGGGAGGGTTATGGGTCCGAGGACCGATCCTGGGTGCCCCGCTCCTTTACCTGTGATCCCTCTGTGATTTCCGATTACTTGTCCTCCTTGCCTTCTACGTCTTCTGGGCAACCAGGTGGCGGAGTTGGGGGGGTGGCGGGTGTAATGTCGGGGTTCTGGGGATTTCTCTCCTGTTGACCTGCCAATAACCATTCAGTCATTAGGTGGAGCCAAGGACCTTGGTGAGGTGGGCACAGGTGTTTCCCATCTGCAATCTTCTCCGGAGCTTTAAAAGGGAGATGCAGCCTGCACTTCGCCTGAGTGTTTGCCTTAAGTGGTAACTAGTTTGGCACTGAGATTTCCTCTACGTTGTGTTTTTCTAAACATCGAAGTTTTCTTGTAGTCACCTCCTGTGTGATCTTCCTAGGTTTCCTGCACCTTGCCTCCTGATTCTGGGAAGGACATCGGTTCCGATCCAGTCCTCGTTACCTTCCTGGCATGCTCCTCGGACCCATTAAGGCTGGCTGTCTCCCAAGCTCCGGATCTTCCAACATCAGCAAACGAACCTGCCCACTCCCCAACGTTAGTCCAGCAAACCACCGCACTCAACTTCACTAACCCTTCCTTGGTCTGAAGGTTTCCAAGAAAGTGACTGAAACTTAACTCATCCATTCGGAACCCCTGCTCGGAGAAATCCACCTCCCCAGACTTTTACCGTTCCCTCCTCTGGTGGCTTCAAACTCCTCACTCTGTAAGCAAACAATTCCTTTACTAAGTCACCACCACTAACCCTGACAATAACCCTAGACCTAACGATTACCAGTGCATGCCTAACCCTAACCTTAACCTAAAGACAATTCATACCTTAGTCCTAAACCTAACCATTAGCAAAATAGGTCGTGAGGACCAGCAAAATGTCCTCACTTTGGTACAAACGGTCCTCAATTTGATGGTGAAATCGGGAAAATGGTTCTCACTGTGATGCCAAGACAGGAACACACACACACACACACTTTTTCTTTAAATCCTAACAATATCATATTTGCCTTTGGCTCTCTGTTTCACCTTAAATCTTAGTAGAGTAGGCCACCGTATTTAACAAAAGTGTGCCATCTTGTGACCAGAAGAAAATATGCAATCTGAGCTAAGATTGCATGACTGAATGAAGGTTTACCCGTCTGTTACAGGGCAACACAGAGACACACTGAACAAACAACCATGCAGACTCACACGTACCTTAGTGGGAGTTAGAGAGACCAACAAACCTAATAGTCATGTTTCTGGACTGAGGGAAAAAGCCGGAGCACCCAGAGAGAACCCATGCCTTCATGGAGAGAACATACAAACTCCATGAATAACGACTCCAGGCTGTGATTTGAACCCAGGACATGCTTTGTGCAAGGCAACAGCACAATCTATAAACTATTCAGCTTAAAGTTAACTTTTAGGAATCAGGATTATGTTAATGAAGTTGATTCTCTCTTATCCACAATGACTAACTAACCATAAGTGCTCTTCCTGAAGTCACGAAAGACGAAGAGCCTGGTGGACTAGGGGTCAATTGCTTCCTTATCACTATACCACCACCACAAAACCAAAGCATTAACAACCAGAGCCTTAACATTTAAATGCAGCATTGCTTTATCTAGAATTAGTGATAATAAGGCAGCACTATCCATAAACAGTCTCAGTTTACATAATCTGACTTTTGACAAAAAATATGCAATCTGTTTGCTACCATGCCCCCCAAACAAGGGTCAGGGTTAGGATTTGACAGGATTAAACTTCTACTGTAGTTTAATCCTGTAAATTCACTGATTTAGCAGAAGGGATGCATTTCAGTTAATGTAAAGAGGTGTATAACAGATGATCACAAATCATTGTTGGGCTAGCTTTTGGTTAAAATTGATAGCCTAATCTGATTGAATATAGCTTAAGTGTAACAACCAAGAGCCACTGTCAGCTGATCTTAGAGGGCTTTAGCACCCCTAAACATGCGATCCTGAAATCTCCCCTTTAATGATGCATCTTAACCAGTGCCCACCAGGCAGCCTGAACATGCTTTGGACAGAAAATGGCCTAAACCTTTCCTTAATAGATCAGACAAGCTCACTTTTGCTCATGTTTGAGTTCTTCAGTTGAGACACTAAAATACTCCTTGTTTCAGTTCTAGAAATGTTAATAGTGGAAAACAATAAAAATGGTCAAAGTATTTCATGCTAAACTCAGGTGATCAACATAAAACAGATTCCACCTTGTCAGAAGTTATTAATTACTGTTTTGGGTGCAGTAATGCGAATTTATAATCTCCTGTCTGACTTCATCAGCCTATTATGCTGGAGAATCCACGCCAACTCTTCTCTATAGCATTATTTCAGTTTATTAGGTTCTGTAGGCCTTCACTAATGCACGGTATTCATTTATCTGCAGCATCTCCCTCAGGTTGAGGTCTGGACTTTGATTAGGCCATTGCAACACCTTGGTTCTTTTCATTCATTCTGTTTCAAATTTCTGCCACGCTTGAGATCGTTGTCTTTAGTGACCCTTGGGATTCCTTGGGGTGTTGGGGGGGTAAGCCCACACCCATCCCAAAGATCATCCACATAAACTTGATCAGGGATGCCCAGATGGGGCCCATCAATATGATAACCATTTGGACCCCTATCAGAGTATGCTGCTGCCTCTACTCACAGCTCCTAGATGAGATGTTCTCGCAGTTCTGGAGGTTTTCATCATACTGTGTTGCTCTGTCTTCCTTACCTACCACTTTTCTGCTTTCACACACTCACATTATTTCTTTAAATCCTAACAATATCATATTTACCTTTGGGTCGCTGGTTCACCTTAAATCCTAGTAGAGTAGGCCACCTTATTTAACAAAAGTGTGCCATCTTGTGACCAGAATATGCAGTCTGAGCTGAGATTGCACAACTGAATAAAGGTTTAGCTTTATTCCATACCATTCCATCCATAACCATGCAGATACACACATACCTTAGGGGGAGTTAGAGAGACCAACAAACCTTATAGTCATGTTTCTGGACTGAGTGAGAAAGCCGGAGTACCCAGAGAGAACCCATGCCTTCATGGAGGTTTTTCTTGTAGGCAACCTATAGCTAGACTAGTTATAATCCATGCATGCAGGTCCCTTGTAAGGTATGCTGTGTGGGTTAGTGGGTTACTGCATTTCAGCTCCCCCTGTTTGCTCCCATGGAGAGAAGTCTGGCACCCCCTGATATAATGTCTATTTTATGATTTCATTTAATAATATTTACGATTAAAATTGTTATCCTTTGAAAAAATGGGAACTACATATTTGGTTCTCTTGTAGCTCGCAGGTTTGTTTAGTGCCACGATGACTCCCCCCTTAATCAGTCCAATGACCGAAACAGTTGGGTCTAGGGAGTCGAAGGCGATATATACAGTGGCTTGTAAAGGTATTCATACCCCTTGAACTTTTCCACATATTGTCACATTTCAACCACAAACATAAATATATGTTATTGGACTTTTATGTGAAAGACCAACACAAAGTGGTATACAATTGTGAAGTGGAAAGAAAATTATACATGTTTCCACTTTTTACAAATAAAAAACTGAAAAGGGCATTGTGCAAAAGTATTCGGGGCCCCTGAGTCAGTACTTTGTGGAACCACCTTTTGCTGCAATTATTGACGCAAGTCTAGGGTATGTCTCTACCAGCTTTCCATCTAGTGACTGAAATTTTTGCCCATTCTTCTTTGCAAAACAGCTCAAGCTCAGTCAGACTGGATGAAGAGCATTTGTGAACAGCGGTTTTCAGATCTTGCCACAGATTCTTGATTGAGTTTAGGTCTGGACTTTGACTGGGCCGCTCTAAGACCTTCCATGTAGCCCTGGCTTTATGTTTAGGGTCGTTGTCCTGCTGGAAGTTGATCCTCTGCCCCAGTCTCAAGTCTTTTGTAGACTCCAACAGGTTCTTCCAAGATTGCCCTGTATTTTGCTCCATCCATTTCCACATTATTTCTGACACCTTCCCTGTTCCTGCTGAAGAGAAGCAACTCCACAGCATGATGCTGCCACCACCATATTTGACAGTGGGGATGGTGTGCTCAGAGTGATGTGTAGTGTTAGTTCTGAGCCACACATAGCGTTTGGTATTTTGGCCAAAATGCTCAATTCTGGTTTCGTCTGACCACGTGGCTTTCTTCGTGCCACTCTTCCATAAAGACCACATCTATGCAGTACACTACTAATAGCTGTCCTGTGGACAGTTTCCCCACCTGAGCTGTGGATTTCTGCAGTTCATCCAGAGTCACCATAGGCCTCTTGGCTGCATCTCTGATAGGGGCTCTCCTTGTTCGGCTTGTAAGTTTAGGTGGACAGCCTTGTCTCTTAATAGGTTTACAGTTGTGTTATACTCTTTCCATTTCCAGATGATGGATTGATCAGTGCTCTGTGAGAAATTCAAAGCTTGGGAAATCTAAGTCTAAGACTGCTTTAAACCTCTCCACAACTTTATCCCTGACCTGCCTGGGGTGTTCCTTCGACTTCAAGATGCTGTTTGCTTCCCAATATCCAACCAACGTCTAAAGCTGTCACAGAGCAGCTGTATTTGTACTGAGATTTGGTTACACACAGGTGGACTCTGTTTATTCATTAGCAATCATCAGGCAACATCTGAAAGCAATTGGTTGCACTCAGAGTAAAGGGGGCTGAATCCTTTTCACACTTCACTTTTTTCGTTTTTTTATTTGAAAACAATGTTTGAAATCATGTCGAATTTTTGTTCCACTTCACATTGTATACCACTTTGTGTAGGTCTTTTACAAAAATGTCCAATAAAATATACTTATGTTTGTCGTTGTCATATGACATGTATGAATACTTTTACAAGCCACTGTATATACATATATATATTGTGTATGGAGAGGATACCTAGTCTTTATGGTCCATGTTGTTTTATTTACTGTAGGTTGTTTTCCTTCATTTTTGTTATTTTGGGTGTTCTGTAGTTATGATAATTGGCCATATTGCTACTAATTTGTTACTGTATTATTATATGTGTTGGGTGTAATGTTTTCTGACGTTTTGACACAAGAAAAACTGCCTGTATGATACTGGAACAGCTAAGGAGAACATGCCATGGTGTGAAATTGGTGCAAGCCAGGATCTGCTTCGGAGGCGCAATATTTAACCTATACCTGCAGGCCCAGGTACAGGTGTGAAATGTGGGACCCACAGTGTAAGGCACAGGTGTCAAACTCCAGTCCTAGAGGGCCAGTGTCCTGCAACCTTCAGATGTGCCTCTGCTTCAACACACCTGAATTTAATAATTAGGTCATTAGCAGGATTCTGGAGAACTTGACTGCATACTGTGGAGGTAATTTGGCCATAGATTCAGGTGGTGACCAGTGACACATCTAAAAGTTTGAGGACACCGGCCCTCGAGAACTGGAGTTTGACATCCCTGGTGTAAGGCCTAGGTGGGGTCATTGTGGGCTGCCCATTACTGTGGACTTATGTACTTATCTGAAACCCTTGAGATGTGCAGGCTCCACAGCAGAGGGCTCCTCCAAAACAAGAGTAGGTAGCGTGCGTCTGCAGGCCCAGGTACTTGCATGAACTCCTGTGAATGTGCACACCCCCCAGTGTTGAGCCCAGGTTGGTCCCAAGAAGTTGAGGCTATTAAAATATGGTCATATGTGTCATAGTTTTGGATCTGATCCACATGCAGAATGACGCTCAAAAGAACAAAGAGTGCTTAAACGAGGTCGAAGACAAAGTATGCTTAGCTTGGTACGTAGGTTGGCTGAGTAGCTACCACTGAGGCTAATACTCGAGCGATGAGATGCTGGCTGCCTCCTGCTTAAGTACTCCAGGCTCAATCACCGGGGATGGGAAACACTTGTCTCACCACAGCCGAAAACACTAGCGCCTACTAGGAGTCAAACACAAACAGTACACACACAAAAAATTCCAGCCACCACAATATGTAACTGATGGCCCACCACTGGTCTACTAGGGTAAGTGTCGGCACCCCAAACCCAACCCACCCTTTTGGTAACTTTGTTCAGGCCCCTCTGTGACCTCATAAATTGGTGTCCCTACGTGCCCCATATTTCCCGTGGCCCATATGTGTTACCCTCAGAGACCCCACATGGGCCCATCACAGACATGTTTGCTGAGACCGTCTGGACCAAGATTAAGTTGAACAGATGGACTCTGAAATACTCTGGTATAAAAAGGGGTTCATAGTTGTCTCAGTGACTGCAAAGTGCCCAGGTCTTCCAAAACAAGCCTAAATCATAACCTCCCCCTGTCATGCTTAACAGTTGATATGAGAGATTGTGCCAAAGTGCTGGTTACATCTGTATTTTGTTCTCATCTGCCCAAACGGCTCTTTTCCAGAAGTGTTTTAATTCATCCAGGTGCAGTTTTGCGAACCTAAGTCGTGCTGCAGCATTCTTATTAAAGACAGAAAGCTTTTACCTGACAACCTTTACAAACAAGCCATTCTTGTTTTGGTCAGTTTCTGGCTTGAGGCCTGTACAATACCAGAAGATTGTTTTCTGTCTTTCTCAGCAGCACATCCTCTGACCTCGGGTGAATTTCTTGATACATCCATGTCCATAAAGATTGGCATCTGTCTAAATAAAGGTTTTTATAGAGGTACTAATACCTGTTAATGAGTTAATCAAATTCTATATTAAACATTACCTGGATGGCTGACTGGCAATGTGTTTGTTTAATGAATAATGACAGTGTGAAAAAAGTTGTGCGGTTCAGTAATTTATGTTTAAATGCTTTTGGAACCTGGAAAAAACAGAATCTTTTTATTATGTTGTGATATATAAAAATACTTTAGACATAACTTTTGCTATTTACGTTTTTAAATTGGTTTGGATTATTGTTTTACTAATTCTACTAAGTGAAATCTTTATTTAAGTTTATGTAAATTTATTATATTTCAAAATTAAATACACCTGAAATGTTGCAATGACAAAGTGACAAAGGTAAAAAGTGACCTAGATTGATTTTACAACCCGTCTGTCAATCAGTGAGTTTAATTACCTACTTTGTGGTTTCATTTGAATTAAAAGACAATAAACAGTCACATTTCAAAGAAGTGAGCCAACAGGAACAATCTACCAACATAATCTTCTAAAGTGTTTTTCTCTGAAGCTGAAAATTTTTCCGTGTGTTAATGAGTGTACCTTGAAGAAAACAAAAGAGAATGCCTACCACCCTTATTACTAACTACAACACCCAGACTTCCTGGTTTAAACACATCTGTGGTTCTTACTGTAGATCCTTTCAATTATGTGAAAAAAAACATAAGATAATCACTTTATTAATGTTTGTGATTTAACTTTGTTCAATGTTCAAAAGCATTGCAAACTAGCTTCATTGTTTTGAGGATTAAAAGCAATGTAACTCAAGTCTGCTGAAGCCTCGCTTATAGTTTTCACCTGGAAAAGCTTTTTCCAGCTGACTCACCTTCATCTAGTGGTTCAGGTCAAACTGGATGTGTTATTCAATAGACTGTATAGGAAAAAGGTAAAACAGACAAAACAAGACTTACCTTTAAATTTTAGGAACAACCTTTAAGTTTGTATAAAACTGATGTTGCTTTTTCTTACAATCAGATAAAACAAGGTTTCAAAATTACAACAGACACCAGCACAAATTTGTTCTGGCAGAGAGGTTTTAGTCCATATTAAAATGATAGCATCACACGGTTCCTGTTAATTTGACTCCTGCTCATTCAAGAATCTCTCATTCCTCCACATACCATAAGTAAGCTGTTGAATTGAGATATGACTGCTGAGTTTATTGCAAAACAGTTAATTCATTGTAATGTTCCAGGAATCAGTTGGAGATGATTTGAGCTTTGTGACATGGTGCAGTATCCTGCTGGAAGTAACCATCAGAAGACAGATACATCGTAACCATGGTCACCTACAATACTGTTGTATCATATCCTCCCATACCATTAAACCTCCACCAGCAGCCCAAACTGTTGATACATACCAAGATAGATCCATGATTGTATGTTATTTTTTGCCAAATTCAGACCCTACCATCTGAATGTTGCAGTTTAAATTGGGACCAAGTTAACTTGCTATTGTATCATTTTGGTGAGTCACAGTTTCAAGTTCTTAGCTGATGGGATAAACACCCTATATGGTCTTATGCTGCTGGACCCCATCTGCTTCAAAGTTCAAAATGACGTGCATTCAGACATGATATTCTGTACGCCTTGGTTGTAACAAGTGGTTATTTGAGCTACTATTGCGTTTCTATCATCTAGAACTACTCTGTCCAATCTGCTTTGAGATCAACAAGTCATTTTCATCCACAATAGCACAACTAACATTGTATTTTTTCTTTTTAAACCATTCTGTGTAAACCAAAGAGATTGTTGTGCAATAAAATCCTGAAAGACACTGTTGTTGTACAACAGTCTCATAAGGTAGATGCTCAGGGTTCTCCATAATATTCTTCATATGATGAAGAATCCGTATTTGCACAATAATCTCCGGAGATTCCAAAGGAGTCCCCAGAACAGAGCCAGCCTTCTTTATCAGCTTGTTGAGGATTTTTTTTAAGTTCCTGGCTCTAATGCTGCTACCCCAGCAGATGATGGCAGAAGAGATCACACTCTCCACAACAGTTCACAAATGTTCAATGACCTCTTCACAATATGCGCACAAAATCCGCTTATCACTGTATTGTCTTTGTTAACAAAACAGTGCATTTATTCATCCGCAATGGTAAAGCTGCTCTCCGGTAGCTGTACACACACACACACACACATACAATCAGTCAGCGCTTGTCACAGTCAGTGTCGTTTAATATCAGCAAAAACACTTAATATTGACATTTATTTTATAATCTGCCACACAGACACTTATCCCTAGCACTCGACAGTTATTTTAACCCAAATGATCCTCTCGCTCAGTGCACACACACATTTCAGTTCGTATTTCCTCAATTCAACACAACAGTCTGACAGACACACACACACAGGAAATATGCACAAATATGCAAAAACAATCCACTACAAGCCACTTCACCCTATGTACAACAAATGCATTTTATTTTCGCTTAAGTAATTAACATCCACTGTATTTTTACGTCAGAATGTGTTCAAATATTTAAAGTCGACTGCACTTCCCCGTCACTTGTGTAATTCCGCCGTGTGAACACTAGATGGGGCCTCTAACCCTTGTAACATTTCTGAGTGAATCATTCACCTGTTTTCTTTAAAATAATTCAGATGAATTACTCCTCTGGCCTCTAACCAATGCCAATTATTCGTGTTTTGCTAATTACACCGGCCTCAAACCCAGCTTTATCTCATTAATCCGTCAATTGATGAGTGGAGCAGCGGTTTCCCTGATTCAGCTGTGAATCACGTCGGAGGTCACCAATTGTTGAAGCCCCCCCCCGAGGGGTCTTCTTGCGTGTTCGTTTATTCAACGTAAGCTGAAAGAATTCAGAAGACATTAGAATAAATCACACGGAGACAGCTGTATGTTATTCAAATACCTGGCCAGGGGAAGCTCTCTGTCATGTGATCTGACCACACACCGAGACGACTTCAGAGCTTCTCACTGGGGCCATTGCTTTTATTGAAACACATGAAAATGAACAGCCCTTGTTTACAGTTTTTTCACATATAGTTACGTACACATATTTTCCTGCCTACCATATTAGGACATGTTCCTGTCTCCCAGCACCTGCACTCTGCTGATATGAGAAGGGAGTGCTTGGCCCGATAATCTTTTTCACATCCTTTCCCTATTCCTACAGTTCTTCAGTATTGTTTCTGCTTCACCACACTCAAGGCCAAGTTTGTGCAACAACACTTCTGCAGGCCACAATGTCTTATACTAACACAGGTTATACATTTTATTTCCCACACTGTTTATGAACATCATAATAATTAATGCACACACATAATATATCTCCACAACTTGAATGATGTTTATTGGCATTTGAAATCCCAATGGTTCATCAGGGGTAGCCTCATCTGGCAACTTTACAGTAGTACCTCTAAATTTCTCTTGCTTTCTTTGACTTCTTGATTTCTTAGATCTCCCAGGTTTAGTTTCTAAGTCAGCATCAAAGAAAGGTAAGGTACTCAAAGTTGGAAGATGCTCATTCACTTCTTTAGCTTTGGTTCTCGTAATAGCCACATTACAGTCTTTTGCTGGTTTTAACAAATCATAGAGCACTGGCAGGTCTTCACCCAAAACTACTGGGAATGGCAGGTTATCAGCTACACCTACATTCAATAAATATGGTTGTCCTTGTACATCAATAAATATGTCAGCAGTAGGGTAAGGCTTCTCATCACCATGCACGCAACAGAATGGGATGGTCTCATAAGTACACATACTACTTGGTACAAGTAGTCTGTGAACCAAGGTCTGAGTACTGCAAATATCTATCAAGGCTTTATGTCTTCTCCTATTGATTTTTACTGTAGTCATTCTCATTGGAATTCCTTTTCTTGTTTTACATCCGAGTCTTGGCATGACACAAAGCACATCTGGATCAGTTTTAAAGGGTTTTGTGGAAACATAGGTTTGATGTGCCCTTCCAGCCCACAAAGGTAACAAACTGGAATTATTTTATTAAATTTATTATGAATATTTGCAGGCAGTTCATTTCTGGCAGGGATTTTACTCACCTGTTGCTGAACCCTGTTGATGCCGAGATGGAGCTGGCCTGCAGGTGTCCTTGTCTTTAAAGGAAGTGTTACTCCATGGCTGGCCCTTCCTTCGAGCAGCCACAAACACATCAGCAAAGGTGGAGGCTTCTGCAGCTGATTTCGGATCATGCTCTTTTATCCACACCTGGAGCTCAGGGGACAACATTCTTAAATACTGTTCCAGGATTAATATTTCACCAACTTCTTCCACTGTTTTACCTCTGGGTGGAATCCATTTCCCAAACAACTCCTTTAGCCTCACGTACAGCTCTTTGGGGCTCTCATCAGGATAAACATACAGGGAACAAAACCTTTGTCTATAGGTCTCTGGATTAATGTCATACTTCTTCAAAATTGCTGTTTTCACATTATCATAATTTAGTGTCTCATCAACATCCATATGAACATAGGCACTTCTTGCCTTACCCGTAAGGAGAGGAATAAGCCGAAAATCCCAGTCTGCTTTTGGCCATCTACAGGCAGCTGCAATTCTTTCAAATGTAACAAGGAAATGTTCAATATCATCTTCTCTTGTCAATTTCTGCAACTTTGGCTCAAGAGAAAATTGCGACTGACCTGAAGATATATTGACTGGTGCAGATATAGCCTGGGCCCGCTGAACAACTTCATAGTCATCCTCCCGTGTTTCTGGATTAGTTGAAGAGGGTTCAGGGAGTGGAGATGTGCGGGCCGGCACTTCCATTTGTAGTAGCTGAAACTGATGTTTTAAGGCTTTAAACCGCTGTTCCTGTATCTCACATTCTTGGTTTAATTTAACCTCCCGTGCCTCCTGCTGGCCCATGAACGCCCGCAAAATCCCTGTCAGGCCTCTCAGTGTTGGTTCTTTATTGTCTTCACCCCCAGTGTCTGCTGCCATTGTAGAAGCTCCAGCCTCCATTTCCTCTTCTCCAGCACATGGCTCCTCTGTTAGTTGGGTCTCTGGTTTGTTTTTCCTGGCTCCACGGTGCATGGTCAAAAAGGGAAAGACACGGAGAGTCAAAAAAGCAAAGTAAACCAAAAACAGGGCTTAAGAAAACTGCCAAAAACAAAAAACTGTCAAGCATGAGGACACAGTAATAATTTTCAAAGAACATGGGTTTTATTTCCCCAAAATAACAAAATTCAAATAACGGTTACAGTGCCCTTAAAAGAGGTCCAATAAAGAAGCTAAACTCAAGACAAAAAAATCAGGGTTAAACATAACAAAACCTCAAACTAACTGCTCAAACAAACAAACTGACCTCCTACACAACAAACAAAGGGGACCTAAATACTGGCTGATCAGACCAGACTAACACACTGAGGAAGAGGGAAGGAAAACATATACAGAAATTTAACTAACAAAAATAACTAAACACAGTTAGCTTAAAAATGTACTTGAATGACTAATAACTAAACAAAATAAGCAAATCACAAAAACAAAGAGAACTTACACAAAAATTAGAATAAAGACTCCATGGTCTTCCCCCATGGTGGAACTCCAGATGGTATCACCCAATCAGTCAATCTGGAATTGGAGTGTGCCAGCTAGAGTCCATTGCTTCTGTTCAAGGTACTCCCGACTGTGTGGCTGCAGGTGTGGCCATCACACAGGGGGACGGTTTTTATGTTTTACTTAATGTAAAGCAAAGAGCCACACAAGCAAGGTAGACTAGGAAAAATCTAGAAAAAGAAAACCAAAACTAAACGTGGGTAATAATGGCTCTACGTGGAAGGCAAGGCAAGTTTATTTGTGTAGCACCATTCATACAACGGGTTATTCAGGTAGGATCAAAGATTAAAAAAAAACAGGTCATACATCAAAAAGACCTCATAAAAGCCTAAAAACATTTGACATAATCATATTAAAAATGACTAAGCAAATAGGAAGCTGACACAAGATAGAAATGATACAGCATTATTTAGCCTTTATGGGTAAACCATAATAAACTGTATATACAGAGTGAAGAGGTCTGTGAAGATTTATACCAGCATCTTTTAAGTATATTCAGCCAAGATCATTAAGTGCTTTAGGGACCATTAACAAGATTTTTAATTCTTTCCTCTGACAAATGTTAAGTCGATGCAGTGATTTAAAGACTGGTGCAATGTGATCCATTTTCCTGGTGTTGATCGGGACTCTGGCAGCAGCATTTTGGGTCTGCTGCATCTGCCTGAAAGGATTTGATTTAACAGAATGGCCTATAATGTTGTATTATGGTAGATGAAGGACCCACATGCAGAGCATAATGGGGAAACTAAAACATTTAATATAAAATTGGCTGGTATTTGGAATGTTGGAAAATATTCATGCTATGCTTATAGGATTGGTATGGCTATGCTTAAGTATGTTTAATAATGTGTGAAATAAAATGTATTGTGTAATTTAGAGGAGGTCTGCTAACAGGCTCCTGTGTGTGTTTGACTTAGATAACTTTTGCCCAGTGACAACAAGATATTTTTATATTTCTACATATGTAAATAAAGGTAAAAAGTAGAAAAACAGGAAGTGTCGAAAAGTCAGCTGAATGGGTGTCAGACAGCTCCAGATATGAAATCAGACAGTCGATTAAAATGTATGTTTTTTCATGTACAAGTATACGCCTGGCTTTTGAATAAAGACTGCTGTTCTTGGGGAAGTAATCAGAAGTTTCGGAAGTTTCAAAGGACGAGACGAGCTTCTCCCTGTACAGGCATCTCATCTAAAGACTGCGCAGCCTCCCTGTTCTTTTTATTACTTTGTTTTTATTAGTAACGGTATAGGATGTCTTAGCTTTACCAAACAAACGAACACGCAGGAGTTTAGGGATAACTCCAACAGGAACTATTCAGAATTTTATTCACCTTGATCAAAGTTTCAGTGCCATGTAAAGAAAAATAACCCCAGATAACAAAACATTTCACTGTGGGGATGATGATGTGCAGTGTTGTTTTTTAAGGCCAAAAATAACTATTACAATAGGGGCCCACAAATTTAGGCTTGAGTTTATCAGGTGTGGAGATATATTATGTGTGTGCATTCATTATTATGATGTTCATAAACAGTGTGGGAAATAAAATGTATAACCTGTGTTAGTATAAGACATTGTGGCCTGCAGAATTGTTGTTGCACAAACTTGGCCTTGAGTGTGGTGAAGCAGAAAATACTGAAGAACTGCATGTGTGGGAAAATTAGTGATAATGCAACTACAGAGTTACTCCCTGCTTATATCAGTAGATACGAGATGCAGCTGTGAGACCGGAACATGTCCTAATATGGTAGGCAGGAAAATGTGTGTAACGTGACTACATGTGTGAAAAAACTGTGGACAGGGCGCTGCCTATTTTCATGTGTGTTTCAATAAAAGCAATGGCCCCTAGTGAGAAGCTCCGAAGTCGTCTCGGTGTGTGTTGTGTTACCACATGAGAGAGCTTCCCTGGGCCAGGTACTTACATTCAATATAACGGTGTCTGAGTGTGTTATTTCAATAAGTGTGAATTCTTTCAGCTTACGGTGAATAAACGAACACGCAAGAAGACCCCTTGGGGGGGTGCTTCAACACAGGCTATAATATGTTCTCCCATGACGTTTTGGGAGATTTTAGATTTTTTTTTTTTAAACAACTTGCTAGTCAATTTACTCTTGGCCCATATATTCTCCAGTTTCTGTTGACACTGTGCCAAGATAGTTAGACAATAATGTGGAGTTATTTTGTACCATTTTCCTGACCGACACCTTTGTATAATGAGATCCTTTTGATCCCTTGTAACCTCTCTGGTAATGAATGCCTCAGCTAAAGTCTACTAATGCTCAAACGTCCAGAAAAACTCAATGTTGAAATTAGATTAAAATGTTTAAAATCAAGGTAAACATTTAAAGATGTTCAAACGTATGCAACCAAATCATTGTAGCTTTTTTCTTTTTTTTCCTTTACAGTTTCTATTGTTTTTCAGTTGAAGTGTACAGGATGCATGTCACATCGTAGCTCAAAACAGTTTTTAAATGATTAATTAAAATCTAATTTTTATGTCACAAACTAGGAAAATGATATGATATTATGTGAACTTTATTTCAGTTTAATCAGATTAACTGATGGGTGGCAGGTGTGAACCCCAGAAGACTAAATGCAGTAGTCAATAAAAAGGGGGTTTAAACACAGTATTTGTTTTAGAGTAAATGGACCTACACCATTAGGTTATTGGAGATTTTTCACTTATTTTATTTAAGGTTTCTTTGTTTTGTAGATGAATCATAAAGGGTTCATGACATATTAAAGGTGTAAAGAGTTTTAAAACACACAGGGATGTGTTCAGTCTCTAGTTCCACTATATGATATCTGATCTAGTCAGACTCCTGCCAATCAGAGTTAGGGAAAAACCTAAGTGGGTTAGTTAATGTTTTCAGGGACTTTGGAAATCTACCAGTAAGAGACACTACTAAAAAAGTGACACTTTACATAATAGCAAACTAGTGAATGTACAGCTTGTATAACAGTACTGTCCCCTCAAAATAACAACACACAGACATTAATCTCCAAATTGCTGGCAAGTAAAGTGTTAATGTTACAAGGTGTCAGTTGTGAATGGGGAGCAGGTGTGTTACATTTAGTGTCATCACCCTCACACTCCCTCATACTGGTCACTGGAAGTTCAACATGGCACCTCGTGCCACAGAACTCGGAGGATCTGGGAAAAAAAAAAGAATTGTTGCTCTAGATGAAGAGCACACCGCATCAAATTGGTCTGCATGGCTGTTGTCCCAGAAGGAAGCCTCTCCTTTGCAGACTAAGGACATGGATTACTAGAACCATGTCCTGTGGTCTGATGAGACAGATAAACTTATTTACTTCAGATGGTGTCAAGCGTGTGTGGTGGCAACTAGGTGAGGAGTACAAAGACAAGTGCATCTTGCCTATAGTAAAGCAGGAGCTGCATGAGTGCCTCTGTCACAGGGGAGCTGCAGTTCATTTAGGGAACCATGAATGCCAACATGTACTGCGACATACTGCGGCAAACAGGATCCCTTACATTTGGAGACTGGGCCGCAGGGCAGTATTCCAACATGATAACGATCCCAAACACACCTCCACAGCCTTGCTCAAGAAGCTGAGGGTAAAGGTGATGGACTGGCCAAGCATGTTTCCAGATCTAAAGCCTATTGAGCATCTGTGGGGCATCCTCAAATGGAAATGGAAGGTGTGCAAGGTCCCCAACCCTCCACCATCTCTGTGATGTAGTTATGGAGAACTGCAATTATTAGGATCTACTTAATACTTGACAAAGATTTACCTCAGAGTATGTCTTTAACATTGATGAGATCTTCTGGGCACTGATCAGATTTCCCCTGCATCCCTCAGGATAAAGCCAGCAAACTGTTTGTGTGACTGTCCAATGAAGCATACAGTTCAGTCTTTAGCTTCTGGTTGGTGATTCGCTGATATTCTGTACAGACCTAATGAAAACAAAGTGGCCTCAATCATTCCCCCTTTAAATCAAAAACATATAATTTAAATGAACACACACACATTATGTAGTGCTCGAGACCGGTTTTGGCCCGAGACCAGTTTTTGATGCTCTGAGACGGATTTAAATAATGTAAATAAGCACATTATGACAAGTAAACTGAATTCAACCATGTTCTACAGCTTTATGTACCTGGTGTTCCAGGAGAAGAGCTGGCCATCTTTCTTGAAGATGCTGCACAGAAGGACTTGAATTTACAATCTCAAACCTTCTTGCAGCAAAGGTCTTGCTCATGTTCATACCTGTCACTGTGAAATCAATGTCTTCATCCATTTTGTTCAACATGTCCAATCTGAAGACTTCCAAAGTATCCAGTGTTTCCCCCTTAGGAAGCTGTGGCAGATAATTAACTTCTGCACGTCAAGGCCGCTTAAGGGAAGCATGTGGTGAAGCTGCATCAGGATTGGCTCTGCTCCTCCTACCACTGTTTACTTTGACCTCTGGGCATCCAGATTTGCATAGGTTGCGTCTGTAATTTTTTATTTTGTTTAAAAGGTTGTGCTTCCAGCCATCCCAGCCATTTTTGGAACCAGTTTCCTCTAAACATAGATGTTTTTCCACCACTACTGTAAAACAATCCTAGCTGAAACAATGAAGACAGTAGTTCAGAAAAGCTGTTGCAATGGTCGCTTGCACTTCTACCACTTAATTTTTTGGACCACTGCAAAAGCTAAATGAAACCCAGAAAGTTTGTTAGTTTCCAATCTAGGAAGTAATATTTCTTTAAATATTATTTTACTAAACATGATAACTAATTAAACACTATTAAGACCAATTTATCCAAAAGGTTTGGTTCTTATTCAAAATAATATTTTCTTAAACACAGTGAGGAAAATAAGTATTTGAACACCCTGCGACTTTGCAAGTTCTCCCACTTAGAAATCATGGAGGGGTCTAACATTTTCATCTTAGGTACATGTCCACTGTGAGAGACATAATCTAAAAAAAATCCGGAAATCACAATGTATGATTTTTTTAATTGTTTTTTTGTGTGTTACTGCTGCAAATACGTATTTGAACACCTGCCAATCAGCAAAAATTCTGGCCCTCAAAGACCTGTTAGTCCACCTCTAAAAAGTCCACCTCCACTCCACTTATTATTCTAAAGTAGAAGCACCTGTTTGAGGTTGTTAGCTGCATAAAGACACCTGTCCACCCCACACAATCAGTAAGACTCTAACTACAAACATGGCTAAGACCAAAGAGCTGTCCAACGACACCAGTGACAAAATTCTAGACCTCCACAAGGTTGGAAAGGGCTATGGAGCAATTGCCAAGCAGCTTGGTGAAAAAATATCAACTGTTGGAGCAATTATTAGAAAATGGAAGAAGCTAAAGATGACGGTCAATCTCCCTCAGACTGGGGCTCCATGCAAGATCTCACCTCGTGGCGTATCAATGATCGTAAGAAAGGTGAGGAATCAGCCCAGAACTACAAGGGAGGAGCTGGTCAATGACCTGAAGAGAGTTGGCACCACTGTTTTCCAAGGTTACTGTAGGTAATTCATAGTTTAAAGTCATGCATGGCGCAGAAGGTTCCCCTGCTTAAATCAGTACACGTCCAGGCCCGTCTTAAGTTTTCCCATGACCATTTGGATGATCCAGAGGAGTCATGGGAGAAAGTTCTGTGGTCAGATGAGACCAAAATAAAATAGTTTGGTCCTAATTCTACTCGCCGTGTTTAGAGGACGAAGAATGATGAGTACCATCCCAAAAACACCATCCCTACTGTGAAGCATGGGGGTGGAATCATCATGCTTTGGGGGTGTTTTTCTGCACATGGGACAGGACGACTGCACTGTATTAAGAAGAGGATGACAGGGGCCATGTATTGCGAGATTTTGGGGAACAACCTCCTTCCCTCAGTTAGTGCATTGAAGATGGGTCGTGGCGGGTCTTCCAACATGAGGAGTGACTCCGTAAGAAGCATATCAAGGTTCTGGAGTGGTCTAGCCAGTCTTCAGACCTAAACCCTATAACAATCTTTGGAGGGAGCTCAAACTCCTTGTTTCTCAGTGACAGCCCAGAAACCTGATTGATCTGGAGAAGATCTGTGTTGAGGAATGGGCCAAAATCCCTGCTGCAGTTTGTGCAAACTTGGTGAAAAACAACAGGAAACGTTTGACCTCTGTAATTTCAAACAAAGGCTACTTTACCAAATATCAACATTGATTTTCACAGGTGTTCAAATACTTATTTGCAGCAGTAACACACAAATAAATTATTAAAAAAATCATATATTGTGATTGTTTTTTTTAGATTATGTCTCTCACAGTGGACATGCACCTAAGATGAAAATTTTAGACCCCTCCATGATTTCTAAGTGGGAGAACTTGGAAAGTCGCAGGTTGTTCAAATACTTATTTTCATTACTGTATTATTTTAATATTTGTTTAATAATATTTCTTTAGATATTATTTTAAGAAATAAAGGCAGCTAATTAGCACGTTGAGAATTAGTCGTCCAGAAGGTTGGTTTTATTCAGCAACCCATTCTTAAAATGTCAATTGTTTTATCTGATCTTACATTGTGAATGGTTGTTTAAAGGTATACAAATTATTGCCTAAGTTAGTTCCAAGACTAACGTAACTTAATTTCCAGATTCTTCAAGATAATCCTTGGATCTGCAACATAAATAGCATTGGTGGTAATGTTTCATCACTCTTTTGGTCATGGTTTTCAACCATCTTTGATTCACTTGTTTATATTATACATAGCCCACTGGACTTCCTTATTCTTTCATTTTGCTTGGTAGTTTAGTTGGGTTGTTGAAATATGTTTGAATTGGAGTTGAATGATTTTTGTTAATAAATTCTTGTATTTTAAGAAATTGTGTGAATTAATTCTGTGTGTGTACAGAGTTGTGCTGTTCAATAATGCCAGAGCTTGCAACAAAGACCAAACCTAATATAATACTCAAGCTGATGAGTTTAAGTACATTTTGGATGGGCACTCTAGCTTACAGCAACTTATTAAAAAGATCTATTTTGAATGTATAAAAACGTTCTACTTGCTGCACATTTAAACATCCTCAGAGGCTCATTGTTTGTATTTTCTCATAGTCTTCTGTCTAGTTGGTTCATTGTCACCATGAGAGCAACTTCACCTTCGGCAATTCAGCATCCAGAAAAACCAAGCTGAGTATCTACAGAAGATCTGGGAACTTCAGACCAGGAGTGTGAATCAGAACTCCAAAGTGCTCAATAGCCCATCCGTTCCTCTACCAAAGCAGGGACTTTGGGAAATCCTGGGAGCTAACTCCAAGTCCAACTCCAACTCATTGGTAAAGATAAAGCTTCAGCCCCTCAGGAAAGTCCAAGGATTATCTAAATTGTCAAGGTTGTTTAGCTGGGGTGGCTTTTATTCTAACATCAAAATGGTCAAACTGAATTTACTGATAATGGGGAAGATTGTGGATCATGACAACGGCTCTCTTGGCGTCTACTTCCATCACAACTCCACAGGTGTTGGGAACGTGTCCGTCAGCCTCGTCCCACCTATGAAAGAGTTAGAGTTGGACCTGGAGCGCCAGCAAAAAGGTGATGTTGTGCAACTACGATCTGTCCAAGACGTGCGACCAAGAACAAACCCAGAGCCACATCACCTGGATGTGCTACAGCCTGGTCCAGAAAGTCTGTCCAGACCACACCTCCCAGAGCCCAGCCTACCTGCCTACAGCGTAGACATAGGACCAAGTGAGGACAATGATGGGAGATATCTTTAAAAATCCACAGAGGAATGCATTTTGAACAAGTGAGACTTTTAAAGACATCCAAAACTTTGTTCTAGAATATATTTAATCAAAAATTGTAATATATATGTTTAGATGATGTTGCCTCTTTTCCATTTGACACTTGTGTGGTTTTGGTTGCCTGGTTACAGATGTTTTTGTAACACTTTGCACCTACTTTTAATATAATTTTATATCGTCTGCTCATAGTGTACCACACGAACATGTTATTATGTAATTTCCTTAAATCATATTTGCAATCCGGAGGTCACTCAGAGTAAATTGGGTTTGATCAGGGTTTATAATGTTTGATAATGTTGGACCCAAACTTAGCCAAGGATTAACGGTATAAGGTTTATTATAGTGCTGTTAAAATTAACTCCCCCCTACACATTTCTTCTGTCTTTACTTTTCAGAACACAAACATGTTGCAAACCATCAAACTAATTTTTACATACAGAGTCTAGACCGAGTAAATACAAAAGGCTGTTTTTAAATTGTAATTTTCTTTATTAAGAGGAAAAAAGCTTTCAAACCAACCAGATCTTATACAAAAAAGTAAACATAATAACTGCTTGTCCCATCCTTAGCAGCAACAACCGTCATCAAGTGTTTGTGATGACTAGCACTGAGTCTTTTATATTGCTGTGGAGTAATTTTGGCTCACTCTCTGTTGTAGTATTGATTTTATTTCTGCAATATTGAAAGATATTTGAACGTGAATAGCTTGTTAAGGCTATAAATCAGGGTCAGGAATCGAACCCAGGACAGCTGCGTCGAGGACTATAGCCTCTGTATGTGGGGCGCCCGATCTACCGCTGCACTGCAATGCCCCAAGAAAATCTTAATTTCATCCAGTTTGACACTTTGAGAGTATTACTGTAAACATTAATGAGCTCTAAATATATGTAACCTTAAAACCCACAACACATAATAGTTCACATTGTCTGATATAACCAACAAATCATGATTAAGCAAATCCCACAAAAGAAACACAAATGGTTTAAAGCACAATGGTGCCACAGATGTTGCAAAATTTCTTCTTTTGCACCTAATTATGAGTATATACCAAAACCCAGAAAACGCCTCTCACCAACAAAAATCAAAAGTAACAAAGTTTTACTAGATTTTAAAGTATGAGTCTTTTTTTATCTCAATTTGCCAAAATTCTGGTCATCAGAAAACTGACAATCAGGGTAACAATTGATGTCAGAAGGCCTGGAGCACCATTTCTTTGGATTAGTGTACCTGTAAAAAGACACATGTATAGAATTTGTCAATCAACTGCAATATGACTTTTGTCACAAAGTAATGAAAGTTTGAGAGAACCGTACCAGTGTTCTGTTGTGCCCTGAGGACTAGAGGTCCAATTGACATAGCAGCAGAGTCATGGTAAGATATGTCCCTCCTGAATCGGGTGTGGTGACCTGGATAGCAGTGCTGTAAAAAAAGCAAAACAACAACATTAGAGGCTTCTGAAGGAGCACAACTTCGCACCAATTACACAATGGTACTTACAGCTGTGCAGTTGTTGTTTCTCAAAAGACACAAGTTGACACTGCAGTGCAAGAAAATCTCTGTGTGGTTGGTAAAGGTGAACATCCTGAAGGAGAAACGTGCCACAGTGGAGACACCATTCTGAATCACCTCTACGGTTCCATCCTCTGGATTAGGACAGCTGTGAAACAGAAACAGATGCAGGAGTTAGTGTTTAAGCAAGCAGACACTAAAGTAAGAAGGTACGTTATGTAAAATGACGAGTGTGTCTCATTTACTTTGAAATAATGAGATCCCAGCGGACAGGGTAGCTTGGGTGGTTGACCGGCGTGGCCCAGCAAGAATCCAGAACTGTGGCAAACTGGTGCTGATCCACTCCCTCTGTTCGCACCTCTATGTAAAACATCTCATCAACTTCCATTTCTATGTTTCTGTTAGTGCTGAGGGGGAAGAGGAAGCCTTCGTCCTCATAGGGGATCATCCTCATACGATATGATCCAGTGCCAACCGGTAGCTTCTTCCTCAAAATGCTGCAGAATAAACATTTAAAGTGACCACCCAGTTTTATGCATCTAATAGACTGACTACCATACTCTAGTTTGTTTAGAGGATGAGATTGTAAATAATCAATAACTGATTAAGACATAGTCGTAGAACTGGAGATAATGGAACAACTGGTTAAAGTAAGCAAAAACAGAAAATGTTTTCATCACCTCTCCAGAGGATTGATGCCCACAGCCATTGACAGGGCCTGAGCCAGAGGGTAAACACAGCAGAAACGCAGATGAAGGTTCCTCTGACGGCTGATCAGACCACCATGAGGATCCACATTCCCCTGAATGGTGTTCTCATACATGAAGTGAGTTCCATTGCTCTAAACAGTGAAAAAAACTGGTATCAGTCAACTGTAGCAACATTATTTTTGTTGTTGCATAGAAGATGCTTTAATTTATGAACTGCACCCGAAGAGCCGTCCCACACAGATGGTTGTCATTGTCAAAGTGAAACACGAGCCGTCCATCCTGGAGAGTCCCATTGCAGGAGTCATCTTGGAGATGGAGAGCGCTGGAGTGGAAACCAGCTTCAAACAGCTGGCAGCGAGATACTGACATGGTGCCTGAACTGCCGGAGCATATGATGTTCGAATCTGCTCACCAGAGACAGAAACATTTTATGGATGCAGGAAAATTAAGATTGTGCTCCAAACTTAGGGAGCTTATCATAATTGATTGTTCTCAAGCAGTGTGATTATCATTAAAGCTTTCATCTAATAATCAAAAGGTTTTAAAAGGTGTTGCTCTTACCGTAGCTCTCATTGTTGGGTCTATGATGGTTTTCATCACAGAAACAGCCGTACACACCATCTTTCTTACCACACCACTCATACTCTGCACAGTCCAGCTGTTCACATGGGTCTGTCTCAGCTGAATCAAATAAATTAGAAACCGCAGAGAGAATTTAAAAACATTAACATTGATCACGGCCAAACAAAAGCTCATTCTTCTGAAAATCCATTGAAACAAACAAACATACCACAGTGCAAAGGAGGTCGCCAGTCAGGGATGTTCAGGCCCAAAATGGAGCAGGTTTTCTCATAAGCAGAAACAGCAGAACACAGCATGCCATTGGCTGGCGTGTAGAGGCAAAGATCATAAACACAGGAAGTGAAAAATGGCTGCGGGTCAGAGTGCAGATGACAGGAACTGAATGGACCGCTGGTGTTGGTAATGACTCTGCAGAGTTCGGTGTATTCCTCTCTAAAGCGACAGTCACTCAATACATCGCCACTTTCCTGATCAGTGGATCCACATCTAGAAAAGTTGTCAAACATTTGAGAGATTCTAAATATAGCAGATTTCTGTAAAAAATGTTTAGGGTAACTGCAGTCTGAGCTCACCCTGCTTGGCTTGTCTCTGACTTCCAGCTGTGCCCAAAGTCATTGTCATTTTGGGCCAATGCACCGTTGGGCAACACCTTGTCATCACTGGGATCACCATTGAAGTTCCCACACATCCCAGTGACTCTGTTCTGAAAGTGGCGGGCCATCCTGACCAGTAAAGTGCTGTAGCCATCAAACTGGACTATGACATCAACAGCTTCAAACACTAAGTAACTCTCCTGCCTCTTCACCTGAACTAAGCTTCCAGCAGTGGTGGGAAGAGAAACCTCAGCTCCATTTACCTGTTATGATGAGAGTTCAGAGGGTAAGACAGAAAGTTTAAACACATGAAAAACTAAGTTTTTTTTATCCTGAATTGATAAGAGAGTTTACCTGCACTCTCTTGTTAGGCCCGAGCCTGACATGAACACTCTCTGGAGGTTTTGTGAGGTATATATCAACTGATGACACAAATGACACACGGTTGTTTCCTCTGTGTTTGTTGGTGGCCACAACTCTATAATGGGTTTCATTGTCACTGTGGCTCTCAGTTATGACGTAAGAACACGATCCCTGAAAATGAGCCAGGGCTCCATCAAAGGTGATGTAGTGTGGATCACCCCATACACTACAGGTAGACATTGCGTCGTAACAGCCCAGCTGGCCATCTCTGATGGTGCATTGTTGTGCAGGAGTGCAGGATGAAGGATTGCAGAGCAGAACATTGTTTGCGTGACATTCACATCGCTGGGAGCATCCGTTTGTCCAAAAGGATTCCCCAGCCTGCAAGACGGGAGAGAAGTGAATGTAATTAGTAAAATAAAGCTTGAGGTAAGAAGGAATGCAGTACTGTGATGCACCTCCTCAGGTTCAAGTTATAGTTTTAAAAGAGCATCATGCACAGACAGATTAATGATTCGCCCTTGCCAAGTTTACGCTCCTATCTGTCAGTTACGGATTTCATTATTTCTCATCTCGTTGTCTTCTGCTTTATCCGGGACTGGGTTGCGGGGGCAGCAGACTCAGTAGAGACACACATACGTTCCTCTCCCCAGACACCTCCTCCAGCTCCTCTGGGGGGAGCCCAAGGCGTTCCCAGGCCAGCCGAGAGACATAGTCCATCCCACATGTCCTGGGCAGTCCCCTAGGCCTTCTCCCGGTGGGACATGCCTGGAACACCCCCCGAGGGAGGCTTTCAAGAGCGATCCAGTACAGATGCCCGAGCCACCTCAACTGGCTCCTCTCGATGTGGAGGAGCAGCGGGTCTACTCCGAGCTCCTCCCGGATGGCCTAGCTCCTCACCCCATCTCTAAGGGACTGCCCGGTCACCCTACGGAGGAAGCTCATTTCAGCCGCTTGTATCCTGGGTCTCGTTCTTTTGTCATGACCCAAAGTTATGGCCAAAGGTGAGGGTGGGAATGTAGATCGCACAGTAAATTGAGAGCTTTGCTTTTTGGCTCAGCTCGCTCTTCACCACAACGGATCAGCACAGTGTCCCCATTACTGCGGCAGCCGCACCGAGCCATCTGTCGATCTCCCGCTCCATTCCTCCCTCACTCGGGAACAAGACCCCGAGATACGTGAACTCCTCCATTTGAGGCAGGGAACTACCCTCCAACATGAAGAGGGCAAGCCACCCTTTTCCGGTCGAGAGCAGAAAAGCCACTTCACACTCAGCTGCGAACCACCCCAGTGCATGCTGTAGGTCTTGGCTAGTGGGGCCCAGCAGGACCACTTCATCTGGAAAAAGAAGAGACGAATTCCACTGGTCCCCAAACCAGACCCCCTCTGGCCCTTGGCTGTGCCTAGATATCCTGTCCATAAAAGTTATGAACAGGACCGGATACAAAGGGCAGCCCTGCCGGAGTCCAACATGCACCGCGAACAGGTCTGACTTAGTGCTGGCAATTTGGAACTAACTCCCGCTCAACTTGTACAGAGAACAGATAAAGGTCCCCTGACTCCGTACTCCTGGAGCACCCCCAACAGGGCACCACGAGGGACACAGTTGAATGCCTTCTCCAGGTGCCCAAAACACGTGTGGACCAGTTGGGCAAACTCCCATGAACCCTTGAGTACCCTGTAGACGGTGTTGAGCTGTTCCAGTGTTCCATGGCCAGGACAAAAACCTGAAGCCTAAGTTCGACTATCAGCCGGACTCTCCTCTCCAATACCCTGGAATAGGCCTTACCAGACAGGCTGAGGAGTGTGATCCCCCTATAGTTGGAACACACCCTCCGGTTACCCTTCTTTTGAAGGGAGACCACCACCCCTGTCTGCAAGTCCAGAGGCACTGTTCCCAACCGCCATGCAATTTAAAGACGTGTGTCAAAGTGGCTTAGGAATTTCAGAACTAGGTGCTGAAACCAATGTAGGTGGCATGATGTCTACAGCCTATAGCCATAGTTGAGCTTTGTCTCGAATGCACATACCACCATAATAGTAACTGGCCAATTAAAAGAAAATGTGCTAATGCTAATACTAAATACCTAATACACCCATAAGGTGTATTTACATACATTCGGTAAATCATTAAATCAGACCAAACTTAATCCCGATTTTAAAATGAAACCAACTTCCCAAAATACTTTATATTTGCTAAATGCCAGAATAACTCAAAGGGTTTTTTTTTTCGACTTATTGTCCATTTAGAAGACCAGTTTCAGGCAAAGCTTGAACTTACGGCCGATGTCCTGAGATTTATGTTAATTATTAATAAATAATTAATAATGATTTTATTTTTATTTGATGGGAGGCTGTTGGGTTACATTTAAAAAGTATAGTATGTAACCTTGATGAATGAGAATAAAGTGACTTAAAATGGCCTACATTGAAGTAGAAGCCATCATACTGGCAGCCACAGCTCTCCACAGGAACACAGCTTGCTCCACTCCTGGAAAAACCGTCATCACAGAAACATCCCTCAGAGCAAACATGGTCACAGGTGGCATCAATGCTGCTGGCACAGGTGTTGCCACAGTCGGTTCCACACAGCTCATAATGGCTGTTGGCTGGGCAGTCAATTCCTTTATAAGTCAGGAAAAAACAAATTGGTTTAATTTTCAGACTTTTGAAGAATGTTTGATTGATTACTTTAACAGCACAGTCCCTTTTATACTCACTGCAGGTGGTGTTTTGTCTCCAAGGGTAGATTTGGACATTAGCAGACTGACAGGCACTGACGTACGTTTCAAGAGCCCTGCACAGAAGATCACTGCCTCGATTTCCCGACACACATACATCAAAGACACAGTCACTGAAATACGGTGCTGGATCCACCTCCTCGTGGCAGAAGCTGAAGGGGCCATCAGCTGCCTGAATCACCTCACATTGGGACCTGGCAGATTGGTCATCGTTGCATTGTGGACAGGACGAGCCACAGCCATCACTGCAGGTATAGTTCCCAGGAACCTTCCAAGCTGACCCGAAATCATCTGCAGTGTTGACCATTGCTCCACTTGGGGTGTGGAAGTCATCATTTTGATTTCCATTGAAGTTTCCACAAAGTCCACACATTCTTCCTCTAAGACAAGTTAGACAGAATCAAATTTCATATAGCATAGTCTTAGTGTATTAATGATGTTTAAAATAGAGCAGATGAAACTGATAATAACACTGAGACTGACAGAGAAGAGAATATGAGAATTAAATTTGCTGGGCATTAGGGTAGGCTACCTGTAGTTTGGAGGTACAGAAATGGACACTGTGCTACTTCCATCATATGTGACTCTCAGTCCAAAGTCTGCATTGACAAATGTTTGGGATCCACTTCCAAAAATAGACAGACTCCCATTAAAGACAACTGGCAGGTTTCTTAAGATTCCATTCACCTGTGGAGAAGAAAGGTGTTACCTGGATGTGCAGCTGATATTGTTGGACTATTATTGATACAGGTATTTAAGAACAGATCATTTTGTTGGTAGTATAGCGAGAATAATTGTTTTTCGGTTTTAAATGTACTTTGAAATCTAATCAGTACTTCAGACAGTTTAAAACATTATTAATCCTTATCAGAAAAAGCTGGACTTACCTCCACAGTACCAATGTTGTGTCTGGACATACGCACTTCATAGCCCAAGACATCAACAAAAACCTCAGCAGTGATAGAAACTGGCAACCCAAACCATGGTTCGTTCTTTGCTTTCACAGAAAAGTGATGGAGTCCATCGGTGTCATTGCAAACTGTTGCCAGAACATAGCGGCAGGTTCCCTGGAAGTCAAAGGCCTTGCCATCAAAGGTGAGGTAGTGAGGGTCTCCAGAGGCAGAGCAGGTGCCGCGAGGGTTGGGATGGCAGCCAAACTCACCCTGAACAATTCGGCAGGACTCCTGAGGTCCACATGCGTTGGGGGAACACTGGACTACACCAGTTACACCATTACAGGTGCAATTGCTCTGACATTGGTCACCAACCCAGAATTGTTCACCAGCTTGCCGATAGCGTCCTTCATGATAACATCCACATGATGTTGGTGGCACACACTGGTTACCATTGAGGACTAATCCATCATTACACTGGCAGCCATCTTGGCACCGAGTGTCACAGGTGAAGGGGAAAGAGAGGCTTGGGCAAGAAGATGGACATGAACTTCCACAGAGTTCATAGTGGCTGTTTGGAGGACAGGTTAGTTCTGGAGGGGAAAAAGGAACAATTTAACCTAAAAGTACTAATGAATGTGTTCATTTCAAAGGCATCTATCGAATGTGGTACTAGAACTTACCACAGCCAGTTTCATTCCTCCACTGTCCCAGGGAAACCCCGTTGTGTTGACACATGAGTGCATAATCTCGTAGGACCTGACAAAGCGTTGATGCTGGATCTCTGGAGCCTTGGAGGATTTCTACACATGCATCTACCTGCTTCCCTGGGTCCACTGTACTCCAACATGATGTAAATGGTCCATTGTGTGAGCTAAGAACTCCACAGTACTCATTGGAATAAAAATTATCAGTTGAATTATGATATCTGCTTTCCACGCAGTAATCTGCCAGGGAACCTTCTCGCCAACTGTCCCCAAACACCTGAGAATCACCGACCAGAGTTCCATTGGGTGTACGGAAATCATCATGTTGGTCATCATTGTAGTTTCCACAAAGTCCACCTAATAATCCACTGTAGACACTTGGTGCAGTGATACCCACAAAGTGGGGCCAGACAGCCTGCACAGTTACACCAAAGGTTGTGCGAAGGATGATACTGTTAGTGCTGCTTTGGAAGATGCGGATTCTGTTGGACCCAGAGCTGAACGGCAGTCTGATCAGCTGACCATCAACCTTTAGGACATTTAAAAAAAACGTTTATATTTTTGCGGTGTGGAATAGACGATCAAATGTGCAAACAATTTCAGAATGTATGAAGACATCAAATTTTGCATTTGTTTCTGAATAAAGAACGCCGCCAAAATATTCACATCTTACTCATAAAAAATTCATTGTTTGTACACATGCTGCAAATAGCCTTCTCTGTACCATAGTAGAAGTATAATAGTTCAGTAGTAATGTGTCCTCTTAGTTTTAACACATATCCGGGTTGTTCTGATTAAACAGAAGTTTAAGTTCAGTCCACCCAGGGTAATCTCACAAACTGTCACTGCACACTTGTGGACAGACTTCTCCAAAACAATATGAAACATGAGGCACACTAAGCTTGATTTTATTAACAGTTTTTGCTAACATAGTTACACTGAGAACCTAAGAGCTTTTTACTCCTCTTTAGACAGTCGTTTTGAAAAGGCAAGAACACCAGCACAACCTTCATCATTAACTGTGAATATGACAGTTTTGGTCAAATGCCTTCTCTATTGTTTGGTAGTAGAATTAAAATCTAAATTTACTGCATGCAGCAGAATTTTGAATCTTGTATTAAAATACAAATAATCTAATTAATGCACTAGAGGGCAGAAAATACAATAATAATATTAACAAGAATAATTCAAAGTCCTGATTAATTGTGCATTATAACAGCAGACCAAAATCTAGTTGTGTCAAACTAGAATTAGTTTTTCAAATATTAATTTTATGGAATTATCTTCAAACAAAACTGATAATACTTTTCATTTTATGTTGTTTACTTATTTTATCTGTAGGAAATGATTTCAGTCACTCACCCGAACAGTGCTACTGCTGGCCAACTCAATGGCAACCTGTGTTCCCTCTGCTTCAAACTTCAGCACATTGGAAAAACTCTGAACCCTGTTTGGAACTTTTTCCGCAGTAACCATGAAGTACGAGTGATTAGAAGATACCATAACCTTGGCAAGGGCCAAGCGACATGCTCCTGGGTACTGGTAGATCTGCCCATCAAATGTATCATATGATCCTGGGCCTCTTATCCAACATGTTGCAAAGTTGTTTGGTGTGCATCCTCTTTCTCCATTCTGCAGCCCACAGGACTCATGTTGACCACATCTATGAGGGCTGCAGGTCATGGAGCCATAACTGCATGTACAGCGCCGCCCACAGTCTGCATCCAGTATGACAGTTTCTCCTGAGTGGTAGTAGTGACCCTCAAAGGTGCAGCCACAGTCAGCATGATGGACACAGACCCCACCACTCAGGAGGTAGCCTTGATTGCAGACACAGCTCTCCTGATTAGGGAGGGGGCAGCTCTGGCTGGAATTAGGGTTGACACATGTGGGTGGACATCCTGTACCTTGGGCCTCAAAGTGGCTATTGGCAGGGCAAGGGATTTCTAAACACAAGAAACATTTATTGTCAAAACTTGAACATTTCACAGGACCTATAGTTCAAACTAATTTTATTGACTGACAGACATACCACAGAAGCCAGGACTTCGCCAGCTTTGTGGCTGGATACCATTTTGTTGACACTGACTTGAGTAGACATTTAGGGCTTGGCACAGAATGGGCTGATACCCTCCGCCAACACACAGATCATACACACAGCTCTCCACAAAAGGTCCTGGAGGGAGTTGTTGGTGGCATGCAGCAAACGGTCCTGAATTGTTCTCAATAATACCACAGTGGGCAGAATTTCTGTACCGTGCTAGCTGAGCTGTTGTGCAGACTGCACAGGCCAGCCCTCCACACTGAGCCTCACAGCCAGGCTCATCATCACCAGATGCTTTCCAGCTGTTGGCAAAATCCACATCCGAGCTCACCACTTCACCTTGACGGGTTCGGAAGTCATCTTCGGGGTGATTGTTGAAGTTTCCACAGAGGCCACATGTGCTGTTCAGGTAAGTGTAGGGAACACTGATCCGGACATATGAAGACGTGTCGTAAGACACCATCAAGCCAAAGTCAGTGCTGACAATCACAGAGAAACCTGACTGATAAACCTGAATAGAGCCGTTTCTGAGGGAAAATGGAGCTGTTGCAAAATTTCCATTCACCTGTGAGCATCACAACAAAAAGAAGTTAGAAAACTATAAACAAAACAAAAAAGGCTCACTATATCTCACAGTAAGTAAGTAATTCTGGTTACCTTAGCCTCACCAGGATGTCCTTTTACAAGCTCAATAGTTTCATCATAGACAAAGACTTTGACCAGTCGTGTCCAAGAAACGTGAGTGCTGCCACGATGCTCGTTCTTCCCCTCCACTCTATAGTAGGGCAGCTCATTCTGACACTGCTCTGACAGAACATAAGTGCACGTGCCCTGAAAGTGAAATACTGAGTTGTCAAAGGTGTAGTAATGTGGATCCCCACTGATGGTGCAGGTACGTCTTTGCACTGTCTGACAGGAGTACTGAAAGGAAGTTGGTCGACAGATTTGGGAAAAGGAGCATGGGTCGTTGGAGCACTGCAGCCCTGCTCTGGTACAGGTGCACTTCTGTGCACAGGTGCTGTCACTCCAGAAAGTGTCGCCGACTTGAACAGGTAGATCTATAAAGAAAAACAGCAAAGTGTTTAATTGTTTTTCTCCCAAGATTTCTTTTTTCTTTGAAAATACCAGTAGTTAAATCCTCAGAAGATCTTTTTAATAAAGTACCAAAATAACACGCCTAAAGCTCTCTTACTGTTCAATTGTTTTACTTCACTTCTATTTCAGAATAAAATACTACATTTTTGTGGATATACACAAGACAATTTCCATGATGTTCTTTATTACTGTTTCTATTTCTCATTCACTCACCAGATTACACCATTGCTTAATATCACTTAATGAATCTTTCAAGCTCTCCTGACTGAACAATTTTGTAATCCTAAATTTATAGCAGTGTACAATTTCAAAACTAGTTTGCTGATAAATGATGCAGAATGATATATATGCCTTTGTGCTTTCTCAGTGTTCTTCAAAGCTCTATAGAATGTGTTTCTTTATGTATAATTTGCACACACATTTACACAGTGATTTCCATTTGATAGTAGTAGTCCATTTTTGCATATAGCTGGACAAATAGAGCTGATTCTAGTTGTAATAAGACCGATGTATAACTGAATAATACAACAAACAATATAAAAATTATATATCCAACGAATCATATTTTAGTTTGGATTTTAGTAATAGTATAAGAGTTTCTCTTTATTTATTTTTCCATATATTCCGTGTTATAATGGTAGACTTGATCCTTGCCATAAAAGACTCAGGTATTACACATGTCCTTGGCATTGTGCTATACTTTAAAAGTAGTGTTTGATTGTTGTAGTCTGTCTTTTTCATTTTTCCACAAATGTAAGTAGGTCAACAAAGTAGTTTGCCATTATAACTTTCTGTCTCTTTTGATATTCGAGCTATCAAGAGACCACCAATTATTACTTAGTCGTGGTGGATTTCCATGCTAAATCCAATACAGTTTCAATTTAGTTTATTTATATAGCGCCAATTTACACATTAACACATGTCATCTCAACGCACTTTACAAAGTCAATTCAATTGAATGATACAGATTTCAAGACAAGAACATAATTTCCAATTGATCCCAATTATCAAACAGTGCAGTCAAATTCAGTTTATTATTCAAACTGGTTAAAAGGTTTTGGATCCAAGGAAACCCAGCAGATTGCATTTGGTCAGCAGTATGTGCTTACAGCATTTACTGAAGTATAAAGTGTTGCTTCCAGTTTGCTTCCATCAGTCTAGAGGCCATTTTAAATGAGCTTCAGAACATCACAACAGGGATTTTTGTGTTAAATAATCCATAAAGCTTTACAGTCTTGCTGTACTTCAGTTGTGTTAAGTCTAAAACATATTTCTGTTGCCCAGAAAAGGATTACCCAGGAAACTGGGTGCTTTTTTGTTTCCATTCAGAAAGTCTTGATTGTTTATATATCTCTAAGGGTCAATACCAAGTTTTCTAAGTGTTGCAGTAAACTACCGATTGTTATAGGGCAG